>NC_042617.1:72620465-73842965 GCF_901001135.1 Rhinatrema bivittatum | reverse complement strand
AACCCTATCAGACTAAGTGAGTGTTTAGCTGGCTGAAAGTACATATGGACTTTCACAACACGTTTACTTTTAGCTGCATACGAAAAGAAGCCTTCTCAGGGAGCATTATAGAGGCACGGTTGGAAACAGATAATATTAAACATTTTATATGATATTTTACAAATCCAACACAGTATACAGGCAGATGAATAGATGAAACAACACAAAATTATTCAGCCAAACATTTTATATGATAGTGCTTAAATAGATGATAAAAAAAGAGGAAATAATTGCCACAGCTCAGCCAAGCTCTGATAGGTATATCAAATACTCCAAATATACTCAAAAAACCTCCAAATATAGGGCCTGATTTTAAAAAGCATTTATACACTTAAAATTGGTATTTACATGTGTAAATGAACTTTACCCTTGTAAGTAGGCTTTTGAAAATTGCTACAATATATGCCATTGAATTGTCCATAGGATATTCCCTTATTAGGTCAATATTCAAAACTAAACATTTAAATGGCTAACTTGGAGTTAGATGGTTAACTTACCTAGAGTTAGATGGATAACATGAGTTAGATGGATAATTTGTGAGTTAGATGGATAATTTGTGAGTTATTCATCTAAATGGTTTTGAATATTGACCTTTTATAAGTGCACTTTACGTGTGTAAAAGGTATTTAAAAATTGTTACCGCCTTAGGCCTGGATTTATCAAAATGCACTCTTTTTCGCACTTTGAGATAAGTGCCAGAATTGTGGTGTTTCCTACATACAACCACTGGGGGAGACCATGTTTACTTACAGGGCCACTGAGAGGAGAGGAGAGAGAGAGAGAGAGAGAGAGCGCACCTAGCCATAGTGCCCTCTCCCTAGATAGGTATTTATATCTCTATGGGAGGCCCACCTAGTAACTCAAGATGAGGTTTAGGTATTAGTGTAGGGGGTTAGGGGCCACTTTGACATTCAAAGTGAGATGTTCGAACAGAACAGTGTTCTCTTGTGAAGATTTGATGACCCTCGGAGTGAGGAAATTCGAGTTACTAGGTGGGCCTCCCATAGAGATATAAATACCTATCTAGTGTGAGGGCATTATGGCTAGTCTCTCTCTCTCTTAGCTAGGTTGGCTCTCCAGGAGCTTCAAAACAACTAAAACCAGCATGAGCAAAAACTTCACAACATACAATAAAGCCTTAACACAAGCTATCAAAATCAGCATTAAAGCCATGCAATAGGGCTTCACAAAATGGTGATCCCACCCCTAAATCCTCCTCTTTTTCTGATTTGCATCGCACCATACGTTATGGTGCTATCGCATGCGTTAAAGGCGTTTTCGCATGCATTAAAGGGGCTTAACGCATGCCATAATGCTATTTGATAAATGACCCTGATAGTCTCTTTATTTATTATTTTGTACCTAAAGAATTTTTTCTATTTTTTTTTTCAAAACTTTAAAACCTATTATAGTCCATACAAAAAAGTGACTTATCCTGCTGCTGCAGCTGAGATGATATTGTAAACACTGGAACCTGCAGCTGAGATGGGATGCAAATATACTGGTGGAGCCAATGCTGGGCAGCATTCCACACTGGGCTGCTTCAGGGCAAGCTGCAATTTTGATTTGTGTGTACACAGTTTACCCCTTGGTTTTAGATATGTAAGTGCTTGTGTGCACTTTTAGCCGCATAGCAAGCCGATATATGGACACAGTGTGCACCGGTATCTTGTGTTTGAACATCGGCTTGATTTGTGCACGCTGAAAAGTAGGGGCATGCTGAAAAGAAGAGACACCTCATAAATTGTGAGGTTTAGGTATCCAAGAGATTGTGAGGGGAAACCCATAATGCATAACCGACAGCACCAAGGCATCCACAGCTGCACTGAAATATTTGCTTCCTTGATCAACAAGGAGAATATGAAACTGAGAAGCCATAAACTCACCAGGCTGTTCATAATTTTTACTCCATCTGGATTCACGGTTAGCGCCTCGTCATACAATTGCTTAGCCTCCTCCAAACTGCCTTTCAGTTCTGCGAGCTTCCCACGCATGTACAACACAGCATGAGACGTTGGGAAAAGACTGGCTGCCTCTTGTATGCAAAAGCCTGCTTCTTTCAGATGTTCTTGTTCCATGAAAAGTTCGGCTTTGAAAATAAAAAAAAAATATAAGCACCATTAGTCTAAAACCATCCCCAATAACCCTGTTTTATTGTAGCAATAATCTCTCCAATTAAATTAAACTACAAATGAAAAATAGCTGGTTAATGTTATTTTCGTACAAAGCCAGTGATGGTGAAATAAAATGTCATTATTAAATTTATGAAAGTTTTTAACATGCTTTGAACGTCACAATAAAAGTCCTTATTGATTTAAAAGAGACATTTTAATTACTGCTATTGTTCATTTTTTCTTTGCCCTGTGCCTCTTATTGTTTTGCTCATTATCTTCTGTAGCTACAGCAAAGCATAGCAGTCTCTAAGAAAACTGGGACTGTGTATAGTGCAGAAGTCAGAACAAAGTACTGTAAACTTCAGAGACCATGGTATGACCCTCCTGTCCGCCTCTTACTGTGTATCCTTGAAGTTACCTACCCACCCCACGCTCAAGCTTAAAAACTAACAATACCGTACGCTCGAGCTAGCACACAGGTAAACGAGCGATCGGACACGCATTTTGGATGCGCTAAACTTCATGCAATAATAGGATTAGCGCGTCCAATAAAGCACGTAGCTAATAACGCTCATTACACGTAAATGCCATGTAGATGAGGTTACTAGCTATTAACCCCCAATGCAGAAAACCACTGCTCAGCTAATGCACCCTTTCTAACACGGCAAATTTAATGCCAGAGGTTGAGATTCAGCACGGGGGGGGGGGGGCGAACAGGAAATTCAGTGGCACAACCAGGTAAGTATCCCACTGAATACACCCAGGTTACTTTAGGACAGGTGTTCTTCTGACCAGACTTACCCGGCTAAACTTGGCTGGGTAGTGCCGCCCAGCAATGTCCAGGCAAAGTGAAACCATGCCCCAGAAATGCCACCCCCTCTCCCTCCCCTGCTGCTGCCTCATTGTAGCCGGGTAAATTCTGTGTGAGTAATGAGCTACCTGGACAAAATCGAGCCGGAGAACGGGGAGAAACCTCACACAGTTCTGTTTTTGTTCAGGTAACTCCGAAAGTTACCTGCATGAAGTCTGAATATCGACCTTGGAGTAAATAATTTTCAAACGGATGCTGACCGTCTGACTTAACTAAGGTAACTCAATTTTCAGCTGCAAATTTGCCAATATCTAGCCAGTCAAAACTGTGGCCACTTAATTTTTTAAGTGGTTAAATTTAACTGAGGAAGAAAGAAACGTTAAAAAGCAGAGGTGCAGCCAGCTAGCTCCAGAAAATTCCCCCCTCCCCCCTAAGCCTTTTGTGGCACAAAAACTGTAACTCGAGCAAATCTTCTCTTATGCTTTTGTCTTGCTGCCTCCCTGTTGTCAAGCGCAGTAGCTGCAGATTTCTCACGTCTTCTGTAACAAGCATCTCAAAACTAGGAGGCAGAGTGAAAACAGATCTCGTCAGGAGAGTTCACGTCTGACTGCTCTATCCTGTGCCTGCATTGCGTCTTTGGTGCTGAATGAGCCCTTTATCAAAATGGGCACGCATGAGCATCACCTTGAATCAGATGCTTAAGTATTTTATTTTAAGTACTAAAACTAAATAATCACTCTGAGCATTTCTCTATTATTCTGCTTTATTTAAAATAATGTAAAAGTCAGGTGGTACAAGACAATTAGGGCTGAATGTTCAAAGCCATTTACAGGCAGAAAACTGTGTTTACGCAAATGGGGAGACGCCTTCTGGGGGATGGAGCTGGGACTTAACACTCATACTTTTCGATTTTAAAATGAGTGGCCTTGATTTTCAAAAACATTTACACCGTTAATAGTGTGTTTCACGTGAGTAAATGCACTATTCCCCTATAAGTGGGCTTTTGAAAATTGATACAATACATACCATGAATTGTCAGTAGGTTTTACCCATGTTAAGTGCACTTAACACAGGTAAATGGCTTTTGAAAATTGCTACAATTTATATGTTACATTTACATGCATAACTCTGTATTTGTGTCAGTTTACCTTCCGAAGAGGAGGGGTAACTTTAAGCAAGTACATTTGCATGTACTGGATCAGTTACTGACAAATTTTCAAAACAAATTTATGCATGTAAGTTCACTTTGAAAATCTGAGGTGAAAAAGTAGGTGCAGACTTTACCCAAATGCACACAATTATAAAATTACCCTCTAAAACTTTGGATTGGAAAGCACAAAATTAAGAAGGATAAGTTACAAACTCTGTTTGCTCACTGTCCTCCTATACCCTTACCGAAAGCAGAATTCACCTGAAAGGTTTTTTCTGTGTGATACTGTGTGCATTTTCAGTAATGCTCTTGGCAGGTCAATTTTCAAACAGAAGGTACCTATATGCACCATGTGTGAGTATCTGGGAACGTGCAAGTACACACACAGTTTTAAACAATGGCTTAAAGTAAGTGCAATACAGGTATGTCCACTAGGCGCATACTGTCTTGAAAATGAAATCTAGGCATGCAGTTTCCAAATATTCCTCTGAAATGTCCAAGAATCCCTTTTTTTATGTGACCAACAGTATGAGGATAACTTTCAAATAATGGCGTGCAGTGGCCTATATGCATGTATATGGCCCAAGCATATCTATGCAAGTATTTTATAACACATGGGTATGATATTTGTGCTTTTTATAATATACGCATATCCCTATCCCGCAACATATGTGCATATGAAGGATTATGCGTGAATACATGCAATGCATTGAAAGCATGTATAGCAAAGCCTTCAACAGGCACACAAAAATATGTGCTATTTTATAACCTACACACTACTACAGCAGGCACAAGAGTCTGGTGAATACTGGGGGGGGGGAGGGGGGGGAGAGAGACACTCTATATATGGACCATTGTAAGGGGGCACTGATTCAGGGTGAATTTTCGGGAAGTGGGTTGGGGTTGGGGGGGGGTGATGTTACAGACACATTCAGAGGTATTCATTGTAAAATTGACATCAGTAAAGAATTTTAGACCTTATAAGTGATGAAAATTCTAAAAAGAGGAGTTGATTTGACACTGCAGTCTCTGCAAGCTGCATTGTACAAATCAAGTCCTTTTCATCACTAGGTAGAAAATGCATCAAGCTAGGTGGAGAGTACAATGTACAAATCTCATCTTTGTGTACCTTTCCTCACTCCAAATCACATAAAATCTTCACTGATGTCTACTGTGCTGTTCGTACCTCTGACTGTGCATGTAAAATTGCCACCCCAAAACCCTAGCCCACCACCAAACCCTCACCCAAAGTTCAGAATGCCCCCTCTTACAGTGGTATAAAACGTTGCCTAATATGTGTGCCTCCCCAGAGGCTCTCTCTCGCCTCCCCTCCTCTCTCCTGCCCGAAATGGGGTTTGCGATATTCATCTACTGCCCAGATTGCAGTACTGATCTTGATAACTGTTCTGAAAATAGGTTAAGTGGTTCCACAGCAAAATGGTTTAGATCAACTGGTTCTCTACCGAATCAGACTCAAAAATATCCCTCAGAGCAGGTCTCTAGATCAGTTTTGGTGGTGACCTAACGTGGCAACAAATCGGTTTAGCAGCTCTTATACCATTCTTAAATTTGCTGAAATAGTTTAACAACTACAGTGTGGACAGGGGCACCCAAAGAGGACAGTTTTCAAAGGTTAAGATGAGGAGAAACACATGTTCACCTGCATATAACGGCCTTTTTGAAAATACCCCTTCAGTGAGGGTAGAAATACTTGAAGGGGAAGAGGGGTGCTGTTAGGTCAGAGGAGGAGATGTCCGCGTTTATTTTCTGATGCATATTTTGCATTGGCTTTAAAGCAGGATACTTCTGTACCCGTGGAGTGCGTTTTCAAAGGGAAGCTCCACAGGGAGTTTCTCTTTGAAAATTAGCTTACAGGTCCGTGGGTAGAAGCTGCAAGCTGGCTGGGCAGCCTAAAAATTACCCCCATATAAAGACGATGGCAGTAGAATGGACTAAGAATCCTCAAAACTCTTCTGATCCCTAAACCATACCTTCTCTTTGACAATTTATAAGTGAAGTCATATAAATGGTTTACCTGTAGCAGTCCAAAGTAACTACAGCAACGCTACTGCTGCTAACTCTAAATCTGTGATAAGCTGAGTGGCAGGGAAATGTTTATTCTTGTAGCTAGGGTAGCAACGTTGCTATCCAAGCCCAGCCCAGTATGACTCTGATGGACCTTACCTTTTGTAACTAGTTACACCCTTCATTGATTTTCTGACACGTAATTTTTCCATCTGGAGTTAGCACAAAAAGCTAAAAATCAATCTAAATCGTTCCACAAAATGCAAGTAGATCAGGCAAGCTTAACTCTTTATTAAATTAGATGCTTTCTTTGTACTATCCATGAAAATAATAATTCAAAGATTCTGGCAGCTTTATCTACTTGTTTAAAATGCTACCCATTACCAGATAGTAGGGATGTGCTTTTGTATAAAACAAAATAGGAAATGTTAACATTGCCTATTTCATTTCTCAAAAACTAAATGAAAGAAAAAGAAACAATTTTTTTTTATTTCATTATTGAGCCCCACTGCAAGCTGACAACACACGCCATGATTATAAAACAAACCAGCGCTGTCCGATTTATCTTCCCCCCCCCCCTTCACGGTTTGTCAACCCTGGAACCCCCAATACTTCCTTCCAGTTTACCCATTATGTCCGGGTCCAAAAAGTGGGGGCATGGTCCCCAGTCACTCCTGCAGGACCTCTTTTGCACATCGCAGGTGAGTTGGGGAAAGGTCCAAGTGGTTCTGATGGGAGGGAGGAGTGCTAGAAAGCCTGGGACAACTTTTATAAAATTAGGTGGCTTAAGTTTGGGTTTTAGTGCACACTGCAATAGCAGGCATTAAAACCTTTTAGTTTATGCTACTGGCAAATAATGCACACTAAAAGCAAAACAAAATGGAAAAAGAAAACCAATAACATCCTCCCCCCCCAAATGAAACACCCATCCACCAACAAAACAAAAACTCCATGCGCACTCCCACTAGACAGCAGAACTCAATACAAGCAAGAGCTCTTGTAAAACAAATACCCTTTCAAAGATCTAATAGTTCAAAGCTCTTTTCATAACAGATCAAGTCCATAATAAGAGTTCCACTTTCAAAATTATCCATGGGACACCATTTGTGCGCGTAAGTGGGTCTGTGGAGATTTATGCTAGAGCTGCACGGCTTATAAAATGCTGCACATTTCTGTCCCAAAAGTACAACATCTGTTTCAGTACACACAGATATCTGTAAAGCAGGAGGAGACTATTCTGTTACCTGTTGGTAGAAAAGGTTTTATGGAAACGATGGAATTGTACGGATGGGGCCACTACTAGGAAGACTTCAGTGTGGAGATGCAAGTAGTGAAATGGAAACAGAATGTATGTATAGCTGTTGCCGTTGAGTTTGCTGCTAATCCAGTGCTGTAAAAGCCTGTGAACTCCTGATTTAATCAGTAAATTTTAATACTGTTCAACTCCTGGCTGCTGGAAACCCCTGGAAATAAAACTTGTGTTTTGTTGAAGATGTCTTTTCGTGTGAGACCCTCCTTTACTTCAAGGTGTGGGTCTGAGGGAGGCATCTGCAGTTCATGGAAGGACTAGAGATGTGTCAGATGGATCTCAGAGGGGAAAGATAGCAGTGTGTTCCTGAGCTTACCCTATCCAGCTTGATCCATCCAGCCTTTGCCTTTGGAACAGGTCCACTACATCATCTCCTTGATCATTTTATTTGTGCGAACCCACAGAGAGACTGGACTCTCAATCGGGCGTCAGACATGTCTCACATTTTACATGATTTGTTCCAATAGTTACCTATGTTAAGAACTCTTCACCAGTTGTACTATCTTTCTATGCTGCTTTCCCGCGTTTCTCTTTGCCCACCTGTTTTATTCCCTTGTTAATTGTATTTTCTATTCATTTTGTTATATTGTAAACCGATGTGATGTTCACACTAATACTGGTATAAAAAAAGGTTCTAAATAAATAAATAAATAAATAAGGGGTTACATAATATTTTGTTTCTCAAAGACATTTTAAGTTTAGATTTGATTTGATATTTGTATCAAATTTTCTTACAGATAAAATATCCTAGCACACAAAACACAATCACATTTTCAAACAACTCCTCACTTTACCTAGATCAGTTACATTTTTCAATGCTACTTACCAGTTTATTTTTTTCTATTCAGTCCAGGGTTTTTAATATTTAGATGTAACTTAATATCATGACTTTATTTCTTTTTTCAGTGGTGACATACTCTGATGCAACTCCAATATTGCTCTCTGCTTCAACGGCAGGGGGTGAAAGGAAATTGGACTCAAACAATAACCAACAAGAGCCCTGACCGTGGCGGTCTGAGTAACTGATAGGTATGGGAAAGTGATAACTATGGGAGCTTGCTGGGCAGATTGGATGGGCCATGAGGTCCTTTTCTGCCGTCACTTCTATGTTTCTATGTTTCTCTCTTTCAACAATAACATGCACTCTGTTTACCATCACCAAGGCTCTTGAACAAATTAGCTTCCTAATAAACTTTACCAAACCTAGGTATACAGAGGCATGAGTATAATTTGATCTGGGACGGGCAGTATTCCAGTTAAATCCTTTATACAGATCCTACCTGGTACACTATAGTCTGAACAGCTGCAAAGTTTTTTCAGTGCATACATTCAGTATGATAATATAGAGCTCCTCACACCCCGCTGGGGTAATTTTTAAACTGAGTGCACTTGCTAGGGAATTTTTAAAGGGAACCTCTGATCAGAGCATCCCTTTGAAATATCAGGCCCTGTGGGTAAGTGCATGCTTTGCAGGTATAACAACTCGGGGTAAAGTACGCACGGCGATTTCCAAATAAAATCTCAGTGCTTACTTTATTGTTCCTGCCCCTTTTCCATGTGGCTGAAAGAATATGCCCCATCATTCAGCGTGCATATTTTTACTTTTATTCTTGGAGAGCAACTTTTAAATGGCGATTTTATGCAGGTAAAACTTTTGTAAATTATCCTCCCCATGACTCATAAATGTATTCAATGCTTACTAATATTACTGAGGTTTGTTTTTTTTTTTACAGACACACTTTTGTGCCATTACAGAAGCCTTAAAGATAATTTTAAAGATGAACCTAAAACTAAAATATGCAGTGAGTATTTAAACAAAATAACTAAATTAATGGAGGAGGTGAAATACAAACAAGTACATTTTCTGGCTGAATCCAACTGCTGAGACCTTATTTTGAAGGAGAATATTTTTTTTACTAATAACTTTTTGTTCTTTTTATTTTTTGAAAAAGAGATTTTTTTGCATTGCTTTTTTATTTCTATGTAGTTTTAGAAAGAAAGAGTAGAAGGGAAGGGGTTGCCTTGCTGTTGTGTAGCTTTTTTCAGCCTTTGGATTTAGTAGTTCAAAGGGAAAGCTTTCTCTTTGAAGCCTGGGAGTTGAAAGGAGCTCCATGTCTGTATTAACTGGATCAGGATCTGAGCTCTGCATATAGGTCAGCACAGCTAAGGAAAAAAATCTGTCTTTTTTTGGAGGAGGTGAACTACAAACTGGTAAATTTTCTAGCTGAATTCAACTGCTGGTATCTTATTTTGAAGGGAATATTTTTCATTAATAGCTTTTTGTTCTTTTTATTTTTTGAAAAAGGGATTTTTTTTTTTGCATAGCTTTTTTATTTCTTGGGCATTTTTCTACTTAGTTTTAGAAAGAAAGAGTAGAAGATAAAGGGTCCCTCCCCCTCCCCCCAATTCTCACTCACCCCTACCTTCAATTCTAACTTTATAGATTAACCCACTAATAAGGAAATTGGGCTACCCAGAATAACCTGACATTGACTGGCAGAGTATCACAACAAAGTAGTTTAGAAAAATTTAGTTATTGTGGAATCACAACTCTTAGGTAAAATTCAGGGGGAGCTAATTTAGTAATATCATAGTATTCAGGTAATTAATTTTCAGGACAAATTACTAGTCATTTGACTGCTTGGTACCTGAAAGAGGGGGATAGTGTTGTGTCCGTTGGTTCCCGACGCCCTCTCTCCGCCCTCCTCACCTCTTTGGCGCCTCCCTCTTCATCCATGGGAAGATTGGCTGCTGCGGCGTCTTCCTGCCGTGGTCCTCCGGCGTCCCCAGACTGGCTCCACGCTGCTATCCGCCATGTTTCCTGGAGGCCTAGGGGCGCGCGTGCGGCGCGGCCCCGACTGAAGTACTAGCGATGGCACGAACCTCGGGGGCGCCCCCCGAAGATGACGTCACCCGCGACGGATATTTAAGGTCTTAGAATTTGCTAACACATCGAGTTAGCAAGGAATGACAACAGATATGGATTTGTTCTATCTCCGCTACTCTGCCTCCTCGGACTAACCAGGGGTACCCGCTCCTCGGGCGCCTCGCTCTCTCTCTTACTTTGTAGATTGCAGTCTGGAACCGGTACTCGCTCCTCGAGGGCCCTTGTTCCCGGACTTCTTTGAATTCACTTCTGCCTGGAAGTCAGCACTGCCTACTACATCTGTGAGTTATCATCGCTCTCTCAGAGCTTTCCCTGGAACCAGGTACTCGCTCCTCGAGGGCCTATACTTTCCAGCTCCTGGGCTTCTATGAGACATTGTGTGAATCTTACCATCAGGTTCGGTACATGAACACTGCTTACCCTGCCTTCTCACTATATTTTAGTTTCTCTACAGCTCAACCTCCAGGGATCACTGTCCCAGCTTTTGAGGACTACAGCCCAGCCGGGCATTCCAGCTCACTACTGTCACCTCTGGTGGTTCAGTTTACTGTCTAATAAAAGAACTAGTGTGTGTCTGTCTCCATACTCTGAGCCTGACCAGTGGTCCCTCTCGGGATCTCCCCCCGGGGTCGTGGTCATCTACCACCGGTCCAAGGATCCACCCACAACTCTCCTAAATAACAACAGATTGCTAACTCCAAGCAGACTGTTAACTCCGAACTGAACAGATTGCTAACTCCATGGTTCTGGCACAACTGAGTGCTTTTCAGGCCATACTGGGCCTGGCCCAGCGCATTGTGGAGCAGCAAGACGCCTTGGAGAAACTTACTGCAGCATTTCATCAACTACAAACACCGAAGGTTCAAGGCACAGCCTCCAACCAAGAAGGTCAGTCACCGGAGGTAACTTTAAAGACTGCTGTACCACTGGCGGCTCCAATCCGCTTTTCCGGAGAAATCCAGAAGACCCGGGGCTTTTTGAACCAGTGCTGCATGTACTTTGCCTTACAGCCATCTCTATTTCCTACAGATCTCTCCAAGACTACCTACATCTTTTCATACCTAGATGGTAGGGCCCTGTCTTGGGCATCCACCTTGTGGGAACGCAAGGACTCTACTTTGCAGGACATAGAAGGATTTATGGACTTGTTTAAATCCGTTTTTGATGACCCTGCTCGAACTTCTGTTGCCAGTTCTGCTTTAGTGGATTTGAAGCAAGGCAGCAGATCTTTGGCTGAATTTGCCATAGAGTTCAAAACTCTTGCGGCAGAACTCCGCTGGGACCCCAGATGTCTCAAGTGTCTCTTTTGCAGAGGCCTGGATAACCGTTTGAAGGACGAGCTGGCCGCTCGCCAGACACCTGATTCGCTGGACGAATTAATAGCCTTGGCTACTCGGACTGATCACCGGCTCCGGGACAAGGTGAAGGAACTCCAGCCTAGGGTGTTACCCCGGTTGAAACAGGCCAGTGTTCTTTCTACACTTTGGATGGTTCCAGTAGTCCCTGCTGCTGATACAGATGGACCTATGCAACTTGGTCATGGACATGACTTCAAAGGAGAGAAGATTTCGGAGGGCCCTTGTTCCTGGACTTCTTTGAATTCACTTCTGCCTGGAAGTCAGCACTGCCTACTATATCTGTGAGTTACCATCGCTCTCTCAGAGCTTTCCCTGGAACCAGGTACTCGCTCCTCGAGGGCCTATACTTTCCAGCTCCTGGGCTTCTATGAGACATTGTGTGAGTCTTACCATCAGGTTTGATACATGAACTCTGCTTACCCTGCCTTCTCACTATATTTTAGTTTCTCTACAGCTCAGCCTCCAGGGATTGCTGTTCCAGCTGCTAAGGGACTAAAGCCCAGCTGGGCATTCCAGCTCACTACTGCCACCTCTGGTGGTTTAGTATACTATCTAATAAAAGAACTACTGTGTGTTTGTCTCCATACTCTTAGCCTGACCAGTGGTCCCTCTCGGGATCTTCCCCCGGGGCGTGGTCATCTGCCACCGGTCCAAGAATCTACCCACAACTCTCCTAAATAACAACAGATTGCTAATCCCAAGCAGACTGTTAACTCCGAACTGAACAGATAGCAAGTGAATTAGGTCTTGTTTTTTATGTTTGCAGAAAACACAAGTAAATTTCTTATGAGATGATAGGTAGCATCATATTAGATCTTCTGGTAATAAGTTTTAGTTGCTCTGATTTACTTTTATACCCTCAGCAACAAGAATCTACAAAGGGAACAAACCAAAACTACATGCCTCATAGATTTATTTATTTATTTATTTATTTATTTAACAGTTTTATATACGACCTTCATAGTAAATAACCATATCGGATCGGTTTACAATTAACAAGAGTAAAACTGGGGTAACTATTCAAGTAAACGAAATATAAACAGTAGGTAGGAATGAGTCAAAGTTACAATCAACAGGGAAGAGAACTTGGAAGCTTGCAACAAGCTGGAAAGAAGATAAGGCAGGAAATAAATATGAAGTGATACCATAGGGCGTACATAGGGTTAAAGCTTAATGGTGCTTTAACCTGGGAGAGTCAGAGTCCATTTGTGAGTATAATCACCATAATCACCATAACGGGTAAGCATGAAGGACAACTAGTGATTGTCTGGTGATTATTGTCTGGTGATTATTGTCTGGTGATTATTTCAGACTACATTTTGTAGTCTGAAATAATAAGATAAGACACTTCATATTTCCAAGCAACAAATAAGCAAGTGAATGGTACCACAAGCAGGGTGTATAGAGGTGAAAGTTAGATTCCATAGGCTAGCTAATTTTACTTGCAAAACAGTTTAGGAAAAGGCAGGGACTGTCATGTTTTTCTCAGTTCTTTCAACAGGTACCAGAAGCTACCAGCAACTGAAGGATGGCCGGGAAACATTGTATTGTCAGAACTGTTGCCACTGTTACTAAGTCTACTGCTGTCCAGACCGATGTCCTAATCCAGAGTGAGGAACCAGTTCAGTGTGAAAGATGTCTGCAGATCGACTCCTTAGGAAAGAGGTGGCGAGTCTAAGAAGCATCTGGGAAAATGAAGACTATATCAATGAAATGTTTATCAAAGCATCTAAGATGGAGAACTGACGATGAGAGGATGGTGAAACTGGACCCAAATTACTATGGCTACTAGACCCTACACCATGGCTCTGATTTCCCTTGAACTGAAGAACTGGAATGCAGCCCAGGAAGCGGAGGAGGCGATACCATCCCATGATGAGGAGGAACCAAAACATGAAAATCCCAAAGCTGCAGGCACAACAACCACTGCACCTAGCAGGCAGAGGGTAATGGTGGTTGGTTTCTCACTTTTGAGAGACATGGAGGCATCCATCAGCTGACTAGACATATTGTCCCAGGAAGTATGCTGTCTGCCAGGTGCCAAAATCCAAGACACGATTGCTGAAAATCCTCAAGCTTACTGATAACTATCCAATGCTGGTCATCCATGTTGGCACAAATGATACTGCTAGGTAGCATACAGATCATATCAAAGGTGACTGTTAGAATTCGTAGGTTTCATGGACCCTTGGCCCGAGGTGATGGTGGTTACAGCCTGAGGAGTGGAGCCCCACAGGTCCACACCGTCAGGACGCAAGGTCAGCTGCAGCAGGGAACAAGGTAGTAGTGCAGTACTACCACGTGATCGCAGACAAGCCCAGAGCTTGCCGTGAGCCAGACCCTGAGGAGCGGAGAGCACAAGGACAGGGACTCCTGTAGGCAAGTTGCAGACATTGTCCGAGGGGTGGGACAGTGTAGTGATCAGAGTCTCTGGTATGATGATGTAGGGGCTGCCGCGAGGAGAGGGGAAGTTCAGAGTCAATCTTGGCTGTAGTGATGTAGGCTGCCCCAAGGAGCGGGGAAAGCGCAGAGTCAATCTTGGCAGTATTGACGTAGGCTATCCTGCAGTGCGGGAGAGTGGGAGTAAGTCACTCGTATAGAGATGTAAGCACTGCCCCGAGGAGCGGGGAAGTGTGGAGCAAGTCGCTGATGTAAAGACGTGGGCACTGCCGCGAGGAGCGGGAAAGTGTGAGGCAAGTCGCTGGTGCAGAGATGTAGACACTGCCCTGAGGAGCGGGGAAGTGTGAGCAGGTCGCAGGTGTAGAGACGTAGGCACTGCCTCGAGGAGCGGGGGAGAGCAGAGTCAAAGTCTCCGGTGGCAAGGAAGTTCTCAAGGCAACCTCGAGGAGTGGGGAGGCCAGCAGGCAGGACCTCTGGAGAGGTGCAGGGACCACCCCGAGGCATGGGGAGGTATGGAGACAAGTCTCCCAAGGAGGTGAACATAGGGCCCCTGAGGAGTGGGTACTCAAGCCAGAGTCCAGAACTGCAGGTAGAGATCCAAGTCCGACACCAACGTCCGAGGAGACCGGAACAAGCACCAGTAGCGAAGGAACTCGTTGGCAAGTCGATTAGCGTAGGCCAAGGGAGGTGCTTATAAACCCCAGCTAGTGATGTCATCAATCGGGGATGCCCCTGAGGTTCCCGCCATAGTGTCTTTAAAGAGAGGCTCGGTGGCGCGCGCATCCACCTAGGAAGGCCCAGTGAAGGCATGGAGGTTGGCAGCATCCCAGCTGCCATGAGAAGTCTCGGGAGGCAGATGGCATGTGGTGGCAGCGGCTAGCCACAGCTGTGAGTTCACCTGGAGAGGAGAGCAGGGCCGCACATGATGTGAGTTGGGTTGCTCGCGGCCGCCTGTGGCCGACGGTCATAAGTGACTTTATGGCTTTGGGAGAGAGGGTAAAGCAGATTGGTTCACAGATGGTATTCTCTTCCATCCTCCCAGTCAAGGATAAAGGCTCAGGCAGAGAAGCTTGCATTCTGGAGATAAATGAATATGCCAACATGGATGACCAGCATTGGATAGTTATCAGTAATCTCTCCATAATGTCTTGGATGGTGTCGTCAAGAGTGTTTTGACTTTCTGGATCATAGCCCTGATTTATACATACAAACAGGTAATTTATAAAGTATATGCTTAAACCGTTTTGAAAATACTTGCACACATACTTGAAACCAGCAGTTAGCCGACACTTCTGCCAGTCCATCTTCAGTTCACCTAGATCAGGGGTGGGCAATTCCAGTCCTTGAGGACTGCAAACCAGTTGGGTTTTCAGGATATCCCTAATGAACATGGGTGAGAGAGATTTGAATACACTCTGCCTCAAGGATATCTGGAAAACTCGACCTGTTTGCAGCCCATGATGACTGGAATTGCCCATCCCTGACCTAGACCCTCTACACTTCACCCTGAATGCCCACCAGTTAACCCAAACCTCCCACCTAATAACTGCAGTCAATTGAGAAGTCTTATTTAATTTCTGCATATCAATTAGCAGGTATAAAAATGTAGATATAGGTTCAGTAATGTACGGCATATGGAAATATCTCTTACAAAATAGCAACTACCAGTCATATTTTTGAATCCCTTCCAAGATCACCACTAGCCCGCCTCTTTTTTCCATCAGTAAAAAGTACATACAAAATGGAAAATGTATGTACTCTTGAATTTTATAAACTAGCATATCTGTACATACATGCTACTTAACATACAGATATGTCATTTTTATGCACAAAAACCCTTTGAAAATGTCTGTCTTTACTAAGCAAAATCAAATATTATGTGTAATAGCCTGTACTGTATATATTCTACAATCTTAAGTGCGCTTTGCCCAATTAATTCAAACTATGAAAAGACTCAAACCCTCATTCAGTTTGTATAATCATCAGATATGTCATACTTGTCACTCTGAAGGTAATTTTCAAAGGCTTTACTTGTTGTTAATTGTTATCTGTCTTTTTTGTGTTATGTGTGTGTCATGACATGCTTGTTTTAATGTGTCAGTTTAGTGAAATGCATGTGTCTGTGTAATGTCTGAGCACTTAAATTCATATTACCTAATAATTAAGAAGAATTATTGTTATAGCAGATGTAGGGATTACCAGATATAGGGAGCTAAGGCCATGACAGAATTTGTCTCATTGATTAATTTGAATTTGTTTTGCTTGTTACATTAGACTTTAAATAACATATACATCTAATACTGATTTAAGAGGCTATGCTCGGATGTCAGAAATCCACCCAGCTGAGAGATCTGCATACGTCAAATGTCATTGATTTCAGAAATCATCCCATCCTATGCACAGAAGTCATTGTGCACTTCTATATCATATGGACATTAACAATTAACATTGTGGAAATGGTCTGTTATAATATTGCCTGGCAGTGAGCAGAGGCATTCCCGGAGGAGAGTTGGGGGAGGGGTTACATTTAGACACCTTTTGCATTTTCATAGGTAGGCCTGTAAATTTCCTCAAAGAAATTCTATGCACACATAGGTGTAATGGCATGCATGGAGTTTTGGTGGGATCATTTGTAAAATAAAGTTATTCGAGTACTTTCCCTCTGAAAACTAGTATAACTTATGTGTATATTTGATTGAAAATATTTGCAGGCTTTTACAAAATTACCCCCTCTGTCTTTATTCTGTAATTGAATATAAATAGTATCCAGTCCAACAAAGATTGGGAACTTTCACTTCTATTGTGATGAATTTATATGCCCTGTATCAGTTATTTCCTACAGGACTATAAGATTAATTTTCAAAAGGATTTACATATTTGCATCTGGGTTTTATGCACATAAATGCACTTTACACGTGTAAGTGGGCTTTTGAAAACTGCTATGATATATGCTTTTGAATTGTCAATAGATTTTACTCATGTAAGTGAACTTAAAGAGGCAGATGTTCAAAAGATGTACATGCAAAAACGAGCCCATGTGCGTGTAAAATGGCACACATGCGAGTATATACCATTTGAAAAATGACAACATATGTGCATACATCAGGGACCATAAGTAAAATTACGTTTACAAAAAAGAGGCGGGCCAGCGGTGGCCAGGAGGAGGGGCCAACATGTATGCATGTAAGTTGCTATTTTAAAACCTGCCAAAATGACATGCATAAGTCTGTTAGTTGTGTATATTTACTTCTTCTCAAGATATGTGATCGTAAACATCATAAAAGTGAAAAAAAAAAAATGACAGAGGGTCTGGTTGTAATGGGGGGACTTCAGGCTGAAAAGCCAGGAGTGTCTTCACGAGCTGCAGACAGACTGAGTGAATTGGTAGACCTATTTGTAAAATTAGTTATTTTATTGACTTGCTCAGGTAAAAGCTGACTTACAAGGGTGAAAAGTGTCAAATTTATGCAATTAAAATCTACACGTTCATCCTTGTAAAATTGTACAAATACGTGGGTAAATGATTTCCGGCTAATTTCCAACTTATTTGGCTAAGTAGCGCCTTTCCTGCTACTTAGACGGACAAATTTGAACTTATTCGGATAAGTAGTAGCATTTATTCAACTATATTCCAATTTATCTGGCTAAGTAGTAGCAAGCCTATATAGTGGGATAAGCCTGAAAAGCGCTATTTGTCCATCTAAGTAGCACTTTTCAGACTTATCTGGCTACATGCTTCTATTTGATTGGCATTTATTCAGATGTCTGGTTTTAGATACGTGAACATATATGCACACATATGTACTTGTATCTTTTTAACTTGCGCATATCATTTGAACACAGGTTATAAAATACAGTAGTAGTAAATTACTGTGCACTTATATACATATGCATATGAGTGCACATGAGCAGTTTTGAAAGTTATCCCCTAAACGCGTAAATGGGCTTTTGAAAATTGCTATGACGTGCTACTTTTCTGTGCATAGGGACAGTAACTTTCACACTGGTGCACGGGCACACATTGGGCCATGCACCAAATTTTAAATGGGCACGCGCATGGGTGTGCAAAGCCCGCTTCTACCGCATAAACTGGGGAATTTTAAAAGAGATATGCACTGACGCCATTCTCAGTTTCACCAGTTCATCCCCAGTTAAGAGAGAGGTCCTCCAAACCCCCTTAGTTTAATAGACTTCACGCCCCCAAGTTAGCCCCGACTCTTAAAACCCCACAGATCTGCCTAGTTTGCTTTATTTTTTACTTACACGTCATCCATAGCAGAAGTAAAGTTGTGTGCACTGGATCCTGTAAATATTTATGTGCACATCTCAGGTTCACGCCTCAAAACACCCCTGCCCCGCCCAGACTACACCCCTTTCTGAAAACTTTGGAGATGTGCGCGCTCCGGGAGATAGGCACTTATCTCGGCGGCTTTTAAAATCTGCTTGATACGCAAGCCTGACCCTATTCACCCATCCCCCTAATTAAAGAGCACGTCGGGCTTATAAAATTCACCTTAAACCCTTTTGACGATTATCCCCATGACATTTTTTGTATATTTGTTTTAGCTCAAAAACATGCTATTGAGAACTATAAAAGCATATACTGTACGCAGGGCCGGTGCTAGTTTTTTTGCTGCCCTGTGCGAAAAATTACTATGCTGCTCCCCCCTCCTGATTCATTCAGTGCCTGTCCCAGGCCTATCAAATAAAATCCAGCTCCATCCTGCAATCACAACCAATGTGATGTTATTAACAAATGTCGGTATATAAAAACGTTGAATAATAATAATAATAATAATCTATATTTTTAAAAACTGACAAGTCCCCCTTCCATGGATAAGGAAGTGTATTAGGTACCCTAGGCAAACCTTACAGCCTTGCACACACACACACACACACACACACACATACACCCCTCACACACACAGACTCAGACACTCCCACACCCTTTATAGACACACACAATTAAATTATGCATTTGTAACAAATTGTACATGAAAAAGAACATTCAAGAGTATAGTCTTCTGAGGCAAAAATAATACTTACAACATCCTTTTTATATTTACATGCACTGCTGTGATGCGAAGCAGAAAACTCTGCAAAGAAGACACTTGGAGCTCCTATGGAATTAGACTTTTTGTAATGCATGTTGGGTGTGAGCCTGGCCCTCAGAAAGTCATGAACAAACAGAATGACCATTACAACATAGTAAACCGGACTTCCGGCGATGACGTCACCGGTAAGGGAGGAAGCGTTTTGAGCTCCGGGACCCTTCGCCAGCCCCCCCCCCCCCCCCCCCGCTAGCCCCATGTCACGGCAACGATACTTGCGGCCATAAGCTTAGGAAGCTTGAGAGCGGCGGATGGTGGCGGATTCGGCTGGGAGGAAACATCAGCTTAGCGCGGCGATTTCAAGATGGCGGCCGGCACGTTGCGCTGCCCCCCTTTGTTGTGGCCTTAGGTAGGCGAAACGGTGGCGATTCACCTTTGGAGCCCTCCTGACAACATTCCTCCGGGTCTGGAGCCTCAGGTGAGCGGTAGAAACAACAACAACAAAAAAAACCAACCCAGAGCCAGGCGAAATTGCAAGAGAGCTTGCCTGACAGCCGCCCCGGGGAGTTTGCTGGAGCGGGGACTGGCGTGTGGGGAATTTAGCCTGTGGCCTCTAAGGCATCTCTCAAGGGGACATTGCTGTCTCCTGCCTATCTCTGGTTCCCTGCGTGTGGGGAGGACGGACTGGGCCCCCGAGCTAGCTGGTAGCAGTGCCTTGAGTGACTTAAGTCTGATGATCTGATCATGCGTCTCTGGCACCACAGTGAGCTTGTGCCACCAGTGTCTGCCCTGCGCCCGTGGCTTTGGCTTCTTTGGTTGCAGTAACTGGCCAGAATCTCGTTGACGGCGGACTCAGCACCACGTGCCTTGCCCCACCCTACTCCGAGGGCCTAGTTCATTCCCAGGAGCATGGGCGATGCGACAGAGAAACGAGCAAAAAAGTGTCATCTGCCGCCCTCGCCCCCCTGCTTCTAAGATGGCGGAAGCCCCTGCAGGAACCAAGGTCTTAGACTCTCTATTCGCAGACACTCTGCTTCAGATCTCTCAGAGTGTCACGGCGGCACTGGATCTTCGCCTCACTAAAATGCAAGCCTCCATGGAGGACATTAAGTCGGCCTTGGAAGGACAAACCAAGCGTTTGGATGAAGCGGAACATATTCTATCGGATCACGGTGATCGCCTGGGGGAATCGGAGTGCCATGTGGAGGTACTTCAGGCTACGCAGTGTGAGTTACTGGCTAAGATCGAGGACTTGGAGGTCAGGAGTCGGCGCAATAACATTCGCATTATAGGCGTGCCAGAGTCTGTGAAGGACAGTGACCTGCCTGCTTTGGTGGAAACCTGGTTGCCTGTGCAGCCTGGACTGGACTTCTCCGGAGCTACGCTGATTTGTGAGCACGCCCACCGTGTTGGAGTACTGTGGGAGGGGACGGCGAGGCCCAGACCTGTGATGGCGAGAATATTGAACTGGGCTCACAAAACTAGGATAATGTGGTCATTCAAACAACAGGCCGCAACGGAGTACCAAGGTCACAAGATTCTTCTTTTCAATGACTTCTCGGCTGCCACGTCAGCGCAGCGGAAACTTATGTCACAGGCGTGCACGGAGCTACACAAGCGAGGCATTAAATTCGGCCTGCTCTATCCGGCCAAGCTGCGGGTCTCTCACAATAACAAAGTACTCTTTTTCACTACTAAAGAAGACGCGGAGAAATTCATTGCTACCTTGCCCCGGGCTGATGGAGAGTGAAGGGCATTTACCTGCTGGCCTTGATTGCAGCGTTATTATTGTTGGCCATTTCCTCGGCCGGACTTAATCTCTTTGGTTTTGTTCTATTCTGCTGTTCACTGGCCGCGGACCTTATTTTATGCCTACGACTTAATGGGCTGGAGTATCCAGCGCTGAGTAGCTTCTCCTGAGCCTTGGACCTGGGCCCGTAGGCTTTAAATCTTTCAAGCTCTTATATTTAGCGAATTTTAGAAGTTCCCAGGTGTTTGTGCCTTTTTGGAGGGCCGTTTTCTATTGCAGTGTTGCCATCAATGCGGGGCTGGGGGGGGGGGGGGTTGGACGGGGGGTTAGAGGGGAGACCTCCGCCATCCTGCTGCAGGGTGGGGAGGAGTGGATCTGAGCCTCTTGGAGCGGGTGAGGAGGGAGTGGGCAGTGCGTGTCTGTGTGTGGATGTGGATGGGGTGTGTGAATGGGAGGTTCTGGGTGTCAGGGACATGGGGGGTAAGAGGAGGGACAGGGTGGGGAATAAGAAAACTGAGACTAGGGACTTTGGGACACTTTGTATGTGAGATCCAACACTTGTGGCTTAGGCTGGGGAGCTGCAAGGTTGCCTATTGTGTGGATTTTTTGCCCTTCCCCTGGGGGGGGGCTCTTGATGTTCTGTGATGATAGGTGGAATGGCAAAGGTTAGAGTGACCACCTTAAATGTGGATGGCATAGACTCCCCTCTTAAGCGGAAGAAGTTGTTGGCCCAATTTAGTCGTATGCACTCCCAGGTGGTTTTTCTCCAGGAAACCCATCTGTGCGATACTGAACATCGGAAGCTTAAACAAGGGTGGGTGGGCCAATACCTATACTCCTCTTATACGGCTCGCAAACGTGGAGTAGCTTTGCTATTTCACAAGCATTTGCCATTCCATATTACTAGAACCTGTGATGATGAGGAGGGTCGCTATGTTGTTGCAGCCGGGGTTCTCTACCAGCAGAAGGTGGTGTTTTGTAACGTGTACGCCCCCAACATTTACTCACAAGAATTCTTTTCGCATTTGGTGGGGCTATTGGCAGACTTTTCTGATCATGTTTTGGTGGTGGGGGGCATTTTTAATGTTGTGGCCAATAAGCAGATAGATTGTAAACCGACCAAGCCCACTGCCGCATAAGATCAACACCAAGGGGTCAATTTTTTATGCTCCGAGCTCCAACTCCTGGATGTGTGGCGTGTCCTGCATCCAGGTGAGTTGGACTTTACTTTTTTTTCCAACCCACATCAGGCCTATTCGCGTTTGGACTATTTATTGATCTCTGATAGGTGGTTCCCTAGGGTGGAGGAGGCGACTATTGGGGTTATAGCTATCTCAGATCGTGCCCCTGTGTCGGCCCTTTTGACCTGTGAGTGCAGCCCACGTCCCCTATTCTCATGGCGCATGCGCCCCGATCTTTACTTAAGCCAGAATTTTCATGCTCATTTACAGCGCTGCTGGAAGGATTATGTGGTGTTCAATACTACCCCAGACGATTCAGCGGCTACGCTGAGGGAGGCTGGGAAAGCGGTTATGCAGGGGGAAATCATTGCCTATGTAGCTAGGAATAATAGGCAGTGGAATGCTGAGATCCTGCGCCTTACCAAGGTACTCAGGGAGGCTCAGTTGAAACATGTGGTTGATATGACCCCGGAAGCTAAAGGCCAGGCTGATCAGGCGCGGGAAGCCCTCAATAACCTACTATATCAACAGGCGTCCAAATCCCTTAGGCATTACCAGTATCAGCTGTATAAATACGGGAACCGTGCCAGTAAACTGTTGGCCAATTTAGTGCGCCCTCGGGACCATGGGAGAGCAATTGTAGGTATTAGGGATCGTCAAGGTAAACACTGTACTGCCCCAGAGGATATTGCTGCCAGATTCTTTGAATACTATCAACAGCTGTATGCGGAGAAACCTCAGGCCCGGGTGGTTACTGAGGACCTTTTCAGAACATTCCCTGGCCGTGCATATCTTCAGACCAGCGGTTGACTCTTAATGCCCCTGTTAGTGATCAGGAAGTGTACGCGGTCATACAGAAACTCAGATTAGGAATAGCTGCGGGGCAGGACGGCTTGGGCTCCGAATTCTATAAAATTTTGAAATTTTCCCTATTGTCACCCCCTTCGGTCATTTTATAATGAGTTGCTGGACCTGGGCAAGTTGTCGGCAGCCTTAAATCACTCAGTCATAGTGGTCCTCCTAAAGCCGGGCAAGGACCCTTTGGAAGTCTGCTCATACCGACCAATTTCTCTCCTTAACGTCGACCTCAAGCTGTTGGCAACTATTTTGGCGGCACGCTTGAGTGGCTTACTTCCCTCTCTCATTCAAGGGGACCAAACGGGGTTTGTTCAGGGGCGTCAGGGAGTGTGCAATGTGAGGCGCCTGATTGCAACTCTCAGCTACTCCTCTGGGGGGGAAGCAGCGATTCTTAGCCTTGATTCGGAGAAGGCGTTCGATTCATTGTCTTGGGAATACTTATTTTGGGCGCTGCGACAGTATGGAATTTAGGAGGTGTCCTTGAAGTGGCTTGAGTTACTGTACCACAACCCCAGTACTAGCATTCTAGTGAATAGAGCCCCAACGCCCTCATCTGATCTACACTGTGGGGTCCGACATAATGGCTTGATGAAAAAAAAAATCTGGATGCACAAAGGACCCTTTGCTATTGTGCGTGTATATTGGGCAAAATCAACCTGAAGAGGGATAAAACGGATGCTTGTACTGAGCGCCCATTGCAATTGTGAGCGCCCGATGCATTTGAAGCTAGGGACACACAATTCTTCCCTAGTGCATCCTATTTAATGCAGTAGCTCATTTAAATATTGCATCAAGCGCCCAGGAGATGTGGCTGTGCATGCATTAGGGAAATGGGCACTCAATACGACCGCCTGTTTTAACATGCTTCTTATTGCATTGACCTGAGAGAGTCTACAGCTCCCTTGGATTTTTGCACTCCAAATGCATAACTCTACATTTGTTTTTACACAAAATCTTAGCTGCCAAGCACCAACAGACCTCCAGCTTACTTAGATCACATGAGTAGTCAATTCCTATTTTTGCGAATTTTCTTGAAAAATGGTTAGATAGCTTTATATCAGGGCTCCTCAACTCCTGTCCTTGAAAGCCACAAACAAGTCTGGTTTTCAGGATGTCTACAATGAATAATGCATTAGATACATTTACATACATGTAATCCAAGAAGTGGTTAATCCGCATATTTGTTTGCTCTGAAAAACGGTCCTTGAGGATTTTCAGGATGTCTACAATGAATCATGCATTAGATGCATTAGATACATTTACATAAATGTAATCCAAGAAGTGGTTAATCCGCATATTTGTTTGCTCTGAAAAACGGTCCTTGAGGACCACAGTACAGAACACCTGCTTTACACACACACACACCTGTTACCTTCACCTTTACTAGAGGAAATAAAGTTGAAATGCTGGGGCCTTTTAATTAATCTAATTATTAGTCTGCCTGATTTATTACCGAATTGAATTATGTTTAGCACAGCTGGTTGATGCTAATGGATTTTCATTTAACATGGTGTTAACTGCCAATTTTAACATCTTTAGTATCTGTTTATTCTGCTCGCTGAGTACTGCATTAAAAGAGTTTTTAATTTCAGCTTTCCTACATAACTGATTTACTTTTTTTTTGGGTACTGTAAGATACTGGAGACAATAATCATTTTCTGGAGGTTGTTGGAAATCTTGCAGATGATTTTAATCACTAGGGTTTTGCAGCAATGATGAAAGCAAAAGTGCATGGAAAAATTACCCAAAGAGATTTGGGTCTGCTTCTCCTGTGGGTAATTTTTCCACCGTAAACAATGTGCGTAGTTTTCAATAATCAAAACTACGCCTGTGGTTCCAGTCTCCATCTTGACTGCATCCCCAAGGAGCAGCACTTCTGCCAGCGGATACAAGTATCGACGTTGTTGAACAGCGTGGGTATTTTTACCTGGGGATGAGCTCAGCAATATTCAACGCCCTGATTTCCATGGATAAAACTCTCTTTTGCCCACAGAAAAGGGGTTTGAATTCTGCCCTCATTATATCCTGTCTCAGGACCATTTAGGGTATTTTCCAGAAAAGGACAGGATCAGCTTGGTGTGTTTTACTGTTTTCAGAAAACACAGACAAGCTCCGTATGGGGAAATTGTATAAATATTATGCTCAAATTCAAAAAAAAAAAAAATCCTTGCCCTCCCATCCTGGAGCATGATTTAATAATATAGATGTCCTTATTTTACTTTCAGGTAAATGTTAACAGGGGCTGTGAAATTAATAGGAAAGTGATAATGCACCTCGGAATGGTGAAAAGGTTATGTTCAGCAGGCTTCTTTGATCTCAACAAACCCAATAAAACTAGAGCTATCTTATCACAGATGGAATGAATCCCCCTGAGACTGACATTAATGTATTTCTTCTGCTGGGTTTTTATTTGTCTGGTGTGTTGGTATATACCACGTTCTAATCTTTTCCCAGTAAAATCTGTTAAAGTTTGCAAAACCATTAATTTTAAAAAAATTGTTTAAAAAATAAATGTTATGAAAGTTTTGAGCATAAAATTGCTCTTTAAGGGCTTTAAATTTAGCTTCTATCTGGGTCCTCCCCACCTGTAGTAAACTCCTAGTGCTATCAGTTTATTACAGAGGTGGGTGGGTGGGTGGGGCGGAATGTCCCTGGCCTTTTATATGAACTGTGTAATAATCATGCAGTCAGTGTATTCGATAATTTATGTTACTATGAGCATCGCATAGCATAGTCTATTTTATATATTATGGTTAATAACTTTCATAATTAAATACGTACAAGTAAAAATAAAACCACAACAAAAAACTAGCAACCCTCCAATAACTGCAGACTATTAAAAAAAAAAAAAAAAAAAAAAAGACTCCACCCTCCTGATCTGCGAAAAAAAAAGAAGACCCCCCCCCCCTCATCCCCATCTGATGCAAACATAACTACCTCCAACCCTCCTCCCCGATGCAAAATTAACCCTATCTCTGATCCCTTCCATGATGATCTGAAAAAAGAAGTCCTCTTAGCCCTTCCCGCTCCAAGGATTTAAAGAAAAAAAAAAAAAAAAAAAAAAGTACCTCAAATATTTCTTCCACACAATCCACCTCAATTCCTAAAGCTAAGCCAACACAAGGAGATCGCCTTATCTCGTACTGGTGCGGCTTCCAGCAATGCTCTGGCCCCTCCACTTGGTGCTTCAGTCTTTTGTTTGCAGATTGGAATGGAGGAGTCAGAGGTGATGGCTTCATATCAAGGTGGGAAGAGGGATTGGGAGGTCCATATTCTTTTGTGGATTCGGGTGGAAGGAGGGATTGGTGGAGGGGCATCGAGGTTCACTATTTTGTGGGGGTTCACTTTGTTTGCAGATTGTGGTGTGAGGGGGGTTAGGGGTTGGAGGGGTTCTTCTTTTTTTTTTTTTTCTCACCAGGCGAATGGGAGGGAGGGTTGGGGAAGCAGGGGGAGGGGTCCTCTTTTTTTTGTGGTCCCTATGTAGAGCACACGAGTGCCGTGCTTAAGCATCTTTTAAACCTCACTTTTTTCTAGTGCTTTGTATTTCATTAGTTTACTACATTGAAAGAATAAAAGATTTATGGCGACCCTCAATGTGTAGTCCCATAGAACTTTAATCTTCCACCACTCTGTCTAACAGCTTCCTAGATTTCTCCAGAGAGTCAAACAATTTGGGTGCATTTTCTATGGAATTTGTAGGCATGGCCATGTTCATGATTGTGTATTTTGTGTCTACAACTATGCTGCATTTTTTTTTTATCTAGGAAAGAAGGGTTTTCTGTTTATTGTGATGCAACAGTGTTTTAGATTTATAAACTCTCAAAGCACCTGAACCAACTCCCTCCTCACAAGCCCCCATGAAAAAATTTTAAAATGTTGTGGGCCTATTGACCTGAGGAGACTCCCTTCCCCCAAAATTCAGCAATTATATCAAGACTTCAGGCCCCTGGTCTCATGCATACCCTCTCCCCCCCCCCCCCCACCCCAACTTCCTTATGCTGCCAGAAGTGCGTTGCATTTGTGGTGCAGCCGGCAGCATCCAGCGTTGCTGTCAGAGTATTATCTGCAGAACTGGATTTAAGATTTTGTTGTCCATAGCCAGGGTGGAGGGGGGTGAATGAAGTGCCACGGTGGCAGGCTTTGACACAGGCACCCATCAAAATTTGGCACTCTAGGCAATTGCTTACACCTAAATTTGAGCCTGATCGGGTCAGTTAGGGAGGCGCATTGGGAGTGTGCTCCTGCTGTCGCTGCTCTGGGGGAGGCTGGAGAGCGGCAGAAGCAGGTCGCGGAGGAATGAACGGTTGAACGCTGAGCTCCGGAGCGAATTCAATTTTGGCTTTATTACCTGAAATTATTTCCTCTTTTCTAAGCTGCTTGATAGCAGGATGCCTCATACCAAACGCAAAGCCAAAATTAGAGAAACTACATCAACGCCGATTTCCTCTAGCAGACAGCTCCGTATTGAGGAAGCTTTCGCCGGACTAGTGAGTGAACACCCTGAGGGCGGAGCCGCTGGAAGCCCTGGCGGAGAGCAGACGCCAAGTTCCCTGGCTCAAGAAATATCATTAAGCCCGGGTGCGCCTTCTACGCCTGACCCACCGTTCGGGAGAATGTTCTCCGAGCAGAATTTACCTGCTACGCCACAGGATAGAACTGCTGAGGGGGCCGTAGTCCAGAGAAGGAGCGACGAAAGTTTCTCTCCTTCGGTGAGTCAGTCTATGCCTGGCTCCAGTGACCGCCCAGATCCAGCATGGAGGCGAGCTGAGGAAAAAGGTGAGCCCCTGGATAAGAGTAAAGGCGACGAGGGAATTCAAGTCGTTTGTGGGTTTCCTGAATTTAATCCTAAAAATATAACTTTAACTGAGATTATGAAAGCTATTACCTCTATGGAGAAATCTATTTTGCATCTGACAACAATGGTAAAAGAAAGTATTGAAAAGCATCAAGATACAGAAAGAAGAGTGGAAATTCTAGAGAATTCTGTTAAGGGACTTGAGAAAAAATTCACAGATGTAGAAAAAATTCAGGGGAACCTGATTAAATCTGAAAATATACAGATGGTAAAAATGGAAATCCTCGAGAATCATATAAGGAGAAATAATATAAGGATACTGAATTTTCCAAAAACTGAGGTTACTCTCGCATCGTGAGTTATTCAAAAGCTACCTTCAGAATTTGCTTAAAATTCCAGAAAAAAATTTTCCAACGATTGTTAGAATTTATTATCTGCCTCAGAGGGATAAAGAAAAAAATCCAGATCAAAAAGAAGATTCATCGTATGATTTAACAGACATATTAGAAAAATCCCACGAGTTAATAGTGGAGGAAAGAGCCACTCTTTTTATACAATTTGCTATGTCGTCTGATAGAGACTTAATTATGAAAACTTACTTTCGTAATCAACATCAAAAATTCTATGGTTATCCATTAAAAATTTTTCCGGACATAACGAAGATTACCCAAATTAAAAGAAAAAAATTTATTTCCATGAGGGAAGAAGTTATTGCTAGAGGTGCAAAGTATATTCTCAGATTCCCATGCTACTGTTTGTTAATTTATCAGAACTCACGATATATTTTCAGGGAACCAGAACAGCTACGAGTTTACCTCGACTCCCACTCTGTTTAGATCCAAGGGTTGAAGGCTTAATTTAGAGAAGACATTAGTTAATTTTGACGCAATTTTGTAATAAATATTTTTGTTATTTCCTGCTAGCTGCTGGTATTTACATCTTGGATCCACAATTTCCTTTAAACGTTAACACAGGGTAAAAAATCTTTATATTCTTTGAGATGTAAATTTTCCTTTTTTGTATTTCATTTACTGTGTTTCAAATTTCTGAACAAAAAGTTCTGTATATTTGTTTTGAAAAATTCAATAAATAAATAATTAAAAAAAAAAAAAAGAAAATGAGGGGGGAGATGGGAGTACCTCCTTCTAATGGTATTCCTCTAAATCCCCCAACCCTGTCCTCACCCGTCTCTCTCTCTCTCAGTCTCATCATGTTCCCACTGGTATCTCTCGAACTCCTCACAAGTCTCTCTTTAACCTTCACTCTGTCCCCCAAGTCTTTCAATCCTCTCACCCTCTCCAGTCCCTCTCTTAATTCCTCCAACCTTTCTCCACCAGTCTTTCCCTCCCTCAATCCCATTTTGTTCCTCTAATCTCTCAAACCAGTCTCTGTTTTCCCACTCTTTCCACACCACTTTCTCTCAGTCCTCTCTCCCTGTTCCTACTTGACTCTGACCTGCATTTCCCTCTTTCTCCCATGCTCTGCCCAATGTCTGTCTTTCTCTCTCTTGATCCCAACAGTCTCTCTCAATCCCCCACCCTCCCCTACCAGTGTCTCTCTGAGCAGTGCCAGCCTAACATTCCCCAAACCCCACAAGAACAATGACAGGGGTGTAGTGGTTATATTAACTCTCCCTCCCCACCACATGTGCTACTCTGATCCCTCTCTTCTCACCTCTGCCCATCACCAGTATTTCCTCTGCCCTCATACTCTCTTCTCTGTCCCCATTCCTTCAGGTTCACTCTCTCTCTCTCTCTTCATCTGATAGTCTCCCTTCAGTGTTCTCTATGGCTTTCTCACATACTCCCTCCACATTACTATTTCTGGCTCTCACACGTCACCACCTCTCCTCCAACATTCACTTTTTTTGTAGTCACTCTTCCCAAAAGCATTGATCACTTCTTGCACTGTCCCCCCTCCCCATAACCCCATGTGTAACTCTCAAATCCTTCCCCATTCAATCACCATCTCTGGCTCTATCACCCCTCCACTCTCATCACACCTCTAGTGTCATTTCTCTCCCCTGACCCATCACCCCTTCTGCCTCTGTCACCCTTCTTCTCCCCCTTAATCCCCTCTCGCTCTCTCTCCCTTTCCTTCCAACTTCATTACCTATGACTGTCACCCATTCTCACCCTCCATTTCCTTTTATTCCCACTGGACTTCTCATGCCCTCCCATCCCCATCACCACCTCGACTTCATCATGGTACTATTTTTATTTTTTCACCCTCAGTCAATCGTCACTGCTGACTTTCTTGCATACGTACCATCCCCCTGGCTTTCCCATACCCCCTCTGCTGCCTTTCCCCATTCTTTTGAACCCCTTTTATTCCCATCCCTGCCTCTCCATTGGCCCTCCCATTCCCCCATACAGCTCTCATATAGCACCCTATCCTGGCCCTCTCTCCCTCCCTACCTCTATTTCTCCCATCCAAGCCCTGGTCCCTTCATACCTGTTGCCAGAGCCGGATAGAACAGGAAATAGGCCGTGCCAGCTAAGAAAAGTAGGCCCCTATGTAAGGTTCTGATGTGATACTTAATAAGAAAAATAGTTTTCTAAATTTCCCAAATAATTTTTATTTATTTAAGAAGGCTTTACGAGCATTTTTGTTAGCAAATTCTTCAATTACAATTGAAATTTTTATTTATACATGTTAGAAATAGATATATTTAGCTTTTTTTTTAAATTTGCCCAACAAAAGTAGGCCCCTTGAACACTGTAGGCCCTAGCCAAATGGCCATGCTGGCACCTCCTCTCTCCTGGAGTGCCTGTTGCAGAAAGGTGGCAGCGTGGACTTTGGGGAGGAACAAGATGCCAGGCCATACAATCTGCATTACTGACTTCAGGAATATATAGTAACATATTAACATAGTAATGACGGCAGAAAAAGCCCAAAATGGTCCATCTAGTCTGCCCAGCATGCTTCCCAAGGTAGTAACTGACCCCAAGCTTTTTTATTTATTCCCTTTAGGGATCCACAGTGTTTATCCCATGCCCCTTTCAAATCCTTCACAGTTTTAGTCTCCACCACTTCCTCCGGAAGGGCATTCCAGGCATCCACCACCCTCTCAGTGAAGAAATACTTCCTTACACATAAGGATACCCTATTCTTGTTTCTCCTCTAATGTAGTATATGTAATTCAGTGCAGAAAATATGAAGAATACATTGGTGAAACAGGCCAGAGGTTAAAGACCAGAATAAATCCAATACAAGCTAACACATCACAAAGAAGAACAAACCAATAATTCTAAGAGGCAACATTTTTTGTCACCAGACCACTGCATCAATGACCTCATAAACAGGTTATAAAAAGGGAATTCAGAACTATTCAGGAATGCAAGACATGTCAAAACAAACCTAAAAATGTAATAAGGAAAGCCCTTTCCATGGGTAATATATTTTACCCATTGAGACTAAAGCTTTGATTATTACCCAGCCTGTCTGCAGGTAAAAGTAGGCGTGTTGTTGAACAACGTGCAAACTTTTACCCACGGACAGAAGGGGCAGTCTCAGAGACACAGAGAGGTTGGAGATCAGAACACCATGCAAAGGTTTCCATAACTAGTCCAACACTCAGGCCCCTACCTCTCATTTCTTTTTCTTACCACTTCCTCACCTGCTCTTACCATTATCTTCTGTATCAATCCCAAGCATGCCTTAATGTTTCATAGTAGTAAAGAACCAATCCTAACCATCTCTTTTGGCTAGCATGGTTTATTTTGGGTTGTACGTAAATGGTATACTTAGATTTTACAGGATGACAGGATTGTTAGTTCATTGTCCTGCCCATACAAAGACAGAAAGACATGTAAACGTAGAAGATGTCGACAGATAAAAACCACTTCTTCTGCCCATTTGTGCCTGTTACCATGCTGTCGCGGTTCTTACACAATCTGTCATCTTCTCCCTAGATCTCTTTGGTGGCAATGCAAAAATTAGCTGGTTAGCACTGAATATCACTCTAACCTGCTAATTTTGAAAGTTCTGCCTGGAATGGGGTCATGGCCTGACCCAGGTACTTTTTTTTGTTCCGCTATAAACAAATTTGCTTACCTGTAAACAGGGTTCTCCACAGACAGCCAGATGAATTAGCCATAATGTATGGGTGATGTCAACCAAAGGCACCAAAGGAACCCGTCTCTCCTAGTTCAGTAAAAGGTTTATTGAGTATGCATGGTGGTTCCTCTGTGTGTGTTGCCTCATGAGCTCCTCAGTCTTTTTGTGGAGTTTAAATTTAGCAAGGTAGTCTACTCTCCAGGGAGATAGGTGGTAATAAGTATGACTAATTCATCCTGCTGTCTATGGAGAACCCTGTTTACAGATAAGCAAATTTGCTTTTTCTGTCAAAAAACAAGGCTGAATTAGCCATGATGTGTGGGGAGTCCCAAGGTGAGGGTTGCACAGAAGACCAGTACTGAATAAGCAACCCATCCTCATCAATGGAAAGTTGACTACTGGGTAGACTACACACAACTGCTTGACCAAATCTATTGACACCTCTTGACGTATTGTCCAGACAGTAGTGGAATGTAAAGGTGTGCATAAACAATCAAGTTACATCTTTGCAGATGTCCTCAATTAAAGAAGCCCTAAGGTGATGTCCTCCACCAACCTTGAAAGCAGCAGGGAGGAAACTAGCATGCATTCAACATCCATGCCATGAAGGCCAGATTCAAGGGTAGAATTTGCCTCCCTCCTGCATAATGAGAGATGGAGAAGTTCCCATTCAGATCAGAGGCTACACAGACAATGGGACGAGGTAAGAAAACCACACTTGTATCAGCCACATTAGCACAATGAGGATAACTTCTGCTCAATCTTGAATCAACTACTGGATTGTCCTTGCAATCAATGGAACTGGGAAATATGCATAAAGAAGACGGACAGCCCAGTGAAGTAGAAAAGCATCAGGTACTGAACTGCAGCTGCTTGGATGTATAGAATAAAAAACTGACTTTCCTGTTGCTCTCTGTAATAAACAAGTCTATTTTCGAATGACTCCAGAGGCTGAATAGGTTGCCTGCGACCTGCTGATCCAAGGCCCACTCATGAGGTAGGAGGACTCAGCTGAAGCAATCCATCAGTGTGTTTAAAGAACTTGAAAGTTAGGTTGCTTGTAAGTAAGCTTCATGACAGAATCCACATACAGATCCTGAGAGATTCCTGACATAGAACAAAGGATCCTGCGCTCTCTTGCTTGTTTATGTAGAGCATAGCAACCTGGTTGTCTATTTGTATTAGGATTCTCTTTTTCATCAGTATGTGAGTGAAAGTCTTTAGAGCATAGCTGATGGCACAGAGCTCCAAGAGATTGATTTGAATACCACTAAGAGCTAAGAGAAACAGATAAGTATGAGAGAAAAAATGTGTGAGGCTTGCTGGGCAGACTGGATGGGCCGTTTGGTCTTCTTCTGCCGTCATTTCTATGTTTCTATGTAAAGGACCGTGTCCCCTGAATTCAAGTCACATTGGTATGAGCTCCCCAACCCCTGCTGGAAGCATTGGTGGCGAGAATAATTTGATGAGTTGGCGCTCTTAAGGGAAGGCCAACCTCCAGGACTGATGGTTTTAACCACTATTGCAGAGATGCTTTCATCCCATTTGTTACTGAGATGCAGTGAAAGGTTGACATAGTTGGCCCCAGTGAAGACCTCTTATGTTCTTCTGTGTTCAGGGGACAATGTGTACTGCAGCTGCCATGTGACCAAGGATGACTAAAACGGATCTCACTGGTCTCCAATCTCACTGCAGCAAGACCTTTACCAGACCCCTTAGTATTACAGCCCTTTTGTCTAGGAGAAATGCCTGCTCCCATACTGAATCTATCCATGTTCCTATTAACTGAATCCTCTTGACAGGAGTAAGGTTCAACTTGGCAAAGTTGACCAGGAATACCAGAGACTGAAAGAGTCAAATGATTTTCTCAAGGGATTCCCAAACCTCTGACTCCGAAGGTGTACTGCAACCACCCAGGTACTTGATGCACACCTTCAAGGCCTCAGACAGACCAAAAGCGAGGACTTTATATTGGTAATGAGCCCCTTCCATTATGAACCTGAAGTACTTCCAGTGAGTTAGATGAATGTGGATATGAGCATAAGTGTCCTTGAGGTTCAGGGCACACATTCAAACCTAGGGCTGAATGAATGGGAGGATTGTGTGGAGGTAATTCATCTTGAATTTTTCTCCAGCCAGACGTTTATACAGCCTTCGTAAATCCAGGTCAGGTCTCAGCCTCCTGGGTCTTCTTGGAGATGAGGAAATATTGGGAGTAAAAACTCTGCCCAAGCTCCAGGAATGGAATCAGGTCTATCGCTTTCTGCTGAAGAAGTGACTCAACTTCCAGTTGGAGCTGAGCCAACTGAGACAGGTCTGGATTGAAGACTGAACAGTGCTAGGTTGAGGGTAAATGGAAGAACTGCAAGTGGTAGCCACACTCCACAATTTTCCCTGGTCATCTTGATCCATTCTACAAGGAAGGACTGGATCCAACCCCCACTGGAAGTGGCAGGGAGTTGGGCCTCAGACTTGTTAAAAATTAGGTCCAGGCTTCATCTGCAGCTGCTGTGGGGCTTTGGGTTGATGTCATTCTCTTTGGCATCCTCTGGCAGGAAACTGTTGCTACTGTATGACAGGGGTTGTCTCATGATGCTAATAAGAGCAGAAGGGGTATCTATGAAAGAACACTTGTCATCTGGAAGCAGAAGAAAACTTCTAGGCCCCCTGAAAAATCATTTGTGTGCTGATAGACTAAAGCTTGGGATTCAAGACCTTCTTGGAGTCAATATACTGTAATTAGCCATTATTCAGTCTTCCTCTAACTCTTATTCTTATCCTGTTGTCCTTTTCAAAACTATGTGGAATTCTAACTCTTATTCTTATCCTGTCGTCCTTTTCAGAACTAAGTGGAATTCCAGATTGATTCCTTTACAAATTTTTTCTTGTACAGTTATCACTATTGCACTCCTCTCTCCTCTCCTACCACCTCTTTTTCTTGTAGGTGGAGCCAGACACTATCGCCTGGGTGTCTTTGGCACATATATTTCAGAGTAAGTTCCAAGGCAAGATAATGATTCAACAAAACAACAGATACTGTTCATGCTACCTCGGTGGAATGGCAAGAGATCAACACTGCCTACACTTTTCCCTAAAATTTTAAATTATTTTTTATTTAATGATTTAATGATTGTATACCTGCTTTAATCTGTCTGTAAACCTGCTTTGATTTTACCATGGAAAAGTGGTATATTAAATGCAATAAATTAAACTAGACTGAACTAGATTGATTTGATTTGGTTAAAATCAGAACTGATACTTATTCTATGACTCGCCACATAAACCATCCCCTCTCATATTCAGATGGTTTGTGTATGTATTCATATAAAAAGTATATGTATTCAGTATATATATAGCGAGAAAGATATTATAGACAGGTTGAACTAAATTGCAAGAAAATGCTACTATCAGGAGGTTCTAGTAATATCACATTATAATGTCAATAAGACTCCAAAAGGGAAAGCTTCATTTTACAGCAGTTCCCACACAACTGATCATATTATTATTTGCTATGTTAATAATAAAGGATAAGCAAAAAAAAAAAAAAAAAACCACCTTCAAAACACTAAAATGCAGTAAAAATATAAAGTCCTATATATTTATTTTTATTTATTTATTTCACAATTTATAACCCACACTATCCAGAGTTCTAGGCGGGTAACAAAAGTATATACACAATTAATATAAAAACATTCAAGACAAATGCACAAAATATTAACAAAAAATTAACAAAAGACTCAAAATACATATTGACCACAGTTAAAAATTAAAACAAAACAAGTTCATACTAAAAAGAAGAAAAAATAAACTAAAATGTACATATTGACATTAAAAGCTTGCTTAAAAAAGAAAACTTTAGCATGCTTTCTAAAAGTCAAATAGCACTCGATGTTCTGAATCTCGTTGGGGAGGCTATTCCATAAAAGAGGGCCAGCCATATAGTAGGACCTCTCTCTCGTTTCATGGAGTCTGGTCTGTTTTGCAGTTGATATTTCTAATAAAATCTGTCCTGCTGACCTAAGCGTATGTTCCTTCCAGTGGCTTAAGTCTAATTTTCAATTAGAGAATAAAGAATTGTATGCATATCTACAAGTTAGGCATTACTTTGACTCGATAATGAAAAAGAATGCAAATGCTTTTGTGTTTTCCCCCTTTGATGAAGTGAAGGCTGTGACTACATGCGAGTGCCTTACTGCCTGTTACATCTACAAAAATCTAACAAGTATGCATTCTTCTAATATTAAAGTGTCCTTGTTGGCTAAAAGGCAAGCTGACTTACATCGGGGTGGAGTCGGGGCAGCGTAATCACCGGAAGAAGAGGAGTTGGGCCGGCGTTGGGGCGGATGCCGCAGAAACTTTGCTGACGGCGAAAAGGTAAGGCCCCTTATCGCCGCTAGTAGCGCGCCCAATAGCACCACCTTTTACAATGGCGCTATTGGGTGCTTCGTCCCCCTGCCCCATTTAGTGCTGGGATTCACAAACCGGTGCGAAGAAAAAAAATCCAGCCCTTAGAAAGTGAAATTATGACTCCTCAGCTGAGGTCCCAGAGTGCCCTCCTTAGAGAGCTACAGCTTAAAACCTTGAATAGAATCTACATCCACCCCAACTGGGCATACAAGGCAGGAATAACAACTAGGAGAGCTTGCTTAAAATGTGATGCTTAGCAGGGATCCTTCATTCATTTGATGTGGTCTTATTTAAAGACTGCAGGGTCCTGAGATCAAGCCATGAGAACTATGGTAAAACTCAGATAGTGTAGACATTCCTAACTGGATAAATTTGTGTATTGTTGACCATACTGATAAAATACTGAAGCTACTGGAGGGAAGGAACATAAATTGTTTATTAGCATGCTTGACTGAGAAAAAAAAAAGCACCCTGCTTAACTGGCTGGAGGAGACTGTGCCAGAACTGACACTGTGGAAAATTCAAACGCATGATTGTCTGCTGGAGAAACAGACTGCAGGAACAAAGTGAATCTTTGATTAGCATGGAATCTCTATTGTGTCTCTCTCTCTCTCTGAAATGGCCAGAAAGCAGCTACCACATCTTATTTAATGAAATAGTCTGGTTGAAAGGGATATAATTATTCCTATGCATGTATATTAGGTAGATAATCTGTTGCTCTCAACTTGATTATGTGAATATTGTGACCCTTGCATTTCTGTTTAGTACCTATTACATATTTATTAGGGGCTTGCATTTTATGAATTGTTTCTTATTCAGGGTTATTTTCAAAATGGGCTTTTTGAAAACTGCCTGCCCTATCTGCCACAGCACACGTAACTTTAGCCACAGTTAGAGGAGGCATTCCTGGGCACGAGGCTGTGGAGAGATTTGCACTTATGTTTGTATTTTTAAATAAACACACGTTCATTTGCCTGAAAAAAGCACCTGCACAAAAAGCAAGAGCAAAGCTCTGCAGGCACTTTTCCTTCGGCAATTTTCAAAGGAAAAATTTTCCCTTTTGAAAACGGGCGCAAAGTCCTCAAGGAAAAAGTACCCCTGGACTTTGCAGATGGGTGGCCAGTCTGAAAATCAAGCATATTAAGAGCATGGGTCTAATTTTGGTGTTGCTTCAGCATAAGTGGTAGCAGATGGAATGACCATGCTTGTTATAAGGTGTTTAAGAATTCAATAAAAAATGATATGAAATAATATGTAGTGCTTCCAGGAGACATGTTTAGATCGGCGGAGCAAAATACGCATGCAGAACCGAATTTTCAATTCCCTACGTGTATTTTTTCCCATTTCATCTTCCCGCAGGAAAAGGAGGTGGGAAGTCCATGGGGACTTTTGTGCCCACATTTCTCTTTGAAAACTACCTGCAGTCCGCGGGTACACTACCCAGAAACCTCGAGCTACTGAAAATCCCCCTGTCACATGGAGAGTGCAACATTGACCACAGGAGAGATAAAAAGCTTCTCCGCTGTAATAAAAAATGGGACTTCTCCCACTCAACTTTTTCGTTTTGCAAAATCAGAACATATTGTAAGCCTTCTTTGAATGGAAAATTTGTAAGTGCCTTTTAAGTTCAAAGTTGGCGTAACAAGATAAGTAGCCTTTGTTCTGGCAGGAGCAGTCAGAAAACTGTAAGGTTCCCTTACACAACTAGCACAAAATGTTCTCTTTTAAGTCATAAAAGACTTCGCTATCTATAATATCTAGCATTTGGTAGTTACATAGGGTGAGCAGGCAATTACCAGTGGAAGGTTTTGCACTTCTATGAATTTCATAATTCCTGGTGCTTGCTCTTGAGATTCAAAATCCATAATGGCATGGGGGGAGGGCATTTCATCTGCTCTTCTGTCCCTCAGCCAAAGTTCATATACAAAATATCACATGATCTTAGATCATGAGAAGACGTATTTGCCTATAATTTTTAAAAATACATTTAAACCTTTAAAAATCTGCTCCTAGAAATGCCTTACCAGCCTGTAGCCAAATCTGTTCAAGAGTTATCCAAAACTCCATAGGACCTTGCTTATGGTGACTGCTGTTCCTGGTTATTTCCGATAAGGCTTGTTCCAGTCGTGAAGCTGCGATGGAAGATGCCTTCTGTGAACCTAAATACAAAGAAACACAAATATATATAGATAGACAAATATATATATAGATAGACAAATATATATAGATAGACAGACAGATATATATATATATATATATACATACATACATATAATGAAACACACACACAACTTCATAACTTTCTTTGCTTGTATCTACTGTTATCCATCACTGTAGAGACTTTGAATTGCAGTACTTCATTTCTGTATGCTATAATAAATTAATTGCAAAGATCCCTTTCTTTGTGCAATACACGGATTACTCATGAACAGCAAACTCAAGTAAACAAATGATTCAGATGATGGCTTAAAATTGTCTTCTTATGCTTTTCATTTATCAAAGAAGAAAGATTCGTAGGCTGAGGAGATTGATCAAATTAAGTTCTATTTTATATACAGGATGCACTTGTTTTGCTAATAGGAATTCCCCATTCCTGTTGGAGATCAACTTTTGGGCACGTTCTGTTGCTCTAGACACACGTTTTGGTCAGATATGGAAGGTAGTGGAAGGAAAAAGATTGAGAGGTTAAGGTAAAAGAAATGGGAGCAGGAGGAAGTGGTGTTGGATAGTATATGGGAAATTATATGAACATGTAACCAAAATGTTTTGGTTACATGTTCATATACAAATACTATAATCTGCTTAGTAAGACTTCACTGCAATAGGCAGAATATAAATTTACAAATAAATGAATAAACATGAATGAATCTCAGCTGGGCAGACTGGACAGATCTTTTTCTTCTATCATTTACATTATTATTATATCTTCAAAAAGAGCAAATGCGATAGTTTTAATAAAAAATTAGATATATATTTTTTAAAAACTACCTGATTTACTGAAAGATGTTTTAGAAAAAAAAGCCTATGCAGTGGTTTCTTCAGCCACCATTGTTAAAATGACCAACATGCCAGTGATGTCAGATGTGGTAGAAGATCCCTTGACCCTTGGCCATTTTAATAATGGTGGCTAAAGAAACCACTGCATAGGCCTGCAGTTTGCGCACCCGCTCTTTGTGCTCTCTGGGCCTTTGCTCCTGCTCTCACAGCTTCTGTTCTTAAAGTTCTTCCACTCCTAGGCCCTACTCCTGTTCTCTCAGCTGTCCTGCATCCCACTCCCCAGCAGCTTCTCTCCCATACACCAGCTCCTGCTCACAGCACTACAGAGCCCCTTCAATCTCCCCTGCAGCATTGCCTGCTCTTCTGCCTCTCTCCACCCTGCTGTCCTCCTCTGTAGTGGTCTCGCTCTACCTCCTTCCTCCCTTCCCCTATCACTCCTTCTCCTCCTCCTATCACACAGTGGCACTGCTCTTCTTTATCAACCTCACCTGACACTAGCAGAGAAAAATAGCAAAAGGGAGTATGTACTCTTGGTCCCTGTGATTGCTCCATTCCTGCCCCAATTTGTATCCTGTCTAAAGAGGAAGAGGATGGAGCAGAGTGGGACCAGGAGTGTCCTGCTGGTATCCATATTACTGGAGGGGACAGAGGAGGAACACAGACTGTGGGAAGTGGGGGGTGCAAGGAGAGAGACAGGGGAGATTGAAAGGGTTCTGTAGTGCTATGAGCAGGAGTTGAGGTATGGGAGAGAAGCTGCTGGGGAGTGGGAGAGTTGAGAGCAGAAGAGGGGTTGTGGAAAAGCTGTGAGAGCTGGAGCAGGATTTCAGAAAACCTGTAGGAGGAGATGCTGGGGTATGGGAGAGACACGAGGACAGGAGCTGGGACACAGAAGAGCTGTGAGATCAGGTGCTGGTGCTCAGAACAGCTTTAAGAAAATGAGCCAGGGCATGGAGGGTCGTGAGAGAGGGGCCAGTGCTGGAGCTGGGACAGCTGTGAGAGCAGGAACCAGGGGAGCAGGAAAGCTGTGAGAGAAGGACCCAGAATGTGGGACAGCTTAGAGGACAGGAGTAGGGCCTAGAAGTGGAAGAACTTTAAGAAAAGAAGTTGTGAGAACAGGAGCAGGGGCCGAGAGAGCATGAAGAGCAGGTGCACAAATTGGGAAAACTGTCGGAGATAGGGACCATAGAAACAGAATGTGACGGCAGAAAAAGACCATATGACCTATCTGGTCTGCCTATCTGCCCAACAGAACCAGGGAAAGCAATGAGTAAAGCTGAAGTATAAGAAAAGTGGAAAGAGATTATACTATGCACAGTTCAAATAAGCAATAAGCTGAAATAGAGGAGGTGGGTAAAGAAATAGTCAAATGTTAATGTTTACTACTGTTAGATTAAATCTGTGTTCATGAGTTACGGCAAAGGAACAAAATGCATTTGCAAATATCATATTTGACATGCAACATACTGTAGAAAATCACAGTACTTCTAGGATATACAGTATACACCAGCTGCCAGGCATAAAATATGACCGCTTGTAATATATCTCTGTGGTGAAATAGGGTCCTATGTACCTGTAGTGATCCCTTGATTTACTATGGGATGCTCTGAGAGTGTGTTACTGTCAGGTAGTATTATCGGTTAGGGAGCAAATTTCCTGGGCTATAATTTGTTACCTAGCCTGTGAGGAGCTGGTTCACAATGTGCCAAAAATTTTCAGTTTTGACTGGATGGTGCAGCAACGAGACCTGCACCATCCAGATGGTGCAGCAACGAGACCTGCATCCTGATATTGAACTTCCTAGGCACTAGCTAGTTAAAGTGAAATTTAATTAGGTTGTATTATCTGTATAAGTCCTTTTTTCCTTTCCCTTGTTTATCTGCAAGTTCTTATATTTTCCAGTTCACTGTTCCTATCTTTTATTAAAATACTACTTAGTTTGTTAGCCTTGAGTCTGAAACTGATCTGTACCCTACAATAGCATGTCACTGAATAACTCAGTATTTTTGCTTGGTCTGAGGGTGTCATTCCTGGGAACTATGTGACACATGGGTTTTATAGGGGGTTAGAGTGAACCTAGAAATCACCAGGGAGAAGTTTGGGGGGGGGGGGGGGAAGGATGCTTGCTCTGAGGCAAGTGGCAACCCAGTTGGCAGGCAGGTGGTTGCTAGATTAGGGGCATGTGTACAGGCCAGGACCCTCCATGTGACCAAGCAAGGTAACCTTGAGTGGGTGTTGGTAACAAAAAGATATTACATGATGATTATTTCTTATCCAAACATTTTTTTTGCTCTCTTCCTTCTTTGTACTTCAACATCTTGGGTGGATAAAGCATTTGAGATCCTCTATCTAGATCAGGCCCAGACCTCCTCCCTTTCCATGTCTAACCTGGCCAGTCTTTAGTGAGTTGCAGTTTTAGTTAGGTATGTAATCCCTGGCTCCTTGTTACACAAAAAGAATAATCATGAGGTTGATGGCAGGGGGAGGGTATGGAGGAGATACAAATTCCCAAGGCCTTTTCTTTTAAACATTTCAATTCACTTGCATAATCAAGACAGCGAATACCGAAAATGTGGATCCCGAAAACAAAATTTGTTTAATTGATGAAAAGGTCAAAGCAAAAGTATTTGCAACAGAACAGTCTCGTTATGCTTTTTCTGCTCAGGAAGGGCTGGATTTAAGATCTGGGCACCCAGAGGCAGAGTGTCATGGTTATGCCCCTTTGAAACTGTGCCATCAAGGATAAGCAGGCTTTTTCTTAGGCCTGGATATTTGGTGCCTTCCAAATCTGGCACCCTAGATTTTTGCCTTTTCCTAAGTCCAGGCCCGTGCTTAGGTAACTTAAACTGGACTATGTAGCACGGTGGGCGGGTTAGGGAGGGGGGTGGGATTCAATTGAAATGTGACGTTGCAGTTCTTGCTGTTATGTTTTTATGTGCTCTTAATAAAAATTGTTTATTAATAATAATAATAATAATAATAATAATAAAGAAGAAATTTCAACCATTGAGGAAAGTTACTTCAGAAAGAAAATTCCTTTTCCCCAACAAAACTCGATACTTGATGCAGTTTATTCCAAAATGTCTTCACAGCAAGGAACCTACGATAAAACTGCACAGCTCATGTCTCACCCTCTCTCCTTCAGATTTTACTGAAAGTTAGACAGACTGGATCTATCCCAGACTTCCTGTTTTCTAAATGAAAATTGCACAGGCTGATCTTTCTTGACCTAGGACAAGCGTCAACTCTTTCACAGCTTTCTCTTTTCTTTCTAGAATAGCAAATTCTTCTCTTACAAGGATCCGCACTTGCAGACTAATTTTAAAATGAGCGTGCAAGTGCCCATAAGTGAGCGTATTGGTGTGCGAGCAAAGATACACTGCAATTTTAAATCGTGCGGGCACTTGCGCGCATGTTTTAAATCACACCCCATTCGTGTAAGTATGCATCTAATTTTGAGAGATTGCTTAAGTAAACGTACCTTGCGGATGTTTCCTAGGATTTTGCCAGCTTTTACGCACATATGTAGGGGGATTTTAAAATCTGCTTGCAAGAGGGACAATCCAGTTTTTCCAGTTAGTCCACTAGTTTGCCCAGTTAATATTGAGGTCTTCAAGACCCCTCTGGTTCTTCATCCTGCACACCTCGCAGATGACTCACACCCCTCACCCTATCCTGTAAACCCTAAAACTCGAGATCTACAGACTTGCACCTCATCTGGAGCAGTAGTAAAGTCACACAGATAACAAGCTGATGCAGGCCGCGGTCTCCGTTTTTAAAATACGGAGTTACATGTGTAACTGGAGGCCCCGCCCCAGAACGCCCATTCTCTGCCCGTTTTCCACCCTCTTATTTTTGACGCGTGCATGGGTATATACATGTATACTTTGCAGCTTTTTAAAATCTCTGTTGCTCGTGCATGGCCACTTATATGTGTATGTGGACATTTTTGCACAAGCAACACTTTTAAAATTGACCTTTTAAGGTTCAGTTTAGTTATCTAAACCAGGTGAACAACTAGGCTGAAACTCTCCTTCTCCATAAGAGTTAAGGAGGTAAAGCGGAGTTGCTTACCTGCAACAGGTGTTCTTCTAGAACAGCAGGATGTTAGTTCTCACATATGGGTGACATCATTGGATGGAGCCCGGCACAGAAAACTTATGTCAAAGTTTCTAGAAAATTGATTAGGCATACTGAGCATGCCCAGCGTGTCATATACCACGCGTCCATGTGGGGTCCCTCTTCAGTCTCGTAACATAGAATTAGGTAAAAATAAAATAACAAAAATAGGAGAAACCCAACTCTGCGGGGTGGAGGACGGGTTTCATGAGGACTAACATCCTACTGTTCTAGGAGAACACTTGTTACAGGTAAGCAATTCTGCTTTCTCCTAGGACAAACAGGATGGTAGTGCTCACACATGGGTGAATCCCTAGCTACAGGCTGCTCCTCAACACAAAAGGGGACCAACAAGCACCAACCAGGTGCCAACAGGCACAATTACAGTGCTGTTGGTAACAGAGGAGGAGATAACCTGAACCCAAACAATGGGCCCGTTGGGGTCTACACCTCAAACATATTCTGGAGGACAGTCTGGCTGAACCTACTATCAAGTCAGCTATCCTTATCCAGACAGTAGGGAGAAGTAAATGTGTGAAGGGAACTTCACGTCACACCTTTGCAGATCTCCTCCACGGGAATTGCTTGCAAAAGGGGCCACCGACGTTGCCATGGCTCTGACAGAATGTGCCTTGACATGAACCCTAAGATGCAGTCCCGCTTGGACATAACAGAAGAAGATGCAATCCGCTAGAAAATTAGATAGTGTCTGTTTGGCAATGGCAACTCCCAATCTATTCCTGTCAAAAGAAATGAAAAGCTGGGTGGATTGTCTATGGACTTCTGTCCGCTCCAGGTAGAAAGCTAAGGCTCTCTTGCAATCCAAACAGTGCAGTGATTGTTCGCCTTAGTGCAAATGGGGCCTGGGAAAGAATGTTTGCAAGACGATTGACTGGTTAAGATGAAAATCCATCACCACCTTAGGCAGGAACTTAGGGTGCATATGCAAGACCTTCCTGTCATGATAAAACTTGGTATAAGTGGATAAGTCACTAAGGCCTGGAGCTCGCTCACCCTACGCGCTGAAGTGACCTTCCTGGTCAGGTATTTCAGGTCACAAGTATGCAGTGGTCTACTTCAGTTGAAGCCTCCCCTAAGGCCTCCTGCTGTATCTTGGGACCTCAACGTGGTACTAGCTCAGCTGATGAAAGCTCCTTTTGAGCCAGCCCCACTGTGAGACCTAGATATGAGTCCTAGTCATAGGCTAGGTACTGAGGCCAAACCCTTAGGCATTATCCTGACTCTGAAGCCTAGGCCCTATGCAAGAACCTTGCCTTGAGACCTGGTCCTGTCACCGAGGCCTAGGAACAAGCCTCTCTACATCTTCTTTTCAGGATCTTCAACAAATGATGCTATCAACCTGGAGAAAGGAACCTGCATGATATCACTGCAGCACCTTCCTACAGAGTGGATAGAACAATTTGGATGTCCAGCCAATAATATATAAGGCCGTACATCAAACTGATGGAAGCCAGTACAGTAACTTCACTATGGAGCTGTCCTCCAAGTGAATGGCATTAATTTTTTTTTTTTACTTTTTATTTAAACATAGGCACAAAACAGAAAACACACTCTTATACAGCAAATATGCCGGTACTGGTCACAATCCCACATATCGTGCCAAGGTTATATTAAGTATGTATATATGGTCTCCCCTTGCCAAATCCAATGTGGAGACCAAACACTTTAATAGATGTCCACCTGATTTTGTAAAGCAAATGACAGACTCTCCAAGTGTGTGATTTCCACTACCTTACCCTCCCAGTATGACACCTACAGTGATTGTTTCCACATGTGGTCTATGGTCAGGCAAGCTGCATATAAAAGCTAGTTAACTAGCCCTCTTCGAGCTTGCATACTGAATCTATCCAATCATAAGCGGAGCAAACAAAGAGAGGGCTCTGTTACAAACCATTGTCCACAAATAGAGACGCAATTTGATACCTGTGACTAGAATAACTGTACCTCCCCATATTCCCACCACATATGCACCTAGGTATGATCCCACCTAACCACACCCCATCCAACATACTAACAGTGCAAAACTTTTCATAAAAGACAGGAGTGTGGTAGAGATAATTTAACATTTGTACATTAATTCCTGAACTTTAGAATATATGGGAGGATTTCCAGAGATATTTCCTAGTTGTTATTTCTAAATCACACTGTAAATCAGAATTCCATTGTCAGATGAGGTCCAGAGAGGAATCCACTTCACACAACTTATTTCTTATAATAGTATATAACACAAAAATCAGATGACCACACAGTATAATAATTCTTCTAACCCACTTTGTTACAGTACCGAGCCATCCCCGGACGGGACCTCCGCTTACCTCACGGCCAGCCTGGGCCACTGGAAGCCTTCTTCGGCCGTCTAGGCCTGAATCGCAGCCTGCCGCAGCGTTCCCTCTGCGAGGGAGATGTTGCCGATCCTCCGTCGCTGGCCCCGCCCCCTAGGCGCGCGTGCACGCAGGGGTTCCAGATTTAAAGGGGCCAGCGTGGGAACTCAGGGACAGCCCCTACTGATGACATCAGACACTGCTGGATTATTTAAACCCTGCAGCTCCCTCAATACCTTGCCTTGCAACGAGGTTCACTCAATTGAGTTACCAGTTGCTGCATCAGGATCCCCGACTGTCTTTGGCTTCTGACTTCTGACTCTGCTTCGTCTATTGACTCCGACTTCAGCTTCTGTTCCTGGCTTGTCTTCGGCATCTGACTTCTGGCTTCCGACCTTGGCTTGGCCCTGGACTCCGGCTTCAGCTCTCTCCTCTTCCGCAGGTATCCGGTTCTTCACTTGCCTGGAGGTTTCGCCTAAGTCCCAGCGGCTCAGGTCCTCACGGGCTCCTCCCGGGGGGGGGGGGGGGGGGGCCGCGGGCTTCCAAGGGTGAAGTCTCTTCTGATCTCCTGGGCTCAGCCGCTTCGTTGGACTAACTCTTCGGGCTGCTCTTCTGATCCTTGGTCGCAGAGGATCACACCTAAGACCAAGAGGCCCGGGTCCCTACAGGCTCCTCATGGGGGGACCTCGGGCTTCCAGTGGTGAAGCCTTCTCCGGACTACCTCTTCAGTGCCGCCTCCCGGCTGCGACGTCCACTCTGGTTTCTCCACAGTGCAACATCATCAGTCTCAGCTGGCCCAAGGGTCCACGATCGTAACAGTTTGCAAGGCCATGGACCCGGCAGATGTCACGGGCTTGAAAGCCATTCCAGGTATTGCACAGAGGTTGCAACAACAACAAATCTGCATCGACTTCCTGATCATGACTATGCAGAGATTAGCTGACCGGATTGACTTAGTCACTGCACCCAGTCCCCCGGTACCTGTAACTGTGGCCGATGCTGGACCGACCACGCCCATACAATTGCCAGCACCCTCGCGGTACTCTGGGGATGCAAAGTTATGCCGAGGATTCCTTAATCAATGTTTCATCCGGTTCAACCTACTACCAGCTCAGTTTCCCACGGATCGGATCAAGACTAGCTACATTATCTCATTGTTGGATGGGAAACCATTGGCATGGGCCTCTTCACAATGGGAGCATCAGGACTCCTGCCTAGCCAACCTGGTGCAATTTGTCACCACCTTCCTACAGCTGCCTCAGAATTACTTCAGCTACACCAGGGTAACCGGCCCCTGTCCGAATATGCTGTAGAATTTCAGACCCTTGCAGCTGAGTTGAACTGGGGGAATGACAGCTTGCACGGCATATTTCTGGAGGGCCTCTCCTCAAGACTTCAAGATGTATTAGACTATGGAAATTTATTTCCTGCTATTCTGTTTAATGTAAACCGGTATGATTTACATCGGATGTAAGAATGTCGGTATATAAAAATTATAAATAAATAAATAAATGAACTTTGACGGAGTTGGTTTTTAGGTCAGCCTCTGGATAAGTGCAGAAAGTAATTAAGCAATTTTTGTGTGGGGTAAGAGAAAGGATCTAGGGCCTTTTGCTCACACCACGTGGAAACCTCCTCCACTTCAGTCTATAGGACTTCCTAGTGGAAGGCTTTCTAGAAGCTATCAGGACCTGAGACACATCTATGGAAAGATCAAGCGGCTGCAGAATTAACCTCTTAAAATCCAGGCTGTGAGCAACAGTGTCTGGAGATTGGGATGCCACAGCATGCTCTGATCTTGCGTGATGAGTTCTGGGGAAGTCCCCAGACTGATCGGTTTCCAGATGTACAGCTCCTGAAGGAGTAGAAACCAGACCTGTCTCACCCAATGAAGGGCTATGAGGATCATAGTCCCTTGATCCTTTTGAAGCTTCAGCAGAGTCTTTGTTATTAGAGGAATCAGAGGATACATGTACAGATGGCCCTTGCCCCAATGGTGGGCAAAAGCATCTGAAGCTAGCTTGCCATCCAACCTGTATAGGGAGCAAATCTGAGTCACCTTCCTGTTGCAGGGGGACATGAACAAATCCACTTTTGGACTTCACCAGAGATGGAAGATTCATTCGCTACCCCCTGGTCCAGGGACCACTCGTGGGGCCTGAAGGCTCGACTCATTTTTTCCGCTATCACGTTCTCCATTCCTGCAAGATACATGGCCCTGAGTACCATCCTGTGAGACAGGGCCTAGGACCAGTTCTGGATCACTTCCTGACACAGGAGATATGACCCTGTGCCTCCCTGCTTGTTGACGTACCTCATTGCTACTTGGTTGTCTGTCTGAATCAGGACGATTTTGTTGGACAGCCAATCTCTGAAAGTCCGTAGAGCATACCTGATCACCTGGAGCTCCAGGAAGTTGATTTGATATTGTGCTTCCTAGATGGACCACAGCCCATCTACATGAGTACCCCCACCTCAGGTTGGACATATCTGTGTTAAGGACAATTTGGGTGGGGGGAATTTGGAAAGGTATTCCTTGCTCCAAATTTGAGAGAACCCGCCACCAGGACAGAGTGATGCAGATGCGAGCCTAGAGGTTCTGCGTGTCCTGGCACTATTGCGACCTCAAGATCCATTGGGCTCTGTGCATGTGTAAACATGTCAAGGGAGTAACATAAACGGTTGCGGCCCAACAGCCTCAACATGTCCCGAGCTGATACCTGCTGGCTCTGTTGAATCCCCTCCACTATGGGCGCCAAGATGAGTGCCCTGGGAGAAAGGCTTTTGCTTGAGCCATGTCTAGCAGGGCTCCTATGAAGTCCAATGGAGGTGACAGGCTGACATGTGATTTTGGGTAATTGATGACGAACCCTGGTGACTCCAACACCTGGATGGGCAAGTGCAAGGACCGCTTCGTATCTGCTCGAGAGGTGCTCTTGACCAGCCAATCATCCAAATAGGGGAAAACATGCACTCCCAGTCTGCAGAAGTGCACTCCCATCATGGCCAGGCATTTTGTGAAGACACGTGGGGCCAACGTTAACCCAAACAGCAACATTTTGTACTGGAAGTTCTGTTCTCCCAGCACAAATCTGAGAAATTTCCTGTGACTTGGGAAGATCTCAATGTGGCTATACGTGTCTTTTAAATCAAGGAATCATAGCCAGTCCCCTTTTTGTAAGAGAGAAATCAGTGTGCCAGGGAATCCATCTTGAACTTTTCACTTTTTAGAAACCTGTTCAAGGCCCTCTGGACTAGGATGGGATGGAGACCTCCTGTTCTCTGGAATCAGGAAGTACTAGGAGTAGAATTCCTGCCCTCTTTGCTTTGGTGGGACAGGTTCGACCACTCTGGCTGTTGAGGGCGGAGAGCTCCATTATCAGTACCTCCTGATTCATTATTGACCTCCAAGACGGGCACAGAGGGTGATTTGGTGGGACACCCAATAGGTTTAATTGGTACCCTTGACGGACGATGGACAGAACCCACTTGTATGAGGTTATACTGGACCACCAATTCGCAAAGAACCGTAGCCTGCCCTCAATAGGGGGGGTCCAGCATTTTGGTACGGGCGGCTGGCTTATGCTTCCTGCAATCTAGTCAAAACCCCATCCCTGGTTTTGGCTGGGGTGCCAGTTCGGGCTTGGGAGCTTGCTTCTGCCTGGGACGGCTGCAAGAGCTTACCCTCTGTGAACGGGAGCGAGGGGCTGGAGGATAATACTTCCTCTGGCAGTAGAAAGACCATCTCTTACCCAGCCTTTCAGACCTCCTGGCTGAGGAGGGCAGGTCTGACGGGCTGGTAGAGAGATGTTGGAGAGTCTCATGATGATCCCACAGTTGGGCCACCACGTCCCTCACCTTGTCTCTGAAGAGATTCTCTCCTATGCACAGCAGGTCAGCGAGTCTTTCCTGCACCGATGTCTGCTGCAGAGACTCTTGCTGCCATTTCGAAAACATTGTAGGTGAAGCACACCTCGTGTTTTCCACATTCCAGGCCCTGATGCACCAGCGACAGAATTGGCCCATTTAGAGCTGGTAGGAGGAAATGCAGGCAATGAGCCGAAAGACTTTCCTCCCAAGAGTATCCGGCTCTGTGATCCTTCCCCAGGTGTGCTGAGGCATGGGTCTGAGAGTGCTTGGCCCTCTAGAGAGTGGATTCAACCACCACCAATTGGTGTGCCAGCTGACGCCTTTCGAATCCGGTAGTCTGTTGGACGAGGCAAACCCTGTCTGCCTTCCTAGTCACAGGAGGAACCGTATGGAGGTGCTCCCAAATCCTCTACAGCAACTCCTTAAAGATCTTGTGTAGTGGGACCACCACAATCTCTTTTGGAGCCTCCACAAACTGGAGGATTTCCAGCATTTTATGCCTGGCATCCTTCTCTGTCATCAGCTGAAACAGGACGGCTTCCACCATCACCCGTACAAATCCTGCAAAGGTGAGGTCCTCAGGCAGGTCCTCAGGCCCTTCGTTCTTCTGGAGGAGATGGTTCTGAGGGGAGACCCTCCGAGTCCTCTGAAGAGGATTCCGCAGTGTCCTCCCAGGGGTCATAAGGGGCCTCATCCTCACTGAAATTCACAGGGGATGGGGCTTGAGTGCTCGGCCTTCATCCAGAGGTCTAGGCACCGGTGGCACTGGTGCCATCCCCGACAAAGCTGGATGAGGGCTGCAAGCTACAGTGGTACTGCTAGTCTCAGTGGAGCTTCCTTAGAGGAGGAACCAGCAATGAGCACTATATCAGATGGGGGAAGCATCGGTGCCCCTCCTGGCATCAATGGGCTCCTGGGAACCAGCACCAGTTGGGTCAGTAACACACCGATGAGCACATTGGGATGCTACAGTAGCTTTTACAGCAGGGAAAGCATGGGCACCAGTACCATCGGTGCCGCCGGCTTGATACCCCACAGTGCCTGATTGACCGCCAGCTGGACTCTGCGCTCCATCTGCTCCTCAAAAGTTGCTGATGCCAAAACAGACTGGAAGGCAGAAGGGGTGGCCAGATCTTCCTCAGATCCCCGAGATGGATCACCAACTGATACCAGGACCGGTGAAGACCGTAACGGATCCCCGGCATCGATGGCAAGTGCCAAGGGGTTGCTTTGGGGCATCACGGCAAGTGCCAGTGTGAACCCGAGCCCGGCACTGTGCATCAAAGGAAAACCGGTGGCAATGCTTCTTCGGCTTCCCTCTATGCTCGGCCCAGTCTTTTCCCAGTGCCGAGATCAAAATGATGAACCTGATGTCTTCGACCTGGAAGAGACTGACAGGGGCCGGTCCCTTGCGCCCCTATCCACTGACGGCATCGATGGAGCGGAAGGCCCCAGCAATTTCAATGGCTTGGTGTCCATCGGTGCGGCTCAGTGGCCCTTTGGCATCAATGCCACAGATGCCAATGGCTCTGACTTTCTCACCCCAAAGAGCTTCTCCATCTTGTTGAGATGAGTGAGACGTCTCTTTGGGCTCATTTGGTCACATAGGCAGAACCTTTGGACATCGTGCGACACCCCCAGGCAGAGGATACACACGTTGTGTGGGTCGGTGATGGACATTGTCCTTGGGCACTGAGGGCATCAACAAAACCCCGACGAGGCCATTGCGATCCAAACAGAGCAGGGCAAAAATTAAAGCAGAGATGGTGGGACGATCAACGCTGGCGGGCACTGAGGTACCACCACCACGGGGGGGGGGGGGGGGGGGGTGAAAGCAAAAGAAAACTTACTGAACCACTGAAAAACCTCACTGAGACACTACAGGGAACCTGAGAGGGACCCGCACTGAAAAAGATGTGAAAAATCCCGAAAACTATTGGTGGAAATGTTTTCCAAGGAAGTTTTTAGAAAAAAATCATGAGCTCAAGTAACTGTGAGGCAAAAGCTCTGCAGAAAAAGAGAGAATGAAGAGGGACCCCACGTGGGCGCGTGGTATAGGGCATGCTGGGCATGCTCAGTATACCTAGTCAAATTTCTAGAAACTTTGACATAAGTTTTCCATGCTGGGCGCCATCCGATGATGTCACCCATGTGTGAGGACTACCATCCTGCTTGTCCTAGGAGAATTCAGCAATAACCCACATAAGAGAGTTGGCAAATATGAGCATAAGTTGCACCAATTTTCAAGGTGAATTTATGCATGTAAGTTTGATTTGAAAATTATCCACATATAATCTGAACGCAGAAATGTTTTGGGAATATTTACTTGTATGTGAGTAAATATTCCCAAAACATTTCTGCGTTCAAATTATATGTGGATAATTTTCAAATCAAACATACATGCACAAGTTCACTTTGAAATCTGCTCCTCGAGCATACAGTTCCAAACTGGCTTCCTTTCCCTATCACAGGCAGCTCATTCTAGAGATTACATTCAAACTGTTACATGGTGATTTTTACATGTTCACTGGCAGATTCATGTATAAACAGGTATGTTCCTAGGCAGATATTAAGATCTGCTGCTCTGAATTTGACAACTATTTCTTCTGTTCATTAGTGTAGGATGCAATATACATGGAAAAGGGCTTTTTCTTAGATAGCCTCATTTTTATAGAATAGTCTGCCTGCCGAGTTGCATGCAGAGGAGGATGTAAAAGTATTCCAGAAGGGGATAAAGACTTTATTTTTTAAAGCTGCATTTAATTGGTTTATACAGCATATATAGTAATTTTATGTTTTATGTATTTTATATGTTTAATTCAAATTAAATATTTGTTTGTTTGTTTTTTTGTTTGCATTTTATTATGACAGTATTTTGTGCCCAGCACATACCTTGGAAATTGTGGGATATAAGAAAAGCTAAATAAATGACTAAACTGTCTCTGCTAAGCCTGCTTTGCTTTCTCTATTGGGAGAACACAAAATCTACAAGTGTTTACCCTGTAGCAATGCAATTTATCAAAGCATGGGATCTGTACAAATAACTGCAGATTTAACGTTTGCCAGGAATAATCATGTCACACTATATAGACAAGTTTGCTTACCTGTAAACAGGGTTCTCCATATACAGCAGGATGAATTAGCTATGAATCATGGGTGATGTCATCCATTGGCACAGAATAGACCCATCTCTCATTGTTTAGTAAAAATGATACTCGGCATGCATGTGCTTCCTTGTGAGCCCCCTAATCTCTTTTTGTCTGCGCTACCTCACAGATATATACCCTCTCTCTCTTTTTGAGATTGTTTATCTCAATTTTACTGCCTGGTTGCAGTTTGTTGTCTCTACTCACTGTTTCAGCAGCCCCTCAACAGTACCTTTAAGTGCTATCCAACAAATAAAAGGAAAAATAAATTACTTTTTACAACTTTAAAGATGTAGAAGGGAAATTCAAAGGATAAGAAGCCTGTCATTAGCAGCTTCAAGTATGCATTTGTAGCTGCTAGATGTCTATCACTGATTCCCACCATGCGTGCTACAAGTGTCTGGGCCTGGATCATGATATGCTGAATTACTATAATTGGAGCTGCACATCTCCCAGCCTAGGGCATGGAAAATGTGAGATCTCAGAAGAGCATTTAAGGGCGAGCACTGGCACAACATGGGAATCGGAGCTGCTCAACTTCCCAGAGTGGGAGCAGGATTCCTCATTCCCTACTTCCTGCTCGGTTAAGATGGCTCTGCACCTCCCTCCTCCTGTGGCGCTGGCTCCCAAATCCATCTCAGATTAGGGGCTGAGCAAGGCAAAAAGGCTTTCAGTACTTGAAGAGGTGTAGAGCAAGGTGCCTAAGCAAGGTTTATCTCCAGGTTAGGCTCCATCAGAGCCGAAGAAGCATAAGTTAGCATCCAGGCAGGGCCTAGTAGCTGCGAGTCTCATATTTGGAGTCACATCGGCACAAGTATCATCTTTCTTCATGGCATAGAAAGTACCTATTGTGCCAACACACATTTTCTACCCAGACCCCAGCCCTGCCAGAGAGACATCTGTGGCACTCCAAGGTGCCTTTGATGTACATGACATGGAGATTCACAATGGCGTCATCTCAGAGGACCTCAGCTGAGGGCCTGGAACGGAAGAAGGTCCTAAGCCCAGCTTCATTGATGAGGATTGTTTCTGATCCAACAGTGGCAATGATGGTGTCAGCCACAAGTCATGGTTAAATCAACCCTGCTTTTCAATGGAGAGCATTTGGGACCCCACTCTCAAAGTTTTTCATTTTGATTCTACACACTTTCTTCGTCCAGTTGATTACTACTAATTCTGTGCAGACTATCAGACAGACCAGGCCAATTCTCAAATATGCAGGTTCTACTAGTTCTAAGCAGCCTGCCAGACAGACCTGGCTGCGGTCCATCACCTAATTTATAGTCTGCTAGACCAAACCCACTACCATTCTTTTTTCTTGTCACCCTTACTCTCAAGCTGTAATCTACTGGTACCAACCCGATTAGCCCCATGGCCTGCAGTGTTGTTAGGTTGTGTAATAGCTATCTCATTCACTTTTTGCCACTGAGGATCTTCTGTGATTATCCCATGCCTTCTTGAAATCTGTTACTGTTTTAGCCTCTACCACCCATATCAGGAGGACATTCCCTGCATCCATCACCATTTCTGTTAAAAAATATTTATTGATACTGCTTCTGAGCCTACCTACTTGGAGCCTCATATCATGACCCCTTGTACTCTAATTTCCTTTCCTTTGAAAACAGTTTTATTTCTTGTGCACTAATTGTACTTTTCAGGCATGTGACTGTTCCAATCATATATCCTCTTTCTTGCCTTTCCAATATTTAGATACTTTAATTTCATCTTACAGGGTTTTTGGTGCATGCCCCATACCATTTTGGTAGCTCTCATCTGAACCACCTTCATTCTGCCTATAATCTTTTGGAGGTACAGCTTATGGAACCGAACACAATACTCCAGGGGAAGTCTCACCAATGACCTATACAATGGCATAATTGCTTCCTTTTCTTCTATGAGTTCTGCCTCTCCCTACAAACCTACCATCCCTCCAGCTCTGGTCACTGTCTTGTAACACTATTTTGCTACCATGAACTCATTCAGGTCGAGACAGTAAAGCACGCTCAGCTGAGCGCACTGTATAACACACAGTTGGATGTGTGCTTTGGACGCATGTCCATAACCCCTTATACCATAAGGGGTTTAGCAAATCCAAAACACATGACCAACACCCCCCCACCCGAAACTAATAGCGCTCATCACATGCAAATGTATGTTGATGAGGCTATTAGCTATTCTCCCCAAATAAAAAAGAAATGTGCACCCAATCCGTACATTTGTATGCTCAGAAAGTAACGCCAGCCCAGAGCAGTCATTAATTTCTGAGTGGCCCAAAAATGTGTACAGAAAAGCAGAAAATACTGCTTTTCTGTACATCCTCCAACTTAATATTGTGGCAATATTAAGTTGGAGGAACCAAAAAATTAAAAAAAATTAAATAAAAAGGTTAAAAAAAAGTGCCAGTAGTCAGGAGGAGGAAAAGGGATGCTCAATTAACGAGCGTCCATTTTCCTAAGCCATGGCCGTGCACAGGTTAGGAAAACGGACGGTCGTAAAATTGAGCATCCGTTTTCCTAAACCTCTGACAGCCACCTCTCTTGGGGGCTGCCAAGGAGACGCTAGGGGTGCCCAATTGTCCCTAGCACCTTTTAGCGCGGCCCCTCATTTAAATATTCTATTATGCGCTCGGGAGAAGTGCCTCGACGCGCGTTAGGAAAGCGGGCAGTCAACACTGAGCACACGTTTTCCGCGCGACATTACTGTATGGGCCTGCCTGTAAACAATCTCTCCGAACCTTCTAGCAAGCAGATTTTCATCTTATTTATATTTATCTCATGTGTTTTCACCGGAGAGTTCCATTCAGGTACAAAAGGTATTGGAACATCACGTGGTTCCACTGCCTGTAAACACGCAGACTGGGAGAACTGTAATTATAATCAATCACCTTTTTCCTTCCCAGTAACATTCTCTTTTGTAGGACGGGGCTTCCCAAACCTTTCCTAGGGTCCCCACAGCCAGGCGGGTTTTCAGGATAGCCACGATATGCATGAGATAAATCTGCATAGACTGCGTCTTCACGAGATGCAAATGTATCTCATGCATATTCACTGTGGATATCCTCAAAACCCGACTGGCAATGGGGTCCCCAGGTTTGGGAAGCCCTGCTGTAGGAGGCTGAGTGTGAGTTTATACTGTAGTAGATTCATGATGGAGACCAGAGGGTGCTAAAAATCAAACATATAACTGCAGTTCTTTCCCAACGATCCTATGTAATGGCAGCGCTCCATGTTATTCATTCTGTGACATGCTAACAAGTTAACATAAATTTAGTGCACTTTTCTGTCCAAGATCCATAACTATGCACAGGCCGGGAAGAGGAAAAGCAGAAGAGCTGACTTCACAATCATGGGTTTAATACTGATCAGTAGCTGTGGCAATAGCAGTTGCCCCAAATAGTAATATCCTTTAATAGGTTTTAAACTGCTGATCTTAAATAGTGCAGGGAAGGTACAGTATGACTATGACCCCGCCCTCCCCAAAAGGCTTAAAGATCTGTCTCTCAGAGAATTCTGGATGTTTGAGACAAGTCTGGATAACAACTGAAATATTAATCATGCCATGGGAAACATTTGTCCTGTCCCTGTACTATCAATCGCTATATCCTTTCTTTTGAGCTATTCCTTTTCAAAGGCATACATGATGCAAATTAAATGGTTAGTACTGTACCACTCATATATAATGCATCAAATTCACATTATTTAGAAGTCTCATTACTTCAAAAGCCATTGCTGGTTCCTTATTTTAGATGTGATGTAAAAAGGTATTTTAATTTTACTATCGAAAATCAATTCTAAAATATTTATGTTCTTTACAGCTAATTCAGGAGCCAACTTACCAAAAGCATGTTATTAATGCATGCTATTGAAGCTTGTATAATGCAATATTCACTAAAGGACATAAAGCCTTTACCTACCGAATTAAAAGCAGTTTTATGGTGGCTTGTTATGCTAGTCCTAATCGGGCCCAAGATCCACCTGCGCTAGCACTCTCCTGCATTCCCGAATAAAAAGTCCCAGCCCTTCATTGCCCCCATCTCTCCCATAGTGAAATCCCAGACCCTTTGCAGCCTCCTACCCCTCATTCCCTACTCCCCTCAAAGGAGGAGACCGGGTAACTGCTGAGTGATAACAGGGTCCAGGCCACCATTAGCAGATAGTCTACTGCATTATGTTTACCTCCAGCAGAATGGAGGCACATTTGCATGGCTGGAGTGAGCCATTTTGCTAAAGCTCAAGGTGTCCAAACTATTGCTTGTCTTATGGTAAGAGGATCCTGGTGGGTTGGGCCTCAGCTAGGATGGGTTTGGCTGTCACCCGGGGCTAGCTCAGCCCTGGAAAGACAGCAGTCTGGTTGACCTTGCTATGGCTAATCTCAGTACTGTACATATCCACAGAGCGATTCAACAAAGCTCTTGGGCCTACCCACAATGCGGTTATATCAAACTGGACCTAACCAGGTCTGAACTGATGCTTCTAGAAACTACTGCACAAGAAAGAAGTGCTTAGACTCACTGGCTCCTGTCAAACAGGCCGATGTAATAACCGCGTAAAAAGCGTGCATCCAAATTGGGCGCATGTTTTTTTGAACGTGTGCACATCCACCTGTCCTGGGCACTCAAAGCAATAGACAAATGAGCTGCCGCGGTAAAAGGGATGCACGATAGGTAATTTGTGCTTCCCTAGCACTCTGCATCAGGCACCAAGGAGAAGTGGCTGTGTGTCTAGAACAGCCTGGCCAGAGCTCCCTTCCCACTACCGGCAGGGCTGTTCCTGTCAGTGAAAGGACCAATCCTCTTTCAGGACAGCCTTCTGAAAGGGGATTGGTCATTGACACGTGACAGTGAATGGACCAATCGGCAGGAAGTGAAGGAGTGAATAAATTAATATCAAGTGCCCAAATCTTAATATTAATGTATTCACTCCTTCACTCACTGCCAGCAGGGGCTCCTATTAGGCCAGACCTTGGGGATGCTGCTTTCTATGGTTCCCCTATGAGGATCCACAGAAAGCAGGATTTTGTTTTTTATTAAGCCCTTGAGTGGGATATAATTCTGCTTTCTGTGGTTCCTACTATTTGAATACTAATAGGAGAAATCACAGAAAGTAGAATTTTTTTGGTTTTTTTTTCATCAGCCCTTGAGCGGACAGGTGTTAAATTTTGCAGGTGCCGTTGCCGTGTAGACAGGCGTTAAAATGGGCACCGTGGCCACACGGCAATTTTTTGCATGGAGGGGGGGGGGGTGATAGCTAATAGCCTCCTCAACATGAACTGACATGTGATGAGCGCTACTAGCTACGCGCTGGTTTGGACGTGTTTATCCCCTTATTGCATGAGGGGTTTTAGACAGAGGTCCAAAACACACATAAAGCCGTGCATCAGCCTGTTAGTGGGAGGAAATGGCTTATTTGATAAGACACCGGCCAGTTTATAAAGGAACCGCCTATATGCTAAAGGGCATAAACCAGAAACAAAGGGACACAAAATAAGCCGATTACAGGCCTTTGCCTAACAAAAGCTAAAACCATCAAGAACAATCACTAAACAAGAAGGCAGATATTTACTTGAATTACATGCTTTGGGCTTTTTAAGGCTAGCTAATTTGGAAAAGAGATCCTACCTCATCTCATTCCTTTTTCTCCTGATTACATCAAAGAGCCATCTCAGATTGCTAAAAGGGGCATTCACATACAGACACACAGACAGACTCATCTCAGACTCTCCCATCACACCTTCCCCCTTTCTCTATATCAGCTGCACTGTTCTTTGTAATATAAACTTGCTACAAGCTTATATCTCATATAAAATATTCTTATTATAAGAATTACTGCCTTTGTGTCTATAGGCTACTATCCACTGTCCTGGGAAAGTGAACTCAGGACCTGCATTTACATTACTAATATTAATATTATATTTGTGGCCCACAGATTAAGCTAAATAGTAAAAAGAACCAACAGACAAATGTTGAGAACCACAATTATATTTATTTATTTATTTATTTATTTATTTAATGTCTCTTATATACCGATGTCCGTTTGCACATCGCATCGGTTCACAGTAAAACATGAACTTTATGGGCGAAGCCCTTACAAGGAACAGATAAATACAGTTAACTTTAGGGCATAGCCCTTAACAAAAACCAAGGAAGAAATACATTGGAGGGGGGTATTGATTTACATACTATAACCTATATATATGTATATATATATATATATATAAATAACTATAAACATAATATTATAACATTTCAAGGTACCAAAATCAGAGGCATTTCGTAATCCAATATTCAGGCCGAGTTCACAAGTGTGGATTGGGGTTATCCATTTCGGAAGGAGTTTATGTGATGGGGGGTGACGTAGGGTAGGCTTGCTGGAAGAGCCAGGTCTTTAGTTTTTTTTTGAAAGTGGGTGTATATGACTCCATGCGGATGTCATGAGGTAAGGAGTTCCAGATAGTGGGACCAGCTAGAGAGAAGGCTCTGCTTATGGTGGAGGAGAGTTTGAAAGCTTTAATGGGTTGGGAACGTAGGGTTCCTAGGAGAGCTGTGCGGGTGGGTCTGTTGGAGGTGCGAGGGGTGAGTGGAGGGTTGATCCAATTGAGATTGGAGTGTAGCAGACTTTTGTGGATGATGGAGAGTGCCTTATAAAGAATTCGGGAGTGTATAGGGAGCCAGTGTAGAGAGATGAGTATGGGGGTGATATGGTCCTTCTTTTTGGAGTTTGATAGAATACGAGCGGCAGCATTTTGTAAAAGTTGTAAAGGCTTGGTGTGTGAAGCGGGGATGCCAAGGAGAAGTGCGTTACAATAGTCTATTTTGGATAGAATAATAGACTGAAGTACAGTACGGAAATCCATGAAATGGAGAAGAGGTCTGAGTTTTTTTATTGTTTGAAGCTTATAATAACATTCCTTAATGATAGAGTTAATGAATGATTTACAAGTCAGGTGATTATCTATAAGTACACCTAAATTGCGAACCTGTGTGGGGAAAGAGGAGGATGAGTGTGTAGGTGGAATGTCTGGAAGAGGTTGCTTGTTAGATATGATTAAAAGTTCAGTTTTTTTGGGATTTAAAGCTAGATGCATGTCATTAAGAAGTTGGGTGATGGAGGAAAGGCAGGATTCCCAGTTATGTAGGGCAGTTTGGAGGGAGTCGGAAAATGGGAAAATGATTTGCACATCGTCAGCATAAATGAAATGCTTGATGTGCAGGTTGGTGAGCAGGGTGGTGAGAGGAAGCATGTATATATTGAAGAGGGTAGAAGAGAGGGAGGAGCCTTGGGGAACACCCTGAGGCAGACTAATGGGGTCAGATTCTTTATTATCCACAAAGACAGTGAAGAAGCGATTTTGGAGATATGATTGTATCCAGGAGAGGGCATTGCCGGAGATCCCAATACTCCTGAGGATGTTGAGGAGGACATCGTGGTTGACTGTGTCGAACGCAGCCGAGATGTCAAGCATGGCAACCAGATAAGAGGAACCTGAGTCAGTCCCTCTGATGAGAGTATCATGAAGGGAGAGCAGTAAGGTTTCAGTACTGAGATGTTTCCTGAAACCATGTAGTGTGGGAGGGAGGATATTGTTTAGTTCAAGGTGATCAGAAAGACGAGAGTTGACTAGTTTCTCGAGGATTTTAGCTAGGAAGGGGAGGTTAGAAACAGGTCTGTAGTTAGACAAGGTAGCGGGGTCGAGATTGGGTTTTTTGAGTAGTGGTTTCACTACTGCTTGTTTTAGGAAATTTGGGACTGAGCCATGTTCTAGTGAGCAGTTCAGGATATTCGATAGAGGTTTGGCAATTACTTTGGGTATTGAAAGCAGGAGTTTCAATTAATTTAGTTTATGAGACCATCATAGAAATATAGAACTTGCAATAGATGATTAAAAGTTTGAGCTGCATTACATTTAAGTGGTAGGTGCAAGACATTTGCACTGTATAACTGCTTTTAAGTGATCTATTGCAAGTTCTATATTTCTATGATGGTCTCATAAATATAATTGTGGTTTTCCACATTTGTCTGTTGGTTCTTTTTGCTATTTGTGATTTACCACCATGGAATATTAGAGTTGCACTTTTTCTTTTTCCACAGATTAATCCAGCAGCATTGATTTGAATATGGTAAGCTGCCACAATAACATCCAAGAATGGATGGATGTCAAGCAGTGCAGAGGCAGAGGGTTTGAGCTACTAGCCTCAGGGATCACAATATCTGGTGAAAGCTGTCCCTGCACAAGCGGTGATCCAGAGTTGACTAATTGGGCAAGGAGAGGCTAGTTACATCAGTAGTCCTGGGACTGGGTGACCTGCCTGAGTCGAATGCTAAGTTTATATATATCTGTGGGGCCCAAGAATGGGAAGCAATTCCTGGCCTATTTGGATGGCTTGATTTAGCATTATTATATTTTATAGAGCTTGGTTAATATGCACAGCTTATACTTAGTAAATACTGGTGAGCCAATATAGGGATATAACAAGTGATTACTCTTTCTATGAGAAGGACAGGCTTATACGTGCATGCATGAAGCTGGACAGAGCTAGTACTGACACATTTTGTACCTTTTGAGACTGAATGCACTCCTTCAAGCTCGCTACCTCGAATACTGCCGTTTGCTGTATGCTGGCTTGCACCCTTCCATGTAATTCCTTAAGTGACCAGAATCCATGTCTTTTGCTCTAGATTGCTACTCATCACTGGTGGTGCCCATCAATCAGAGGAAAAGGGGTGGGCCAAGGTTAGCAGGCAGGTAAGCAAGTCCTCATGCATGATAAAGTTATGTCGATTGTGCAGACTTGGACAGACCATATGGCTCCCACTGGACTGGACTTAGTACCAGGTTTCCACAGAAGGCCCTGAGTGGGTATAGGGTTCCCACCTATGACAGTTACAGCTTCTAGTTGGTCAGGAGAGGATTGGGCAAGCTTGTTACATGGGCAACTCAGTCCTCGTGACAGGAGAACTCGAGCCTGGGGGAGGTTGGATGTGGTGTTAGATGTGCCCAAATTAATTCTAATGAGGAAGGAGGGAGGGACCTGACCACTGCTGGAGCATCAACTGAGGACTTCCATGGCATAACTGAGATCTGTCTGCAATCTGGGCTGCCTGGGCCCCTGTGTGGCGGCTCACCAGAGACCCCTGGTATGGTGGTGAAATCATACAGCATTGACAGAAGACTTCTTGGGCATAACGGAGATCTGTTTGTCATCTGAGTTGGGTTGGCCTCAATGTGGTAGAAGACCGGTGACCACCGGTGCACTCAGGCTTTGGTCTAGTGGACTGGTGGCCTTGCCTGAATGAGGCAGGCTGCCCAAGAGCATCTAGTCACTACTTGACTCCCACAGAGGACTGCGGCCTTACTTGCGCAAGGTGGGCCAATGACTCTAGAGGTTTATTATCCTGCGTGTACCCTTTAACTTGGCTCCTCCCTTCTCCCCCCCCCTTCACTTTTTACTAAGGGGGATGCTGGGAATAAGCATATATAATATAGATAGGAAGGTATATACAATAGATTCCTCTCATGTCATTAATAAATTAGCAGCCTTATATACATTACATATATATATTTCCACTTGATCAGTGTTCATATACTGATTGTGTACTGTGTCACTGTGACAGGGAACAAGGGTGAGCCCGGGCTGGTCATGGCTGCCCCCTGTCACTGGAAATTTATCCCATAAGGACTACAGAAGGACAGGACTTTGGAACAAAAAGAGAGACAAACAGGCATACGCCAAAGAGCTTACAATTAAGAAAACAATTGTGGTGAACAAGATGTATACAAAAAGGGAGAAGCCAAAAACTGAGAGATTCATGAAAGTTTCAGCAATAAAAAAAGAGAGAAACCCCCGGTAAGGAAGTGCACAAAACACAGGAGTGGAATTTGAGAGAGGAAAGAGAGGGCTTGGCAAACAGAGAAGGGGAGAATTTCCATTAGCAGTCAATGGCCTGCCCTAGTTAAAACTTCATTTTTTTCTATTGTCCACTAACACCCTGAAATGAGTCATAAACTGCCAGTAAATGTCTCTGCTCATCAGGGATTATGCCTGCCTTCACTGACATAATGAAAGAATCAATTTAAATTAGTGCAAACCAATACAAAAAGTAGATTTCTACCAATACTGCATTACTGAATGAGTTCTGAGTCTACAATGATGATTTTACTTAATACAACTACAAGTTGTTAATAAACCAGAATCAGGTTTTAAAATTGCAGAACAAAATCCCTTTGGACCAGTCCTGTACTAGTACACAGAATTATTTTTGATTCTGTAAGTCAACAATGGCATACCTACTTCTTTGTTTTTTGGGTTTTTTTTAGAGCAAAGGTTCCCAACCTTTTCGAGTGTGGGGATCCCTTTTCAACATTCAAAAGTTTTAGGGACCCCCATTCTGTCCCCACCAATCTTGCTCCCTTCCTCCTCCTCCACCAGTCTCTCTCTCATCCTAATCCCTCCCCATCAGTCCCTCTCCCCACAAGTTTTTCTCCCATCCCCACCTTCCTCAGACTCTCTCCCAGCCCCTTTCTGCATGTCTCTCCCTCCCAACTCTGGTCCAGCCCTACCCTACCTGCATTTCAGCTCAATACTCTCCTCACCCATCGCTCTGTCTCATCCAGGCACATCTTTACTAGTCTTTCCCCCAGCTCCCACCCCACCAGTCTCTCTCTCTCTCTGGCCTCTCACTACCAGTCTCTATTCTCAGCCCTTCCCCACTATTTTCCTCTCTACTTCAATCCTTACCACCAATCTCTCTCTCCCCCCACTTCTGCCAGCCTCATGCCAGTCTCTCTCCCCAAGCCTTCCCCATCAGTCACTCTCACTCTCATCTCTTCCTGCTGCCCTTCCCAAGAGCCTTCCCTCCTGCCCTCTCCCTCTGTGATCCCTTTCACTGTTCTTCTCTCTCCTACCGTTCCCCCCATGGTCCCTTCCTGAATGCATGCTTTTCTGCACTGCTTGCCCCATCCTTAACCCCTTTCCTGAGTGGCTTTCCTCTTGCCATTCACTCTCTGCAGCTCCTTCCCTGGTCCCTCCTAGCCTACTCGCATGAACCCTTCCCGAGTGCCTTCTCTCCTGTCCTACTTCCAACCACCCATGACCCCTTTCCTGAGAGCCTTCTCACTTGCCATCTCCCCTCTGCAGCACCTCCTCCTGTCGCCTCCTTCCTGTCCGATTTCCCCCCACCTTTGACGCCTTCCTAAGTGTCTTTTGTCCTCCTCCTCACCTCTGTGTCCTTTTCCCTCGCTCTCTCCCTCCTGGACCCTTTCTGGGTACTCTGCCTCCTGCTGTCCTCCCCCTTCATGGCTCCTTCCTGAGCACTCTCCCTCCCTGCACTTCTTCCTGGGTACTGCCCTCCCCATGGCCCTTCCCTAGTGACTTCTCTCGTGCCCTGCTTTCATAGCAGCTTCTCATCAGGCCGATGCAATATCGGCGCACATTAAAGGAGCGCTCATGATGAAGCGCCTGCCCCCTTAACACACGCCGATTCATCTCTCCGGGGCGCCCAATGCAAATGCAAATGGACTGCCACAGTAAAAAGGAGGCGCTAGGGGAAATTGCACACCCGTAGAGCCTCCTCAGCAGCAGGCGACCCGGGATAGGTGGATGTCAGCAGGTTAGAAAAACAGACGCTCAATTTTAGAGCCTCCGTTTTCCTAACGCTCATTAATTGGGTGTCCCTTTTCCTAACCTGATCACTGGCATCCTTTTTTTTTTTTAATTTTTTTTCAGGACATAATATTTTCTGCTTTTCTGTACATTTTATGGGCTCCTCCAAAATTAACGCCTGCTCCGGGCAGGTGTTAATTTTGTTGAGTAAAAATGTGCACCTCGGGTGCACATTTTGTTTTTGCATGGGGGGGGGGGGGAATAGATAATAGTCTCATCAACATGCATTTGCATGTGATGAGTGCTATTACCTACGCGCGCGATTGGATGCACTAACTCCCGTTTTGCATCGGGGGATATGGACGTGTGTCCAATCACGGGTTGAATCGTGTGCTGCAGCCAGTGCATGGTATTGCATCGGCCTGCAAGTGCTCTCCCTCGCCTCTTCCTGAGTGATGAACCCCCATGGTTTCCTAGTAAGTGCTCTCCCTCCTGTCCTCTTCTCCCTATGGGTCTTCACCCCTTCTCGAGTGCTTGTTTTACTGTCCCCACCCCTCAGTACTGGCTTCTAAATGGCCCCTTCCCCTCCCCCCATATAACTCAGTGGGGCCCCTTCCCTCCCCCCATATAACTCAGTGGTGCTTCTGTATAAGGGCAGCAAAGCATCCAAAGCACATGTAGCAGTGCTCAGAAACCCTCCTCGGGGTTATCACCCTGCTTGCCACCAGCTCTGGTCACGTGGCTGGAAATTTCCCATCCTCTTCGTGTGACTTCAGGCTCCTCATGGTGGTGATCAGCTGCACTTTTCCATACCTCTTCTCTCTGCCAATTTAGGATTTTCCTGATGGCGATCAGCCCATCTCCTCTCTGTGAAGGTTTGGACTCCTTGAGGATGATCTTTCGCTCCTCTTGGCATGGGCAATCTGGGATCAGGCAGTGGAATCAACCAGCAGCAGCCTCACAGCAAAGCTCCTCAGAGGCGGACCCCCCAGGTTGGGAACCACTGATTTAGAAGGCAATTCTCATAGTCCCTGTAGTGCTTGCAGGCCCGTGGGCACATACCTGCAAGCCTCCACAAGGAGTTTCCCTTTGAAAACTCTGTAGCAGGAGCAAAATACACAGGGTAAAGCGCATGCAGGGATTTTAGAATGAAATTCCCATGTACTTTACCAGGCCCACCACAACCCTGTCCTTGGCATCAACTTGGCCGCATGGGGGAATTGTATGCATGTTTTCATCCAAATAGAAGGGGGGAGGGGGATTTTCAAAGGGGTAGTTTCTACATGGATTTCCTGTGGAAATCCCATTGAAAATTACGCTCAAAGTTTTTTATTTCATTTAATTATTCATTCACAGTTTATTCTGTAATTCCATCCACAGCTGGGCAGGTGCCTGCAAAACATTTAAAAGATATTCCAGGAAAGGTCGTAGCTAAAGTATGAACAAGATCATTTTTCCAATGGTTCTCTGGGGACAGTTTTCTGAGACCTGAAAGGACCTTTTTAGTGTTTCAAAAGAGATGAAGCTGTCATACCAGCAAGGAAAGGAAACGTTTATGAAGGTAGTGATAATAATTAGTCTTTCTGTCTCTCACCAGTCTCAGGGTCATGGGCGTCTGGGAGTGCCAGGTGAATTCCACTGGGCTTTCTGGTCAAGGGACCTTCAGCTAAACTGCTTTCCTTTTCACAGTCACTGCAAGAAAAGAGCACTGTATGAAAGTCTAAAAATCTACAAGCCATGGACAATTACAGCCATCGGAAGGCCATTAGGTCTTTAAAACATACAGTAACCCAATCAATTTGACATTAAACCTGAAAACTAAATCTCTGCAGAGAGCGTACTATTGCTAAAGGTGCTTGGGGAACTAAAATCCTTGCTTATTTACAGGCCGATACAGTACAGTGCGCTCCACGTGGAGCGCACTGTTAACTCATCACTCGATGCGCGTTTTCCCTTACCCCTTATTCAGTAAGGGGCCGAAAACGCGCGTCCAATCCGCCGAACCTAATAGCGCCCGCAACATGCAAATGCATGTTGATGGCCCTATTAGGTATTCCCGCGCGATTCACAAAGCAAAATGTGCAGCCAAGCCGCACATTTTGCTTTCAGAAATTAGCGCCTACCCAAAGGTAGGCGCTAATTTCTTCGGGCACCGGGAAAGTGCACAGAAAAGCAGTAAAAACTGCTTTTCTGTGCACCCTCTGACTTAATATCATGGCAATATTAAATCGGAGGTCCCGAAACTTTCCAAAAGTAAAAAAAAAAAATTTGAAGTCGGCCGGCGGCTGTCGGGTTGAAAACCGGACGCTCAATTTTGCCGGCGTCCGGTTTCCGAGCCCGTGGCTGTCAGCGGGCTCGAGAACTGACGCCGGCAAAATTGAGCATCGGCTGTCAAACCCGCTGACAGCCGCCGCTCTGCTCCAAAAGGAGGCCCTAGGGATGCGCTAGTGTCCCTAGCGCCTCCTTTTGCCCGTTTTTACCGCCGGGCCTCATTTAACTAGAATTGGCCCGGAGAGCGGGCATTTGCCCGCTCTCCCGCGGTCTTTACTGAATTGGCCCGTTAGTGAACAAAATGGAAGGCAAGAATCAAGGAGCAGGGGGGATCTAGTTGCAGACTCTTCAGAACTGCTTAAACTTTGGGGTTTAAGCAGTTCTGAAGACTCTTCAGAACTGCTTAAACTTGGGGGTTTAAAAGGTGCTGAAGAAAGCACTCTTCCAATGCTCAAGTCAATCCAGGAGCATCTAAAAGTAATCCGATAAAACAGAATCTTATGCAATCTGTGCAAGAATGAAACATTGTGTGTGTGTGCCCTAGAATGCAAGGAGCCTTTGCCAATTTCTTATCTGCAGAGAAACTCAACCATAACTTGTATGTGCTTGTCATTTATTACCGACTCTGTTTTCCACAAAAAGACATCTGTGTTCAAACAATGATCAGAAGCCTCTGTCTCGCCCCCTGGTGTGGCTGAAATGCTGAAGTGCCTCCCGCTTATTTCTCATCCGGAGGAAGAGCAGAACAAAATCTGGCAGGGAGCCGAACCAACGTGCATTGGGTCGGGGTTTGGAGCATGCCCATCTCCGGTGCCCTGAGGAAGCATTTACAGAAAGCCGGGGAACACCCTGCATAGCTGTGACTTGCTTGGGTGTTTGGGTGACCCGACGGAGGGTTAAGCACTATTGAAAATTCTACAGAACTCTAACGTGAATCATGGACAGAGAGAAACATCAGCTGTCAGGCACTACATATTAAAATATGTGCTAAACACTATCAAATTACAGAGGCACTGAATGTCAGATCTATTAAAACAAAGAAATGAAGGGCAGGGTGGTTTAGTTTTATGCACGGTAAACAGACGTTAGAAATAAGAGCATTATCTCATCTCTCCTCTTTACTTGCCACAGTCACTTGGGGCTGTGCCTCTGAATCTCTTCAAAACACTGCAGAGACCTCTGCAGAGAAATAAGAAGGAATAGAAAGAGGAGGTTGTTCTCTGCCAGCATCAGTCTTAGTAAGCAGTGCTTTATGCTACTGCGGTGAAGGGCAGTGATCAGCTTGAGGTGATCCTACTGAAGAGCACAAGGCACTGGCAGACCGATGACTTCCATAGGTCCATCAGAGCCTAAGAAGGAAGCTTTCAGACTCTGCCCAACCCTGTGCAAGCTTACAAGTCTTTGTTCATTAGATCTTTTCGGTAACCCTCCCCTCCTACACCGTATATTAATAACTGGCATTCTTCTGCTACTTCCTTATGTCTTCATTCGAAACCTGAAATAGAAGAGCATGCAGCAGCAAACAGGAATCCTGGGTATAGCTCATGGCTCAGAATCCTTTACCTTTATGTATCGCCTCATGCACTAACAGGCTAATTTTAAAAGGAATGCCTGTGTGCCCATAAAAGCACGTATAAGCCCACGAGTGGAGATACGCTGCAATGTTATATCATGCGCGCAAGTACATGCCTATCATTTAAAAGCTCCCTGCTGCGTGTATGTGTGCGCGTAATCTTAACAGGTGGCTCTAGTAAATGTCCCGAGCGTATTTCCGCTAGGGCTTTAGCGGCTTTTACGTGCGGTTGCAGGCGGATTTCAAAACATGCTCACGTGAGGGAAAAACAGTTCTTTCCAATTAGTCCACCAATTTGTCCAGTTGATATCGAGATCTTCGAGATCCCTCTGGCTCTTCATCCTGTAAGCCCACTTGACCCTGAACCTTCCCACTATGATGAAAGCCCTAAAACTGGAGATCTCCAGGCTTGCTCCTCATCAGGACCAGCAGTAAAGTTACGCTGAGAACACGCGGAGGAGCGCTAAGGAAAGATTTTTTTAAATTTGGAGTTATGCGCTTAAGTCTTGGTCCTGCCCCATAACGCCCATACCCTGCCCATATCCCACCCGTTTTCTGCCCCCTTGTTCTTGACATGCGCAAGGGTACGTACTCGCATACTTTGCAGCTTCTTAAAATTTGCATTGCTTGCACACGGCCTGTATTCGCCTGTATACGAATGAGCAATGCTTTTAAAATCTACCTCTAAGGCCCTAGGCGATTTACAGTAAAACATACATAATAAAATTAGTAAAATAAATTAAAATAGTAAAATACAATAAAGGCCAAAAAAATAAAAACAAATTGGGAGTAAATCTGAAACATACAACATGGGAAAACAACATGTTATGTAACAAGATGCTGCCTAGCTCCAACAATTTAAGAGCCCTGCCCCTAAAATCTCGGGGTACTACTGCAGTAGCATTCACAGTCCACTGAGGGAAGGGAAGAGCTCCATAGTACCCTCTCAGTAACTTTTCACACTCAGTCCAACCAGCCACTTGAAGGTGTTGTATAACCCCTTTCTCAGCCAGAGATAGCCACTACAGTACTTGCCTCAAGCAGGGAAGGCAGTACAAGAAAATGCTAGGAAATGCTGGCACGAGTATCTAATGGTTCTTCCATGACAGTTGATTTGGGGAAGAGGAGGAGGAGGAGGACTTGAACAGAAGGAGAAAAAGAAAACAAAAACGGGGCAAATATTAACACATGCTGAAAGAATAAATGCCTGACTCTTGCTTTGTCTCATCTTGGCAGATGACACAGCATAATCGGATCACAGCTCATCTTCTCTGTTTCTGTTATGATATAGTATGCTTTGAAGGAGAATGGTTTTTTACTTTTCCTCTTTTACAGGGCACTCTCAGTGTATTTAGCTGTGAAGAAGGAAAATCACATTTTTACTGCGTCCCCACTTCAGAGCACCTGTACATTTAGGGTCTGATTTTCAAAAGCAATTACATGCATAAAATCTGGTTTCATGTGCGTAAATGGGCTTGTTGGAAATTGTCCCAGGGGCTGTGCACGCAAAAGTACGCATGGAGGTGATTTTGCACAAACTAGGAGGCGGCGTTCCTGGGGACAGAGATGGGGCGGGAAAACCATTTCTGCGCAGACTTTCGATTTTCAAAACTCTGCGCGTAATTGTACATACGTGTACCTTTACACCTACTCCGCTTTGAAAATTCGGGCTGAAGTCTGCATGTACTTTCCACCAGCAGACATCAGCCCTACACAGGAAGTTATAAAATTACCCTCCCTGAGGGTCATTTTTCAGTAGCCCAGGTTGGGCTAAAATCGGCAAGTCATCATGAATTTTCAAAATGGAGTTACGTGCATAAGTCCGCTTTGCAAAATTTCTGCTTACTGCGGGTACGCACAGGAATATATGTATGTGGGAAGTTAGCTTTGCTCCAGAGCAGGTGTAACTTTCTGCGTGTACGTTTGTGCATATATTTTCAAAAACCTGAAATACAGTTATAAATGCTTGCTCTGTTCCAAATTTCCCCCCCCTAGAATGCCTCTGTAATCGCTCCATGGTGAGACTGCACCTTGAATACTGTGTGCAATTCTGGTCGCCGCATCTCAAAAAAGATATAATTGCAATGGAGAAGGTACAGAGAGGGCAACCAAAATGATAAAGGGGGATGGAACAGCTCCACTATGAGGAAAAGCTAAGGAGGTTAGGGCTGTTCAGCTTGGGGAAGAGAAGCCTGAGGGGGGATATGATAAAGGCCTATAAAATCATGAAAGGTCTAGAACGGGTAAATGTATATTGGTTGTTTATTCTTTTAGATAATACATGGAATAGGGGGCATTCCATGAAGTTAGCAAGTAGCACATTTAAAACACCCTGAGAATAAACATCTGAAATGTACTTAATCCAAGAGACAAAAGACTAACAGGCCGATACAGTACAGTGCGCTCTGGTGGAGTGCACTGTTAACCAGCATTTGGATGCGCGTTTTCGACGCGCTAGCTTTACCCCTTATTCAGTAAGGGGTAATAGCGCGTCGAAAACGCGTGTCCAACCCCCCCGAGACTAATAGCGCCCGCAACATGCAAATGCATGTTGTTGGCCCTATTAGTCATTCCCGCGCGATACAGTAAGTAAAATGTGCAGCCAAGCCGCACATTTTACTTTAAGAAATTAGTGCCTACCCAAAGGTAGGTGTTAATTTCTACCGGCGCCAGGGAAGTGCACATATTAAGTCAGAGGCCCCAAAAGTTTGTGCAAAATCACCTCCATGCGTACTTTTGCGTGCACAGCCCCCTCAATCTAACCTTCCAACTACGGCCACACATTTCAAACAGACCGATCAGAAGAGCATACAAAGACACTCTTTATACCCCCCCCCCCTGCTAAAACTTCATTAAGGAAGCATGCCCTGTCCACAGCAGGTCCCCCCCTTTGGAACTCCCTCCCTCCGGACCTCCGCCAAGAACCCTGCCCCCTGGTTTTTAAAAAGAAGCTGAAAACATGGCTATTCAGCCAGGCCTTCGTGGAGAGATAATCCTCCCACTGTAACTAGCCTGCTAGCTGTTTCAGCTCTACCGGTTTATCCTTCAGCTACTCCAGTATTTCCCGTCATCATGGCTTTCCCCTAAGTTTATTTTGAAGTTTCACACTATATAGCCCTTGTTTTTATATTACTCCTCAGCATATTCCTATTGTACCAAATGTTCACTGTTGCCTCATGTTCATTATACCTTATGTTCTTTGTATCCGCCTCACAGCGATTGTTCAGTTTATATGTAAACCGGTGCGATATGTATCCTATACAGGATCATCGGTATATAAAAGTTAAAAATAAATAAATAAATGTTTAAAAAAAAATAATTTTTAAATGTGCCCGCGGCTCGCGGGTTGAAAACCGGACGCTCAATTTTGCCGACATCCGGTTTCCGAACCCGTGGCCGTCAGCGGGCTCGAGAACAGACACCGGCAAAATTAAGCGTCGGCTGTCAAACCCGCTGACAGTCGCCTCTTTTTACCGCGGGCCCTAATTTTAATAAATTAAGTTACTGAATCGCGTGCACAGGAGAGTGGCCTGTGCGCTTGCCCGCTTTCCCACGTGGTTTACTCTATCGGCCCGAAAGTTATTGTATCTTTAATCCATGTTCAATTATTGAATCTTATAAAAACCTATAAAACCGATTGGCTGATAGAGACTAATATGTCAGTTTCTGCCCACTTCCTATCCCAACCACTGCAGATCCTACTTGCTCTCCAGTTTTACGCCTCATGTTTTCACCCCAAAAGATTGTCTGGATTTGTTCTATGCCTCTCTGAATTAGGATACCATTTTTTTGGCAATACCACTTCCACTTACAGGTTGCTTCATGCCAATTGTTTTTAACCATTCCTCAATTTTTCTTAAAGCCCTTTTCCTCTGTTTGAATTCTTTCAGAGTGCTAACCTTTATGCAGTCTGCAGAAAAACAACTTTTATCATTTAGCTCCTCTACAATATATATTTTTAATGAAAGCATGGATTAGGACTGACCCCATACTGATCCCTGTGGCACATCAGTCATCCCTCCTCCGTGAAGTAAACTTTCTTTGGCACCTTCCAGTAGTCTCAAGTGGGGAACAGAGTCAAAGGCTGTTCCTAATACTTAATAGATCATATATCCATTTGTCTCTACTGATCTAATTTCCTAGTCACCTAGTTAAATAAATCACTCACGTTAGTCTGGTTTGACATCTGATAGAACCTATGCTGCTCTAAATTTTGTACGATGTTGCATAATCTATTACTTTAGTAATTCCATTCATTTTCCTATCCTTTAGATCAGGCTACATGGCCTAACAGCTGCCCTCCTGGTAAAAACTTTGGGAGGAATTTTCACAACCTTGTCCTGGGATTTGTGCATGCAAAAATAGGTATACAAGCGTGCAAGAAGCCTTTGTGTGGGCCAACCCAATTTTCAGAAGAAGGCAATTCCACACCTACTTCCCCTGCCATGTGAAAAAGTAATCATGGACAACGAGGGTGTTCCAACAGCAAATCAGATGAGGTTGGAAAGTATGCATAAACTCGTATACTTTATAAACGGAGAACGCTCGTACATCATCAAAAACGCACACATGCTTTCATACTTGCTAATCAAGTTGTGGATATTAAAACTAATTTCTCTTCTGTCTGTAGTTTTTTTTTGGGGGGTTTTTTTTTTTTGGAGGGTCTGGAGCTAGCGGTGAAGGATGTGGATGAAGCAGTGAAGGGCATGGTAAACTGGTAGACAGTCTGGGTCAAGGGGTGGATTTCTCGGAAAACTGGGGCTTGGACGTATACCACAAGTAAGTATTTTCATAAGACAGATATGCACCTCATCAACCATCTTTATAAAATACCTGCATCTGTGCATAAACTGAAGGTTATTAAGTACTTGTGTTATGACTATTTAATGCTTAAAACAGATGCACATACTTTTATAAAATGCTGTATAAACAATGCAGATCCCTGTATAGAAAAATGTACACATAACTGAAACAAACACATGTACTTTTGGGGCAGAGATACATGTTATTTTAGGAACTGTGCTGCTCCCGTTGCACGGCTTACAAAATACAGGCATAACTTTAGACACACTTTACTTAGGCCTTTGTTATATAAACTCCCTTGTCCTCCTCATTCATTAATCCCTTATAACTTCTAAATGCTCTCTTTTCAGTCACCTCTGTTAAAAAAACATTTTTGCACTTTATTCTTGCTTCCCTTCCCCATATTCTATGCTTTGCTGTTGCTCCATTATCCTTCCCATACAGTGATACTCCTCTCCTGCTCTCTACTTAATAGAAACAAACTTACGAGGCCAGTATAGCAAAGTGCATAAAAATTGTCCATTTACGCAGGTAAACAAGCCAATTTTAACACGTTAGCAGGGCCATTACTGTATAATGTACTAAAAGAAGTAAAACCTTTAGATATCATACATTAAAAGTGGGTTTGTATGTTAACTGACATGTTTGCATTAATACCACGGTCAATCAACAACTTAATTGCACTTTCCAGAGCCCAAGTTAATTTTTTTCAGTTAATGCAATCTATGCTAACCTGCACTAGTTTTAAGTGAGCCAATTAGCATATTTTTGCATCTAATTGGCTCATTTAGATATTGCTGTGTTACTTCTGCGCAGTGCCAGATTTAGACACTAGTGCGTAGATATCTGAAGCTTATCTGATAAGTAACTCAATCAGATATAACTTATTCTGCTAAGTTATGTTGATATTCAGTGGCATTGCTGAATATCCAGCTAAGTTTAGACCTGATATTATCCAGCTAAATCTCAATATTGCTACTTAGCTGGATAAGTTATCTAGCTAAAGAGCGCTGCCCTGATCTACCTACTGCCCGCCCACAAAGTTCTCCAGCTAAGAGATAGTTGGCTAAGTGACTTATCCGGCTATCTAGCTGCCCCTGCACGATAGCGGATATAAGTCCTACTTAATTGCAGCTACCTAAACTATAGTTTAGAGCCTCAGATTATGAGGGGCCTCTAAATATATATATATATAAAAACCACTGCAATTACTAATTTTCTACATTTTGTTTTGGAAATGCTATAAGGCTTCTTAAACCTGATGTAGGTTAGGCCCATGTTAACTATCACAAGTGTTAATGTTAATGCACTTTAGCAGACTGGCCCCTTAATCGGTCACAACTATTCCATATAGTAGCATGAAGCTACTGAGGGGGTACAGTGCTAAATGAAAACAAAAATGGGGAGATTATGACATGTGTTCAAGCATGGTGATTTTTCATACCCCCAGAATAACACGTCCTTTCACATACTGTTCTTTAATAATATTCTTATTTGTACTCTGTGTTGTACAAATTAGCCATACCTTCATAAAGTATGAAGGCAAACACACCCACCTGAGCTGTGAAATATTAAACAAGGTCTGCCATAATTCCAATGTATGTCTGCAGGTTACTAACGCCTCTTCAGGTCCTTTATGTATCCATTCCATCTTCATCTTTGTGAACTGTAGGCTAGAAAACAAAAAGGAAATAACTTTATTTATTGGGGAATGCAATGGTTAAAATTTTAGAGGGGGGTAGAAGGCTTTCATTTAATTACTGTAATTGTATGTTGTGTTTTATTGTTATTATTGCATTATTGTGTTGTACTTTTTGCTAGCATTATGCCACAAGTATACGCAACACTAACTGTACCTGGTCCTGGGCTGTACTGATACAGAGCAAAATTAAATTTAACAAAATAAATTCATTTATACTAGCTGTATAGAAATAAAGTATCCACATTACCAATGGAGGCAATTTTCGATAGCCCGTGGTGTTGCCAGGTATGTACAATCCCAAGGGAGTTTTCCCTTTGCAAACTGTCTACAAGGTGCATATGTACCTGATAGAGGGGAAAAAGTATGTTGCTCTGAAAATGAAATCTAGGTGTTCTGTTATCCTCCCCTGACCTTCCACCAACTGGCTCCAGATTTTCAGGACAGGATGATCCAAATCCTGGTTTTATTCCATTGCATGCTGGTACTTGTAGTTCTGACTTATCTATGCATTGCTTGAGAAAAGCAAAACTACAAGTTCTTGCATGCAGTGGGGTGAAGGCAGGACTGGATCAAACTATCCTGAAAATTTGGAGCCAGTTGCAACCCTAGGTAAACCCCTCACTATATACACATCTGAATAGCTCTATGTAACGCATAGTATTCTGCCCTGCCTTTTGCAATTTATTTACCAATTGTGAACCAGCTATTAGTGGCTTTACTAAAATCCTACAATATTTTATTCAGGGTTAGTACTCACTCTGTTATGATCTGAATGGAGTTATGGTAGTAGCATAGCCATAATCTATTGTAGAAAAGTATGCAAAGGCCGTTTGTAGGCTTCCCTGTGATTGTCCCAGGTAAAACAATTTATATTTGACAAAATAAGGGAGTCCCCTCCTTGTCTAAGGCTAATACAAACTTGGCTAGCAACCATTCTTCACCAGTTACAGGCACAGGTAAATCCCAGACTAGACTTAGAAGCCAAGAGAATTTAGCCCCATTGGATTCTGGCTATTCCACTGAAGAAAGAGTGAGCACAATAACAAACAAATATTTTACAGCCCATTAGCATTATGGTTTCTAAAGTGAGTCTAATCCATTTTCATTTGTGTAAAATTTTAAGAAAATATAAACCTCCCGATTTATCAACAACTGCAAACGAAATACTGTGCCTTCTATGTCAAGAGCATTGCAATTGATGTAAATTCCTCAAAGCACAGCTCCCACAATTTTTTTTTATGTATATCTCCAAAATGGATCCTTATTTTTCTAGATTGTTCCAACACTGTGCTAGCCTATTTACATTTTTTTTTTAATTTTGATTGGCTCCTATATTATGCTGCACTTCATTTCAGGCAGGGTTCCTGCTGTGCCTCTGCATGTTAATAGTGATTTAGTAACTTTTGTGACATATTAGGTCAATTCACCCAATTTGTGGCTTGAAAGGAGGCTGAAGTAAATTATCTCTCAGCAAACTAAAAATTAATCACAGTTCAAAAAATAATCCACAGTGCTGGAATCCAAAAGGTGACTATTTTGTGCACATCCTGCTCTGAGCCACAGAATGCATTAGCTGCTTCATATTTCCATGCATAAGCCCAATTAGCTCTTTCTGGACATGCAAAGTTGCTTGCGTGTTGTTGGCTCCGTATAGAAAAAGGCAGAGAAAGTACATTGAGCCATTATGTCGGCACACATGAGGGGCAAAATGTCCAAGACTTCTATCTCCATATTACTTTATTGTCATGCTCTCTGAAACACTTATGCACTAAAGCTCCATGTGAAAACTCCCAAGCACTCACACATTGAGAAATGTGCTTATTACTGTGAAAAAATAAACTGCCAATACACTAACAAGCCACACTGCAGGAGGAACTGCTTGCATGCAAGACCAGCATTTATCCAAATGTATGTTTAATACTCACACCCCCCATCTAATCACTTAGGGGTAGATTTTAAGAAAGTGCGCCTTCGCGTACTTTTGTTGGCGCACCAGGCGCAAACAAAAGTACGCTTGATTTTAGTAGATACGCGCGTAGTCGCGTGTATCTGCTAAAATCCTGGATCGGCGCGCGCAAGGCTGCCGATGTCGTGTAGCCGGCGCGCGCCGAGCCGCACAGCCTGCTGCCGTTCCCTCCAAGGCCGCTCCGAAATCGGAGCGGCCTCGGAGGGAACTCGCTTTCGCCCTCCCCTCACCTTCCCCTCCCTTCCTCTATCTAACCCACCCCCCCGGCCCTATCTAAAGCCCCCCTACCTTTGTCGGGGGATTTACGCCTCCCGGAGGGAGAAGTAAATCCCCGCGCGCCGAGACGCGACCTGGGGGCGGTTCCGGAGGGCACGGCCACGCCCCCGGACCGCCCCGGGCCGAAACCACGCCCCCGGGCCCGGGTGAGATGGGGGTGATAGCCCCTTAAAAATAACTGCTGGAGGTAAAAAAAATGCCTTTGGAAATTTAGGCCTAGATTTATCATTTTGCTATAATTTTCATGAGACAGAGAGAGAGAAACTGACTCTTTATAAGGCTCTCATATAAGTAAACTATTTATACCACTGTAAGAGGGGCAACAAGTAACTTGGGGTGAGGTTTTGGTGGTGGACTAGATTTTGGGGGACAGTTTTACATGCATAGTCAGAGGTACAAACAGCACAGTAGGCATCAGAGAAGATTTGATATGATTTGGAGTGATGAAAGGTACACAAAGATGATATTTGTACATTGTACTCTCGACCTAGCTTGATAGCAGTTAGGTAGAGAGTGCATCATGCTAGGTTGAGAGTACATTGTACAAATCTCATCTTAGTGAACCTTTCATCACTCCAAATCACATAAAATCTTTACTGATGGTAAATGTGCTGTTCGTTCCTCTGACTCTACATGTAAAACTGCCCCCCAAAACCTCACCCCAAATTCAGAATACCCCCTCTTACAGTGGCATAAAAAGTTGACTAATATGTGTGGCTCCCCAAAAGCTCTCTCTCTCTCCCCTCCCCTCTCCCTGCCTGAAATGGGATTTGCGATAAATCACATTTCGGCTGTAATGTACAGCTATTGTAGGCATAACGCTGGGATAAAAGGTGTAGTTATTTCTGAAGTTAAATCCCACGATAGTGTGTATTATGTTGGAGTAACAGGCAGTGTTACTCCTCCCAAACTCCTCCCACTTTATTAAAATTTTCAGATTTGCCTATGCATCTCATGATGCGTTATTTATTGCATGCGTTATGGCGTTTTCACAGGGGTTAGGACCCTTACGCCCGCGATAAGGTCCTAACACGATTTGATAAATGACCCCCTTAGTGTGCTCCATGGCATACATTTTCTAAGCTTGTTATAGAAAGGGAATTACTAATCCTTTTTTGATAGAACAGAAATGTATGTTCCCTGATTTATAGAAATATTTCTTTTTATCTTTCTCCCTGTTAAAAATGTAGCATGTTCAGAAAAAGGCCACACTTTAAATAAATGGCTTTTGCTCTTTATTTCCTTTATTTTCTAACTTGTATAGCCTAGTCATGCTCATTCACTGACGTCATCATATTCTTTTCAGTGTTTCAGGACAATGATAATCAATGCAACATTAAAACCTGTATTTGTTATTTTGCAAACCCAGAGGAAATTTCCTGCTCGACTTTTTGATATTAAATGAAATGTATTGAATCCATACTTTTTGAAATGGCCGGTTTATTTTACCTTTTGCTTCTTGGAAGATGTTTAGGGACTTTTACTTTCAGTTTTTACTTTTTTTCCTGGGAATTTATCGGTTTTATTACAAGAACAACGGGAAAAATCAGTGAAAAAAAAGAACTCAGTTTTTCTGAGTAAATATATTTGACCTAGTAATAAACTGATAAATTCCCATAAAAATATAATAAAACCTGAAAATGAAGATCCCTAGAGATGTTTAAACTGTGTGCCATTGATACTTTTTCTGATTTCAACATTGAGAATACTAGGAAAACCATGCAATGTATTACTGCCTGTGCGACATATCAGGAACAGTACAAATACAAAGATTATTTGGTGAAGAAAGAATTTGTGAAGGTCTGGATGCTAAATGATCCTCTAATTGAGCTTTGTGTCATGATTAAGCAAGTCTGTGAGTTTTCCAATAATTTGATCTGAAGCATCACCTAGATTAAGTGTGGACTATAGAACTATCATTGGCTACTGATCTAGTCAAAATCAGACATAAAATGTTAATGTTAATTCATAAATTAATCAATAATTCTGATAAGCCATGGGATGGAGCAGTTTTATGTATATATGCTCCATCCTGACTGCTGTGCTCAGCAAATAACGGATTGTTGGACATTCCACAGGCTCATCTGGGAGAAATTAGTGACCATGCATTTTTTGTGGCTGGACCAATTGTTTGCAACTCTATGGTGGAGTATTTAAGAACAATGTCATATATCAAGGCTTTTAAAAAAGCTTTAAAAACATGACTATTCTAACAGGCCTTCAGCACAATCAGCTAGAGATTAAAGGATAAGCAAATTATGTTTAGCGGGATGCGGTACATGCCTCATTCAATGTCCATCTGAAGCGGGTTCTCTATGTATTAACTATCACTATGATGACAGGTATTTATTTATTTTTTTATTTTATTTATATTGTTTTATATACTGATATTCTGTATATCAATCATACCAGTTTACAACAAATAAATAAAATAAAATGAGTTCAAAATATAAATTCAACATTTACATCAAGTAAAATTACATGACAATCAAATAATAATTTACAGCAAATAAAATTACAATTAGAAACAAAATTTAGAATAAAATAAAATAAGACATGGGTAAAACCATTGAAATAAAATTAAAGAATAAAATACAATTTAAAGTAAAAGAGAAAATGAAACATTTATTGCTGCTCGAATATTATGTAGGTAACTCATTATTAAATGCTTGTTTGAATATCCAGGTTTTTAATTCTTTTTTTAATTTGTGAAAATTTGTCTCTAATCTTAGCTCAGTTTGACTTGAGTTCCAGAGAATAGGGCCAGCGATTGATAAGGCTCTTTCTCTTATTTTATTCAAATGTGCAATTTTAACTGTTGGACTAGAAAGTAGACCTTTGTTAGCTGATCTGAGAGTACTTTGGAGAGTGTAAAAGTGAAGAGCTGCATTTACCTATTCTATTTGTTCATTGAATATTGATCTGTGAATATAAAACAAGGTAAGAAAAATTATACGATTCCTAATCAGCAGAGTGGAAACAAATTAAGGACATTTTCATCTACAGTGTATCATAGACATGAAACTTCATTTCCCAGTGTGCTGTATTGCTGGATGAGGCACAAAAGCCTGCGCTCACTGAGTGTGAGGCACATGTCACTTCCTGCATGGCGCCTGTGAGAATTTTTATGTGGTACAATTTTATGTTTAATCTGAACTCATTCATCACAGGAATGGCTTTAGGGCCTGGGGGGGGGGGGGGGGGGGGGCATGCAGCACCAATGTATAGTCGGTAGGTGGAATGAACTATGAGGAGGACGTGGAGGTGAGAGAGGCGGGTGGGGTGTAGTGGCTAGTGATGAAGAGAACTATAGGGAGATGGAGGTAAGTTGCTGTTCAGGAGAAGAAAAGGTGGAAGTGCACATCATGATAGCGTAGAAAAAGTGGCCTGGGCAAATTACTGTAGAGGAGGGAAGGTGTTTGTGGGGAAGGGAAATGATGGAGGAAGAGGAGTTGTTTAAAGAGGTTCCACTTAAAACCATTTTCTGGAGTGAAAGAGGACTGGGAATTAGGTGGTGAGAAAGACGATATCTGCCCGAGGGTGAAGAGGAAAGCCAGGGAGGATGAGAAGGGGAGAAGCAGTCTGCAGGTAGAGAGGTGGTCCCTGGCACTAACCCTCTCTTCAGGAAAAGGTTAATGGTCCTTCTCCTTCTTCCCCCATGTCCACTCCAGCTCTCTTTTGCCTGCCCAGTCTTTCCCTAGATTTGTTCTGTTTTATTTGCTTAACTACATTGATTTTATGTATGTTTTATTTTGTAAGCCTCCACAATTTTTTGGAGAGTGTGGTAGACAAATAACTTAAAAAAATATATAAAATAAAATACATATTAGATATATTGAGCCTCCATCATCACAACTGGCTGTTTATAGGCACGGACTGTATAATTACTGTTCAAACCATCAAGAAGAAATACAAAGAATGTGAAGAAAAAATTATAGCTCTCTGAGGAAACGAATACAACAACATGCTAGTGGGTAAAGCAACACAGATCACATAGGCACATTTTGTATTACTAAAGAATGTAAAATGAACTTTAAATTTAAAAACCCCTCCCATAACATATACACATTTCATTATTGGAATGGAAAAAAATATATCAGATGTTAAAATCCGTTAAAGAAATTGTCATACAAGCAACTGGAGAAGATATGGATACATAACACTAACGCAGTTCACAATCAAAGCACGTCAATGTCATGCATGCAGTTACTTCAGTGGTGGATGGCAATTAGGTTATGAGGCTGACCTGCATAACAAGTCAGAAGGGAAGGGGGGGAAGCAATACTTCAGAATACTTTGTATTTAATTACAGTTGAGTAAACAGAGCCACAGGAAACTAGAGGGCTTTGCCCACTGTCACACAGATCACAGGAGAAGCCAAGAACCCTGGAAGTTGCAACTTCAAACCCCATACTATAACCTTCAAACCATAAAGTCTCCAAAACAACAACAATAAACTGTACTCAAGGCAAAATGTAATCATACCATCTTATGTCTTCATGATTCCTACAAATCCATGAACTCTGCTGCACATCTTGTTGCAGATTTGTGACAAGGATGTAAGCAGAGAAGGAGAAATGAATGTCAGACCACAGGGTGCCAACTTCTGAGGCTATTTTGTCATTTAAATCCCCCAGTACACACACAAAGAATATACAGAATGTTAATGTGACACCATTTTACTGGAAACCTGATTTCCCTTGCTTTCTTCTGATATAAAACCACTCATTTTTGTTTTGTGGTCTCCACATCAAAAGAGAATAAGCTAAACCACTCAATAACAAGATCTCAAAGCATTAATAATACATGGCATTTAGCAAAGCCATCTTAGGGGGGGTCTTTCTTTCTCAACTCTGTCATCTCTAAAACAATAATATCAGAATGGGGGATCGTGATGCTGATATCAACAGACCAGGTTAGGGATAAAAATTAATTTTATTTCACTGCAGTCTAAATAGAGATTATAGAAAAATGCTGCATCAACAAGGTTGCTCATCCCCTGGCATCCAGGGAAAGACTGAAAACAGGTGCTTGGTCAGTAGGGTTCCCCATCCTCTTGTGGCTTTAATAATGAACAGAGAGAGAGAATCTCTGGGATGGACAGGTTCCCTCACGCCAAAGAAAAACCAAATTCAAGTACTTGGTCACCAGGAATGCATATCTTCTGCTGGCCTGAATGTAAGCTAGATAAAGAAGCAATGGGCCCAGTAATGGAATGAAACAAAGATAAAGGGTTAGGCCAGTGCCTAAATGTCAAGGGGACAAAAAAAAGATGGGGGTAGAGAGAGACAGAGCAGAAGCAAGCAAACCTCTTGAGCTGCACTCCATCCATCCATGCAAATAGTTAAGCCCCAAATAGTTCCCCCCCCCCCAAGTTGGGTTACATTATATATACAGTATATCTACAGTTACATACACACACACACACACACACACACACATGAAGGGTATCCTGGATTCTTGGCCTGGTTTCAAAATCTCTTGCTAACCAACTGATTCAGTGCCACTGGGTGAGCAAACCATACAACTGCACAGGATGGCACAGCTGGAAGGGATGGCAGTGAAAGTGAGGAAGGAACCCAAGAAAGGAAGCAGAAAGAAGAGGTCCATGCAGCTGCCAATGCACCCTATTCTACCAATTGCTGAGGAAAGGTGAGGCCTGTGTGGCCACTGGTGGGCCCCATCCCACCAGCGGCTTAAGAAAAAAGAGCCCTGGCTCATGACATGACCCGACTGGCAGCAGCAGAAGAGGGAGCCCGTTATTCAGCTCCTTCTCTTGTGCCAGCCCTGTGATATTCAAACTCATGGGGCTAGCACATCCTCTATGCTAATCTTGCAATGCATGAGATCAGCATAGAGGAAGTGCCAGCTCTGCGAGTTTTGAATCCCTTGGAGCCGGCACACGAGAAGGAGCAGCAGAATGGGCACATGCACTTTCCCCAATGAGGCACATGCAACAGCAGAAGAGTAAGAAAGGCCCTGGTGGGGCTGCTTGTGTGAAATAGAAAGAATGGGAGTCTGCCTGTGTTTTGTGAGTGAGAAAGTGAGAAAGAGAGAGAGAGAGAATGGGAGCCTGCCTGGGTTTTGTGTATATGCGTGTGTGAAAAAAGAGAGAGAGAATGAGAATGGGAGCTCACCAGTGTTGTGCATGAGAATGGGAGCCTGCCTAGGTTTTGTGTATGTGCGTATGCATGTGAGAGAGAATGGAAGCCTGCCTGGGTGTTGTGTATGTAAGTGAGAGAGAGAGAATGGGCACCTGCCTGCATTGTATGTGTATATGTGAGAAAGAGAGTGAAAATAGGAGCTTGCTTGTGTTGTGTGTGAGTGTGTGTGTGTGAGAGAGAGAGAGAGAGAGAGAATAGGAGCCTGTGTTGTGGGTAAGAGAGAGAATGAGAGCCTACCTGGTGGTGTGTGCATGAGAATGGGAGCCTGCCTGGGTTTTGTGTGTGTGAATGTGTATGTGAGAGAGAGAGAGAGAATGGAAACCTGCCTGGGATGTGTGGGCATGTGTGCGTATAAGAGAGAATGGGAGCTTGCCTGGATTATGCTTGTGTGTGTGTTTATATTGAGAATGGGAGCCTATCTGGGTTGGTTGTGTGTGTGTGTATATGTGTGTCTCTACATGTGTGTGAGAGAGAGGGAGAGAATGGGAGCCTCCCTAGACTGTGTGTGTGAGACAATGGGATTCTGTCTGGGCTGTGAGTGTATGTGAGAGAAAATGAGAGCCTGTCTGGGTTGAGTATGAAGAACGTTTTCACATTCTACTAATCTATGACAAGCTCAGGGTGACTGGAAATCAAAAGTTTTCAGGTATAGAGAGTGAAGGTCTTTTTCTATCCTTACTAGTTTTAATTTTTGGGTGTTTGCTATTTTGAAATATTTAATTGCTGTTTGAATAATTTTTAAACATTTTTATGAGTTCTTAATTATTGAATGTTATTCCATTCATCTGTTCTTTGGAAGTAATAATTTAACTATTATGACTGATTTATATTTTTTATTTTACTATTTAATGATTTATGAGGATGGATGATGCATCGGTTTTTCCATTGTTGCATTGCATACAGAATCTGGCTTGTTGAGGTTTCCAGTTCGGTTTCTGTCTACATGTTTCTATTCATTTTTTATGGTCTCTCTAGTCTGTATTTGGTGAGGGTCTCTCTATGTTCTGTATGTGTGACTGAGGTGGGGTATTATGCTAGCGTGTAGTTTCTGTGTAAGGATCTATAGTAGCCTGACTTGTTTTCTTTTCCTAATAGGTGTTTTAGGGTGTGGTCTTAAATTTGCAGTGTTGCCTTGTCATAGGTAAGGTTTTTCCTGTTTGATGCTGGTAGTTAGTACTGTTTTGATATGGGAAGTTTACTATATTGTAATTCAGTTCACTCAAGGCTTTCTGAGGGTCAAACCCACATCCAACACGCATTACAGTAGGCCTAATACATATGGGTTCCAAGTATATTTTTTGTAGGGTTTTCTGGGTGGCACCTCAGCAGCACATATATTTCTGTACAAACAAAATGGTGCCAGCTACAGGGCAAACTGCCGCCATTTTTACATATGGGTAGGTTGGGCAGCAGCACCTGGGGATCACCCCTGCCAATTTAGGTGTTTTGGATTTGTGGATGTGGTTAAATAGGTTCAGGGTTGTGTCGGTGTTGTGCAGCGCGGCCATGCATCCGGCCCCACTTACCGGTGCGTCCAGTTCTTCTGCTGCAATTCATTAGCGGGGAGCCCGGGACGCCTTCCTCAATCGGGCCTCCGAAGCTGATAGAAGCAGGTGCGGGCGGGCCACAGGCGCTCGCCCCGCCTCTTAAAGGGGCCCGGGACAAGACGTCAGATCCAGCCTCCTTTTAACCCTGGGTCCCAGCAGCCTACTTTGCCTTGCAACAGGTCTCCTCTGTGAGTAGCTGCCTCAGTGCTTCCTCTGTTCCCTGTTTGTGTCTCCGACTTTGGATTGCCTTTTGGACCTTGCCTGCCTGCCTCCTGTCTCCGACTTTGGATTGCCTTTTGGAATTTGCCTGCTTGCCGTCTGTCTCCTACTTGGATTGCCTTTGGACTTTGCTTGCCTGCCGCCTGCCTCCGACCTTGGATCGTGCCTGGACTCCATCCGATTAGGTGAGGGTCTTTTCCTGCACCTTTGATTCTGCCTACTGACGGCGAGGACCTGCGGGTCACCCTCACTGGTAGTACTAACCTCGCCTCGGCCTAGGGTCCACACTCCAACTGGCAACAGCCAACAGTTAGTTTCTAAAGTTTGGATTGCCAGACGGAGCAGGGCTTTTTACAGCGGGAAAAGGGGCCTAGGACAGTGTGTGAAACTGACAGTTTCTACTGTGTGCTGGTTACTGGAAAAACAAAAATCCTGTGGTATAAAAACAGATCAAGGAGGGGGCAGCACAGTTATTTGTTCGCACAGGGTAGCAAAAACGCCTGCACTGGCCCTGCCAACCAAGCAACTCCTGAACCAGTTGCCAAGCTACCAGGTAGCCACACTGCTAACTAGTAGCTCAAAGCTCCCGTTTTGTTTCTCTTCAAATTGCTGAAAGGAGCATACACACACACTCACAAACATATTCGCACTAGGGATGTGCATTTGTTTCCTCCAATTCAGCGGTATGTGTGCACCTCACCAACTTTACAGGAAACGTGAAAAAAACAGATATTATATGTGTGTATATCTCATTTTTAAAACTACATGCATACTATCCATTTTTCTTGTACTGTAAAGTCGGTGAGGTATGCACGTACTGCCAAATTGGAAGAAACAAATGGAAGAAACATCCCTAATTCACACACAAACATGGACAGCTTAATATCAAAGATAAAAAGAATGCTGTGGATTCTAAGCTCCCCTTCATTGTATGCCAATTTATATTAAGCTGTTTAATGCTCATTTTACTTGTAATTTCAAAACGGTAATGCTTGGAGACCAATGATTGCAATGTAATCTGAGTTTCACAGTGGAGAAATAGACTGTTAAGCAAAGTCAGATCATGGGTCCATCAAGTCCAGTATCCTGTTTCCAACAGTGGCTAATCCAAGTCACATGTACCTGGTAAGTTCTCAAACATTAGATATATCACAAGCTACTATTGCTTATTAATTACCGTAATAGCAGTTTATGGATTTATCCTCTAGGAACTTATCTAAACCTTTTTTAAACCCAGTAACACTAACTGCTGAAACCACATCCCCTGGCAATGAATTCTAGAGTTTAACTATGTACTGAGTGAAAAAGAATTTTCTTCGATTTGTTTTAAATGATTTGTTTTAAATGAGCAACTTGCTAGCTTCATGGCGTGCCCCCTGGTCCTTCTATTATCTGAGAGAGCAAATAACCGATTTACATTAACTTGTTCAAGTCCTTTCAGGATTTTGTACACTTCTACCATATCCCCCCCCCCGCTTCAGTTGTCTCTTCTCCAAACTGAACAGCCCTAACTTCTTTAGCCTTTCCTCATAGGGCAGCCATTCCATGTCCCATATCATTTTGGTCGCCCTTCTCTGCACTTTCTCCAGTGCAGCTATATCCTTTTTGAGATTCGAACCCTGGCAGTTCTGTTTGACTCGAAGCATTCAATGAAAGCCCGTTAGAGCAGTGGCTCATGCAGCTTTCTATACATTAAGGGGCGGATTTTCATACTCCGCGAATAGGCCTACTTTTGTTTGCGCTCCAGGCGCAAACAAAAGTACGCTGGATTTTAGTAGATACGCGCGGAGCCGCGCGTATCTGCTAAAAACCTGGATCGGCGCACGCAAGGCTATCGATTTTGTATAGCCGGCGCGCGCCGAGCCGCGCAGCCTACCCCCGTTCCCTCCGAGGCCGCTCCGAAATCGGAGCGGCCTCGGAGGGAACTTCCTTTTGCCCTCCCCTCACCTTCCCCTCCCTTCCCCTACCTAACCCACCCACCCGGCCCTGTCTAAGCCCCCACCTTACCTTTGTCGGGGGGATTTACGCCTCCCGGAGGGAGGCGTAAATCCCCGCGCGCCAGCGGGCCTCTTGCGCGCCGGGCCGCGACCTGGGGGCGGGTACGGAGGGCGCGGCCACGCCCCTGGACCGCCCCGGGCCGTAGCCACGCCCCCATACCCGCCCCCAAAACGCTGCCGACACGCCCCGAAAACGCTGCGATGACCGGGACCGCCCCCGACACGCCCCCCTCGGAGAACCCCGGGACTTACGCGAGTCCCGGGGCTCTGCGCGTGCCGGTAGGCCTATGTAAAATAGGCGCACCGGCGCGCAGGGCCCTGCTCGCGTAAATCCGGGCGGATTTACGCGAGCAGGGCTCTTAAAATCCGCCCCTAAATATGGATTGCCATTTCCCCAGAGGATTAGTGAACTGTGGTCCAGTTACTAGTCATGTCAGGTCTAGATTATTGTAATTATTTTCCCCTTTATATGCACCTTGGAGGACAAAAATGATTTGAACAAATCAAGCCCAGATAAATCAGGGTACTTGGGTTTGGCCATTCCAAATGACCGGTTACTGTTCTGCACAAATATATATAGAAGATGACTGCAGACAAAGACCACTTGGTCCACCCAATCTGCCCATTTGTATCCAATTAGTATGCTGCAATAGATCCTACTTCAGCTCAGGTCGTTTCCCTCCCCTGCCACTATGGTTCCATTGTACCACATGACTGCACTGTTATGGCTCCTACTATCTTTGCTGGAAATCCATTTCAGGTGATCACTGCCTTTCTCAGTGAAGAAATATTTTCTCATATTTTTTAAAGTGTCCTTTCAGCTTTATTGATGATCATTTGTCTTTGAGTTTATTATTCTATGGAAAATGTTACTTTCCAGTACCTTATTGATATCTAAATGTTTATATCATATCTTCTTCTTTCCTTTAGAAGAAAAGAGGTAAGGAGAAGATATGATACAAACATTCAGATATCTAGCAGCCTTCAATAAGGCACCAGAAAGTAGCATTTTCTATAGAATGAGAAGCTCAAGGACAAATCATCATTCCACCTCCAGACTCTCTAGGAGTCATCTGTAGTGCCTTACTGTTTGCTATGCATGCCATCCTAGGTTTTCAAAGGTAAAATTCTAAATACTATGGGAATAACTTCTGAATATAAATGTTATAAGTACTATACAGTTCTGCAGGTGAGTGAAATGATCTGCAGATTACAATCCTGCAAGAAGTGATCCATGTTTTGTTTGGGTGAACAAAATTATCCAATCGAATTATGATCATGAAATGAATTAGAATTCACAGGATTTCCCAAACTGCATACTGGTATAGGTTCCTAGCAATCCTCAATCCTAGAGGAACGCAAACAAATCACAACTCATAATTAGTTCATTCTCTGCCATTATCTCCAAAAAGGCTGATAAAAGTTATCCAAAATGTTACTGCTCTGCAAAAGAGGTCATATGTGCTCTATTGACAACCATTAATGGAAGGAGAAAGAAAGAAATTGTATGGTACAAAAAAAGGACCTTCTCTCATGAACAGGACAGAAACCCTTCCAGTCGCTTAAAACAATTAACGTGACAATGTGCTCATTCAAATATTTATTGGAACAAGTTGCTTTATCCCACGACTCCTACACAACAGATTTTAATGCAGAATGTACTATATTAATGAAAGTAATTTTTGCAAATGTCAGATGACAGAGAAAGTGACAGTCAACTACACTTTTGTTCATAATCTAGTACATACAACGAATGCCAAACAACTGCTGAAAATGATGATGCTATATTTCTTGGATACAGCCTTGTATTTCCTTACACTTTAGTCATTATACATGCTTTTTTTTTTTTGCATGTTTACATTTTACATAATTATATGACAGCTTTAAAAGTTACCAAGGATATCTTTTGCAGGGTCATCAATTGGTGCAGAAGTCTTATCATCATTTGAAGATCCTTTACAATGCTTCTTTTCCAGTGTCTACATTGCCAGATCCCTATGGTTCATGGAAACCTGGAGGCCACCTCGTTAGGCTCAATAACTTTATCAGCAATTGCTAATGCAAAAGAACTCTTTGAACATGGAATAAAAATCATCATCAAGTCAAGAGGAGGATGGGGATCAAGCTTCTTTTACATTAATGTTATAGTATAATTGAAATTTAAATACATTTTTATTAACCTCCTCAAGGGTATCATTTAGTGGAGAAGTCACATCATCACAAAAAGCTGGTAAAACTGGTGCACTGTTTTTAGATTGCTGCATCTCTGCTGTCATAAAATGATCAAAGCTATTATCCTTTTAAACAGCTCAGTTTTTCTTACAGATATTCCTACCAATCATGTTACTGGCAAAGTAGTGGACCGGCCTGGCAGAGTGACATGGAAGAAGAGGATGGCACTCTGCGGAGAAGAAGTAGGCCGGCGGGTGGTGTCAGGTAACACGAAGATCCGGAGACTTCACCCTGGAAGCCCGAGGACCCCCCGAGAGGAGCTCGTGAGATCCCAGGCCGCTGGCACTTAGGAGAACAAGAGCGAGGAAGAAGATGAGACGGTCCAAGGTCGAGGCAGGCGGCAGAAGCGGAACCAGGAGCAAGCCGGAGTCAAAGCCAGAAAGACCAACCAGTTGGAGGCACAGAAGGCAGGAAGGCAGGAACTGGAGCTGGAACACCGGGAGCAGGAGCAGGACTGGAACAAACATCAGGATCCAGAGCAGGAACCAAGGATCAGGAGCAGGATGAGGAACACAAAGCAACTAGCACTCTAGAAGAGGAACCTCGTTGCAAGGCAGAGAGAAGAAGCAGACGCCGGCTTAAGTACTAGGCGGCATCTGACGTCATTCAAGTGGGCGGGCCGCGGTCTGGCGGGAAAAGCCCTTTAAATTGGGCTTCCCCACGCACGTGCCTAGAGAGGGAGGAGCCGGATTCAGAGACTCTGCGGCATCTCACTCGTGGAGATGCCGCTGCGAGAAGGCCCGAACCGGGCTGGCAAGGCGCGCTTCCTGCTGCTGGGCTACAGAGCAACCCTGAACTTCCCGCCACTGTCGCCAGAGGATGGAAGGTAAGGACCCAGTCGCAAGGCTTGCGACCTGGACCGCAACAGTACCCCCCCCCCCCCCCCTTACGCCCCCTCTTAGAAGGGCCGGGTTTACCAGGGTGACTAAGATGGAATTAATGAAGCAGAGACTTGTCCAGGATGTGACGAGCGGGCTCCCATGTGTTGTCCTCAGGGCCACAGCCCTCTCAGGCCAACAGGTACTCCCATCGTCGTTGTTGAAAGTGAACATCAAGGACCTCTCGAACTTGATAGATGGGATCGGCAGGCACCTCCAAGTCCGCGGGCTCAGGAACCTTAGGGTGATATCTTGAGAGAATGAGAGGTTTTAACAGTGAAACATGAAATACATTATGAATGCGCATGGAAGAAGGGAGGCGCAAGCAGTAGGAGAATAACCCCACTCTTCCTGCCACTTGGAAAGGGCCACAATAGCGTGGTGCTAACCTTTGATAAGGGACCCGAAGATGTATGTTTTTAGTGCTGAGCCAAATTCGATCCCCAGGCAGAAAGACTGGTGCAGGTTGACGATGCTGGTCTGCCCATCTCTTGGCGGTTCTGGCTGCCTTGGTGAGTTTGACTTGGATGGAGAGCCAGAGGTTGTGCATTTGTTGAGCTGACAACTGAGCCGCAGGCGAGATACTGGACGATGGCAAAGGCAATGGTGGTTTGGGTTGCTTCCCAAACACCATCAGGAACAGGGATTTGCCAGTTACCGAATGGGTGTGGTTGTAAGAGATCTCAGCCAGAGGTAATAAGCTCACCCAGTTGCCTCGCCTATCATTGACGAAGGAGCGGAGAAAAGTCTTTAAAGAGCGTTTAGTGCGCTCTGTTTGTCCATTATTCTGTGGATGGAAGGCTGACAGACTAAGTTGCACTTCAAATTGCTTACACAAGGCTTTCCAATAGCGAGCTGTAAATTGAGGCCCTCGATCTGAGACTATATCTTGTGGAAGGCCATGAATACGAAAGATATGAGAGGCAAAGAACTGAGCAAGTTCCGGTGCTGATGGTAGCTTGGGACGAGGGACAAAATGAGCCATCTTGGAGAAGCGGTCCACTGTCACCCAGATGACAGTGTTCTCCTCTGACGCTGGCAAATCTACCATGAAGTCCGTGGCGATGTGTGTCCAGAGCTCTGTGGGTATGGTCAGCGGTTGTAACAGCCCCCTCGGCTTTCCCACCAGAGGCTTCTGTCTGGCGCATGTGGGGCAGAAACTAACGTAGACGCAGACATCCTGTCTTATAGTAGGCCACCAGTAGAAACGGTTGAGCAAGTTGAGTGTTCTTTCACGGCCAGCATGACCGCCTGTAACGGACTCGTGAGCCCAAACTAGTACTTTCTTTCATGCGTGTTGTGGTACCACAGTTCTTCCCATAGAGCCCACAGCAGTCCAAGACAAGATCACTTTAGCTGGATCCAGGATGAACTGAGGTCGGTCCTCCTCCTCCTCCTCGGTAGCACGAGATAGGGCGTCTGCTCGCACATTCTTGCATGCGGGTTTATAGCGAAGCATGAAGTTGAATCGATTGAAGAACAATGACCACCGTGCTTGTCTGGGATTTAAGCGTTGCGCTTGGCAAAGGAACGCTAAATTTTTATGATCAGTGAAGACTGTGATGGGATGGGCGGCCCCCTCCAACCATTGCCTCCATTCTTCAAAGGCTAGCTTGATTGCTAACAGCTCCTTATCCCCTATGCTGTAATTGCACTCTGCGGAAGAGAACCTTCTAGAAAAGTATGAGCACGGTAGTAGCCTCCCTGAAGAAGTGCTCTGACTCAGCACAGCCCCCACGGCTACATTGGAAGCATCCACTGCCACTATGAAGGGACGGAGAGGGTCCGGATGACATAAGCAAATGTCCTGCATGAAGTTCTTCTTAAGGTTCTCGAACGCCTGGCAGGCCTCCATGGACCAATCCACCGCATCGGCTCCTTTCTTAGTAAGGGCGGTCAGAGGTGCCACCTTGGACGAGTAGCGAGGGATGAAGTGCCTATAGAAGTTCGCAAAACCTAAAAAGCATTGTAGGGCTTTCAACCCTCTAGGACGCGGCCAGTCTCGAATAGCTGTGACTTTGCCAGGATCCATCTAGAACCCCGTTGCAGAAACTACCCAGGAAAGGAAGGGACTCCTGCTCGAACATACACTTCTCCAACTTGGCGTATAAGTGATTGTCTCTGAGGATTTGAAGAACTTGTCTCACATGTTGTCGATGTGAATCCAAGTCATGAGAAAAGATTAGCACATCATCGAGGTACACTATAACTGAAGAGTAGAGGAGCTCATATAGTATTTCGTTCATTAAATGTTGGAAAATTGCTGGGGCGTTGCATAAGCCAAAAGGCATAACGAGGTACTCATAATGCCCATCCCTGGTGTTGAACGCCGTCTTCCACTCATCACCGGGACGGACACGAACCAAATTGTAGGCTCCGCGTAAATCCAGTTTAGTGAATATTTTAGCCCCCTGTAATCAATCCAACAGCTCGGGGATCAAAGGAAGATTGTAACGGTCACACTTAGTGATAGCGTTCAGACCTCTGTAGTCAATGCAGGATCTTAGGGAACCGTCCTTCTTGCCTACAAAGAAGAAGCCGGCCCCTGCTGGCGACTTTGAGGGACAAATGAACCCCCTAGCGAGATTCTCAGCTATGTACTCTGACATGGCTCGTGTTTCAGATAGAGATAGTGGATACACCCTACCACGAGGCGGCATGGCTCCCGGTAACAGTTCAATAGTGCAGTCGAAGGGACGATGTTGTGGCAGAATCTCTGCCTTTTTCTTTGAGAAGATATCAGCAAAGTCGGTGTATGCCCTAGGAATCACCCTCGAAGTGTGTAGCAGCAGAATGCTGGGCATCTGTGGAGTGTGAAGGCAGTTGCTGAAGCAATAGGGGCTCCACCTTGCTATCTGTAGTGTATCCCACTGAATCACCGGGGAATGTTGCTGCAACCACGGTGAACGGCCTTCTCTAGTATCAAGAAGGAAATCTTCTCGGAATGGAGAACCCCAGTATGGAGTGTGAGGGGTTCCGTAGAAGCGGAAATACTTCCAGGGAGCGTTGTTCCTCGGATCGAGGTTATTCGTAGCAGAGTCCTACGAGGACAAACAGGGATTTGAAGCTGTTGCACGAGGTCATACAGAATGAAATTCCTGCCTGCACCGGAATCAATGAAAGCGAGAGTCTCAAAGGAGCCGTCCGGGTACTCTAGAGTGATAGGGATGGTACATTGAGGAGCAGAAGTAACACAACCTAGGAGTAGCTCCTCGGGACCTCCTAGGCTCGGGTGTTTTCCGGGCGCTCCTTACACTGGGCCAGGAAGTGTCCCTTCACACCACAGTAGAGACAAAGACCCAGAGAGCACCGGTGTCGCCGTTCCTCCACCGTTAAAGAGGTACGCCCCAACTGCAGGGGTTCTTCAGCAGGCGTCTCCGAGCGCGCTGTTCCTTGACTGGGTGCAGACGTCATCAGCCTAGAAAATGCAGGTGCTAGAGGCACTGTGCGTCTGAAAGGATGGCTCTCTCGTGCCTGCTGTTGCAGACGACGCTCTATCGTTCCAGCTAAGTCGATCAGCTCGTTGAGATCATCTGGAAGATTACAAGCCACCAGCTCCTCCAGAAAGAGGTGCCGAAGGCTGTCCTCTCGCCACCTGACCTCGAGAGCGAGTGTTCGGAAGTTGATGGCATAGTCGGCCAAGGAGTGAGAGCCCCGTTTCAGCTGTAGGAGTTCCAAGATGGCGGTAGCGAGTCGTGCCGGTTCAAAGGCTTGCTTGAAGCTGGTTACGAACTGCAGCAAATTATTCAGGAGAGGATCGTTCCGCTCCCACATGGGTGAGGCCCAGGACGGTGCCTTCCCATCCAGCAAGGACAGGATGTAAGCCACCTTCACAGAGTCTGTCAGGAACTGGTTAGGCAATAGTGAAAACCTGATGTAACATTGGTTCAGGAAACCATGACAGGCCTTGGCCTCTCCAGAGTAGCGAGAAGGTGCTGGTAACTGAATCGGCATCTGGACGCTTACCACCAGTGTGGGTAACGGCGCCTGAAGAACCTCTGGAGATGCTGCGTCCAACCGATTGGCCAAACGCTCCACCGTAGCCGCCAGGACGTCTAAGCAGTGCTGTTGTTGCTGTAAACGTTGGGCCATACCAGGAATGGCCTGGAGCCCTGACAAGTCTGCCAAGTCTATGGCCTTGCAAACTGTTACTGGCGTAGTAGTGGACCCTTGGACCGGCCTGGCAGAGTGAGATGGAAGAAGAGGATGGCACTCTGCGGAGAAGAAGTAGGCCGGCGGGCGGTGTCAGGTCACACAAAGATCCGGAGTCTTCACCCTGGAAGCCTGTGGACCCCCCGAGAAGAGCTTGTGAGGTCCCAGGCCGCTGGGACTTAAGAACTCTGGAATCCAAGCGGAGACTTCACCCTGGAAGCCTGAGGACCCCCTGAGAGAAGCTCGTGAGGTCCCAGGCCGCTGGGACAAGAGCGAGGAAGAAGATGAAACAGTCCGAGGTCGAGGCAGGCGGCAGAAGCGGAACCAGGAGCAAGCCGGAGTCAAAGCCAGAAAGACCAACCAGGGAGGATGGAAGTGGAGGCACAGAAGGCAGGAACTAGAGCTGGAACACTGGGAGCAGGAGCAGGACTGGAACGCCAGGATCCGGAGCAGGAACAGGATAGTCAAGGTCCGGAGCAGGAGCAGGAACGTCAGGATCCGGAGCAGGAACCAAGGATTAGGAGCAGGATGAGGAACACGAAGCAACTAGCACTCTAGAAGAGGAACCTCGTTGCAAGGCAGAGAGAAGAAGCAGACGCCGGCTTAAGTACTAACCGGCGTCTGACGTCATTCAAGTGGGCGGGCTGCGGTCTGGCGGGAAAAGCCCTTTAAATTGGGCTTCCCCGCGCACGCCTAGAGAGGGTGGAGCCGGATTCAGAGACGCCGCCGCGAGAAGGCCCGAACCGGGCCGGCAAGGCACACCTCCCACCGCTGGGCCCCAGGAGACCCCGAGCAACCCCAAACCTCCCGCTGCCATCGCCGGAGGACGGAAGGTAAGGACCCAGTCGCAAGGCTTGTGACCGGGACCGCAACAAATCAGGTACATATTAACTGCTATCTCCCTAATAGGAAGTTTGCCTGCTGTTTATGACCATGGTATTTGTACCAGTGATGTTTGTGTCTTTTCCTCTACAAAAAATCCATTGGGAAAGGCCAAATAATAATATAAAAAAAACAAAAAACAGACTGTCCTGAATACAGTCTTATATGGATCTAAAAATGCACTGAATCTTTCATGAACAAAATGCAGACAGACAAAGAAAGAAGTATTTTTCTTTTACAACACCACTACATAATCGTAGGCAAAATTTTTCTGTTGCGCATTCTACTAGACCCTCCACAGAAGCTGCCAAAATCAATGGTATACTGGTGCTAAAGTCCACCCAGACTGACAGAATTAGATTTCCATATCTGTTCTAATTATTTGGTCTCTGATATTGCTTCCTCAACTATAAGCAATAGCAGGTCTTGTGTGTACAATGTAGTATTGATCTAATCACCCACCTTGGTAATAAGAATATCTAAAAAGATCTAATGGTGATGATAAAGCATAGTAAACTTCAGGTTATGATGCAGTGTTAATCCAGACTAAAACCTTTCTTCATAACTTTTTCTAAATAAAAAATACATCATCTTTATACAGATACCAATGTAAAAGGTCCTGAAAAACAATCTGAAGAATATAACTTAGTTTCCTCAAAATGAGACACGTATAGGTTTGCTAGATTTGGTGCCACTGATGTACCCATTGTCGTACCTTGTATTTGCAAGTAATATTGAGATTCAAAACAAAATAAATGTTTGCATAATGCTATACGTGTCATAGAAACAATGAAAACTGGATGGAATCCTGGAGGGTTGCAATCTTTGAAGTGTATCTTGATAAAGCAACCTCTTGGGAAATTAGTATACAAAGCTTCAATGCTTGGAGTAACCAGAAATGTACCTTCTTCTAAATCATGTCTTTCATTCAAAACCTAAAGCATATGAGAAGAATCTTGAATGTAAAATCTGGCACATGGGACAAAAGGTTTAAAGAAAAAAAATCCACTAATTTAGATAATGGTTCTAATAAAGAACCACAAAGAGAAACAATTGGCTGGCCAAGAGGAGAAGCACAATATTTGTGTATCTTGGGTACTATATAAAACACTGGCATCCTAACGTCTTGTGGTGTTAAATATTGAATTTCCTTTTTAGTAAGGAAGCCTAGTTGTTCTGTTCCCTCAATGTGATGCTTAATTTCAGTGCAAATGTCTTCTTTTGAATCACTAGACAATTTATAATGTGCTGAGTTTCCGATATTCATCAGTGAGATATTACTGCCAATACAAAATGACCACAGCATCCCCTTTATCAGCACGACAAATTATAATGTTAGAATTAATGCATAACACCTGAAATACAGTCCTTTCTACTCAAGAAAGGTTATAGCAGGTCTTAGTAGACTGATTTTCCGAAACAGAAATATCTCTTAGCACAAACTCTTTCTAAACCACTAAATGTGAATCACGTGACCCTGGACGAATGCATCTAAAACATGGATTTAACAACTGAGCAGTCAACTTGATCCTCATTGCTACAAAAAAACTCCAACAAACTAAAGAGCATAACTTAATATTTGCTATACTGTGTCAGACCAAAGGTTCATCAAGACCAGCATACTGCTTCCAACAGTGGTCAATCCACTGAAGAAGTCAAAAAACCTCTGCGAGATTGAAAAGGATCATGAAATTCGGTGGGAATAAAGGCCAATCCTTTATTCAGGACCCCTTCCTGCATATCCAACAGTACTTCCCCGGATAAATTAATCACAGGTGTTGATTCAGGCACTGAGATGGTGTGATCAGTCTTTGTCATTTGTTGTCTCTTGGAAAAAAACATTCCTCTCCTGCTGTGGGATGAACGCTGTCCATGCTGGTTTTCACGATCTCGTGCTAAGATAGATGAAGCATATGTATTATCTCCAATATCAGAGCCACTCGATGAACCTGCTAATGATGAATCAAAAAGGTAACATGCTTCTTAAATTCCTGAATTGTATATAACCAAGTGTAGATGGCTTTACGTTGATAATCCACTTCATTGCATATACACTTCTTCATTTTCATTTGCTTAAGGGTGGTTCTAAATTGATCAGTAGTGTGTCTCAAATCCTTTAAAGAAGTGTCAAACCATTCCAAGGAGGACAGACAATTTAACAGAAGTTTCAATCTCCAGTATCAATGAGCAAACATGCTCTGCTGTGCTTTTATTATGCTCTGTAATTAAGAGCATTAGCTCTAAAGAGCATTTAATAAGAATGGCCATCCAACAGCTCATGAAATTGGTATCTTCTGTATAAATTTTAGGTTCCTTGAGAACATGAAGGTCATGAGGTGTCATCTGATGTTTGACATATGCGTCTATCTCAGTCCTAATTAACAATATGTGTAATTTTATTAAATCGGTCCAATAAGGCAAAGAGTGTAAATGTCCTCCTTCCTTTGCTGTTTTATTGACACTAAATGTTCTTCCTCGGCACAGTGTGCACCAACTGCAATTAGCATGTACTAATTGCGATTAGCATGGGCTGGGGCATGGTGGCCATTGGTACTCAAGCTGTCCCCCATCCAAGTTCCCAGAATTTACTTCCCCCAGGTACCCCCTTAACCTCTGGGCAAACCGAGGAAGGAGCAGGAGCGATGATGGATTGCCCCTGCCCCGCTGGCATCAAAATTCAAGACAGCACCAGCCCACCTGCAGCTCTTTTTTGCTCCTCATGTATGACGTCACACCTATTCCCGAATACCTTTGCCTTGCCTTGGGGGTCAGACAGGGGGACAGGAGTGGGTCTTGGGGACCTGGGGTCTAATTCCATTAAAGTTAGATGGGGTGGTGGGATTTTTGGTTTTTCATTTGGGGGGCTAGGAGATAGTTATGAAAGAGCAGGCAGGGCAAGGATAAAAAGGAAAATGGGATTTTACCTTATCATTGTTGAAGGGTATTCATATTGTAAACGCCACCAGCAGTGGCTACTTCATTGCCAAAAGCATGTTAAAAAGCTGTTTTAATGAAAACAAGACACTGTGTTACTGATGGATTGCTTCCATCTTCTTTTTTCTTTAAAACTTCACCTCCCATGATGCATGTGGGACAGTCTACAGGGAGGATGAGATTCCACACAATTTCTGTATTGATTAGCTTTCTAATAATAGTCCTCTCTCAATGTGGGTAAAAGCTTGCATGTTGTTCCACAATGCACAAACTTTAGTTTGCGCTGAGCAGAGATGAGCCTGGGGGCGTGTTTAGATCAGTGACTGCATGCATATATGGCATTTTCAAATCTTTATGCATACTCTTCCAGCAAAACTCTATCGGCAGGAAAATACAGGTGCAAGTGTCTGCATGTGCTTTATCCCCGCAGCAAGTTTCAAAGCTAAAATACAGGTATAGTTTCGCTGTCAAATTGGTGCACAGCCTATGGGTAAAAAAGCACATTTGCTCTGCTGCCCCAGTGCAAACAGCTTGAAAATTGCTTTCTGAATCAATAAGGCAAACTGCTGGCCTTTATGCTGTGCTCTGTAAAACACTTTTGCTTTACAAAAAAACAGCATTAAAAAAAAAGATAATAGAGGTGAACTGCAGGCAGTACTACAACAAAGGGAGACTGGCAGATTTACTCTCCTTTTTAAGTTAATTGAACAAGTAAAATTATTTTAACATTCACTGGCTCTCTCTTTTTCTCTATATATGTTTTGTATTTGTTCCTCTTTGGTATCACTTTTAAATCCTGGGTTTCTGTAACCAACTCTATCTTAAATGCATAAGTAAAGCTGCTTTTACTTCGCATGCAGACCTCACCACTTGGATTTTATATGTATTCTTCCTTCATATCAAGTTTAATTTCATTCATTCAGTACCCAATTTGAGATTTACAGTGATAACCACTTACAAAGCTGGCATAGTTAGTATCTAATCAGCATTTCCATTCACTTAGGAGTGAATTTTCAAAGGCGCTGTGCACATAAAAGCAGCATATATTATAGCAATTTTCAAAAGGCCATGTATGCACGTAAAGTCCATTGATGCTTGTAAAACCCAGTTTTATGAGCGTAAATCTTTCTGAAAATTACCTCCTTAGCATTTGACCTCAGAAACAGTTTGCACAGCAAAAGGCCTCAAAGAAAAATTGTTAACTCAAGAGCCTGATATTTGAAAAATCTTAGCTGGATAAGCTGGACTTATCCAGCTAAGGGGCAACGCTGAATATCCAGCTGCTGTCAGCGGGTGCTACTTAGCCAGATAAGTGACTTATCCAGCTACATTTTTAGTCGGATAACTCAGGGGTAGGAGAATGAGTGGATTGGGGAGGAGTCAAGTTAGTTGGATAAACTATCCCATTAACTCTAATATTGAGTCAGCCAGATAACTTAGCCAACTAACTCTGGTCAGGCCACAGGGCTGTCCTAACTGGCTAACTTTAAGATAACCAGGTATGTTCAGCGGCGCTTCCAGATAAGTTAGCCAGACAAGTGTATTCGGTTAACTTCCATTTATGTATATAGGGGGCAATTTTCAAATGGTAAGTCTACGGGTATCTTTTACCCATTGTCTAGGAACACATTTTCAAAGGAAAACTACAGGTGCACTTTATATTTTGAAAATTGCCTAAGGAAAAAGTACCTGCAGAGGTCTGCATCACATTTTCTGACCAAATCTGTGCATGTAGTTTTGAAAATCCAGTCTCTGCATGTAGTTTTGAAAATCCAAACATATGCATGTGGTTTTGAAGATCCAAACATATGCGTGTAATTTACTCCCCAGAGCTAACCCCGCACAATGTGGGTAAGAGTACGTGTCCTACGGAACTATGCACTTATGTTACCAGCATACGGGCGATTTAGCGTACATGGGTTAAATGCTTTTACTTGTGATAATCCTTTTGAAAACTCTTTCCCCCTTTTAACATACTGTGCAGTTGGGTTTTTTTTGCAAAGCACCATACAAGAGCCACAATAATAACCACTAATAAAGAAATGTATTCTTCTCCGGCAGTAAAACTTTGTGAAAAGAACTGGATCCCAGGCCTCTAATGGAGAGAGACAAGTGAATACCAACACCGTCCCAGAGCATCAGTCCAGTCCAGAGCAAGGGTTAAAATCCATGAGGCTTCCTTGTATCCATTTGGCTAAATGTGAGTAAACTGGTGGAATTTAATCCTTTGCAGCAATAATCAAGACTGCTGTGAACAGCGTATACTGGACAGCTGTATAAATTATATAATATGCTGTAGCGCCTGTGGGATTAATAAAGGTATAGAACTTGAAACGTTAATGGGGAACTGCATATAATTTATACTGCCATTAAGCACTCAAGACTGAATCTTATGATCACCCTTCTCTTCAATGAAAATGGAGATGCAAACAAGAAAAACCTTTCCCAGCTGCATAACAGGATTACTAACCTCAAGTACACTTTGTGGCAGTTGCACTAAAGGGCAGTAAAGTCATTTAATGTGTGGTAACGGCACTTCCATGGATTAATCAACTACATACTAAATGTCTACAGTGGCTCTTCAGTCCATTCTCCCAGTCCGGTATCATAGATCGCCTACCTCTTTGTTTTCTTGGACCATTCTCCCAGTCCTCCATTATCCTTGTTCTGCTCTCCATCTGTTCAGTCCTTGTCCCTTTTCTCAGCTCGGCGGGAGACCAGGAGGCAGGCAAGTAGTTGAGCTCCCACAATTCTTCAGCTGCTGATACGGCCACAGAACCTGAGGCCCAGCACATATGGTATCCGTGTACAGGGTTATGTTCAAAGCCAGTTACCTGGGTAACTTGACCTGTCTGAAATTTGCTCTCACTCAAGTTCAGCTAAAAACACATTTTTTAAAGGACTTTTTGAAAATTTTTTTTTTTTTTTTTTTACAAAAGCAAACCTAAAGAAAATACAGTCATATTTCCATAATCAATATAAGAAACACTAACAACTAAAGAAAAACAATCACAATGGGGACGTTATAATAAGAACCGCACTGAAATCGGCACTATTTTTCTGTGTGTATTTAATAAAAAGATTTTTTTTTTGAGTACGCATGGCAAGAACTGGCGGCCCCGGAGGATGTAATAAGAGGATGGCATGTAAATGAGATACACGCATAAAACCCACACAAATCCAAATACATGTGCCAATACCTGCGCTTAAGCCCCGATGCAGAAAGCCCCGGGAAAAACAGCTTCTAAAATAGGCACCAATATGAAAATGTTGCAGAGTTAATTAAAAAAAAAAAGGTTCAAGGGTATATTCTGGGTCATGTGTGCAAGAAGCCCCCTCTACACCTGTGGGTAAGTGACAGACATTTCTCTTAATCTGCCTTCCCTGGGGAATAAATTCTAAATGAAATTTGTGTCTGTGTGGTTTACTGTTCGAGACGTGCAGACGTGATGGGAGAGGGGGTTCCATCAGCCACTTAGAGCTTCACCAGTTGTAATTTCCAGAAAACCCCTCCCCAGCGTAAAACCTTTAGCTGAGGGACATGGAGTGTGTATTCTCTACATACAGGAGGGCCCTATTATGGGCACTGCACTACCATATAAGCTAAAGCTTTTACAGACTGCTTCGAGCATTAGCCTAGGCCACTAATGTTTGTCACTTGCATCCTTAGTGCAAGGCACGGATACGTGGAGCTCACATTTAGTTCTGAGGGAGGTGTGTAGTCAGGCATTTCTCCTATCAGTTTAGAAAACTGGCTGTAGCAGCGTTTCATAGCCGTTATATAAAAGAATTAGTTACAGTTGGCATGGCTTATGTATCAGACAGGCGCTTTAATTTAACTCTTGCCCTGACCCAGGCACTAATAAAACCCTCTTAAAAAAACTAGCACTAACCCATCACCCTGCTAGAGCAGCTCCCTGAATAACCTGTTAATAGATAACTACCTCCTTTACATGCCATTTGCAGGTCATTCACACAAAACCTGCTGCAGGTTTTTGAATGGGTTATGCATGCGTTTTTTTTCTGTGCCGAATGCATTATTACATACACGCGTAAGATTAGCACAGAAAACCATGCACAATTAACATACACGAGATATGACATAACATAAAATATCCACAGTTATCAAGGACACACTTCCTTATTCCAACACAAATTTTTGGACGTAAGATTCATAGACCTTCATACTAGGCATCATAGTGTGGTAAATTTTTACCCATGTCACTCTGCCTTCTATATAATCATAGGTCAGTCCATTTCATTTTTTGTATTTTTCTTAATGCATTTAAAACACCCGGTGATGATAAAACGTTTTTTTTAAATGTGAATTAGGATTATTAACCAAACTTATCTGTATATCGCCATATTCAGTTCATGCTTTTTTCTCTTCCCGTATCTGGTCTTTGTCAAGCTCTGATGCCCTTAGTTAAATCAGCAATACGTCACTTATTCATATCGCTGAAATTTGCCCAAATTTCAGCAAATTTCAGCAAATTTCAGCGATATGAATAAGTGACGTATTGCTGATTTAACTAAGGGCATCAGAGCTTGACAAAGACCAGATACGGGAAGAGAAAAAAGCATGAACTGAATATGGCGATATACAGATAAGTTTGGTTAATAATCCTAATTCACATTTAAAAAAAACGTTTTATCATCACCGGGTGTTTTAAATGCATTAAGAAAAATACAAAAAATGAAATGGACTGACCTATGATTATATAGAAGGCAGAGTGACATGGGTAAAAATTTACCACACTATGATGCCTAGTATGAAGGTCTATGAATCTTACGTCCAAAAATTTGTGTTGGAATAAGGAAGTGTGTCCTTGATAACTGTGGGTGTTTGCTGTGGGACGAGTTTCCTATTATTAAACAGATAGGCTGGTTTGAGGTTAAGTCAAGTGTATAACATAAAATATGCCATACTGGGTCAGACCAAGGATCCATCAAGCCTAGTATCCTTTGTCCAACACTGGCCAACAGAGTCACAAGTACCTGGCAAGTACCCAAACATTAAATGAATAGATCCTAAGCTACTAATCCTTATTGATTAATAGCAGTTTAAGGACTTCTGCTCTAGGAACTTATCCAAACCTTTTTTAAACCCAGCTATACTAACTGCCAAAACCATATCCTCTGGCAATGAAATCTGAAGCTTAATTATGTGTTGAGTGAAAAATAATTTTCTCCTATTTGTTTTAAATGAGCTACTTTCTAACTTCATGGAGTGCCCCAGTCCTTGTATTATCCAAAAGAGTAAATAACTGATTCACATTTACCCGTTCAAGTCCTTTCATGATTTTGTAGACCTCTATCATATCCCCCCCTCAGCCGTCTCTTCTCCAAGCTGAACAGTCCTAACATCTTTAGCCTTTCCTCATAGGGGAGCCGTTCCCCCGCTTTACCATTTTGGTTGCCCTTCTCTGTAGTTTCTCCAGTGCCACTATATCTTTTTTGAGATGCGGTGACCAGAACTGCGCACAATATTTAAGGTGCAGTTTCACCATGGAGCGATACAGAGGCATTACGACATACACCATTTTATTCGCCATTCCCTTCCTAATAATTCCTAATATTCTGTTTGCTTTTTTGACCGCCACAGTACACTGAGCCAACGATTTCAATGTGTTATGCACTATGAAGCATAGATCTTGCCTAATATGGAACTTAACCGTGCTATTTTTTCACTACATGCATCACCTTGTACTTGTCCACATTAAATTTCATCTGCCATTTGCAAACCCAATCTTCCAATCTCACAAGGTCCTTCTGCAATTTATCATAAACCACTTGAGATTTAACAACTCAGTATAATTTTGTGTCATCCGCAAATTTAAGAATCTCACTTGTGCCCCTTTCCAGATCATTTATAAATATATTAAAAACCACCGGTCCTAGTACAGATCCCTGAAGCACTCCACTATTTACCTTTTTCCACTGTGAAAATAGACCATTTAATCCTACTGTTGCACTCGGGGGTGGACCCTTGGTCCTAGAACAGTGCGGGGACTGCCCCAGGGGGTGGAGCACGGAAGGAGACAGAGGCGGTATACAGCTTCACCACTGGAAGCCAGAGGTCCCCCAGGGAGGAGCCTGCAGGGACCCGGGCCGCTTGGACTTAGGTGGGCCTCGCAGGGTCTCCTGAGAGAATGGAAGTCCGGTGTGCCCACTGAGACTAGGGGAGCGCTATCGTGTTTGAGGCTGGAGACAGGTTGAAGCAGAGAGAACCAGTATAGTGATGGTGATGACAAGGCTAGGGACAGAGCCAGAATCAATGGACAAGGTCAGGCAGGCAAAGGTCAGAACCCAGTGGTCAGTCCGAGGAGTGGTCAATGAAGCAAGGGTCAGGAGCCGGAGGTCAGACGAGGTCAAGGAACAGGCTGAGGTCTTTGGCAGGCGGCAGGCATGCAGGCAGGTCAGGAACAAGCTGAGGTCTTTGGCAGGTGGCAGGCAGGCAGGTCAGGAACAAGCTGAGATCTTTACCAGTAAGTCAGTCTGGGGTAAGACCAGGGAGACGAACAGACTGACGTAGGAACAAGCAGGAACAGAACTGGAACAGAAGGATCCTGGAACGAGACTAGGGACAAGCAAGCAAGATACACGAACAAAGGCAATCTCAGGAACAAACCGACCCGATTGCCACGGCAAGGAAGTGAGGCCAGGAACTTCCTTTTAACAGGAACTCAATCAGGGTGCGCCACAGAACTAGGCCCCACCCTGGAGCCTACATCAGAGTGGCTAGTCCGCGTGCATGTGCAACTAGGGGCATGGCCCGGGATGCTGAGGATGCTGAGGCTCGGTGTGAGGCCTGGAGACCATTGCCTCGGGATGCCGAGGCCTAGCGAGGGCCGCGAGAGAGACTGAACTGGGACCTGCTGTGGAACCCCGAAGGTGAGCGGTCCTGTTTGCAGGATGGCTGCGGGTGGGGCGCGTAACAGTACCCCTTTCTAGGCCTCCCCCTTCGCGGCTGGGGCTTCTCAGGTTTCTGTCTATGGAAGGTCTTCAAGAGATCCTTATCAAGGATGTTCTGAGAGAGTTTCCATGAGTTCTCCTCAGCCCCATAGCCCTCCCAAGCTAGGAGATACTCCCATTTGCCTTGGCGTTGCCGGATGTCAAGGACTTCTCTTACCTGCAGAGAAGTATCAGGTTCTGCCGAGATGCGTGGAGCAGGAGGGTCTTTACGAGAGGGCCAAGACAGGACCAGAGGCTTTAGCAAAGACACGTGGAACGTATTGTGGATCCCCATGGACCGGGGTAGCTGGAGCTGATAAGAAACAGCTCGCACTCTTCGGAGTATTGGGAAAGGACCAATATACTTCGGGGCCAGTCGATGAGAAGGAAGTCGGAGACTGATGTGCCGGGCACTCAACCAGACTTTCTGGCCAGGTCGAAAGAGTGGAGCAGGTCGTCGATAATAATCCGAGGTGCGTTTAGCGCGCTCTACAGCCTGCAAGAATCACTCTCATACCAGAGTCCACACTTGGCCGATGGTTTGAGCCATGGTTTGTGCTGCAGGGGATGGAACCATCTCAGGAACAGGAAGAGGCAGATGGGGCTGCCTACCGAAGACAACTGCAAATGGAGACACGTTGGTGGCTGCTGCGACATGAGTGTTATGTGACAGCTCGGCCCAAGGGAGGAGGACTGACCAATCATTCTGCTGGTCATTTAAGTATGAATGTAAGAACGTTTTCAGAGTCCGGTTAGTTCTCTCAGTCTGCCCATTGGCCTGAGGATGGTAGGCCGAGGTATAACTCAAAGAAATATCAAATTTCCGGCATAAGGATCGCCAATACTTGGCGGCAAACCGTGGTCCCCGATCAGAGACAATCTCCTTGGGGAGTCCGTGGAGTCGAAAGATATTTTTCAGGAAGAGTCTTGCTAATTTCGGGGCTGACGGAAGACCTGGCAAAGGGATAAAGTGACCCATTTTCGAGAAGTGGTCAATCACAACCCAAATTACTGTGTTGCTTTGTGACGGAGGAAGGTTCGTGATGAAGTCTGTCGAAATACTGGACCAAGGTTCAGTAGGCACCGGGAGTGGCTGTAAGAAGCCCCAAGGCTTTCCTGTTGGTGGTTTTTGTTGTGTGCAGGTGGGACAAGAGTCCACATAATTCCATGAATCTTGCACCATGGTGGGCTACCAATAGTGTCGGCGTAGCATCTCCAGCATTCTGGCACGGCCGGGATGGCCTGCCAGTTTCGAATCATGGGCCCACTTTAAGACACGCTCACGTAGTCGGTGAGGAACGACAGTCTTCCCGACTGGGACAGTAGTGGTTGCTGCTAGCGAGATACAAGCAGGGTCGATGATATAACTAGGAACTTCCGGAAGATCCTCGGGTTCAAAGGACCGAGACAGTGCGTCAGCTCGCTGATTCTTGGAACCAGGGCGGAAACAGAGGTTGAAATCAAATCTCTCAAAGAACAAGGCCCACTGGGCCTGGCAGGGATTCAGAAGCTGAGCCTCCTTGAGGTGTTCCAGATTTTTGTGATCCATGAATATGGTGAATTTGTACTGCGCCCCTTCCAACCAGGGGCGCCATTCCTGGAGGACTAGCTTCACTGCTAGCAGTTCACGGTCACCAACCATATAGCGTTGTTCTGTAGGGGAGAACTTATGTGAATAGAATGAACAGGGAATTAACTTGCCCATAGGCGAGTGTTGGCTTAGAACAGCCTCAGCACCAATTGCAGAGGCATCCACTTCCACCACAAACGGCCATTTGGGATCCGGGTAATGGAGGCACGGACCGGAGCTGAAGGCTTCTTTGAGCCTCTGGAAGGCCGCAATGGCTCGAGGTGTCCAAACTCGGGTGTTGGCCCCTTTCCTAGTCATAGCTGTGAGGGGGGCAACCATGGAAGAATAGTTGGCAATGAAACTTTGATAGTAGTTAGTGAAGCCCAGGAACCATTGCAAAGCTCGAAGACCGATTGTCTGGGGACAGTCGCGGATCCCTTGGACTTTCTCCAGGTCCATTGAAAACCCACAGTCACATATTATATATCCTAGGAAAGGTGCATTCAAACAAACATTTCTCCAGTTTAGTGAACAGGTGATTCTCTCTCAATTGCTGGAGGACAATGCGGACATGTTCGCGGTGACTCTCGATGTCCTTAGAGAATATCAAAATATCATCAAGATAGACAACAACAAAGTTGTACAGAAGATCCCTAAAGATCTCATTCATGAGGCGCTGAAAGACTGCTGGAGCATTACATAGCCCAAAGGGCATGACTACGTATTCGTAGTGGCTGTCTCTAGTATTGAATGCCGTCATCCAAATGTCATCAGGTTGGATACGTACTAAATTGTACGCACCTCTCAAATCCAACTTGGAGAATACTCGGGCGCCTTCAAGGCAGTCGAATAATTCACTGATAAGGGGTAGCAGGTAACGGTCCTTGCGTGTTATAGCATTGAGACCCCGGTAATCGATGCAGGGACATAGTCCGCCATCTTTTTTCTTTACGAAGAAGAACCCCGCTCCTGCGGGAGAGTCAGAGGGTCGGATAAAACCCTTCTCCAAATTTTCTTTTATATAATCCGACATGGCCTGGGTCTCAGGCTGTGACAAGGGATAAGTTCTGCCTTTGGGAGGCATCGTGCCTGACAGAAGTTCAATCGGATAGTTGAACTTACGTAACGGAAGTAGTGTGTCTGCTTTCTGTTTCGAGAATACATCACTGAACTTGGCATACTGCGGAGGCAGACCAGGAAGAGTTGGGGATTTCAAAACCGGTATCACAGGTGACACTGGGAGGAGACAAGTAGTTTGGCATTTGGGACCCTACTGTACCAACTGCAGGGATTGCAGGTAGTAATTAGAGCAGGCAGATGTTCTCCTTGGATGGAGGCAATACGAAGATTCACCTCTAATGGTTGAAGGGGTATTTCCAGAAGTTTAACGATATCGTCCATAGTGAAACTGCCACTCGCTCCGGTATCGATGAGAGTAGTGGTGGCGAACGTGTGGGCCTTGATGCCCAGGGACCCTGGAGGCAAAAGTTGAGGGCCAGAAACAGTTGTGCCCAAGCTCGGGACCCCCGCCGGGCTCAGGCATTGCAGTTTCCCGGACGAACTGGGCAGGACTGCAGACATTGTCCAGAAGTGCCACAGTAAAGGCAAAGCCCTTCTTTTCTACGGTAGAGATGTTCCGTTGGAGACAACGGACCCCGATTCATCTCCATGGGTTCCGCATGGAGGAAGGTGGTGGTGCTGTGTTCTTCGCTGGATTGCAGGGTGCACTTGCAGGGCGTACTGGAGAAAAGCGTGAAGCCTTTACTTCTAGGCATCTTTGCCGGAGGCGATGATCGATCCTTCCAGCAAGGGAAATCAAGTCCTCTAGAGACATGGGAGTCTAACGGAAGGAGAGCTCATCCTTTAGAGCCGGCGAGAGTCCATCTAGGAAGATGGTTTGTAAGCAATTTTCTTGCCACCCAAGCTCTATGGTTAATGTACGGAACTCCACTGTATATTCAGAGAGGGTTCTTGACCCTTGGCGAAGGTGGAGTAAACTATGACTGGCGATAGCCATCCGACCAGGGTCTCCAAATGTCTGTTTCAAGAGAGCAATGAAGTCGGATAATTTGGAGAGAATGGGATCAGAACGTTCCCATAAGGGAGAGGCCAATGCCAGGGCCTTCCCTTCCAACCGGGACAAGATGAAGGTGACTTTGGTGATCTCCTTCAAAAACAAAGAAGGCTGGAGTGCAATTTCCATAAAGCACTGATTAAGGAAGCCAAGACAGGAGCATGGGTCCCCATTGTATCTAGGAGGTGCAGGTAGTGCCAGAGTCGCTTTAGGAAGCATAGTGGCCGAGAGGCCCACAGGATTGGCCATAGCAGTCTCTTATAGCTGGGAGCGTAGTTTTTCTACCGAAGAAGATAGCGTCTCCAAGGCTTGGTGATGTTGCTTTACTGTAGTTGCCAGTCCTGGTAGGGCCCTGGAGGCGGGAGCCTCCACCAAGTCCATGGCCTTGGCAACCTGTTGTGCTCGGGGGTGGACCCTTGGTCCTGGATCAGTGCAGTGACTGCCCCAGGGGGGCGGAGCACGGAAGGAGACAGAGGCGGTGAAGAGCTTCACCACTGGAAGCCCGAGGTCCCCCCGGGAGGAGCCCATTGGGACCCGGGCAGCTTGGACTTAGGTGGGCCTCGCAGGGTCTCCTGGGAGAATGGAAGTCCGGTGTGCCCACTGAGACTAGGGGAGTGCTATCGTGTTCGAGGCTGGAGACAGGTTGAAGCAGAGAGAACCAGTATAGTGATGGTGATGACAAGGCTAGGGACAGAGCCAGAATCAATGGACAAGGTCAGGCAGGCAAAGGTCAGAATCCAGAGGTCAGTCCGAGGAGTGGTCAACGAAGCAAGGGTCAGAAGCCAGAGGTCAGATGAGGTCAAGGAACAGGCTGAGGTCTTAGGCAGGCAGGCAGGTCAGGAACAAGCTGAGGTCTTTACCGGTAAGTCAGTCCGGGGAAAGACCAGAGAGACAAACAGGCGGACGTCGGCACAAGCAGGAACAAGCAGGAACAGAACTGGAGCAGAAGCATCCTGGAACGAGACTAGGGACAAGCAAGCAAGATACATGAACAAGGGCAATCTCAGGAACAAACCAACCCGATTGCCAAGGCAAGGAAGTGAGGCCAGGAACTTCCTTTTAACAGGAACTCAATCAGGGTGCGCCACGGAACTAGGCCCCCTCCCTGGAGCCTACATCAGAGCGGCTAGTCCGCGCACGCCTAGGGACATGGCCCAGGATGCTGAGGACGCCGAGGCTTGGCGTGAGGCCTGGCACATTGCCGCAGGCCCGGCAACCGCCGCCGTGGGACGCCGGGGCCTAGCTGGACTAGCAAGGGCCGCGAGGGAGACTGAACTGGGATCCGCTGTGGAACCCCAAAGGTGAGCGGTCACCTTCTCTGTGCACATCTTTTAACCAATTTGCAATCCACAAAATGATATTGCCTCCTGTCCCATGACTTTTTAGTTTTCTTAGAAGCCTCTCATGAGGGACTTTGTCGAACATCTTCTGAAAATCCAAATACACCACATCTACAGGTTCACCTTTGTCTCTGTTTATTTAACCCTTCATAAAAATGTAGGAGATTTGTGAGGTAAGACTTCCCTTGGGTAAATCCATGCTGGCTATGTCCTATTAAACCATGTCTATCTAAATGTTCTGTGATTTTATTCTTTATAACAGTTTCCATAATTTTTCCTGGCATTGAAGTCTGGCTCACAGGTCTATAGTTTCCAGGAGGTTACATTGGCCACCCTCCATTCTTCAGGTACAATGGATGAACTTAATGATAGGTTACAAATATTTACTAATAGGTCTGAAATTTCATTTTTTAGTTCTTTCAGAACCCTGGAGTGTATACCATCCAGTCCAGGTAATTTACTACTCTTCAGTCTGTCAATTTGGCCTACTACATCTTCCACGTTCACCATAATTCGTTCAGGTCATCTAAATCATCACCCTTGAAAACTGGCTCCGGAACATGTATCTCCCCAACATCCTCTTCAGTAAACAGCGAAGCAAAGAATGTGTTTGGTCTTTCCTTATCTTCTCTAAGAGCCCTTTTAACCCCTCGATCATCCAATGGTCCAACTGTCTCCCTCACAGGCTTTCTGCTTCAGAAATATTTTAAAATGTTTCCTATTTATTATGAGTTTTTGCCTCTATGGCCAACTTCTTTTCAAATTCTCTCTTAGCCTGTCTTATCAATGTCTTACATTTAACTTGCCAATGATTATGCTTTATCCTATTTTCCTCTGATGGATCCTTCTTCCAGTTTTTGAATGAAAATCGTTTGGATAAAATAGCTTCTTTCACCTCACTTTTTAGCCTTACCGGCAATTATTTGGCCTTCCTTCCACCTTTCTTAATGCATGGAATATATCTGAACTGTGCATCTAAGATGGTATTTTTAAACAATGACTGCACCTTTCAATTTCTTTCTAAATATGTTTCTCATTTTAACAAAGTTTCCCTTTTAAAAGTTTAGTGTTAGAGCCATGGATTTATATACTGCTCACCTTCCAGTCATTAATTCAAATTTGATCATATTATGATCACTATTGCCAAGCGGCTCTACCACCATTACCTCTCTCACCAAATCCTGTGCTCCACTGAGAATTAGATCTAAATTTGCTCCCTCTCTCGTTGGATCCTGAACCAAATTGCTCCATAAAACTGTCTTTTATTCCATCCAGGAATTTTCTTTCTCTAGCATGCCCTGATGTTTTACTTACCCAGTCAATATTGGGGTAATTGAAATCTCCCATTATTACTGCACTACCAGTTTGGTTAGCTTCCCTAATTTCTCTTAGCATTTCATTGTCCATCTCACCATGTTGGCCAGGTGGATGGTAGTATACTCCTATCACTATTCTCTTCCCCAAACGACAAGGGATTTCTACCCATAAAGATTCGATTGTATATTTAGTCTCATGCAAGATATTTATCCTGTTGGACTCTATGCCATCCCATACATAAAGTGCTACCCAGCTTCCAAGATGCTCCACTCTGTCATTGCGATATAATTTGTACCCTGGCATAGTACTATCCCATTGGTTATCCTCTTTCCACCATATCTCTGAGATGCCAATTAAGTCTATGTCATCATTCACTGCTTTACACTCTAACTCTCCCATTTTACTTCTTAGACTTCTGGCATTAGCATACAAACATTTCAAAATGTGTTTTTTTGTTTGTATTGACATTCTGCTTTTCAGTTGTCAGGGATAATTTGGAATCTTTTAGCTCAGGTGATTCTTTGCTTATAGGCACATGGACCTTTTTCTTATTATTGGAACCTCTCTGTTGGGATGCCCTAACCCTAAATGCTTCATTAGTATCCTTCGAAGATACCTCCCTCCGAACCATGCGCTGTTGAGTGACTGTCTGCTTCCCCCTTTGATTTAGTTTAAAATCTGCTCTATATCCTTTTTAAAGGCTAGCGCCAGCAGCCTGGTTCCACCCTGGTTAAGGTGGAGCCCATCCCTTTGAAAAAGACTCCTTCTTCCCCAAAAAGTTATTTAGTTGCTTACAAAACTGAATCCCTTTTCCTTGCATAATCGTCTCATCCACACATTGAGACTCTACAGCTCTGCCTGCCTCTGGTGACCTGTGCGTGGAACAGGGAGCATTATAGAGAATGTTACCCTGGAGGTTCTGGTTTTCAGCTTTCTACCTAAGAGCCTGAATTTGGCTTCTAGAACCTCCTTCCCACATTTTCCTATGTCGTTTGTGCCCACATGTACCACGACAGCCGGCTCCTCCCCAGCATTGTCTAAATTCCTTTCTAGGAGATGCACAAGGTCTGCCACCTTTGCACCAGGTAGGCATGTTACCAGGTGATTCTCACGCCCACCAGCCACCCAACTATCTACATTCCTAATAACTGAATCACCAACTATGATGGACGACCTAACCCCTCCATCCTGGACAGTAGCCCTGGGAGACACATCCTTGGTGCATCACCTGGAGAGCAGATCCTAGCTACAGGAGTATTTCCTGCCGCACCAGGTAGATGATCTCCAACCAGGAGAACTTCCTCCTCCAAGGCAGCACCAGGCCTGCCAGACTGGAGATAGGACTTGGCTACTATGTCCCTGAAGGTATCAGCTGCATACCTGTCTGCGGAGGGTTCAGCATGGCTTATTACATCGGCCGCAATTTGACTACAACTTGTCCGCAGTATGGAGGAGAGCAAGTTTAGGAAATTAATTCAAAGAAAGAGGTCACAAAAAACCCATAACAAATCATCACAAGCTGTGTTACATTTCAACTGAGCCCAAAACCAACTCCATATCTAAACCCAGAAATTATATTCCAATAGATTTATCTTTAAGAAAAATTTTCAAATGGGAAGTGACCAATTAAAAGCACGTGCAAGATTTCAGTGTGTATCCTTTTAGCCAGGGAAAAAAGAGGTGTCCTTGGACGTGCATTTAAGTGAGGGGAGGACAATGCACTCCCACATGGGATTTCCAAAAGTAAGCAATGCTATTGTACCCCCTCCCCCATCCTGGCCATCCATGAGAACAGTAGGTGGAGACCATGTGGGGGCTTTTGGTGCACTCGCCTTACACTTACTAATTTTGAAAGAGAATCTGCCCAGATAGTTTCTCTTTGAAAACAAGCCTCAAGTACATGCAGTATAAGCATCCAGATACATTGCAAACTATTTAAAAAGCAAGCAATTCTCAGTGTTGCTATAAAATAGATTGCTCATATTTTTTAAAGCATTCAAATTTCCTAAATTTCTCAAAACATTTTCTCAACATTTCTCAATGCAGTTCTTTCTTCTCTTACTCTTATTCTGAGGTCGCCTTTGTTTGTGTCAGGGAATTGTTGCGCTGGAGGTGGACCCTTGGGCTGGCGCAAGATTGGTCCGGCCCTCTGAGGGATCCCAGAGGGAGGCTGCCGCCAGGAGACGGAGCATACAAGGAGACAGAGACTGACAGGAACTTTACCAATAATGATCTGGGGGCTCCGTGGGTTGAGCCCTTGGATTCCCGGACTGCCTGGGCTTAGGTGAGCCTCTGGGGGTCTCCCGGAGAGATGTGCCCACCAAGAGAAGAGGTGCGCGGCTGTCAGTAAACAGGCGAGATAGACCGGAACCGAGAGTACTGGAGACCACTGGAACAAGACAGGAACTGAAGGATAGGCAGCGCCTAGTGGTCTAGTTGAAGAAGGCCCCAGGTAGTGTCAAAGCAGGCTGGCCTGGTGATCACGGGAGGAGCGAAGAGAGTGTCCGAATGGAGCGCAAGGGTCAAAGCCAGGGTATCCGTCCGAAAAAGGTCAGCCAAAGCGAGGGTCAGTTCCAGATATCAGTTCGAGCGTAGTCAAAGGCAAGCAGAGGTCAGTTCCAGGTATCAGCCCAAGCATAGTCAAAGGCAAGCAGAGGGCAGTTCCAAAGATCAGTCCGAGCGTGGTCAAAGGCAGGCCGAGGTCAGTACCGGGTATCGATCTGATAAGGTATTACCTGGGTAGCAAGACGAGGAACAGGACTCAGGATCGAAGGAACTCAGGAACAGACGCTGGAGCACAGGAAGGACCACAGGAACACAGGAGCAAGGCAAGAACACTGGAACAGGCACAGGAACAAGGAACGCAGGAACAGACGCTGGAGCACAGGAAGGACCACAGGAACACAGGAGCAAGGCAAGAACACTGGAACAGGCACAGGAACACTGGAACAAGCACAGGAACAAGGAACGCAGGAACAAGCACAGGAAGGAGAACGGCAAACTAGCTCACACAGAGGTGATGACCCGATTGCCAAGGCGAGGGACTGAGGAGCGGGCCCTCGCTTAAATACTAGAGTTATGTGATGTCATTACTGTGCACCACGGAGCAGTTTCCCACCCCTGGTCCTTTAAACAGCCGGGCAGTCTGCGTGCGCATGGGCGGACCTGACGCAGAGGACGTCGAGCCCCGTCTTGAGGAAAGCTGGGAGGTAGAAGGCCCCGAAGGGTCTGGGGATGCCGTCACACAGCGTCACGGACGCAGGGGACTGGCTGCGGCAGCGGGAGAGGTCGGACCGGGCCCCACTGGAGTGTGAGCGAGGTGAGCAGGCCCAGGTGTGGGCCTAGAGCAGCCAGGACGCGCAACAGGAGTGCTGACAGTGGAACCTTTATCTGCTGGTGGTAAGTTTGGACTTGCTGGGAAGAAGTGCTTAAATCTTGAGACAAAATTTAAAAAATATTTATAATAATTCTTGGAGGGTAAACTATTACTGACTGCTTATATTGTCTGCTAGTTTTAAGATTAGTATTTGTTAGTCTTAGTATTTGTGTAGTGGGAAAATAAACTTTGATTGTCTGAGCTAGTAAAATTCGGTATTTCTTTGTCAGTGTTAGAATTGAGAGTTTGCATAAGTCACTTAAGAACATAAGAATATAAGAACATAAGAAAATTCCATACTGGGTCAGACCAAGGGTCCATCAAGCCCAGCATCCCGTTTCCAACAGTGGCCAATCCAGGCCATAAGAACCTGGCAAGTACCCAAAAACTAAGTCTATTCCATGTAACCATTGCTAATGGCAGTGGCTATTCTCTAAGTGAACTTAATAGCAGGTAATGGACTTCTCCTCCAAGAACTTATCCAATCCTTTTTTAAACACAACTATACTAACTGCACTAATCACATTCTCTGGCAACAAATTCCAGAGTTTAATTGTGCATTGAGTAAAAAAGAACTTTCTCCGATTAGTTTTAAATGTGCCCCATGCTAACTTCATGGAGTGCCCCCTAGTCTTTCTACTATCCGAAAGAGTAAATAACTGATTCACATCTACCCGTTCTAGACCTCTCATGATTTTAAACACCTCTATCATATCTGAGAAGGCAAGAGTACTGATTCCTGGGAAATTGGTTACTAGCTTGAATCCCCTCCACCCAGTCTTACCTTTTGATATATAGATATCACCCTCATTAGGAGGAAAATCTTCAAAACTAGTCAATTAGTAACTTAAAATAACATTCAATTAACCCTGATTTTAGTGATTGACTAATTTTAGTCCCGCTGCTGGTCATTCACTAACATTAATCACATTTATCAAATTTTAAATCCACAGATTTTAAACACCACCTAATAAATTCATTATTTATTTAAAACCATTTATTAATCACTTGACTGATAAAATCTCTCTAAGCGATGTACAACATAATATATCTCAAACAAGACACACATTTCATAGCTTATTATCCATCAAAAATAAAATCAACCTCTTCAGAGTAGAAATCAATCTTCAGCAACACCACCCATTAACCAGGTCTTTAACTGTTTATGAAATTTCAATAAGTCAATTTCCTTTCTCAGTTTCAGTGGAAGATCATTCCATAGGCTTGGCATTGCAGAGGAAAAGGCCCTATTTTGGAGATGAGAATGGCAAAAAGATTTGGCCGCCGGGATCCTAATCATCTTTAACAACCTTTAAATTAAGACTTAATCTTTAATCAGCCTTTAAAACTTATATCAACCTAACAAATTAAGATGCAGACTAAACACAGCAGCGAGATAGGGCTATGCAGTCTTTTGCACCAAGTGTCACATGTACTGTATGATTATCTACCTGTTGATAAGAAGTTGCATGTGTGCACCTGGCGCAAGGAGTTCCTGGCTCTCAGAGAATAATTCCAATCTGGAGGTCAGAGAGGCAGACCTGGAGGAGACGAGGCAGACAGAAAGATAAATAGGTCGGCGTCGGGCAGGTCCATGGCGGTGTCCTGCTGCGGTAACAAGGAAGAGTCCTGAGGTTAGTAACACCAGCTGTGTGATGGCCATGCAATCGGACCAGCATTATACAGAGCAGACCTACTGTTACGATTGTGGACCCTTGGGCCGGTTGGAACAGAAGATGGGCAAGCGTCCCAACTGGGAGGGACTCGGAGGGCTCAGAGAAGGCTTCGACACAGAGACACGGTGGAGTCCTATGCGACCAAGGACTCGGCAAAGGCTGAAAGAACGGACGACGTTAGGCCCCAGTGACTGACGAGTCTTCACCCTGGAAGCCGGTACTCCCCCAGGAGGGGCCCGAAGGAGTCCAGCCGCTGGGACTTTTGGAGATTCACCCTGGAAGCCGGAGCCCCCCCCAGGAGGCGCCCATAGGGGCCCAGCCGCTGGGACTTAGGTGAATCTTCTGGGCCAGCGAAGACCAGGAAGAAAGCTGAGTCAGAAGCCGGGAGTCGGAGGAGAAACCAAGCCAAGGATGAGGCAGAAGATGGAGTCGTGGACGGAGCCGGGTCGGAGCCAGAGGTCAGAGTGAGCCAAGCCAGGGACAGAAGCTAGAGGAGAAGTCGTGGACGAAGCCGGGTCGGAACCAGAGGTCAGAAGCAGATACCAGAGCCAATGGACGAAGACGGAGAACAAGTCAGGAGTCAAGCCGGGTCAAGAAAAGAGAGCAACCCAGGAGAATGCAGCAACTCGAGATCAGGAACCTGAGGAACCTCGTTGCAAGGCACTGGAGTGATCTAGATGCAGGGTACTTATACCTTGAGAGCGTCTGACGTCATCCACAGCAGAACAGAGGGTTTTCCCACGCTGGCCCCTTTAAGAGGAGCTCCTCCCCGCGCGTGCGTCAGGGGGCGGGGCCAGTCGCGCCGGACCGTTGGCGCTTCTCCTGAGGAGGGAGAGACGCGCTGGAGGGCCTGCAGGCCCGAAGAACCCCCGAAATGGCCCGGGCCGCCCCCGAGATAGGTGGAGGGATCAGGGCACGACCCGGGACCGTAACACCTACAGGGATGTAGTAGAGCAGTCCTTGTGCTGCTTTGGAAGAGTAAGGTCACCTGGCAAGAAACTATCACCTTGGTGAGGCAGGAAGTAATCCCGTAACTAGGACCTGCCCTCTAGGTGATGCTTTATCCTCTCATACTGAGGATGTCTCTCCAGGGCCATTGTATTAGTAGTAATTTTCTGTCTTTTCTGAGAGAAAAATACTGTCATATAGTTGCATATAGTTTTCTGTCACTGTGAGGCAGTTCTTGCTTTGTGCTTTGCAGACTCCTCCAGCCTTCACCTTCTTTCCACCTTACTATTAGACTCCATAGCTGTACTCCAAGCAGGCACATAGCTAGTAGGGAGTACTGCATAGGAAAAGATAACACAAGCTTGTGGGCTATAGTAGCCCCCCCTGCTCTTTTCCCCCACCTTCTCTCCCCTCATCTAACTTGAGGTCTGCAAAGCTCCAAGATCACAAAATGGTAACACGACTTAAAGTCATAAGATTGCTACTTCTTTAATACCAGCTAGTATACTGTGAGTTAAATCTTGACCTTGGATGGCTGCATCAGTGAGTATAGCATAGTCTCTGAAAAAACGGCTGCTGCTGGAAGCACCTGGCATACACCCAGATTAGTTTCAGTAAAACTTTGAAAAATATATTATAGAATTGCATACAGTTTTACACAGGTACTTTTATAGTGATGTTTCTTCCTGATTTATTATTTGATTGTTCTACTTATACTAATGCAGATATTCTAGATATTATTTTGATTATAGATTATGATGAGTTTAAAGAATATTTTAGATTGTAGTCACATAGTATAGAAACACAAATGAGAAATAGCGAATATGCACAAAACAAAATAATTTTACCATTAATTAATTTATTTATTTATAACTTTTATATACCGATGTTCAATTAACAGGATTAATTATCACTTCGGTTTACATTATAACTTGCAAAACAACCAAACAGTGACAAAGACTTGTCTTACATTTAACAAGGTAGAAGAGAACATGGATAACAAAAACTCGGGTGAAAATGGAAACATGGTATTTTGGGTGAAAGCAGGTGTAGTATCAATGGGTAATCATGGCTTGGGCGAACGTCGGGAACTTAGTTGAGGAGGACTATGAGAACCTCAGGGAGAGATAACCAGACAGTATGGACTAAGACACTGGCGGAAAGAAGAGATTTATGGGAAAGCTTGTTCAAATAACAAAGTCTTAAGTCTTTTCTTGAAAGAGATAGGACATTGTTCCAGCCTTAGATCAGGAGGGAGCATATTCCATTGTTTGGGACCCGAAGCAGATAGAGCTCTTTTTCTGAAGGAAGACTTGATGATAGGTGCTTGAAGTGTGCCTCTCAGGGCTAATCTTAGGGGACGGGCGGAGGCGTGAAGTTGTAATGGTATTGTAAGATCCAGAGGAGTGATGTTGTGTATGGCCTTGTGAGTGACTGTTAACAACTTGTGAAGTATTCTAAACTTGATTGGGAGCCAGTGTAATTTCTTCAAAATAGGAGTAATATGGTCCCTCGTTTGATTTTGTGAGAATCCTTGCAGTTGCGTTCTGAAGCAGCCGTAGGGGCTTGAGTGAGCTGTCTGGCAGGCCGTGCAGAAGTGCATTGCAATAGTCAATTTTGGAAAATATGATAGATTGTAAGACTGATCTGAAATCGTAGAAATGGAGGAGGGGTCTTAGCCTTTTTAGAACTTGGAGTTTAAAGTAACACTCCTTTACCGTGTTGTTGATGAAGCCTGAGAGGGTCATTTGACTATCTATGGTAACCCCGAGGTTTCTAACCTTGGGTGAGAATGCAGGGAGCATTGGAAATTGAGAATTGTTTAGCTGTATGTTATCATCTTGTGTGATTAGTAAGAGCTCTGTCTTGTCAGCGTTGAGTAGTAAGTTGAGCTCTGAGAGGAGGTTGTTAATTTATTTATTTATTTATTTATGGATTTTATATACCGGGAGTTCCTGTATACAATACATATCACTCCGGTTCACAGTTAAACGGTAATAACTACTGCCGTGTAGCAGTTTACATGGAACAAATCAGAAACTTGATCTAATCAGCATAAGCGAAACTAACTAGTTACAACTTTAAATATATAAGTAAGGCAATATAAATCTTAGCTAAATAGTGTAGAGAATAATACATTAGAACCAAAGGACCAGGGTTAATGCGGGTGAAACAGGTTTTCCAATGGAGAATAGTTTTTTGCAGCGATTCAGTGATGGGTATCAGTATTTGTACATCGTCCGCATAAAGGTAATGGGTTAGTTTGAGCTCGGATAGAAGTTTGCATAGCGGGAGGAGATAAATGTTAAAAAGAGTCAGGGATAACGATGATCCTTCTGGAACTCCTAGGGTAGAGATGAAAGGCGGGGATTCTTTGCTTTTAATTTTGACTTTATAATGCCTATTCTGCAGGAAGGAAGTGAACCAGTTTAGGACAGTGTTTTTGATGCCGATTTCAGAGAGCCTTTCGATGAGACACTGGTGGTTCACTGTGTTGAATGCGGCCAATAGGTCTAGGAGGATAAGCAGGCAGGACTGTTTCCTTTCTAGGTTCATGAGAATATTATCGGAAAGAGAAATGAGGAGGGATTCTGTGTTTCTGGCTTTACGAAAACCGAGTTGTGCAGGAGAGAGGATGTTGTTGATGTCCAGGAAATCGTAAAGTTGTTTGTTAACTACTCTCTCCAGAACCTTGGCGATGATGGGGAGGTTTGCAATCGGACGAAAGTTTGCTGGGTTATCTGTGGAGAGGTTAGGTTTTTTTAGGAGGGGTTTTAAGATCGCCAGTTTGAGAGGGTCAGGGACATAGCTTTGTGCTAGTGAGGCATTTATAATTAGCGAGATAGGCTTGGAGACTTCGGTGGCACAAGATATAAGGAGGTTGGCTGGGATCACATCGAAGGGATAAGAGGATGGTTTTAGTTTCCTATTTCTAGAGAGGAAGTGGATTCGAATTCTTCCAGGCATGACGTGAGAGGTGAGGAGGCAGTGAGGGGTTGATTCGACTTATAGCTGAGAGGCGCTGTAGCGAAGAGAGGGCATGATTGGCCCGGAGAAGTTGCAGTTTTGCGGGAGGCCAGTAAGTTAGCTATTTTGTCTCTGAAGTAGTTAGCCAGTTCTATGGATTTGATAGCTGCTTTGTCGTCTGGGATGGCAGGCACAGGTAGTTTGGTGAGAGAAGAAACCAATGTGAAGAGAGCTTTTGGATCGAAGATAAAGTTGTGGATTTTCTGGGAATAGAAGTCTTTTTTTGTCTGAAGAATTGTGGTCCTGTAATGGTGCATGAGCGATTTGAAAGATGCTAGGTTTGAGGAAGGATTCCTGCGCCAGTACTGTTCCCTTTTTCTTAGTTTGCGTTTCATGGATTTCAGCTCTAGAGAGAACCAGGGATTTTTCTTGTCCTTGCTAGAGAGGATGACCTTGGTTTTAAGGGGGCAGGTCAAGTCTGCAACTTTACTTGTGATTTTGACCCATGAGGATAAGGCGGTGTCTGCGTCTGAGAAGTCTAAAAGATTGAGCTCTGGAGAGAGGTGAGAGATAAGGGTCTCCTGATTGCATAATTTTCTTAGTTGTATTGTGGCTTTCTGGGTGGGAGAAGGTGTAGAGAGTTGGTTAAGGAAAGAGGTGGAGATGAGTTTGTGGTCTGACCAAGGAATAGGATGACAAACAATGTGGGATGCTTGGGTTAGGCTTTGGTTAATGAAAATCAAATCCAAGGTGTGCCCTGCTTTGTGAGTGGGTTCATTTATGAGTTGTTTAAAACCCATGTAAGATAAAGAATTGAGGAAGGATTCACAGCTAGAGGGAAGCGGGGTGGCGTCCACATGGAGATTGAAGTTGCCTAACAGGATGGCTGGGGCATCCGAGTTGATGTATTTAGCTATTTAGCTAATGAGTTGCCCTGAGACATACACAGTCAGTTTTTATCATCAGTAATTTGGCAATATATCAGGAAAAGCTACACAAAAAATCGTAACAGCGCATGTCCTATCCCAAAAGATATAAAATCCTAATCCATCATACCCCAGGCCAAGAACCGAGGTTAGGAGTCTCTAGCGCTGCCTCCAACCAAGAAATTGCTTGCTGATTCACCATCTGGGAGGGCCTTAGAGACCCCTTTTTACCAGGAAAGTGAAAAAGCTTCCCCGCTAGGCCTTTGTATATAAATATTCCCTATTAGTTGGGGGATTAAGGTAATTACTTTAGCTTATTGTGCTGATATATTGTATATATTTTGTTTTGTAATTTGTCTCAGGTGTTCTCATATTATACAGAAAATATAGCTTTTCATTATTTCACAAAAGACATATAGTGAGTCTTGTTATTTTCTCAGTCTGTGTTATACAGACCACAGAGCAAATACAAATACTAGCAGTTGCCAAAAGAACCCACAACAGCCATATACCTAAGAGGGAAGGGTTAGGATGGCCATTGTAGTGGGTGATTATGAGAATCATTTAATTTGCCCGTCTGTTGAAAAAGTAGCAGATCTCATGTGCCACTTAGATAAGATTTTACAAAATGCTGGGGAGCTGCTGGCTGTCATGGTACATGTGGGTACCAATGAAACGGGACGATGCAGGAGGGAGGTTCTGGAGGCTAAATGTAGGCTTAGGTAGGAAATTGAAATCCAGAACCTCCAGGGTGCATTCACAGAAATGCTTCCCATTGCATGCGCAGGACCCCAGAGGCAGGCCGAACTCTAGAGTCTCAATGCATGGATAAGACTGTAGTGCAGGGAAGAGGGTTTTAGATTTGTTAGGAACTGGGGAACATTCTGAGGAAGAGGGAGCCTCTTAATCGAAGTGGAACCAGGCTGCTGGTGCTAACTTTTTAAAAGAAGGTAGAACAGCTTTTAAACTAGAACATGGGGGAAAGCTGACAGTTGCTCTGCAGCACATAGTTCAGAGGGAGGTATCTTCAAAGGATACTGGCAAAGCAAGTAAGAAAGAATATCCTGCTAGGTGGTTGAAAAGCTGAATAAACCCAGATGTATTTAAATACAGCGTACACAGTTAAAAAGGACTCCAAAATGTGATAACAAGCAAGTTGTGGGAATATATAAGAACAGAAATATAAATAAAACATCTTTAAAATGTCTGTATGTGAATGCCAGAAATCTGAAAAATAAGACTGGAGAGTTATACTGTATGGTGCTAAAGGAAGATATAGATACAATAGGAATTTGGAGACCTGGTGGAAGGAGGATAACCAATGGGGCACTGTGATACCAAGGTACAGAATATATAGACATGACAGGAGAGTAAAAATTGTTAGAAGGGTGGCAACTATATGTTAAGGATGGCACAGACAGAAACAGGATAAAATGTTTGCAGGAAACAAACTGCACTCTGGACTCCCTTTCATTAGATAAAAGGGAAGAGTATAGCAGTGGATGTATATTACTGTCCATCTGGCCAGGATAAGGAAAGACTGCAAAATGCTAACAGAGATTAGACTGGCTAGTAAAATGGGCAGCACAATAACAGGAACTTCAATTTCCCAAGTACTGATTGGGCAAATGTCACATCAGGACATGCAAGGGAGGTAAAGTTCCTAGATGCCATCAATGACTGCTTCACGCAGCAGTCGGTCATGAAACAGACGAGAGGGAGAACTATATTAGATCCAGTTCTCAGTGGAACGCAGGATCTGATACAAGAGATAAGGTTGGTGGATCTGCTTGGCAATACATGACCATAATTTAATAAAATGTGACATCACTGTAGAGAAAAACTACTGCAGTAGCATTTAATTATAAAATCAAAAATTATGATAAAATGAGGACATTTGTTAGAAAACAACTAAAAAGTGCAGTCTATGAGGTAAAAAAAAACTTGCAGGAGGCAAGGATGTTATTTAAAATTACCATCCTTGAGGTCCATACAAAATGTATTCCATGCATTACAAAAGGTCTAAAGAAAACAAAAGACGACTACCAGCGTTGAATACTGAAGTGAAAGAGGTAATTAAAGCCAAAAGGGCATCATTCAAAACATGGAAAGCAGGGAGGAACATAACTAGCAAGTTAGATGTAAAAAAGTAATTAAGTAGGCTCAGAGAGAATTTGAAAAGAAGCTTGCCACAGAGGTAAAAACAAAAACTTTTTCAAGTAATTCAAAATGAAAAGCCTGTGAGAGAGTCAGCTGGGCCTCGATAGCTGAGGAGTAAAAGGCATGGTCAAAGAGGACAAGGAAATAGAAAAACTAAATGAATTCTTTGCCTCTGTCTTTACCGAGGAGGAAATCAGGGTAATGCCACACTGGAAAAAATTTTTGGTTATGATTGAGAGACTAGATGGAATCACTGTGAAACTGGAGGAGGTAATAACTCAGACTAAAGAATAACAAATCACCGGAATTGGATGGTATTCACCCCAGAGTCCTGAAGGAACTCAAAAATGAAATTGCAAAACATGTTTCTAGTGATTTGCAGTCTAACATTTAAAACAACCACAGTACCAGAAATGTCTGGAGAGTGACCAACGGGATGCCAGTTTTTAAAAAGGTCTCCAGGGGAGATCGGGAAAAGTATAGATTAGTGAGCCTGATGTCTGTGCTGGGCAAAATGATCAATGATATTCTTAAAAACAGAATTACTGACATCATAAATAGACATAGTTTAATGGGGGAGAGTGAACATGGGTTTTGCAAAGCGAAGTCTTAACTTACCAATTTACTTTAGATTTTTTTTTTGGAATGTAAATAACATGTGGACAAATGTGAACCAGTTGGATTTTCAGAAGATATCTGACAAAGTCTCTCATGAGAGACTCCTGAGGAAATTGCGAGGTCATGGGATTAGAGGCAGTGCATTATTGTGGATTGGTAACTGGAGAAAAGACAAGAAGCAGAGGATAGGACTAAATAGTCAGTTTTTCTGACTAGAGAAAGGTCGTTAGTGGAGTACCCCAGGGGTCTGTACTGGGGACTTGTGCTGTTTAGCATATTCATAAATGATCTGGAGAAAGGAACAATGAGTAAGGTGATCAAATTTACAGACAGCACAAAATTGTTTCCGAGTCATTAAACAGCAATTGACTGTGAAGAACTGCAGGAGAACCTTGTGAGACTAGGAGACTGGGCTTCTAAATGGCTGATGCAATTTAATGTGGGCAAGTGCAAAGCAATGTACGTAGGTAAAAATAATCTCAAATACAAGTACACGATACTAGGTTCCAAGTCAGGGAAAGGACCTCCGAGTCCTTGTGGACGATAACTTGAAATCTTTGGCAGCAGTGGTCATAAAGGCAAATAGAATGTTGGGAATTATTTAGAAAGGAATAGAGAAGAAAACCGAGAATATCATAATTCCTTTGTATGGATCCATGGTGTGACTGCACCTTGAGTACTGTGTGCAGTTTTGGTCGCCTCAGCTTTATTTATTTATTTATTTTATTCTTATTGACCGCTCACTCAGGAAAAACCTGGTTGGTGTGGTGTACAATAATTCTAAAACTCCATACATTAAAATCAGGCACAATGAAATCTGCATTCAAAAATCATATAATCAAAATAAAACCACACTACAACAGCAGTAATAAAGCAACTAAAAATCTTAAAAAATACACCATATTCTGAACTTTCATGGAAAGGATCATATTTCCACCTTTTTCCGGAAGAGCAGATAACTCCATCCGCATCTCTTTTGGGGCTGAATTCCACCCTTCAGGTCCCCTAACAGAAAAGAGACACTTTCTACCTGCACTTCTTGACACCTGCTTTACTATTGGAATTCTGAATAGAAATGTCTGATGCTGAGCGAAGGCATCTCCTTGTTGTATAATGCTCTACCAACCGCTGAAAGTACTTCACCCCCTGTCCTCTAGATACTTTATACCTCATCTCAAAAAAGACAGACACAGGAAAGGTAAAGACAAGGGCGACAAAAATGATAAAGGGGATGGAAAAGCTCCCTTATGGAGAAAGACTAAACAGATTAGGGAACTTTAGCTTGGAAAACAGAGAACAGAGGGGATATGATTGAAATTTACAAAATCATGAGTGAGGTGGAACGAGTAAATAGGGATCGGTTATTTACCCTTTCAAACAATACTAGGACTAGGGGACACAACATGAAACTAGCAACCGACAGACTTAAAACTAATGGCAGAAAATATTTTTTCACTGAGTGCACAACCAAGCTATGGAATCTGTTGCCAAAGGGATAAGGTCAATGCAAATAAAATAGTGGGATTCAAAAGAGGATTAGACAAGCTCCATAAATGGTCATTAGCCAGGCAGATTTGGGGAGCAAGCGCTTCTCCCTGTGGTACAAGAACTAAATCAACTGGTGGGGATCCAACAGGTACTTGTGACCCAGACTGGCCTCTATCGAAGGCAAAATGCTGGACACGATGGATCTTGGACTGACCCAGCATGGTACTTCTTATATTTAGAATTATTTCACCTTTACTGTGTTTAGAATATTCCTGCCTTGAAGCCACTTTTAAATTACGCACGCTGTACTTATAACCTGCCAATACTATTAGCCTAACAGTCACTACAGCCTCTTTGGAGCCAGAGAGAATGATGGGAATGGTAGGAATCAGCACCACAAATTACAAATGCTAAATTTCCCCTAAGGAAAACATGAAATAACAAAATAAAAAGTAGAGTTTTAGTACTGCTGTTCTTTCTGCTCTAATTACCAAATGAACTACTATAAAGATTATGATATCAATGAAGCCTTAAACAAGTATTACAGAACAATGAATTCAGATATTACAACAGATCTAAAGTTGTAGTACAGACTGCCACAGGCATTATCAAGATGACACATTCGCTTACTACATGGGCTGCTTCAGAGGCTGGCAGTACACTCATTCTGTTTATTGGCAATGAGCCTGCATGAGCTGCAAGACTTGTTTTGTTACTATAACTACCTTCGTGACAAGCAACTTTGACTAAGGCAAAAGGCATTTGTTAAACTGGGTTCAAATAGATTTTAATTCTTATCTGTAACTGTATTGACTCCATTCCCAACCACGCCACCTCACAAAACATGGTATGTGACCTTTAACACAAAAACTTCAGGGTCTCAGTAGATAGCTAACTACAGTACTAGTTACATTAACTGATACCCATTCATGCAGCTAATTCAATTAGTCAATTTAATATATTTTCAGATTTATAAAAGAAACTTACCAAATCAAAGATACTTTCACACCAGTGCATAGTAGACCTGCTCCTATCACTTTGCTTGCTCTCATCCCAGCATGTGCTCAGTACTGCCCAATCAGTCCATGGTGAGCTAAGAGGCCAGATGCCAGGATAATAACTTTGCCAATTTTAAATGGCTGTTTATAAAGCCAGTGCAAGGGTATTACGCACCCTAGGCAAACCTTCAGCTTTGCACCCCCCCCCCCCAAATTAAACTTTCAGATCCGCAGGTCCTCACCGACATTTTTGATAATTAAACTCAATCTTGATCATACTACCACCACCACCCTTCCCAGAGCAATCATGTAGAACACATAATTGGACATCATACTTTTAAATATTAAACTTTATTTCACATATGCTGTTCTAAGCCGGTTTGTGTCCTTTTGAAATAAGGCAGAGATAAACCTAAAAAAAAAAAAAAATATATATATATATATATATATATATATATATATATATATATATGTGTATCTACAGACACACATATACACATATACAGAACACAACACTTTATTATTGACTTCAGAGAGATGAGGAAAGTAATGACAATCACCCTTTCCTCCTGCTCACCCCAACTTTCAGTTCCTTCCTCACCTCCCCCAACATTTATCCCCTTCCCTGCAATCCACCCAAGCATTCACCCCCTCTCATAGCACCCAGGCATTCATACCACCCTCATCCACCACCATCTCATACCACCCAGGCCTTATTATCAGAGGCTACATTAGAGACCAAAGTTGCTCTTTTCTTCTTTGCTGTCTACTCCAGACTCAACCCTTCACCTTCTAGTACCCTACACAATACAGGAGAGGGGGAGATGTATTATGGCACAAAGTAGCTCTTCTTACCTCTGCTTCTTTGCTATAGTCACTCCTATCACCCCCATTCCCCTCCTACTGCCTGTAAGGGGAGGGTCTGGAAAAGCTGTTTTCTGGTGCCTGAGATTCTAGGCACTGCCAGCCAATAGTATAGGGACACCAGCTCTGTGGGCAATGTCCCTGCTCCAGCGGGAACGTTTCCTGGCAACCTGGCTCTATGTCTTTCATGTACGGCCTACCAGCATTAAGATGGTAACTTTTAAACAGGTGCATGGACGCATGTGCGTGCATTTGTTGGCCTGAGCCCAGGGACGTGGCCATTTTATAACAAATGCGCACATATTGTGCATGTTCTAAAATAGTCTGGACGCGCTCCTGTGCGAGCAAATGCCACTTCTACCGTGTAAGTTGGGGAATTTTAAAAGACACGCACTAACACTATTGCCAGTTTTACCAGTTCATTCCCCGTTCACGCAGGTAAGGAATAGGGCTTTCAAACCTCCTACTTTAATAGCCTTCCTTCTCCCCTTAAAACACCGCCAGTCTATCTATTCACCTTTTATTTCATTGCTTCCCCATCCTCCATAGCAGAAATGATGCGGCAGGGGACCTGGGCGCGCGCACCTGTGCGAGGAAGCGTTTAAGCACTAATTTGAGGTTGAAATCCAGGAACACCCATGCCCCGCCCCTCACCTTCTGGGCACTTTTTATTTTGTGTGCACAGCGGGAGATACGCACGTACTCAGGCGGCTTTTACAATCCGCACGGCGCCCGACGGCCTGACGTATTCGCGTGTCTCCCGGTTTCGGCGCACGTCGGCCTTTTAAAATTCACCTTAAAATGTTTTACAACCTCCGCAACCCTGACCGTACCACTATGCTTGCAAGCACTGCATTCATGACATAAAAATATGGCGAGCAAAACGGTGAGGAAGCTTCAGCGATGTTGACAATGCTGTGAATTTTCAAGTCACCTCCCTGTACTGAAACTTAGATCCCCGGAAGGCAAGGGCAAGCGACTACTCTGGTAAAGAGCTGGGTACACCTGGCTGTATGAATAATGCATTTTATTACACCTAATTCCATTTCAAGTAGAGCTCCAGCGGTGCCCCAGGGCACTGCCAGGAATTGGATCCTTTTGGTGACGCAGCAGAGAGCTGCTGGGGTATTGTTTCATGATCCATGAAATGTTTATAATTTACAGAAGCGTGAGAGGAGCCTGTGCCTGTGCTTCTAAGTATCCACAATTCTAGCTTTCCCTATCTCAAATAATGTACTGAAACAATTCGCGTTTCCAGTGATCTCACTACCTGTGCCTGATTATTTCTATTTCTTTCTTTCTTGGCATCATACGATGTGACATCACCACCTGCAGTCTGAGGCTTTTTGGAAACGACAGGTCTGCTGGCTTAACTATTTCATTTGTCTTTTAATTTTACTATATTTTTTCAAATAATGCACCCAAAGAGTATCAAGGTGCTCAAGATGTAAACACAAGGATCTTTTGTTTTAGTGCTGTCCAGATTGTGAAAGCTTAGAACGTTCTGGCATAGGAAGCACTTACAATTTATAAGTTAAATGGAAAGCTCCCGGAGGGTGTGCAGTGCTAAAATACAGCATTATACAGGCTTCCCAGGACCAAATATCATTTTAATAAAAGGCTGTCTGTGGAGGTAGGTAAAATGATCGCAATCATCAATAGCAATCAAAGGAATGTGTCATTCCCCCCTCCCCCATTTAGTAAGTCTGCATTTTATATTATCTGTATGATGATTTGAATGATTAATCATTGTATATGGTTCAATGTATACTCTGTTGTGTTTAATAAAAAACTTTAAATTAAAAAAAACAAAAAATGAGCGACTGCCATGTTTTGATCACTTAGGTTTCTGCACAGTGTTGGGGATCGATCCCTGATCATGGGCTCCAGAATGCTCTCTTACCGTGTCTCACTCCGACTATAGCAGAAAGCTGCTCTGCTAGCACCACAGCACCATCAAGGAAAGAACAAGAAATGAATGGATCATGCTAGCCCTCCGCCCCCCCCCAAACACAGAACCCAAAAACACTTTTTTATTAAAGAGTCATTTTCTTTTACAAATGGTAAAGAGGAACAGACATGAGTGTCATCAGCTGGTCAGGGAATATTACAGCTTAACCAGCTGTCCAGTTTACAAGAAATACCGTTTTATTAATTTATTCTGTGGGAATATTTCATAGTCCTCCTCCTTCACCAAATGTAGAGCAATTCAATCCAGACCGTGTGTATTAAAAAGTTACTGTTTTGTCCAGGTAAGAGTAGCAGCAAACAATAATTCTGCTGATTCAGTTGGCAGCAAAAAGATGTTTGAGTTCTCTATTATTGGTTCTGAATTTTTCTTTAATGGTTTTGAAAGCTCCAGCTGCTCTCATCAATATGGATCTTAGCAACAGATCAGAGAGCTGCTGTGCTGACCCTCAGCAGACCCTTTTACTGGTGGATTTTAATAACGCCATGGGCGCCAAAGCTGGGAGATACATGCGTGACTCCGCCTGGCACTCGCCGCGCAGATTTTAAATATCACACGAGTACACGTGTATAGCCAATTTTATAACAGATGCGCATATGTTATAAAAATCACCATGTCCATGAGCACGAGCCGGCAAATGCACCTGTGCGCAGATCTCAAAATTCACCTCTTAGCCAGCACACCAATTCATATGAAAGCCTGCATATTAACACAAATTTCCCTTAAAATCTGTAGAATCAGAAAACATTCATTAGCCTATTAGGTATCATTGTTATCCAACTGTGCTAATCATTTTCTTCAAGCAGATTCTGTTCTTGGCAGGCTAACACAGATTGCCCTTTCTCAAACATTTATTTATAGGCATGAGAGAGTGTGCTACCCAGCATATAGTTGGTTAGGCTGAAAGGAGATCAGTGGTCCATTTATTCCAACAGTCTTCTGTTTGCCTGCTCTCCAGAGGAAGGTGAAACGCACTGTGCATCTGGAGACAATTTTGCACAAATAAAAGCATTCCTTCCCGACCCCCAAATCAGGAGATTGAGGTTGAATCGCTAGATTAGAACTCTTCCAGGGCATGTAACTACATCATAATTCATTTACCATTATCTTTTTCTTTTAATAATGGGATCATTTTACCCATGAATTCATTCAGTGGTAGAGCCAAAACTACTTCTGTTTGCAAAATGGTCTATTATTTTGCCAACTGGAGCAAAAAAAAAAATCCTTTCCTTTCAAAGTGAAATTTATTAATTTGGACTTTACAGTTTATTTTATTTCACAATTCAGGAATGTTCTATAACGTGATCACTTCTTGTCCTTTTGGCTAAGATTGAGAAACTGTAAAATAGGAGGTGGTTTGGGGGAGTGGAGGGAGGGAGGTTAATGTCCTGCCACCAGGAGTCATTAGGGGCACAATTACATTGCAATTATTGCCAAAGTATGAAGAGAAACTTCTGTTAAAAAAAAAAAAAAAAAACCAACCAACCCCAAACTATGGGGTATATTTTGAACCCCGTGTGCACATGGACACAGTGATTTTATAACACGCACGCGTGGGCGGGTGGGTGGCGTCTCACGTGTGCAAGGGGGGATTTTTAAAAAATACATGCTGCGACGCGATTAGGCCTACACTAGTTCCCTCCCAGTCCGCTCCAATTAAGGGGCAGACTGGGAAGGAACTTTCCTATCCCCCTTCCCCTCTCCTCCCAGACCCATAAAACCCCTTTTCCTACCTTTTTTTTCAAGGAGCCCGGCACTTCCGCGCGTACCCGGGGGGGGGGGGGGGGGGGGGGGGGGATATGCGCAAGGCTGGGCCGTATTTAAAATGTGCTCGGTGCGCGCACAGCCTGGCCACGCACGTATCCCCTGAATTTTGCGCATGCTGGGCTTTTAAAATGTGGGCTTATCCATCTAATTATATATATATATTTATTTATTTATTTAGCGTTTTTCTATACCGGCATTCATGATTAGAAACCACATCATGCCGGTTTACATAAAACAAGGGGTGAGAACAAGAAACGAAAAAACAAGTGCAAGGAGAACAAAAGTTACATTACAACAGGGTCTTAAAACTGGGAAGAGAAATTAGAATAAGAGAGCCGAACGGTAGGGATTAAAATATTTACATTATATATATAAGTATATATAATATAAATATTAAATATATAAATATAATTATATATATAATTATATATATAATGTAAAATATTTACATTATATATATAAAATATATCCAGTGCTGTGCTACTATACCAAGGTTTCTATTTCTTCAATAACAGTTTTTAAAATTCAAGCTTGAAATTTTAAGCATGCAAACTGCCCAATATAAAATAAACGTTTTGTAACTGCAGTATAAACGGACACGTCGGTATTGATTGATATTGTACTATTTCTCTATCGACAGCATGTATCTTGCTTTAAAGAAAATCTCTACAGTATATCTTCTCTTTGTTTAGTGCATCTCATGAGGCGTTTGTGTGCCGTCTGCCTGTAACGAGCGTGCTCTGCATTAGGACCTAACGCTGCTCTACCTCTCTCCAAGGATTTCCACATACATCTTAGCTGCTGCTACACCCACACAGTCGAATTGACAGCTTATGAGGGCAGGCAACCAGCACACAAACAAAGGAAGGAAACATTTCATAAGTAACTGGTTTTTCTCCTTACAATTTTATGCCCTTCAGTGATGATAATGAATCAAACAGCTAATCTTCCAAAAGCCAGGCTTGTAAAAATCATCTTTTCTTTCAACGTCACTCATCCTGCTGTGAGAACAGAGTAGGTGTTCTTGTGAGGTGGAATCTAATGGCCAGGACCCTGAAAGCAAATTTCCGTTTCAAAATGACCTTCTGGTATCCTGATAAAATACCCCAGGCTTCCTTACTTATTTCATGCTTTTGACTGGTTTTCTAGGTTGAGATAAAGGCAGTTGAAAGCTGAGAGGAGGGACGCCCTCGACTGGGGGTCAGAGCAGTCCAGAGATCTCTGGGAAGGCCGTAGGACAGGGGGAGGTTAAATCGGTTAAACCGCCATGGCAGTGCTCGATGGGCACGCACGCTGCTCTCCCGTTTCTGGTCTCTTAAGCAACCCTATTCATCCACCTGCGTATCCCGGAGCTACGGGCACAATAAGGACTTGCTGGTGAGATGTGAAGGCGAGAAGGATGTAACTCTTCAGCGCTCCTGGCCAGCGCTGCCCTCCCTCCTCCTCCTCCTCCACTCCCTCAGCCTTGGTCTGACATTTTGGTGATATTAAATGAGACAAGGATATTGTCTCTGCATTTCAAAAGAACTGAAATTTCCGGGAGGCGAAAGTGCTAATTTATTGGACTTAATGTCTTCTTTTTTTTTTTTTAACATTCAGGAAATCTCTATGCCCCCCAATCGCAATCGGTGCTTTTCCCAGGCAAGTGGCCTACTGAGAAAACACATATTCAACATGCAGAGATGGTTGAAGCCTTGGTAATCCCCAAACACTAAAGTCTGACTAAAGGCACAAAAAACAAAACAAAACAAAAAAAACCCTATCATCATACTTGCTAATTTTTTTTTTTTTTTTAACAAGGAAAATGCCAACTTTATTCAGCAATTGAAAGTCTGTCAGAGCACGTGGCTAGAGGAAGCCTATTCTACCAGCTGCATCATTACATCTGGCTTTTATGAAAATGATGCTGCTTGCAGGCCACAAAGACCTTATTCAACTGAGGGGCTCATATTCAGCGGCATTTAGCCGGATTAACTTGTGTTATCCGGCTAAATGCCAGCTTTTGAATATTTTGGGCACTATCCGGCTGAAGTTTAGCCAGATCCCTCATTATGCAGAAAAAATGTAGACAAATAGAGTACAGGCATTCTGGGGAGAGGTGATCCGGTTAACTTTGATATTCAGAGTTAGCTGGATTAACATATATCTGGTTATAACACTGGTTCTGCTGTAGAGCAGACCTAAAGTTAGCTGGATAAACTTACCCAGCTGTCTTTAAGATAGCTGGCTATATTCAATGGTGCGACTACGTTGCTGACTATCCCTCCAAAGTTAGCCGGCAAAGTTTATCGGCAGCAACTGAGTCTGGACCTCTAAGTGACCTGACAGTTGCATGCATGAAATATTTGGCACTCTTGGTCAAAGTATTCTGAAGTGCACTGTTTCTCCGAAAATAAAAAAATATGAAGGCCAGGATGAAAGCCCCCCTTTTCCATGAGATCTGGCAGATGCTTGTGCGAGCACTGCCGCCTGCCCCTGTCTTAAGCTACCAAAGCATAAAGCTCCACTCTCACAGAAGAAGGTAAAGATCTCGCAGACGTCAGAACCATGTCTGATTCGAGGCAGATCTACCATGACTGAATGCCCAGCTTTCTAAGTGCTGGTCAGGTTCAGAGCGTAACAGTGACCACGACTGGGGAATGCTGGCTGGCTCGCGGCCAGATCCATCCATTCACAGCCTCTTGACAGCGAAGGCAGCTGTGCCGCTTACTTCACCTCAGCCCCAGCGTCTACAAATCTCAGGAGACTGGATGGTGCTGAGAGGCTGAGCCTGGGCTTTATACCTGACATCAGTGAAACCAGGCCCTAAAGCTGGGCCTAATCCTATGGGTTTCCTTACATTTAGGTTAAAGTGCACAGACCCTCCCCCCCCCCCCCCCTGCACAATACACTGCTCCGAGTGCTCCTCGGCTCCTTCCTCAACCTCCTTTTCCCCCTTCCCAGTTAACGAGCTGCATTACTTTCCCCAACCTCTTACTGCTCAACAGAATCTGTCAGAAAATCAAAACAAATTCTTTTCTGGCTTCCAAACGGAACAAATTTGCACTACAGTTATTTAATAAAAATGACACTTAATAGGCAAAAACAGGGAAGATCAAGAAAATAAATAGGGATATAAAAGCAAGCAGCAGGAACTTAAAAAAAAAACAAAAACCATCCTTTATTTCAAAATCAGGTAGGAAGAAAGTGACAGCAAATTAACTGCAAACAAAGATCTCCTGGGCATACTACGAAACAATGACAATGAGTCAGTTAAAAATATTGCAGTCTTTTGTAAACTCCCAGAAATATGTGGTGCAGGGCCAGAACTCATTTTGGCAATTCAAGTGTGGCTGTCCAAGGAGATCTGAATAGATTTTAATGACCTAGGGAAGAATGATAACTTGGCCAATTACTGCTGCGCCATGAAGCTCCTCACTGGTTTCACTGTCAGAGGGATAATTAACAATCCACGCTACTGAAACCAGGAATCTTACACGCAATACAGTTTTAAATGAACAGTAAGCTGCAGCACCTACTGGTAACAAAAGCTGGATACCGAGTATCTGCAGCTCCCTCAAAAGTGCATGCATTGTCCTCCTTCATCACATGATGAGGAGGGAATCTCCAATCAATGACAAATCAACTCCCTTTGACTAAGTTTATTTGCGTGTCCGTCGACATGACATAAGTCCATTCCTTGATCCACAAATGAAACCACGGATGATGCAAATGAAACCTGCAGTTGATGAAATTGCTCAGTTGGCCCTTCTTCTCTCATTCTTTTGTGTTCACTTGGTTTCCAAGTTATGGATGGCCAAATGAAGGAGCTGCCTCAATCCGCCCCTATCCAAGGCCTCCCAATAGTTGAGGTCCACCTTACAGATTTCAGCGTTGTCTTGAGGGTGTCCTTGCATCTAAGAAGGGGTCTTCTCTGAAATCTGTGCCCACTTTTCAGATGGCCATAGAGCACAAATTTGGGAATTCTGATAGCTTTCATCTTTATGACATGGCCTGCCCACCAAAGCTGAGTTTCCGACAACATTCGCTCCACATTGAAAATGTAGCACATTTCAAGGACTTCTGTGTTGGAAATTCTCTCTTCATTACATAGTCTGGTTTAAAACTAGGGGCTGGACTTCTACAAATTATCCATTTTTAGCAAATCATCTGTAATAATCCATAGGACAAAAATTCCCTCACAAACCCAGTCAATTATGCTCTCCAAGAGTCAAGAGAAATCCTTGAATTTATGAAAATGACTGGAACCAATAACTAGGTCAGCACAAACTAATCAGAAATTCTTCACCAAATCTAAGTAAACAGCAATACCATTAGCATTAGCAGTTCCTATCTATAGAATGTGATTTAACCATGTATTTTTTGAGATGCTGTAAATAGCATTGCGTGGTCTTTTGATGGACAAAGGAATGCAGTATATAAAATCAAAATTAGATTAGATTAACCTATAGGACAAGGAACAGTCTTCCAGCACCAGAAAACAATTCTGGCTTTGGCGAAGAGTATTCATGAGATTTATTCACTTTAGGACGAAATTTAAAAGAGATGAATGCACCAAAATCAGCAGATGCGTGTGCGTAGAGCGCTTATGCGTGTTCACCTTATTTATAAACCTCGCATATTACACTCTCAAATGCTGATGCATGAACAAACCGGTGTGCGTAACAAAAGGGGCGGGATGGGGATGTTCTGGAGCGGGCCAACACTTGCGTGCATAAATTGCTATTTTATAACCTGAGCAAGCGGCACGCATCCAGCTGTTATCTGTGCCCATTTTCTTCTGCTATTTTTTAGGTGTAAGTCAGAATAACCCTCTTTATAGGCAATTACTGACTGGGTGAAGGGTCTGGGTAAACAGGGAGGGAGGGGGTGCAGGCTGAATAAGCAGGGGGGTTTTGATGACCTAGAGATAAAATGGACAAACTGGTGGACGAACAAGTTAAACTGGTCATTTCCTTTGCACGCATATTATAAAACTACCTCACTTGCGCAAGTAAAAGCCAACTATTCCTAAGGAAAAAGGGCAATTAGCAGATGCTCGTGTAAATGCTTAAATTTATGCACTGGGATGTATTTCATAAAATGCGTATGAACTTGTGTGGATATGAAATGCAAGCATACGTGCACTCACGTCTGTTGGGGGTATTTCGGTGGACCCTTGGGCCGGCCTGACGGAGAGAATGGGTGGAAAGAATGGATGTCTCCGTGAATGGAATTCAGGCCGGGAGGCGGATACTGGACTAGGCGATGTGAAGGATTTTCACCTTGGAAGCCCGCACTCCCCCAGGAGGAGCCTGTAGGAGCCGGGCCGCTGGGCCTTAGGAGAATGGAGAAGACGACTTCACCCTGGAAGCCCGAGGCTCCCCCGGGAGGATCCCGTAGGAGCCTGGGCCGCTGGGGCTTAGGTGAACTGCGCAGTCCGTAGAGACGATCCAGGGTCGAGGCAGGCAGCAGGCAAGAGGCGTCAGGAGCAGGCAGTAGTCAGAACCAAAGGAGCAATCCCAGGACAGGCAGGGAAGATCCGAACTGGAACAAAAGCAGGAACCGGAGTCAGGAATCCAAGGAACCAGGGCTGGAACTGAAGCAAGAACTGGAACAGAGACCAGCGGTGAAGCAGCGAGTATCCAGAGCACACAGCAACTAAGCACCCAGAGGAAACCTTGTTGCAAGGCATCTAACAGGGGCAGACGCCGGACTTAAATATCTGCCGGTGTCTGACGTCATGGAAAGGGGAGGACCGCCGAGAGGCGGGAAAGGCCCTTTAAATTCAGCCTCCTCGCGCGCGTGCCTAAGAAGGGAGGGGCTGACTTCAGCGACTCGGCGGCGTCTCCCTTGTGGAGACGCCGCCGCAGAACAGGCCTTGCCGAACCGCCCGGACACCGAGACTGCTGTGGGAAACCAGGTTCGGGGCCCGGCGACCTATTGCGGAGCTCCCGACCCTGGAACCCGGGAGGACAAGGTAAGGTCCCGGTTGCGAGTGCTGCGACCGGGACCGCAACACATGTCAACATTGGTACGCGCACGCTCGTTTGAAATTTACAGTCCTTGTATGAGTAACTTACACATTCTGGTTATCAAGAAAACCAGAGAATTCTGAAGTACTGGAAGACCACAGCATGTCAGATTTTTCTGGTTTTATATTTAACAAAATAAAAGTAAGGCAGAAAGGATTCTGCTAGCAAAGGCTTCAGTGATATGCACACTTTCTGAGTAAAAAAACAAGGGACAAAGTGAAATCTGTGCCTAGGCAGGGATTTTAGAGGACCTTCCAAATGCATTCTGAAATTCAGAACCACGTACAACACCTGCTGGCAGCTGTTCTGTGCCGGACACTGAGAAGCGCTGATCTCCACCGGCACTGCAAGCATTTTCAAATTTTGCAGACTGGCTGGATGTGCTAAGCTCGCAAGACCACAGCTGGACAAATCAGAGAGATCTGAAAATATTCACTGTTCCAATGAGAAAAAAAATACTCCTTGGTGGTTAGCACGCCACAGCATAGATGATCTAACCTTCAGCAGCTGGATGGTAGGCTCGGCCGCTGCCCTAGTCTTTGCTACTTTTTAGCTAATGTGAGATGGACTTAACCAGCTGCCTTTTCCTCTCTCTACTTTCCACCAGCAGTTAATGGGATGAGCTCCGCCCGCCACCCTGGTCCTCTCTTTGGCATCTGGTGGGATGGGCTCTGCCAACCATCCCTCTATTCTTTGCTGGCTGGCGGGATGGACTCCAAATCATTCATCCCAATCCTGTCTCCCTCTTTGAGGGTCTGTGTGATGGGCTCCACCAGCAACCTTAGGCCACAGTTGTTCAATCCATCGGCAAAATAACTCCCTTCCTTGTGGTCCATTTAAGGTCATCTTCAATAGGAGAGCTTCCAGATGCATCCTCTGTAGTCCCGCTATATCCGACTTCGATCTGACCACAAGGAAGGGAGTTATTGTGCCTCTGGATGGATATTTATATTTATTCATTACAAACATTTGATATTCCAATTGTTGCCAGGTTTGGTCTCAAAGCAGATTACAGAAACTAAGACAAACAGGTATAACATGTTTAAATGTAACTAGGCAGATTGAACTATTGCTGTATTGCTTTTCTACCCTACATTGAAAAGAGCTAAAAATCACCAAAAAAAAAAAAAAAAAAGTGGCTTTGCATAGTTTCAGAAGCTTGGATACCAAACTGCCATTTCTTTATGATAGTGAAATTCTAGACTCTTGGCAGCTTTATGCTCATGTTCCTTCATAATACACGTGAACACATGACAATTTAAACAATGTCCCAGCTCAACAAATATCAAAGATCCTTTGGAAAAGAGACATGCATGGTGGTAACAGAAGTCAAACTTTGGGAAACTTGCAGAAAGTGAAGCAGCAAAAGAATGTTACAGGCAAGGACATATGCAGCACACCCCTCAACAGCATCAGAAGACTATTGATTGCAGCGAAACCAAATACCTGACTCAGAGGAAAGGAGCCTGCCAATCAGTCAGAAAGTCAAGCTCCCTCACTCCCGAGTCTTATGCAGAGGCCAAAGAGGGCAAGGACACAAACCCAATTGCTAGGAACTCTACCAGAAGACTGTGCATTAAAATGTTAAAAAATAAATAGCATTGTATAAAATACTTATATATTTTATTTGCATTTTAATTTAATTTTAATTACAAAATTTATATTCCACCTTCCATGGCAAATAGCCATTCTGAGATGGATTATATTCATTTAAAAATAGTGCAAAAAGATACAAAAAATTAACATCATTTAAACCATAAAATATCATAAAAACATAAAGAACACATAGCCCCAACTATCCTTGCAGCTATTTAATAACATTAAATACCATTTCAATAACAAATAAAATTAAAGCATAACATAAAAAAACCTAACCTCCTCTCCTCCAGCAAAGAATATAATGTCCCTTCTGAACACAATACAACCAATAAAACAGAAAAAAAAAGTTACAATTAAGAAAATACAATTATTTACAGAGACACTTTAAGGTCGTTATGATGCCAGCCTTCCAAACAGCCAAGTTTTTAAGTCCAGATGAAGGGACAGATGTGCTGTGATATTTCTGATAATCAGGCCGATTCAGTAAAGTCCACGGGAGAGCGGATGAACGCCCGCTCTCCTGGCACACGCACCGGCCCCTCGCCGGTGCGCGCAATGCAGTATTCAAATTAGGTGGCGCGGTAGAAACGGGGAAAAGGAGGCGCTAGGGACACTAGCGCGTCCCTAGCGCCTCCTTTTTGACAGGAGCAGCGGCTGTCAGCGGGTTTGACAGCCGACGCTCAATTTTGCCGGTGTCTGTTCTCGAGCCTGCTGACAGCCACGGGCTCGGAAACTGGACGCTGGCAAAATTGAGCATCCGGTTTTCGGCCCGACAGCCGTGGGCCGAATTCAAATTTATTTTTTTTTAAACTTTTTTTTACTCTTCGGTACCTCCGACTTAATATCGCCATGATATTAAGTCGGAGGGTGCACAGAAAAAGCAGTTTTTACTGCTTTTCTGTGCACTTTCCCGGTGCCGGAAGAAATTAGCGCGGACCTTTGGGTCGGCGCTAATTTCTGAAAGTAAAATGTGCAGCTTGGCTGCACATTTTACTTTCTGTATCCCGCGCGCATACCTAATAGGGCCATCAACATGCATTTGCATGTTGAGGGCGCTATTAGGTGCCGCGGGTTGGACATGCGTTTTCCTCCCCTAACTGAATAAGGGGTAAGGGAAAACGCGCGTCCAATAGCAAGCTAACAGTGCGCTCTGTCGGAACACACTGTATTGTATCGGCCTGAATGGTAGAGAGTTCCATAAAGTGGGTGCTAGTCTTGTAAAGTATCTGGTAGAACTGAGGGAGATGAAAAAATTAATCAAGACCGCAAAAAGTCAAACGGAAGAGAGGATTGCCAAGGAGGTAAAGAGAGGTGACAAAACATTTTTTAGATACATCAGTTAAAAAAGAAAAGTTCAAAGTGGTATAGTGAAATTGAAAGGTGGAAAGGTTCAATGTGTGGAGAGAGACAAAGAAATGGCAGAAATATTAAACGAATACTTCAGTTCTGTGTTCACTAAAGAGGACCCTGAAGAAGGACAGTCGCTAGTTAAGAAGAAACTGGTGGGGAGTGGAGTAGATGTAACTCCATTTACAGTAGAAAATGTATGGGAAGAGCTGGAGAAACTGAAAGTGGACAAAGCTATGGGGCCTGATGAAGTTCATCCCAGGATACTGAGGGAGCTCAGAGATGTGCTGGCGGGTCCGCTGTGTGACCTGTTCAATAGATCCCTAGAAACGGGAGTGGTACAGAGTGATTGGAGAAGAACGGTGTTGGTCCTGCTTCACAAGAGTGGGAACAGAGAAGAGGCTGGTAACTACAGACCAGTTAGCCTCACTTCGGTGGTGGGAAAAGTAATGGAGTCACTGTTGAAAGAGAGAATAGTGAACTATCTACAGTCAGGAGAATTGCTGGACCAGAGGCAGCATGGATTCACCAGGGGAAGATCCTGTCAGACAAATCTGATTGACTTTTTTGACTGGGTAACCAAGGAATTGGATCAAGGAAGAGCACTCGATGTCATCTACTTGGATTTCAGCAAAGCTTTTGATACAGTCCCGCACAGGAGACTGGTGAATAAAATGAGAAGCTTAGGAGTGAGTGCCGAAGTAGTGGCCTGGATTGCAAACTGGTTGACGGACAGAAGACAATGTGTGATGGAAAATGGAACTCTCTGAAGAGAGAGCGGTTTTAAGCGGTGTACCGCAAGGATCGGTGTTGGGACCGGTCCTGTTCAATATCTTTGTGATCGACATTGCGGACGGGATAGAAGGTAAGGTTTGTCTTTTTGTGGATGACACTAAGATCTGCAACAGAGTGGACATGCCGGAAGGAGTGTAGAGAATGAGACGGGATTTAAGGAAGCTGGAAGAGTGGTCGAAGATATGGCAGCTGAGATTCAATGCCAAGAAGTGCAGAGTCATGCATATAGGGAGTGGAAATCCAAATGAACTGTATTCGATGGGGGGAGAAAGGCTGATGTGCATAGAGCAGGAGAGAGACCTTGGGGTGATAGTGTCTAATGATCTGAAGTCGGCGAAAAAATGTGACAAGGCGATAGCTAAAGCCAGAAGAATGCTGGGCTGCATAGAGAGAGGAATATTGAGTAAGAAAAGGGAAGTAATTATCCCCTTGAACAGGTCCTTGGTGAGGCCTCACCTGGAGTACTGTGTTCAGTTCTGGAGACCGTATCTCCAAAGAGACAGAGACAAGATGGAGGCGGTCAAGAGAAGGGCGACCAAAAAGGTGGATGGTCTTCATCGAATGACTTATGAGGAGAGATTGAAGAATCTAAATATGTACACCCTGGAGGAAAGGAGGAGCAGGGGTGATATGATACAGACTTTCAGATACTTAAAAGGTTTTAATGATCCAAAGACAACAACAAACCTTTTCTGTCAGAAAAAAATCAGCAGAACCAGGGGTCACGATTTGAAGCTCCAGGGAGGAAGACTCAGAACCAATGTCAGGAAGTATTTCTTCACGGAGAGGGTGGTGGATGCCTGGAATGCCCTTCCGGAGGAAGTGGTGAAGACCAGAACTGTGAAGGACTTCAAACGGCGTTGGATAAACACTGTGGATCCATAAAGTCTAGAGGATGTGAATGAAGAGTGGGTGGCTCGAGGGAATGACGGCTACTACCTGGAGATAATACCCTTATTCAATAAACATACATACGGTTAATGCGACTCCAACATTGCTCTAAGACTCCAACATTGCTCTAAGCTTCAACGGCAAGAGGAAATGTGGAAAAAAGGATTTGCATTCACAAAAAAGTGGGGAGTAGCTTGCTTGTTACGGCGGTTACTACCCCAAACCAAATAAGCCTGATATTTCACTTTCAATGCATATCCAGCATAGCTCTCTGCTTCAACGGCAGGGGAGAAAGACTGATACTTCATGCATATCCAGCATAGCTCTCTGCTTTAACGGCAGGGGAGAAAGACTGATACGTCACACATATCCAGCATAGCTCTCTGCTTCAACGGCAGGGGAGAAAGTCTGATACTTCACTTTCAATGCATATTCAGCATAGCTCTCTGCTTCAACGGAAGGGGGGATGAAGAAAAGTGGATCTATATACAGACAACAACCAACAAGGACTGAAATACATAGTCTGGGTAAACAAATAAGCATAGGTGTAGCTTGCTTATTGTGGCAGTTACTACCCCTAACTAATTAAGCTAGATATTTCACTTAGATGCAGTTCCAACACTGCTCTCTACATTAATGGTGGGGGTGGAAGGGAAATAGAACCAAAAGGTTACTAAGAGCCAAGAGTAACATATAAAGATGAGGAAAAAAAAAAGTGCAAAACTTACTGGGCAGACTGGATGGGCCGTTTGGTCTTCTTCTGCTGTCATTTCTATGTTTCTATGTATTCCCTGCTCCTAACTTTGCATATAGTTTTAATGTAAGGTATCTCTAAAAGCAATGCTCTTGTAGGCACATAACATTTCACTTTGCCTACCAAATAACCTGGCCCAAACAAGCAAGAGCATAAAAAACTAAGGAAAGAATCAAACTGTATCTGGAATGCTATTAGCAGCCACTGAAGGCCCATCCCAAATAGCTCATTCCCAGAGGCTACTTCCTGTTATCCTGGCAGCAGCTTTTCCAATACCTGCAATCTGCCAACTGTCCTCTTAGGAAGACCAGCAGAGATGGAATTGCAGTAAACCATGTGAGAAAACGCTACCACTTGCATCACTGTTCTCAGATCTTGGGAATGAAGTAAAGGATGAAGCTGTTAACTAAACAGTAAATGACTAAAGGCCTTCCTGGTTACTGACCAAACTTGCCACATCTACAATCCAGGACTATCCCTAAACTTTTAACTCCAGCTGAGACACAAATTTGTTTCTCGTCAATTTGAAATTTAGCAAACTCTTCTGGATAGAGTTCCAAACCTTTCAGTTTTAAATAATTTAGCAGCAACTGCACTGAACATATTTTCAAGTATCCTCACATAGTTTTTCCCAGGAATGCTGCTATGGCACCAGAACATAAGAAATACCATACCGAATTAGATTAAAAGGTCGATCAAGCCCAGCATCCTATCTCCGACAGTGGCTAATACAGTCACAAGAAGCTATTAGGATCCCAAACAATAGAGCCAATCCTTCTTTCTTGTAACTAGGGATAAGCAGTGGCTTTCCAAGTCTACATAGCTAATAATGGTTATTGACGTTCCCCTCCAGGAACTTGTCTTAACATGTTTTTAAACCTAGCTAAGCTAACTACTCTCACCACATCCTCTGGCAACAAATTCCACAGTTTATTTGTGCGCTAAGTGAAAAAAATACTCTCTAATTTGTTTTAAATGTGCTACCTATTAGCTTCATGGAGTGTCCCCTAGTCCTAGTATTTATTTATTTAGTGTATTTATATTCCACAAAATCCACCATGGGGCTGATATATCCGGCTAACTTACCTGGGATATTCAGTGGCACAGCAGCACCAACTATCTTAAAAGTTAGGCAGATAAGTATATATGGCTAACTTTAGTAAAGCCCTATGGCGTGACCAGAGTGGCCGCATAAGTTAAGCAGCTATCTCTGCTCTTCCCGGAAATGCCTCCTGCCCTCCCCGATTTATGCAGCTACATTCTAGCAGCATAACTCATTATGCTGCTAGAATACGGCAATCAATATTGCCATTTTGCCATTTAGATGGATAACTTTTCAGTACCAGGTCCTCTCATGCAACAGAAAGGTCATTGTCTAGTGATGCCAGCAAACTAGCTGACGACATCAGCTATAGGGAGAATGCATCCTGCATGTTAGATTTTGTTTTTCATCAGGCAATAAGTGAGCATATTAAAAAAAAAACAAAAAAAACTTATAATTGATTACCTAAAGAATACGGTATGAGGGCTCCTAACAGTGCTTCGGAAAGTGGCCTAGTACATAGGGAATGCACATTCATCATTTAGCCGATTACATTTAACATTTTAACAATCATCAGTTGATTCACTCACACCTATTGTCTGTACCAGTAACTCGGTCAACAGGGTTTCAACTTATACGATCATGTATTTTAATCTGGTATACAACCAGATACTAGCAGCTTACTACATAATGTCATCTTGTCCTAAATAATTTAGGCCACACTGTGCTCATAAGTACTTGAACATCTGCATTACCCCTGTAGTCTTTCACAATATAATTCCTGCCCCCTTACCCATTCTTTCATATTCTTTTTTTTTTAATCTTGTAGACACTGAACTACCTCTTCCCCTTGCCCCTTTCCTATCTGATAAGTCCCGCCCTGTTCCTACCGATAAGTCCTGCCCCGTCCCTACCCAATAAGTCCCGCCCCCACCCATTCCCTGATCCATGATATTTTTTCTCTTCTATGACACTCTAAATAACCCTCTACCTCGCTCCGAGTACTACCACGGGAGACCGAGTAAGAAATACTTCTAATAAATGCATAATAAATAAACCTTATAGATTTTAACATTTGCACTGGTTTTAACAGTATTTTGCATTCATGGGTTCCCCTGGGAGAAGCATGACACAGTGGTCACTCATCCTTGTAATGTATGTCCTATATTTTGGGAAACCAAGCATTTTCAGCTTTCACTATCTCAAATGTTCTGGGAACAGAGCCAGAGATTCTCTGCATATTTTCGTTACCAATGTTACCTCACAAAAGCCTCCCAAAGTTTCTATTTCAGGAAATGTGGTATCCAGTGTCAGCTACTGCTGGTCTCTCCTCAAACAAACACTCCTAGCCGGATTCCTCAAATTATCACTCTGCCTTTTTCTTGGCTCCACAGCATTTTCTCTTGGTCTGCCTTCTAACTGTGCATTCCTTTTGACCTTAAACACGGAGGGGTATAATTTCAAAGACTTTGTTGGGATGTGACTGAATCTACTTGCCTAAAGGTACGCAGATCCTTTCAGCCACGTTATGAAGTCAGTGTTTCAGAGACTTTTTTGCACAATGAGGATACTTGTCTAGCAGTCCACATAGGCTAAAGTCTGTGAGGACATTGTAAAAGGGCCGTGCGGGCGTCCATGCGCACGCGGTTCCCGGTGTGCACACATGGACGTGCCCATTTTATAACATGCACGCATGTTATAAAATCGGCTACCCGCGAGCACGCGCGTGCCCGATTTTATATTGGATCGCGCATGTGCGCACGGGTGCAGACTCGCATGTGCAAGGGGGGGGGGGGGATTTTGCAATAAACAAAACAAAATTAAACCTACTAGACCCAATCCTGGCACATTCCCTGAAAATAGTACTTAATGTAATAACTCCAACAATCACAACCATAATCAACCACTTGCTCTCAAAAGGGCAGGTCCCATGTAGAACGAAACAAGGTGTGATGAAATCAATCCTGAAAAATAAGACTGGCAGATTCGATGATTAGGACAATTATAGATCAATATCCAACTTGCCATTTATTGCAAAAATTCTGGAAAAAGCAGTGCTATTGCAATTGGAAAATCACTTAGAAGACAATGATATTCTATACCCAAACCAATTAGGATTCAGAAAAGATCGCTCAACAGAAATTCTACTCATATCTTTATTCGACCCTAAATTTTTGTGCTACAGGGGTTTGACAATAATGATTCCTATATCTTGGTACTATTAGATTTAACAGCAGCATTCAACAAGGTTGAACACATTCTGCTATGCCTTCAAATGAGGAAAACTGGAATAGATGGAAGTGTACTCAAATGGTTCTCCTCGTTCCTAGATGATAGGACTTTCCAAGTCAAACTGGGCAACCATCTATTTGACACATTCCCAATTGATACAGGTGTCCCTCCAGGCTTTGCACTCTCAGCTACACTTTTCAATGTCTATATGCTTCCTCTATGTAAATTACTAGCAGATCTAGGAATCAACTTCTTCCTATATGCTGATGATATACAGTTCTACATTCCTATCACCAAATCAATTGAAAATACAGCAGCAAAACTCTCAACATACATGAAGGCAATCTAGCAAAAATCTCAGCTTAAACTAACACTACACAAAAATAAATCTGAAATCGTATGGCTAAGGAGAAACAACCTGTAATCAAACTGCCATCTCTAGACCTGGGTAATTTTCACATCACACCCTCCGAGCAAGTACGGGATCTAGGAATACAGATCGATGAGAACATCACAAGGAAAAAGCACGTAAAGTAATTAATTAAAACAGGTTACTCCAAGCTACGATTTTTACATTTTACAAACTCTAATATTTTCAAACTTAGATTACTGCAACTCACTATTACTAGACCTACCCTCAGGACAATTAAAACCATTACAGCTACTACAAAATGTCTCTGCAAGACTTCTGTTAGGGAAAGGGAAATCTGAACACATAACCCCTTCACTGATTGATCTACACTGGCTGCCAGTACAATCCAAGAATACACTATAAAGTACTAACACTCATCTTCAACATAATCAATGGCAGTAGCTCCTGCTTATTAGTCATGACTCTCCAACCATGCACACCCCAACGAACACATAGATCACACAATAAAGGACTATTAAGAGTACCTACACCACAGAACACTCATCTCTCACAAAGAAGAGACCAAATGTTCTCTATAGCGGGCCCCAAATTATGGAACTCTCTGCCTGAGTCGATACATCTGATTACAGAAAGAAAGAGCCTCAAACATGAACTAAAAACATGGCTCTTCAAAAAACAACAACTAGTAGAAAATTACATAGATATAGTTTGATGAACGAATGACAATTATTAAGAGACTTAAAGAGTCTTAAGACAACTCACTGACTACCTCGTGAAGGTTACTTAATAGGATCTAATTTATCATGAATTACTATTTAACAATCTAGCTAACATGTTTTGAAATTGTGTTGACCTATAATGTGAATGCTGCTTATGTAAACCGTTGTGATCTTCTTTTGGAATGTTGGTATATAAAATGCCTAAATAAATAAATAAATAAAATAAATACACGGGCAACAACGCAATTGGGCCTTTGCCCAGTTCCCTCCCAGTCCGCTCCAATAAAGAAGCAGACTGGGAGGGAACTTCCCTAACCCCCTACCTATCCTTCCTCCCTTTTCCCCTCTCCTCCCCGATCCCCTAAACCCACCCTAACTCAGCTAATTTTTTTTGTTTTGGAACTTACTTCATCTGATGAGCTGAAGTAAATTCCGCACGCCGGCCAGCTGCCAGGACATGCTCAACTGGGACAGCGCCTAATGCTGCTGTCCAGGCCGTCCCCACCCCTGCCCAAATCCCGCCCCTGACCTGCCCCTTTTCAGACACCCGGCACTTACACACGAACCAGGAGAAACGCGCATGGCTGGGCCATTCTGAAAATGCGCTTGGCATGCGTGCGGCCCAGCCACGCGCATATCTCCCGGGATTTCCAAGCGCCAGGTTTTGAAAAATTAACCCATTTTTGAATAAAATAGATCTTAATAATTTTGCCTGAATACCCCAATGAAGACAAAATTTAAGTCAAAAAAGTCACTCAGAGATTTCTTTTTGCATACTCTGTCCTTGCAGGAAATCTATACTTTGGGGGTTGAATGGAAGGGGGTGAGGGGAAGTTTTTGTGGTGGGGGTACCAATGAACGTGGAGGGTCCAGCAGCAGTAGTATATGACATACTCCTTCCAGGCCCACCCTGACCACCAGCCAATCACGTTTGTCGCCTGCGCAAAACAGGTGATGGCCCTAGCTGGCAAACACCAGCCTGGCTGGTGGGCAGGGCGGGATGGGAAGAGTGGCACCTAATTCAGCATGGGGCCTGGGGTGCTGCCCCACTCACCACCCCCGTAAGGCCAGTCCTGCATACAAGCAACCTATGCTGTGGGGTTTCTGCCGACCTCATCTCAAATGGATATTTTAAAGTTAATCTATGTTAGAAATCATGGAAATCTTTGAAAAAAATGGTGTCAGTCTTGTGATTTTGCTAGAGCAAATACTTTCTAGAGATTTAACCTTGCTATAGGCAGGCTGAGCAACCTATTTTAGCATGTTTAAAGCTGGTGCAATTTGCCAGTTACATATACAGAAAAGGAAGGGAAATACATTTGCTGTATGTTTTCACCTGGATTATACCCTCTGGAAAAAGGGAAATTTGCATAGATGCACAGGTTTCAGAAATCACAATTTTAAAACAGAGGCAATACCATGACTATGTAAATTGCTCAATTTTCCAATGATTGCACGATCGGTGTACATTTCAGAGCAACAGTATTAGAAAGTCTGTTCAGAACACTCGTCTCCTAGCTCCACTCCTTTTCCTTTGGGCCTTATTCTTGAGTCTTCCTTCTCTTGGTTTTTATGTGTTTTATTACTTACATCAGTACACATTTAAAGTAAAAGTGTATATATTTTATTATGACAGTGAACAAAAAAGAAAATCAAGTGTCTCAATCATTTATATATACGTGAATGTGTGCTTGTGTATGTATACATATACAGTTCCTACGCGCGCGCGCGCACACACACACGTGCATGCGAACCCCAGTTGGGGCACTTAAAATGAAGGAGGGTCTTGTGCCAGTTTGTAGTCTGAGCACGTCTCTATGTGGCCTTGAAAACAAAAATGATCGAGCCGGTGATGTAATGGACCCGGCTCAGAGGCAAAGGGTATCATGCTGCACAGAAGGGCAACCAAAATGATAAAGGGGATGGAACAGCTCCCCTATGAGGAAAGGCTGAAGAGGTTAGGACTGTTCAGCTTGGAGAAGAGACAGCTGAGAGGGGATATGATAGAGGTCTTTAAGATCATGAGAGGTCTTGAATGTAGATGTGACTCGGTTATTTACACTTTCGAATAATAGAAGGACTAGGGGGCATTCCATGAAGTTAGCAAGTAGCACATTTAAGAGTAATCGGAGAAAATTCTTTTTCACTCAACGCACAATAAAGCTCTGGAATTTGTTGCCAGAGGATGTGGTTAGTGCAGTTAGTGTAGCTGGGTTCAAAAAAGGTTTGGATAAGTTCTTGGAGGAGAAGTCCATTAATGGCTATTAATCAAGTTTACTTAGGGAATAGCCACTTCTTAGTGTTTGGATAATTGCCAGGTTCTTGTGGCCTGGTTTGACCTCTGTTGGAAACAGGATGCTGGGCTTGGTCTGACCCAGCATGGCAATTTCTTATGTTCTTATAGAAGATTCCATCAAAAGCCTCCTTCCCTTCTCTATGACTCCTCAGACTGCTCCCCATCTGCCACTCATGCTCCAAAAGTTATCCTAGGACAAAACTTTTTATTTCACTATTCTAACGTTGCCCAAAGTCATAAAAATCACCAACTTTTCAAAGTTGACGGGTTTCCAAGCATTAGTAGTAGTAGCAATGGGCAACAAACACACTTCCTCCAAGAATCTCCTTTAGCATAGGAACAAGCCCTTCCTTCTTAGGAAAAATAGCTCTCAGTACTCTCAAATCCTCTTACACCTTCCTCCCTGGTCACAGGAAGGCGTTCCCCACACTTCAAATCCAGGATTTCTCCCAGGTGGCTCAGCAGCACTGCCCGGGAGTATAATCATCATCTCTAGGAGCCTTGGCCCTGCTGGTCACTGGCCACTATCTGACAGGAAGGAGAGAGAAACTCCCACACCCTGACTTCATTCCTGCTCCCTGCCAAACTGCCCTGTGCACCCCCTGATTTTGTACTCATACACATTCCCCCTAGAAGTTCTCCCTCATAACACAACAAAGAAAAATGCCATCCCCTCAGTAAACCTCCTGCCACAATGATCCATCACTCAATTCCACAAGTAGAGGGCAAGTGCATTCCTCTTCTCCCAGAACTTTTCCAAGGGCCCATTTCTTGTGATCAGGCCCTGTGTCTCTCTCTCACACACACACACACACTCAGATATCTATGATTGAGTGTACTTAATTATGTTGGTTTTTTTTACTTTCACAATATCATATACATATATGTGTATAAGAAGTGAGAGATAAATGTAACATTTTTAATGGAAATTATTTCTTTTCAAAGAAAAGACATTTTGGTTCTAAACAGGAAGCATTTTTCCTCCATGTATCTAATTTGAGCATCTCTCCTTTGATCGCCTGTGTTTTGCTATTTTGAGAGCAACTTCCTATCTACCTTGTACAACTTTAAGAATAAGACCTTCTTCCCCGAGTCCATACTTTATTTATTTATTTATTTTTAGTTTTTATATACCGGGGTTCCTGTATAATATACATATCACCCCGGTTTACAAGGAAATAAAACTAACGCCTCGCAGGGCGATTTACATTGAAACGAGTAACATTGAAAACAGGTAACAGGTAATGAGGGGGGCATAACAGGGATTAGAGGAAGTTACAATACAATGACATGTATTAAGCATGTCCAATTTGTTGTGATAAAGCTGCTAAGAAACCTATGTACAGGGGGGGAGGTGGTTCAAGGTCTATCCTTTGGGTTGGGTTGTTTGCTGCTATATTCCAGCACTACGTGGATTCGTGCGATGTCTGTACGAGGTCTTGATATGGACAAGCAGCAAAAGACAGAATATGATGACCGATAAGACGATAACAACAAGGCACGTCTGGGTAATAAGGTCTCAAAAAGATCAAGTGGGATAAATAGTGGAGTTTGTTTTGAACACATTTTATTGGCAAACATTTAAATTATGAAAACAAACTGGTATCAAAGAGTAAATCACAGCACACGCTCTGTTCACCATTTTGAAGTAGGAAGGACAGTAAGCGTGAAATCCTTAAAACCTATGCAATGGTAAAGCAACAAAAGCTCATGAAGTGCAACGCACAGCAGTTAAATCCAAAACCTGGAACATCCCATCATGCGCTTCATATGCAAAAGGAAATTAAATTGGTAAGTAAATTAAAAAATTGCATGAGTCACATGTTTGGGTATCCAGGATTACAGAAGCGCTGCCACATTTAACCTCTTATGCATGTGAAAGTTTGCCTCTGCCCCTCTCCACTTGTGAAAGTCGAGGGTGAGGTCATCATTTGACACCTGTGTCATCAAATCTCTCCTCAGACACTCTGCACTTGAGTTAGGTCTGCTATTGCTTCTGTATCAGATAACCTAATGTCAGACTGGCTGGGCTTGCCACTGCTGCAAGAAATGTGCTAGGAATTTCGGAGGGTTGAATTTAATGCCGGTGTGTTGTATTTCATCAGGTGTTGTTATTTTATCATTGTTTGGCATGCTACCGAGGGCAACATTCAAACTGCAACTTGGGCAAAATGAAGTGTGCATGTGTGTGTGCGCGTAACTGCGAGCGCAGGTGCCTGAGTGCTACCCTCTCCCTGCCTCTGTGTCCCCAGGAACTTCTCCTATTGCCGCGCATAGAAGTACATGTGCACCGGCACCACCCACAGGCTCTGACATGCAGGGAGGGTAGGCGGCTTTCAGAGACCCATTTCTGTGCATTAAGCACAGCTCTTCCTGTAGAAAGTCCTCTGAAATTTGCCCTCCAGTAGTCTTACGCCTATTTTAAGTACAGAATGGAACAAGTTCCATGATCAGGGCCCCCCGTCTCCTGCAGGATCTTGCCCTCCCTGCACGATTAGGTAACTTTGCTGCAGAAATGCCACAGAGCACAGGCAGCTGCGTCGAGCAGCAGCAGCAGCAGCTTCGGCGTTCACCTGCGCATTACTCCCCTTTCCAACTGACTGTCGATGCAGTTCGAGGCACGGTACTACTCTAAAACAGTAGCAGCAGTGCTGCTTCAGGGCCCTTCCTCTGCACAAGGGCTGGATTGTCGGGTTTTTTAACGCAGGGTGCAAAGTGCGTCAAGTCAACACTCTGGCCCAGGTACAGGGGGAAGAGGAGGTTGTCTGAGCCACCACCGCTGCTGTTTATAGATTACCATACCTGGAATGACCTAAAGAAATTGAAGGGGAAGAGAGTAGTATTGGTGAAAATAAGAGGGAGATGTGAGAGAAAGCAGCTGGGGAAAGGAGTGTATGTAATTGAGGGATTTGGGAGTGGGTTGTGGACTGTGACTGCGGGGATGCAGGAGATGTAGAGAGAGTGTGTATGTGAGAGAGGGTATGGAGGGGGTTAGTGAGGGGACTCAGAGGAGGTATGGGTACAAATGAGGGGACAGGAGGGGACGAGGGCTTTGAGAGGAGAGGGTTTAGGGTGATGTGGGGGGGGGGGGGGATGCAGAGTATTTGTGTGAATGAGTTTGGGAAACAGGTGTAGAGAGAGCAAGTGAAGGTGATCAGGGAGAGAGTCAGGGATTGGAGGGAGGCCCGGATCGGAGAGAATGAGGGAATTGGAGGAAGTGAATGAGAGGAGCGGAGAGAGTTCAGGGGGAGTGAGACAGGGAGTCGGAATTGAACAGGTTTGAGAAATTGGATCCCTCGCCTGTTCCTGGATCTCTGTCCTCCACTCCCCTCTATCCTCTCATCCATTTTCCTGCCTCTCCCATATCCTTGATGCCCCCATCTCCACTCGTATCTCTCATCTCTCCTTCATCTCCTTCCTCCGAAATCTCCTTTTCCTATCTCATTCCCCAGATCCCCCTCTTGTACCCGTTTCATTTCCTTCCTCCTTTTCCCAAAACCAATCACTAAAATCTCTTTCCTCCAAAAAAAAGAACAAAATAAATTTTCCAGATATAAAAGAAATATCAAAAAATTATTTTTACAAAGTAAAACACAAATTAGCATTGATATGCAAATGCATGCAAATGTACAAAACAATTGCCACAGAATTTCAGAAATTTTGCCGCAAAATTTAACCTTGAGCTACCGCAGGAAACTGGAGACTGTTACTATCATTATCCCTGATGCCAATTTATTCATTTTCTTAATGAATTTAATGAATTAGTTTGTCAATGAAATGTGATCAAGACAAGCTATGTATTATATTAGTTGAGTTTTTAGGGCTTACTACCTAGATCTGTCTTGCTGTTACTGGGTTTGACAATCTGATATTCGACCCTTCTGCATTCATTGTGCAGGTCCTGAAAACCTGACTGGGATTGTGCAGCAAGTCACAAAACAAAGAGCGCAATAGGCTTGAAGGGCAATACATTGTTGAGGCACTAGGCGGTTAATCTCTTTGTAGATTGTGCACAAAATGTTAAACTGAATTCTCCACTTAACCGGCAGCCAATGACATTTTTCACAGAAAACCCTTTTGTGAAAACATTTTGCAAAAGAGGATTGCACAAGAGGGAACTTTCCCGGGCAGCCAGCTGTATTTGGAGGTTTATTCAGTTTGCCTTCTAATGAGCTGCTTTGATGCAAAATTATGCAACGCACCTCATTAGAGGGGGAGTTTGTCACAATGAGCACGCAGAAAAAGCTCTGTGTGCCCATTCTGGAAAAAGTATATAAATGAATAACTGGGGGTGGGAGAGGGGCTTCTTGCAAGGGGCTGCACTGCCTATATGAGGTCCCAAAAGTAAAGGCAAGTCCCTTGTGGGCTTGTGCCCCCCCCCCCCCGCCAACTACCGAGCCCATCATGGGGCAGAAAAGTATGGCTGCAATGGGGCATCTTCAAGCCTTGCCCCAAGTCCTACCCCCACTCACCCACTCAACTCATAAAAAAAATTCCAGATTGTAGCTTCCTCCAACCAATCCCCACCAAAGATCTGCAGTATATGACTATATCAGTGCTTGAGCCCCAAGACCTGGCGATACCAGGTGGCTACTCATTTTGTATAATGGTTCCTATTTTTTGGAAGACCTTTCTTTCAGGAGGACTGCAGAACAGCGCTCACCGTGGATGAACATGGAGTAACCTAGTGATGTGACTAGCATTCTTGGTCATCGCATCATTACTGAATTAGTCAGACAGATAATTTTCAACACTGCTTGCTCAAACTGTAGCCATTCTTTGAAAAAGGTCTAGCTATTTTGGACCACCAGCCGAATCTTTGACAAGGAATAACTTCCCACACTGGGTTAAATCATTCAATGTGATGGGCTGGAAATCTGAACTTCAGCTCTGAGATAAGCTATTTGTTAACTTCTCCAAGGGGGGGGTCACACAGAAGATACTTTTGTAGTCTTAGGTGAAGACAGACAGGTTTATGCTTTGTTTCAACAAATGCAATGTAACTTTGACCTGTTACAGATTTCTCATTTTCACCTCTGGCTCATTTTAAAACCACCATGTTGGAAGAACAGAAATGTTAACAGCTTACATTCAACAACTATTTATCATTCATTATACGGTGGCACTTAGTTGGCTCTTAGACTGGACACTTGTAAAATGTGTTATCTGAGTGCTCAGCATCCATAAACTCGGAGGCATATTAGTTGCTCTGCTCACCTACATGAATGACTGAACAGCTGATCTTTAAAGTTTAGTCCTGGAAACAGACATGCTCATTTTTGTTATTGTCACAATGCTCTCTGTATGAAAAAAAATTCAGCAAATCTTTTAAAATGTCTGGAGGCAGACCAGGGGCAATCAGGTCCTTAAAAAAAAAAAAATCAGCACATGAATCGTGACATTGACAGCTATCCCATCCCTAACACCAGTGTGTGCCAAGCAGTCCATCTGCTCATAAATCTAGGTATGCATATGCCTGTCCGTTATCTCGTTAACAATCCTTTATAGCAAGTTAAATGCTACTTAAAGAAGCACTAAATTTAATAAACTGAAAAGCTGACTAACTGAAATTCTTCTTTACCTAGCATTGAACTGCAGCATTCTATATCCCCAATGACATTTTCTTCATAGTTCAGAGCATAGTGTGTGCCAAAAGAATTCTTGTTCTTTTTTTGGGTGACACCCAACACCACTCTGAGCATTTCAAGAGCAAAACGCTTTCACTATAGCACTCTACCAGGCTTAGGGGAAAGCAGGTAGCTAGATGATGGCAGAGCATACCCTGCACCTGGAAGAAAGCACCATACCATGCAGAAAAAATTCAAATAGTTCTATATACCCAAGGGAGTGCCGCTCAACTTGACTGACTTGAGATGACCCAGTTGATGTCTCTCTATTCAGAAAATCATTTTAAAGGAACCAATCCGAGGAGGATGACAGAGTGCATAGAATAAAAATGTGGATCCAATAGATCTTACTGTGGAACCCTGTCAAGTTATTTTACCTCCCTGCACCTCATTTTAATCAGCAATAGTTAGAGAGCAATTATCAAAGGCATTTCCATGGGTAAAACAGTGTTTTATCAGCTCTTGATTATTGTCTATCCTGTATCTGGGTAGTCCCATGTGCATATTTCAGCAATGCATGTCCATTTAATTGCATATTGTAGAGGCATTTCTGGAGGCAGGGAGAGGTTGGAGAATGGAGTGACATGCATACATTTGTGCAATTTTTCCTTAGGCATAATTCTGCTTAAATAATTGGTGCAAATATTGCAGTTAAAAGTACCCGCAGAGGTTGTATCAACACACTGATTATTTCCCCCTTAGTTATCATGATTTAGAATGAAAAGATCTTGGAGGAGACCATGTTGTCGAATTTCCTTTACAATACAAAAATACATTGGGGTAGATTTTTAAAGTTATGCGCGTGCGTAGATTTGTTCGCGCAACCCAGTGCAAACAAATCTACGAGCGCTGCCGTGCGCATGTTATAAAATCCAGGGTCGGCATGCGCAGGGGGTGCACAATTGTGCAACCTGCACGTGCGGAGCAGAGCAGCCTGCCTCTGTTCCCTCCAAGGCCACTCCGAAATCAGAGCGGCCTCGGAGAGAACTTTCCCCCCCCCCCACTTTCCTCTCCTGCCCCTACCTAACCCACCCCCCAGCCCTAACTGAATCCCCCCCTACCTTTGTTAAGAAAGTTACGCCTGCCTGAGGCTGGTTCGGAGGCCTCGGCCATGCCCCCGGAACACCCCCGGGCCGGCACCACGCCCACTGTCCCGCACCCGGAACGCCCCTGAATGCCACGCCCCCAAGCACAGCCCTGGGACTTTCGCGCGTCCCGGGGCTTTGCTCGCGCTGGCGGCCTATGCAACATAGGTGCGCCGGCGCGCAGGGCTTTTAAAATCTGCCCCATTGCTTGTACTCTAACAAATCTTCTAGTTACCATCATATTGAAAACTGTAGCACAGCTGAAGGAATACGACTATTTATAAATATCATCGCTCACTAGTCTTTCAAGGGAGAAATGAGATGAGGGGAAGAACGTGGAAGAGTGGTTCAGTGGTTAGAGCAGCAGGGCGAGAGCCGGCAATGCCCGCTTCTTCCACTGATGTTTTGTGAACACTGCGCCAGGTATCTACTTAGAGTGGAAGCCCACTGGAACAGGGAAATACCTATTGCACCTGTATTGTAACTCATTGAGCATGAAATTGAAAAAGTGAGTAATTAAATCCAAATGCAAGTGTCTATTAACCAAAAAAAATGATCAGACATCATGCAGACGAAGTATTTCTTCTTACCTAAAGCTCTCTGGATATTCCGTTATAGCCATGTTGATAATATCCAGTGCATGCTGATAGTATTTTTGGGAAGAAAACAGGAGAGCCAGCAGATGAAGTGAATTCATATCATCTTTGCAGATTTCCAAAGCCTTTTGAAGTTGCTCTGTTGCATCAGGAATCTGAAAAAAAAAAAAAAGAAGACATTTTCCTCCCTGAATTTCATATCCATGCAAACCAACATATTGGAGCTCCTAGAACAGTGGTTCTCATTCTTTTTTCTGTCGGGACACACCTGACAGACGGTTCTCACATGCGTGACACACTGAACACATGATCCCCATGGGGCTAAATGTAAACATATATTCTGTATCAATAGGAACCATCCTGACCCCCAACAATGGCTACAGAACAGAACTAGGACATTCCCCGTTCAATTTACCATACAAAAAAAGATATTTCTGGTGTCATCTCAGTAACAGCAACAAACTCTCTCCTACCAGGCGCAATAGCCCTCCTTGTGAAAAAACAGTAATTTACCACCAATACATGTCCTATTGCAAAAACACAACAAATAAGATTGATACAATACATGCTAGTAAAATACCTCACCTCGGTCACACACATAGAATCGACCTTCACCAAGTACAGAAAGACCACAAATTGCAAATATGGAGACAGAAACTGGAATGGTAATAACCCTACCTATGAAAAGGCAACACTACAAATATTTAACCAGGCCCTAAACACCAATACACCTCCTATTAGGTAAACAGAACAAGCCAAGCCTTTATAGATCCATACACAGAAACTACAAGCTTGCAGAATACCCTTACCTTTGTCACATATGCAGGGCACAGACAGACCCTCACCAAATACAGAATAAAGTGACCAAGTTAAGGTTTTTGTTTTTTCATTGTTGCACTGCATACACTCAGTCTGGCTTCTTTCTGTTTTCAATTCAGTTTTTGTTTCCACATTTCTATTTATACATTTCTCAAGTAATATAAAATAATTCTAAAACTAGAATAATAAATATAATAAATGATTCAAAACAACTGATAAATAGAACAACATCCAATCATTAAAAAACTTACAAAATTATTTAAAAATTCTCTAAACACCTATAAAATATTTCAAACAGCAGACACATCACATAATACCTAATAATTAAAATGGCAGTTAATCAAGAAAGATAAAAAGCCACCTTTAAATTACCCTCTCCAGCAATTTTCCTACTCCTTTCCCTTGTAGGCTAATAACACACATCAGAAATAGCATTGGCTGCTGAAGCTCTTTCCTCATGCTCCTTTTCCTTAGGGCTCATGACTAGTCTGTCTCTTTCTCACACACACACACACACACTTTCTGTCTCTCAAAAACCAGTCATCTTTCTCTCTCTCTCTCACACACACACACCAGTCACCTCCCTGACCACTCTCTTTCTCTCACATATACCAGTTACCGTGTGTGTGTGTGTGTGTGTGTGTGTGTGTGAGAGAGAGAGAGAGAGAGAGAGAGAGAGAGAGAGAGAGATATTGGCCAGGGAGGTGATTAACAACTAGTCACTTACAATCACAAAACTAAAATATTATCTCTTAAAATAAAAGTGTTTCTAAAACACATGTGAAAACACACACTAAGTGGATAGATTTTGGGTTTCTAGCGGGGGCTATTGAACATGAGCTCCCACTGAGCTTTGGAGAAATCTCTTGCAAGCATAGACTTCATCCAGCACTGCCATGGGAAAGGAAGCCCCCAGGATCATCTCTCCTGTAAAGTGGCTTTGGTCCAAACTCTTAACTTTACTCATTTGCAATTTTGCTTTTTAAGTGGAGAAACGTTTCTTTCTTTGGCCTCTCTTCTCTTCCATTGCTTCTATGGGAAAATATCCATGAGTACAGTGAGTACCCTCAATTCCCCGTGTGCAATATTTACTGCTCACACTCACTGCATCCAATTTCTGGTTTGCTATTCTCCATATTTCGGTTTCATGCAAACAACTTTGTACCAATCAAACTGTGAACAAGAACCTGTTAGAGCAGTCTGTCGGAAAGAATTTGTTAAAACCTGAAGACGTTTGTAGAGTTAGTAGGACTTGCAAGCTTAAAGTCTGGGGGGGTGACATCGCCCAGCCTTGCAGAGGAGCCTGCATTTCCCCCCAGTCTTAGCCTCCATTACTCCTTCCTGAAACATCGCCCGTACTAAGCGGCTTTTACCGCTAGGGTGGCCACTGCCCGCTTTTGGTGCGGATGGCTGGGCTCTCGGTCATCGCATGCAGAGTCTGGTCAGAGGCACCGACTGGAAGCTAAATGTCCACTGCAGAGGCAGCAGCAGCAGCATGGCACTTTCTTCTTCTCGAGTGCCTGGTAAACATCACTTCCTCTTCCGGGCCACAGGGGCAGGAAGAAGAAAAGGCCATGATGCTGTTGCCGGCTTCCACAAACACTGCTGCCGTTCCACTTCGGCCTTGAATGTGCTGATAGCACAGGCAAGAATGGCAGCAGTGTTTGTTGGGAGAACTGTGTGCATCTCGCTGGGGTGAGGAGAGGGAGGGAAGAGCATCAGGAGACTAACACACCAATTGAGAACCACTGTCCTAGAAGATTTATTTTTTTTGTGGTGGGAAGGAAAAACAAAGAGGGAGATTGCAATTTCTCATTATAGCCAGTGTGATAAAGGAATTTTTAGGAGGGAGTGTGTACATGTGTGTGCCCTAGAACAGGGGATTTCATCTCAGTCCTCAGTACACATCTAGCCAGTCAAGTTATCAGGATATGCAAGATGAATTTGCGTGAGACAGATCTGCAAACAATGCTTCTTCCTGCTAAAAATACATATTTAGACAGTTATTTGCTGGTCTTATGCTCATATTAAGATGCCGAAAGAACTTATTAAGCGATTGTTCCCACAAAAGAGGGCCAATTTGTTCGCCAAGAGCAAAAATTTGGAGATTTTGCTTGGATCGGACAAAGGCAAAGCAGGCCCTGCTGAAGGTCCATCCTCTGTGGAGAGGAGTGGAGAGATCCTGAAGCTCCAGAGGAAACAGTGGAAACAATTTGGCAAGTGTTAAGTCAGTTTACTGAACAAATTTCTAAAAACATTCATACTAAACTGGAAAGAGTTGTAAATAAAGTTGCACAACTGGTATCTTTGGTTCACGAGCAGGAGAAATGTATCAAAGGAGTGGAGGGCTGAGTAAGTGACCTGGAGGATTCCTTGACATTATATGGGAGAAAGATCGATGTTTTAGAAAGGAAGTGTAAAGCCAGGGATGAATGGCAAAAAAATCTAGATAATCATAGCCAATGCAAACACATCTGTGTGGTTGGGCTGCTTGAGGGGGCTGAAGGGCAGGACGCTGTCTCCTTTGTTGAAAAATGGCTACCGGCACAACTGGCGGTTAAAGGAGGTACAATTAAAATAGAACCTATTGTACCCTGGCCCTGGCACCCAGCCCTAACGAATGGCCATGTGTGAGGACAATCAGGCTGCACAATTTCAATGATAAAACGGCACATGATGGAGGCAGCCTGAAAGATAGGAGAACTGATGTTTGTGAAAAGAACACGTTTCTAATATTTCAAGTTTTCTCTCCCATGCTACGGCAAAGCATCAAAGCTTCATGGAAGCTGAGCGCAGACTTAAAGCCAAAGGACTGGCTTATGCCATGATTAATTCTGCGTGCCTCAAAGTCACAGATGCTGGTAAAGTTAGAATCTTCGCGTCACCAGAAGTATGTAAATTTGTAAAGGCCAGAGCGACTGAGTCTGCCACAGCATAAAGAAAACTAAAAGATTGGTGCTAGACTGTTGACGAGATACTGGTGACTGATTAGGGACTCCAGTGGGAGCCACATATTTTGCATTTGTGACAATGAGTCTTTTTTTTCATTTAAGTGGAAGAAATTGTATAACTGTAGCTTTTTATATATTTTTCTATTTTCTTCCTGGATTCGCTTGAGTTCTTTGAAAACTAATTTCAGATTTTAAGCTAGTTACAACTCTACAGATTTTATATTAATGGGAGACTGGAAGTTTTGTTTAAATAATGGACTGAACAGGCTGGATCCTACAACTGGTATTTCTTCCCTTACAGCATAACATAAAGCATTATAAACATTTGATTTAAAGGATGTATGGAGGGAATTGAACTCTTCTGGACAGGACTATACATGCCACTCTCCCAGGCACAAGACATATAGCAGAATCGACTTGTCTATGTATGGCAAATATGATGATGCAAATAGCAGATTGTGACATCCTACCATCCTTTGTATCCTATCATCATTATTTCTTTCACGGTTAGGCTAGTGGGTTTCAGGGGAGGCGGTTAAATTTGTCTCTCCTGAAAAGCCTTGAGTTTGCCAAAAAAGTGAGGGATGTTAGGGGAGGAAAGGTTTTTTTTTTTCCAGTCTATAGACCAGATACTGTTTATTTTGGGGGATTTTCTGGTAGGGGGGCTGGACTTCCAGAGCATTATGCATTTAACAGGGGTGGGGATCATGCCGAAAGGCCAGCAATACAACCTTTTTTTTTTCGCCTATCATCAACACTTGACTATATCCTTTTAAGGTGAATTTTAAAAGCCAGGGGCACGACAAAATCTAAAGATGGGTGCGCATCTGGCACTTGTACAAGCCCACCACATTTTTAAAAGTCACCCACATGCATGCACAAGTCCTGATGTGCAAATATCTCACATCAGACCAAAAAAAAGAGGCAGAATGTGGGCGGGATATGGGCGCTCCGGGGCAGGACAAAGAGCTGTGCACCTAAGTCCCTACACGCCTGGGCACGCACCCAGGTCCAATGCTACATCTGCTATGGAGGAGATGGAAGCCTTAATAAAAGTATTTCCAAGCATCCGTGAGGGGTTTAAGGGGTCTGGGGTAACTGGGAAGAGTGCAGGCTAAAGAACCAGGGAGGTCTGGAGGACGTACCTCTTGACTTGGCGAACTAGTGGACAAACTGGTGAAATGGTCATGGTGTAGATGCACATCTGTTTTAAAATTCCCTGCCTTACACGGCTCAAACCCAACTTACGCTGCTGGCAACAGACAAACTTAAAATTCGGTGCACATACATGTGCAGCTATGTTCTTTTAAAATATGTGCTTGTATGCACGTGCATGTTATAAAACTGCCGCATCTCTGGGTGTGTGCTGACTACATGCACATATGTGCACTCGCGTGCCCGTTTAAAAGTTACCATCCCTTTGAATATAGTCTGTTACGGGCAAAGTTATCTGAGTATATGTTCCTGGATAACTGAAACCTAACTGGCTATATTCAAAGATAGTCAGTTAGGTTTCAAAGTTATTCAGCTACATATGCCCAGATTACTTTATTCTGGCATATTCAGTGTGACGTTTATCCTGCTCAATATCCCTGATAACTTCCCAGGCTAACTTTAGCTAGATATGTTATCCATTTCAATATTTTTTTGAATATTGGCCTCAGAGTATTTTATGGAGGTGAAGCAATTTTATTTAACACACCTATGGAGGCAAAACAACTTTACTAAACATGCGGTAGGGGGCCAGGCTGTTTTTGCAAATATTGAGAGAGATCCAGTGGGGGGGGGGGGGGGGGGGGAGTTAAAAAAAGAGATTTTGCTTCCTGCAAAAAAAAAAAAAAAAAATCATAAAATATGCTGAGCCTATATCAGTTATTGACGTTACTCAGTTTCTCTATCTATACCTAATCAGCTATGGAAACAATGCCATTGTGCACCCTTGTATTGGAACTATACTTTATCAATGTCTCGAGATGAGCAGCCTTGGGACTATGGTCTTCAAGTTTCAGAGGTTTCTCATATTTCCATCATGTGGTGGTTTTCAGATGTACTGTTAGTAACAATACTTCGGAGAATTCTGGTGTTCTCAAAACTTTCTTGTGACAAAGAAATCAGTGGTTGCCGGTGCAAGGGGTGGGAACGGCAGAAGGCTGTTGATGTTAAAGGCTTGGTGTATTTGACCTTCATCTTTAGACTCAGAATACGGGAACTGGCTGGTAGTCCATTTTCTTCAAGAGCTTAAGGGAGCTGACCATTAACAATCTTCTTTTTTTTTTTCCTAAGCAATGAAGATTAGTGCAGGTTCTGCTGGCAATTATTAGCCTGAAATTATCAGGCATTTCTGGACATACTTTTATTTTCCTGTGCATCTATATCTTTACAAAATGGGGTTAGAACTATGCCTCAATGATGAACATTTTATAGCTTGCACAAAGGGACAGAACCAGTTGGGTATTCAGAGACGGAGGGCGATTTTGTGACCTTGTGGATTTTAATGACACACAGTCAAATTTTGTTTCTGGTTCATTCGGGCGTTAAACTGATCTGAATTTGAAAATTGAAGGGGGCATGTTTTGACTTTATACCTGTGACGCAATGCATGTTCATTTTATAGTCATGTATGTTAAGCTGGGGTTGCTAATGGGAAGGGGTATTTATTTTTGTTTGAATTATGAATGTCAAATTGTATGTCACTTAGGGCCTAGGTTTAAGTGGCCTATAAATAAATAAATGAGGAGGAGAGTGGATCAGAATTGGGGTTGACTGCGGTTAAATGGTTCTGAAGGACTAGAGTGGTTCCTTAACAGATGCACATGTCTGGCCTGATTATGACTTAGCTGGAAAAGGAATGTGTTGGGGGAAAGGAATTAGGTTTAAATGGAGATCTCAGGAGTGTAGAATAAGTGAAGGGAGAATAGGAATGGAAAAAGAATGCGCAAACTAACAAAGGGTAAATTTGTGGAGGTAAGGAAACAGTCTGCATGGTTTCTGGAATAGGAGATTCCTAGGCTGGGGCACTTTCTCTTATTCCACCTTATGCTTTTTTAAAGCATGTAACATTTTATGATGTTTAATTGAGGAACCTAGCTCTGCTTCATGCATATTGTCAGATGGATTATAAATTTGAGGAGATATTATCATGAATACTTGTCCAAACTCGACTGCACCAATCCTGATGCTGCTCTTACATCGTGGAGCAACCTCACCCTCGACATTGCAAATAATTTATGCCCAATCACCAGACATGAGCCGAACCCCTCTGCAAAAAATCTAAAACCATGGTAACACTGCTGAATTAAAAAAAATGAAAAATAAACTCAGACAAAGAGCGATCCTGGCGTAAAGACCCCACTCCTCAAAATGCATCCATCTACAAATCTGCCCTCCACAGCTACAGACTCCACACTCAAGGCCAAACGTGACTTTTACACCGCTAAAATACATGAATATATATACAACCCCAAAGCCCTTTCTTCCTACGTTGCTGACCTCACCAAGTCCTCCCCTCCCCCCATCCCTGACAATGAAGCAAGTAGCAAATGTGAAGAACTAGCACTCTACTTCCATAAAAAAATAGCAAACATTTTCCTCAGATTCCCCCCATACCATCCCTTCTGGCCCTTGCCCAAACTCGGCCATCCTTGACTCCCTTGACCTCACCTCCTCCAAGGAAATTGAATCAATCCTCAAAAAGATCAAACCTGCATCCCACCCTACAGACACCATCCCCACTAAAGCCCTCCTTGCGATCCCTAATACCATAGCCAAACAATTATCCGACATTATCAACTGCTCCCTCTCCTCTGGCATAGTCCCAGACACTCTTAAGCATGCTGTGATCAAACCCTTGCTCAAAAAACCATCGTTAGATCCCAATGACCCAGCCAACTTCCGTCCCATCTCAAACCTTCCTTTTATCTCTAAAATCATGGAAAAGTTAGTCAACTCCCAACTAACAGACTACCTCGAAGATAACAACATACTTCACCCCTCATAATTCGGCTTTCGCAAGCATCTTAATACTGAAACCCTCTTACTCACGCTCACTGACCACATCATCAGAGGTATGGACCAAGATCACTGCTACATCCTCGCCCTCCTTGACATTTCCTCTGTGTTTGATACAATAAGTCACAAACACCTTCTCTCCTGCCTATCTGACATAGGCCTCTCAGGTTCAGCCCTCCAGTGGTTCAAATCCTATCTTTCTAATAGACAATTCTCAGTCAAAATAGGCAATGCTGAATCCACTCACTACGCCCTCACCCAAGGAGTCCCTCAAGGTTCTTCACTCTCATCCACCCTATTGAAGGGAGGAGAGGCAGAAGTAAGATTTAAGGGTTCATGGGACTTCAGTTTAGGTTATTGAATGGGGAATGTAAAACAACATATGTTGGTGCTATGTCATGTTTAATCTGATCAAACCAGATTTACGAATTTACATGTTCTCTGTAAAGGCTGTGTGATGGTGCCAGTGAAGATTACTTGTAAACGGGGATGGATCGGGAGAGAGGGTGGGAGTTTAGGATATTAGTTCGGTTCTGTATGTACTAGATACATTGTTTAGGGTAAAGGAAACTGAAAATAAGAAATGCATTTATTTATATTGTTGTTTGGTGTACATAAACAAATGTTCGCTGGGTGTGTGTTTCATTTTATTCCAACGAAAATATGTGCAACATAATTATCATTTAATACTGCTTTTAAGTTCTACTGTGTACTAAAAGTGTAATATTATTCAACCTGCGGATAGAAGAGAGAGGGTAAGCTTCCAGAACAATATGGGAGAAAAACCTGGCAGCAGGCACCGTATAGTTTTCAAAGGGACAGGATACAAGTATCTATTGACAGATGCCATGGCTTATTAAATTAAGGAGATATGTAACATAAGAGCATGGATGTTTGCAACCCAGATGGTGTTGTTTGACTCCAGAGCAGTAGGTGGGCTGCCAGCTCATATTCCCTGCCAATGCTGAGCTTAGCAGCAATCCCCATTTCTACTGCATCGTAAATTCTACTGGGGCTTACAAGAGAGCGAGGCCATCAGCTGATTCATCCTTCATGAAATACATTCCTACCAAACATTTCTCGAGAAGCATGTGTACGATTATGCATGCTGTAATGACTAAGCAATGAAAAATCCTGCTAAGGTTTAAAGAATGCATCCTAAACCTCTGCCAAATCTAGACAGAAAATCTCCACCTATACAGGGGACTTGAGTGGTCTGCAAATTATTCACAAATCACTGACCAGTCAGGTTTGCCAATTTGGAGGGGTGGGATATGGAGTAGGGAACGGTGATTAGCATGCAAAAAAAAGCAATAGTGGTGGCCCAATATTTCTGCCTATTCAATCTTTCATTTGAAGCCTATTATAATAAGCATGTCAGACAAATAACCCTGTTATGCAATGACTAGGCTGTTCAGCTAACAGAAAATGCCAGGTTGTTAACCTGGAGAACTTCACAAAGAAATGCCTTTCCCTACTTATTCAGAACCACTAGGTATAAAAAATATATTCAAAATCCATTAAAAGGAGAAACTAACAGTTAAAGCAGCAGTTTAACTTCAGTACAGCTTTACGGGACAGTTACAATACCTGTAGACCACCATCCAGCTGTTTAAGAAACAAATCTTACTTATTTTTTATGCTTATTAAAAAAGGTAAGGAGTTGAGTTTTAATGATAATCTAGTGGGACCTATTTACTAAAGCACATTAAAAGGTGCATTAAAAGTGATTTTACTGGTGCTGATAAATGGCAGCAGTAATGCATCTGCCTTTCTGCAGCTGCTAATTCCAGCCCAATGGCTCCCAGGACACCCTCCAAAGCCTGATGCTCCCCCCCACCCCCCCTGCAGTGAATAAAGGGCATGCAGTGGCCCAATAAGCCTCTCCCAAAGCCACCTCTGGAGCTGAGAAGGGTCTCCATGTCCAATATTGCCCCACAGGTGCCCCCCTCCCCAAGAACTGAGAAGGGGCTTGGAGCCCTGCATGTGTGCAGGAAAAGGAGAGAGTGTCAGGTCAGCCAGTGCCATTGTCACCTTCGGAGCAATGGGATAGGAGACAGTGGCGATCTATCCTGCTCCCAAGACCCTTTCTTTGCCATCAGATGGAAGTAGGCCAGGGTGAGCAACCTGCAGGAGATCTGCAGGGTGGGAAGGGACCTGGGGGGGCATCAGGGCATGGAATCCCTACTTAGCTTTCTGGGGAGGGCCTTGGAGGAAGAGGCACATTGAGGCATGAATCCCCCTCTCAGCTCTTGGTAAGAGCACCTGCCAGGGGAAGGGAAGTCATCAAGTTGCAATGGGCCTTTTCACCAAGAGGGGGGGAGGAGCTAGGGGGCAATAATGCTACAGACAGTCCTTTATGAACATGGGGGCAGGGGGCCAGGACATCAACAGGCATGTTAGTCTTCCCAATACTCTTGACAAAAACATAACTATACCTCGCATGAATCAGTACAACTTTGATATTAATGAGCTCACCTACATACACTGATATATGACACAGCTCAATAAAATACATTTTTTAATTATGGAGGGGGAAGGTTGCTTGAAGGGTAATGCAAGAACATACAATACACCCTTTCAGCATTCATTAGCAAACTTTATTTATTTTAAAAGATTCCTTCTCACCTTATCCATCTAAAGTGAAGTACATAAAGAAACACGTTATTAAAAAAAAAAGCAGCAAGCAGGGCCCTAAGTATGCTGAGCCATCTCCTTCCTACTGTTCTTGGACTTTGATAAAAGTATAAAGAAACAGAGAATCAGGGCACACTGCCGTGAAGCCGGAAAGATCAGAGCACAGCCAGCCCTCGTCTGAAAGGTACTGGCTTTCCACTGAGACACTCAGCATAAACAATTTGGCTAGGGGGTCAGCATTCTGTAATTTATTAACTCAATCACTGAGATAATCTGCCAGACTGATACAATTCTGGATATTTTAAAGACGGTAAGTTTGATGCTTAGAAAGAAGAGTGTAATTATAACGCAATACCGAACGCTTATTATCAATACACAGCAAAAAGAGAAGTACATATTTGACATGGGTGTAAAAATAAGGGAGTCTCGGGTAACCCGACAGACATGATGCCGTCTTCAGATTTATATCCTTCAAGCTGGAACGGACCAGGAGCAGCCTAGCAGGGGCCAGTCTGACAGTGCATAACTCACAGGGGTCACAAAAGCAAGGGACAGAGCAGCCTGGTAGGGAGAAAAGAAGAGAACGGAGAACAAATATGAGCTGGAAATGAAGGCGTGACAAAAGCAGGAAAACAGAATAAAGGAAGGTAAAAGGAGATGAAACTGAGTTCCTGGAAAGGAGCAAGGTGAGTAGAAGTTGATGGAGAAAGAGAAACTAGATCCTTAAGGTCAAGAAAAAGACAAAACAGTACTATGGACATAAAAGAAAGAAAACGCCTATTTTATGACTACTTCATGAATTGCACAGCTTGGCAAGCAGTTATTTTAAGTGACAAGGAAGGGACATGGCTAGGGTTGCTAACATTGGAAATCTGAATATCCCCTAAAGATTTATTTATTTATTTTTATTTTTTTCTATACCGACATTCCTGTAAAATATACAAATCATATCGGTTTACAGTGTAAAGTTAACAATCGCTCGGAGGCGGTACAAGGAACATAGGTTACAGTTAACAAAAGAAAAGAAAAACGGTCCAAAAACTACTCAAAACATAATGTAAAATAAAAATAAAACATAATAAATAATAATATAACTCTACTCGATATATCATAAGATATAATGAACTATAATAGAAATGCAAAGCAGGCCTCAAGTATCATCTCTGAAACAGCGGAGATGGTAGTTAGAGCAAATAGAGCAAAGGGAAGAAATTGAGAGGTGGGCTAAGGAGTCGGAATGTGAATATTAATTGGGAGGGTGCAGATACAGGAGAGAGAAATTAGGTGTCCATAAAGGCTTGGCTGAACAGCCATGTACTCAGTCTCTTTTTGAAAGTGGAATGACAGGGTTCTTGTCTGAGGTCAGGAGGTAGTGCATTCCAATGATGAGGTCCTGCTGTCGATAGGGCGCGTTTACTAAGGGAGGTTTTGGCTTGGGGGGGCATACAAAGATAAATCTGGTAGGCCCAGCATTATTTGGTGCTGCACGTTTTAGTTAGGAATTGCCTCTTTTAGCTTTGTGGCTAGTTCTTTGAGCCCTATCTATTAATATATGTATTACTACTGGCTGACTTCCCGGGGAGTTCATTCAGAATGTGCCATAACCCAATCACAGTCATTTACGATTTGGGGGTCTGAGGTGTCCTGAGCCTTTATTGGCGCCTACCAGTAAAGAGGATTGCAGGATTTGTGTTGTCAGGAACTGTTACACGGCTGTGCATTAATTAATGTTTTTATATGTTTGTCTGTTTTTCTAAAAGATTTTATGAATATTTTATTGTACGCCGCCTTAAGCACTGGACAAGTGCGGGTTAGAAATGTTCAAAATCAATCAATCAATCCCCAGTTTTAATCGCACACCCCTTCCTGTTTAGCTAAGAGCCATTACAGCAGCAGTGGGGGTTCTCTGACGGAGGGGCACAGACTTCAGCTTGGTCAGAAACCTGGCACACGCGCGCTCTTAAGCCAGCCAGCAGGTGCTGCTGTTGAGCAAAGGAGGGGGCTCTCCTCCAAATATCTCCCTCCCCCCACCAGGGCTGTGAATGCTACCTCCCTCCGCACTATCCCCAACTTGTCAGTCCGGGGAGCAAGAAGTGGATGCAGTAACCAAATCCAGGTTTTCCTCCATGAGAGCGCGAGTACTTAGCACTGTCACAGGGCCACTGGGTTAGGCTTGCTTTTAACCCTTCAGTGAAAATTTGGAAATGTTACAGCTGTGACTGTAGCACACCAGCATGGCTGACATTGTTTACAGCCAGATAAGAGCAACAGAGGCTTAAGAGTTGCTGAATAGCAGCTCGGTCTACAGAAAAAGCCAGTCCTATTGCTTTATTCTGCATATCTCTGCTGCAGCAACCTTGAAGAGCGCCATAGGCCCAAACATACTGGAATCACATAGGTAATTCCGGTGGAACCGATGTAATTTAAGTCTAAACCAATTTCCTTGCTATCTGCTTTACACAAAACAGTTCTAATTTGTAATCTGAGTTACCAAGGAGTTAAATGTTTATGTACAGGGATTACAGAGGCTTATTAACATTTGGCTCTGGGGGCGTCCAGAGATGAAAGCTCAGTGATAATCTCTTCAGTTCCTATAAGTACATTATAAAGGAGTTACCACATCTTAAATCAATACTAGGCACATCTAGGTATTGTGCAAGTACCCCAGTACTTAAGTGTACTTAAAGCCAATTAAAATAAGTCTAATTTACAGATCTGTTCTACAGTATCCTGTATATAAAATGTGTTGTGTTGACTGCAAATGGATTATTCACATTATGAGCATGCTTGCTTGAACTAATTAGTCTACCCTGGGCACTAACAGTTTACCTAATTAGCAGGAAGGAAGAACAGGTTTTGACTACTGGTCTCTAAAAGCAGATGGGGGAGAGAAAACCAAGGGAAAGCACTGAAATTCAGCGCAAGAAAACAGGAGTTTTCCAAAGCTAACAGTAAGGACTAACAAAACACAGACCCACAAAACATCACACGATTTATACGCGCTTCTCGTTTCTGGGGAGAAAATACGAAGCAACGTTCACTGCCAAGTAATCCTAGTCCCCTAGGACTTGCAGAGCAGGGAGGGCTCTGTGTAGAAGAGATGTATGGTTACAGCATAAACAGATCCACAACACGAGGGACCTGAAAAGGACTAATACACAGCCCTCAATTTGAGTGCAAAGTGAGTACGCAGTGTTGGCCTAATTACTAGGACTTACCTGTCTGACAAGCGCCAGTTGCAGGGAGACATACAGAATGATCTGGGTGTCATCTGGAGACATGTGATGTGCTCTATTTAAAAAAAAAAAAAAAAAGTAAAAACACAAAAATCAAAATGACTACACATACTGGGGTTTGTTTTTTTTAATGTTGTCATTTGCTAGAGCTAAGTCAAAAAACAATATATTGCACAAACAATATAAATACTGCACTGAAAACCTGAGGAAAGACCTATCCTGAACACTAAAGATGGCATCTTTCAAACAAGCACCCAGACATGTGCACATGGGCTCTCGAGCAAACATACGCTGGGATTTTAAATCATGTGCCCATTCGCGCACGTACAATCTAAAATACGCCTACTGCAAAAACGTACGCTCCTAATTTTAAGCAGTTACTCAAGCAAACATATTTCCTCTCTCTATGGGCTGCATAGAGAGAGAAACAACCAGTAAGAAAAAGGGAGGTGATAATCCCCTCGTACAGGTCCTTGGTGAGGCCTCACCTGGAGTGCAGCGATCAGTATCTTAGAAAGGATGGAGAGATGCCTAGAATGCCCCTTCCGGAAGAGGTGGTACAGATGAAAACATTCAAAGAGTTCAAAGGGGCATGGGATATAAACACTGTGGATCCCTAAAGGCTAGAGGATGGAATGAGGAATAGGGTGCATGGGGGTAACTTGCTGGTGTGGCAGTTATTACCCTTAACCAGTAAGCCTCGATGCTTACTGGTTAAGGGTGAAGCTCTCTGCTTCAACGGCAAGGGGTGAAAAAAGGGGACTTGGATTCAGACAGCAAACAATGAGGGCCCCTGGCTTTTTACAGTCTGGGGAATTGATAAGCATGGGGCGTAACCTGCACGGAGCAGCAATTACTACTTTTAACAGAAGGCATGGGATTACTACCCTTAGCCAATAAGCCTTGATGCTTTTGCCGCAACTGCAACATCGCTTTCTGTTTGATGGGTGGGGAGGGAGGAGAAGAGGAATTAGATTCAGAGGACAACTAACACGGGCCCTGACATTTACAGTTTGGGGTACTGATATGCAGACAAAGGAAAAAGTATAGGACTGCTTCTACAGCCAAATCCATAAGCATAGCACATCAAGCAGCACTGCCTGGGTTTTCAAGAAGGCTCATCACCCAGTAAAACTACTGCTAGCAGTCAATTTTTTTATGGGTTATCATAAGGCTTGTGGATAACAGCACAGAGCAGCTGTTGCTATCCTTAACAGAAACATGGGGGTACCCCGCATGGTCGACCATAAGCTTGTTGGGCAGACTGAATGGGCCATTTAGTCCTTTTCTGCCATCATTACTGTTGGCTTTAACAATGCAGGAAGAGGATTTAAAAAAAAAAAAAAGATACTCATGTGAAGGACATTCCCAGTTTTACCCATTAGTTCACCAGTTATCCCAGACCATCTAGAGGTCATCCAGACCCCTCTGGTTTTTCAGCTTGTACTCCCCCCAGCTGACCCAGACCTCTCACCCAGGTTTTCAGGACAGGTTGATCCAGTCCTGGTTTTACCCCATTGCATGCTGGGACTTATTCTGATTTCCCTATTGCATTCCCTAAGAAAAGTAAGTACCCTGCATGCAGGGGAGTAAAACCAGCACTGGATCAACCTGTCCTGAAAATCTGGAGCCAGTTGGCAACCCTACTTACATCTCCTCAGGAGCAGAAGCAAACATACGTGGCTATCAGCCCGCCGCGTGCTGTGGCCTCCAGTTTTACACGCATAACTGCTGGCCCCGCCTTGCAACGCCCATGCCCTGCTCTTTTTTTTTTTTTTGGCTCGAGCATGCGCATCTCTGCGTGCGATTACCGCATTTAAATACACGTCACTCACACCTGGTCCAGATGCTCGCGTATTCGAGCCTTTTAACGCATGCAACGCTTTAATATTTGCCCCTAAGAGTGTCCACTATGTGGAAAACAGAGAGAACCTGTGTAGGAGCTGAGAAAGCAGCGATACATTACAGTGACAACCGGAATGACAAGTGAGATCTTAAACAAGCATTTTGTCTTTGTTGACTTCTAGTACGGCATTAAATTCTAGTGCCATACACTTCTAAGCACAGTAACTCACAAGATCTGACATAACATAAGGGGCTCTTGTGCTGTGCACCAGCTTGTGGGATTTCAATTTTGCTGACTGAGTCACTGACTGAGTCACTGACGTTAAAATTTGACTTTAAGCTTCACCCTTTTATAAAAACACCATTCTGTCAACCTCTGGGAATTGAGTTCTTGTTGCATAACTTGATATTGGACTATGAGAAAGAAGGATTTTAGTTAATTACTCCTGACCAAGCCATTTCTGGAATTATGTAATTCTAGCAACGATCCAAGCTTCTTCAACTTGCACAAATAAAATAGTCATGACTTTCTCTGTTAATTATCTCAATGTTACAAAACTCATCTCCAGACTGAACCCGGGAGCAGCTTGCAAGGGAATCCATTATTCCCATTTTTTCAGTTTTGATTTACAGCAATAAACTGTCTCACTGGGTTTCCTCGGGTGTGTGGGTTTTGTTTTGTTTTTTTTTGGGGGGGGAGGGGTTTACAGTCCTGGACAATTCAGATCCCCTTGCAGGCCAAAGTGCAGAAGGTAAGCCTCCTCAAAGTCTGAATCATTCAGCATCCTCACAGCCAGGGGTACGTAGACTTTCCCTCTCCTCCTTGCCTAGGCAAAGATAGGATGCATTATATTGCACTGTACTATGGGGGTCAGCCTATTTCAGCAGGTTTGTACGGAAAGCCGTGTACTGTCAGAATCCAACAGCTACCAGGCCAAGAGCCAGGCCCACAGAATGTGTCAGCCCAGAGGTGTTTGCAAGCCACATTTTAGTGCCACACTAAAAGTTACTGGGCCCATCATATACCAGATAACTTTACCGGTACTCCAGTACAAATTCAGAGTATAACCAGAGGCACTGGAGCTCCACCTCACCGCTGCCAAAATGCAACCCTCAGCCATCCGACTGCCGGAACACTAGAGCTTTCCCAGCAGCCCCTTTTCCACCACCCCCCCTCATGGGGGCGGGGCCATGTCCCAGGCTAACAGCAATCTGAGGTTGTCTCAGTTTAAGCCACTCTCAGGCCGATGCGATACAGTGCGCTTGGCTGAGCGCATGACTTTACCGGGGCTTGGATACATGCCCAAAACCCCTCCTGCTAGAAGGGGATTAACGCATCCAAAACACACACATCGTGGCGATATTAAATAGGAGGAACCTAAAAAATAACAGAAGAAAAAAGTAATTAAAAAAAAAAAGTGTCGCCGGCGGTCGGGTTAGGAAAATGACGTTCAGTTAACGAGCGTCTATTTTCCTAACCCGTGGCTGTGCAAAGGTTAGGAAAACGGACGCTCGTAAAATTGAGCGCCCGTTTTCCTAACCCGCTGACAGCCACCTTTCCCGGGTGCCCAATGCCAAGGAGGAGCTAGGGATGCAAACTTTTCCCTAGCACCTCCTTTCTACTGTGGTAGGCCATTTAAATATCAGATCGGGCGCTCGGGATTTGGTGGATCGGCTCATGTTAAGAGAGAGGGCGCTCCATGATGAGCGTCCGTTTAATGCGTGCCAATCTTACATCGGCCTGTCTGTGCTTCTATATACAGGGCACCAGCTTCCCACCAGGCAGACCCCCCCCCAGTTCACAGTCCACCATCATCTTTTGCCCTGACAGTGGCAGAGGGCTAAAAATGGTTCACACATTCCCTTTTCCTCCCCCAGCCTAAACACGCCCACAAGACATACTATTTCTCCCCCTGGATAAAAGCGCACATTCCTTTAGCTGCATTTCAAGGTCTGCAGAGCTGAGCGCTTGGCGGTGACGCACAGATTACATAGGCCGTATGGTCTTTTCCTGCTGTCATCTTTCTAAGGAGCGCAATTTTCACTCCCGGGTAAATGCCCTTGAGAATTGCCCTACCTTGTCAGTTACTTGCTCTACAATCGTAAGCAGGGTAGGTAACCTCTTTAGGGAAGGGGATGCACTTCTCTCCTCCTCCTCTTTTGCTGAATTCTGAAGCTCATGCTTATTGGCTGCTTCAGCTTATGAGCCTTTATATGAAGGCACTATACAAAGCTACAATCTCTCTTCCTTCAATAGTCAAGAGTACTCTTCTCTCCTTCTGTCTTATAAACATACGATTAAAAAAAAAAAGGGAATTTGATCATTTCTACATAAAAAGGTTCTCCCTGAGCCTGACAAAGGTTCGCACTGCTCTGGGCCTGGCAGCCTTCTGGGATGACTAATCTTGTATCTCAGTCCTAGTACAATAAAGAGATTCAGAGAGGCAACTCACTGAAAACAAAACAAAACAAAATAAAACAAAACAAAAAACCCAGAATATCTGTATGCAGTTTCAGTGCCAGGGAAATTTAAAGATTTGAGTTAAAAAAAGATGCAGACTGTTTAAGCAGAATATGCCAGTAGAAGCCGATACAGTAAAGTGCGCTCCGGCGGAGCGCCCTCTTAGTCCGCATTTGGCCACGCGTTTTTGACGCGCTATTTTTACCCCTTATACAGTAAGGGGTAATAGCACGTTGAAAACATGCGGCAAACCCTCCCGAAACTAATAGCGCCCGCAACATGCAAATGCATTTTGATGGGCCTATTAGTCATTCCCACACGATACAGAAAGCAAAATGTGCAGTGAAGCCGCACATTTTACTTTCAGAAATTAACGCCTGCCCAAAGGCTGGCACCCTTCGACTTAACATCATAGCAATATTGTCAGAGGCCGCAAAAAAAATTAAAAATCAGTCGCGGCCCACTGGTTGGAAGAGGGACGCTCAATTTAGCCGGCATCCATTTTCCGAACCCATGGCTGTCAGCGGGTTCGAGAACCGACGACAGTAAAACTGAGCGTCGGCTGTCAAACCCGCTGACAGCCGTCACTTCTGTCAAAAAGGAGGCACTAGGGACGCACTAGTGTCCCTAGCACCTCCTTTTACCACGGGCCCTCATTTACATTTTTTTTTTTTCAGAATCACGCACCCAGGAGAGTGGCCTGAGTGGGCGCTTGCCGGCTCTCCCGCGGGTTTTTCTGTATCGGCCCCAAACGAAATAATTTATTGGGCTGGCAGGCAGCAATGCAGAATCCATCCAGTCAAACTAAATCAACTCGCTAATCCATTTTGTCGATTCTCAGTCACCAATGACCCTGCCTCCCCACCCTCTCACATTGGGGTGGAAGCGGAGCCTAATGGTTTGAGCAGTGACCTGCAAACCAGGGAAGCCAGGGTTCAAATTCACTGATGCTCCTTGTGAATTTAGGAAGGTCACATCAATTTTCATTGCCTCAGGTACAAACTTACGGGTTCATTCAGGAAGCTGCGATATTCCCCTCCCCCCCCCCCCCCCCCCCCCCCCCGCCAAGGGAAAGATACTGCGGGAGTCACAAAGCTGTTGTAAGAGAACCTGCCACTTTGTGACTCCTGCGGTACTGAGTAGTAAATGATCCCTTACAGTGCGCAGTAGCAGCCCTGGGAATGTGGGGCTGCCATCACTTAAAAGGACCAATGGCCGGCCCTGAGTAACTCCTCCCCCCCCCACCCACACACACCATTAAAGCAGCCGAAAACCCCAGGCGTCCAATGGATGTGGTCAAGGCAATTGGTGTAGCTGGGTTTAAAAAAGGTTTGGATAAGCTCCTGGAGGAGAAGTCCATAAACTGCTGCTATTCAACAGGGAATAGCCACTGCTTGCTGCTGGCATTAGTAGCTTGAGATCTATTTAATGTTTGAGTACTTGCCAGGTTCTTATGGCCTGGATTGGCCACTGTTGGAAATAGGATTCTGGGCTTGATGGACCCTTGGTCTGACCCAGTATGGCCTGTTCTTATGTTCATCCTATGCCCTGCTTTAGGGACTCTTCTGCTTACTCACAACTTGGCAACATTTCTATAGCTTGCTTACAGTCTGCTAAATATTAAAGGGTTCTTTATTACTGTTCTCTGATCTACAACTTTTTCCACAAGTGACCAGAACATGCATTGTGTGTTTGGTGCATGTTCTGGTCACCACCTGCCACTGTACAAATAAACCCCAAGCTGTTCTTGGCTACTTCCTCTTCTTGGCTTGAGGTCAGGGAGAGAACATACATTGGCACCAGGAATGTAGGTCTTTCGATGCCTGTAGGTCTGTGTCATAACAATTGCTATGCAATTGGAGAGACGCTGGTGCATGTCCAGTTGATATCATCATCTATTACACCTTTGCAAATCCTTCTTTGCTATGCCAGTACCTTTACAGCTTCTCCTTTTCTGCACTTTATCTCCAGATAAAAACAATTTTAGTGGTGCCTTGTCATCAAGCAAAGGATCAAGTTCAAGTTCTTAATACTTACTTTTAAGGTTATTTACCTTACTGCGCCCACTCACCTTCAGTCTCAGGCAACAGGCTCAGTCCTTGCCCTTGTAGATGTAGAGAATCCCTCGCACTATCCTGTGAGATATTACCATCTCCTGTATTTCTCCACTTCACTAAAGTCAGTTTCCATCTCACAGCAGCTCTCGCCTGTTTTTCTAATGTTTAAAACTCCATAGGAGGCCCCTGAAATGTTTCATAGCATAACCCTCTTTTCGGCTTTTTAATGTAGCACTTAGCTCAATCTTTCCTTCTAGTCTACTTTTTACCTTATACCTACAGCACCTGAATGTAATCTGCTTTGAAGTGACTCAAAAGCGGAATATAAATCAAATAAATACATAAATAAATACCATTTGCTGCTAGACAGTCTGTGTGTGCTGCTGTGGCTTTAGGGTGCTGAACAAAAATACGGAACACACTAGCAGGTATATATTTGAGAAATGAATGGACAGGATCTGTTTCCCTCCCTCCGTGTAAAAGGTCCGGAGAAATGTCTTTATAGCAGTGGCGTAGCCAGAACTGATTTTTTTGGGTGAGACCTACTAGTTGTTTTCTTATGAACAGTGGAATATAGAAGAAAGAGCAAAATACAAAAATATAAGAAATGTATATTCTCAAAAATGGCATATTCCAATTGCTAAAATCTCTCTCTCTCTCTATACATATATATAGTTTTTATCCTTGTTGTCTGATGTTTTTCTAATCAATTGGTCCCAGTTTCTTTTTTCCCACTTTTCCCTTGTCAGTCATTTCCTAATTCCTTTTTAGGGTCTCTCTTCTCATTGTTTCTTCTCCTACTGACTTCTTCCCTTCCTTCCTCTCTCTCACACACACACACACACACACACACACACACACACACACACACACAGGCTCATGCTTTCTCTCACAGACTCCCTCACACACACAACCTATCATTCTCATATACTCTTCCTCCTACACACACACACACACACACACTCACATTCTCTACAAACACACACATCCCCAAGCTCTCACTCTCATATATTCTCCCCCTGCACACACACATCCACACACACACAAGCGCTCACTTTCACATTCTCTACACACACACAAATTCTCACTCTAATAAGCTCTACCATACACACAAACAAGCTCTCACTCTAACATGTTCTATCATACACACACCCATGCCCCCCACAAACTCTCACATGCTCTACCACAAACACAAGCTCTCGCTCACTCCCCAGCTCTCATACTCACCACAGTCAGATCCACACTTAGGTTCCCAGTCTCACTCACATACATACACACCCAGGCTCCCATTCTCTCCCCCCAAAACACACACACAACCCCAGGCTCCCATTCTAATCCACACATGTACCCAGGCTCCCAGTCTCACCCCCCCAACACACACATCCAGGTTCCCATCCTCACCCCCTCCCCTCACACACCACCAGGCTCCCATTCTCATCCCCCCTACTCACACACACTACCCCAGGCTCACATTCTCACCCCCCTCCCCCACCTCACACACATGGAGCCTTTTCATTTGGCAAAGCCAAACTCCTACTTCCGCTGTCGCGGGGATAGGATCCTATGATGACCTTGCAGCTCCAGTCCTCTTCTTCGCCATCGAGGGGATGGGATCCCATGATGGCTTTGCTGCTCCAGCCTTCTTCTTCTTCCCTGTTGTGGGGATGGGATCCTTGGCTGGCCTTGCTGCTCCAGTGTCAGACAACCCTGGATGGGTGGGCCTGAGCCCAACGTGAGCGGGCCATGGCCCACCCAGGCCCACCTGTGGCTATGCCACTGCTTTTTAGCCTGGCTACAAGTGCACAGCCAGTGCAATCTTTTAGCTGGGCAGAGAGGATGGCAATTTTCAGCTAAACCATTTGAGCTGGGTAAATGGCTTGGAAAAAATTGTCTTCGTAGTGCTTTCTGTTATCGCATTTCTGCAAATGGAGTTCTAGAAAATGCATAATCCCCACCCCTCCATCTCTGAAAGAAAAGAGTTCAATGTCTGTTAAAAGCGAAATGCCAGATCACTAGAACGGAAAAGCAGAAGGCAGAATGCAAGTCTGCACTGTCTTCAGTACACCAGTTCTAGAATATTTGACTTCTTTTATCAAGTTCAGGACTCCAAATATTTAGGAAGTGGAATCCTCCCTGAGAGACTCTCACTGCTCAGCAGCTGCAAACCAGATTTTGCAGTCAACTGAAGCCTTTAGCAGAGACATTTCTTACCTCTCCAAAGTCTGAAGAGCTTTTTTGTTAAGTTCATCTTGTTTACTTTTCAGGGTAGCTGTAATTAAAAAAAAAAAAGGGTCTTTTACAATAGTACCTATTAGACAACACACTTACAAAAACAGTGTACATCGTTCACATTTGGACCTGGCACTCCAGACAATATTTGTGACCAGAATTTTTATCTGGATTACAAAGCAGTCAAATAAACCAGGCACTGCTCCAGGGATTGGCTGCCACTTAGGTGCTATGCAGAGCCAGATATCTGCTTAAAGCCAGAAGATCTACACAACATGAAACTGGTGCTGTTCATATACTAAATATTACTGTGAAGTAGATATTTAGCCATTATCTGGCTGAGATAGCTAGCTGGATAAACACATCGCGCTAACTCAGCCAGGATATTCAATGGTGTGGCTGCGCCCCTAAATATATCCAGCTAAATGATGCTGAATATCCACCTCTGAGTAGTTAATTTAATTTCAGCAATTAGGTTCCAAGTTTTACAAGAAAAGACTTGAACAAAGCAGACCGCATCACAGCAGTTCGAACACAATTAAACTTTTTTGCATGATAATACACAACATAAAATAAAACATTTCGACAACAGAAATCCTACACCAAATCACTAAAACAAAACTAACGTGATCCAAAACTAAAACAGATTTAAAAAAATATCACTCCCACCAACCAACCCAGCTACACCCCAACCTGTACTCCAGCACCCAAAACAATTCTCCCCAGACCAACCTCAAAAAGCTCTACTCCCAAACACATCTGTCATTCAAAAAATAGTTTAAAAAACACGATTTCAAGACCCTGCAAAATAGCAGATAATCCTCAGCTCCCTTAATATTAAAGGGTGGTTGATTCCACAAAAATGGAGCCATACAATCAAATGACCGAGCTGTACTGTAGAGCCCCGAATATCCTAAACAGAAGGGATAATCTGTCATTTCTCTCACTTAGAACGCAAAAGGTCTTGCTGGGATATACCATGCCAACCAATGTTCCCTCTAATTTTTGAGACACTGCATATGCAAACATTTTCTGTGTGTGAAACTTTTTATAAGCCAAGTTCAAATTTGTGCACTTTGAGCCAGTATAATGCAAATAACACTGAGATTTCTTGTGCGCGCTATGGTTTGCTGTGTGCATGGAATTCATGACCTGTGTGTGTGTGCACCCGCACAAAGCTTAAAGAGATCACAGTGGTCCCAACTTACAGGCCAGATAAAAGGGGTCCACCAGCTTTGAAAGTCAGAATTAACCGCTTAAAATGTATTAAAAACTGAACCGGAAGCCGATGAAGGGCAATAAGCAAGCTTTCTCCCACTGACTCTTTCCTGCAAGGACCCTTGCTGCAGAGTTCTGCACAATCTGAAACTTACTGATTAACGGGCCGATACAGTAAAAAACACGGGAGAGCGGGCGAGCACCCACTCTCCCGGTGCGCGCACAGGACACTCTCCTGTGCACGCGATACAGTAAGTTAATGTATTTAAATTAGGCCCGGCGGTAAAAAGAGGCGCTAGGGACACTAGCGCGTCCCTAGCGCCTCTTTTCGGGCAGGAGCGGTGGCTGTCAGTGGGTTTGACAGCCAATGCTCAATTTTGCCGGCGTCGGTTCTCAAGCCCGCTGACAGCCACGGGCTCAGAAACTGGACGCCGGCAAAATTGAGCGTCCAGTTTTCGGCCCGACAGCCGCGGGCCGAATTCAACTTTTTTTTTTAATTATTTTATTTTACTCTTCGGGACCTCCGACTTAATATCGCCATGACATTAAGTCGGAGTGTGCACAGAAAAGCAGTTTTTACTGCTTTTCTGTGCACTTTCCCGGTGCCGGAAGAAATTTGGCTGCACATTTTACTTTCTGTATCCCGCGCGCATACCTAATAGCACCCTCAACATGCAATTGCATGTTGAGGGCGCTATTAGGTGCCGCGGGTTGGACGCTCATTATCCTCCCCTTACTGAATAAGGGGTAAGGGAAAACGCATGTCCAATTGCAGGCTAACAGTGCGCTCCGACGGAGTGCACTGTACTGTATCGGCCTGTAACTTAGGAAGGAGCCCCAGACAGAGAGAGCTACAGTAATCGAGATGGGCTCAAAACAACTGACTGCATAACCACTCTCAAATCCGATGATGGCAACAGAGGCTGAAGCTGTCTTACTAGGTGCAATTTTTCCAACACCTTCCTGACAACATGCTCTATTTGCCTTTCAAAAGGGAGGGCAGAATGACTCATCACCCCCAAACCTTTGACCTTTGCTACCAGTTCATACAGAATGTCTGGCCAAGATTCTGCACCAACCCATAAAATCTCAGCTTTTGATTTAATTTTAAGTGATATTCAGTAGCCCAGTCCTACACTGCTTTCACGCATCTTCATAAAAGCTCCAAAGTCTCTTCCTCCCAAGACTGCCTTTGGGGGATCAGGATCTGGATGTTATCCACGTAAACGTATACCCTCACCCTCAAAGTCTTGATAATGGAACCCAGGCAGCAAAGGTGCGCATTAGACAGGACAAGTGACAGTGGTGAGCCCCGTGGAGCTCCTCCCACCAAAGGCCAAGGACTTGAAGAAGAGGTCCCAACAACAACTTTCTGTGATCTTTGTGATTTAAAAAAAAAGTCTCAAACCATCTTCCAGTCAACCCCACCCTCCCCACACACACACTCCAATCTCTGTTAAACACAACAATCCTGATCCACCAACATAAAGTTATGAAACTTAGAGAGGTTTTATTTCCCTATTCACCAGCCACTGTGACCTTGAGAAAATATGATTAAATATGATTATTAAAGAAGCCCTGTCAGGAACTTGAATTCTAGAAACAATTTTGATTATGGATGAAGGCTGAACATATAACTGATGACCTCTTTCTAGTTGTGTAAGCTAATTTTTCTCTGACTCAGATATTAATATCTTATGTCTTAGCTTCATAGTGTACATGCTGTCTCCTGCTACTTAGCACTTACTACAATAAATCACATGGGCGAAAAAGTGATGTGAGGGAAGTATCATCCAGTGATTAATCTCTTGAATAAAAAAACAGGCAGTTTTTATCAAGATATTCTTAAGCCTGATCGCCCAAGAATCGGTCCTGTGTGTAACTCAGCACACAATCTGGTTTCTTGTTCATTGAAGCTCCTTCTTTTTCAGGCCTACAGAGGCTGGGAATACTACAGTGCCAAGAATTAAGGCCCAAAGGGAAGAGCATACAAAGTGCTTCTATATCAATACCTGTGGCTTTAAAAACAGTCTTGTAAAGGAATTCTAACTTGATTTCTCTGTTTCAAAGGACTCTATAATACTATGTTTTCTGAAACCTACATAATGACTAGCTTGAGCTCTGTAAGCTTGTTACAAGCTGAAAGTATGTTAACTTCCTTTTAAGACACTGGTGTAGGTTATTTAAATTAATAGGAATCTATTCCATATAAAACAAGACTAAGAAAATATGGACATATCTTGGCACTTCAACCGGGCTGTTTGCAGTTTTCGTAACTGCCATTTCAAATACATCTGCTTTAACCGTGCCGCCAGTCACCCTACCAATGTCCCAAGAAAGCTAATGCCAAGTGATCCCAATGGTTCAAACAGGGATCCATTAAGCTATTAGCCCTCTGCCTAATCAACCTTGATAACATGTTGCCAAGGATGGGTTGATACACTAATCAAATATGGAATGATGAAGCCATGCCTAAAATGATGATGGTTAAGGCATGGCTTTATCATTCCATATTTGGGCAACTGAGAGATGGCCAACAAGTTACAGTTTATTAAAATTTATGAATCGCCTGATGCACAAGGCTCTAGGCAATGTAAAATAAAAACATACATACTAGAACATAAGAACATGCCATACTGGGTTAGACCAAGGGTCCATCAAGCCCAGCATCCTGTTTCCAACAGTGGCCAATCTAGGCTATAAGTACCTGGCAAGTACCCAAAAACTAAGTCTATTCTATGCTACTGATGCTAGTAATAGCAGTGGCTATTTTCTAAGTACACTAATGTCCGGTATAACTGATTAGGCTGTACCATGTATTGGTGATAGCCTTAAGCTTATTAATACCATTTTTAATTTTTTCAAATTTTTTATTTTATAATGCAATACATTTCTTTTTATTATCCATTAGTGATTTTCCTTAGCCAGAGCTTTTGTTAGGCTATGCTGATGTAGATATAATTAGCTCTCTCTTACACGGTCTCCATCTCTAAAGATATCATTTACTTAACTTGTATTTAAGAGTAGATTGTCTTTTCTCTTGTGAAGACCATATATGTAACAAGAATGGAGCTGTCAGCCCGACACTGACAGTGTTTAGACCATCCCGTCTTCCTCAGGGACTAAGAGAGCTGCACAAAATCAAACATTTTTGCTGTCCTTGTATCCTTCTTAAATGCCATAGAGCTATCAAAGTAAGACAGGTTCTTTGAGAATAAATCCAAGATTGCCAAGCTTGATTTTATAATGCAGAATCTACCACATCAATGAGCAATTGGCTTGGGTGCAAGTTGATAGTTCATTTTTAGGCAGTCTTTAAGAAGCAGAAACGCCATATGGACAGTCATGGCCATCTGGGATCTAGTATCAGTGGGGAAACCAGCCAACGGATTTGGATATTATGATATCTGAGACCTGTCTATAGATAAAAGTCAAAAGTGCCACTTGGTTTCTCTCGGTTATATTTTTGGAATAGTAAGGAATGCCATTCTGAGTGGGAGTATACATTTTCTACTTTTTCTTTTAATAAAGATGCAATAAAATGGTATATTTATTGAGTCTTGTGCATTGATTGTGGATGGAGGGGATGGGATGGGGATGTAGAAGAGAGATGCTAGGAAGAACTCCCTACTGGCCATGTCATAGCTCAGGCTTATATCTAGGATGAAAAACTGGTTCATTTTTTCCCAAGACCAACAAATTCAGTTCTGATTCTATCCCCATTGCACATACAGAATTGTAGTCTCGTTTTTATGTTTAAACTGTTTATTGATAAAAGACAGACATTGGTTCCTTATGCATGCCAAGCAAAGTACATGGAACATCCATGAAAAAAACCCCAATCAAATTTACTTATTTTATGTCCCCACCCCAGGTTCTTTAGAGATCACCTCCTGTCTGCCCACCCAGAAAACAAAGCATATAACAAAGTGAGAGCACATTAATAACCCTGATAAGTTAGTGCACTGTAGTCCTATTTTTAATAAGGAAACCAGAACCTACATGTCCATGCACATAATGATGTAAAATTAGGACTGGATCAGCCTGCCCTGAAAACTGAACAGAACCATCTGCTCATCTCATTCACACCCCCTGAATTGTGGATGTAATCAACCTCAGTTATGGGAGTCAAATGAAAGTTTACAAGTCACAGATTTTGTACAATGAAGCTAACAGTATTAAGTTGCTAGTCTGTACACAGTAAAAGGCTTCCCAACTTCCTGGTCACCTCATTAGTATCTGGATAGACTGTATTAGTACTCTTGATTCATAAAACGATAACTAGAATTGCTGTACCTTGCTATTGCTCGATGAATAACTGCATTTCTTAGAAGTCACCTTTTGGGTTTAATTATGTATCTACTGGACCATGCAATCAGCATTAAATGCCTCCAATGACTTATTTGTTTTGTAGACTAAGAAAACTGAAGGCCCAGTTAACAGTACAGAAAAGGGATGATCCTTCCAGGAAGAAATATGTTTCTGTATGTGTAGAAACTCAGGAATTTAGAAGCAGAAAGAGATCGAGGAGGGGAAATTATCATAATTTTATGAACTGTAGCAATTTCTGTCTCCTCTTGAAGCACAGAAAGGAAGAAGACGTGACAATTAATGATCAGAGCACTATTGCCCTGAAACTAAATCACCTCTGCTACTGACTGTAGGATTGGAGTAAGTTGGCTCCTTTTCCTTATCTCTCAGTTTATCCAGTTGTAACTGAGGACAATTGTGCAAAAGCATTCTTCCCTTTGGAAATTTTCATAAGGTCCCCAAATACGACTGTGTATTCTGTGACACATTAATAGATTTAAAAGATATAAAAGTACACAATTTCTTTCTATAATTTGTGCAGATCTTAAATGTGCACATTTTTAATTCAACATATGAGAAATTTAACATCACAACAATATCTGCACAAAATGTGCAGTATTTTATGTATTCTTTATTTATATATTTCTAAATACAAGATAAATAATACTAATTGAAATAAGAAATACTATATAAGAAATACATCATATTTTCATAAGAAAAAAAATGAACAATGACCCTGCTTAATTAATCCACAATAAATGGAGAGGGAGCTATAAAAGGAGAGATATAGGAAAAGGCATCAGGAAAATTAATAATAAGGGGTGGCTGGTCTGAAGGAACCTTTGGTTTAAGTGGCTTCAGCATGATCTTCCACAAACTGGGCCCAGCAGCCATCAACCCCCAGACCTGTAGGTAAGACCCACGTTCAGATAAACAGGGTTCCGCAGGAATCAAACTCATACTCCAGGGTCTGAGACAGCTAAAAATCACTCTAGGCCAGATTCACCCCTGAGTTTAGTTCCTGTAGCAAGGAACCACCCTGTGGGAAGCATGAAGACTCTCTTCCGCAGTTTTGGTTTGAATCAACCAGTCGTCCAGATAAGTGGGGGGGAGGGGGGGGAGGAACTAGAATGCCCTCCTTGTGGAGTGCCATCTAGAAAAAAAAGGCCCTGGGCTCTGGCTAGCCCAAAAGGCAAGGCCTGAAAACTGATGACAATCCAGAGCAGCAAAACAGACCAATGCATATTCCCATACGTTGGGAATTTCAACCCGTATGGGCCGAAACGACTCTTCTTTCTTGGACATTACCAAATAAATGGAATAACGGGCTATATTTGTGATTCAGGAATGGGAATCACTGCTTTCAGGTTCAACCTCTGTTGTAATGAAGCTTCCACTTCTACCCTCTGCTGAGGGGAGTTAGATAGAGAGACCAAGGAGGCATCTGGAGGAATGTGAAGAAATTCTAGAGCATACCCATCCCAAAAGCTTCGAGAACACATCGATCTGAAGTAATCTGGACCCACCTGTGGTAAAAACGAGATAGACGCCACTTATCTCCTGAACTAATAGGTGAGCCTGCCAACCTTCATTAGCAGACCAAGGAGCTCCATTTCTGGAGTCCATATCCTTTCAAGGTCCTCTGGGGTGAAAGGACTGAGATCTGTGCAAGAGACATGACCTCTGGGATAAACCTCCCCTGTAAGACCGAAAACACCTCAAATGCTTTGCTTTACGATGGTCTCAATCCTCCAATCCTGAGCATCCTTCAGTGTCACACCTCCCTCTACTGGGATGGTAGTATAGTTCATGAAAGAACACACCAAGGCATCCACCCTAGGGAAATGCCACCACTCTCTGGTCTGCAGATCCAAGGGGTATAAACCCACCAAGATACGTCCTCTTTTAAAAGATGTCCCTGGCGCACTCCATTCCAGAAGTCAACTCCTTGAGTGCAACCCAGAGGGGAAAGAAACAAGAAGCCTTGCATAGAGTGACAAAATAGGAACTTTCTTCTTCCTTCCCAAGGAGTCTGTCGTAGCCACTCCGAGGGTCTTCAATGCCTGAGAGACCAAACTCGTCAACTAATCTTTAAGAAAGAAACAAAGTAGAGTTTGATTTGGCTCCAAAGGTGGGGAAATGTTCCTGGCTACAGAGGGAGAGAGTTAAACCCTCACCGCCGAGCCTCTCTCAGCCTGCAACTGCTAATTGCACTTTAGGTCCAGGCCCCTTAAGGCTACCGGACTGAAGCACTCTACAAAGGGAGGGACCGCATGGTATCCCTTAGGAGGCAAGCGGTGATATAGCTGTTTTGTCCCAAAAAGACAGTGAAGTTGGGCGCACAACTAGGCGTGCAGTAGCGCACTGATGCCCGCAGCGAAAAAAAGGTGCAAAATCACCTCGTGGTCTATAGCACACCAAAGGAAAAAACCTAGAAGCAGGACCTACCAAACAGGTGCTCGTGCCACCATGCCTGGATTACATTCTCACCTCACTCAGAGACTCGAGCAGAACAGGTGAATGCTGAGGTAACAGACCCTTCTCCTGCTTTCCTCTTGCTGCTGTATTTTGGGGGAGAGGGCTTATGCCTTCACCACCAAGCCTTTCTCGGCTCCCAACCGCTATTGGAATTTCTGGTCCACGACAGTCAAGGCTATAGGACTGAGGGCATTCTACTGAGAGAGGGACTGCACAGTATCACCCTTCAGGAGGCAAATGGTGCTATACAGATGTTTCATCTTTCTATTATCTCCTTTTGATTTCTTCTTTTCTTTTCATTTTTTTTTTTTTCCTCACAGGCAATCCCCCAAAGGGAAATGCATGTCCACCATCTGCTGGAGATGGAGAATACTGGTGGGCTGATGTTAAGGCAGTACTATATGGCATGACATCAGCATTTGCTCTGTCTCCATCTGCTGGCAGAAGTGCATACCCATTCTTTGGGACCGACCTACCTGAACACTAAGGAAGTTTGTATTTATTGTTTCCTGTACAATCTACTACAGTGATTACCAAACCTGTTCTAAAGAGCTCACAGTCAGTTGGATATCTACAATGAATACACATGAGATAAATTGGCATATGATAGTCTCCAATGTATGCAAATATACCTTTATGTATATTCATTGTGGATATCTAGAAAGTCTGACTGGTTGTGAGGTGAACAGGACAGGCTTTCTCACTGATGACATGAGTATCCCAGACAGTCTTGACGATACACTCAGCCACCACATTTTTGTATCTGGAGCAATCGAATCACTTGTTCTTTCCATGATAGGATTTTCCCATCTCAATCACAAAATTCCAAAACATCTGATTTTCTGCAGCAAATGAATGACTGGCGGGATGATGAAGGACGGTGTTGCACATCCTCAGCAAGAGAGGTGTAGCTCATTCACTTCTTAGATTCTAATAATGTGAGCCATTTCAATTTCAGAAATACTCCAATTGCAAAATTTGCTAGGATTTTAGCAAAGGCAACAACACCCATCTCCTTGATAAGGTAGTTGTTTAGATCATGCACTATAGGCATGACAGAAAAATACTGTTTTGCTTTTTGTACAGTAAACTTGTCTTGCTGGAAGTCTTTGGCTAGAACACGAATTGTTTTCCAAATCACCAAGTCTCATTTGTAGCAAGTATGAGGAACCATTTATCTAAACAGTTCATCACTGGCTCCGAATGGCTCAAATTTTGTGGTTCCATTGAAGAATAAGTTAAGTACATGGCCAGATTACTGTAAATCAATTTGTATGCTTTTTTCAGTATGTGAACAATTACTTACGCTTTCTCTTCTATGTTGCTTCAATTACTGGAGGCAAAAAAAAAAGTATTCAATACAGTATGGGAAAAACACAAAGCATCTTCTCTTGTGGGGACGTGAAGGTTAAATCAGAGATCAAGAAGGGTCAGTAATATTGCAGCAGGAAGGGAAAATGGTAGACTAGATGTAACTAGTTGTAGTTTTTTTTTTATCTGCCATCATATTTTGTGTGTGCATTATTTGTACTAAAATTTTAAAAAATTCAAAAAGCAGGCTTACAAAAAAATGTACCACTCTAAATACTTATTTGTGCAGCAAATGCCAAATCCTTAAATATGGCCCAGAGTGCATTTCAGACAATGGGATTTCAACGGCCTGTCTGCTGTGTGATGCAGAATCACTGTCTCCATGGGGATGCTGCAGCACACGCATTTATGTACCTCCCTCCTGCTGCTGCTTGCCGTCAGTTGGCACACCAGCACTCGCCCTCTTCTGGAGGTACTGCTGCGAATGCCAGCATGAGCCATCGGCAAGCAGTGTTAGGCAGCTGAGTGGAACAGGGAGAGAAAGGGGAAAGGGATCAAGTGAGGAGAGGAAAGGAGGTCAACGGAGAAAGGGAAGGAAGGAAGAAACATATACAGAACTCGGGAAAATAAGAGCTACGTATAGAGGAAGAAATAGAATAGTAAAAAAAAAAAAAAAAGGGAGAAACAGAAGACAGGAAAGGAGAAACATAGTGATGTGTGACACAAATTGCCCATCCAGTCTGCCCAGCAAGAGTTTTCAAAGTTTTAACGGCTGTTCTGTGCAGGTTCCCTCAGTGACAGATTTAGGAGCTCTTAGGCACTGTTGTGCTGTCGTCCCCTGGCATCCCCCTCTTCTCTTCCCCCCCCCCCCCAAGGTTGGACAACAGGGGCCAGAAGGTCTAAGACACAGGGCCCCCAGTTTCCTGTGGCAACTCAGGAGTAGGTTCTGTGGCAAAAATTTAAAAATTCTGAAGCAAATTGGCAAACATTTCCATCTTTTATATTACGCTATGAAATTAAAGTAGTTTTACACTATATTTATTAGTATAACATACCATTTTATTGGGAAGGCAGCAAATTTTCAGCTAGCCTGCCTCCCCTCTCCCCCACCTCCCAATTTTTGCTGTCCTAGGCATAGACCTACTGTGCCTATTGACAAATCCAGGCCTGGTTATCCCTTGCCTTCTGGTTGTTTGTAACTGCCTCTCCGTGCAGGTTTCTTCAGTGCTTCATTACCATCCTAGGGATCCTGTGTGTTTATCCCATGCCTTCTTGAATTCTGGTACCATTTTATTCTCCAGCATAGTCCTCAGGGTCATGATCGTCTGATGTATCCTGCAGCTCTGTCTAAGGGTGCTCATCAACTCAGTCCTTTTAAAGGCCCAGTGCCCAGGATTTCCTGTGAGCACACCCTGATGACATCATCATGACTCACCTGTATAATAAAGTTGGTCCTCTAAGCTGATGCCTGAGCAACAGGTTTTGGTTCCATGTGTTCCTGTTCTAATTGCTGCCTTTGTCCTGTGACCCGGCCTGGTCCCTGCCTCTGTCTTACCTGCTCCCTGCCCTTTCACTTGCCTCTTGACTGTGTTGGAACTCCACCTGTCCTGACCTTGGCCTGTCTCCTGACATTGCACAAACTCTGCCCATCTGAGCTCACTTCTGCCTCCTGATTCTGTTCTGGTGTTTTGGTCCAAACTGTCAGCTGTTGCAAGTCTACCCTCTAGTGCCTGACAACTGGGAGGGGATTCCAGGTATCCACTATCTTTTCCATGCAAAAATATTTCTGTTATTGGTCAAAAACCTAGCCCCCTTGGAGCTCCATATCAAGCCCCCTAGTTGCAGAACTTACTTTCCATTCAAAAAGGTTTTCCTCTTGTGCATTTCTAATACCTTTCAGCTATTTAAAAGTGTATATCATATCCCTCTGTCTCTCCTCTAGTTTACACATTTTTAGATTCTCAAGTCTTGTTATATGGTTTCTGATATAGATCACATACCATTTTTAGATGCCTTTCTCTTGACTGCCTTTAGCTTCTTTCTACCTTTTCTGAGTTGTGGATTCCAGAAGTGAACACGGTATTTCTGGTAAGCCCTCACCAATGACCTGTACAGGGCCATTAACACCTTTTATCTGCTGGTTAGACCCCTCTCTATGCATACCAGTATTCTTCTGCCTCTAGCCACCATCTTGTCACACTATTTTGCTGCTTTGAAGTCATCAGACACTATTACTTTCAGGTTTTTCTCTGGTCGGAGCACATCAGCTTCTTTTCCACCATCTCAGATATAGCTCCTTCAGATTTCTACATACTAAATGCATGATTTTGCACTTAATTTCATATGCCAAGAATTTAATTACTCCTCAAGCTTTCTTAGATCACTTCTCATTTTGGTTACTTCCTCATGAATGTCCATCTTATTGAAGATTTTAGTGTTATCTGCAAAAAAGCCAGACATTTCCTTCTATCCCTTCCACAATATCATTCACAAAAATACTGAACAGAACTAGCTTAGGAATGATCACTGAGGCCTTTCACTAATCACTGCTCTCTCTTTAGTGTTAATTTCATTTACTACCATTCTCTGTTGTCTATCTCTCAATCAGTTTTTAATTCAGTCCTTCACCTTAGGACTTGGTCCCATTCATGAACTTCCTATGTGGGACAGTATCAAAAGCTTTAATGAAATCCAAGTAAACCACATCCAGTGCATATCCTTAATCTAATTCCTTTGTCACCCAACTGAAGAAATCAATCAGGTTCATTTGACATGATCAGCCTCTGATAAAACCATGCTGCCTTGAATTCTGCAACTCATTGCACTGTAGATAGTTCACAATATTTTTATGCAGGAGAGTCACCATTAATTTTCCTATATGGTACCACTTTTGTGAAGAGGGACTATATCCGTCCTTCTCCAGTCCCATCTCCAAAGATCTATTGAACAGGTCTTTCAGTGGACCCACCAGAACTGCTCTGCATTTCTTTAATATTCTAGGATGCATACCATCAGCCCCATTGCTTTGTCCACTTTTAATTTTGCTAGTTCCACGTAGACACTCTTCTGTAAACAATGTGATATCCACCCCTTTCCCATGTGTACTTTTGTCAACAATCTGGTGTTCTTCAGCAAATATCGAACAAAAATATTTGTTTAGCATTTCTGCTTTTTCCTTCTCTCTCTCCACACATTGTTCTTTATCACCTTTCAGTTTTACTATTACACTTGTAGTCTTCCCTCCTTTCTCCAACATACCTAGAACTTGTTACCTCCTTTATTTCTTTAGATATCTTTTTTTCTTCTTTTGCCATTTTGATTTCTTTTCAATCTCTTTCAACTTTACTAGATATTCTTCCCGGTATTGTTTTTTAAAGAATTTGTGTACTTTTTAAATGCCAATCGTTTTGTCTATTTTTTCAGCCAGTTCTTTGGAGGACCATATCTGTTTCCTTTTTCCTCTTATTTTTATTTTTTTTCTAATATAAAGATTTGTTGTCATTTTCATGGCTCCCTTTAGTTTGACCCACTGTTTTCCCACTTTACCTTCCTCCTCCCATACTACCAGTATAACTCCTCTTCCAATGGTGGGTCTGGAAAGCAGAGGTCATACAAGGTCCTCTCTCTATCCCACTGCCCAAGAGTCTCTGCTTCTTTCCAACCAGGGGTGTGTGTGTGGGGGGGGGCAAAGTATGGGAGGGGATCAAAGTATAGGGGGTGACATTCTCCGCAGGAGCTCTTTCTTGAATGTTAATTCAAAGGATGTGAGTTTCGACAAAATACTATGGACTCTGAGGCTGAGTGTCCAAACAAAAATGTTACTACAGAGGTTCTTCAACACAAATTTATGGCACTATATACACCAATTCTTGACACAGCCTATTGGTATCGCAGCTCTTTATCTGTGCAAGTGTCCCTCAGCAGTTGGGTCAGGGAAAAACTTACCTTCCAGGATATGAAAAAGTAAGCCTTCCCAGCCATTCTAACTGTGGCAGAAATCCTCTTCCAAATACTGGAGGTCAACAGAACCTCAGACACTCCAACCCCCCCCCCCCCCCCCCAGTGTACCCCTCCTCCCCAGGATAAGTGTCTCTCAATGAATCATAAAGGTCTTACTCACAGTTCTCTTTCTCCAGATGGCACATAGGATCTTTCATCTGAAAGATCCAGACAGCTCAGAACAAATCGGTCTTCCAAACTTCCCCACTCTAGGGCAGGAAGGGTGGTAGCAAACCTTCCCCCCAAAATAAAAGTCAAATCTTCACAAAAAGGCAGAACTGGAACTCTCCTGCAGTTAATCACCATTGATCCATCTACCGGTTGTGAAATGGAGAGCAGAATAATCTCCTGTAGTCTAGCCTTCTCAGAAGAGGGGACTCCCTGAAATCAGGACAAATACCAGGGATCACAGAAGAAAAAAAAAAAAGACTCCCAAAAACAAATCCAAAATCTCTTAATCAAAACTTGGACACCCTTACATAAACAGGTTGTGTATCAACAAGGTAACTGACCCTAGCAATTCAGTACAAAAGCACAAGCTGTGAGACTTAGCACACCAAGAACAGGGAAAACAAAGAAGGAAACCAGCTCCTTCTCCTCTAATTGCTAATTCAAAATGCCACATTGATCTACGATACAGCCTGCCCTTGAGTATGCGGGAGCCTCCCACTGCAGCAACCTCACAAAGGTGCAGTAGAGCAAGTGGTTTGCTCCACTCCTACACTCTCTACCCAAGTCCTTGACTAGGGCATTTAGTGGAAATCCCAAATGGTCACCAGACAAGACTTTGAGCTTCACGTGATTCCTCTCCTCCTTGACCATTTTATCAAACCATACATCTGATTATCACTGGTAATCAGGTAGGCACCTACCCGGATATTTGAGACACTGCCTCCATTTGCAAGTACCAGGTCTAGTGTCCTCTTTCTGTTATGGGTTCTATTACCATTTGTCTGAGGAGAGCTCCTTGGAAGGCATCGATTTAACAGATGGGATGCTCCAGTCTATATCTGACAGGTTAAAATCTCCCAACACTTCCTCCTTTATGCTTATTTTTGGATATCTTCAACCAGTTCTCTATCCAGTTCCTCTGAGCAGGGGATCTGGAGACTATATCAGAGTAGACAGAAGTGCCATCGCCTCTTTCCAATTCAGCACAAAGCTCCTCTTTTCCTATGCTCCATACACTTCAGTCACATTGATATTTTTTCATAAAGTGTTACTCTTCCTCCTTTATTGACATCTTTATCTTTCCTTAGTAGACAAAAGCCCATTTTGGAAGTATCCTATTCATGGGACTCATTGAACCATGTCGCTGTAATTACAACAATATCCAAGTTCGTCTCCATCATTAAGGCATGCAGTTCTTGCATTTTATTGCCCAGGCTATAAGCATTTGTAGTCATACATTTCCAGTTATTACTTTGTGACTTGCTTGAACTCTGTATAGTTGCTCACTTCTACCCTTTTGCTCAAGAGTAGGCTACTGAATTCATTACTGCCATGATTTCTTCCACAGTCTCCGTTACGAAGCATGGATCCTTGGACCAAGGGGAAGTTGGTACCACCTGTGGGGAGGAGCCCCACAGGTCTCCACCGTTGGCAGATGAGGCTAATAGGAAGCCTGAGACCCCATTGACACTTCACCACTACCAGCCCACATTCCCCTCAGGTTGAGCCCTTGGGTACCGGGGCCGGCTGGACTTACTTGGGGCCTCAGGAGACAGAGTCCAGGTGCAGGTGTAGGTCTTAGCAGGCAAGGATAAGTAGAAGGCAGGAGCTGGCAAGGCAAGGTAGATGATGTGGCTGGAGGTCAGGTGTAAACTGAGGTCTTGGCTGGCAGCGTGTCTCGGAGGTCAAATACAAGCAGAGGTCTTGGCAAGTGGCGAATCTAGGATGTCAGGTACAAGCAGAGGTCTCGGCAGGCAGCATATCTCAGAGGGCAGGTACAAGCAGAGGTCTAGCCGGTCAGAAGCAAGAATACAGGAATGGGACTATCAGGAACACAAGCAGGAGCCGAGTAGCCATGGCGAGGGCTTGCAGGATGGCCTTGCCTTAAATAGTTCCGGGTCACGAGGGAGGGGCACTAGCACCTCCCATAGCAATTCCCTTAAATGTCAGAGGCCACGCTCACATGCCTAGGAGCACGGGGGTACCCCTGAGGGACCAGTTACGCGTGCCCTCCGCAGCAGACCCACAGTGTAGCCCCCTCTCCTTCTCATACAGGCTCCAGCTCCTGGTTCCTCCTCGCGAGCGGTGGAGGGCCGCCGGCTCCAACCTCGGGCCACCCCCTGTTCCTCTGGCTCTGCCTTGGTCCTCAGTACTGCAGCTCAAGATGCCATTGCTCATCGGGCCTCTCCGTATGGCCTGCGGAGAGACGCCACTACCCGCGCCGTGCCCCTCCCTAGGCGCGCACTCATCTCTGATGAAGGGCCCGCGGCAGGAACCTGGCCGCAGCCCCTGATGACGTCGTCAAACTCTTCAGTTTATTTAAGCTCAGGCCTCACTCCATAGCATTGCCTTTGCAACAGGTCTCCTCGCTATCCGAGTACTCGTTGCTACTAGAGAATCCTCTCTATTCTTCGTTCCTGATCTCCGTTGTTCCCGGTTCCTGTCTTCTTCGTTCCTGCCCTATCTATGTGTTGGACTGACTCTAAGGATATCGACTTAGCTTTGTTTGACAACGCTACACCCTGCCTCCAGACCCGGACCTCCGCTATGCTAGACTAACGCTATTGACTTTCTCCGAGATCTGAACTCAGCAATGCTTGCCACGACATTCGCTTTCTCGCCAACCCTAATCCAAGCCTGTCATTGATGCCTCCTCTAGCCTACTCCCTGGACGTGGACTTAATAGGCTTTGGCCTACCTTTGCTCGAGTGCCCCCAGCTAATCTCCGTTCCATTGGTGCCCGAGTTCCAGTACTGTACCCAGTCCAGGATAGGACTACGCCACCTATCGTCTGCTGTCTCTGGGCTGAACCAATCTTTCTTGGTAACCAACCTTGAGGCCCACCTAAGTCCTGCTGGCCCCAGCACCCAAAGGCTCAACCCGTGGGGAACGAGGGCTGGTATAGGTGAAGCTCCAGCGGCCTCTACCTTCAGCCCACTCCAACTGCCGATGGTGGGGACCCGTAGGTCCTCACCTATGGGTTGCTTCAACCTCACCACGGCCCAAGGGTCCACCTCCGATGCAACAGGACCGGGCACCACTGCATCCAGGCTGAAACGGAGCAGCAGCATTGGAGGCCTGGCATAGGCCCCGCATGGAGGGAGCGCGTAACTGGGAAGAAGAATCAGCATTGGAGGCCTGGCGGGGTTCCTGCGTGGAAGGAGCACGCAGTCGGGAAGGAGCAACAGCATCAGAGGCCTGGCGGAGGCCCTGCACTGAAGGAGCGCATGGCCGGGAAGGAGCAGCTACGCTAGAGGCCCGGCAGGAACCCGGAGTGGAGAGAGCATGGCAACCGCAGCACCCCACGGCTGTGAGACTTCCGGGACTAGCAAGCGGTGGGCAGCCGCGGTGGTAGGTGGAAGGAGCAGGTTGCGGCCTACAGTGGCCAGTTCCCATAACACTTCCCTTGCTTTCTAGGGATGACATCCGAAAACCATGATGTTCCATTTGCTACCCCCTCATCTGCCAATGTATGATATGATTTTCTCACTTAAGATTCTTCTTCCAGCCACTGAAAGATATGATTAGAATATAGCCTTTTATCGTTCCATCTATGGCTCCAACCTCCAATATATCCAAATCTTTCTTCCTTGAACCAGGTCCTGAACCATGCTATACAACATAGCCTTTCCTTTCACATGCCTCTGAAAAAGCTAAGGTCTTCATCAGGTGCCTAAGGTCATCTCCTAAATTCTGGAATGCACTCCGTACTACCCTGATTTCATTTACAGACAGGTGATTGGTTCCCAAAAGGATTATAACATTAAGATTAGAGTTCCTTCTTCAATAATAGTAGTAACAATCTGGCTTGTATTCTTGCTAGCTGAAGATCCTGGTAAGTCTTTAACCATTTTGTTTCCCTGCAGCAGTGCCTCCAAGTTAATTCCTTTCATAAGAATCTCCTAACAGACAGGCCGATACAGTACAGTGCGCTCCGACGGAGCGCACTGTTAGCCTGCTATTGGATGCGCGTTTTCCCTTACCCCTTATTCAGTAAGGGGAGGAAAACGCGCGTCCAACCCGCGGCACCTAATAGCGCCCTCAACATGCAAATGCATGTTGATGGCCCTATTAGGTATGCACGCGGGATACAGAAAGTAAAATGTGCAGCCAAGCCGCACATTTTACTTTCAGAAATTAGCGCCGACCCAAAGGTCGGCGCTAATTTCTTCCGGCACCGGGAAAGTGCACAGAAAAGCAATAAAAACTGCTTTTCTGTGCACCCTCTGACTTAATATCATCGCGATATTAAGTCAGAGGTCCGGAAGAGTAAAAAAAAGTAAAAAAAAAAAAAAAGAATTTTGAATTCGGCCCGTGGCTGTCGGGCCGAAAACCGGATGCTCAATTTTGCCGGCGTCCGGTTTCTGAGCCCGTGGCTGTAAGCGGGTTTGAGAACCAACGCCGGCAAAATTGAGCGTCGGTTGTCAAACCCGCTGACAGCTGCCGCTCCTGTCAAAAAGGAGGCACTAGGGATGCGATAGTGTCCCTAGCGCCTCCTTTTCCCCGTTTCTACCGTGCCGCCTAATTTGCATAGTGAATCGCGCGCACCGGCGAGGGGCCAGTGCACGCGCAGGGAGAGCGGGCTTTCGTCCGCTCTCCCGCGGACTTTACCGTATCGACCAGAGAAGGAGCTTTCTGTTTTGGGAAGCTTTGAAAGTGCTTTTTATATACAGTAGGTATCTTTCTAACTCTATTTCAAAATAAGAGGTCATTTCAGAGGCATCATCTGTTTTCAAGGCTTTGAAGGTATTTTGTATGGATATTGTTAGGAAAAGGTGTCTATGTCACAGTTCTTGTCCTATCAGATCCAACAGAGACCATCTATTACTGTTTTGTTTAATCATTTGTGAAAATGGGGGAAGATTTTCTGAAAGCTGTATAGTTGAGGAGATGTTTCTAATTTTGACCACTTCCTCTAAGATGAGTCAACTCCTTTTTCATTTCTGAGAGCTGGAGACAGATGGGGCAAGTTCTAAGCCCCCAGATGGTCTATTTTAGGACTAGAATACCACAGTTCCATATGGAACACCTATATTATTTTTGAGGATTCCCAAGATTCCCTTAGATTATCACTTAATATAACTGGGTGATAATAGACCTATGGCCCTGGAAGATTATATAAGAAAGGCAGACCCTACGGTGGGTGGGATTAGAGTCCAGACAGCAGAAACATCTGAAAACAAATGCAGGATTTACACCCTGTCCCTCTCTCTGCTCATTTTCTTAAGAGAGATCACAGAGCTGCAGTCACTACTCACAATGAAACAAATATCGAAACACAGAAATACAGCAGAAAAAGACTGTGCAACCTATCTAGTCTGCCCAACTAATTAAGCTTTACAATTCCCATCACTTCCTCAGAGATCCTGTGTTTATCCCATGCTTTCTTGAATTCAGATACTGGTTTTGTCTCCACCACCTCCACTGGGAGGCTGTTCCATGTATCCACTACCCTCTTAGTAGAGAAATATTTCCTAGGAATATTCCTACGTCTACCCCCTTTCATCCTCATCCCCTGACTCCTTGTTCTAGAGCCTCCTTTCTGTTGAAAGAAGCTTGCTTCCTGTGCATGGAAACCAATGTCTCAATCATGTCTTCCCTTTCTTCTGGGGTATACATGTTTAGATCTTTAAGTGTGTCCCCATATGCTTTAGAAGAAAAACGACTGAGCAATTTAGTGGCCACCAACTCCAACCAGTTTATAACCTTTTGAAAGTATGGTCTCCAGAACTTTTCACAGTGGGGTCAATTTTAAAACATGCACGCGGTCCCCCACGCGCACGTGGGCGTGCCGATTTTATAACATGCGCACGTCGCCGCGCGCATGTTATAAAATATGACATCTGTGCGCACATATGTAGGTGGGTGTCCCATTCGCGTGCACGGGGGGGGGGGGGGATTTTTCAATTATGTGCGGTGATGCAATAGGCCTTTTTCCCAGTTCCCTCCCAGTCCGCTCCAATTAAGGAGCGGACTGGGAGTGATCTTCCCTAACCCTATCCTTCCTCCCTCTTCCCCGATCCCTAAACTAAACCTAACTATCCCCATTTTTTTTTTTTATACTTGCTGCTAATGGAGCTGTCCCGGCCGGCCCCTCCCCTCCCTGCCCGCCCCTTTCTTCAGGCCCGGCACTTGTGCACGCATTGGAGGTTACGCGCATGATCAGGCCCTTTCGAAAATGCGTAACCCCCCGATTTTTCCGCACACAGGGCTTTTAAAATTTGGGTGAGTATTCCAAATGAAGTCTCACCAGAGACCTATACAGGGGCAGTAGCACCTCCCTTTTTCTTCTGACCATTTCTCTCTCTATGCAGCCAAGTATCTTTCTGGCTTTTATCATCACTTTATCCACCTGTTTGGCTGCCTTAAAATCATCAGATACAACCCCCACCCCCGCCAGATCTATCCCCAAGACTGTACCTCTCCCTTGGATTTTTGCAGCCTAAATGTTAGCGGCCAGACTCTAGACCATTCCACAAGCTTTGCTAGATCCCAAGTCATATTTTCCACACCTTCCTGGTTGTCTAACCTGTGCAGATTTTGGTAGAATCAGCAAAAAGGCAAACCTTATCAGACAAGCCTTCTGCAATGTTGCACACAAAAATGTTAAAAAGAGCCAGTCCAAGGACTGATCTTTGAGGCACACCGCTAGTAATGCCCCTTTTCTTGGCGTGAACTCCATTTACCATTACCCTTTGTCACTTCCCACTCAACCAGTGTTTTTCTTCCTTTACAAAAATTCATATACTGCTTCGGCATAGTTCAAACTAGTTTACAGAAAATCATGTGTAAGCTCTACAAAAATAAATGCAGAAATAAAATAAACATTCAAGTAAAATATAAACTAAAAGCAAACCTATTTCCACAAAAAAGATCAAACAGAAACTCATAACTCCATGGAGACAACTGGTCAGAAGCTGAATTTTACAATGATAAAGTTTAGTCGATGGTGTCATCCTATAAAAAAAACGAATGCACTTGCAGCTAATGTTCAAGGTTAAAAGCTAACTGAAATAGGTTTTCAATTACTTCCTGAAACTCTTAGTGCATAATATTAACCTGAGTTGTTTTGGTAAACAGTTCAAAATGTCAGACCACCTAGAGAATGGGTATACTCTCTAGTCTTGACTAAATGTGCTGCCTTAATTGAGGAAACAGAAAGTAACCTGGACTGTGAAGAACGTAGATTACTAGAAGATTTATAGGTCTTAAACATAGCACATTTCCAGGGAGACTCAAGAGCTATCAAGTAATTTATATATATTATCATGGCTACCTTGCATTTAATTTGCCAAGAGACTGGTAGCCAGTGGAGCTTATACAGAATTGGGGTGATATATTCACAGACTCAGGCCTGTCAATACATGAGTGGTTTAAATCAACCAAAAGAGTCCTCACCCATTCACAGAAAATAATTTCAAAAATGCAATTTATTCATGAAAACACATAAAATAGATCCTATCTAGACAATGATTCCTAAACTAACACATTCATCCATCCATACCACAAACATATCACAGTTCCCATCAACCCCTTTTATAAAAACAACAAATATATCGTATAAAAATCCCAGCACCAATGTGTAACACTGATTGTTAATATAATATCACATATAACTTACAATCTTTTATTCTCTTAATTTAAATAGCATTTCATAATATCTCACAATGAATGCTGCAGTAAAACCACTGTGTGTGTTGGAACCAGATATTCTCACGTTTCCGTATTACACACTATACTTTTCTCAGCAAACCGGTGACAACGTCCATTGGACCTGCCCATTCTGTGAATGGGTGAGGACTCTTTTGGTTGATTTAAATTACTTGGTTGAAGAGTACCTTCATATAGTAATTACCCTCAGTGTAGTGTACCTTAGGAATACATGAGTGGTAGCACTTTGGGCAATCTACAAGGCCTTAAGGTTGAATTTGAGACATTAAGATATAAAGCATTACAATAATTGAAGCCAATGTATAACAGACACTGCAGTACTATGTGGAATTCATTTGTTTTCAATTGTGGCTTTAAATGATGCAGAATTCTCAGTTTAAAGAATGTTGCTTTGGTAACTGCATTAATTTGTGGATGCACAGATAAGTTTGAATCTATGACCACTCCAAGGTTCTTTAACTGAGACACAACTGAGATCTGAAAGATGAAAACAGAGGGTTTTTCTTTGGCAGGTGTATTTTCCAGAATCATAACTTCTGTTTTGTCAATATTTAGTGCAAGTTTACGGTAAAACAACCAGGTTTTTACTGTTGAGAGGCAGAAACGAACAGGAAGAAAGAAGTGCCTGTCACTGGTATTAATTCTAAAACTTATGCTGAGAGAGTCAGAAGCCTGAAGATTGAAGCTAGATAAATGTTGAAAATAGTGGCCAAAAGGGCTGAGCCCTGAGGAACTACTATATTCACAGTATGCCAGGCCAATGCATGAGAGTTAATTCAAGTTTTAACAAATATGCCCTGAACCAGTCTAGAGTTTTCCCAGCAATGCCAAATTCACTCAAACAATGAATTAATATAGCATGGTAAATCATACTAAAGGCAGTCAACAGACCTAAAAGGATTTGCCCACAGCACTGGCCAGGGTCAAAACCTCGATGGATGGTATCCAGAATTGATATCAAAAGAGTTTCTCTCCCTAGCCCTTTTCAAAATCCAAACTGATATGGATAAGAGATTGAATAATTGTCCAAATAGTCAGTGAGCAGTCTATGATCTATAGCTTTGATTAATTTTACCAGAAAAGGTAACGAAGAAATAGCATGGTAATTAGTAAAACAAGATGAATCTAAAGAAGGCTTTAGAGGAGAAGGCTTACAGAGGCCTGTTTTAGTGATGTGGGTAAAAAAAAACCCAACTGCTAAGGATAAATTAATAACATCCATCAAAAAAGGATTTATAACATCTCTAAGAAACTTGAGGAGCATCGTGGAGCATGGTTTCAAAGGACATGAAGATTGATTCATGTTAGAAATAGGCTGGGATACATCATCTGATGATTCCCAGTCTGTCACTCTATTGCCCAGACCATGAGCACTCAATTTATTTATGTCACCTATGCAGAACCGAGTCAAATGCATTACTGAAATCCAACAACACTAGATCTAGCACTCTCCCTTGATCCAAATCTCTAGACACCCAATCAACGAATCTGATAAGATTTGTTTGCAAGACCCACCTCTGGTAAAATCATGCTGCCTCAGATCTTGCAATCCTTTGGATTCCAGAAACCATACTATTCTTGGTTTTAGCAGTGATTCCATTAATTTGCTCACCACATAAGTAAGACTAACTGGTCTGTAGTTCCCAGCTTCCTTCTTACTTCAACTTTTATGAATAGGAACCACATACGCCCATGTTCAGTCCCTCTGGAACTATTCCTAAATGTAAAGAAGCATTGAATAGGTCAGGCAGCAAAGCTGCCAAAACTTCTCTAATTTACCTAAGTACCCTAGGATGCATCCCATTTGGTCCCATTGCCTTAGCATCTTTAAGTTTAGTTAGCTCCTCATGAACACATTTTTCTGAAAATCGATTTAAGATTTACCTCACTTCCAATCTTATCTGTTTTTGTTTTATGTGTTTCTGCTCCTTGCCCTTCCACAGTAAACACTGAACAGAAATATTTAAGTTAGTTTTGTTTTTTAATCATCAGCCTCTACATATTCCTCCCATTTATCTCCAAGTCTCACAATGCCATGTTGGCACTTCCTTCCATCAATAACATATCTAAAAAAAAATAATAGTCTTCCCCTTCCCTCTACTGTTTTACTGTATTTGCTATTTTTCCTCCATTTGAATGTTTGCATTCCTGACTACTTTCCCATTTTCTCTTAGCTTTTCCAGATATCTTAGCTTCTCTTCCTCTTTCTGTGATCTCTTGTAGTTTATGAATGCTAACTTTTTCTCCCTTACCTTTTTGGCTACTTTTTTAGAAAACTACAGTTGCCTCTTTTTCCTTTATTAGCTTTCCTAACAAAAAGGTTAGCTTCCTTTACAATATCTCATTTCAGTTTTACCCACTGCTTTTTATTTTTTTTTTTTTACTTCCCCTAGATTTCCCCATGGAAGCTAACAACTCCTTGAGGTACACCCCCATTATAACAAAGTTAATTTTCGTGAAATCTAGGACTCTTGCCTTTGAATAAACCTTTTATCTCCTATGCTGTAATACTGAACTACACCATCCAGTGATCGTCCACTACAATATCAGATACTGTCCCCATTGGTGAGCACCAGGTTTATTCCGTCCCTTCCCATGTAGGTTCAATTACCAGAACAATTCTCCTTACAGAGAATGCAGGATCTCCCTGTTTATAGAAGACGTTGTAGCTGGAACGCCCACTGAACATTCGGCGGACTGAAATCCCCTAGCACTAGCACTTGCTCTATCAGAGCTTACAAGTGGAAGGGAAACAAAAGAACAGGTAAAAATTGAACACTGAAGAAAATCTAATAATGGAACAGCACAATAAATTTAGGCACATATTTTATTTTGATCTGCAGTGCAGCAGCACATTATCCATCTTGTATGTGTGATTTTTTTTTTTTTAACATGACCTGAAGTTTCTCAGATTTTTAACATGTTTATGTTTCTGTGACTGTACCTGCAATACTGCACCAATCAAAAAAATGGTATGAAATAAACTCTGCTGATGCTAAATTGTAAAGTGTGCTGAGAGCTTCTTAAAATGAAATATGTGATATAAATCCTGTTGATTATTATTACTACTAAATTAAAACATTTGTTGTCATCTGACAGTCTTTTTTTCATTCGTGTCTGCAGTTTTCCCTCAGCACTCTGTTCCTCCAGCTACAGAGTGCTACCCACGAAAAATAGTTAAGCTCAATCATCTATCTGGACTTCACCACTAATAGGCAGTCAGAACTCCTTCACATGTATTTCAAGTAAGCAACAATGTATGAATATAATTTAAATATTTGTATAACATTTTAAATTACCAAGCGAAAACATGCATATATATATAAATACATTTGTATGCTGTTTTCTGAGCATTAAACGTCCCCTTGCTGGAAATTTTTAGCTAGATCAGGGTAGACTGTTTTCAAAATGTTCCTGCAGCTAAGACCTGATCTCCAGGTGATACAATATCCTCTCTCACCAAAGATGGGTCTCCAAGGGCTTGTACCCAGGAGAAAAGGGTTAGGACGGCCATTGTAGTTGGTGATTGCATCACTGGGAATGTAGATAGCTGGGTAGTTGGAGGACATGAGGATTACTTGGTGCAAAGGTGGTAGACCTTACGCATCACCTAGATAAAGTTTTAGACTGTGCTGGGGAGGAGCCAGCTGTCATGATACATGTGGTGTACAGGAAGATGTAGAAGGGAGGTTCTAGAAGTCAAATTTAGAGTTTTAGGTATAAAGCTGAAATCCACAACTTCCAAAGCAGCATTCTTGGAAATGTTCCTCATTCCACATGCAGAACCCAAGGCAGGCAGAGCTCCAGAGTCTCAATGCATGGATGAGACGATGGTGCAAGGAAACAAGCTTTACATTTGTTAGGAACTAAGCAACATTTTGGGGAAGGAAGAGCCTATTTCAAAAGGACGGGCTACAATTTAATCAGGGTGGAACCAGACTACTTGTGCTAATTTTTAAAATGGAGATATAGCAGCTTTTAAACTGGAACATGGGGAAAAGCAGACAGTTGCTCAGCAGTGCATGATTTAGAGGGAGGTATCTTCAATGAATACTAATAAAACAGGGAAATTAGAACATCCCAATAGAGAGGCAAAAGTAGCCCAGGTGCCATTACATAAAGAGCAAACAGTTTAAAAATTCCAAATTATCCCTGTCAACTGCTAGAAAGATTGTAAATACAAACAAAAAACATATATCGAAATATCTGTATACAAATGCCAAAAAACTAAAAAACAAGATAAAAGACTTAGAATATATAGCATGAAATGTAGACATAATTGGCATCTCAGAAACAATGCATCTTTAATAACTAAAAGGTATTAATGATGCACAGAAATCAAGCATTTTCCAGTAGAAAGAAAACTGCAGAACTAGGGGTCATAATATGTAGCTCCAAGGGGATATGCTTGTGAAATATTTCTTTATGGAAAGGGTGACGGATGCATGGAATACTCTCCTGGAAGAGACAGCAAAATCAAAATGGCATGGGATAAACACAGAGGATCCCTAATGGCTAAAGGATGGAAATGAAGAAAAAAGGTAATCTGTGTTAACTGGGGTAACCTACACGGAGCGGCAGTTAACATAAGGTATGAGGAAGGGGGAGGGGGTTAATCTGCACAAAGCAGCAGCTACTACCTTTGTCAGAATGTACGGAGAGAAGCAGTTACTATCCTTAAAAATAAAAAAGCTTGCTGGGCAGACTGGATGGACTGTTGGGTCTTTTTCTGCCATCATTTACTATGTTACTGTGATGGAAGGAGGATAACCAATGGGTCAGTGCGATACCAGGCTACAAATTATATTACAATGGTAGGGTGCATTAAACTGGTGGTGGCTGGCATTATCTGTTAAAGATAGAGTGAACAGGATAACGATCCCTCAGGAGACTAATTGCACAGTGGATGGAAATTCTATATGTGTTGGGGAAGAGTATGGCAGTGGGTGTACACTACCATGTGCCTGGCCAGAATGAGTAGATAGATGATGAAATTCTTCTTTTTCCTCTCCTTTTAATTATGCTGGTTGTCATTTTGCCTTTCTTCTGCCTTTTTTAATGTGTGAAATACATCTGGTTTGGGACATCAGTGTCCACACCTGATGTAAACTCTTAACCTTTGCAGTTACACCTTTTAGTTTTTTTTTGTTTTGTTTTTTTTAAGAGAAGCTAACAAATTTGGCAACACAGTAATAACAGGAGATTTCATTTACTTCAATTTTAACTGGGTCAATGTCACAACAGGACATGTTAGAGAGGTAAAGTTTCTTGTTGAAGAAGCTGGTGCAGGAACAAATGAGAGGGGGAGCCATTTAGACCTAATCCCTAGCAGAGCTCAGGACTTGGTGCAGGAGGTAACAGTAGAGGGGCAACTTGGCAACAACAATCATAACAATTAAATTTGACTTAACTGGAAGGAGGACATTAAGGAAAACTACTTATCTAGCATTTTACTTTCAAAAGGGTGGACTATGATAAACTGAGAGACTATGTGAGAGTGACAGTGTGTGTGTGTGTGTATATGTATATATTTATTTATTTATTTATTTTTAGTTTTTATATACCGATGTTCCTGTATAATATACATATCACACCGGAGAGGCAGTTTACATCGAAACATTTTTATATATATATATATATATGAGAGAGAGAGAGTGTGTGAGAATGTGAGCCTGAGTATGTGTTTGAGGATGGAAGGGAAGAAGACAGATGGAGAGAGAAAAAACAGGGGAAAAAAAAGAGACCCTGTAAAAGGAATTGGGAAAAGACCGAGAAAGGGAATGTGGGGGGAAAAAAGCCTGGGACCAACTGATTAGAAAAATAAGATCAGACAACAAAGTAAGAAAAAAAATATTTTAGTGGTTGGCATATGTAATCTTTGGAAATGTGCATTTGTATTTTGCTCTTTCTTCAATATGCCACTGTTCAGAGTCTGGCTTTTCAGGCTTTCCATTTTATTTTTGTCTGCATGTTTCCATTTCTAATTTGTAGTCCCTTATTCTGTATTAGGTATGTGTTCTGCATGTGTAACTGAGGTGCAGTATTTCTGCTGGCATGTAGTTTTTCTGTAGGGCTTTGCTCTATTAACCCCAGTAGGTGGTGTATTAATTTTCTAGAGCATGGTATAACATTTACTTTGCTGCCCTGTCATGGATAAAGCTGCTGCTGTTTGAGTCCTGAGAGGGTTTGTGTTACTTCTCAAAGTGTTTGGCAATGAAGGGTTTCGTTATTGAGATGAGTGAATGTGTGGAAGAGAAGGAGAACTGAGTGAGTGTGCATGTGAGTGAGAATCAGGGGAGTGAATGAGAGGAATGAGAGTGAGAGTGAGTGTGTATATGTTTGTGAGAAGGAGCATGTATGCATGTGAAAGAGTATGAGAATGAATATGCAAGTGCGTTAGTGTGTGTGTATGTGAGAAAGTTTGTGTGCATGCTGCTCTAATGTTCTCTCTAAGGATGGGCTGTTGTGAGCATAAAATTGATAGGCTTTTTGCATCAAAGAAAGTAGTGCTCACAGAGTAATGAAATCAAAACTGTTTGCTCACGAGCAAAAATGTTTGCACACAGTAACCCAATTAGAGGGAACATTGATGGTAGAGCTTGGTTTAAACAAGTCAATGCCATTTTCAAGATAAAATGAAGACCCAATCAGGATTTAATAATGTCAAAGCAATGTTTTCCATTGATTAGTTCCAAATTGACAGAGGATATCCCCCAGTCCTAGATCACAAAACATCCACTTTAACTATAAAAGTGCAGCAAACACAAGTTGCAATTGGTATTTCATCATCAGGGGAGTAATGAAGCATGGTCGTGGTCAGTTGAGGAAGTACATTTTGGGGCTTTGAAAAAGGGGCGGTAAGGGGGCGGGAGCATGGGCGGGGCGCCGGTCCAGGGGCGGTCCAGAGGCGGGACCGAGGCCTCCGGCACAGCAGCCATGCCGGGGGATCGCGCGCCGGCAGCTGGCTGGCGTGCACAAAATAAAGGTGGGGAGGATTTAGGTAGGGCTGGGGGCTGGGTTAGATAGGGGAAGGTAGGAGAAGGTGAGGGGGAGCGGAAGGAAAGTTCCCTCCAAGACTGCTCTGATTTCGGAGCAGCCTCGGAGGGAACAAGTGTGCACTTCTTGCACGGGCTGACCCCGGATTTTATAACATGCACGCGCATGGTATAAAATCGGGCGTAGATTTGTGCGTGCCGGGTTGCGCGCACAAATCTACGCCCGCACGTAGCTATTAAAATCCGGCCCTTTATGCATAATTTATGCACTTTTGAAGGTTTTTTTTTTTCACTTTTGCATTTTTAAGAAGTTTGAGATATTAATAAATGATGGACTTTTGGGTGAATGATTATACTAATGTAAGAGTACTTTATTAGGATAGCACAGTTATATGTAAACATATGATATCCGCAAAGGACTACTGAGGCTAGCTTTCAGGTAGCCAATGAACACAGGTAAAAAGTCGCCCACCCTCAATGAGGCTAAATGTTTGGCGCTCTTCTACAATGAGTGCACTTTTAGCCACATTGGGAGGTGGCATTTCGGGGGTGGGGTGGGGGGCACATATTTAGATTCAGGGCGAATCATACACAGAAATGGTAGTTTCAAATCTTTGCTAGTACTTTTCCAGCAGAATTACAATCCGCACAAAAAGCAGGTGCAGGTGACCACATGCACGCTGTAGCCACAGCACTTTTCAAAGAAAGTCCTGGCACACAATCCCTTTGACAACTGGGGCAGAGAATGAGAGTAAAAAGCAGGCACGGACAATGCATCAACATGGGCAGCTTGAAAACTGCCCCCAGTATCAGGCAGCAGCATTTCCATTTTATTTCTGTTATTGATTTAATTGTAATTAATTTCATTTTATCCTGTGTTGTTGTTTGCTTTTTTTTATTTTATTTTATATTGTGAATGTTTTATCTGGAAGCCGCCCAGAACACAGGCTGGAGCAGCATACACATTTTTTAAATAAATAAAAGAAAGTGCTGTCACAGATGTTTGAGGTATAAGTACCTCGACGTTATTCCGTCTGACTGTACTAAATATGCCCATACAAGTGGGAACCCACAAAAATTACAGAAGCGTCTATGTTTTCTTATTTTTGCTTTCCACTTATTCTCTCACTCCTGCCAGAGCCCTGTACTGCTAAGGCTGGTTAGGAGATCCGCTAGCCTCAGGATCACACACCGTTGCCCAGGTCAATTTCTCTTTCTTCAGTGCCCACTGACATGCAGAAGCCATTTTTAGAGTGGCAGTTGTTAAAGCTATTACTAACACCTTGGGTTTTTTTTTAAATTTTTTTTTAAACACTCTTGTTTTTTATAAAAATCAAACCACTCCTCAGAAAAATTCTGAAGTTTTTACTTTCCAAAGAGAAAATCAATCATGTCAGCAATGAACAGGAAGTGCCTAAAGATCATATCAGTACCAAATCTTCCATTACTATGTAAATATGGTCATTTAAATAGTTTAAAAAAAAACAAAAAACGATTGCACATAGAAGGAAAATGTATTTCCTACAAATTACATGCCGAAATCTATTATAATTGCAGTTACTTAACTATTTATAAGTAATCTAGTTATTGGATCTTATTGCATTTTAATATTATCCCTTCTTAGGGTGTGAGGCTGCTTAATATACCATTTAAATGCAAATCTCCAGTAACAGCAGATATATTTTTCTGTCCAAATTCATTCAGTGTTGCTGATTTAATAAACATGCTGAAAACAAATATTAAATAAAGTTTAATTGTAAATACTGCTGTGTTTTCATCAGCTTGTTTGGTACTTCAGTGACCTTTTGTGTCTGGAACCAGCAACCCCCGAGAGGAAGAATCAGTAGAGTGGAGTCCCAAGAAACTCAAAAGATGTCACAAGTTCAAACCAAGATTTCTCTTATGGTTAAACCCGCCCAGGCGACCTTCCTGCTGGTGAATTTGGAGACATACCGAATTAGTCTCACTACATAAAGACGATCCATGAAGCCATTCTCTGCTGGCACAACAGCATAATGGGATATGTGTTCCTGAGCTTTCTTCTTGTGTCCCAGCCTGTCCGGTTCCTCCTCTCTGGGATCCTACAGACAGTTCAACTGATACTGATTCCAGGCTTTTCCGACTCACAGGATGGGCTAATCCAGATGCCAACCAGTCCGGAAGACTAAAAGTTATGCTCTAACTTGGCCTTATTGGTTGCCTATGGTATGACACTCTGACATTTTGGAGAACGTGAAGAGATTTTTGTACTACATTTAGATGACTGGATGGTTTGCTTAGTGGGTTTACTGCATAAAGCATCTCTGAGAATTCTGAATTATTCAGTGCTTTTCAGTTTTATTCCTTTTTTCATACAATTATTAATAAAAAAATATTTTTTATGTTAAAATATAAAAATGCACAGATTCTATGATAGTTGTACTCACAGAAAACTGACTCGCTTATTGCCTACCATGCTGGGAAGGAGGAGCTGTGAGACTAAGCTGCGAAGAGGGCTTCTCTGAGATAACTGTCTCTTTAAATTTGGACTGATTAGTGCAGGGGGAAACCTGCATGATCTATAAAGAGTGTGAGATGCCCCTGATGCCTCTTTGGGGCTTCTCTGGGGTCAAAATGCTGCCAGTCTGAAGGCTGGCAGACACCATTTTATTATATGGCCATACAACAAAATGGCGCTGGCCGGCCCTAAGGCTGGTGCCATTTTGTTGTCACTATGGTGCCGGTCTCATGGTCAACCGGTGCCATTTTTAAGAGATGTCAGTGGGGCAGGAGGTGAGTGGGCATCCATCTTGCTCCTTTTTCTATACAGGACCCCCATGGAAAGGGTAAGTGGGGGCCAGGGTGTTTCCCGGCCCTGGCACTTTTTTGGGGGCTTGGGGCAGGGTTCACACCCATGCCATTGCACCACCAACTTGGTCAGTCACCTTATGCCACTGCGTGCAAATGGTGCTTATTGAAAATGCGTGGTTAATTTTCAGAAACATTTTCTGTAGAGTTTGTTTCACAAAATTCCATTGCTTAGAGCCAGAACTTATGCTTCACAATGACATTATCCAAATGATCTGACAAAGAGTAAAAATAATTTACCATCAGAAGCTTGAAGACTGTATACCAGCCCCAGGGCTAGAAAACCTTTCGCAAGGAACTCCCCAGCATCCTCACCCATGTCCGTTACCAGTTTGGCAAAGTATTCGCCTTCTTCCAGCTGTAAAAAGTGAAAAAAAAAAAAAAGTTAATACAAGTTCTCTCGTAAGAACTGCCATACCGGGTCAGACCAACTGTACATCACGCTCAGTATCCTATTTCCAACAGTGGCCAATCCAGGTCACAAATACCTTGCAGGAAGCTAAATCATAGATAAGATTCCATGCTGCTAAAACCCAGGCATAAGCAGCAGCTTTTCCCAAGCGTATCTGATTTTCTCATCTTTCATCTTCACACTGTCACAGAGATCAGCAGCACTGACTGTAGGAAATTCCATTACAATATTTGTAAAAGACTCAAAAGCGCATGCTTTAGAAATAACACACAGGAGGAAAACAGCTTTTGGTGGAAAGAAGTGCTATGAGGCCAGCGAGGAGCATATACTCAAGAATAACGTACGGATGCATGGAACAGCTTCTCAGAAGAGGTTCTAGGGGCAAAACTATATATATATATATATATATATATATATATATAAAATGAAAAAAAAGGCATGGAACAAGCCCAGAAGATCTTTAGGAAATTTAGGATGACATCAGGTCATGTAATATCGCTAGTACTGCAGTGAAAGTGGGCAGACTAGATGAGCTTGGTGGGGTTTTTTTTATCTACTTCTATATTTAAATGAACTGTGCAGTATTTTATAGAAGTACCTTTGGCAAGCAGTAATACTTGCACAGTCTCAGTAAAGCATCTGACTATTAAATCGTTAGCTGTTTTTGGACCACTAGATTGCAGTTCCCCTATATGGTAATTTATTACCTTTCCAGGTCTCCATTTCTCTTGATAAGACTGAAAAAAAAAATCAAATCATTCAGCCCATCTTGCTGTAGTGAACAAGTTCCCTTTATTCAGGAAATGTGTAGACAGAGGCTCGCTGCCACAAAAGAATCAGGAAGCAATACCTGCCTCCGCACTTACAATTCCTTCTTAGACAAAGTATTAGAATTTAATTGACAGTTCTTGTACTTCTCTTATTATTTAACTATTTACTCTTTATACTGTATATCTCTAGAAAAAGCAGAAATACAACATTTCACAGATTGGTTATCAAAAGCAGAACTGTAGTATTTTGCTCATTAATAATCATTAATCACAAGTCACGCTATATTTATGCAATCTTAATGTTTTTTTCAAATTAAACAACTACTGGTTATAACTGGTTTTATTCTTACCATTATTTATTAGCTTGCTACATAGCCCTCTGTCAACCAGCCTTAAGCAGTTTCCACCTTAAATAAGTATATAATAGAAAAGGGGAACTTAAAACTCTTTTTCTAACTGCGTAGTCCAGGCCTTGTCAGCCTCAATGCATCACTACAAATGGGATTCCAAGCAAAGAATCCCTCTAAATCTGACAAGTGTGTCAGCGAAGACAACAAGGTTTGGAACAGTGTTATAAATTAGAACGTGCACAGTTGTATCAGACTGGTTGATGCAGCATTTGCAATGTTATTTGGGATATCCCAGCCAATGTGGACCAATTCAACCCTAAGGGGTAGATTTTAAAAGAAGTGCGCGTGGCCTACATGTGCGCACGCTACCCGTCGCGTGCCCATATACGGTTTGGCTAAGTTTTGTATTTCTTTAAACTTATACCTCGTCTCCAGCAGAAGTAAACTTATGCGGCAGTGGATCGGGGCGCACACCCAACTGCGTAAGTATGTACATGCACATCTATCCAGGCCACGCCCTGATATGCCCATGCCCCGCCCAAACCATGCCCATGCCACGCCTCTTTTTGAAAACGTTTTGAGATGTGTGCGCAGCAGGAGATAACGCATGCATCTGGGCAGCTTTTAAAATTCGGTAGGTGTGCACGAGCCCGACTTGGGTGCCTACCTCCCAATTTTGGCATGCCAGGCTTTTAAAATCTACCTCATTACACTTAATAAATACGAAGTCTAAAAACAATACATAAACCCCCCAACCACTAAAAGAACTGGTGAACCTCCTGCACCGAACGGTCATACTAAGGATGTGCTTTCATTTGAATCTATATCATGCCATGTTGTTTTTAAAAAAAGAAAAAATATTAAAAAATCAGTTTTAGATTTTATTTTCTTTCATTTTTAGTGCACACTATTTCTGAATAGTGCACTATATGCAAATAGTGTAAGAATTTTCAAAATGTATCTCTCAGTTTTGTCTGGTCCCTCTTTAGAAATACAGAGCCTGAGACCCAAAGTTCAGGTGCCTTAAAAGTAAGCAGGGCAAGGTCGGGTGGGAATGAAATTAGATACCCAGTGCTGATTTCCAGTGCTGGGCACCTGAGTTAGGTGCCTAAAAATAGGAGAATCAATGGCAATTCTAAATTTAGGAGCATCAGTTTTAGGTGACTATATTCAGCCCAAAATTAAGGTGTCTAAAGTTGGCTGAATATAAGCCTTAAATTAGGCAGCTAACTTAGAAACTTAATTTTGGTGCTGAGTATCTTCTGAATATTGGTCTCAGATGTTTTATGCCAGAACAGAGTGCTTGAGAAAAATAAAAGATGCAGATAAAGTAAAGAGGCAGGCCCAGGAGCCTATATGAAAAAAACGTGTTACTGGGATAGTTGAAGAGAAACACTAGACAAAGTGAACATGTGGTTTTCTTTTCTCTCCTCTTTGAAACAGGGCAGAAGCAGCTGTTCCTCTTCAACAGCTCAACACAAAGATAGAGACAAAACTCCACCAACTTTTAAAAAGGGCATTTTAAAATTTTAAATCCAACAAAACATGCAACTTTAGCAAAACTCTGAAAGGGTCTGTAAGAAAAGCAGTTATGAGACTCTCCTGTAACAGAAGTACTCTACTCTCTGCCATATTTCTTAAGATGTAAGTAAAATAGATGTTTTCCTTCAAAAAATAACCCCATCAAGTGTTTAAAGGAAATGTCAACTCACCATGTCTTTAGCCAGAAGCCCCTCCTAACAAAGACCCCGCATGCCATCACCTTGGCTAATACTGCTATAAAACCAAAAGCCATATCCTCTAGAAATTTGGCCCCAATAGTCACAGAGCCACAGGAAGAACTTGATCCATAGTTGTCCTTCCCTCTCATCAGTTCCTCTCTTTCCTTTTGCTGAGCCAATTTCACATTAGCTCTGGATATATCTGCTGAGGACATCGCAACCTGCAACATAACTCCATTAAGTGGTAAATCCTTTTTATGCCCATTTCCATCCATTATCCAGGCTATCCTTCAGTGATACTGCTCATACTGTCATGCATTTTGATAGCACCAACATAAAGCTGTCCATATTAGGAGCCAAGCTCTATTGGTTTATTTTTTTTCTTTTGATAAAACTCATCATGGAAAGATACTTCAGAATAATTCCTCTGCAGTCTGGGTGAGCCCGGTCCATTTCTATAATCTCTATTACCACAGAATGAACAGAATGAAGCTTCTTGGATTTGGATGGTCTCTCCAGAATGGGATCTGCCTTCCTGTCTGGTGTTGCCTCAATCATCAGATGTCACCACAGAACTTATCTCTGATTCTATAAATAACCAAGGCCTTCTAGCCTCTTCTTCCACTTCTGTGTCAGAGTACATCTCCCCTGAGGATAACAAATAAATCTCTGGATGGAATCCAAATTGTAAAGACTATGAAGAGGGACTGAGATGCTGACCACTTTTCTTCTCTTTCTTGTGGGGGAAAGATCCTTTGGAACTAGAGTTTTCTTTTTTTAAAACTGAGCTTTTCCTTCAAATATTCATGGAGTTTGTCTACAGTAGAGGGGTCCAAGATATTTCTCAGTGTCTCTCCATTTCTCTCGCCTGACCCCCTACCTCCTTGTGTCTCATCTGCTCCTGCCCCTCTGGCACCCAGAGATCTCTCATTGCTCTCTAAATTTTCCCTTTCATTCATACTGCAATAGTGCATTATATCCATTCCATACAACCCAGGCAAGAATGGACCCTACCTCTCTTTCTGCTTTCTTATTTTTATCTCTATATGGGCACAAAAAGCTCTCTTAAGAAAATAACATTTTGGCTATTACTCCCCCTCAGCAGGCACAGGACACTTTGGTAATGTATACCATTCCTTCCTACTCCTAGGAGTTCTGTTTCCTCAGATCAATCCAGGAGTGCTCAGGTAACACATTTTTGCTATTTCAGGCCTGAAAGTTGAACCTGCCAGTGTTTCAGCTTAGTCCTACGATCGCTGGACACCTAGGAATGAAAGTGGCTGTGGGCTGATTTTAAGTACAGGACTTCAAGACCTGTCTATTATACAGACAATATAACACAATGAATGGTTAAACTGGTATCTATTTCAAACTTATATTATTGAGCCATCACCTTCAGAGTGCAACAATTTTTTTGTTTGTTTGTAGGACCTTTACTCATAGAGTCAGTGAAATGTAACAGACTCTCCTTATGGTATCGGGTCACTTTACTTTATTTATATCATCTTTTTTATAGTTATGAATAAAATTCACATATTCTTAATGCATCTCCTGTTTAAGGGTTCTACTAGCAGTCACAGTCATAAATGATGATACTCATCGCAACTGGCGTCCCGATTGGCATCTCAAACTCAGTCCCGACATGATCGCGTTTCGGACCACAAAAGGTCCTGCCTCAGGGGAATCACTCCTTCGAAACTGCTTTGCTATGACGTCCAACAACAATCTCTCCAAATTCATCCAATTCTTGATCACCAGCTCTTCTTAAATCCACGACTGTTTTCGTGGTCTACATTTAGACTCGCCGTATTTGAAAACATGGCAACAAACCGGAACTCTTTAAACCCTTGAAACTGGAAATTACGACAATGAACCAGGTTTCCAATCAGGTCGTCCTCCGGGCAATATATCACTCACACGGGAGTCTTCTACAACGTCCAGCCTTAGAAATATATCCCATGCTTAGTCTTCTACCAGGTCCTCCAAGACCAGCAACACTCCATTGAAACAATTCATATAGTATGTCTGGCATCTCAAAATAAACGAATCAATTCTCCATTAACCTTTAAAATAGGGAATATATATATATATATATATATATATATATATATATATATAAACACCCTCTCCCATGTCCAAAGCCTATCCAAAAAATGAGGAACCTGGCAGTCATCTGGTATAACATATCTCAACAGTCCCAACACGTACAGCAGTCATAGGCAGTCTTCAAATTAAGGAGTACCAATTGATCTTCTCATTAAGACCAAAAGGATCCATGGAATTTAAAGTAAAAATCCAATGGTGTTCACATTTATTTAAAAGGTATTGCACATTACCACCTCTAGGGCTAGGCTGCACCTTCTCCAAAACTAACCAATGTAGGTCAGTAAACATATGTTGTTGCTGTATACAATGTTGTACTAACGGGGCAGTCAACTTGGAAGTTTTAATGCAGCTCCTATGTTCTATGAGTCTTGTCCTGATCTGCCTCTTAGTCCTACCTACATAAATTAATTTGCAAGGGCATTGGATGACAAATAACACCTTCAGAATCACATGTGGCCGAAGCCTTCAAATTCACCACAACATCCGAATGCGGGGCCTGCCATTGCTCCCCTGTTAGAGACAGAACACACATATCACAGTGCCCACAGGTGTGATGTCCACCACTCCCAATTTTGCTCAATGTCGAAACAAATGTAGACTTAACCACCAGGTCACGAATATTTTGTCCCCTAAAAAACGCAAATCTAGGTCCCGATTGAAAAACACGATGAAGGCAGTACTGCGTGAAGGCAGTACCATCAGGACCACTTTATACCGCAGATGCTGATCGCAATCACTATCTGCGATATTCTAGTTTTCATCCTATTAGATTGAAGAATGGGTTACCAATTTCTCAATTTCTGAGATTGCAGAGGATATGTTCTACGACAGATGAGTTCCGTATGCAAGCATCAGATTTATTTACAAGATTTGTCCAGAAAGGGTATCCGTTATCTATTCTTAAGAACGCTTTCAAGAGGGAACTTTATGCAAACAGATCTCTCCTGCTTCAATATCAGCAATGTCCTTTTTCCCAACAGCTTACATGTACTCTACAATATTCTGCTAAGATCAATGCGGTAGTGGACATTGTGCGAACACATTGGCAAACGCGATCGTGTCGGGACTGAGTTTGAGACGCCAATTGCAATGAGTATCATCATTTATGACTGTGATTGCTAGTAGAACCCTTAAACAGGAGATGCATTAAGAATATGTGAATTTTATTCATAACTATAAAAAAAAACCAATAAAAAGATGATATAAATAAAGTAAAGTAAAGTGACCCGATACCATAAGGAGAGTCTGTTATATTTCACTGACTCTATGAGTAAGGGTCCTACAAACAAACAAAAAAATTGTTGCACTCTGAAGGTGATGGCTCAATAATATAAAGTTTGAAATAGATACCAGTTTAACCATTCTTTGTGTTATATTGGTTACCAATAAGGTTACTGGAATACACATTTTGTGTTGGTGGGTGGTGTTGTTGTGTGATTATTATACAGACAATGCATTGAACACAGTATGTTGAACCCATACTAGTGATCTTTAGTTACTGGTATTATACAGACAATGCATAATCACCCTGGCTCTTCAGTTAGGATCCACTGCATCCAGCCCACCTACATGCAGTGACAGAGGCCTTCAGCATGAGGATCCTGCTTTCATGCACCAGCAGACAAATATAGAAACTGAGGGAATAGCAGTTGCAGAAGAGATCCTAGGAGAAAGGCAACATCATGGTAACTGTTCCTCAGAAGGCTGGTATTAGTCAGCCAGGCCAGCAGGAGGTACAATACCCTACATGGTACAGACCACTGATACTGTCAGAGGAGTGCAGGAATGCAATGCATCTTCCTTATTACAACATATTGACACTATTTTGTACTGACTACTCTCAATGTTCCTAGAGTCAAACATTTTATGCAACTACATAAACACAGATTAGACAATCTAATTGGCTGAATCATGGTTTTCTCATGAATACAGTCCCTGTACATGGCCTGAAACATTTAAGCAGGATCTAAAGTCACTGCAGGCAGAATAAATTGATAACATCATGAGAGATGCAGATGAAAACTGCAGATAAAGCTTGAGAGTCCGAGAACACGCCTCATTAGGCTACAAAATATACTGCAGATCTTGTCACCAATAATCAACAGTGTTAGCTCTGGCTAACAGCCAGGCAGCATACTCGTGCCAGAAACATCCCACTCTATGCAAACTCTTATTATAACAGAAGAGGTATTAAGAAGACAGAAAGTACTGGAATAATGCATTTCAATTAAGGCTTCATACCAAAATTGTGCAATGCCAAACAAAATCTTAGCAGCTCAATCTGACCATCACAATATCCAGGGGAGTTTGCTGTACAAAAACAAATACTGCAAGAAACATATAGGCAGGCTAAAGATTCCACTCTGCACAGATTACTTATTTCTTTATAGCCTTTTGTTATGACTGTCGCTGCCCGACGTCTCCACTCTGCCCTCCTTACCTCTCTGGCGACTCCTCCTGCGGTTGACGGACGTTGGCTGCCACAGCGTCTGCCTGCCGTCCTCTCCGGCGTTCCCGGACCGACTTGGGCGCTGCCTCCCGCCATGCTGTTCAGCTGCCTTAGGGTGCACGTGCCGCATGGCCCTGCTTCAAGTACCTTCAGTGATGCGAACCTCAGGGGCGTCCCCCTGTGATGATGTCATGCATCCAGGATACAAAAGGCCTAAGCGATTGCTAGCTAATCGAGTTAGCAAAGGTTTCCTAACGGATGGGATTCGCTCTCCGTACCTTGCAACTCTGCCTCCTTCGGACCTACTCTATTTGGGGTACCCGCTCCTCAGGGGCCTCTCTCTCTTTCTTATCTTTCAGGTCGCAGTCTGGAACCGGTACTCGCTCCTCGAGGGCCCATGTTCCTGGACTCACTACTTGGACTCCACTTCTGCCAGGAAGACACCGCTGCCTATTACATCTGTGAGTTACCATCTCTGTCTCTCAGAGCTGTTCCCTGGAACCAGATACTCGTTCCTCGAGGGCCTGCCTTTACTCCAGCTCCAGTGCTCTACAGTGAGAGACCGCTGCGTGAGTACATTACCAACGAGGCTCTATTCCTGAACTCTGCATATCCTGCTACTACTCACAATATCAGTTCTCTCTATTACAGCACAGCCATTGTGGGATCGCTGTTCCAGAGCCTGAGGGACTACAAGCCCAACCGGGCTACTTTCCAACTCACTACTGCCACCTCTGGTGGTTCACCAATCCTGTATAATAAAAGAACTAGTGTGTGTGTGTCTCCTACGCTGAACCTGACCTGTGGCCCTCACAGGACTTCCTCCTGTGGGCGTGGTCATCTGCCACAGGTCCAGGGATCCACCCAAAACCCTTACAAATAATAACACCTTTATATAATAATTTTGTTTCCTTTCATTTGTTTTACTTGGATATTCCACAAGTATGTCCAAATGAAAACACATAACACTCACTGATATTAGCATACAGGGATATGATTATTCCTGCTTTGGGTATTAGGCTGTTCCAAGCTCATTCACTGCAGAGATCACTGCTATATGTACATTTCTGGCATACTAAAAGTGAAGTGCACTGCAATCTCGTCTTGATGAAAGGTGCTATACCAATATATATTAAAGGCTGGATTTTCAAAGCCATTTACCTGTCTAAAGCATGTTATAAACTAGCCCAGGGGTCAGTGGGCACAAACGTATTCACGCGTGATATCTGTCAGGTTTCACTAAAGTGGGTGCTATGTTTTATAATTAGGAACTTTCCAACAATGGGAGGTCTAAGGAGCTGTGTAGGAAATAGTGAAAGGAGGGTCCTTCTCCTAAAGGGGATGGGTTTGGTGGTAATATAAATATGGCTCAATGGGAGAAGTCTTGCCTTGAGTTTTTGAGTCTTGAATTCTGGAGTATCTAGAGCTGAGAAGAATCTAAAGAGCTGCAGCTCTGAGTCAACACTTTGCAGATTTGTGGTTTTCTGATCCTCTGGAGCGAGCAACAGAATCTCGCTCTGGTAGGGACTAAGAGCCAGCTAAGGAAGATTAGGATCCCTTGTCCAACCATCTGCCTTGGAAAGCCTACCGTCAGAGCTGTGTGAAGGTGTTGTTTTTTTCTATTTTCCACTGAGACGAAGAAATACAGAGGTTTAAATGGGAACCTGAGAGGGAAGACCCTCATGTGAAGGATCTGAAGCAAACATAAGAGGTGAGTAATCGCTTTTTAAACTTCTATGAACTCTCTAAAAAGTTGTGATTCTATTTTTTTTTTGGGGCCTTGGACAGTTTACTGATTCTTTCGGGCCTTTTCCCTGTACTTTTGTAATTGAAATTCTAAATAAAGCCTTTTCTTGTTTGGAACAACATTGCTTTGTGTGGACTGTATCATGTATCAGCGATTCCTTGGGCCTCACAGGTAACCCTGCTCCCACAGCATGAATCCATGTCAGGTGCTACACCGAGTGGGTCAGTCCTCCACTGCCAAGGGAGGGGGTTACACAAGTAAACCCAGTTTCGCACATACTATTATGTAAACTGGGGAGAGGTGTTCCAGGAGCCAAGGTTCAGTCACTCGAACTTGCACGCGTGCGTTTTGATATAAAAAAATATGTGCATCAGTTAACATGTACAAGTTGTGCCCTCCAAAGAGCAGGTATAACTTTATACAAGTTATTCTGTGCATATATCAGGTCAATTATCCATGAATTTTCCAAGTGAACTTATGCACATAGGGCATCTACATGCTTAAAACTGGGTACGCAAAAATGGGCTTTTGAAAAGGATTACAATAGGTTGTATCCATGTTCAGTGGACTTAATGCAGGGAAAGGGCTTGCTACAACTGCTTCGATGGTATGTTACATTTACATGAGTAATGACCTTTGAAAATTCATCTGATAGATTTGTTTGAAAAGTCAGAATAAAGTGTGCACATAAAGATATATGCAGACTTTACCCAAATTACAGGGGAATAGAAAATTTGCACAGAGTTCCCCTTTATGCAGAATCTGCATGTGGATCAACAGGAGAGAAAGCACAAAAGGCGCTGCTCTGGTCCCCAACTGCTACCCTACCCCCCTCTCCCTCATCTTGTCCCAGTGCTTGCAGCTGCAGCCCCTGGAACACCTGTTCCCTTCTGGCACCACACTGCTCTCAGTATACTTGAGTTGCGCAATGTCCATACTCCTGTGCTGTGATCTCTCAGTTCCTTGATTTTGCAAGACTAGTGCAGGAGTTCAGGAACTACTGTCCCACACTGTTAGCTGCAAGATGCTGGAAGGCAACAGATCCAAGCAAAAGGGTTTGGCATGGACATACAGTGGGGGGAGACTACTGGAGACTGACTAAGGGAGCCTTTTGGAGAATAATTGGTGATGAAGGTGGTGTGGAAGGGACTTCTGAAAACTGACCGGTGATGTTGGAGGAAGGGGTTGCCAGAAACTTGACTACTGGTAGTGGGCAGAGTTGGCTGGAGGCTGGCTAGTAGTACGGGGGGGGATTGACTGGAAACTGGGGAATGGCTGGCAACTTATTCAGATTCAGATACTTTTATTGGTAATTTTGCCAATATGACAACATGGCAGAGTGCAGCTAGAGATTGGTAGTTGAAGGTATGAGTGTGCAGGGAAGACAGTATGGAGAGAGTGCTGTGGGGCAGAACTGGAGATTAGGATAAATATTATTTGGGGGGGGGGCAAGAACATGCTAGGGCTGATCTGGGAAAGGGGGAAAGAGAATGTGAGGTGATGATCTGAGAGAGTGTGAGCACGAGCACATGTTGGAAGAGGATGAGCTGGGGCATGGAGACAGAGTGTGTGGTGAGGATGAGCTGGTTCAGGAGGTGGGGAAAACAAGTTGGTGCCAGGGAGTGTGATGAGAAGTGGTCTACTGCCTTACAGTTAGATTGTCTAGTTTTGGGGAATTTGAATTTGTCAATCCATGGAGCTGAAGAGGAATTGTGGGCAGCCCTGACTTCTTGCATTTTATAACATCAGTATTTGATCTATGGGATGGCAGTTAACAAATGTTATTTAAATAAATCAATCAATCTAGGGCAATATAACTGCTTCAAATACTGGCAGTGATAATAAGTTGGTCCTGCCCATTTGACAAATTAAAATCAAAGACAACTAGAATCTTTAGTTATGGTGTAATATTACTGTACTCCTGGGAAATTCTGCATTAGTACCTTAGGGCCTGATTTTAAAAGCTCTATGCGCGCCGGGCCTATTTTATAAAGGTCCGGCAACGCACGTAAAGCCCCGGGACGCATCTAAGTCCCGGGGCTTTACAGAAGGGGTGGGGGCGGGGCCATTTGCCGCTGTGTTGGAGGAACGTGTGCCGCCAGGCTGCAGTGCGCGCAACCTGCGCCTGCCAAAAGGTATAATAAAAATTGTGTGTGGGGGGGGGAGGTTAGTTTAGTGGGAGAGAACGGGGGAAGCCCGCGAGCATCGGCACAAGCAGGGTGCACACTTGTGCACCCCCTTCCGCATGCCAACCACCGATTTTATAGCATGCGCACGTCAGCACCCATATTTCCACTAAGACATCTAGCTATTACTGTACCTGCGGCCTGCCAGACAGACCCAGCTGCAACTTTATTTATTTCAATTTAATTATACACTTAGGCCTGGATTCATCATTTTGAGTTTGAGAGAGAGAGAGAGACTCTGTAGAGGCTCATAAAAATAGTTAACTATTTATACCACTGTAAGAAGGGGCACTAGTAACTTGGTGTGAAGTGGGTTCTGGGGGGCTATTTTACATGCACAGTTATATGTACGAACAGCACAGTTATCATCAGTGAAGATTTAATGTGATTTGGAGGGATGAGAGGTGAAAGAAGAGTAGATTTGTAACATGTTCTCTCTACCTAGCTTGATGCACTATCTACGTAGCTGCAATCAAGGGTCCTAATGCCCGCGATAACGTCCTAATGTGATTTGATGAATGACCCCCCCTTAGCTGATTAACGCTCAAAGAGGGATACAACAAAATAAAGCAAAATAAATTTCAAATTAAAATTATACACTTAATCAATAAAAATTATTCATAATTAAATATACCACTAATCATAAAATCTCATTTAAAAATACCTACTTTTTTCATTGCAACCTCCCGGCTATCTGACGCCAACACATCTGCTAGGACATAGTTATTACTGTATGTGCAGCCTGCCAAACAGATCTGGCTGCATGGTTGCTGCATTTGTATTAGGACGTCTAACAATTCATATTAACTACCTTGCCATTCATTTTGGCAGCCCTAACACTCATTGTTGAATCACATATGGTTATGTAAGACAGCCCCTTTTTATCACGGTTTTCTTTAAAAAAAACAAAACAAAAAAACGTATCAATTTGCTCTTACTGCTGCCTGTGTACATATCTTTTGAACCCCTCAACCTTTCAGAAACACAATTTTCAGGCTAGGTCTATCTATCTAAGAACTAGAAACCATAATCATGTTTTCCCATAACACTAATGGATGTAGCCTATAGTAATATAGGGGTCAAAATTTAAAGCTTGCCAAGTGGGAAAACATAAGCACGGAGATTTACTTGGTTATCTTTAGCCATATGTTCAGTCACATTTACCTAGCAAATTTTTTTTCCAGCAGCCAATGGCTTGCCTGCACTTGATGACTCCGCCCCCCTCCTCCTGGTATTATCATAGACTGATGCTAAATCGAGGCTCTACGTTAATTCACTGTCTGCCACAAGGACTGGTCTCCCTGAATGGGTCGCTTCCAAAGGGTCAAACAAAAGGGGGTCATTCCTTTGGGAATTCCTTCAGGAGTAACAGGGAGATTGGAGCTTGTTGTAGGATATTCAATTCAAAAATACTCCATTCAAAAACGAGCACTGTCCACCGCTGGACCATATCATTGGAATTCTCTACCCCCGGATCTACGCCAGGTACAATGCCATCTCTCCTTTAGAAAGAAACTGAAAACCTGGCTGTTCTCTCAAGCCTTCCCCTGAAGAATCACTCCCTACTAGCATTGGCTCTCACACCTCTTCCTTATTACCTTCCTCCTCACCTGGACCCTTTACCCACTTCCCCTGCCCCTGCCCTCCCTCGCCCCTTCCGGCTGCCTCCTCTGTCCCTTATCCAAAGGAACTGTTATGCTCGAATTGTTTATTTAAACTAGCTGCTAAATCAGCACCCCAAGCTAGTCAATTGTTTTCTGTTTTTTTGCACTACTCCTTTAGTAGCATTAAGTTAAACTAATTCTTTCTCTCTTAATGGCCCTGAATTGTACACCCTGTTTATTGTAACTTTCTTTCTAGTTAAATGGTTTCCCCCCGGTTATGATGTAAACCGGTACGATAAGACTTCGTCTTGAGCATCAGTATATTAAAAGAATTTAAATAAATAAATAAAAATAAATAAGGATATAAGATTAATGGTAACCCAAGGGTTCTTTGTATTTTTTTGGAAGAAGTATACTTATTGATTACTTGTTGGAGAGGGAGGGAGTGTATTTATTTATCTGTTTGATTTAGCTATGTGATGCAACCTGGCTCTCACTAGTGAAAGTAGGGAATGCAGTAGGTCTGTATTGAGGGACCTTTACATTTTTTATATTTTGATGTATTTTATTTTTACCATTATGATGTAAACTGTTTTGAGCCCCTAAGGGGGAACAAGTGGTCTATAATTAAAAAACGTTAAATCAAAATAAAATTAAATGAATTTCTGGTATAGCACACATAAGGTTATGCTTCTTCTATCTCTTCACTATTTCCAACTAAGGATCCTCTGTGCTTGTCCCTCTTAAAATCCGTCACTGATTTAACCTCCACCACCTGCTCCAGAAGGGTGGTCCATGCATCCACTATCCTTTCCATGAAAAAATATTTCCTAATGTTACTCCTGAGCCCACCTCCTTGGAGCCTCATATCATGACCCCTTGTTCTAGAATTTCCCATCCATTGCAAAAGGCTTACTCCCTGTGCATAATTAATATTTTTCTATTTGAAGATATCATATCTCCCCTATCTTCCCTCCTTTACAGTCTCATCTCATAGGGTTTTGGGTGCAGACCCCACAACATTTTGGTAGCCCTTCTCTGGACCCCTCCACTCTATGTCCTTCTAGAGGTACAGCCTCTAGAATTGGACACAACACTCCAGGTGAGATCTCACCCAGGCACATTCGCTTCCTTTTTTTCTACCAGTTATGCACTCTAGTATCCCCTCTGCCTGAGCGGTCATCGAACAAAACTGAACCCAGAGGAGGGGTTGCTTTTGCTGTCTCTCTTCCTGTTTGGTCTTGCATGCTTGTAAATTCACAGACTGAGTCAAAAAGGCAGCATGACACCCCCCACTACCAACATCCCCTTGGTGCTCTGGGCATTTGCCTTGCTTGCCCACCCCTTGCAACAGTCCTACTTCCAGCTCTGGCTACCACCTTGTTATACTGTTTCACTATCACTACCTTGATATTATCAGATATAATCACTCTGAGATACCTTTCCTGATCTGTGGCAATCAGTATCTCACCTCCCATCGTGTACTGCTCCATCAGGTTTCTGCATTCCAAATGCATAACTTGCATTTTTTTAGCACAGATACACCAAGCAGTCCTCGAGCTGTTTTAGATCACTTCTCATACAATCCACTTCCTCGAACATGCTGCAAGTCTTAATATAATCTGCAAAAAGACACCAACCACTACCCTACCAGCACACATACCTTTGCTAGTATCACTGGTCCTTCTCCAATCCCTTCTTCCATCAGTACTGAACAGAAATACATTTAATGTATTTTTGTTGCTCCCCTCCCTAAATTTCACCTTGTCTCTTCTCACAATCTCACCTTTGGCATCTTTTCACTGACATACTGAAAAAAAAAAGAGTTTTCACCTTGCTTTTTCACTTTACCTGTCTTTTCTTCCACTCATACCTTTGCCATCCTGATTACTTTCGACACTTTTTCAGCTTTACCAAATAGTATTTCCTGTGCTCCACTTGCTCAGATTCTTTGTATATTTTGAATGCTAATCTTTTTGCCCTTACTTTTTTAACCCTCTCTTTTGAATGCCATATTGCTCTTTTTCCTTTTATTTACTTTTGTAACAAATATTTTTTGCTCTTTCTATATCTTTCATTTTAGCCTATTGTTTTCCAAGGTTACCTACATCCTCCCCTGGCACATGCCTCCTTAGATTAAAATCTCCCATCAGTAACACTTCCCCCTTCATTCTCACCTTTTGGATATCTTTTACTATTTATTTAATAAAAATTATATTCCGCAACTGTTGCGCTCCCGGGTCGGCTCCGGTCGCGTTGCCTACCTCCTCGGGCTTGTGAGCCCTCCTCGTTCTCTTCGGGCCTCCGGGGACCCTTGCCACGGTTCCCCTGGCGCTCTCGCGCTGCGGCTGGGCCTGCTCCCGCTTCTGCCAACGTGCCCCCGCTCCGGCGGAGCAGCCGGCGTCTCGCCGCGGCTGGCTCCGCCCCCTAGGCGCACGCGCGCGGCCTGAGCCCTGATTTAAAGGGGTAGCGCAGGAAACCTTCAGGCCAGCCCTGGATGACGTCAGACGCCCTCAGGGTATATATACCCTGCATCTGGACTCCATCAGCGCCTTGCAACGAGGTTCCCAGGGTTCCCTGTATCCAGTTGCTGCTTTCCTGCTTCTTTTTCTCCTGCTTGGCTCCTGACCCCAGATCGGCTTGCGTTCTCTCTCTGGCTTCTGACCCCGGACCGGCTCACGTTGATTCTCTGGCTTCTGACCCCGGACCGGCTTACGTTGTTTCTCTGGCTTCTGACCTTGGACTGGCTTACGGAGATCCATTGGTTCCCAACCCTGGACTGGCGAGCAACGACTCTTCGGCACTCAACCTTGGACTTCTTCTGACCAGGCCCCCGCAGGCCCTCCTAAGTCCCTGCGGCCGGGTTCCTACGGGCTCCTCCTGGGGGGACTCCGGCTTCCAGGGTGAATCTCCTAACTCCCAGCAGCCGAACTCCTACGAGCTCCTCTCGGGGGAGGATCGGCTTCCAGGGCGAAGATCTTCTCACCGCAGTGCCACCACCACCATCTCCTGCTTCCTCGCCAAAGCCCTTGGTCGCATAGGGCTCCCAGGGTTCCACCTTCAGCCAGCCATTGGCCTGTCCTTGCCGCCTCCCGGCCGGGGCCACTGCTACAACTATCTTCAGCAATCCATCCTCTGGCTCCGACCGGCCCAAGGGTCCACGAATCCAACAGCAACTTCTAATGCAGGGCTTCCCAAACCTATCCTGGGGACCCCACAGCCCGCCGGGTTTTCAGAATATCCACAATGAATACACATGAGATAAATTTGCATACCATGGAGACTCAGTATAGGCAAATTTATCTAATGCATATTCATTGTGGATATCCTGAAAACCTGACTGGCTGTGGGATCTCCAGGACAGGTTTGAGAAGCCCTCTTCTAACAACTATTGTTCAATGTGGATTACAAATCTATAATTATAAAAACAAACAACAAACAACATACAATACATAAAACAATTCAAAAACACACAGTCAGATATATCATTTGAATGCTTGATTAAAAACAAGTTTTTAATGACATTTTAAAATAGTCTGTTTCACAATGCAGATCACAAGACAAAGTTCCATAGCATTGAACCTGAAACCAAAGGATTTTTTTTTCCAAGTATCTTGAAGTCTACATTGCCTAATGGTAGGCACATCCAACAAACATTGATTTGAGGAATGTAGCGTACTGGTCGGCATAAAGTTCTTAATCTTATCAATAAAAGGCTCATACCCATGACATATAGTTTTACCATCCTTTATCTGGTCCGCAGAGTAGAACACAATAAACTGAATGTCATCAGCATAGATGTAAAAATTGAGGCCCAATGAAGCTAACAATTTAGCTAATGGAAACATGTATATATTAAACAATATTACCAAAAGCGCTGACCCTTGCGACTTGCTGACACTAAGGGGTAGATTTTCAGATGAGCGCGAATAGCCTACTTTTGTTTGCGCTCCAGGCGCAAACAAAAGTACGCTGGATTTTAGTAGATACGCGCGTAGTCGCGCGTATCGGCTAAAATCCTGGATCGGCGCGCGCAAGGCTATCAATTTCGTATAGCCTGCGCGCGCCGAGCCGCGCAGCCTACCCCCGTTCCCTCCTAGGCCGCTCCGAAATCGGAGCGGCCTAGAAGGGAACTTTCCTTTGCCCTCCCCTCACCTTCCCCTCCCTTCCCCTACCTAACCCACCCGCCCGGCCCTGTCTAAACCCCCATCCTACCTTTGTCGGGGGATTTACGCCTCCCGGAGGGAGGCGTAAATCCCTGCGCGCGAGCGGGACTCCTGCGCGCCGGGCTGCGACCTGGGGGCGGGTACGGAGGGCGCGGCCACGCCCCCGTAGCCACGCCCCCGTACCCGCCCCCAAAACGCTGCCCACACACCCCCGAAACACCGCGACGACTGGGCCCGCCCCCGACACGCCCCCGACACGCCCCCTCCGAGAACCCCGGGACTTACGCGAGTCCCGGGGCTCTGCGCGCGCCGGGAGGCCTATGTAAAATAGGCTTCCCGGCGCGCAGGGCCCTGCTCGCGTAAATCCGCCCGGTTTTGGGCGGATTTACGCGAGCAGGGCTCTGAAAATCCGCCCCTTGGTGTTTCCAAAGAGAAAATTCCCTTCCAATCCTCACTTGCTATTGCCTTTCAGACAAGAAAGATGAAAACCATTTCAATACAGTCAAACCTATTCCAGTATTTTCCAAACATGAGAGAATCAGCAAACATATCCAGTTGGACAGAGGTTAAAGCTGACCCACCTGTTGCGTCCAGTCTCAGACGGCTTCGTCCGACATGCCTCACCTTTATTTCAGCCTTCTCCACCAGCCTCGGGAGAATGCCATCTGTAGCGTCTCCTTGCCACAATTTCCGACTTCCCCGGAGCGGCTCTGGCACGGCATCCCGCCTTGTTGACCTGAGGCCTCCTAGGGCGCGCACGCCTCATGTCTTGTAGCAGTGTTGGCGCGAATCTCGGGGGCGTCCCCTTCAAGTGTCGTCACTGCTTCCTTCTTCAAAAGGTTGCCCATTTGCTGACTCTCGCCGAGATCAGCAACAGATTGGATTTGCTCCGGTCTGAAGCTGCTCTGCCACGTCTACTCTGCTGGAAGCCACCTTCACCCTCCGGAGTTCTACTAACCTGGGTACCCGCTCCTCGGGGGCCCCTTGCTTATTTACAGGTGCCTATCCTGAATCCAGGTACTCGCTCTTCAAGGACATGTGTGTCTATCCTGGTGCCTGCTACCAATTCTTCAACCTGCAGGAACACTACCTATCAACTACAGAGAGTGAGTACTACTTCTCTCAGTCTGTCCATCTACAGCTCCTTGCTGCTCATCTGTATCAGGCCCTACACCACCATTGTGGAACGGGTCTCCTCTGCCAAGGACTACACACTGCTAACATTATCCTCTCCCTACTGCTCATTGGGAACTCTATCTACTCAGCTACCAGAGAGTGTGCTATAACATCTGCCAGTCTGTCTCTCCTACAGTGCCTTACTGGACATCTGCATCGGGGCCTTACACTACCATTGTGGGATGGGTCTCCTACGCCAAGGATCACAGACTACTACTACTCTCTACTGCCACCTTTGGTGGACTACAATAGCTGTATAATAAAAGACAGAATCTCTGTGTTTGTGCATCTGAGTCTATCCCAGTGCTTCAGTTCCCTACGGGGCTCCTCCCTGTAGGAGATACCATCACTGTTGCCCCTGAAAATCCACCAAACACATCGATATCATAACACCACCATCTAATCTTCTGCTGCATTTCGTCTGTTAATAGGCTAAGCAAATCTCGGTGCCATATGCCTCCCTAAATCCAAACTGATATTTATGCAGGATGTTATTATCAGTCAGGTACTCATTTCATTGCCCCAACACACATTTTTCCACTAGCTTACATCAAGTACTTGTAAGTACTGGCCTTTAACATCTTAATTATCCAAACAAGTCAGGGATCCAATGGTTACGTATAGAGGGGCGGATTTTAAAAGGAGCGCGAATAGCCTACTTTTGTTTGCGCTCCAGGCGCAAACAAAAGTACGCTGGATTTTAGTAGATATGCGCGGAGCCGCGCGTATCTGCTAAAAACCTGGATCGGCGCGCGCAAGGCTATGGATTTTGTATAGCCGGCGCGCGCCGAGCCGCGCAGCCTACCCCCGTTCCCTCCAAGGCCGCTCCGATATGGGAGCGGCCTAGAAGGGAACTTTCCTTTGCCCTCCCCTCACCTTCCCCTCCCTTACCCACCCACCCGGCCCTGTCTAAGCCCCCCCTTACCTTTGTTGGGGGATTTACGCCTCCCGGAGGGAGGCGTAAATCCCCGCGCGCCAGCGGGCCTCCTGCGCGCCGGGCCGCGACCTGGGGGCGGGTACGGAGGGCGCAGCCACGCCCCCGGACCGCCCCGGGCCGTAGCCACACCCCCATACCCGCCCCCAAAACGCTGCCGACACGCCCCGAAAACGCCACGACGACCGGGACCGCCCCCGACACGCCCCCCTCGCGCGCAGAGCCCCGGGACTTACGCGAGTCCCGGGGCTCTGCGCGCGCCGGTAGGCCTATGTAAAATAGGCTTCCCGGCGCGCAGGGCCCTGCTCGCCTAAATCCGCCCGGTTTTGGGCGGATTTAGGCGAGCAGGGCTCTGAAAATCCGCCCCAGAATGTACTTGTGCAATTGCTTGTTCGACTTCTAACATTGTTACTGTTGCAAACTACTCCCATTTTGATGAAATTTCTCACCTGTCTTTACCTCCAATAGGGGGTTCTCCCTTATCTTTTAAGGAAGCTCAGGGATTAGTCATCTTATAGTGGAAATATATTGCTAAAGTCTCACTCTCCAGGATCTCCTTAATCGTATCCTTTTCTCCTTCTAGGTTTCTTGAACAGTGTTTTTATTCTTTATAACAATTCCTTAGGATAATTTAAGGAAGAATTAAACTGGTCAGCAATATAATCTCTTTTTACTTGCTGATCATTACTCTTATACAATCTCATACACTGTAAATATTGCATTCAAAAATAGCTATCATTAGATTTCGGCCATTTTCTTTCAAACTGACGTAGCTCTCATCTTTTTTATACTAAATCTTCATTAAACCAGGGCACTCTCCTCTTATTAGGGATTTACCCAGACCACTTTCGCAGGGGCTAATTTCTCAAATACTTTCAACAGGGAGGCATCCCATTCATGAACTAAAGGTCAGATTTTAAATGCCTGGCGCGCGTTAAATTCCGGCCTTTACATGTGTAGCCGGGCCTTACATGCACTGGTGAATCTTCCAAGAGGCCTGGCCACGCATGTAAAGGCCAGTACACGCTCAAGTCCCGAGCCTCTTGGAAGGGGTGGGCCAGGACAGCCCATAGTTCACTGTCCCGGATGCCGGCACGTGCAACTTACTTCAGCTCGGGAGCTGAAGTAAGTTGGCGCAAAAAGTAAAAAAAAATAAAATTTAAATTTAGGGGTTGGGGAGGACAGGGGAAGGGGAAGGGAGGGTAGGGTAGGGGGTAAGGAAGTTCCCTCCCAGTCCACTCCTTAATTGAAGCGGACTGGAAGGGAACTGGGGAAAGCAGTGATGCATTGCTGCACGATAGTAGCTAAAATCTACTCCCCCCCCCCCTTGTGCACGCCAACAATTTTATAACATGTATGCGCCAGCGCTCGCATGTTATAAAATTGTGTGTCCATGTGCGTGCACCGGGTAGTGCGTGTGTATTTTTAAAAATCTACCCTTAAATGTGTAATAGTCATGCTCTCAGCAGTATATTCCTGCTGTTTGAAAATTCATATCCACTCCTCATTGAATTTATCTGGGTCAGCTCTATGCCTTCTAAACTTTTTCACTCTCTTTTGCGTACTAACAAATTTGGGCTCTAATACAAAAAAATACAATTACAATATGATTCAACCATAGGATCATATCTATCTATATAGATATCTATTTATATCTATCCAAAATTAAATCTAACGTTTGATCCTCTTCATGTATGGGAATTTCCACTAATTGAACCATCCCACAAACAATCATTGTATCTAAAAAATCCTTAGCCTGTTGGTCCATTATATCTGAACAAGTTCTGTCAATGTATCCGACCTGATAGAAGACTTGGACTCCACATTTCATCTCTGTATCGAGAGCTATGTAATGCCAGCATTTTGCAATGTAGAAGCTTTGATGGAAGTTTCGCTATTTATAGTAGACTCCTCTTCTTGTTGATTTTTTGGAGAATTCGTGCAGTCTTTCAATACAGACGACCTGATAGAAGACTCTCTACCTACGCTAAATTTGATTGACACTGGTGTGACGTCATGTCCGTAGGAAGTGGATATATACCCTGCATGTTCGCCATTTTGAATGAGCGGGTCCGAAGTCAGACCGCCAATGAAAGGATGTGGAAGACGCCACTTTAGTTGCCGTTTTGGGAAGGATTCTATTAAATTTTGAAGGAGGCTCTATAATCGAAGGATTTTGAAGATTCGACCCCTGAAGCAGGACCAGGTTGGTCCGAAACGTGATCACGTCGGGACTTCGTTCTACATCCCATTTTGAGCTAAGTATTTCAATTGATTGAGTGAGACTATTTATGGACTGGTACTTATAGAATGCATTTTCCCGAGGCAATATTTTTTGTTTAGTTGCAACATTATAAGTCAAATAATTAATTAAAGCAATGTGACCAGTCCCACGTTGGGTCTGATTGACTTACAGACTCGGTTGGCAGTGGTCCTACATAATTTGTTTAATACAAATGTATTTGCATGTGGCGTGCTAAAATTGCTAAAATTGACCTAGAAACCTTGTTATTTTATCTGGTCCATTATATCATCCACTTAATAATTTGATATTAGATTTTAATTATAAACATTTAACTACATTTTTTTTTACATTTTGATTTATATTCCGCTTTTTTGCATTGATTGCATCCAGAGGAACACTAGAAATCTTGGGTGCTGGCTGAGGCTGAGGTGGCGGCAGCACGGGCCTACATAGCTTAGAATGAGGAATGGGAGATAGCAGCAGCTGAATAGGTGGGATGAAGAGAGGCTTATGGGTTGATGACCGAAAGCAGAAAAGTGGAAAATTCGGAGTAGGGCCGGATGAGAAATCAGAGTAAACATTTCACCCCTGTTTTCCCTCTGAATTCCAGGAGCTTTTCTTGTCTCTGGTCAGATGCTTAGAAAGATGAATAGGAAAAGAGGAGGAGGCTGAGCTGATTTTTGGGGGTCTCAGATAAAGTCCCCTCCAATCAACCTCTACAGATCTGGGCTGGGGCTTGCAGGGGTTTTCCACTTCTGAGGAGGCAGAAAGTTTCTGCTTTTATTCCAAGTTTTTTTCTGCTCTCTCCAGCCCTGTAGTCAGACACAAGAGGAGGGCAGATCTCTGTCCATGTCTTCTGCCTGCATTAAAGGTTTATGGACTACATTGGGGTAGACAGATGTGCCACCTCCCCTTTACAAGATGGCCCCATAATGCATCCTCCTTTCCCCTGAATTTCAGTAGCTTGGAGGTGCTACTCCTCCCCCATTTTCACCATCCTTATTTTTATTAAAGAGATTATAGCCCAGCATATTCTATTCATGTGTGGGACTCATTGAACCCTGTATCCGTGACAGCCACAATATCTAAGTCTATCTCTGCTGTTAGGGCTTGCAGAGCTGCAATTGTATTGCTAGGTCTGTGAGCACTGATACTCATAGCACTCTACCGATTTCTCCTTGCTTTGTCTACATAGCTGGCTCCCCTTGCTATGCTATTACTCAAGGATAGCCTAGTGAGCTCCTCACTTTGGTATTTTTTCCCCCTATCTTCATTTCTTCATTTTCTCAGGGGTGCAAGCTGAAAGATTTGGGTTTGCATGCACCACCCTCTCCTCTGGTTTAAACCCCCTGACAACCTATGATCCAAATTTCTCACCTCCGCTCCTTTTTCCTTTCCAGAAAGAGAGATGCCATCACTAGAATATAGATTTTTTTTATTCTACCACATAAAGCCCCAGCCCTCAAGCTATGTAAAACCCTCTTCTTTGCACCTAGCTTTGAGCCACCAACCGATGTTAGTGATGCGAGAGAGCTGGATAAACATGTGAGAGGAAAGACTGTGTCCAAACAACACAAACCAGGCACCCGGCTGTCTAAACAGCCTCAATCATTGCATCTCTCTCTCCATCATCATGATGGGAAAAGCTAAACTGGCACCTTTAGCAAATAAAATGCCTCAGACCATGCCAGCTCCTGTCACTGTATTTTCTGTCTACTGATTTTTCTCAGGATAGTGAGCTGTTTAATATTTGTCTCTGCACATCCGACAGGCATTAACGCTTTTTTTTTTTCTAGTTTAGGATCAGAAATAACAATAGCTAAAATCTCAAAGGCATTCACCCTGACACATCGAGAGGCCGCATCGCTCAGTAAAGCTGCTGGGGGCACTGTATTACAGTAAACAAGGCTAAAAGACTCTGTATGAGGAGAGGATGGGATGCAATTTTTTCGTTTCCACAAAATAAGCCATCGCTGGGCTCCCTGGAGAACCATGCTTCTAATACTCCCGTATGGTCGCTTGACGAATGCCAGCTGATATCACATCAGTGAACTGCTGCAAAGTTTTCTCTGCTGATGTTTCCTGTCCTTGGTTCTCAGCTGCACTATGACACTGTCACTGCGGCACCTAATGCGTTATTTTGGGGGGGGGGGGGGGAAGCATTACATCAGCTCGCTTACCCAGTGCAATGGCCCAATGCAGACCTTGGCAGCCAGGAGAGGAACAGTAGGATCTGCAGGACGGAGCTTGACACATTCCCGAAGCACCGACACAGCATACGCCGACTGCAAAAAAAAAACCAAAAAAACAGCAAGAGAGGGGTGGATAATCAGACAATGCAGTCTCAAAGCACTGGTAGGACCTTTTTAGCTAAAGCTGGCCAGTCGTCCTCACAGCAAACCATAAAACAGATGTCCTGAGCTACCGTGCTATTATGCTTAAATCGTACAGCTCCCTTTATTCTTGTGACTTGTCTAGTATTTGGCATGAATATAGCCATGTTGCATACTCCTGCTGTGGGGCAGCAGACGCTATAGAGAGAACAGTGAATCAATCCACAGACCATAAGAAAGTGGCACTTCAAAGTAGTTACCATTTTTTTTTTCTATTTAAAATGTTTATTGCGATATGCAGATATCGGAGACAACATCACAAAGCAATTTTATTGCAATACTCTCTAGTATCTTGTTTCCAACAGCAGCCAATCTAAGTCACAAGTACCTGGGCAGAATCTCAAGAGGAGGATTCCAAACCGCTTATCCCAAGAATAAGCAGTGGATTTCTGCAACTCTACCTTAATAATGGTTAATGGATTTTTCCTCCAGTAACTTGTCCAAATCTTTTTTAAGCACAGCTACACTAATAGCTTTTCACCACATCCTCTGGTAATGAATTCCAGAGCTTAATTTTGTGTTGCGTAAAATAAATATTTTCTCTTTTTAGTTTTAAGGATATCATCTAGTAACTTCATTGCATGTCCCCTAGTCTTTGTACTTTTTGAAAGAGTAAACAACCAATTAACATTCACTCGTTCCACTCCACTCATTTTATAGACCTCTTGCATATCTCCCCTCAGCTGTCTCTTCTCCAAGCTGAAACGTCCTAACCTCTTTAGCCATTCCCTTTATCATTTTGGTCTCCCTTCTCTGTACCTTTTCTAATTCTACTATCTTTTTTTGAGATGTGGTGACCAGAACTGCACACAGTACTCAAGATGAGATCACGCCATGGAGCGATACACAGGCATTATGATATTCTCTCTTTTATTCTCCATTCCTTTCCTAATAATCTCTAACATTCTATTTGTTTTCTTGGCTGCTGCTGCACACTGAGCAGAAGACTTCAATGTATTTTCAACGATGACACCTAAATCCTTTTCCTGAGTGGTGACGCCTAATGTGGAACCTTGCATTGTATAGCCATAATTTGGGTTACTCTTCTTTAAGTGCATCACCTTGCACTTGTCCACATTAAATTTCATTTGCCATTTGCATGTCCAGTCTCCTGGTTTTGTAATGTCCTCTTGCAATTCCTCACAATCCTCTTGTAATTTAACAGCTTTGAATAATTTTTTGTCATTGGCAAATTTGATCACTTCACTTTTTATTCCTATTTCCAAGTTGTTCATAAATATATTAAAAAGCTTCGATCCCAGAACAGATCCCTGTGGCACTCCACTATTCACCACTGGGAAAATTACCTTTTAGCCCTACTCTCTCTTTTCTATCTTTTAACCAGTTGGCAATCCACAATAGGATACTGCCCCCTAACCCATGACTTTTTAATTTCCTAAGAAGTCTCTTAAGAGGGACTTTGTCAAATGCTTTCTGGAAATCCAGATACTCTATATCAACTGGCTCACCTTTATCCAATATTTATTTCAAGTTTAACCATAGGCCTAAACTTGAAATAAACAAACATCTCAGAAAATAGTAAGTTCTGGCAGTACATTCAAGGCCCTCAATCTATGGGGCCAGGCAGTTTATTTCTAATGTATAAAGGGAAACATGTTTTAGCTGCTTTCAGGGTGAAGGTAGTTATAGCTTTGACGCTAAGGGTCTGGAATAAGAGCTAAGCATTTCCTTGCTTTCTGATGGGGGAGTATTCCTGCATTTGGCATTGCTCTTCTGTGAAAGAGTTCCATAAGGCAGGTGCTACCCCCAAGATTGATTGTCAACAGGTATCCATTCTTTGTATATCTTTGTCGACGGTGTCGCTATGAAATCACCAAGTGAGAATCTTGGAGCTCTGGAAAGCATGTAGAAGGACAGCCTCTCTCTCAGGTAACTAGGTCTGTTTCCTCTTAGGGTCTTGAAAATCAGTGTCAGAGTTTTGAAATTTGTTCTATAGGGGACAGAGAGCCAGTTTAGTTTATACAGGACAGGTGTGCTACTCGCTACCTAATCCTTGTATTATCTGAAAGAGTAAATAACCAATTCACATTTACCCATTCTAGTTCTGTCATGAATTTAGACCTCTATCATATCCCCCCCCCCCCCCCCCCCCCCCGCGGCCATCTCGTCTCCAAGCTGAACAGTCCTAACCTCTTTATCCTTTCTTCATAAAGTAGCCGTTCCACCCCTTTATCTTTTTGGATGCCCTTCTCTGAACCTTCACCAGTGCAACTATATCTTTTTTGAGATGCGGTAAACAGAATTGCACACAGTACTCAAGGTGTGAACTCACCAAGGAGCGAGATAGAGGCATTATGACATCCTCAGTTTTATTTGCCATTCCTTTCCTATAATTCCTAACATTCTGTTTGCTTTTTTGACTGCCATAAAATGTTAAGTCGACAATTTCAATGTATTGTTCACTATGACACCTAGATCTTTCTCCTGGGTGGTAATCCCAAATATGAAACCTAACATCATGTAACTAGGCATGGGTTAATTTTCCCTATATTCATCACCTTGCACTTATCCACATTAAATTTCATCTGCCATTTGGATGCCCAATTTTCCAGTCTTGCGAGGTCATCCTGCAATTTATCACAATCTTCTTGTGATTTTATTCTGAATAATTTTGTCTCATCTGCAAATTTGATCAACTTACTTGTCATTCCCTTTTCCAGATCTTTTATAAATATACTGAAAAGCACTGGTCCAAGTACAGGTACCTGAGGCACTTCTCTGTTTACCTTTCTCCACCTCGCAATCTGACTATTAAATCCTACTCTCTGTTTCCTGTCTTTTAACCAGCTTGCAGTCCACAAAAGTACATTGCCACCTATCCTATGACTTTTTAATTTTCTCAGAAGTCTTTCATGGGGGACTTTTATCAAACATCTTCTGAAAAATCCAAATATACTACATCTACCAGATCACCTTGATCCACATGTTTTATTTAACCCTTTCAAAAAAAAAAATTTGATTTGTGAGGCAAGACTTCCCTTGGGTGAATGCATGTTGGTTGTGTCCCATTAAACTATTTCTATCTAAATGTTTTGTGATTCTGTTCTTTAGAATAGTTTCCATGTTTTTTCCCAGCACTGAATTCAAGCTTACTGGTCTATAGTTTCCAAGATCACCCCTGGAGTCCTTTTTAAATATTGAGGTTAGATTGGCCATCCTCCAGTCTTCAGAAACAATGGATGATTTTAATGATAGGTTACAAATTACAAATAATAGATCTAAAATTTAATTTTTTAGTTCTTTCAGAACCCTAGGGTGTATACCATCTGGTCCAGGCAATTTGCTATTTTTCAGTTTGTCATTCTGGTCTACTACATCTTCCAGGTTTACCATAATTTAGTTCAATTCATCTGAATCTTTACCCTTGAAAACAGACTCTGAAACAGGTATGTCCCCAGCATCCTCATTAGTAAATATTGAAGGAAAGAATGAATTTAGTCTTTCCTTGATGGTCTTCTCTTCCTTAAGTGCCCTTTTAACCCCTCGATCATCTAATGTTACAACAGACTCCCTCACAGACTTCCTGCTTTAGATACATTTCAAAATGTTTTCATTATGCATTTTTGCCTCTATGGCCAACTTCTTTTCCAATTCTCTCAGTCTGTCTTATTTATGTTTTACATTTAACTTACCAATGCTTATTTGTTTCCCCTATTTTCTTCAGATAGATCCTTCTTCCAATTTTTGAAGGAAGTATTTTGGTTAAAATAGCCTCTTTCACTTCATCTTTTAACTATACTGGCAGTTGTTTGGCCTTCCTTCCACCTTTTTTAATGTATGGAATACATCTCAACTGTGCTTCTAAGATGGTATTTTTAAATAATGTCCATGCCTGTTGTACACTTAACGCTTATAGTGGTATCTTTCAGTTTTTTCTATTTCCCTCATTGTATCAAAGTCTCCCTTCTGAAAGTTTAGTGCTAGAGCTGTAGATTTACTTATGTTATGATCACTATTGCCAAATGGTCCCCCACCTCTATTACCTCTCACCAAATCTTTTTAAGTATTTGCAATTTGGGGATGAAATGAAAAATAATGCATTTGTCCAAATTTCTTTCACCAAAATTATCTAGTGCTGTTAGATTTTCCTACATGTGTTCACTCATTTTTATTGTTTCTCCAGTTTGTTTCATACTTACAGGGCCTACATATATCCAGTCTTTTTTTTTTCTCTTAGCTTCTGGTTGGAATTACAGTTTATTTTTTCAGAAAGGCTTTGTAAGCTTTTAGCCTGCATGTGAAGCTTAAACACAGGACAATGAAAGGTTGGTCCTGGTCCCCGAGGCTCATGGTTTCCTCTTCCAAGTCTCCTCCAGCTCCTTATCCCCATCCCCACCAACACCACCCGCTAGTTCTTTCCATCACCTCTCACGCTTTACTGCTGCAGTCTTAGTGTGGATTGCTCCTCATTTCAGTTACCTTCAAGTATGGGTCTTATTTGTGTTCAGGAAGCCTTTGAAAATGTCTTTCTACATTACCATATTAAAAAAAAAACCCCAAACTCCCTGCTGGCTGAGCCTCCTCTGGATAGCTAACCTATGTAATCAGATCTTCCAGTGCTCACCACCTTAACTTTTAGTCCCTAATGGTTCTATTCAAGGAGCCATGTGAGGACTTTTCTCTCACAGGGCTCCTGACTATAATGCAAAAGACAAACACTTTTTTTTTTTTTTTTTAAATGCTGGTTACCTGGCAACCAGTCTAAGCTTCGGCGAGGAAACCACTGGAAGGAGCACCCTCGATCATAAAATGCATGCGTTATTACTGCTGAACACCGAACAGGATGTATTTATATCCTCTAAACTAACCTTTTACATCCACACCACAGGCATAGCTTTGCGTTTACCTTGTTTAAAGGGCTACCACAGATTTAAAAAAAAAATAAATAAAATTTTTAGACTGTCGCTGTAAATAAATGCTGCACATGCTTGTCATTGGACTCCGATTTTAGAAACAGGGAATGGTTTCAAAATGAGTCCTGTTTTCATGTTATTTTTAACACAGTTCTGCAATTGCTGAAACTTGGGCTCCTCACATTGCTGCAGTCCCGGAGTCACATCTGTGCCAATTCATACATGAGAGGCAGATTTACGATTTTGGCAACCACAGACACCAGATTTAGAAGCACCCTCGGGGGGGGGGGGGGGGGGGGGGGGAGGGGGTGTGGTGGTGGCAGGACATGGGGGGGAAGATAAGTCTTCTGCCCAGCATCCCTTTCCTTATCCCTATTTAAGCCCTCTGATATATCCCTTTATCCCTTCCCCTACCCCCATTAAAGCCCCTTGCCCAGCATCCCTTTCTCCCTTCCCAATTCCTACATTAAAGCCACCTGCCAAACATCTATTTTCTTTCTTCATCTTTCCCCTATTTCTTTCTCTCTTCCTTAACCCCCCCATCATGTTCTTACCCCCCTCCTCTCTCAGCATCCCCTCCATTTCTCTATTCCTTCTGCCCCTCCCCTCACTCCAGCATCATGTTCTTACCCCCTCTCTCAGCATCCCCTCCATTTCTCTATTCCTTCTGCCCCTCCCCTCACTCCAGCATCATGTTCTTACCCCCTCTCTCAGCATCCCCTCCATTTCTCTATTCCTTCTGCCCCTCCCCTCACTTCAGCATCATGTTCTTACCCCCCCTCCTCTCTCAGCATCCCCTCCATTTCTCTATTCCTTCTGCCCCTCCCCTCACTCCAGCATCATGTTCTTACCCCCTCTCTCAGCATCCCCTCCATTTCTCTATTCCTTCTGCCCCTCCCCTCACTCCAGCATCATGTTCTTACCCCCTCTCTCAGCATCCCCTCCATTTCTCTATTCTTTCTGCCCCTCCCCTCACTCCAGCATCATGTTCTTACCCCCCTCTCTCAGCATCCCCTCCATTTCTCTATTCCTTCTGCCCCTCCCCTCACTCCAGCATCATGTTCTTACCCCCTCTCTCAGCATCCCCTCCATTTCTCTATTCCTTCTGCCCCTCCCCTCACTCCAGCATCATGTTCTTACCCCCTCTCTCAGCATCCCCTCCATTTCTCTATTCCTTCTGCCCCTCCCCTCACTCCAGCATCATGTTCTTACCCCCTCTCTCAGCATCCCCTCCATTTCTCTATTCCTTCTGCCCCGCCCCTCACTCCAGCATCATGTTCTTACCCCCTCTCTCAGCATCCCCTCCATTTCTCTATTCCTTCTGCCCCTCCCCTCACTCCAGCATCATGTTCTTACCCACTCTCTCAGCATCCCCTCCATTTCTCTATTCCTTCTGCCCCGCCCCTCACTCCAGCATCATGTTCTTACCCCCTCTCTCAGCATCCCCTCCATTTCTCTATTCCTTCTGCCCCTCCCCTCACTCCAGCATCATGTTCTTACCCCCCTCTCTCAGCATCCCCTCCATTTCTCTATTCCTTCTGCCCCTCCCCTCACTCCAGCATCATGTTCTTACCCCCCTCCTCTCTCAGCATCCCCTCCATTTCTCTATTCCTTCTGCCCCTCCCCTCACTCCAGCATCATGTTCTTACCCCCTCTCTCAGCATCCCCTCCATTTCTCTATTCCTTCTGCCCCTCCCCTCACTCCAGCATCATGTTCTTACCCCCTCTCTCAGCATCCCCTCCATTTCTCTATTCCTTCTGCCCCTCCCCTCACTCCAGCATCATGTTCTTACCCCCTCTCTCAGCATCCCCTCCATTTCTCTATTCCTTCTGCCCCGCCCCTCACTCCAGCATCATGTTCTTACCCCCTCTCTCAGCATCCCCTCCATTTCTCTATTCCTTCTGCCCCGCCCCTCACTCCAGCATCATGTTCTTACCCCCTCTCTCAGCATCCCCTCCATTTCTCTATTCCTTCTGCCCCGCCCCTCACTCCAGCATCATGTTCTTACCCCCCCTCTCTCAGCATCCCCTCCATTTCTCTATTCCTTCTGCCCCTCCCCTCACTCCAGCATCATGTTCTTACCCCCCTCCTCTCTCAGCATCCCCTCCATTTCTCTATTCCTTCTGCCCCTCCCCTCACTCCAGCATCATGTTCTTACCCCCCCCCTCTCAGCATCCCCTCCATTTCTCTATTCCTTCTGCCCCGCCCCTCACTCCAGCATCATGTTCTTACCCCCCCTCTCTCAGCATCCCCTCCATTTCTCTATTCCTTCTGCCCCGCCCCTCACTCCAGCATCATGTTCTTACCCCCCTCTCTCAGCATCCCCTCCATTTCTCTATTCCTTCTGCCCCGCCCCTCACTCCAGCATCATGTTCTTACCCCCTCTCTCAGCATCCCCTCCATTTCTCTATTCCTTCTGCCCCGCCCCTCACTCCAGCATCATGTTCTTACCCCCTCTCTCAGCATCCCCTCCATTTCTCTATTCCTTCTGCCCCGCCCCTCACTCCAGCATCATGTTCTTACCCCCTCTCTCAGCATCCCCTCCATTTCTCTATTCCTTCTGCCCCGCCCCTCACTCCAGCATCATGTTCTTACCCCCTATCTCAGCATCCCCTCCATTTCTCTATTCCTTCTGCCCCGCCCCTCACTCCAGCATCATGTTCTTACCCCCTCTCTCAGCATCCCCTCCATTTCTCTATTCCTTCTGCCCCGCCCCTCACTCCAGCATCATGTTCTTACCCCCCTCTCTCTCAGCATCCCCTCCATTTCTCTATTCCTTCTGCCCCGCCCCTCACTCCAGCATCATGTTCTTACCCCCTCCTCTCTCAGCATCCCCTCCATTTCTCTAATCACTTCTGCCCCGCCCCTCACTCCAGCATCATGTTCTTACCCCCCTCTCTCAGCATCCCCTCCATTTCTCTATTCCTTCTGCCCCGCCCCTCACTCCAGCATCATGTTCTTACCCCCCCTCTCTCAGCATCCCCTCCATTTCTCTATTCCTTCTGCCCCGCCCCTCACTCCAGCATCATGTTCTTACCCCCTCTCTCAGCATCCCCTCCATTTCTCTATTCCTTCTGCCCCGCCCCTCACTCCAGCATCATGTTCTTACCCCCCTCCTCTCTCAGCATCCCCTCCATTTCTCTATTCCTTCTGCCCCTCCCCTCACTCCAGCATCATGTTCTTACCCCCCCTCCTCTCTCAGCATCCCCTCCATTTCTCTATCACTTCTGCCCCGCCCCTCACTCCAGCATCATGTTCTTACCCACCCTCCTCTCTCAGCATCCCCTCCATTTCTCTATTCCTTCTGCCCCACCCCTCACTCCAGCATCATATTCTTACCCCCCCCTCCTCTCTCAGCATCCCCTCCATTTCTCTATTCCTTCTGCCCCTCCCCTCACTCCAGCATCATGTTCTTACCCCCTCTCTCAGCATCCCCTCCATTTCTCTATTCCTTCTGCCCCGCCCCTCACTCCAGCATCATGTTCTTACCCCCTCTCTCAGCATCCCCTCCATTTCTCTATTCCTTCTGCCCCTCCCCTCACTCCAGCATCATGTTCTTACCCCCTCTCTCAGCATCCCCTCCATTTCTCTATTCCTTCTGCCCCACCCCTCACTCCAGCATCATGTTCTTACCCCCTCTCTCAGCATCCCCTCCATTTCTCTATTCCTTCTGCCCCGCCCCTCACTCCAGCATCACGTTCTTTCCCCCTCTCTCAGCATCCCCTCCATTTCTCTATTCCTTCTGCCCCGCCCCTCACTCCAGCATCATGTTCTTACCCCCCTCTCTCAGCATCCCCTCCATTTCTCTATTCCTTCTGCCCCTCCCCTCACTCCAGCATCATGTTCTTACCCCCCTCCTCTCTCAGCATCCCCTCCATTTCTCTATTCCTTCTGCCCCTCCCCTCACTCCAGCATCATGTTCTTACCCCCCCTCCTCTCTCAGCATCCCCTCCATTTCTCTATTCCTTCTGCCCCTCCCCTCACTCCAGCATCATGTTCTTACCCCCTCTCTCAGCATCCCCTCCATTTCTCTATTCCTTCTGCCCCGCCCCTCACTCCAGCATCATGTTCTTACCCCCTCTCTCAGCATCCCCTCCATTTCTCTATTCCTTCTGCCCCGCCCCTCACTCCAGCATCATGTTCTTACCCCCTCTCTCAGCATCCCCTCCATTTCTCTATTCCTTCTGCCCCGCCCCTCACTCCAGCATCATGTTCTTACCCCCTCTCTCAGCATCCCCTCCGTTTCTCTATTCCTTCTGCCCCGCCCCTCACTCCAGCATCATGTTCTTACCCCCTCTCTCAGCATCCCCTCCGTTTCTCTATTCCTTCTGCCCCTCCCCTCACTCCAGCATCATGTTCTTACCCCCTCTCTCAGCATCCCCTCCATTTCTCTATTCCTTCTGCCCCGCCCCTCACTCCAGCATCATGTTCTTACCCCCTCTCAGCATCCCCTCCGTTTCTCTATTCCTTCTGCCCCGCCCCTCACTCCAGCATCATGTTCTTACCCCCTCTCTCAGCATCCCCTCCGTTTCTCTATTCCTTCTGCCCTGCCCCTCACTCCAGCATCATGTTCTTAACCCCCCTCCTCTCTCAGCATCCCCTCCATTTCTCTATTCCTTCTGCCCCGCCCCTCACTCCAGCATCATGTTCTTACCCCCTCTCTCAGCATCCCCTCCGTTTCTCTATTCCTTCTGCCCCGCCCCTCACTCCAGCATCATGTTCTTACCCCCTCTCTCAGCATCTCCTCCATTTCTCTATTCCTTCTACCCCGCCCCTCACTCCAGCATCATGTTCTTACCCCCTCTCTCAGCATCCCCTCCGTTTCTCTATTCCTTCTGCCCCGCCCCTCACTCCAGCATCATGTTCTTACCCCCCCCTCCTCTCTCAGCATCCCCTCCATTTCTCTATTCCTTCTGCCCCGCCCCTCACTCCAGCATCATGTTCTTACCCCCTCTCTCAGCATCCCCTCCATTTCTCTATTCCTTCTGCCCCGCCCCTCACTCCAGCATCATGCCCTTCTCAACCCCCTTCCTTACCAGCTTAGGGCATCTGCTGCATTAGAACTCCAAAGTCCCCTGTGCTGGCACCACCCACTGTGCAGATGGGCCCCTCCCCCACTCACAAAACCATCCTGCCCTTACAGGGAGGGAAACTCCAGACAAGAATCGGGCTGGAGGCCGTGGGAGGGGGGGCTCGAGCGCCCTGAAATCATCCCTTTCCAGCAGGTTTCTTGGCAGCCGGACACGGGCAGCCCCTGAGTCTCACTCTGCCCGCACTTGAAAGCGGGCAGCAGCTCGGCCAGGTGTCTGCGCACCCTTCTTCCAGGCAGTGCACTCAGCTGAGGCCCGGGGCTCGGATCCCCTCCCAGCTCAGCAAGGGGAAGGTGCAGAGTCCCAGGTGTCCTACTGGCAAGCATCTTTTCAGGTTGCTTCTCTCCAGTTTGCATAAAAAAAAAACAAAAAAACAAGGAGGGAAGAGAGTGCTGAGAGCAGCCACTGTCTGCGGGAAGGGATGGAGTAAGGCAGAGAAGTGGCAGTTGTTCCCGTCACGGCTACTCCAGCTGCCCAGTGTCCTGGAGAGCCGCAGACCCCAGGAGTGGTGGTGGTCTGGTGGTCGAAGCTCCCCAGTTCCGGCCGGCACAAAAGATGTAAGGAAGGACGCGCAGAGCATCGCACAGAGTAGCATCTGCGTTTCAACAGGAGGCAGCAGGGCTGAATCTTAAAGGGTGATGATTCCCAAATTACAGCATTCACCGGGAAGCAACTGAAGGGTTTATTTACAAGCAGTGTCTTACAAGGGGCGCAAAGGACCCACTTTGAAGATGTAAATGTGTTTTCCCTTTGAGGATTGTGCATATCGCTGTAAATAGAGTGAAATATTTCATATCCTGATAATTATTTACAACTTGTCTGTTTGGCTTTAGACACGTTTCTCACACTATTCTTCTAATTCTCATTATAAGAGTAGTGTCCAAAGCCAACCCCGTAGGTTCAGGCCTATGGTCTACAGTGCAAGTTTGGCAGATTCGGATCCTCCGTCTGCTGGGCCATCTCAGCCTGAGCAAGCTGCAGCGGTGGTGGAGTAAAGGAAGGTGACCGCTGCCGTGGAGGCCCACACTGGCCCACGAATGATATTGAATAGGGATGTGCTGCCGTTTGAAACAACAAAAGAAATTTAACAGCATTTTCATAGTCATTTCAGAGAGAAAATGACATTCTGTTTTGTTTCATTGTTTTAACGCACAGTAGTTTGCAACAGGCTTTATTTTGCAAATAGCACACGTTACATGTTTTAGCATACATTATTTGCAAAATACTGCACATTGTATTAAATTGAACAAAAAAAAAAAAAGTTTAAAAACAATACCAAAAAAACCCAAAAAGACAAGATAAAACATATTTTCCATGCACTGAGATTATGCCAAAGAGGCCGTGTTCCTCCAGGCCTCGGAGTTGTAAAGGAGGTCCCTTGAGCTGTCCATGCATGTCCTCAGGAAGGAGGTGGTAACATAGATCCACTGGGAAAATTGGGAAAGACCAAACAAAAAAAACCCCCAAAACCTACCCCCTTTTAGTGTATGGTGCTGGATTTAATGGTTATGCATAGCACCAGAAATACTCACTGTATGGCAAGTACAAAGCTTACTGTTACGTAATTTCTGAAAAGCTTTCAGGAGCTGCTCTGCATCTCCCCCGAGTCTCTGTCATATTAAAGACCAAGTCAGAATAGACCTCACATTCACTGCCTCTCACTGGTCTATACTGGTCATAATATTTCCAGTGAAAGCAGAGCGCTCACTAATCCAGTCAAATCCCATCTCATGTTAGATCATTTGTGGCACTGTTTACAAAACATAACTGCTTGCAAAGCTTCAGGGACAGCTTAACCCCCAGGCTGCCAACTAATTGTGGATCACAAGGGCTGGCATTTGTAAGGTGTGCGTCCTTTTTTTTTCCTATCAATTAGCAGAACCAGTGTCAGTTCTTCCTTCATTCCTGCAGCTTCTATCAAGCTCTGGCTTTCTATTCCAGAATCAGGGCTGGTGGACTCCTCAGTGCCATCATAAATCTCCAAACAGGTTTTATATTCCAAAACTAAGTAAAATGCGTGACAATATTCTAATGCATAGTTCTGCTACACATAATGCCCTGACAACCTGGGGGGGATTATTTATATATTTGTGAACATTTGATATTCCACCTCTTGTCCAAGAATCTACTCAAGGGAGAGTACAATTAAATTTAAATCACACAAGTACAGTACAGTATAATAATAATCAAGTCAACATAACAACAGCGCTAGCACATGATGTAGACAAAGCAAGGATATGGCCATCAAAAGCTCAATGTTGTTTAAGTTAAGGTTCTAGTTTGAAGTTCTAGCAGCCATGTCTTAACACAAGAATGCTCTGCTGGGGAATTTAGAAGGGCTGGGATGTATTAACACATACCTTCCTGAAGCAAAGTGAAAGGTAACACCACCTTTTGTGGGAAAGCTGGGTCATATATCGCATCATCACCATCACCATCGTCCAAGCCAGAGCTCAAGGCATGTTACAGACAGTCCAGAAGAATACCCCCTTTATCCGTCATTTCAGAAAATCTTCTTCATTGTTCAGACACTACTTTTACAAGAGAGAAATGGGAAGTATGTGCTAGACAGCCATGAGACACTGATTGAAAAATTAGATTCTGATATCCAGAGGACAATCAGTGCCACACTATAGGCTCCTCCTATAATCAGCTGACTTTAGGCACCTTAATTTTGGGCTGAATAAAGACACCTAAAACTGAGGTCTGGAAATTTAGGATCACCACTGATTCTCTTAACTTTAGGTGCCCAATGTTGGAAATCAGCACTGAATGCCCAACTTCACTCCCCCAACCTGGCCCCGCCCTTGTGAATATAGGATCCTAAATGTAGGAACTCAGTGGGAGAACATTTCTATTGGCCACATCAAGGCACCTTACACTTAAAGGTAGGGGGATCTATATCTTTTGATTATCAAGCTCCTAGGTATCAAATTTATTCTCAAGCTAAACAAAATAAAAACTCTCAGGCAAAAGGTTGCTGTCCATAAGTCCCCCTTGAACTGTACAATCATCAAGGAGTGCACCAAACTGCAGTATATTTGCTCCAGTTCTTGGGGGCTCTGAGTAAAAACTATTTGTGCATGAAAGTTGTTCCATATGAGCCACTGTTACACCTGATTTTTTTTCTTTCTAACTTGTGGCAGGATTCTTCACTGTTCAGCATGGCTTCAATAGCAGAAAAGGGCAGTAAGGACCTGAAAGAGCCACAAAGCAAGTGGCACAGCGGAAACTATCATAAGCTTGCTAGGCAGACGGGATGGACTGGATTTCTATGTTTCTATGGTCTTAAAAGCCCTATTACTGATCCTCTTTTGGAGGAATGTGATGGGTTAGAAGAAGTACTGTGCTGCCAAGAATGAGAATCCCACTTAATCTCTGTGCTATATACCTCCATGAGTTGCGAGCAGGCTAAGGGTGAGACATTGGGTGGTCTTACTGGAGAGTGAAATTTCGATCTACATCAAAATTTCCATGCCAAAGCCTGGCAATTAATCTGGAGGGCACCCAAGCGATATCTATTTGTAACATTGGTATATAAACTGCTAAATCTATTATGTCATAACCCCTTCTTCTTTGTCAAATTCAGTAATACTAGTAAAAGTTTCTGGAGGGGTTGCGGGCAAGACGGGACATATTTGCACATTGGGCGAGAATGTAGAGAAGGCCAATTTTTTTTTCAGTAGAAATGTTTGACAGCATTTCTGCAATCTGCGGACAGCAATCAGTTGCAGATCCAACTTCTTTGCTTGTTGGGAAGAGAGGCAAACAGACACTGTATTCAGGAAGACAAAAGTTAGGACAACTTTTACATGCAGTGTGATTGACTATTGCGCATACGCGGAAAAGCTCACAGTCAAATTAACCGATGACAAAGTAAATTGGTGGACACTGCTGTTCTGGAGAAGCTAACATATTTACTCTACAGCCAGGCAGATCTTTATCAAGTGGTGTGGAATCCCTACTGGACTTCGAGCGAAGAAGCTTCGGCTGGGCTAGTTTATATACTGTTAATTGCTAGATTGTTTTGGTATGTCCAGCAGTCCCATGGAGAAGTTAAACAACACAACCATGAAATTTTGTTTCATGTGATTTCAATTTATTTGTATGATGTATTCCACAACGTCCTTGTTTAAATAAAATGTTATTTAAAAAAATCATTTTTATGAGACTTTCTTTATAAATAAAAATTCTGAGTACCACCATCATCACCACCACCATCAGACTTGAGCACTGAACAATAGTCTCATCCCCTCTCCCCAACAGTCTAATGGTTTTGCTGCTACTAAGGGAAAGCTGCCAGATTCTTCCACACCGAAAACAGACTGAGAAGTGCTGCATAACACAGATGCTAGCAGAATTACCTCTAAAGCATCAGAAGCTGCCAAAAGCATGTTATTTTTATTTCAATATAAAAATACAACTACAGTCATGGGCTCAAGGAGGACCCATTAAGACTATCTGGAGCAGGACTCTCGAATTCCAGCCCTCAAGATCCAGAAACATCTCTGGTTCAGGTTAGCCAAAATTAATATTAATGTAATCTATTTGCATGCAGCATCTCTAGTTTATGATCAGTTTACTCATTTTGATGATCCTGAAAAATAGTCATATTTGTTGACCTGGAGGACCAAAGCTTTAGAGCTGCTGTCCTAAAGATAAATCGGAAGCACAAAGTAAAAGTCAGACAGTAAAATACAGTGTGTGTGTGTGTGTGCGCGCGTGTGTGTGTAACATAGGCTTGCAAAAGTCCCCCTAAAACGTCAGATGTATGACAATTACACAGATTGTTCCATACAGTATATTTATTGCAAACCAGTATGTCCTTAAAGTAAATTTTCAAAGTCACAATTCATTATTTCTCTGCAATTTTTGTAAAATAAAATTAAAACTGAAAAATGCTGCTCACGTAGTATTCAACCCCTTCAGACTAGTACTTGGTAGAACTACCTTTTGCTGCAATAACAGTTGTAAGTCTGTTTCTACCAGCTTTGCACATTGTTTTGGGAATGATTTGTCCCCAGTCTTCCTGGCCGATTTGCTCCAGAATGTTCCAGTTGGGTGGATGAAACTCAAGGACTGCAATTTTCAAATAGTGCCACAGATTCTCGATTGGATTGAGATCTGGACTTTGACTTGGCCATTGTAGAACATTCACCTTTTTGTTGTTCAACCACTCCTGTTTTGCTTTGGCCTTGTGCTTAGATCATTGTCCTGCTGAAAGGTGAACTCTCACAAGTTTGAGTTTTTTAGCAGATTGAAGCAGGTTGTCTTGCAGTATCTCCCTGTATATTGCACCATCTGTCCTTCAGTTTTAGCAAGATGCTCAGTCCCCACTGAGGAAAAGCATCCCCACATCATGATGCTGCCACCCCCATATTTTAGTGTTAGGATGGTGTTTGCTGAGGAATGGGCAATGTTAGGTTTGTGCCATATATCGCATTTTGAATTTTGCCCAAAAAGCTCCATTTTTGTCTCATCTAACCACAAAACCTTATCCCATATTTTAGATGGGTCACTATTGCTTTCTGGAAAACTCCAGACGTACTTTGATGTGATTTTTCTTCAGTAATAACTTCTTTCTAGCCACCCTCCCATGCAGGCCAGTTACATGATTAGCTCTTGATATGGTTGACTGATGCACCTCCGCTCCAGTCTCAGCCACTGAACTCTGTAGCTCCTTCAAAGTGATTGTTGGCCTCTCTGTGGCTTCCCTCACAAGTCTCCTTTGTGCTCTGATGCTGAGTTTTGAGGGATGTCCTTGTCTAGGCAGTGTCTGGGTGGTATGATGCAGCTTCCATTTATTTATTTATTTATTTATTTTTAATTTTTATATACCGACATTCTTACATCCGATGTAAATCATACCGGTTTACATTAAACAGAATAGCAGGAAATAAATTTCCATAGTCTAATACAATGAACATTTCTAATTAAAATTGTTAACAAGCGAAAAGAAAAGGTAAAGAATTGGAATAAAGGTTAAATTACAGAAAAATATAAAAGATTTTTTTTTTTTTTTTTTTTAGAAGCTCAAGGGTTGCACGAAGGGGTGCACAAAGGGGAGAGCCCCTTTGTCGCGCGGCGCCTGATGGTGAGGCGCTCTTCAACCGTCGCTGGGGCTCCCAGTGACGTCAGGGGGGGGGGTGTGGTTTTCTCACATTTCCTCACAATTGATGAAACAGTGATCACTGGCATATCCAAGCAGTTGGATATTATGTTGTAGCCTTTTCCTATCTTGTGCATGTCTATAATTTTATCTTTAATTTCCTTAGAATGCTCTTTGGTCTTCATTTTCACAGCTTTCCTTCAAATTCACAGTCCGACCAATGGTATTGGAATTAGGGGGGGGGGGGGTCTTTTATCCAGAAAAGCTGACCTTTAATGATTCACTGGTACAGGCCAATTGTTAGGGCAATATTCTTCATCTGTGTAAACTTGAAACTTCCACAGCACAGGGGTTGAATACTTATGCAAGTAGTGTTTTTCAGTTTTTAATTTATTTTACAAAAAATGCAGAGAAATAATGAGTTGCAACTTTGAAAATTTACTTTAAGAGCACTCTGGCTTGCAATAAACATATTGCTTGGAACAATTTGTGTGTCATTTGTAATCCACAAAATTCTGCTGGCTTTTGAGGGGGGTGAAATACTTTTGCATGCATGTGCATGTACGCGTGCCTAGCCAGACACAGGCAGGATTTTCCACAATTTTTTCCTCCTCCTCCTAGACTGAACCAAAAGTTCTCTCCTTACTTGATTCTTTTCTCATCTGAGTGTGACATTTTATTCGGTCCTAAGCTCATCTTTAATTTCAATATGTTTAGAGCTAACTGTGTGTCCTGAAGGGGCACCTAACTGGTCTAGTTTTCATGATATCCATAATGAATACGCATGAGATATATTTGCATACATTGGAGATCCACTAAATGCACACATCTGTCTTCATTGTAGTTATCCAGGCTGTGCCCCCAGGACAGAGTTGGGAAATACTGCCGGAGGTAACATTCATAGCATCATACGCAAGTTTCTATAAAAGACTATTTTTAACCAAGCAACCTAGAGGGAAACAGTCCTTATAACATCAACGTGTTTGTGATGTAATAGACTGGGACACACTGGTCTATGATAATAACAAGAGCTTCCTTAAAAACACCTCCTCTTGATTAATACTCCCTGAATGTCATCTCACCACTATCATCTCTATACAGAACCTTGGTGAGCTTCTGGATCCTGACCCAGCAATATGTAATGTAATAGGATCATTTTGGAGGAATGTTTCTATTGAAGAACTCAGAGTTACACAGGTAGAATGTACATAGGCATAGAGAAAACGGATTAATTTAATTTACAAATGTGCAGGCACACAGAACTGTTTCTGACATGTAATCCCCCAAATAATTATGCTTGCCTATACCCCACCACTTGCATAATTACTTACTGTTTTCACATCTCCCAAACAGTTGCTTTAATGTTTAACAGGCCTGTTAACAGGGAGGTTACTCTCGGATAAGCAGATGCTGTTGATTATGACTGTGCCCAAGTACAAAGGTCTGATGTGCTTAACTGTGGCACAAGGATTGATAAAGAAAACAGGGGACCCCTTCCTGCCTCAGGCATTGTTAGATTTATCACAAACTGTATAAAGGTGAGCAAAGCTATAACAGATAACCTCAACACAGACAGATCTCTTGAGCCCTTGTGGCTAGAAACGTAAGTTCTGTATCTTTATGTTTATTTAAGTCTTCACTATAATAACTATTCTTTGCAATCAACCATTTAGTATTATTTGTAGTATTTAGTGTTATTTATAAATTATTTTTTTTTAATTAATAATAAATCCATTATTACTTTCACTTGGCACAGAGGTGTTTTAGTATTATTAAAGGTAAGCCTAGTCAGATAATGATGCAAAAAGTGAGTGATCGGTCTGGACCCAGAACACACCTTCCTATCCTTTTCAACTCCCATATATATCTTTGCAAACTGTCTAATGCCATCTCCATAACACTTTCGGTAACTGCCACATCCCTGACTTCATTTACTGAAATTTTTTTTTAATCTAAATCTGTGTGTCTTACAATTTGATTACTGATGCTCGTTACCATATGGCCTCCTGATGTCAAAGCTCTCTAGGTTTCAACATATTTAAAAGTGGTAATACCCAGTTTTTACTGATACTGATACCAAGAAATATGACCATGTTTTTCCAATCCCAGAAAATGTCATTAGCTCCCCATCACTTTCAGGATGTTTACTGGTTTTCAATGTCTTCCATGGAATGTTTTGCACACCTCTTAAGAACATAAGATATGCCATACTGGGTCAGACCAAAGGTCCATCAAGCCCAGTATCCTGTTTCCAACAGTGGGTAATCCAAGTCACAAGTAAATGGCAAGTACCCAAACATTAAATACATCTCAAGCTACTATTGCTTATTAATTAATAACAGGTTTTTATTTTTCCTCTAGGAACTTATCCAAACCTTTTTTAAACCCAGTTACACTAACTGCTATAACCACATCCTCTGGCAATGAATTCCAGAGCTTAACTATGCATTGAGTGAAAAAGAATTTTCTTTGATTTGTTTTAAATGAACTATGGCATGGAGTGTCCCCTAGTCCTTCTATTATCTGAGAGGGTAAATAACTGATTTACATTAACTTGTTCAAGTCCTTTCAGGATTTTGTAGATTTCTATCATATCCCCCCTCAGTTGCCTCTTCTCCAAACTGAACAGCCCTAACTTCTTTAGCCTTTCTTCATAGGGGAGCTGTTCCATGTCCCATATCATTTTTGTCGCCCTTCTCTGCACTTTCTCCAGTGCAGCTATATCCTTTTTGAGATGTGGTGACCAGAACTGCATACAGTATTCAAGGTGAGGTCTCACCATGGAGCAATACAGAAGCATTATAAGATCTATCATTTTATTTGCCATTCCCTTCCTAATAATGCCTAACATTATTTGCTTTTTTGATCGCCACAGCACACTGGGCCAATGATTTCAAAGTATTATCCACTATGATGCCTAGATCTCTTTCCTGGGTGGTAACTCCTAAGATAGAACCTAACACTGTGTAACTACAGCAAGGGTTATTTTTCCCTATATGCATCACTTTGCACTTGTCCACGACACTATCCCACCTCCTAGTCCTTTTTAAGCCTGCGACTCATACTGCTATATTTTCTAACTCTGGGGTCCCCAAACAATGGCCTGTCAAGCTCCTTTTAGCAGTCTGCCATGCTTTTCTTTTGCATGGCTGGATCGGCCTGCAGAGGAATTTTTTATTTAATGTGCAGCAGCAGCGGCAGACAGGCTGGCAAAGATATCCAGACTCTGCCAGCAAGGAAAGACACGCCAGACCTACCGGTGGAAACGGCTGCTGACAGAGAGTCCAGGCCCTGCTTCCATGACAGGGCCCGCCTCAACTCTCTGACAAAGACTCTGCCATTTGTGGTGGAGGCCAGGCTCCACCAGCGAGAGAAGACTCAGCCAGAAATGCCTGGTAAGCGAGGGTGGCCAGTGAATGGAGGGAGGGGGATAAGAGAGTGAGAGAGAGGGAAGAGAGTGAGAGAGAGGGGAGAGAGTGAAATGGAAAGGAAAGGAAGAGACGGGGTGAGTGAGAAGGAAGAGAAGAAAAGGGGTGTGGAAGGGAGGGGAGGAGTGAGAGGGAAGAGAAAGGAGAGTAGAGAAGGGAATCAACAATTTATTTATTTATAAGATTTTTTGAATCACCTTCCAAAACTTGCAATAAGTCTTTCCACAGCGATGTACAGCAAAAGTAAACAATAAATGAATATAATGCAATGAAATAAAACCATCAATTGATTAAAAACAATATTAGACTAGGGAAACTTCAGCTTACAATTCTTGAAAGCTCTAGGTAGAGCTCAGAGCTCGGAAGACATCAGGCAGTATTTTAATTTACGGCAAAAACACATTAAGCAAGATTTTTCCCTGATCGATAAGGGGAGATTATTCCAGGCGGCATGAAATGAAGTAGAGAATGATCTTTTATGCAATTTTACATGCCAAATGGAGCTCGGTGATGGGAGCTGAAGTGGATTAGCTATGCCGAGAGCACGCCTCCCTGATTGGGGACTTCCAGCACAGTCTAGATGACATATGAGGGGGCCAGTCCCATATAAGATCTTAAAAGTAAGGGTAAGTACTTTAAACTTACATCGTAACCTTACTGGGAGCCAGTGTAGCTTTTCCAATATAGGAGGTAAGCAAAGTGGGAAGGATGGGGAAGGAAGGGAGGAAAAGGGTGAGTGACAGGGAAGGGAATTAGTAAGAGAAATAGGTGGGGGGTGGGAAGAGTTGGCAGGGAGTGAAGGAGAAGAATAAGTGGAGGAGGGAATGAGTGGAAAAAGTGGGGAGTGGGGCGAGAAGGAAGAGTAGAGAAGGTGGGGGAATCTGTTTCTAAGAGATGGAATAGTCTGGGCTTTTCTAGTATATCTCAGCTATTTACCACTTCCTCTGACCTAATGTTTAGTTTTCAGGATTTACAACAGCAGTTTTCATTGCCTCAAATGGCCTTTTTTGCCTTCCTGCAATTATGTCACTTTGTTCAAAGCAGGCAAAGCTTCTTTCAGGTTTCTAAATCTTCTAAGCTGATTCGGGAGATCATACAGGTGGGAAAGCAGCAATGCCCTTCAATTTCCCATTTCTATAAGCTTTTATTATCTGTAGAAAGCTTAGATTCCATCTCTGAGTTGTTCAAAAGTGGTTAGTCCGGCCAACTATCCAGCTCTCGTTTTCAGAGTTAAAAATAGCTTTTTCTCTATACAAGATATTATGGGTAATGTACTTCTCTAGGAAACACAATATAAATTTTTATGGCAGACTTATCTTACACCTCTTAAAGCATTTCGGATGCAGGTCAGTTCTTCTGGGATATGTTCTAAGTGTCAGAGTGATACTGGTACCTTTTATCATTGTTTTTGGGACTGCCCGATAGTTTTAGCTTTCTGGGAGCAGGTTAGTCATAAATGTGCTCTTATACTCAAGAACAAAATACCTCTTGATCTGAATCTTTGGTTATTTGGAGTCCCTAAAATGATAGATTCAGGTTGGAGTACAGGGGTTCTTATGTTTATCACAAAAGCAGGCCTAGTGGGGAAAAAAGTAATTTTAATGGGATGGGTGGGACTGCAAGGTCCTAATGTTGAGCATTGGTTTCAAAAGATGGTAAACCTGTTTATGCATGAACTTTTTATGGCTAGAGCTAGCACCCCCCTAAGAGATTTGAAAGAATGCTAAATATCTGGTCTGGTGTTTTAGACCATCTTTCTCCTTCAGTGGGGAATGTGCTAGCTAGATAATCTGCAACTTTAGTAATGAAAGCCTTCCTGTTTAGAAGCCCATCGAGGGGATGGTCCTAGATTTTATGGATGGAGTGTTTTTATTGAACCAAGGGTTGCCTCTGATTGTGGGGATGGAGGGAGGGAAGGGAGGAGGGAGAAGGCAGGGTAGGGGTGATTCGGGTTTATAAATTTTATGTCTACTGTTTATTACCATAATCAACAGGGTTGTCTCTTGTAGGAGCAAAGACATTGTTTTTGCTATCGCTTTGTTAGTTACAGTCATTAGTCAGTCTTTGGTTGCCCTTATACCTTATATTTGTCTTATCAATAGATGTTTCTTCTGTGTGGTACACTAGATTTTGATTTGTTATTCAGGCTTTAAATTTTGCATGGCTTGGCAACTGTATTGACTGTGGAGATGATATACGAATTTGTTGTTTCTTTGGTTAAAATGGAACAAAAATGGTTTACAAAAAAAAATAAAAAAATTCAGATATTCCCCACCACCCCCTGCAAACTCTATCCGGCCCTCTTGGTGATATGGCCCTTCCCTTGAAAAGTTTGGGGACACCTGCTCTAACTTGCTGAATGAAGTTTTCTCCTTTCCTTTAAAACATATGTTACAATATCCTGTTCCCTCTTTGTACCGCCAATTAAACTCTTCAGTTTCAAATCACAGCTAAAAACAAATCTTTTCTTGTTTTGTGGTTCTTTTTCATCATCCTAAATAAATCTTTGCATTGTGTGATATTAATTTTCTCAGTCAAACTCACTGGGTCACCTCATTTTCTGTGCTCTTCCCCTGATATTAATTATATTTTGCTTTATTTCCCACAGTGACTACAAAATGTCTTGTGGGATGCACCTCTATGGAAGAGTCTATGCATGGATGGGCCATGTGACTCCGTCGTGAACCAGCTCAGAGGATGCCCTCCAAAGTTTCACAGGGGTTTTCTGCACTCTGTTGGGCCTGTTGCTGCATAGTTTACTGTATATCTAAACTGCTTTTAACAACAGTAGAGAATGACTCCCAACAGAGAGACAAGTGGGTTGCGTTGCTTTGTTGCATTGCTAGCATCAGAGGATACCTAACCCAGGTAAGTAATTCCACTTATGCTGACAACCAACCGGTGCAAAGGGCCACAGAGATGGGACTCTAGTTAAGGGCTTTGTTTAAATAAAGGGCAAGAGGAAGCAAGAACGAATACTAGCAGGCAAGAACATGAAAAACATATAATGGAAGAGACCTTTCTTGTCTTTTTCTTTTTTATATTATACAAAAATATCTAACAAGATAGTCCAAACCTAGAATCTTGACAAGAGGCTATATCATGGCAACAGTAACTGGGAACTGGATTCAAAAAGCAACCAACGAGGAGCCCGACTTTTATGGCCTGGGAAATAAATAAGTATGGGGTAACTTGCTGATGCGGCCCCCTCCCCAAAGAAATGGGGAGGGGGCGAAAGACCTGCAATGTGGCAAAAGACCCTCCATCCACCATGAGGTTATGCATGAGATTATGCATATTCATCAGCTGGGAAGTATAGGCCGGGGGGGCAAAGAAGAAGAAAAGAAAGGGGAGGCTGAAGTAACGGACCCTGGGGAGAGCGACCCTGAAACCAAAAGGAGGAAAAAGGCAAGCAAAGGACCCACTGAAAAAGGAAGGGAGAAAGACCACAAACCCGTGGAGAAAACCCAGACAGCGAATCCTGAGCATCCCTGCAAGCAAAAGGCTGTAAGAAGCAGACCTGCACTTCCTGCTATTGAAGGGAGAAGCATAGGTGTGGCCTGGAGACCGGAGAGACGAGGTGCCTGCTCAGGTGTGGAAAGCAGGACGGAGTCTGAGATGGTGAGGGCAAGAGCAAGCCCACTCAGCTGACAAGTACCAAGCCCAGGAAGCAAACCTCCCCCATGCCCACATTCTCCAGCCAGAGCCTGCTTCAGAGGTGAACAGGGGTATCACCTGAAGCTGGAATCAGGAGTAAGTAAATTAGCTGTAAGTGTTAAAATATTAACAAAGCTAAGGTTTATGGCATGTCTGTTACCACCCATGATACAGAACTTTCTTTAGGGAAAATGGATGCTTAGTGACCAGGAGGTTAGAGATAGGAATTGTTATTTTCTAAATGTTACATCATACCAAATCTGATAAATAAAAGTCTATTTCTGAGGAGAATACACGTTGTCTTTTTCCTGACTTAGGATCGCAATTAAGATGGGAGGGCAGCTGGCAGTGTCCATAGCAGGGGGATCCCTGCACCCCTAAACCTGCTTACAACAGGCGCTCTTATAATCCAATGAAGGATGTGCAGCTTCTCATTTATTTATTAGTGGAGGAGTAGCCTAGGGGTTAGAATAGTGGATTGAGAACCACGGAAGCCAGGTTTCAAATCCCCCAGACACTGCATGAATCCTTGAGCAAGTCACTTCACCCTCTGTTGCCTCAGGGACAAACTGAATGCATCATTTACTAAGCATTTTTCCCCAGATGCAGAATAAAATATGAGATGCTTTACTACCAAAATGTACAGCGTGGATCACAAAAGATGCAAATGCAGGTGATGGAAAAATGCTGCAAAGAATGACTGCCTAATTAAGATGGAAGCCCGACACTATCTTAGGCAGGAACTTGGAATGGGTGTGAGTCATCAACCTATTCTGCTAGTACTGTAGTCAAAGGTGGGCTGATGAGACCACCACCAAAAGTATATCTTTCCAGGTCAGGTATTTGAGCTCTGAAAAGACAAGCAGTTCAAAAGGGGCTGTCATCAGCTGGCTTTGAACCACACTGAAGTCCCATGACATTGTGAGAGGCTTTCAAAAAACTTCAATTGAAGCAAATCTGGCGTAAACTTGCCACCAAGGCAAGATGTGTTTATTTGTTATTGTTTTGTACTCTTTTCTTAACTTTAATAAAGATGACGTGATTTATATACCAATTGGACTAAGATGTATGCTGATGAAGCTGGTTTTCAAAGACCAGGTAAAAGTGAAACCTGAAACATTCTAATCAAATGGGAAGGCTTTAAGCCATCCTTTAAACAAAATGAGGAAAGAAACTGTTCTCTTGTGAGGAATGGATTTCCTGCTAGTTACAGAGTGGTTTCTGAAGGGAGATATGGAAAGGATTGCTCTTCAGCACCACCTTCAACAGATGAGCCACAGTCAGGGGAGCCCTAAGACTCCTACGACTCAATCTGATGGATTAAGGAGAAATCAGAGGATGGGACTGCCATGGTATAACAGGTGAAAATGGCACAAGTTTGATGGTAAAACTGCCTGAAATTGAAGTAGTAATGGTCATTAACGTTGGTACTCACTCTAGAAAAACCAATTCCACTCTTGGCGTGGCCAATGTGCCCAGCATCCATGCCAATGTCAGTGAAGACAGATTGCTTAATGTGCCTACATTTGTCAAGGTGCACAACAGAGGCAATGGTGCCCCTGAGGCATTGGTCAAACAGCTCTGTAATCATGGCTGTTATAAAGACAAACTGGGCTAGGCGTTGTAGGAAATGAACCATCTATAAAAACTGTGTGGAGTCACTGCTTAAAGTCCAATAGCCCCTGGCAGGCCACCATGACTCAACCTCAATAATGTGGGAGGCAGTGCAAATCCTCCAGGCATGGCTAATCCAAAGTATGGGACACCTTCACCACTCCTGAGTTGAATATTTTGGAGTCTTTGTGATCACTTGAGACAGATGAGAAAAACTTGTGCTTACTCCCAGTCCTATCTTCAGGACAATCTGCTGGGTTAACTGAAGACCTCTTCAACGAGGTCTGGCCATTAGTGTAACCATGGTCAGCTCCCTGGGCCTTCTCACTGAGCTTCAAGACAAGTTTCAAGTGGACATATTTGTACCAGTAGGAATGCACTCTTAGGGACAGCTTTGTACAGAAGACACACAAAGAGAAATCATGGTCTTTGCCCAGGCATTTATAGCACTCAGTGTAGACATCTCTGACATCACCTGCGTTTGCTTCTGGGCCATGGTGCAAAACATAACCACACAAAATAGAAAACTGAAGACATTTTCAAAGATATAAACATGGCAAATGCAGGATAGTATAACTGAAGTTGCGACTCATACATCAAATAGTGTAGTGGCAATAACAATGATATAAAATTAGAAAAGAGACAAAAAGCCTATCCAAGAAAATTAAGAAGACGAGAAAAACAAACAAACACCTGATCAGAATCACTCAAAAGGGAGCAAAACAGCAAAAAAAAAAAAAACCACATCAATGGTGATGGTAAAATAACAGCAGTCTGGTATGGCATCCAATGACCATGAAAGAAAAACTAAAAGCTGAGAAGCAGAAGTGCAGTGGTGCACAAGAAACCCCCTCGTATATGCTCATAAGCTTTCACTGAAAACCCTTCAAGATATCCTCTGTGCCAGCACAAAACAGACATGTGACTCATCCATCCATGTGGGTTGTTGCAGCTGCTTGCTCATCAAAGAAAATAAAATGGTTTTGAAATGTATGACATTGGCACACATTCTAAAAAAAAAACACAAAAGAAAACACTGCTATAACCGCAACCTCCAGTTTCTCACAATTCCACATCTGTGACAACGGCTACATAATTTCCCTATTCCTGCAGAATCACAGGTAATATTTTCACTCATACCTCTGCCACATCAATCTCTTCTCCACTGCCACCCGCCCTGTCCCACCTACTCAACTGACCTCAACCAACCTCGCATCCTTCCAGCCCACTGCCCCCCTCCTGGGTCACTGACTCTCACTCTCCCTTCCCTATACGGCCTCTCTCTCTCTCTCTACCTTCATACCACTGGCATCTCCTTCTGCTCTGTTCCTCTCTGACATATCACATCCAGGTTTATTTGTGAGAGAGCTCGTGGCCAGCACAACACACCACACAGAAAACAGAGGTGCAGGGTGCCAGAGAGGAGCAGAGCCACTAACAGCATGTAAGAAGGCAGTCAGTGGTATGGGAGTGCAAGTAACCGGTGTCTGGGACAGGGAAGGGGAGAGGGGACAGGAAGTGAGATGTCCGTGTCAGTGAGCACTGGGGGAGGTGAGAAACTGGTGTCTGTGGGGTGGAGGGAGGGGCAGAGAGGCTGGTACTGCTCCTCCTGCCCACTGGGAAGAGGTAAAGAGGATGGGTGGGGAAGGGAAAGGAGGAGAAAGGAAGAGAAATAAAACCCAGGTTGAGGGAGGAGAGGGACCCAGGACAAGGAAGAAGAGGACATATAATTGAGCTGTTGGGAGAGGTAGGAGAGGGATCAGGGTCACAGGAGGGACAGATGGGGAGACTACAGTAGCTATAGATGTTGTGTCAGAGGGGCAGAATTAGATGTGACACCACTGAGAGAGTGAGAAAGCATTGAAGGAAGAGAAGGGAGGGATAAATAGGGAAAGGAAAGGGTTGAGGGATGGAACAATGGAAGGGGGGCTTATGAAAGGGTTTAGATTTAATGGGATGATGGATGGAGGCGCATAGGGATGAAAGAATGAGAGGGAATAATGGGGAAAAGACAAAAAAGTCTTGGAAAGAGAAGCAAAAGGAGAAGGAAGGGATGAAAAGTATACAAGAGACATATCTGCATGCAACTGAAGCACTGTATTCCAATATATCTCTATGTCTCAAGTATATTCATTAGGGAGTCCTAAAAAACCAGACCACTGTGCAGTTTGATACCCCTGACATATAAAAACCATAAGTTAATATACAGCAGTTCATGCAGTTTATGAAGCCTCTGAAGTAGTGCTATTATTCATTTATTAAAACTTATGTTTCACCTATAACAAAAATGTACTAAGTGAATTACAAAACACAACTTTCCAATATCAAACAAAACTAGCAGACTAGCAGTTTTGTTTGATAAAGCAGGGGCCTTTTTTCTAGATAAGGAGTTGAGTTGCTGGCTCTGCCCAGTGGACAGGTGAGAATACATCTCATTTTACCATAAAGGCTCTCAGCATGTCAGGCATCCCACAGATGAACTGAACTGGCTCAGTGTTTTGCAGATAAATTAACTCTATCCCATTTTCAGCTGCAGAGCTCCACAGAAATCTCGGGCCTTCCTTCCATTAGCAAGATGACGCATTGCAGATAATATTACAGGAATCCTCTGGGAATGTTTCAGGACTGGAAATGGAATACTGTACAGAAGAGATCGTAGAGTAAGGGAATTCCCGCTGGCCCGTACAAGGCTCTGGTTATTTCCAGCACTTAGGATCAATTTGCAGGATCATCTCACTTCATTTAAATCCTCAGGAAGCAAAGCATATCCTTTTCTTCCACTTCTTAAAATATACTTATAATTATGAAAGTACAATTGTAGGCTTCTTTGATTTCATCTCTCTGTATTTTATTTATTCCACTTATATCCTCTGCGGTCAGATCCATCGTCTCAGTCCGTGGCACGTACTTTCAAACATTGCCTGAACGCTTCTCACTATTGTCCTGGTTTTCTCTTCCATGCCCCACTGCGTTTGGGTGCAGCAATACCAGATATCCAAAGAAAACATGCTGCCACTTTCCTCAGAGATGCTTTCACAAGGTTTCTCCATAATAGCGGCAACTTGGTGTCTCTGCACTATCCCGGGAAAGAGCCACTAATCCAGAACACTCCCAGCCTCAGCCAGTCTGAGGACCAAGTGCCTCATCTGAAACCTGGCAGTGGAGAGCACTAATCAGTGTGCTAATTTAGAGATTTCATCTGTATGTTTTATTAACATATTTCAAATGTGACAGCTGTCTTTCGATGAATGGTCACTTATAATTTAAGTACCTGAATTGCCTACACTGCTCTATCCAATTCATAAATCAGAAATTCATGGCTTAATATCTCATTCACAAATGCATTTATCAAGATTTCTTGTCTTTAGGAAGCCTTCATATACAAAACTTAATTTATTACTTGATTTTTGTACAGAGCTGGCAAGTAAGTGCAGGACTGCAGCTGGTGAACACAGCGAGGGAACTTTCTGCTGCACAGGGCCTGCACTTCAAGGGGGTAAAATAAGGCTTTGCTTGCTCTGGCACAGAATGGCTTAAATGGCTTCACATGCTAATAGCAAAAAACCTCGCACTATCCTGATGGCTCTCAGACTTAGAAGTAGCAGAAAGTCGGACCAAACACTTAAATGTGAAAGTACACGTAAAGCACTGCGCAGTACTTTACAAAAGATGCCAAACCACTTAATATCAATTGCTGTTATCGAAACTACTGTGTTTATGATGCTCTCTGCGGGCACTGGTATCAGAACAGAGAACAGAGAACCCTAACCTGGGAGGAGGTAAACCTGCATCCTCCTCCAGATTCAGATTGCAGAGCTTTGGGGGGAAGGGGTTTCTGGGAGGAATAAGGAGTGGAGATGAGGCACAGTGTCGCGAGGTAGGCTCAAGGGGAGGCTTTGAACTCACACTCCCTGCCAGACTTTCAATATAGGGTGGGAGGGAGAGTCGCAGGGGGGGGGGCAGGTGAAAGATGCCTTCTACCTTGTGGTGTAACTTCAGGAGGAAGGATTTGGCTGGCCAGATTCAGGACTGCTATGACCGTGCTTAGATCTGGCGGGCTGACCAAATTAGGCAGCTAGCATTGACAGTCAACTTGCCTTCTCCCCTTGACCTAACCCTGCCTCCCTGGCCTGCCCAAAATTTAACCAACTAAATTTAGCCAGCTAGTGATAACAAGCAATAGAATGTAGATGCTCAGCAAGAGGGGGGTTTTCACATAGGCAGATCTAGGAGTCTAGCTCCCTAAATTAGAAGCCTACGTCTTTTGACTATAGGCCTCAGAGCATCTAAGCACTATAAATTATGAAATATTAAGACAGATCATAGGTGGGCAACCCCACAGTTTATTTTTTATCCTTTCTTCCTTCTTTGTTTTAATCATTATGCATACTTGTGACTGGACCACCTGGCCATGGGGCCCAAATATTCAGAACCAGAGTAATAGAAGTACATGGCACAAAGGCAGACACAGCCTTCGGACAGGGGAAAAGAGCAGTGAACTACATTTCTCTGCATCATCTATGGAGGAAGACCAGAACTGACGGAAGCCTGGGAGAAAGGAGAGCCCTGATCTCACAGATGCAAGCACTTAGGAGATAGGGTTTTCTGCATTAACCATCACAAAGTCAGTAGAGACAGAGGAGCAGGCTTTGGAATAGGAGGAGAACATGGAGGTAGTGATGGACTGGCCATTCTCTGCAGAAGAAGCCTTGGAGGTGGACACTGGGGAGGACTGAGGATTCAGGGTTCTTTGGCAACCCTATGAGCTTATGTTTTAAGTATCGGGGCTATTTCTGCAGCGGCTTTAGGTGAAGCACTGGTCGGGTGCAGGATCTCTGCTGTGTATATTGTTTTCCCCTATGGGGTTTCTCAACTGTTTTCCTAAATAGACCTATTTGAAGAGACCTAAATTTAATGCCTCCTCTTATCTAGTATGGGGATTTTAGGACCCCAGTCTGTAGGCTAACTGACTATGTTTGTGAGGGGACTCTGAAGCCTAAACAAGTCTGAGGCAATAGAGGAAACACCCAAACCCAGTATCAACGAGCACCGGACACCACCCTGCACTGCAGGCAAGGTCTGTTACAACACTAGTTTAGCAACACATGTAAAACTGTCATTGCCAATAAAGTTACCTGAATCTGAAATGCCAGTTCTCACGTGGCAAAAAGCAGTCAAGATTTTAGGTTTACCCTTTCCATTTTCAGCATATGAACGTTTATTTCATGCAGACTGTATTTGCTTTGAACACTGTGAAATATGACCAGCATATCAGAGCTGAGTTAAGACAATCCAGAGTACAGCAGAGAGATCTGACTTGGTTCTATAAGCAAAAGAAAGCAGACACTAGCAACTAGGGCTCCATCTAATGGAGACCAAAGGATTCCATCCAGCTTAAGTAGGCTGAAATGTGTAACGAATGTCACTCTGCTGTGGTTTCCCTATTAATCTGAGATAGGCAATCTGACAAACCCAGCAAAATGTCAAAGAAACCTTATTGAAGAAAACCAAAGCAAACAAACATTTCGATTTGAAAGCAGGTGCCAATCCGTGTTTGATTTTTCAACTCTCTTGAATTTTCTTCAAATCTGCCAGTAAAAATTCAACTGAGTTTCCCAATAGACGTGGGGGTAAATCCACTGAGCTTGAACCAGGTTCAAATCTGCCTGCTGCTAGTTTGAGGGAGTAATATTCAATGGCACTTACATGCAAGAAACCAGGTTTTATGTACATAAGTGCCTTGGAAAATACCAGGCAGGTATGTGCATAAAAACACACATGGAACACGATGTCTTGTATACTTTTTACATGCACATTAAATAGGTGCTCTGGGGGTCAGAATTGGAGTGGGATAGGGATTTGCACACACACTTTCAATTTTAGAAAATACGCTTGTAAACTCCCATGCACATCATTTCACCCACTCTTGAGCAGGTGTATTTTCTTATGTCAATGCAATACAGGGTTCCGTGCACACAAGGAGATTTTCAAAGTGGATGAATGCACATAAATGCGCTTTAAAAATTCAGGATAAAATCTGCAGGTAAAAAGCACCCACAGAATTTCGCCAAACGCGAGCTGGTGAAAATTACCCTCTGAATTGCTTTCACATCTCTGCTATGACTTACAAATTTAGAGGGTCTTTTTCTATAGTGTGCATAACTTGGGTACATACATACAGAAGTAGGTGCACCTAAAATTACCTCTGCTTTTTATAAATTATGCAACAGGAGCTGCACAGTTTATAACGTACCAAGTATCTTCATCCCAAAATTTAGTTAAGTATCTACATAATTTGTACATCTAAATTAAAGAATTGCAAACATATTTTATTTGCAATAACTGTAATGTGTGCACATAATAACCTTCAGATTACGCACGAAAGCAGGTATTTTATGAAGTTGGCTGAAGTATACATGTATCTCACTTATGAAAATACTTATTTGTGCATATGCTTCCTAGCTGACCCCTCCATGCACACCCTCCACCACTTGCCCCAGGCCCCACAATCAGGGCCGGTGCAACAGGATTAGGCGCCCTAGGCACCTTATGCTTTGCGCTCACACCCCCCCTGGTTGTGCCGCCCCCCCCCCCATCACGCCGCCACCCCAATCTCAGCCCCGATTGCGCTGAGCCAGAAGCAGGTTGGGCACTGCTTGCGGCCATGCCACCATCCCCAATCTTGACCCCAATCGCGTTGGGCCGCGAGCAGCTGAAACTCTACTCCTCCTCTTTGCCGTCGCTCACAGCCGGTGACCCCACAAGGCTTGCACCCCCTAATGGTCAGCGCCCTAGACCCCGGCTTAGTTTGCCTAGTGGTTCTGCCGGCCCTGCCCACAATCCAAATGCTGCAGACAAAAGATAAATCAGATTTCATTTCCGCAACTTGATCAGAAGGTACGAAAGCATGCGTGCATGTTTCATGACATATGCATGAACTCCACTTATAAAATACGCGAGTGCGCACACACCTTCGACCCTGCCCTAGAACACCCACAGCACCCTTGACACACCCTCTTTCTCTGCACATACTTTTCCAAGTGGCAGCTTTAGTACACTCATTCTTGTGGCCTTCTGAAAATGCACTTAGCCCATAGAAAGGCTATTTGCATGCATATATACCGATTCTATGCATGCAAATCCCACCCAAGGCTTTGAAAATTCATCACTTCCTGTTTTACCAAGACTGGAAGCCCTACCTACATTTCCTGCCTCTATGGTATTTTAAGCCCAGCAGTTTCATCCATCTTCATTGCGCTTCCCACTCAATCAAAACCAGGGCTGGAGTCTGGAACCAAGAGCCTTTATTCTCAAATTTTTGGGTGTCTTTTCCTATTTTCTATCCCCTCCCAACTCACTTAGCCCAGTCACTGCAGCAACAGTCCTCAGTCAGGGCCCATGTACCAGAGCCCTCAATCGGGCCACTAAGTGTCACTGTTGCACGACAACTGGGACTCCCTCTCCCCAAGAACTATGAACACTACGTCCACAGTTTCCCTCGTTTCTATTTGTTAACATTTCTGTTCCCAAGGAGAAATACTTAAGAAATTTATTCACAGCAGGATGCAAAAGAGAACACAGTATATTAGCTTAAAATTAACTGATTTCTCAAATGTATAAATCTGTAAAGGAACACCCAATAAATACCTACCCTAATGTGACCTTGCAGTTTGACACTGAGAAACAAATAACAAATTTATTGCCCAATCAATACGGATCACGCAAAACACAAATCTATCAGTGAAACAAATTTATTACAGGAAGCAAAAAGTACTCAGCTTTCTGTTGGAAGTGCAGGACCAATTAGCACTACAAAATTTATTACTATACTTAGAAATGAAACAGAAGAGCACATAGTAACATAGTAAATGATGGCAGAACAAGACCAAATAGTCCATTCAGTCTGCCCAGTAAGCTTAAATTAGTATCTGCCGTGCTATGCAGGTTACCTTCATGTTTCTCTTAAGAGTATTAACTGCTACTCCATGCAGTTATCTCCAAGCCTTATGATGAGTAGTAATATTTACAATCAAAACCAAACAACTGTCCAACCCTTAAAAAATTATTGCTAGCTACTGGGTGAGGAGCCTTCTTGAAAATTCAGACAATGCTGCTTAAAGTGCTTTGCTTTCAGACTTGCCCATAAAAAGTCCTGTGTTTTTTCCCCTTACGTCTGTATCAGTACCCCAGACCGTAAAAATAGGGGCCCACACTGGTTGTCTGAATCCAGTTCTCTTCCCCCACCCCGTTGAAGTACAGATTAATGTTGCAGTTGCATCAAAAACATTGAGGCTTATTGGTTAAGGGCAGTAACTGCTGCTCCATGCAGGTTATCCCCATTCATAACAATACCCCAGTCTGTAAAAGTTGGAGCTCGCATTAGCTGTCACCTGAATCCAATTCCCCTTTTCCCTCTACCACTGAAGAGTAGAGCAATGGTGCAGTCACATCAAAAGCATCACATCTTCTTGGCTAAGGTTAGTAACTGCCGCACCGTGCAGGTCACCCCCATTCACCCTTGTCTTCATTTCCATCCTCTAGCCATTAGGGATCCACAATATTTATCCCATGCCCCTTTCAATTCTTCAACTGTTTTGGTCTTCACTACCTCATCTGGAAGGGCATTCCAGGCATCCATCACCATCTCCATGAAGAAACATTTCTAGACGTTGGTTCTGAGTTGTCACCACTGGAGTTTCATTTCATTACCCCCTAGTTCTATTGTTTCCTTTCCAGAGGAAAAGGTTTGAAGTTTGTGCATCATTAAAACCTTTCAGGTATCTGAAGGTCTGTATCATATCTCCTCTGCAACTCCTCTATTCCATATTTAGATCCTTCAGCCTCTCCTCATAAGCTTTCCAATAGAGACCCCAAATCAGTTTTGTCACCCTTCTCTGGACCACCTCCATCCTGTTTCTATCTTTTCTGAGATATGGACTCCAGAACTAAATACAGTACTCCAGGTGAAGCCTCATCAAGGACTTGTACAATGGCATTATCACCTCCTTTTTCTTATTGGTTATTCCTCTCTCTTTGTAGCCCAGCATTCATCTGGCTTTAGCTATCACCTTGTCACATTGCTTCACAGTCTTCATATCCCCAGACACTATTACCCCAGGGTCCTTCTCTTGATCCGTGCACATCAGTAATTCACCCCCCCCCCCCCCCCATCATATACAGCTCTTTTGGATTATAGCATCCCAGATGAATGACTCTGTACTTCTTGGCACTGAATCCCAGCTGTCAAATATTTGACCACTCTTCAAGCTTCCTTAAATCACTTTTCATTCTCTCTAATCTTTCAGGTGTGTCCATTTTGTACAGATCTTAGTATCACCCGCAAATAGACAAACTTTACCTTCTATTCCTTCCACAATGTCGCTCACAAAGATATTGAATAGAATCGGTCCCAAAACCAATCCCTGTGGCACTCCACTTAACACAGTTCTCTCTTCAGAGTTGGTTCCATTTACCATTACACACCGTCTCCTATCAGTCAACCAGTTTGCAATCAACACCACAACCTTGGAGCTCACTCCCAAGCTTCTCATTTTATTCATAAGCCTCCTATGCAGGACTGTATCAAAAGCTTTGCTGAAATGCAAGTAGATCACATGGAGCACTCTTCCTCAATCCAGTTCTCTATTCACCCAATCAAAAAAATCAGATTTGTTGATAGGACCTTTCTCTGGTGAATCCATGATGGCTCGGCTCCAGCAACCCACCTGATCGCAGATAGATCATTATCCTTTAGCAGAATCTCTATTAGTTTTTCCACCACTGAGATGAGGCTAACTGGCCTGTAGATTCCAGCCTCCTCTTTACTACTACTCTTGTGAAGCGGGACCACAACCATTCTTGTCCAATCCCATGCGACCACTCTTTTCCAGGGATCTATTGAACAGGTCTTTCAGCAAACATGCCAGCATATTTCTGAGCTCCCTCAGTATCCTGGTATATACCTTACCCAGCCCCATGGCCTTGTCCACTTTCAGTGTACCTAGCTCTTTCCATACATTCTCTTCTGTAAACAGTGTTTCGTCTACTCCATCCCCACCTACAGTCTTGTTAATCAGCAACAATCCTTCTCCAGGATCTTCTTTAGTGAGCACCAAACTGAAGTATGTTTAATATTTTTGCCATTTCTTTGGCTCTCTCCACATGTTGCTTCTTGTCAACTTTCAATTTCACTATATCACATTGGGCCTCCCTTCTTTCTTGGATATATCTGAAAAATGTTTTTTCACCTCGCTTAACCTCTTTGGCAATTCTTTCTTCGACTTGACCTTTTGCTTTCCTGATTTCTTTTTTCATCTCCCTCAGTTTTAACAGATATTTTTTCCTGTGTTCCTCTTTGTGGAATCCTTTATACTTCTTGAACGCTGTTCTTTTTGCCTTTATTTTGTCAGCCAACTGGGAAGCTATATTTGGGGGGCTGCATTTAGAAAAGTTTTCACATAAGTTCAATGTTTAAAATCCGCCCTTGGCTGGCTCTCAGCATTAACCAGATGTCTAACAAATCCTCAACTCCAGTGGTGTGTCTTAGATCTCTAATGGCCAACTAAATGAATGGTCCAGAGGTCTGATTTTCTTTGGAGCGTCTATTAAAGCATCCAAGTAAGGAGGAATTTTGACTGCAAGTGTTTCTATAGCATTTTTTTTTAGTTTCTAGCAGTCACAAATAGAAGTTGAATAGGCATGTTTAAAACTTGAGCAATAGCGCCAAAGAGGTCAATATTTAAAGCACATTCAGCTCTATTTAGCCAGATAAGCGGGACTTATGTGGCTAAGTAGTGGCTGCTGAAAATATACCCATGTTCAGTGGCTGCTACTGAGCCATACAAGTCTCTTATATGGCTAAAATGTACGCATATAAAAAGAGGAATATACTGGGCGGATTGGGGATGGAGTGAGTTGGACGTATGACTCAATCGCTTAACTACCGATATTTGGAGTAGCCGTATAAGTGTATGTCTAATTTTAGATGCCCCACAGAGCAGGTTTAAACTTGTCCGGCTTACCTTATCTGGATAAGGGTGCACAGAAATGCGTATAATCAGCGGCTTTGCCAGAAGTGCCTGGGTGAGACTAGCTGGGTGAGACTAGCTGAAGCTTCAACCTACACCAACTGTCATTCATGCAGGTTGAGTCCTTGGTGCGAAAGGCCAGGACTTAAGCGGGTCTCAGGGGAAAGGCAAGGAAGAATGTCTGGGTCCAAGCCAATGTCGAAATCCAAAGAACAAAGCAAGGTTGAGGCCAGCAGCAGATGGCAGAATCCAAGAGACAAACCAGGGTCAGGGCAGGCAGCCAGTAGTCAGGTCCAAGAAGTCAACCTGAAGAAGCAGGTCTGGCAGGGGAGGAAACAGAGGCAGGACACACAAGATGACAAGACTGGGGAAGGATCAGATACCAGACAAGCCAGGAGCTGGAACGCAGGAGCAGGAAGAACAAGGTTCCCAAGTTGTAGCTGGGGTGTGGGCCTTCGTTTTGTTCGCTTGGATCTTGGCACGGGTAGCAGCTCGCTCTAGAAGTTGGTGAGTGGCTTGCCAAAAGTTGAATAGTTCCTGACCTTTCACACTGGCTGCAGGACAGGCCACAGAAATGCCTAAGGGCACTGGTAACCGAGGATGCCTGCCATAGACTAAGTAGAAAGGTAAAGATTCGGTAGCTTGATTGACATGTTTGTTGTGACAGGCCTCCACCCAGGGAAGAAGGGAGGCCCAGTCGTCCTGTTGTTGATTGATGTAGTAACAGTGGAATGCCTATAAGGATTGATTTGTCTGCTCTGTCTGTCTGTTGGACTTGGAGTGTTAGGTGGATGAGAAGTCCAGCATGATTCCAAATTTTTTGCATAGGGACCAACAGTACTGTGCAGTAAACTGGACCTTGCGGTCAAAAAATTGTGGTGAGGGAGGCCTTGTAGGCAAGAAAACATGTTGGATAAACAATTCGGCCAGCTCGGGGCTGAGGGTAATCCCAGCAGGGAACAAAGGGGGCCATCTTAGAAAATCGGTCCACTATGACCCAGATAGTAGTATTGCCGGCAGAAGGTAGGAGGTCAGTGAAAGTCCATTGCCAGAAGTGTCCAAGTGGGGGCAGAGGGTGGAGAAGCCTGAGGGCAGAGCTTGGGAGCTTTTATTTGCAATGCAGACTGGACAAGATTCTACATAATAATTCTTTAAATCCTTTCGAACGTGGAGCCACCAGTAATATGGGTAATTAGTTCCAGTGCTCTGTTGGTTCCTTGGAGTCCTGCCAGTCATGAGCTGTGATCCCATTTTAGAACACATTTCTGGAGTCGTCAAAGAACCATGGTTTTCTCTTGGGGTACCATTATAGCTGCAGCCAACACAACCTTGGCCAGATCAATAATATGTCTGGGTGGACCCGGCTGGTTCTCAGCTTAAAGTCGAAATGATTAAAAATAATGACCATCAGGCCTCCCTGGGATTCAGTTGTGCTTGCGATAGGTACCATAGATTCTTGTGAAATGTATATACTTATCTTGATCTGGTGGTGTTGGGCCCTCTCCAGGAGATGGCGCCACTCCTCAAGGGCTAACTTGATAGCTAATAGTTCAGTCCTCAATAGTATAATTTCTCTCGGTAAGGGAAAATTTTCTTGAGAAATATGCTCAGGTTACCAATACACCATGTGGGTCATGTTGTAAGAGGACAGCTTCCACTGACAGTAGAGGTATCAACCTCAACGAGAAATGGCTTGGTGGAGTCCAGGTGGCATAGGCAAGGGTACTGAGTAAATACTTGTTTTAAATGTTGGAAGGTCAATAAAGCATCTTCTTTCCAGATATGAGGGCTTGCCCCTTTTCTTGTCAGAGCCATGAGGGGAGTGACCAAGGAAGAATAGCCATGCACGAACTGCCGATAGTAATTCTCAAACCCTAAAAAAACTCCACAGGCCCTTGAGACCAGTGGGTTGGGGGCCAATCCAGAATGGTCTTTAATTTTGCTGGGTCCATGCATAAGTCAGCCTAGGAAACAATGTAGCCTAAGAAGGGCAGCTCCGTTTGTTCGAAGAAGCATTTCTATAACTTTGCATACAGTTTATGCTTCCTTAGTCATTGTATGACCTGTTGAACATACACCCGGGGTTGGGCGAGTGTCCGAGAGAAGGCCAGGATGTTGTCTAAGGAGACCACCACATGAGACTGGAGAAGATCTCGGAATATCTCATTGACCATGACTTGAATGACTGTAGGGGCATTGCACAGCTCAAAAGGCATAACCACATTCATAGTGGCCAGCTCTGGTGTTAAAAGCTGTCTTCTATTCATCCCCCTCCCGGATCCGTATCCAATTGTAGACTCCCTGTAAATCCAATTTTGTAAAAATGTAAGCTCCTCTTAGTCAAACAATTAGCTCTGTAATGAGAGGTATCAGATAGCGATCCTTCCGTGTAATCGCATTCAGGCCACGATAATCAATGCAAGGCCAGAGGGAGCTGTCTTTCTTCCTTGCAAAGAAGAATTAATCCTCCCAGCAAAGATATGAAGGTTATCTTGTTTATAGGAAAGAGAGCTGCTTGCAGGTTAAAGGTGCATATGGCACTGGGTAATGAATCCTCAACATTCCCGAAGGTCGCCATAATACCTGGGCTGGGGAGGTAGTTGAGGCAGCGGGGAAGCAGGAGCTGCTGGAACTGGCAGCAGTGGTGCTGCCAGCTGATTGGAGAGAGTGTTCATGCATCCCACCAGTCTTTCCAGAACCCCTGTGATCTGGTCCAAGACGTTGCTGGATCTGTTGAGCCATTCTGAAATGGCATGGAGCGCAGCCAAATCTGCCAGGTCCATGGCCTTGACAAACTGTTTTGTTTGTGGACCCTTGTGCAGTGGTATGGTTGACTCAGCTGCATAGCCAAACCAGTGTGGCTCACACTGACCAAGGGCGGAAGTGTCTGGGTGGTACTAGCTGGAGCTTCACTATACCAACTGACGTTCCCGCAGGTTAAGCCCTTGGTGCGAATGGCCAGCAGGGTCACAGGGGCAAGGCAAGGGAGAATGTCTGGGTCCAAGCAAAGGTCAAGGCAGACAGCAAATAAGGAAGTCCAGAGAACGTAGCAAGTTCGGGGCCGGCAGCAGAAGGCAAAATCCAAGAGACAAACCAGTGTCAGGGCAGGCAACAGGCAAGCAGTAATCATGTCCAAAGCAGAGGTCAGGTCCAAAAGGTCAATCTGAAGAAGCAAGTCAGGCAGGGAAGGAAACAGAGGTAGGACACACAAGAAAAAAAGACAGGGGAAGGAGCAGACACCAGACAAATGAGGAGCTGGAACACAGGAGTGAGAGCAGGTTGCACAAGGCAGGGACACAAACTCGCAACACACATTGAAAAGCAGGCTACTTAGGAGACCTGTTGCCAAAGTGCTGGCTGGTTGCAAGAAAATTCCTTATATACCCCAGCAGGATGTGACATCAGCCAGCACCACAGGAAGTCCCGGCTAGGGGGCCTATAAAGGCAGTCCAAGTTTACAGGAACTTCTATCCCGGGTTCTTAGAACAGGATGCTGCCGGAGTCGCTTCGGATCAGAAGCGAGGGGCTTACACAGGGGAGGCGGCTGGAACCTAACAGCCGGATAAGTCCTACCTGGCTAAATTACTTAAACAGCCAGCAATGAATATCATGCACAAAGTTTCCAGCGATAACTTATACCCACTTTAGACTGTAAAATGTTTGAATTATTTTACTACTTAGGGTTTCACAAATATATTTGAATTCCTCAAGTGTTGTTCCTATTCAACCTCTAACTACTTAAGGTTATAAATGGCTGGCACAACAGGGTCCTTTGTTTTCAGTTTTTATTTTTCCTGGAAATTTTATCACTATTTATGACAACAAAAGCAAAAATATTTACCAATAAAAATGATGAGTCATTTTTTCCACCGATTTCTCCTGGATTTGTTCTTCTTGTAATAAACACACTGAAAAATTCATGGGAAAAAAACCTTAAAATAATGGGGGTAATTTTCAAAAGTAGCATATATCATTGAAATTTTAAAAAGCCCATTTACACATGTAAAACCCAGTTTTGAATGTGTAAATCCTTTTGAAATTTGCCCCTTATAAACAACGGAACCTAGGTAGAATGTAATATCTTTTCTTAATATTAGGGTACAGCACTATTTATCCAATAATCTATCAACCAAAACTATAGTAGTGCCCAGGCCAGAAAAAATCATGATTCAAAAATTGATTAGTTTCATAACATCCATCAACTATAAAAACTCCCATTATCTTAAACTTTTATCAGAAGAACTCTGTTTATCTGAACTTCTACTACATGGAAAAATCCATTATCTGGAATGGTTTCAGTTCCAACCATTCCAGAATAAAAGTGTTCAGTAATCATATATCTTGACTGAGATCCTAAGGAGTTTGTAGCATTTTTTGTTTCACAGAAACATAGAAATGACGGCAGAAAAAGACCAATCGGCCCATCTAGTCTGCCCAGCAAGCTCCCACACTTATTTTCCCATACTTATCTGTTTCACCAACCACCAAGTTCAGGGCCCTTGTTGGTAACTGTTTGGTTCAAATTTCCTGCCATCCCCTGTCATTGATACAGAGTAATGTTGGAGTTGCATCAAAGGTGAGCATAAGGCTTAATGGTAGTAACCACCGCATCAAGCAAGTTACCCCGATGCTTGTTTACCCAGACTGCACAGATCAATGCCTTGTTGGATGTTGTCTGAATGCAAATCCTCTTTTCCACATTTACCCCTGCCGTAGAAGCAGAGAGCAATGCTGTATATGCATTCAAAGTGATGTATCAGACTTAATTGGTTTAGGGTAGTAACCGCCATAATAAGCAAGCTACCCCTACGCTTAATTGTTTACCCAGATTGTGAAGTTCAGTCCTTGTTGGTTGTTGTCTGAATGCAAATCCTCTTTCCACATTTCCCCTTGCCGTTTAAAGCAGAGAGCAATGTTGGGAGTTGCATTAACCGTGCGAAGGCTTATTGAGTAAGGGTAGTATTCACCAGGTAGTAGCCTCCACTCCAGTAATCCACCCCCATGGTTCTTCTCTTCATTCCCATCCTCTAGCCTTTATGGATCCACAGTGTTTATCCCATGCCCCTTTGAAATCCTTCACAGTTTTAGTCTTCACCACTTCCTCCGAAAGGGCATTCCAGGCATCCACCACCCTCTCTCCATGAAGAAATACTTCCTGACATTTGTTCTGAGTCTTCCTCCCTGGAACTTCAAATCGTGACCCCTAGTTCTACTGATTTTTTTCCCCAACGTAAAAGGTTTGTTATTGACCATGGATCATTAAAAACCTTTCAAGTACCTGAAAGTCTGTATCATATCACCCCTGCTCCTCCTCTCCTCCAGGGTGTACATATTTAGGTTCTTCAATCTCTCCTATGTCATTTTATGAAGACCATCCACCTTTTTGGTCACCCTTCTCTGGACCGCCTCCATCCTGTCTCTGTCCCTTTGGAGATACAGTCTCCAGAACTGAACCCAGTACGCCAGGTGAGGCCTCACCAAGGCCCTGTACAAGGGGGATCATCACTTCCTCTTACTAGATATTCCTCTCTCTATGCAGTCCAGCATTCTTCTGGCTTTAGCTATCGCCTTGTCACATTGTTTCGCTGACTTTAGATCGTTAGACACTATCACCCTAAGGTCTCTCTCCTGCTCCGTGCACATCAGCCCTTCCCCCCCCCCCATCAAATACAGTTCTTTCATATTTCCACAACCCATATGCATGACTCTGTACTTCTTGGCATTGAATCTCAGCTACCATATCTTCGACCACTCTTCCAGCTTCCTTATATCCCGTCTCATTCTCTCCATTCCTTCTGGAATGTCCACTCTGTTGCAGATCTTAGTATCATCCGCAAAAAGATAAACCTTACCTTCTAGCCTGTCCACAATGCCGCTCACAAAGATATTGAACAGGACCTGTCCCAATACCGATCCTTGCGGCACTCTGCTTAACACCGCTCTCTCTTCAGAGTAAGTTCCATTTACCATCACACTATGTCTTCTGACCATCAACCAGTTTGCAATCCAGGACACCACCTTGGCACTCACTCCTAGGCTACTCATTTTATTCACAAGCCTCCTGTGCAGGACCTTATCAAAAGCTTTGCTGAAATCCAAGTAGATGACATCGCGTGCTCTTCCTCGATCTAATTCCCTAGTCACCCAATCAATCATTTATCGTATCATTTATTCAAACCTTAGCTGTGTGGCCACAAGAATATATGGATATTTTTTCTCTCTGATAGTCATTTCTAAATTACATCACTAGGTTTTTTGAGTTTATAATAATGTAAATGTGGCTTGAGCAATAAATCATAGCTAGTCTGTGATGCTTATATGTTAAATACGGTGGCCACATTTCTAGCACAATTAAAACAATAGGAATGTAGAGTTTGATATTTTCTTGCAGTGTGAGGTACACATTTAGGGGTGAGTTTTCAAAGGAACACATGTAAATGTAGCAATTTTTAAAAGCCAATTTGCATTTCTAAATACTTTTGAAAATTATCTCTTAGGTTTTCCCAAGGTGGCCTAACTGTATATATTTTTCTTTGCATTTGCTGCATAAACCACACTTGTGTTAATATTTTCAACCATATTAGGATCAATATGAAAGACATCATTACTCTGATAATTATGATTTACAATATTTTATAGGTTAATATGTGTTGTGAGTAGTTGAATCTTTGAATTATTTTATTAACGAACACAGATCCTGGATTTGAGTTCATCTGTTTCTGTTGACTTGCCTAATGCTACTGAGAAGTGTCTTTAAAAAATTAAATGCTAAATGCTTGGAAACGTGTCTTACAGACAAAATACACTAATTACAGGGCTGAGTGTATACATTCATTCAAGAAGATGCTAAGGGGTAATTTTCAAAGATTTACACTGGGATTGCATGCATAAAAATTATAATTAGCCTCTGTGACCAGGAAAAGAATATTCAGAAGGGTGGGAGAACTGTGTACTGTTGCTGCCACACAGAAAAAGCAGGTGTTACAGGACGCAGTTTGGAGGTACTTTATTTTGTAAACTGAGTACACGCATAAGTCATTAAATATGTGCATATGCTTTTACTCCTGCTAATCAAGTCACGGATATCTGACTTCTTTTTTTGACTGCAGTTTTTGGGTTGGGAGTCTGGAGCAAATGGAGAAAGGGTTTGGGTGAACATGTGAAGGTCTGGATCAACTGGTAAAGGTCTCAGCAAACTGTTGCTTGGAAGTACTCGCACAAGCATTATCATAAGCAGGAAATTGAAGTAGGGCTCCAGTCTCGGTAGAACAGTAAGGGCTGAATTTTCAAAAGACTAATATGGACTTTGCACACGCAAAATTGGCATTTACACATGTAAATAGTCTTTGTACGGACCAAGTGAATTTTCAGAAGGCAGATGGCTGCAAGTACGCACGTACTTCTGCTGCTGCGCAGGAAAGGATACACAGAGAAAGAACACATTTTGAGGGCATTGTGAGAGCGTTCCAGGGCGAGATTGACAAGTCTATGCATACTCACATATTTTATAAGCAAACTAAGTGCAAGCAAACATGCATGTTTTTATACCTGCTAATCAAGACATGAAAATTAAATCTGATTTCTCTTTTGTTTGAAGCTTTTAGGCAGAGTATGGGGCAAATGGTGCAGTTTTAGGCAGATGGTGAACTAGTGCTTGGAAGTACCCATCAAGTATTTTCTTAAGCGAGATACATACATACATCAGCAAACCAACTATCCTCTGGGCATGAACTGGGGGGTTATTAGGGACACATTACAAATATTTAATATATAAAATATAAGCACATACTTTTATAAAGTAGGTATAAGACCTATGTGGATCCCTGCTTTAAAAAACTGTATGAACTGAACCATTTGTGTGCACTTTGGGGCAGTAATGCGTGCTATTTTATAAACCTTGCAGCTCCTGCTTTTGACGTATAACCACATGCCTTTGAAACCATAGCCTTAAAAAAATTTAACACTAGAGTCAGAATCAACAATATATATATATCCCAGAAATGGCAACTTGTGCATTCAGTAAACGCTATACTTATAGTGCACAGAAACATACAGTGTAATACCAGGAGACTGAAGCCTTACCTTCCCACAAGCCATCATGGAAAGTGCCAGCTGGTACCAGAGGTGAAATTCATCAAATGCAAACTTCATGGCTCTCTCCAGACACTACAAATAAAGTTTTTTTGAAGGAAAGAGTTGATTTGTATTAATTGCTCACAACACCAATAAACTAATAATCAAAACGCTCTTTGCACCACACCTATACAGAAAGGGCTATGCATAGATTCTGCGATATCAGTTATTCATGGCAATAACATGTCGACAGAGAAAGCAAGCTTTCCTACTGGTAAAGAGGGTTCTCTGCTGACAGTAGACTGAATCAATCATACTTAATATCCACTGGCCTCTCTGGAGAGTTATCTGAAGCTCTGGAAGAGACAGAGGGGCTCACGAGGCAGCATTCGTGCACAGGAACTCCCAGGCATGCTCAGAAAGATATTATCTGAGCTCTGCGAACTGGGTCTGCATTGATGCACTCAAATGATGTCACCCACACATTCTAGCTGATTTATGCCTACTTGTCAAGTGAGAATGTAAGGGAGCTAACCTAAATGTTACCTTCTTATCTGGGGATGGCACAGACCTATAGTAAAAATCTGATACAATAGCAGCTCAGACACTAAAGCCTTTTGCTTAGTTCATCTTGTGCCCATGCGATTTTATTGTCCAAACACAAATATGCATAGGTAGTTTCCTTTAAGATACAAAAATACCAGAAGTATCCTTTAGTATTATATAAATCAGTTTACCACAGCTGATTACAGATGTAGCAGGCAACTAGCACGTGTGGCACTCTTTACTGATCCTCTTCTAGTCTTCCTCTAAATCAATGGGTTGGGTCCCACAACTGGATCATAGAAGAACTGCACACAAGTTCCAAGATGAATCATCATTAGGGGAAAAAAAAAAGGTGTATGCAGCAGGATCTAAAAATGTAAACTTTCATCGTGAATACTGTGAGATGTGAAGTGGAGGGAAAACTGCAAGCCGAGAATGTAATTTTATGAAGACTTTCTTGATTATTTCTTATTTGTCAAGTGCCTCTCGAATAGAACGCACTGCTCCTACCTTTGTAGATACAGGGGGTAAGTTTGTAACTGCCTGCATAGATTCAAAGTCAATTAACAGCTGGCTTTCCAACACTTTCCAAATGGAAACATACACGCATACTTTCCCTTGGAAAATTTTCCCAGAAAATCAATCTGCACTCATTTACGCCTATGAATTTGTACAAGCAGTTTTCTCGGAAAACATAGGTATGGGAACTTTAAAACAAGTGCGCACGTGCCCAGAGAAGCGCATATGTGGGTGCGAGCTCACACGCGCTAGAATTTCTTTTCGTCTGCGGAAGTCTGAATGCATTATATGAAATACGTCTTGCACACATATATGTACTCCTAATTTTAAGCAGTTACATGTGGAAACATTTGCATATTTTCCTTAAGGACCTGTCGGCTTTTACAAATGCGAGAGAGCACATTTTAGAACATGTGGATGTGAAGGGAATTCCCAGTTTTACCAACTAGCCAACCAGTTTGTCCAGTCTATCTCTAGGTCATCCAGACCCCTCTGGTTCTTCAGCCTGCACTCCCCCCTACATACCCAGATCCCTCACCTAGTCAGTTTTTGCTATAAAGTTTTATTTGACTTACACCTGATAAAGAGCAGAAGTAAATATGCACAGGTAACAGCATTACGAGCACTGTGTTTGCAGTTATAAAATCAGGATTTATGCGGGGCAGTACATCCCAACCCATCCCAAATCCACCCCTTTTTTACATGAGCAAAGTCATTCATGCACCGGAAATTACGCATGAATGTGCGATGTTATTAAAATAGCGGTAGCTCGAATAAGTGCTACATGCACGCGCATCTATTTTATTCGCGCACATTTCTTTTAAAATTCACCATTAAGTGCACATTTGTCAGGGGAAAAAAAAAGGTATATTCGCTGGTTTTATCTGGGGACTGCCCAGTTTGGGGTACAGGTTTTGCTTATACAGCCACAGGATGACTTAGAGAGCGCTAACTCTACAATAGAGAGAGACTCCTATATGGCCCCACCCCTGCAGATCCAGATTGGTCAAAAGGAGTTCTAGAACACCTCACAAGTTTTCCCAGCATTTAGATAGCATGGTTATCAAAACCAGAGTGTGGGATCCCGGAGAAGACCCATGATGTCTGGCTTATGTGAAGCGTTAAATATATATAATCAAACTGTATTGTGAAGTCTGGTCTTAAACTGTGTTTGTATTATCACTGGAAGGAATCACTGTGTAATGACCTGGACTATTTTGCTGAATTAGATGCAAGCCTTATCCTTTATTGTGAAAACCTCTTTGTTACCTGTAGAGCTATAACACAGTGTTGACATCTCTAATAAACCTCCTTGCTACCTTCATCTTGTGTCTGCTACAGGGAGGCCATTGGGCCTGAAAATATTTTTGAAAATGCAATAGCATGTGGCTAAGTGCAGAGCCCTAGTCCCAGGAATGTTTAGTCCCACTGCAGGTAAAAAATTGTGCAGAGTCCCTACGTGGGTAGTTCTACTTGCATACAGGGCAGGCAATTTTCTAAAAGGCTATTTCCATGGGCAAAGCTGTTTTTTTGCAGCAGAGATGGCTTTGAAAATAATGCACCCTGAGAGAAATTTTCAAAAACCATTTATTCATGTCAATGGCTATTTACATGGGGGTGGTGAGTTAGGATCCTCCCCACAGAATGAAAAAAAAAAAAAAAAAAAAAAGAGATAGCTTGGCCCAGGAAGCACAGGGTTTTTCCCCTAAAACAGGGAATTAGGAGAGATGGAGAAAAAAATGCTGGTCCAAAAAGGTTTTGTCAGGAGTTACAGCCATGGCAATTACAGGATCAAGTAATGCGGGGAAACGATCATAAGGATGCTGAACAGGCAAACCCCAGAGAAGAGCAATTAATAGAAGATACTACATTTCCCAGGAAGCCAAGGTAAAACAAAGTACTAAGGGGCTCTGAGAGTGGGGCAGGCAGTGACTGCGACCTCACTGACCATATAAGTCGAATGGAGAGAGCCAGGAGGAGGAGGAGCTGTGGGCCCAGACCAGGAGAAGTCCAAGTCAGACTTTAGGTTCAAGGAGCTGGACATCAGTTAAGGCCAGTGTCTGATCATTTGAACTGAATGTTTGTTTTCTTACCACATCGGAGCAAATTAAAGAGTTCAGGAAAAGCATTATCTGTAACATTTAAGTAGACTTAAGAGAGCGAGCTAATCATCAAGATTGTGCAGCATTTCCTACTACATAGGTTATGGAAAATGTTGACCAGGACACTTAAACACAGCAAGTTTGAATCTGGATTATCTTTAGGTTACAGATTCTAGAGATACCAAAAAAAAAAAAGGCATCATTTACCTTGAAGGATATGATGGTATGATTATGATGAACTGGAGAACAGAAATGCTCAATTATACATGATTGCTTTCTTCTCACTGGAAACTGTTAACACTTGGCCTAAGATGGCAACGCTTAGGCCATCAGTAATGATGCACTTATAATTAATCTTTCTGATGTCTTATTGAACGATCATTCAGAGCCACATTTATATGAATAGTGATCCATTTGTGAGCAAAGTGGACGTACGTTTTAACAAAATTGTCATGCATCTATTGGAAACATTTGGAATGAAAAATCTTCTCTCTCCATAAGGGAAAACAAGCGTCCGATGTGATCCCAACAGAAAGGGCTGAGGGAGCAGCTGGGTGGAAAATCCTGATATGCCAAGAGAAGCTCTTCCCAAAATTCTGTAGGAAATGCTCCGCATTGGTGTTGTCACCTATACGAATGGCTGGGTCATCTCATTTGTCCTCGGAGAAAAAGGTACTACAGAAATTATATCCCATTGCTCAGATGTAAATAAAAGTACAGCCCAAACTTCTGTAATTATGTTCTCTTTGGTATTTTAATTTAATGTGCACAGAGAGCTGCTTACAACAAAGAGGCAGATATAAATACCATCTAATATAACTAAGATAACTTCTGCTTAATTTCCCTATAAGGATTTAATTTAATTTCTTAACAAATCATATTAATACTTTCATCACATTCGTTGATTATTCATTATTTTCATGTGTAATCATTTCTAATGGCCAAGGTCTAGATTTAAAAAGGAGAGCATGCACGTCCATACGCATGTGGTTCCGACACGCACACAGACTGGATTTTATAGCATGCGTGCATCTCACACTATAAAGTGCGATATCCGTGCACACATGCGTGCCGGATTTTAACATCCGCGCACATATGAGTGGGCGACCCGCAACTCCTTCACGGGGGAGGAATTTTACTAAGTACTCACGGCGACGCGATCAGGCCTAGACCAGTTCCCTCCCAGTCCGCTCCAATTAAGGAGCAGACTGGGAGGGAACTACGCTTCCTACCTTTTCCCCTCTCCTCCCTGACCCCTAACGTAAACCTAACCATCCCATATTTTTGGGTTTCCATACTTACTGCTCCCTCTGCAGCAGAAGTATCTTCCGCGCGCCAGCCAGCTGTTGGCGTGTGCTTCCCCGGGGCAGTGTCTAATGGCGCTCTCCCGGCCCACCCCACCCAGACCACGTCCCCAGCCCATCCCTTTCTTTAGACCCGGGCACTTTGGCATGTATCGGTGGTTATGCGTGTGGCCGGGCCCTTTAGAAAATGCGTGCATCGTGTGCAGGGGCCCAGCCACACATGTAACCCCCGAAATTTACGCGCACAGGGCCTTTAAAAGTGGGACATGTCTCTATATTATGGTAGGCTAAGCACTTATTTGATGTAAACATGTTCCACTTTTATCTGGTTTATCTGTATCCTCCATTTTGTCCTGTCTTAAAAACATTTCTGCATTGACCTATAAGCTACAAGCATAGTCTCAAATGTTATCCTGCCATGATATCTGAAACACATAGGCCTAAAACCAGTTAGGATCTTCTCATCACCACAGTGTCACCCACTCTAGTTCTCAAGAGCCACAAACAGGCATGGTTTTTGGAATATCCATAATGAATATGCATGACATATTTGCATACAATGGATGCTGTGCTTGCAAATTTATCTCATGCATATTCATCATGGGTATCCTGAAAACCAGACCAGATTGTGGCTCTTGAAGACAGAGTTGGCCACCCTGTCTTACAACTTGTTTGTCGTTTATTTCTAAGGTTTTCAGAAGCAACAGAACACTAAGGCTTCAGCTGAAAGCAGGATTCTCTTACCTCAGAAAGCAGGACATACTGCCCTCTTATGCCCATGGTGATGCTCAGAAGATTGTATACCGTAGAAGCATTCTGAAGACTGACGGCTCGATCATCCTTCTGGTCAGGGGCTCGACTGATTACTGCATCTCTGTTTGCCTATTCAAAGGGAGAAAATCCGACAAAGTTACTGAGAGCATGGATATATTGCCCTTGTAATGGATTAACCTATCAGTTATCCATTGTCTGCAGAGCCTACATTCATGATGGCCTCTGTACATGAGAACATTGCTGGAAATGACAGTTCAACCAAATTTTCTCTCTTTGTTTCCTCCCATTTTGGAAGTGATAAATACATAGATTTAATCTACATTAAAATATTTAGAAAACTTAGGTGTCACAGCCAAAATAATTAGGAGCCACAGAAAAAAACAAATTTCCTATTTCATAAGATTTATGGTCATTTCATTTTATTTTTCCCTTCCATTTCTCCTTCCAGCCTTTCCCTCTTCTGTGCAACCCGATGGTAGGAGGGAACCTTGGGCCACGGTGGCAGCAGATTCTCTGGGCCTCAGGCCCTCGACGGCTTATCTCATCCCTTTAAAAGCAGCAGCGGCAAATCCTCTCCACCCCAAGCCAGAAGCTGTCATCCATACATAAGTAGGAATCAGCTGCCCTGACATTTCTCCACCCCTGATCATCACAATCATTACAATCCTTATATGTAGGATTCTGAGGTTTTTTATTTTACTTTTCTGGCCTCTTCAGGTCCCAGAGATTTAAACCTGGTGAAATCACCATGTGGCAGCAACATCAAAAAGCTAATGCTAACAACGGCAGGGGGTCTTTGTCAGATGGTGGGGGGGGAGGGGGGAGCCAGTCCTACTTGTATGGTTTCCAAGCTGCCTTCCAAATCAACATGACAAACAATACAGAAGAAGAAAACGTCATGGCTAGACCCGCAAAATAATGTATATCTTTCAAAGGCAAAATTCAAAGCCACAAGGCACAAAAGCTATCCCCTTTAATGATCAGAAACTCAAGTTCAGGGCAGCATAAATACATTCTGGTAAAATGTTTTATAATAAAACAGCAGTTACATTCATCTCCAACAGCTTAGAACATCACTAATGTCTGAAAAAGGCACGGATGTTAAAATCTGCTCCTCAAGCTTATGAGCTCCATTTTTCAGGCATTTTCCCACAGGCGTAGAAGAGGAGACAACCCTTGATAAATCAGGCCCATGCATGCTTGCCTTCCCCTGAAAGTTAATTGGCCATTTAGGAAGAAAGGATACTATTCTAGAATTCACTGGAAAGGCATTTTTGTGAATGTGTGTGTGGGTATGAATTATATTTTATTCAGTATCTGTTCAATAAATATTCATTTAAAATGCACTGTTTTATTACAATAATAATGTCAACAGATGTAAGAAATAGTAAACTTTAAGAAGCTATCATAAACAAATATAATAGCAAAAGATAAATTAAGTCTGGAAGTAACAGATCAAGTGATGTGAGAGCAAGAGAAAATCTACGACACATTTTGGTTACAGTTTTATAACCTTTTAAATATTCATATATAGAGGATAACTTTCAAACAAATGCACGCGGCAGCATGTATGTATGCCTGTGGCCGCAAGTTGTTTTACCACTGTATTTTATAACATGCGGATATCATATATGCGCATATTGTAAAATACGCATATGTTCAACTCACAACATACACGTGTACATAGGTCAACACATGCAATGCACGTATTTCAATGCACTGAACACACATACTTTACTCACCTACCTGCTAAATATTAATTGGTACTAACTGAGAGGGATTCTGTGTGGAGATGCAAGGACCATGACCACAGCTGCATATGTTCAACTCACAACATAGATGTGTATATAGGTCAATGCATGCAATGCACGTATTTCAATGCACTGAACACACATACTTTACTCACCTACTCGCTAAATATAAATTGGTACTAACTGAGAAGGATTCTGTGTGGAGATGCAAGGGCTGAGACCACAGCTGCTACTAATCCAGTGCTCCAAGAGCCTGTCAACGCCCGATTTAAGTCAGTGAATTTGCTATTTATTTATTTAGTGATTTTTTAATATAACTCAGACTGCCGATCATCCCAGAAATAAAAGTTTTGTTTTGTTGGAGATGCCATTTGTGTGAGACCCTCCTTTATCCCAAGGTGGGCATCTTTCAGCGACGGAGGAATGGGATCTGAAGATTCTTGACTAAGTGGAATGCAGTCGGGGGGGGGGGGTGTCACAGAGGGGAAATAGGTTTTTTAGTTCCCCATCCAGCTTGAGGAAGGACAGATCTTGCCCTCTGTGCCAGGTCCACTATACAAACCCCTTGACTTTTAAATTTCTGTGAACCTAAAGAGAGACTGCTGCTTAGCTCTCAAACAGGTATCAGATAGTGATACCTCTATCATTTTGTGCGCCCCAAAAGGGGGTCGTACATAAAGTAGAAGAGAGAGTAAATTAAATATAGCTCCTATCACAATAATAAAATACAGAAGATATTCTACAATCCACATACGAATTACAGCCAGTTTCCTGACAAGGTTATATGGTGAAAATTCTAGTTTTGAAACCTTTATCAGAACCACCAGGTTAATTATATATGAAATTTATCTTTTAATACTTACTGTCTGAGTGGTAAAAAAAACAAAAAAAACCTACCAGCAATGAAAAGGCTACCAGAAAATATAATTGCTGTACTTGGGGGAAAATGTGTTCGATTTAACTCTACTGAGATCTACACTTATAAAGAACACAGCTACTGCACTGAACCCCCATGTTCACCCTAAACAATCGCTGCCATCCTGGTTAGTATGAGACCCTTAGTCTCAGGGTCATGGGTTCCAGAACTATGCTAGGCAAACGGGTAATCTTTTACTCCAATGCCAACTCAACCTTTTTCATGTACTGTATTGTGTTATCAGGTCCCAAAGTGTCAGTTCTTTAACCGAACAGACTGGATAGGTCAAGTGGACCATGGCAGGAAGGAGGGAAGGGAAGGGATGATGCCAGGCAGTAGGTTGGGGGAGAGGGGAGGGAAGGTGATGCAAAACGAACCCAATGCTAGGTATGCCACAACATGCAAAAGACTGGGAACCACTGGGTTAGGTTAGGAATGTCCCTGAAACAGTCCTCCTGACCTCTGGGGTAGGTGATGCCAAGTAGAGCTGCTTAGAGATCAAAGAGCAGCACGGCTGATAGCCCTCAAGGGTGTTCTATACCACTGTCAGAGAGTAGAAGCTGCTGCATTATTCAGACTTCAAGAAGGAGCCTGTGCGAGCGGAGAGAGAGAAATGCTGGAAGCTTTGCATGTTGGCTATATGACAAAAAATAGGATGAAAATAGCAAGAGGAGAGAGCTTACAGGAGGAAAAGGAAAATCTAACATCTAATTAGCCCTGTAGTAAATTACCAGCATTAGCTTTCATGAAAGTCAAACGGTGATGAACACAGAAGATGGCACGCAGTGGATAATCCTGCGTTCTGTTGCACATTTCAGGCAGGCAATGTCCAAACACTAAAGCTGAGTTAAGAATACACTGGCAATGGAGGGAAAAGAAACAGACATCCTCACACAGATATTATTCTAGGTCTGGGGATCTCACATCACATTTTATTTTTTTTTTTGAGAGACCTTAGAGAATGTCCAACAAGTATTGCTAGTGGCTGCATTAATTATTTCTCCTAAAATACTTTCCCTTCACGCCCCTGCCTGTTCTCTTACTCACCCTCCTTGATCCCTTTTCCCTTAACTCTCCCTTTCCCTTCTGCTACTCTCTCTCTCTCCTGCAGCAGGCATCCTGCCATCTTGGCCTTGATCCCCTTCCCCTTTCTTTCTCAACCCCGGTCCCAAAGGGCCAGGGTCGCACTTCTGCAGGAAGCAGCATTTTTTTTTTTAAGTAGCCCTAAGCGAGTGTCCCGACTCACCCAGAGGCAGGTGAAGCAAAGAAATAAGCCAGGCATTGGAAGGACTAGCACCAACGTGGGCAGGCAACGCTATTATCCCAGTGCTCTCGCAGCCAGAGGCGCTTCCAGAAATGAGAAGGGGGTAAGCCTGGGTTTGAAGGGCAGCCATGCAGAGAGTGAGGGAGGAGTAACAATGACAGGGCAGTGTGGATGAAGGCCAGAGAGGGTGTGGTAACAGAGGCACAGGTTACGTGCCTGGGTTATCCCATTCCCAAGCAGTACCTATTTTTTACCTACTTTCCAATGGAAGGGAAGTTTATGCGATCACCCTGAATGTGTGTCAGTCCCTCACTAATAACTTTCCAGAGTTCTTGTAAAGGAGTGCCCTACAACCCCTCTTTAATCTGTGGGAGATTCCACCTTAAAAAGAAAAAAAAAAAAAAAAGAGAGAGAGAGGGAGGGGGAGAGATCTGTGTGAGGGTCCTCTAGGAGAAGGATTAAGAATGTGAGCCCAGCTGGAAACAGATAGGCCCCGCATCTCCAGGAGAAATTAGCTCCTGACACATCTCTGTCCTAAGATAAAGCTGTGACTACACTGCTAGAGGTTAAGTAGTCTACATATTGTGAATGCTGGTGTGATTAATAAAGTGGAATCATTTAAGAAGGAAGGCTAGAGTTGATGTGATACAAGCCTCCAGCCTAAGACGTTATTTGGCTATCCCATAGTTCTATTCACACCAAAATTCAGGATACAAGGATTCCGACAGAAATATATATTTTTAGGTTCTCGTATTCCATGAATACACATGCACAATTGTTATCCCCTAAGAACTTGTGGTTTTGCATCCAAGCCATGCCAAATTTTAAGATGTCCATGATATATTTACATACAATGGAAGCAGAGCATGCAAATCTATCTCATGCATATGAATTATAGATATTCTGAAAAACAGCCTTGTTTGTGGCTCTTGAACACCGGACCTGGCCACCCCTGAGCTAAGCAGTGCTGGGGATGGGCAGGCAAGGTCGTCTTCTGCTATCATGTTTCTATATATATATATATATGCCACTGTATGCTTAGATGGTAACTTTCAAACCGGCACTCGGGCGCACATGTGAGCGCGATTGTCACCCCCGCCCTCGGAGACACAGCTATTTTAGAACATGCGTGCCTATATGTGTGCATGCTATAAAAGAGCCTGGCCGCATGCACATGTGCACCAAATCTTAAGTGGGCACGCTCAAGTGCACGCAAATGCTGCTTCTACCACGTAAATCTGGAGATTTTAAAAGGGGCACCGGCTGATGCCATTCGTCCAGTTAAGATAGAGGTCCTCCAAACCCCCCTAGTCTAATAGCCTTCATTCCTCCCAGTTATCCCTGACCTTTAAAACCCCACACATCTGCCTATTTATCTTTATTTTATAACTTACGTGCGTCCATAGCGGAACCAAAGTCACGCAGCAGGGGGCCTCTGCACGCACCGGATCACGCAAGTATGTGCACGCACATCTCAGCTCCATGCCCCGCCCTACCACACCATTACCCTTTTTTCGAAAAAGGTTTGGAGACGTGCGCACTGTGAGCATTTACGCGTGCATTCAAACAGCTTTTAAAATCTGCTCGGCGCGCGCGAGTCCAACATTCACGCATCCCTAATTGATGTGCAGACTGGGCTTTTAAAATTCAGCTTTCAGAGAGCAATATCTCCTTGCAGAAACACATCTGACCAATCAGACTTGCAGTGTTTGGAACAAGCTGCTTGCTCACGCATCATTTTCCTAAGCTCTCTTCCAAAACCACACATCTAGCAGCAGAGCTCCATTCCTCCAAGGGGATGCATAGAAGAGAAAGCCAATTTCACTCAGCTTCCAGTGCTAAGATTATCTACATCCTTATCTGGAAATGTCAACCAACATGTAAAACTACTTGATAAAGAACATATTAGTAAAATAATCACAGAAGGGGCTGTGAGGAGATCAGGTTTGTTGTCTCCCTCCATGCTTTTGTGACTAAGAGAGATCTTTTATGCAGGGTGCTATTTCTATTCTGAACCTATGCGTTCTGAAAATTAACTTCCTGCCAAAAAGGTTATTTAATTTTAAAGTTGTTGAAGATAATTATTTCTCTGGATTTCTCTCCCATCTGTAGTCTAATCTTAGGTTTACAGTAATTAGATCGGTTTGTTTTTTTTCTTATACCCTTTTCTCTGCATATGTATGTTTTCGGTAATTTCAAGTTTGGCTTGATATATGTGTCTATTTTTGAAATGCAAATTTTAAACAAAGAAGCTAAAATATGCCATATGTTTTTTGATTAAACAGGTTATAGTAATAGGAACAGAATAACCGACTGCCACTGCCGCAAGTTTCAGGTTTCTGCATTAATACGGAACATATTCCGACCAATCTACAAAGCTGCAATTCTGTCACCAGGACATGCGTTCTTATTTCATCCTTATCCTTCCTCCTGTTTTTGGCACAGCGGTTTCCTTCTGCTCCTTTGGGTTTCTGTTGGGCCACGCTGTCATCCCTCTTTACTTGAAACTATGTAAGGATGTTTCCGGTGTTTTCTATCTGCCGTCTAACCGACGGAGCCCGGTCATTGCAGCAACAGAATCAGGGCTTCGTCTGTAAAACATGGGGGCTTAAGGCCAGTTACAAAGCATCACCACTCTGAAATGGCTGGAGCTCCCTCCCCTTCAAGGCCTGTGAGCGCTGCCTCTGCAGCATCCCCCAGCCCCGCCTGCCTGGGAAGCAGAGCCCTAGCCTTCCGACTGAAGCGAATGCATAGAGCTTCCTAGTGCCTCCTCCCTCCCCCCCCCCCCCCATGGAAGTGTGGAGGGCTGCCCAGTTGGCAACCAGTATGACCCTTACCCACTCTCTGATAACCGATTTATGCAGCTTTTATTAACACAAGGGTAACTGTGTACAGTAAATCGCACGAGAGAATTCAGCTCTGATTTTTTTCTCTTTCCTTTTCTCATTCTGTAACCTCTTCACTCCTCATGGCATTGCTTGGGTGGTTCATGTGCTCATTCTGAGGACAGAAGGGGAGGACTTTTTGAGATGATACCTCCAAACCACTCTATGGTGAGCAAGGGCTTCCTGGAGCACAATTAAGTCTTGCACACAGCACACATCCAAGCCCTCCCAAGACAGCAAACTCAAATCCAAATCTGCTGCACTGCAGCACCACAGCCCCAGTCACAGTCTTGTTCATAATTTTGTAAAGGACTTACCTATATAAAATTGGCCGTCTGAAAATTGCCTGCACTGTAGGCAATCCCAGGGCAGGGTTAGGTGGGGGAAGGAAACTAGGTACCATAGTTTGGGATTTTCAAAACTATGCGTGTAGTTTTTTGGTCAGAAAAAAATAGCCACAGAAAAAGCAGGTGCAAATCTCCCAGGGTGTTTTTTTCTCTGGGGCCCATTTTCAAAATAGAAGTTCAGGTGTAAAGTGGCACAAAGATTACAGGCAAGATGTACCCCATGGACTTTGTAGCAAAGCGGGCAGCTTGAAAGTTGTCCCTAAGAGTGGTTTCTTGTACTCAAAAAAAAATTCTTGTCTGAAAACAGATGTTAGGATGCGCTTATTGTTTCTTCTTAGGGTCTAAATGTCGTTCTTGTACAATGCATATCTGCTTGCATCTGTGGTATTATTCATGTCACTGGATTAATATATTGCTTTCTTTCATCCACTGAATTCTCACCAGACAGATAAATATTATGCCTTGGGACTGATCAGATAAAATAATTTATCAGTCTTTGTATTGTGAATTGCTACTCAGTGCCCAACTCACAGTTTCTATAAGAAGAAACTGGCATCACTATCACAGAAAAAAAAATAAGAAAAAAGCTGTGATGTGGTAACCAATACATTGCAGATTTAAGGCTCAAGTTAACCAAATGTGTGTGTTTGAAACATTTCTAGCAGGAATAATAATAATTCTAAAAATATGCTGCTGGGTTAGGGGAGGGGGGAGTGCACATCTCAGGACTTTTGAATAAATGCCCTTTACATTAGCCTCACAATACTGTCTCCTCCCACACCCTTTATCTCCTTTTCAACAAGTCACATTCTCCTTCAGAGTAGTTAAATCACAAATAGATTGTGATAAATTGCAGGAGGACCTTGAGAGACTGGAAGATTGGGCGTCCAAATGGCAGATGAAATTTAATGTGGACAAGTGCAAGGTGATGCATATAGGGAAAAATAATCCATGCTGTAGAGACACTATGTTAGGTTCCATATTAGGAACTACCACCCAGAAAAAAGATCTAGGCGTCATAGTGGATAACACATTGAAATCGTCAGCTCAGTGTGCTGCAGCAGTCAAAAAAGCAAACAGGATGTTGGGAATTATTAGAAAGGGAATGGTGAACAAAACGGAAAATGTCATAATGCCTCTGTATCGCTCCATGGTGAGATCGCACCTTGAATACTGTGTACAATTCTGGTCGCCGCATCTCAAAAAAGATATAGTTGCGATGGAGAAGGTACAGAGAAGGGTAACCAAAATGATAAGGGGAATGGAACAGCTTCCCTATGAGGAAAGACTAAAGAGGTTAGGACTTTTCAGCTTGGAGAAGAGGCAGCTGAGGGGGGATATGATAGAGGTGTTTAAGATCATGAGAGGTCTTGAACGAGTAGATGTGAATCAGTTATTTACTCTTTCGGATAATAGAAGGACTAGGGGGCATTCCATGAAATTAGCAAGTAGCACATTTAAAACTAATCAGAGAAAATTCTTTTTCACTCAATGCACAATTAAACTCTGGAATTTGTTGAGAGAAGATCTGGTTAGTGCAGTTAGTGTAGCTGGGTTTAAAAAAGGTTTGGATAAGTTCTTGGAGGAGAAGTCCATTACCTGCTATTAATCAAACTGACTTAGGAAATAGCTACTATTACTGGAATCAGTAGCATGGGATCTACTTAGTGTTTGGGTATTTGCCAGGTACTTGTAGCCTGGATTGGCCACTGTTGGAAACAGGATGCTTGGCTTAATGGACCCTTGGTCTGTCCCAGTATGGCAATTTCTTATTTTCCCTTACCAATGACATCATGCACATCCTGAATGGGGTGGAGGAAACTGATTAGGCATGGTTAGACACTGATGTAACACAGAGCAAGGACATGACCTCGGAAATGGATGCCACACCTCACACATCCTATTCTATGTATTAAAAAACATTTTCGGCCTTAGAGCTTCACAAGAAACAAAAAGCAATAAGGACAACTGGCTAACAAAATACACAGATTGATTTACTTACATACACAAAAAAATGTCAACAAGTTATACATGGGACCACGCATTTATTTAGTTATTCTAATATTTACATTCTTCCTTTTTCCAACAAACTCAAGACGAAATAGAACTGTAAAAAGAAACAATAAATAATACATAAAGCATTAAACGAACCATTAATAAACAGACACACATCTCCTTAGTCCATACTTTCCTGCACAAAGCACAGATGCAGGCTCTGGTAGTCTGAGGGATGCAGGCTACCAGAGCTGAGAATGAAGCAACACATCTGCAGCTACCATAACTGTCAGATACTATGGAGCAAATGCAATATTGCGTGCTCAGGCTAGCGTACAGTGTAACCAACAATTGGACACGTGTTTTGGATGCGCTAGGCTAACACCCGATGCGAAAAGGGGATTAGCACGTCCCAAACACTCATCTAAACTCGTGCATAGCTATTAACGCTCATCGCATGTAAATGCCATGTAGATGACACTATAAATAATTATCCCTGATGCAAAAAATTGCCGTGTGCCAGACATGCACTTTTTAACATGACAAATTTAACACCAGCCCCGGAGCTGACGTTAAGTCTTGCCAAGCATCAAGGGTTTACTAAATAACAAAAAACCCTGCTTTCTGTGGTTTCTCCTATTTTTTAGTATCATTGCAACCCTAAGTAGGAGGAACCACAGAAAGCAGCAACATGGAAAAAAAAGTCTTTACTGCAACCAGCTTAGGAAAATGGAAGCTCAATTTACCAGCGGTCGTTTCCTTAACCCGTGGCTGGCGCAGAGCCACATCTCCTGGATGCTCGATGCCAAGGACGCACTAGGGACACACAAATACCTAGTGCCTCCTTTTTGGTGCAGCACCTCATTACCATACTGCATCAGGCACCCAGGAAATGTGGCTGTGCACGTGCGTTAAAAAAAATATGGGCACCCAGTTTGGACGCACGTTTTTACGCACAGCTTATTGCATTGGCTTCTAAGGGTGTCTCCAGTCAAGGAGGCATTAGCTGGAAGCAAAGAGCTGTCAGAACATTCACCTCCACAGATAAGCTCCGGGGGTGGCCTAAATTCTCATCTGCTCACAACATTTAGAGATGGAAAGGATGGTCAGGCAAACCCTGCCACACACTCTTCACCAACTCTTCCACATCCAGGTTGGGTTTAAGGACTCTTCTTCAGATTGCTCAATGTCTCCTCAGTCTTTCTCCCAATACAAGGGTTACTCAGCATCAGAGTGCATCACTAGAGGGTTCCCATGAGATTTTTTTTTTTTTTTAAAGAGTGTTCTTAATTAAAATTCATAGTTCAAAAATCACATTCAAGTGTATGAATGCAAAGCACTGTCTCCTCAGCCACTTTTTCATTGACTTACGAGGAGAGATTAAAGAACCTAAATATGTACACCCTGGAGGAGAGGAGGAGCAGAAGAAATATGATACAGACTTTCAGATACTTGAAACGTTTTAATGATTCATGGTCAACATCAAACCTTTTACAATGGAAAAAAATCAGTAGAACTAGGGGTCACGATTTGAAGCTCCAGGGAGGAAGACTCAGAACCAATATCAGGAAGTATTTCTTCACAGAGAGGGTGGTGGATGCCTAGAATGCCCTTCTGGAGGAAGTGGTGAAGACTAAAACTGTGAAAGATTTCAAAGCGGCGTGGGATAAACACTGTGGATCCATAAAGGCTAGAGGATAGGAATGAAGAGTAGAGCCATGAGGGTGGCTTGCTGGAATGTTGGCTACTACCTTGTGATTACTATCCTTACTCAAAAAAATCCCTTGCATGGTTAATGCAACCCCAACATTGCTTTCTGCTTCAACGGCAAAGGGAAATGTGGAAAAGAGGATTTGCATTCAGATAACAACCAAAAAGGACTGAACTTCACAATCTGGGTAACCAAATAAATGTGGGGGTAGCTTGCTTATTACGGTGGTTATTACCCTAAACCAATTAAGCCTGATACATTACTTTGAAAGCATATACAGCGTTGCTATCTGCTTCATCGGTAGGGGGAAGTGAGGAAAACAGGATTTACATTCAGACATCATCCAACAAGGCATCGATCTGTGCAATCTGGGTAAACAAGCATCGGGGTAACTTGCTTGGTACGATGGTTACAATCCTTAACCATAAGCCTTATGCTCACCTTTGATGCAACTCCAGCATTACTCTCTGCATCAATGACAGGGGATGGCAGGAAATTTCAATCCAACAGTTACCAACAAGAGCCCTGAAGTTGGTGGTTGGTGAAACAGTTAAGTATGGGAAAATAAGTGTGGAAGCTTGCTGGGCAGACTAGATGGGCTGATTGGTCTTTTTCTGCTGTCAAGTCTAAGGTATCATCTCCTGACGCCGAATGAAAAATGGACAGATAAGAAAGGGATGGGAAGATAGATGAGTAGCTGAGGGTGGAAAAGATATAAGCAATGAACAGCTCACCCTAGTGTTTTAGTTTCCATTTACATATCAGACTGGAGAAACAAGGGAGAGAGAGAAAAATCAGTTACCCAAGAGCAGCCGCAGAAGTTAATGGAGAAATCCCTCTTTACCTGCTTTAGCCGATTTGAAAAAACATAAAATTGAATTTTCTGAAAACTGAATAAAGTAGAGTTGTTTACCTGTAACAGGTGTTCTCTGAGGACAGCAGGATTTCAGTCCTCATACATAGGTGACATCATCAGATGGAGCTGGGCATGGAAAACTTATGTCACAGTTTCTAGAACTTTGACTGAGCCTCACTGAGCATGCTCACACATGCAATATACAATGCATGAGTGAATCCCTAGCTACAGGCTGCCTCCAGTGTAAAAGATACCAACAAAACATAAACAAGTGCCAACAGGCACAACAATAACCAGCGGCGGATTCCTGAGGAAGACCAGCCCGGGAATTCGCCGCCTAGGCCGGCCCAGGACACATCGCGTGGTCTGCCGAGGTGGCTCCGTCACGGCCACGCACGGCAGACCACGTGACTGGAGCGACCGGCACACCGTGGGATGCCTGATCCCCCGATAGGCCAATCTGCCCCTGACAATAACCCATTTTGTTGGTAATGGGTTGGGGGAGCAGTCTGAACAAAAACAACAGGCCCAAGGTGGGAACAGAGTTGGGTTCTACTCCTCAAACAAGTTCTGAAGGAGATTGGCCAGACCTGCTGTTACGATGGCCGTCCCTAGCCAAACAATAATGAGATGTGAATGTGTGGCGAGAACTCTGTCACAGCTCTGCAGATCTCCCTCATGGGAACTGCTCACAAGTGGGCTACTGACACTGCCATGTCTCGAAGAGAGTGAGCATTGACATGATCCCTAAGATGCAGTCCTGCCTGGGCATAACAGAAGGAAATAGAGTCTGCTAGCCAATTAGAAAGCATCTGCTTAGCAACGGCAATACCCAACTTGTTCCTATCAAAAGAAACAAAAAGTTGGGTGGACTGTCTATGGGCTTCTATCCCCTCCAGATAGATGGCTAAGACTCTTTTACAGTCCAAACTGTGCAGGGCTTGTTCACCTTGGTCCAAATAGGTCCTGGGAAAGAATGTTGGCAGGACAATGGACTGGTTAAGATGGAAGTCCAACACCACCCTATGGACATAAGACCACCCTGTCATGAAAAAACACTGTAAGGTGGATAAGTCACTAAAGCCTGGAGCTTGCTGAGTCTGCATGCTGAAGTGTCTGCCACCAAAACTATGACCTTCCAAGTCAGGTACTTCAGGTCCCAGGAGCACAGCGGTTCAAAGGGAGCTTTCATCAGCTGAACTAATACCACATTGAAGTCCCAAGACACAGGAGGCGGCCTTAGGGGAGGCTTCAGCTGAAGCTGTACAGAGATGGACATACCATCTACACCACGGTGATATGTGCCTGTCGCACTTACATGAACTTTAATGGAGTTGGTTTTCAAACCAGCTTCCAACAGATGTAGAAGATAGTCAAGCAGTGTTTTGTGGGGAACAAGAGAAAAGATCTAGAGCCTTCTGTTCACACCACATGAAACACCTCCTTCTCTTCAGTCTGTAGGATTTTCTAGTGGAAGGCTTTCTGGAAGCCACCAGGATCCAAGACATCTTCCAAGAGATTGAGTGGTGGCAATATTAACCTCTCAACTTCAGGCTGTGAGCGACAGGGCCTGGAGGTTAGGATGGCACAACTTGCCTTAATCTTGGATGAGGAGTTCTAGGGAAGTCCCCAACTTGATCAGTTTCTAGATGGACATTTCCCCGAGGAGTGTAAACCAGACTTGCCTCAGCTAATGAAAGGCTATGAGGATCATAGTCCTTTTGTCTTTGCAAAGCTTCAAAAAAAGAGTCTTTGCTACCAGTGGAGCTGGAGGATACACATACAGTGGACCCTCTCCCCAATGGCAGGCAAAGGCATTTGAGGCTGGCTGGGACCAGAACTGAGGAACCTTCCTGTTCCAAGGTGCTGCGAAGAGATCCACATCTGAGCTTCCCCAAAGGCAGATCATCCAATTCATGACCCCTTGGTCCAGAGATCATTCGTGGGGTGTGAAGGCAATGCTCTGTCTCCTGCTATTACATTCTCCATTCCAGCCAGGCACAGAGCCTTGAGCATCATCCCATGGGAGGTGGTGCACGACCAGATCTGGACCGCTTCCTGACACAGGAGGTATGATCCCGTACCTCCCTGCTTGTTGACATACCACATTGCCACTTAATTGTCAGTCTGTATCAGATCAATTTTGTTGGACAGCCAATCTCTGAAAGCCCACATCATGTACCTGATCCCTCAGAGCTCCAGGAAATTGATTTGATAGAGATGTTCCTAGGCAGACCATAGACCCTGGGTGCTGAGTCCATCTATTGAGCTTCCTAGCCCTGGGTGGTCACATCCATGGTTAGGACAATTTGGGTAAAAGAACTTTCCAGATTCAAAATGTCCCATCATCAAGACAAAGAATCCCGAACAGAAGGAATGATTAATGCAATCCTGGAGGTCTTGAGTGGCTTGTCGCCATTGTGATCTCAAGGTCCATTGGGCCTTTTGCATGTGCAAACTTGACAAGGGAGTGACATGTTCTTTCTCGATCATATGGCCCAACAACCTTATGTGCCATGCCGATACCTGCTGGCTCTGTTGAATCCCTGCCATGATGGTCATCAAGTTGATGGCCCGTTGCCAGGGCAGGATGGCCTTGGCCTGAGTTGTGTCTAGTAGGGCTCCATACAATCCAATTGTGGTGATGGGCTGAGATGGGACTTGGGGTAATTAACAACGAACCCTAGTGTCTCCAACATCTTGATGGTCGAGCGGATGAACTTGTCGGCCCCTGCCCAAGAGGTGCTCTTGACCAGTCAATCATCCAGATACGGAAAAACATGAACTCCCAGATTGTGAAGGTGTGCTGCCACAACAGCTAGATATTTCGTAGACATGTGGGGCTGACGTGAGCTCAAATGGCAGAACGTGATACTGAAGATGCTGCTTTCCCCCACCAAAAATGAGATACTTCCGGTGACCTGGGATACTCAATGTGAGTGTAAGCATCTTTTAGATCCAGGGAGCATAGCCAGTCCTCTTCTTGCAAAAAAGGGAAGCCATCTTGAACATTTCTCTTTTGAAGAATTTGTTCAAAGTCCAGGATGAGACAGCATCCCCCTGTTTTCTTTGGTATCAGGAAGTACCGGAAGTAAAATCCCCACTCTTTTTGTCCTGGTGCAATGGATTCGACTGCTCTGGCCATTAAGAGGGAGGAAAGCTCCACTACTAGTACTTCTTGATGTGCTACCAGACCACAGAATGGGCTCAGGGGACAATTTGGCAGGGTACCCAATTTCCTTAATTTGTACCCCTCATGATCGATAGAAAGAACCCACTGATCTGAGGTTACACTGGGCTACCGGTTTGCGAAGAACCAAAGTCTTCCCCTGACCGACAGTCAAAACCCCGTCCCTGGAGTTGATTGGGGCACTGGCTAGGGCTTCAGGGTCCTCAGTTGCCTGGAATGGCCATGAAGGCCATGGTGTTGCTTAAGGGAGTGAGGTGGTGGAGGGTAGTACTTCTTTGGACGGAAGAAAGATTTCCTGAGCCCAAACCTCGATGGCCTCCTGGCTAAGGAGAGCAAGTACTGAGTGCCGGTGAAGAGCTGCTGGAGTGTCGCATGGTGGTCCCGGATCTGGGCCACTATGTCCTTCGAGGATTATCTCTAAAGAGATTCTCTCCTGTACAAGACACTTCAGCAAGTTACTCCTGTACCTCTGGTCTGAGATCCAAGACTGTTGGCACTGATTCCTGCCGCAGAAACTCTCGATGCTGTTTCGAAAACATTATAGGTCAAATTTCCCTACATTTTTCACACCCCACACTCTTATGCACCAACGACTAGAGGGTGTCTTGCTGCTGCTGAGGCATTTGCTTGGCAACCTCCTGCACCTGCTTCAGGATGTCATGCATGTACTGGCTCATGTAGAGCTGGTAGGCCACTATATGGACAATAAGCATAGCACCCTGGAACGCCATCCTGCCAAAAGAATCCATCGCTCTCTGATCCTTCCCTGGGGGCACCGAAGAAAGGGTTCAAGAGTGCTTGACCTACTTGAGAGCAGATTCAATAAACACAGATTGGTGGGGCAGTTGACGCTTGTCAAATCCAAGGGCCTTTTGGATGAGATAAATTGTGTCTGCCTTCCTCTTCACGAGAGGTACTTGAGGAGGGTGTTCCCACATCCTCATTAGAAACTCCACAAGCATCTCGTGCACTGGGACTGCCACAATCTCCTTGGGAGACTCCATGTACTGGAGGATATCTAGCATTTTGTACCTGGTATCCTCTTCAGTCATCAACTGAAATGGGATGGTTTCTGCCATCACTTGCAAAGGAGAGGTCCTCCGGCAGGGGCTTCCTTCGATTGTCTGGAGGAGATTGTTCTGAGGGGACACCATCCAAAGCTTTCTCGAAATCCATGGAGGAATCATCCCCTGGGGGTCATAGGTGCCCTCCTCATCTCTGTCATCGACTAGTCATGGGGGCCCTAGGTACTCGGCCCCTGATCAGCGGTATAGGCACCAGTTTGAATGGCCATTTTAGCCTATTTGGTGGTGAGCAGCGCAGGTGATATGGCCATTAGAGCAAAAAGAAAGGGAGGAGAGAGAGACTGCCCAGGAGGACAAAAATGGTGGTGGAGGCCAGAGCACCATTGAAAGGTACCTCTGAGCCACTTCTAGCCGACATCACCAAGGCTGTATCAGTGGCAGTGAATATGCACTTAAAAACTGCAAGCATCGATGAATTGTATGACAAATTTTCCAGTCGGAATACAATGCTAGTAGCTATTGATCAGAAGTTAGGCTGCCATAAGGACATGCTAACTGGGCTCGACAATGAAATGCAGCAGCTATGGATGAAGTATGACAACTGGAGGAGAAACTGGACGATTTGGAAAACCACAGTAGGTGGAATAAATTACACATATTGGCTTACCTAAATAAATCCAAGGAGAGGCGTTATTGAAGTCGTGCGAGTAACGCCTGCCCGAGCTGCTGGGAATAAGATGTGCAGGCCTGGCAAATGATAAATCAAGAGAGTGCATCGTCTTGGGCCTAAAGGTACGATTTCCAGCTAAGGTGGCATAGTGAGTTCTATCGGATAGATAAGATGAAAACTATGCCAAAACTTTACTATCAATACTGCATTCTCTCAAACAATACAGTAAAATACCATGATTGAAGGTATCAAGCGCGGCAGAGGGGCAAAGAAAAACTAAAACAAAAAACTCTGGCCATTGTCAAAAGCCTCGTCTGAAGATGTCAAAACAAGATAGCAACTAAATCTCAGTATTTAGAGTTTTCCTGAAGCTGAACCGATATTGATTCAGGATTTAGTTGTCATGAAGAAACTCAACCAACTGATGACTGAATGATTTTAAAGAGAAAAGAAAGCAAAGAGATGGAGCGACAATTTAAAAGTTCTTGAGTATCTAACTCTACTTTCTTTAATAAGGAGACGATGTAATAAGTTGCACAAAACTTGCCGCAGGTTTTTTGCACGGGTAATTACCTGTAGTTTTGTGCGCTAATCATCCACACGTATGTAACAACATTTAGTGCGGAAAAAACTCGCACACATACCTACGCAATAACCCGGGGCAGGTTTTGCGCGAGTGCATGCAAATGGCATGAAAGGGAGTAATTATCTATTCACAGGTTATGTAGGGAGCTGAGCTAGCAGGGAGATCGATTAGTGCGGGATTTTTAAAGTGGGTTTTTTAGTGCCTGGGTCAGGGCAGGAATTAAGTAAAAGCATTGTGGTTCTAGGCGGTGTCAGCGCTTATCTGTAGCCCCCAGAGATCGCTGGTCTGTCTGTCCTGGCTCCTGTTCTCTCCCGGCGGGGCCGATCCATGCCAAGCAGCCCCAGGCGCCCAGCGAGGAAAACGCTGCACAGGCACGCAACCACACTAATGCCAGCAATGGAGTAAAAGGGCTGGTAGGAGCTGAAACAATGTATTTGTTTTTAATAATGAGGCCCACGTAATCAGCAATAAGTTAGAAATACCCCTCCTGAATCTGCAACATTTTTTCAATTGTGCCAATTTTAGTGCAGGGTTTTTCCCGAGGCTTTCTGCATCTGGGCTTTATGCGTTGATGCGTGTTATTTGGTCTTGCGCACATTTTTTGCATGTATCTAATTGCATGTATCTAATTTGCATGTATCTAATTTGCATGTATAAAATTATTGCATCCCATGGAGGGCCTGCTTTTGCCATGCGTGCTAAAAATACACACAAATTTTGCATCGATATTAGCACAGGCTTATTACATCAGCCCCAAAGAATGGATAAATGCATGTTTCAGAGAGGATGATAGTTAGCCTGCACTCCAAAGAAAAATTATCAGTGATAGTAGGAGCTGTAATGTCCTTGATATCTTTCAAAATGGATGTCTGACAAGGATTGAGACAACAATCCCCAATTTTTCTTATTTCTCTACCCTATTCCAATCTTCCCCATCCCCTTCCTTTTTTCAATTCTGATCTTCCCTCCTCTTCCACCCCATCCCTAAACCTCTCTTTCTTCCCACCTCCCCATCTCAGATCCTCACTACTCCTCCCTATTCCTGACACCTCTTCTCTCTTTCCTTATCCTCCCTGAATCCCCCATCCTCTCCTTCCTTTGTGGCTCTATCTTCCTCCATCCCTTATCCCCTCTACTCCTCCTGCCCGAGATCTCTTCATTTCCCTTCTCTGAGATCCTCTCTTCCCATTCCCAAATCCCTTCTTCTCTAGCTCCAATAACTAAGATCCCTTTCCCCTAATAAAAAAAACCCAAATAAATTAACTGGACCTATAAATGTCAGAAAATTACTATTTTTATAAAGTGAAAAAAAAACCCTAATATGTCAGGGAACTTGAAACATCTGCCACAGGAAACCAGGGGCACTGGCTATATGTTACCATCAGAAGCAGATACAGGTAGTTTCTGAGTAATATGAGTTAAAACCCTGATCACATTCCAGATATGTCCCTGGGAAAGCTGCGTTATTTCCATGGGTCTTGGATTATCCAAGTGTCATTTGTTAACAAAAATGATAAAAACGACAATTGCACTGCTCCTTTCCTAGCCCATGTGGAAGCTTTTACATAGACTGGGGAACAGAAGGCTGTATTTGCGTTTCTGAAATCTGAAATTGTAAACAAGATGGCATAAAAGTACTATGAAGATATGCAATAACTATCACAAGTCTCAGCAGAAGGGATAGATATTTTATGGAATTGTAAACTGGTCTCTGAAGAATAGGGTTCAGACACATTTCTGGGGAACTAGGAGAAAATTAGCATTCTTGCTGTCTCTGATGAACCTTTTTCGGGGAAAGGTGGGAAGAGAAATGAATGACTTTAGTTCCAAAGCTGTCAACCGATCACCTTCTAATTAGAGACACCCTGTGGAACATCAAGCCCAGCCCAGTCAGTCTGCAGCTAAGCAACATTCATTCCATGCAGAATATATTACCAGATGTAGGCCACAAGTTAGCAGGCAGTGAGAGGCTTGCTTTCTCAGAGAGGTCATCCACAACACAAATCAAAACTAAAAGGGGAATTTCAAGATAGTGCAGAACGATTTGCTCTTTACCTTGTGAAACATGAAAGAAAAAAAAAAACGGCAATTCTTCCAACCAGCTCTTTAAGTCACAAGGAGCAGCTAGCTCTGAAAAGCCATTAAACGTTTTAGGGACTTCTTCCTGACTGCCTCCTTGTGTGTGGGCATCCTAACAGAACGGCTTCCTTGGAACAGAAATACGCTCCTTAGTTCTACAAAACCTACAGAACCAGAGACCTATGAACATGGCTCACAAACCATGACACGAGCAACCAACTGTTCCTTTTGTAAAACACTAAGGCCATTCTAAAATAAAAGTGCAAATTAATTATGTTTAGTTTTCTTCATCAATGCTCATCATACAGTACTAATAAAGGGTAAAGGTAAAAATAATTTATGAGCAATACATGGTCTCATGAGAGCCATTACTCACAACTCACTGGCTCTCTCTCGTTTTGGTTCAATTGTGCAATTGAAGAAAGCCAGCATTATTTGTCATGATGTTGCGAAGGGGGTTATTTTCATGAGAGAAGAGGAGAGCTGTGCTTCAAAGTAATCTAGCCTTGTAGGTACAGAATGCCCGGTGCGCCCATCTCTGTACTTTTGTTTCTCTGCGTTCTTTTCCCCTTTAGATTATGTGCTTTGGGCAAAGTCTGCAGATGCATGCAAAGGAAATGCCCACACTGTTTGGGCTTTTTCCAAAATTACTGTTAATACTGTAACTGTTAATACTGTAACTCCCTCGCACTTCTACAAGACCAGCACGCTCCTCTCTCCTAGGAACCCTTCTCCACTCCTTCTATCAAATCCACCAGACCCATTCTCCAAAACAAACAGAGCTTTCTCACTCGCTGGCCCCTCCCTTTAGAACTCCATGCCCACTGACCTACGCACTGAAACCTCAACACCCAAATTCAAAAAGAAACTTAAAACATGGCTCTTCCTACAAGCCTACCCCTCCATACCTACCCCCTCTATCTCTACTCCTCCTGTGACCAACTAAAAAAAAACCCATTTCTACTTTGTTTGATAACAATGATAAACAATCCTGAAACATCTACATTTCCTCTGAATGTCTAGTTATTTTGTATATAAACCAACCATATGTCAATCTATCGAAATTTTATTCCTTATGTCCTGTATGCCATGCAATGTCCCCTCTTTTCACCCTAAAAAATTTTTGTCACCCTAAAAACCTAGCGACTGTAACGAATATATTGTAGAAACTTGTACATACCCTTATTTACTCTCCTTCCAAATTTGGTTACCCTCCCCCACTTATGCTGCTCCCAGTTTGCATTTATCTAACATTTATCTAAGTTTTTGTTGTATTTTTCTCTTCCTTATTTTATTGTTCATTGTAAAGGCCTTGCCTAATTGATACGCATGATATCATGGTTCTAAGTTATTTGTAAACCGATACGATGTGCAAACAGTTGTCGGTATATAAAATCTTTAAAATAAATAAATAAATAACTTATCCTGCCTTTTGCTGCATCTTAAGAACATGCCATACTGGGTCAGACCAAGGGTCCATCAAGCCCAGCATCCTGTTTCCAACAGTCCAAACCAGGCCACAAGAACCTGGCAAGTGGCTATTTTCTAAGTCAACTTAATTAATAGCAGGAAATGGACTTCCCCTCCAAGAACTTGTCAAATCCTTTTTTAAACACAGCTATACTAACTGCACTAACCACATTCTCTGGCAACAAATTCCAGAGTTTAATTGTGTGTTGAGTGAAAAAGAACTTTCTCCGATTTCATGGAGTGCCCCCTAGTCTTTCTATTATCCGAAAGAGTAAATAACCGATTCACATCTACCCGTTCTAGACCTCTCATGATTTTAAACACCTCAGTCGTCTCTTCTCCAAGCTATCATCTCTATGCATTCTACCTTTGTTCAGCATGTGTGTGCGTTTATATAAGAGAATCTAGTACAGGTAGACCAGGATACATTTTATGACTTGTTTGCAATTTTTATATTTGTTATATATAATGTTATTTTGAATATGTTGCCATATACTTTGAGTTCCTGGCATGCTGAAGTGTGAAATAAATAAAACATTATTTTATTATTATTATTATGTCACTGGTTCAGTGCAGAGAGACCATGCAGCTCTCTCTCTGAAGGACCGGCCTCCATCAGCTGAGGTGTCACAGCAATCCGTGCATGCGTATATTAGATCAGTGGTTCCCATACTTGTCCTGATGACCACTTCAGCCAGTCAAGTTTTCAGGCTATTCACAATGAATGGACATGATATATATCCACATACGTTGGAGACCCCGTATATGCAAATGAATCTTATGCACGATGGTTGTGGAGATCCCAACAAGCCAATTGCCTGGAAAGGCGGGGGCGGGTCACAAGAACTGGTTTGGGAAGCTCCTGTACTAGGTAATTTTGTTATTCGTTTACTGTCTTTATTATTTTGAATGCTCTTACATAACCTGCATTGAATTGTGGTGCAGTTATTTAAATAAATAACGAATCTGGAGATAAATCAACAGTTTTTCTGGATGCTGCACTGTAAAACCTCAAGTCTTGCTTTCCATTTTCACGATTAGGCCTTGCATTTCAGATAATCGTCTGTTGACAATGATTTCCTCTGGAAATTTTTTTAAACCTTTCAGCCTTATCATGATAGAAGCTAGAATGGTTAAGGACATTATATTTCTTGAGCAAAACTTTTTTTTTTTTTTTTTTTTTAAATGGACCAGTATTCCTTTTTTTTTTATTGTAGAAGTTTGTAGTTGGTTTAAAAGTGATTTCGACTTTTTTTTTCTTGCCTCTGAACTTTGCTGTCTCTAAGTAGAAACCATAACTTCCTATACAGCTGGAAACTTAATTTCTTTTTTTTGGTTCTTTGTTTTCTGTTGGGTGATTTTCCTTCATCTAAATACCTATTTACCTGCAGAAATCCCTTTCAAAATTGTCTCCTATGTATTCCAAGTGCTGGAATTTCAACTTTGGTTGGATCATTAAATAAAATTAATTATTCAAGACAGTAATAGCATTAACTTGTCTGAGAGGATATTATATTCACCAAATAAAAATCTTATTCAATCTTTTTAAACTTTAATAAAAATATATAAACATAAAAAGCACCTTTTGCCATACAAAAAAACAACCAGTGATATTTAAATCATTGAATGGAGGCAAGAGGAAGGGCGCAGTTTCACATTTTCTTTTTCATGGCATGTGATACAGTAAAATTGCACAGCTGGTTTAATGTAGGTTTCTTATTTTAGCCATGAAAGAAAAAATAAAGTGTCCAAATCACTCCCTTAGATTAGCATGGGAGCCCTGTGATTGCAGCAAGGGATCTCGAAAACCATTACTAGGCAGGAGTGAATATACTGGGCCTGATTTTAAAAAGCATTTACACTCTTTCAATTGGGTTTTACACGTGTAAATGCACTTTACCCGTGTAAGTGGGCTTTTGAAAGTTGCTACAATATATGCCATTGAATTGTCCAAAGGATATTCACATGCAAGCGCACTTTAAGTAGGTAAATGGCTTTTCAAAATTGCTACGATAGTATGTTACATTTACATGCATAACGCCTTTGAAAATTACCCTTATAGAGAGCAATTTTCAAAAGCCCTTTACCTGGGAAAATTGACCCATCTGAAAATGTTCTCCTCAGCCCAGCTAAACTAGCGTGCAGAGCTCTGCAGCATGCATACTTGTAGCCAGGTTCAAAAGAAATATTCTGGGGTTCTGGGTGAGGGGAGGTGTTTAGGTTAGGAGAGGACAGCAGTGGACATACAAGGAATTCTAAAAAATATTCATGCCATTTAAATGTGCTCTCCGAACAAAGACAGAGTATAAAGCACATGGGCTCATACGGCACATCCAATCTCTGCTATCTAGCTTTCAAAAAACAAAGTGCCCCGCTAGTTTCTCTCCAAAAAATTAGCCAAACAGTACATGAGGTAAATGCAGCTGCATGCTTTGCAGCTTTACGAGCTACTCAAAATTGCCTCTATTAGGGATTGTGGGCTCCAGGAAGCAAATACAAACTATGTAAGTAGGCAGGTGAATGAGGTGCTGTGGATCATTGTTAGGGCTTTCACGGCACATCCTGCTTGCCTTCAGTGTCTGATTTATTGCTGGATAGATTTGGATCACGATAGCAGGAGGAAAAGAAAATCCAGCTGAGAGTGATTTTTAAAGGGATGAAGCTGTCATCTTCCTGTCATGCAGTTGTACAGAGTGAGAGAAGTTTAATTTGGCAAATTTCCTTCTTGAGGTAGAACTGCCCCTCGTTTCCATAGAGGTTGCAATTTTCAGTCTCTCCCTGCAGCTTGCAGGTCCATAGGCACTTTCCACCCATATACCCACAAACTCATTTTCAAAAGGGAAACTCCCTGTGGTCAAGTTTCCATTTCAAAATGCACTGGTGTGCAAATATAGTAACATAGCAATGATGGCAGATAAAGATCAGATGGTCCATCCAGTCTGCCCAGCAATTCGCTTATGATAGTAACTGCCACTCCATGCATGTTACTCCCATGTGTTCTGTTAAGGGTAGTAACTGCTGCTCCGTGCAGGTTATCCCCATGCAGAAATGTTACACCATCCCTTTCTTTTTGCCTTCAGGAATCATCAGTGTTTGTCCCATGCCCCTGTGAATTCATTAACTGTTCTAGTCTTCACCACCTCTTCTAGGAGAGCATTCCAGACATCCACCAACCTCTCCATGAAGAAATATTTCCTGATATTGGTTCTGAGTCTTCCCCCCTGGAGTTTCCTATCATGACCTCTAATTCGACTGTTTCCTTTCCAGGGGAAAAGGATTGAAGTTTTTGCATCATTAATACCTATCAGGTATCTGAAGGTCTGTATCATATCTCTTCTGCACCTCCTCTCCTCCAGGGTAAAGGTATTTAGATCCTTCAGCTTCTCCTCGTAGATCTTCTGAAACAGACCCCCCCCCCCCCCCCCCCCCACCATTTTAGTCGCCTTCCTCCGGACCGCTTCCATCCTGATCTCTATCCTTTTTTGAGATTATGGTCTCCAGAACTGAACACAGTACTCCAAGTGAGACCTCACCAAGGATCTGGGCAAAGGCGTTATCACTTCCCTTTTATTGCTAGTTATTCCTCTCTCTATGCAGCCCAGCAGCTTTCTGGCTTTAGCTACCACTTGTCACATTGCTTTGCCACCTTCAGATCACCAGACACAATCATCCCAAGATCCTTCACCTGGTCTGTGCACAATAGTCTTCCGCCCCCCATCACATACAACTCTTGGATTTCCGCATGCCAGGTGCAGAACTCTGCACTTCTTGGCATTGAATTGCAGCTGCCATATCTTCAACTATGTTTTAAGTTTTCTTAAATGATATTTCATTCACTCTATGCCTTCAGACATGCCCTCTATTTTGTAAAAAGGCAAACTTTTCCTTTTAACCTCTCTGCAATGTCACTCACGAAGATATTGAACAGAACCAGGCCTAAGTAAATCACATCGAGCGCTCATCCTTGACCCAGTTCCTCTAGTCACCCAATCAAAAAGTCACTCAGATTTGTCTGGCAGGACCTTCCCCTGGTGAATCCATCTTGCCTCGTGTCCAACAACCCACCAGATTGTAAACCACTCACTATCCTTTCCTTCAGCAGTCGCCATTAATTTTCCTACCACAGAAATGAGGCTAACTGGCCCCCTCCCTGCTACTACTCTTCTGAAGTAGGACAACCACCCAGGCACACCACAACCTATACACATCATGATTACATAGTAAATTATGGCAGAAAAAACCCAAATGGTCCATCCAGTCTGCCCAGCAAGTTGGTAAGGGTAGTAACTGCCGCTCTGTGCAGGTTACCCCATGCAGATACGTTACACCTGAAGTTAACACAGTTACCCCATTTCTTCATTTGTATCTAGCCACTAGGGACCTCAGGTCCATTTTCAGTAAGCCGTTTAGTAGACAAATTATGAGGCTAAAGTTAGCCAGATAACTTGTCTCAGCTATTCAGCAGGATAAACATCCCACTACACATAGCCAGGTAACTGAAAATCCTAGCCAGCTTTTTGAATACAGCCGGTTAGGTGTATTAGCTATCCAGTCTTGTGTGGCCGCAAACTTCCTACTTAACCAAATATCTTCAAAAAATATCCGATTAAATGGCACTGTAAACAGAAAAAAAAGAAAGAAGTATATGGCCTAGGGCCCGTTTCTCTGTATTCCCCCACAAAAATCTGCATCTGGTCCTGTCAGGCCATGCAGTCTCCACCCATTAATGCCCACTTAAAATTACCCAAAAAAAAATGTTCCTGGGTCTGAGGTTCCCTCTCTCCCCACCCCTTCTCCAGTTCTTTAAATACAATTTTTTGCTGCTGTTGCAGCATCCTTCCAACCCTCCCCTCCGCAGTGATAAGGAGTCGCACCAACCCCCCCCCCCCCCCCCCGAACCTCCCCATTCCCTGAACCTTAAAAACCCCTGTCCAAGTGAGCTCCCTGCAAGCTCCAAAGCGGAAGCATAAACTCACTTAATTTACGCTTCCATCCCGCCTCTATCCTTTTTGAGATACGATCTTCAGAGTACTCCAGGTGAGGCCTCACCAAAAGACCTACTCAGAGGCACTATCACCTCCTTTTTCTGGCTTGTTATACCTCTGTCTATGCAGCCCAGTATCCTTCTAGTCTTAGCCACCATCTTGTCACATTGCTCTATTAATTTTCAGATGATCAAACACTATCAGCCTGAGGTCTCTCTCCTGGGCCATGCACATCAGTTTTTCTCCCCCATCAGGTGCAGCTCCTTTGGATTACTGCACCCCAAACGCATGGCTTGGCACTTCTTGGCACTGAAATTTAGCTGCCAAACCTTCAACCACTTCATTTTCTCTGCTCCTTCAGCTGTGTCCACTCTATTGCAGATCTTAGAGTCACCCAGGAAAAGCCAGACTTTTCCGCAATATCACTCACAAAATATTGATCAAAACTGGTCAAAGAACCACTCCTTGAGGCACTCCACTTATCACCATTGTCTCTTCAGAGTAGGTTCCATTTACCATTACACACTGTTGTCTGCCCATCAATCAATTTGGAATTTATTCCACCATCTGAAGATCCACCTTCCTCAGGCTTCTCATTTTATTCTTGAGCCCCCCATGCGGGATCATATCAAAAGGTTTGATGATCCAAGTAAATCACATCATGTGCTCCTTCTTGTTCTAATTCTCTAGTCACCGAATTAAAAAAAAAAATAAAAAAAAAATCAGATTCATCTGACACAACCATGGTAAAACCATATTGCTTTAGACCCTGCAACCCACTGCACAAATGATAATTCTCTCTCTTTCCCTTCAGGAGTTTCCATTAATTTTCCCACCACAGAGGTAAGGCTATCCAGCCTGTAGTTTACAGCTTCCTCTTTGCAACCATTTTTGTGAAGCGGGACCACAAACTGGTGGTACCACTCCTGTCTTCAAGATCTACTGAACAGGTCCTTCAGCAGACTCGCAGGCACTTTTCTAAACTCTTTTAGTATCCTGGGTTTAACTCATCAGGCCTCATGACCTTGTCCACTTTCAGTTTTGTTATTTCCACCCACACTCTGTCAGTGGGGATGTATCTACCCCACTCCATCCGTACTCTTGTCAACCAGTAAAAGTCCCCTGCCATCATCATCTTTACCGAGCACCGAACTGAAGTGCTGGTTTAATATTTCTATTTCTTCATCTTTCTCCACACACTGCTTCTTGTCTTCAGTCTTACAATACTGCTTCTGGCCTTCCTCCTTTCTCTGATATGTCTGAAAAATATTTTGTCACCTCTCTTTACCTCTCTTGAGATACTTTCTTTCACTTCACTCCAATTTTCAAATGGAATCTATGTGTACTTTCCCTTTGAAAATTATCCCACCAAATCTACCCGCCCACATTTATACCTGCTAATTTGCACACAGAGATTTTTCTGGAAATATTGAAATGCATATACCAATAAATTTTCAACCCTCTTCAACCCCAAAGGTCCAAGTACACCTCCTCTCAACTCGGATAAAATTACATACATGCAGGACACAGATGCATAAGTTTACCCATACATCAGGCAGGCAATTTTGTAAGAGGCCATTCCTGTGGATAAAGCAGGGGAATTTTCAAAGGGACTTCTGCGAGTAAAACAGCATTTTACGTGCAGAAATTGTCTTTTACAAAACTGCCCACCTGATACACAAGTAAACTTGCACGCATGTATCTGTCACGTCAACATGTAAGCTTACCCAAACTGAGCAGAGACATTCCTGGATGCAGAGATGGGGAGGAGTTTAGATTTAAGTACATACATTTGGATATTAAAAAGTATACATGTAAATCCAAGGTTAATGTTATTACTATGGTGTACAGGGGTCTTCTGGAGTTAGTGAGGGATGAGTCTCTGGTACATAGTCTGATATATATATAAATGGAACATTGAACTGAATTTGTTTGGATGAAGAGGATACTGAGTTACTATGGTTGGAGGTGTTTAATATTTCTATTTGTCAGAAAAGGGTAGGACTTTTGCACCACACTTACTTGTATCCTACTCTGTTTCTGAACGCAAACTCTGGCTACGATGCTAAGTGCGGACGTTGGGGATCCCATTTGCACGTGTGGTGGACTTGCCCCTAATTGCAAGATTTCTGGATGGTAGTTCTGGAGGAAATTTCATGTCATTGCTTTTGATATTCCTGCTTCCTCAGAGGTGGCATTACTGGGGTCCTGGAAGACTGTTTGTTTGGGAAGTAGGCAGCAGTTGTTAGTGAATAAGACATTACTGGCTGCAAGGTTTACAATTGCTTAATTTTGGAAAGGGTTGCCTTCTCTGGAGAACCTGAGGAAGTAGCTTTTCAAGACAGTTTGCATTAAGAAAATGACACTTTCTCAAAAGGAAAAGTGGGCTATACAATTCTGTGTGGGGTAGGTTCTGGTCTTATTATTTGGAACATTATAAAACTGACTTCTCACAGTATAAAGTTCATTTGCTGCTGTTTTGTACTGTTGGACTTATAAACGTTGTTTATTTTTATTTATGGGATTTAGATTCTGCTTTTTCAGGTACTTGAAAGTAGATTACATTCAGATATTATAGATATTTATGTCCCTAGAGGGCTCACAACCTAAGGGGGGCATTCACTAAGCTGCCCTTATTTTTCCCTAAGGGAATATCACGTGACGGGGAGAAAAGCTGGATGGTGCCATTTTGGAAAAATGTCACCGCCACCCAGGCTCAAAGTCTAGGGGTGCTCCAGGCTCCCACTGGATCACCGATGACATTTCAAGTAAGGGAGAATCAAGGGATGGGATAGGATGGTGAGTGGTGGTCAGGGTCCTCTAGACCACCAGGGTGTCTATGTGAAAGGGTGGATCGGGGGGGGGGGGGGGGGCATTTTTTCCTAAAAGGGAGGAGCCAAGAGGATGCTGGGGGTCTTGGCCTCTTGGGGCTGGATCATTTTGTGAAGGACTGGGTTTGGGGTTTCGCAGTCCCTTCACAGAGTGTTTTCTTAAATTTATGACAGACTGCCTGCAACAGAGGCGGTGATGGGTGAAGAGAAGGTCTAAGCAGAGCTCTGAGGATTTCACATTACTTGTCAGGGGTGCTCTTGGGGCCGAGTGGCCCCTTTAAGGCTAGGCCATGAGTGCATTGGGACGTGCATTAATATCCCGATGTACTCGCAGGAAATTAGCTGCAATTCCTCAGTCGTAGCTAATTTCTAGTCAAATAACGCTACTTGTAAATTTTCGGGCAAGCCACATTATTTGATTAGCATAGTTTGGAGTAGTAATTAGCTCATTAGCATGCATCTGCATGCTAATTAACTCATTTTAATACACTCTGTGCTGGGGCTCAGATAACAGGAAATATTCCAAATATCTTGAGTTATCCCTGCGTTAAGCCAGTCAGTGTGTGAAAAACAGCATTTTTCCTGTGATAAATGGCCTAACATAGCTTAGCGAATGAGTCAATGGAAGGTGAAATGACTTAAAAGCATTCATAACTGCGAGACAACCCCGCAAGCAGCTTCACTCACACCTGAGGGCCACATGGCTGGAAGCCGCTATGTCTGCCTTCTCTGGGTTCCTCTCTTAGGTGCATGCACGCCAGTTGATAAGAGCCCCGTGGCAGGAAAGCAGAGAGGCGTGGAGATGACGTTAGTGTCAGCTGGGTATTTAAACCCCAGCCGCATTTCCAGCCGACGCCTTAGCAACGAGTCTTCTTGCCAAGCCTTACCTGCCTCGCACAGCCTGACAAGCCTTGCCTTCCTAGTCCTTGGTCTTTCCTAGGAGCCTTTGTTGTGCCTTGTCTTGTTATCTTGCCTCGTCTGGTCCCTCAGTGTCCTGCCTTGCCTCTTCTAGTTTTCTTGTCCTCACTTCCGGTCCTGACCCCTGCATTGAACTCTACTGTGTCTTGTCCATGTGCGCCTACTGATGGTGTCAGCCTAGTGGTTTGCCAGTAGGTGGTGCCAATCGTACTTCAGTTCAAGGGCTCACATCTCGTGACAAATGTTTAGCTGTCAGTGAAGGGACCAATCGTTAGGCAGTGAAGTGAATAAATGAATGTTTCATACCAGTACAGCTCTCGGCTGTATCATCATTTACTATGCAAGCCAGTGGGAGAACCTTCTGCTGGCTTACACTGGCCCTTCTGGATGTTAGGTTAAGGGTTGGGGATGGGAAAGTTGAGGGTGTGGGATGGATTGGAGGAAATAGAGAGAGGGGGCTGGCTCGGCCTACAAGAATTTATATTTTGAGGATCAGGAGGGGAGTGAGCTCCTCTGTGGTAACACAAAATTATTTTGTGATTGCGAAGAAGGGGGGGCTTCTTGGTGGGTGCTCTCTCCTTGCGTAATTTTTGGAGTTTTTTATTGGCAATTATCTGGCTAAGTTTAGGACTAAGTTTTTTGTATCCAGAGTTAGCCAGTTAAATTTAAGTTCTGCCCCTTTTTAATCCAGCTAAGATTTAGCCATATAGTGACTTGAACACAGCCATTCAATAGGGAGGGAAATTTAAAACACAGGGTTTGTCTGGCCAAGTCCTGAACTTTGCTGGACAAAGCCCTTTGAATATTAACATCAGAACATCTATAGTGGCTGGAGGAAAGAAATGAAGAATTATAACAGGTGGTCATTTTGGTGGAATAATTCTGCATGGCAGTGCATGGCAGTGCATGGTGGTCATTTTGGTGCATGGCAGTGCATGGTGGTCATTTTGGTGGAATAATTCTGCATGGCAGTGCAGTTACAATCCCAGATGGATGGCACAGGGGTATCCTACATGAAGCAGCAGTTGCAACCCTAACAACTGCTGGGCAGACTAGATGGAACTTTTTGGTCTTTATCGGTCATCATTTACTATGTTGCTAAATGCTTAATACACAGTTCCTTATATGTGTGTGACATGCACACAGGGACATACGAGAGATCCAGTATGTGATCTCATGTCACCTGTTCTTAGAAAACAGCTGTATTTGTGAGTCTTGCAGAAGTGATCCTTTCAATCATGCTGTCTGATAGTAGGATGCTTGCGATTGTAATGGAGGCAGAATGTGACTCTTGAAACAGAACCTGATATGCCTCAGTTACTGGAATGCAGGGTGGAGATTTAGGAGGAAGGACACTTAGGTCATGAACTAGACAAGGTCCCTGCAGGATGTGAATTCACTTAAGAAACTACTACTACGCTCAACAGAAGGCTTGGGGTAACCTGCATGGAACGGTAGCTACCGCTACCCGAAAAAAACTTGCTAGATGGCCCATTTTTGTCTTTATCTGCTGTCATTTAACCATGTTACTACGCAGAAGGAAGTTGTGTAGAAGCAGGAAGTCAATGCCATTGTATTGTAGCCAGAAACCACAGTTGAATTAATGTGGTAGACCAACTGCGTTGAAGGACCATCCACAACTGAAACAAACACATGAGGCTGAAAATTGGGACCTTGAAGCAAATATATGAGCCTTCTTCCACCTCTCCCACCTGTCTTAGAAACTGAGGAAGATATATCTAATTAAAAATAAAATTGAGAGGATTAAGATAACATTATACAGTTATCCTCTTCTTGACACACACACACACACACACACCTTCTGCGCCCCTTGCAAAGACCACTGGATCTGCTTACTTACATTTTATACAGACAGGCACTTCTTTTTCCTTACTGGAAATTGAGCTGCTTCAAATGGACTGGCTGTTATGAAATACCAGATGAGGCAGTGAATTTATGGCAGCATACTCTAGTCAATGTTTTGGAGTCTATGGTTTTTGAAAAGGCCATCTCAAAGAACTGCTTACACAGGATCCCAAGGTTTACCTCAGAGGTTAAGGCTGCCAAGAGTCTACTGCGTGGTACCGAAAGGGGTTGGTGCAAGACAGATTTCTGATAAGGCATTCTGATTAGGCTTATCTTGAGAAATATAGGCTTTGCATTGAGAAGGCAAAGAGACAGTTACATTCTTTTCAGATTCAGTCTATGATTAACCATCCAAATGAATTGTTTAGGACTGTGAAATAATTGACAAGTGAGGTTCCTCCAGATTCTCATGATGGCCCTCACCCTCAGTAGTATTTTTTGCTAACTTTTTTCTTTGAAAAGTATCTCATCTGTGCCAATTGAAGGTCACCGGTTGACCCCGATGATAAAAGCTGGAAACAAATTTTCTTTGGTACCTGCAGAGGAAGTTCAACAACTTATCTCCTTTTCCAACTGTTGTATTCAAAATGCTTTGATCAGATTGATGATTTTCCCTTAAATTTAATCAATACCTCTTTATCAACTAGTATTTTACTTTTTTCCTTGAAGCAGGCATCTGTCCATCCCATTCTCAAAGGCTCAGCATTAGACCCTTCCCTCCCCACTAACTACTACCCTATTTCAATCCTTCCTTTTTTATCAAAGCTTATTGAAAAGGCAATGTTTAAATAGCTCCAAAAGTTTTGGGATTTTTACCACATTCTTTTAACTGATTTTAAATTTAGATTCTACCCCTTTCACAGTACTGAAATCTTATTTGTTGCTTTCAAGCTTAGACATTTTGTTCTTGGATATTCCTCTTGTGTTTGACACACTGCATCATGCAATTTTATTATCTTGATTAACAAGCTTTGGTGCTTCGAATGTTTACTTCTTTCTTGACTAATCACTCACAAAGAATTTTAATTGGCACCAAATTCTCTTCACTTTTTCCATTAAATACTGGAGCCACAAGGCTTGGCCCTATCGATATCTGTTTCTTCCCTCTGCAAGGTGGTGCCCAATCTTGATGTAGGATACCATCTTTATGTGGATATCCAGTTTTTTGTTTTTTTTGTGGGGGGTTTTTATGTTTTTATTACTGCCTCATTTTCTACCTTTTTTTTTTTTTAATGCCTTTTCTAAATTATCACAATGTTTATCTACCATTAAAAGTTGGTGGACCAATAATAAGCTGACTATAAACATTGAAAAGAAGCAGGTTTTGGTTTGTGGTATATGTAGGTCAGATGATTTTTCTAATATTTTTCAGTCTGAGGATCATCAAATACTGATCCTTCAACAGGTTTGCAATCTAGGTGTTATTTTGGATGCATCTTTGTCTCTGTGCACAGGTTGAGAGTGTAATAAAGAGTGCCTTTTTCAAACTGCATCATCTTCTGCAAAAGGTCAGTTTTTCAGGCTATTGGTTTTACTCCTTTAAATTATTCCAATTTCAAACAGGTTTACTGTTTGTAATCATTAGAGCCTTACAATTAATTCTGAATGATGCTGCTAGGGTGCTAAATGGAACAAAAATAAGGAACTATCAGGCCGATACAGTAAGGAGTGGTAGGAAGAGCTGCGTTAGTGCCAGGCGCACCCGCGTTTGCCGCACGCACAGTCCGGCTCACCTACCGCTCGATACTGTATGTAAATAGCTTGCAAATGCAAGCTGCAACCAAGAAGCATCCATGAAGCGTTAGGCCCGCGCAACCCATTTTACCGTATAGAGCGCTATACAGTATCCTGGGTGCGCTGGCCTAACGCTTCACGGACACGCTGGTATCTGTCATTTCAAATGTCATTTCAAATGACTTCCACCAGGTCTCTGAGATGTCAATTATGTCTACCTCTTCATTCAGTACTATACACTCTCTTTCCCATCTTACTTCTTATACTTCTGGAATTGGCATATAGACATTTCAAAGTATGTTTTGTTAGAATTAAGAACCTGCTTATTTGTTGAATCTTTGTACTGGATAAATAATCAAAATATATCCTGTCGGAGTTATTTATTCAATGGTGTTATCTTTCTCTTTTATCAGGGTTTAGATTATGATCTAATTCTGTTTTGAATATAAACTACGCTAAAATACAGATCATCATTGGGGGTTCACAAAAACTCTCTCAATAAGGAACGGCAGCAGAACCTGGAAACCGTTCTTGTTATTGTCCTTTGTAATTTTATTTTACTGTTATTAGAACTATTATGTAATTTTTTTTTCTCTGTTCTATTATTTTAATCATTTTGTGGGCCAATATTCAAAGGTCTTGTCCTGCTAATTTTGGGAGTTAGCTGGACAAACCTTGCTGTTTGAAATTCTGTCCCCTTCTCTCCCCACCACTGACTGGCTACATTTTGTCTGGGCAAATCATAGCCTGCAATAAATTTTGCCAGACAAAGAGAGGCAGCTTTGGGGGTATTCCTGGGTATAGTTAAACTCTGCATTAGCCAGCCAAAATTACCCAGCTAACTCTAGTCAACCACAAAGAACCTAGTTAGCTGGTCAACTTTGTTAAGTTAGACCAGATACTCAGCCCAAACTTATCCAGGATGAATACCTGGATAAAGTAAACCAGACAAAGTTGTCCGGTTATGTTTATCCATATACAGCCAGCTGTATATCTGCCTCTTTGGAAACATATATAGAAATTGCCATGCCAATAAAGTTTCCTGATTCTCTATCCAAATCTAGGATTCTATCTTTGTATCAGATAGGAATTCTCCTCCACTTGCAATCATATGACCCTCTAATGTATTCTTTTCTAAATACCATATGTATTTGAGTCTGAACCACAAAATTCACATCCAAGCAGTGACGGTGAGAGACTGCAGATTGTTTCCAATTCTGATTACACAGAAACAATCTTCAACCTGATTGGTTCCCTGACAGAAGTTCTAGAGGACTGGGAACCAATCTGTCTCAGCCAAGACTCTTCCAGCTGATGTGTTTGGCAGACTCTGGGGGGACACTGGCAGCACTAGCTTATGACTTCCTGGTGGTTGCACCACTGTCTAGAATGGGTATCTCTGAAGTGAAGTCAATTTCAGAAATTTGCAATATAGCTGTTCACATAGTCACAATTCAAGTACGCTATATCATGCATTTTTACCATCACATAATTTGTGTCACAAAAGAATGAAAAAGAAAAGAAGAAAACAACTGTGCAAAAGACCATTTGACAATAAAATGCAATAAAAAATACTGGGCATGACCCTCCAAACACTGAAGTTAGAAAAAGCCACCTTTTACTGGCATCCTATCAGAATCAGAAATGTACCTTTAATTATGTTGCCTAAAGCAGCAAGTAATAACTCCCTAGAACCTTACAGAATAATTAGCAGGGTTATTCCCAGTTATGTTACCCATCTGTATCAACTCTTATTTCTTCCATTACCAGATTGCCTCTACTATTGTCCAATACCCGAAATGTGCACATATTTACCTAGTTATGAACAAATTTGAGTGAATTATTTCAAAATTGCTCAGATTTCCACCTGGTTGAAAGTGGGTTTTTGTCTGTCCAAGTAAATTGAAATCAAATATTTACAGATCCAAATGGGTAGGAGGCTCTGTGGAGGTGTTACAGGATACAACATATTCACATGCAGTGAAAGGAGATATTACAGGAAGTGTTCTCTGCTGCCAGCACTATCCCATTCACTGAAACTGACCTGGCATAAAACATCTATGGAAAAAGACAACAAAGCATGAATCCCCAAAGGATACTTTCTGACCTTCAAGGAGAAAGATGAGGATGGAGGGAGAAGTATTTATTTATTTCTATTTACCCCCCATCTGAATGGCATGGTACACTCCCAGTTATATAACTGGCATACAAGTAACACAAACTTTAAAATATATCGTAAAGCAAAACAGATTAAGTAATCTTACAAAAACTAGCACTAAACTAAGATCAATAAAATACAGCAGTGGAGTTTAAATATTTTAAATAAATAAATGATATACCATCACATGTAAAAGACTTAGTGAGGCCAATCAACAGTGCAGCGAGGGACTGCTACATGTTTATGTACAAGCCTTCTTATGAAGCCCTGCTGTCAGACGTTCGTCAGACTTCACAAAATTCTATGTGAAATGTCATCTTCTGTATCAGGTCACCAAAAGGCTTCAAAAATCTGGTTGTGCCTACGGTATCTGAAAGCAATCCGCTTTGAAGTGCCGAAAAGTGGATTATAAATCAAATAATGCAAAAAATTATTAGACGCTCACCTAAAAATAACATTATTATAGAAGCCTCCGCAATGTAGTCTTGAACGCTTACCGAATTGTAAAAAATAAATACAAAAATAAATAATAAGAAAATCCTTTTTTAAATGTAATATACTGTATAAGAAGAAGAATAAACTGGTCTTTTAGAGGAAGGAACTTGTCCAATTGCACAGCATTGTAATCTAGCTAGCTTGAATGCCTACAAACAGGTGAGCAATGTTAACAGGTCTGAAAAGATTTCAACAGACTAAAAAAAATGAACACTTATGAGAACGCCGTGCTCTGACTTACCATGGATTCACTGATTAAGAGGAGGAGAAGGGCCTCTTCGATGTTGTCCTGAGGGCAGTATAGGCTGAAAGCAGCAAATAAGAAAATTAGGTCAAGTAGCGAGCATGCCATGGGTTTTTCTACTTTCGTGTCACAGAGAAGAGCAGGAAGCGGAAGCCTCTCATGCATGATTCATGGGCTACGTAATACCTTCCCTTCAGGTCCACACAATGAAAGGCTGTTTAGTGTACATTAAGCCAGGCATCACAAACTTGGAATTGATTATTTGGTGGGGAGGGCAGGGAAAGGAAGAAGTAATTTACCCAAATATTTTTACCTCAAGTACTCCGTGGCTAATTTCCAACAAGAAACTATCCATGTATCTTGCATCTTTTATTTACCCAGATGAGATGTTAAAATAGCACAGTTTGTGCGAAGTACACACGCTGTTATCTTCCCTAATCCAAACACGCCCCCTTGGGAATGCCTGACTGAACATACGTGTACTATGGAAACCCACGCCAGATTTTTAGCCTGGCAGAGAAGGGCAATTTACCTGAGTAAATAAATAGCTTTGAAAATTATGATCTGTGAAACTTTTTTTTTTTTTTTTTAAAGCATTCTTAGTTTATGGGCGTCAGGAAATTTGCCCTCCCGATGAGGAAGAACAAAGCCCGCCCAACCTAATGGAAAAAAAGAAGCATTCTTACTTTTCTCCAGAATGAACCTGTGGTTTTCGTCGAGGAGTGCTGCTAATGAAAGAATTCTCCTCTTTGCTCATAAACTCTGATAGAGGTTCCTCTTTAGGGCTCCAGTAGCAGCCGTGGCTCAAGGAATGAAGGAGAACTTCGGCCAGGTGCTTAGCTGCTTCCTGGCAAGGAAAGCAAAGGAGGATTAGAAACGCTGTCCATGGGTAGCTCCTGCTCAGGTCCTCCTTTTAGTTCTTTTCTTTACCTTCACAACACCACGAGGATGAAGATCCTGGGTACATCTATTTACAGGGCATTCCTTCTGACAGGAAGTTAACAAAATCCTTAAAAGACAACTGCCCTCCCATACTAACTGAAGTCTTTCAGTAGCAGTAATTAGAATATCAAAGATGCAAATACCATGGAAATAAAAAAAACAAACAAAAAACCCACTAAAATGATGCATTCCACCATGCCATGATCTTCCATCACCGTGCCGGCTCAGGACCAACTAAACTCAATAATACACCTAAGTAATCTTCAAAAAACCCCATCTTTCATTTTTAAAGAATGCTGGGGAGTTGCTGGCTGTCATGGTACCTGTGGGTACCAATGACACAGGAAGGTGCAGGAGACGGAAATCCAGAACCTCCAGGCTTACATTCTCAGAAATGTTCCACGTGCAGGACCACAGAGGCAGGCTGAGCTCCAGAGTCTCAATGCAAAGATGCGACGATGGTGCAAATAAGAGGGCTTTAGATTTGTTAGGAACTGGGGAAGGGGAAGCCTGCTCCGATGGGATGGCTCTACCCAGCTGCTGGCAGTAACATTAAAAAAAAAAAAAAAAAGATACAGCAGCTTTTTAAACTAGCTCATGGGGGAAAGCTGATAGTTGCTCAGAAATGCTTGGTTTGGAAGGAATTACCTTCCAAGGATACTTCCAAAACAAATGAGTTCAAATATCCCAGAAGAAAGGTTGTGGTTAAAGTTGAAGTAGCCCAGAGAGATGTAGATAAAGAGCACACAGATGGGAATGACTCCACACCTCCTGTATCTTCTGCTAATAAGCAAGTTATGAATACAAAGAGAACAAAAAATACAAATAAAAACCATACTTTAATGTGTCTGAATAGTAAGACTGAAGAGTTAGAATCGCAATGACAGAGAGGAGCACCCGGGAGGAGGTGTGGTGCTTTATGTCCAGGATGGCATAGAGTCCAACAGGATAAACATCCTGCATGAGACTAAATACAAACTTGAATCTTTATGGGTAGAAATCCCTTGTGTGTCGGGGAAGACTATAGTGATAGGAGTATACTACCGTCCACCTGGTCAAGATGGTGAGACGGACAGTGAAATGCTAAGAGAAATTAGGGAAGCTAACCAAATTGGTAGTGCAGTAATAATGGGAGACTTCAATTACCCCAATATTGACTGGGTAAATGTATCATCGGGACACGCTAGAGAGATAACGTTCCTGGATGGAATAAATGATAGCTTTATGGAGCAATTGGTTCAGGAACCGACGAGAGAGGGAGCAATTTTAGATCTAATTCTCAGTGGAGCACAGAACTTGGTGAGAGAGGTAATGGTGGTGGGGCCGCTTGGCAATAGTGTTCATAATATGATCAAATTTGATTTAATGACTGGAAGAGGAACAGTGTGCAAATCCAAGGCTCTCGTGCTAAACTTTCAAAAGGGAAACTTTGATAAAATGAGAAAAATTGTTAGAAAAAAAAAAAACTGAAAGGAGCAGCTACAAAAGTAAAAAAATGTCCAAGAGGCATGGTCATTTTTAAAAAATACCATTCTAGAAGCACAGTCTAGATGTATTCCACACATTAAGAAAGGTGGAAAGAAGACAAAACAATTACCGGCATGATTAAAAGGGGAGTTGAAAGAAGCTATTTTAGCCAAAAGATCTTCATTCAAAAATTGGAAGAAGGATCCAACAGAAGAAAATAGGATAATACATAAACGTTGGCAAGTTAAATGTAAGACATTGATAAGACAGGCTAAGAGAGAATTTGAAAAGAAGTTGGCTGTAGAGGCAAAAACTCACAGTAAAAACTTTTTAAAATATATCCGAAGCAGAAAGCCTGTGAGGGAGTCAGTTGGACCGTTAGATGATCGAGGGGTTAAAGGGGCACTTAGAGAAGATAAGGCCATCGCAGAAAGATTAAATGATTTCTTTGCTTTGGTGTTTACTGAAAAAGATGTTGGGGAGGTAGCCGTAATGGAGAAGGTTTTCATGGATAATGATTCAGATGGACTGAATCAAATCATGGTGAACCTAGAAGATGTGGTAGGCCTGACTGACAAACTGAAGAGTAGTAAATCACCTGGACCGGATGGTATACACCCCAGAGTTCTGAAGGAACTAGAAAATGAAATTTCAGACCTATTAGTAAAAATTTGTAACCTATCGTTAAAATCATCCATTGTACCTGAAGACTGGAGGATAGCAAATGTAACATCAATATTTAAAAAGGGCTCCAGGGGCGATCCGGGAAACTACAGACCGGTTAGCCTGACTTCAGTGCCAGGAAAAATAGTGGAAAATGTTCTAAACATCAAAATCACAGAACATATAGAAAGACATGGTTTAATGGAAAAAAGTCAGCATGGCTTTACCCAGGGCAAGTCTTGCCTCACAAATCTGCTTCACTTTTTTGAAGGAGTTAATAAACACGTGGATAAAGGTGAACCGGTAGATGTAATATACTTGGATTTTCAGAAGGCGTTTGACAAAGTTCCTCATGAGAGGCTTCTAGGAAAAGTAAAAAGTCATGGGATAGGTGGCGATGTCCTTTCGTGATTGCAAACTGGCTAAAAGACAGGAAACAGAGAGTAGGATTAAATGGACAATTTTCTCAGTGGAAGAGAGTGGACAGTGGAGTGCCTCAGGGATCTGTATTGGGACCCTTACTTTTCAATATATTTATAAATGATCTGGAAAGAAATACAACGAGTGAGATAATCAAATTTGCAGATGACACAAAATTGTTCAGAGTAGTTAAATCACAAGTAGATTAATATAAATTGCAGGAAGACCTTGTGAGACTGGAAAATTGGGCATCCAAATGGCAGATGAAATTTAATGTGGATAAGTGCAAGGTGATGCATATAGGGAAAAATAACCCATGCTATAATTACACAATGTTGGGTTCCATATTAGGTGCTACAACCCAAGAAAGAGATCTAGGCATCATAGTGGATAACACATTGAAATAGTCGGTTCAGTGTGCTGCGGAAGTCAAAAAAGCAAACAGAATGTTGGGAATTATTAGAAAGGGAATGGTGAATAAAACGGAAAATGTCATAATGCCTCTGTATCACTCCATGGTAAGACCGCACCTTGAATACTGTGTACAATTCTGGTCGCCGCATCTCAAAAAAGATATAATTGCGATGGAGAAGGTACAGAGAAGGGCTACCAAAATGATAAGGGGAATGGAACAGCTCCCCTATGAGGAAAGACTAAAGAGGTTACGACTTTTCAGCTTGGAGAAAAGACAGCTGAGGGGGGATATGATAGAGATGTTTAAAATTATGAGAGGTCTAGAACAGGTAGATGTGAATCGGTTATTTACTCTTGGATAGTAGAAAGACTAGGGGCACTCCATGAAGTTAGCATTGGGCACATTTAAAACTAATCGGAGAAAGTTCTTTTTTACTCAACGCACAATTAAACTCTGGAATTTGTTGCCATAGGATGTGGTTAGTGCAGTTAGTATAGCGGTGTTTAAAAAAAATTGGATAAGTTCTTGGAGGAGAAGTCCATTACCTTGGAGAATAGCCACTGCCAGTAGCAATGGTAACATGGAATAGACTTAGTTTTTGGGTACTTGCCAGGTTCTTATGGCCTGGATTGGCCATTGTTGGAAACAGGATGCTGGGCTTGATGGACCCTTGGTCTGACCCAGTATGGCATTTTCTTATGGCATTATATGAAGATACAAGTTGTGCTCATAAATTAAAAAGCCCCTGGCAGAATTTGTAAGATGTGTAGCATTTTAAGAAAACATGAGTGATCAGACAAAACATCTATTATTTGTGTGTTTCAAATTAAACTACTATGCATCACAGAATAGCACAATCATTAAACAAGCCATAGCAATAAAGGAAATAAAATGATCATGTTCAAAAGTTTAGATACCCTTAGTTCTTAATACCATGTATTGCCCCGTCTTGCATCAGTGACGGCTTGTAGTCCTTTTGTAATAGTCGTGAATGAGTTCCTTTATTTCCTCAAGTTGTAAAGTTGCCCATTCCTCTTGGCAAAACATCTCCAGATCCTGTGAATTCTTTGGTTGTCTACCATGAACTGCATGTTTGAGTTCTCCCCCAAAGTGGCTCGATGATGAAGGTCACGAGACTGTGATGGCCTCTCCAGAACCTTCACTTTCTTCTGCTGCAGCCACTGAAGAGTCGATTTGGTCCTATGTTTCAGATTATTGTCAAGTTGCAAAGTCCAAGTGTGCCGTATGACTGATATATGTAAATCTTCCTCCAATATTTTTTGATAAGATGCTGCATTCATTTTGCCATTTATTTTAACTAAATTCCCGCTGCTACTGTATCTTGCTCACTTCCAGAGCAGCAGAGATCTATCTCCATGCTTCACAGTAGGGATGGTGTTGACTCTTCTCCAAACATAGCATTTATGGTTGTGACTGTAATTTTGGTCTCATAACTAGGGATGTGAATCATTTTTCTGACGATTGAAAATATCATACGATATTTTCAAAGTCGTCAGAAATCGGGAGCTCCCTGAAACAGATAGGAAAACCCCACAAAATTGTTCGTGGGGTTCTCTTATCGTTTTGGGGGAGGGCGGGAAAAATGGCAAACAGAAACAACCCCTAAACCCACCATGACCCTTTAAAACAGCTCCCTTAGCTTCCCCCACCCTCCCTAACCCCCCCCCCCAAAAAAAAAAAAGTTTTAAAATTACCTGGTGCTTCCGGGAGCGATCTCCCACTCTCGGGCCGTCGGCTGCCACTAATAAAAATGGCGCTGATGGCCCTTTGCCCTTACCATGTGACAGGGTTTCTGTGCCATTGGACGGCCCCTGTCAATAGCACATTGGATGGCCCACGCCATTTTTAAAGATCTCTACTCATAACTCCAAATTATTTTGTTCCAGAAGTTTTAAGATGTATTGTATTGTAAGCAGGCTGTTTTGTGGCATTAGTGCAACAATGGCTTTTTTCTGGCAACTCTACTATGCAGCCCGTTTTCGTTCAAGTACCTCCTTATTGTGCATGCTGAAACACCCACACCACTTTGCTTCAGAGAAGCCTGTATTTCAGTAGAAGTTGCTTGTGGCTTTTTCTTTGCATCCAAACAAATTTTCTTGGCAATTGTCTCTGAAATCTTGGTCTACCTGACCATGGCATGGTATTAACAGAACCCATAATTTTCCATTTCTTGATCAGAGTTTGAACAGCACTGACTGGCATTTTCAAATCTTTGGATCTCTTTTTATATCCTTTTCCTGATTTATAAAGTTGAACTTCTTTTGCTCACAGATCCTTTGACAGTTCAATTTCTTTCCCCATGCTTCAGTAACCATTGAAGTCAGTGCAGCTCTGGATGAAATGTGCAAGAGCTCCTCCACAGCTAAGAAACTCATTGATTATACACAGACACTAATTACAATCAAACAAGGCACAGGTGTGGATACCTACTCTTCGTTGCCATCTCAACCTGTGTATGTGTGTCAATTTGAGTATATATTTTCAGACCAAACATTCAAGGGTATGTAAAATTTTGAAAAAGACCATTTCCTTATTTCATTTATTACTGTGGTTTGTTTAATAATTGTGCTATTCTGTGATGCATAATATTTTAATTTGAAACACATTAAAAATAACAGATGTGTTTTGTCTGATCACTCATGTTTTCTTAAAATGCTGCACATCTCACAAATTCTGCCAGGGGTATGTAAACTTATGATCACAACTGTATAGATATTAAAGGCAACTCAGAGATGTCATAGGAGGAGGATAACCAATGGGACACAGACACCAGGGTATAAATTACATTGACGAAATACAACAAATCAAAATGGTGGTGGGATGGCACTATATGCAAAGGTTGGCATAGAGTCAAGCACAATAAAAATCCTGTAGGAAACAAAATGCAATATGGCATCCTTATGGACAGAAATTATGTATGCAACGTGTAAGAGTATAGCAGTGGGTGTATACTTCTATTCACCTAGCCAAGATGAGTTAACAATGTGAAATGCTAGGAGAAATTAGAAAAGCAAATAAATTTGGCAACACAATAATAATGGGGCATTTCAATGACCCCAGTATTGATTAAGTCAATGGCTCACCAAGACATGCTACAGATATTGGGACAGAAACTTTCAAATGGCGTGCAGACACACATATTTGCTTGTGTGTCAATGCGCACCCATATACGCGGCCATTTTATAACATGCATGCGCATACATACATAAATTAGCCCCGGTATGTGTGACCAGTTTTGCAAGTGGGTGCGCACAGCCACATAAAGTCAGATTTGAGCCGTGCAAGTGGGGGAATTTTATAACAAGTGCACATCCACACCATGACCAGTTTTACCAGTTCATTCATCAGTTTGCCCAGTCTACAGCTAAGTCTCTAAACCCCAGTGGTTCATTAGCCTGCATCGCACCATTTAACCCAGATCCTTAAACACCTGAAAGTTGCCTACAGTTTTATTTAGATGTTCACCTCCTCAATAGCAGAAGTAGTTATGCGGCACTAGAACTGGGCATGCGTCCAAGCAAAAATGTGCTTAATACGCACATCTCTTGGCCCCACCCTGGAATATCCAAGCCATGTCTCTTTTTTGTCTGAAGTGAGACATTCATCCACACGTGGGCACCTTTTAAAATCGGGTTGATGTGTTTGTGTCCTACCTGAGCACACATCTCCCAATTTTGGCCTACGCATCTCTTTAAAATTCACCTTTAAGTTTCTTGATGCCATAAATGACTATATCATATTTCAGCTAGTCATAGAACTGATGAGAGGGGCAACTACTTTAAATCCAGTCCTCAGAGGAATGCACAACTTGTTGCAAGAGATTACTGTGGTGGGGCTGCTTAGCAATAGCAATCATAATGCAATCAAATTTGACATAATCACTGCAAAGACGACACTAAGTACCCAAAGTGAGGCATTCTACTAGTGTGTACTTTCTGTGTAGGGATCTGTAGCAGTTCAGTTTATTTTGTTTTCTAATATGTACCTCCCACTAAAAGATGTATTGGTGCTCGAGAATACAATATTTGCATTCCTGCCTTTTAGTAGACCGGCTGTTTTACTAGGTCAATGTCTCACTGGGATATTCTACAGAGGTTAAGTTTTTAGATTTTATTTATTTAGCTTTCCTTATATTCCACCACCTTCCCAATATGTTTGGTATAGAGTACATAACATCTGCATATAATAAAACAAATACAACATGTAATAAACTACATAGATATAAAAAGATGCCATAAATGACTGTTTCATGGAGCAGCTGGACCTAGAACCAAAAAGAGGGCAACTACTTTAGATTCAGTCCTCACTGGAATGCATGCCCTGCTGCAAAGCGTTAACGTAGTGGGTCCACTAAGTAATAGCGACCACAAAATGAGGAAAATAGGAAAATAGTTAGAAAAAAAAACTGAAAGGTGCAGCTGCAAAGGTTAAAAGTGTTCAGTCATGGACATTGTTTAAAAATACAATCCTAGAAGCACAGTCCAGATGTATTCCACGCATTAAGAAACGTGAAAGGAAAGCAAAACGATTACAGTCTAGTTAAAAGATGAGGTGAAAGAGGCTATTTTAGCCAAAAAAAAACATCCTTCAAAAATTGGAAGAAGGATCCATCTGAAGAAAATAGTAAAAAACATAAGCATTGTCAAGTTAAGTGTAAAACATTGATGACAGGTGAAGAGAAAATTTGAAATAAAGTTGGCCATAGAGGCAAAAACTCATAATAAAACTTTAAAAAATATATCCGAAGCAAGAAACTTGTGAGGGAGTCAGTTGGACCATTAGATAACAGAGGGGTTAAAGGGGCTCTTAGGGAAGATAAGGCCATTGCAGAAAGACTAAATGAATTCTTTGCTTCCGTGTTTACTAATGAGGACATTGGGGAGATACCAGTTCTGGAGATGGTTTTCAAGGGTGATGAGTCAGACGAACTGAACAAAATCACTGTGAGCCTGGAAGATGTAGGAGGCCACATTGACAAACTAAAGAGTAGCAAATCACCTGGACCGGATGGTATGCATCCAAGGGTACTGAAGGAACTCAAAAATGAAATTTCTGATCTATTAGTAAAAATTTGTAACTTATTAAAATCATCCATTGTACCTGAAGACTGGAGGGTGGCCAATGTAACCCCAATATTTAAAAGGGCTCCAGGGGCGATCCAGGTAACTATAGACCAGTGAGCCTGACTTCAAAATTGTAGAGCATATAGAAAGACATGGTTTAATGGAACACAGTCAACATGCATTTACCCAAGGGAAGTCTTGCCTAACAAATCTGCTTCATTTTTTTGAAGGGGTTAATAAACATGTGGATAAAGGTGAAAGATGTAGTGTATTTGGATTTTCAGAAGGCGTTTGACAAAGTCCCTCATGAGAGGCTTCTAAGAAAACTAAAAAGTCATGGGATGGGAGGCAATGTCCTTTCGTGATAACAAACTGGTTAAAAGACAGGAAACAGATAGTAGGATTAAATGGTTAATTTTCTCAGTGGAAAAAGGTAAACAGTGGAGTACCTCAGCAATCTGTACTTGGACCGATGCTTTTCAATCTATATATATATATATATATATATATATATGATCTGGAAAGGAATACGACGAGTGAGGTTATCAAATTTGTGGACGATACAAAATTATTCAGAGTAGTTAAATCACAAACAAATTGTGATACATTACAGGAGGACCTTGCAAGACTGGAAGATTGGGCATTCAAACGGCAGATGAAAATTAATGTGGACAAGTGCAAGGTGTTGCATATAGGGAAAAATAACCCTTGCTGTAGTTACACGATGTTAGGTTCCATATTAGGAACTACTACCCAGGAAAAAGATCTAGGCATCATAGTGGATAATACTTTAAAATAGTCGTCTCAATGTGCTGCAGCAGTCAAAAAAGCAAACAGAATTTTAGGAATTATTAGGAAGGGAATGGTTAATAAAACGGAAAATGTCATAATGCCTCTGTATCGCTCCATGGTGAGACTGCACCTTGAACACTGTGTACAATTCTGGTCGCCGCATCTCAAAAAAGATATAGTTGCAATGGAGAAGGTACAGAGAAGAGCAACTAAAATGATATAGGGGATGGAACAGCTCCCCTATGAGGAAAGGCTGAAGAGGTTAGGGCTGTTCAACTTGGAGAAGAGACAGCTGAGGGGGGATATGATAGAGGTCTTTAAGATCATGAGAGTTCTTGAACGAGTAGAAGTGAATCAGGTGTTTACCCTTTCGGATAATTGGAGGACTAGGGGGCATTCCATGAAGTTAGCAAGAGGCACATTTAAGACTAATGGGAGAAAATTATTTTTCACTCAATGCACAATAAAGCTCTGGAATTTGTTGCCAGAGGATGTGGTTACTGCAGTTAGTGTAGCTGGGTTCAAAAAAGGTTTGGATAAGTTCTTGGAGGAGAAGTCCATTAACTGCTATTAATCAAGTTTACTTAGGGAATAGCCACTGCTATTAATTGCATCAGTAGCATGGGATCTTCCTGGTGTTTGGGTAATTGCCAGGTTCCTGTGGCCTGGTTTGGCCTCTATTGGATGCTGGGCTTGATGGACAGTTGGTCCGACCCAGCATGGCAATTTCTTATGCAAAATTTCACAATCACTGGAGGAGGAAATTAAGTAAAACTACTGCAGTAGAATATAACTTTAAAAGGAGAGACTATGATTGAATGAGGAAATAACTTAGAAAAAACTAAAAGGAGCAGATGCCAAGGCAAAAAGTTTGTATGAGGTGTAGACACTGTTAAAAATACCATCTTGAAAGCCCAGGTAAAGTGTATTCCATGCATTAAAAAAGGTCCGAGGAAGACCAGATGACTGCCAGATAGCTTGATAGGGAGGTGAATGAGGCAGTTAAGCCAATATGACATCATTAAGAAAATGAAAAGCAGATCCAAATGAAGAAAATAGGCAAGAGCAAAAGTGGTAGCAAGTTAGATGTAAAACAGCAGTAAGTCAGGCCAAGAAAAAATTTGAGAAAAAGTTTGCCAGAGAGGCAAAGCTACTAAAACCTTTTTCAAGTACATTTGAAGCAAAAAGCTGGTATGGGAGTCAGTTTGGACTGCTAGATGAGCAAAGGGTAAAATGGGTGCTCAGGAGGACAAGGAAATAGCAGAAAAACTGAAAGAATTATTTGCCTTAGTTTTTATTGAGGAGGATGTTGGGAACACACTCACATGGGAAACATTTGATAGGGAGCAATTAAAACATCTCTTTGATAACGGAGGGTATAATAGATCAAGCCAACAAACTAAAGAACAACAAATCACCAGGACCAGATAGTATTCACCCCAGAGTCCTAAAATAACTCAAACATGAAATAGGGAACCTAGTAATCAGTGACCTATCATTTAAAACAGCCATGATACCTGAGGACTAAAGAGTGGGCCAATGTAAGGCTGATTTTTAAAAAGGGTTCCAGGGTGATCTGGGAAACTATACACCAGTGATGCTGACATTGGTACCATGCAAAATGGTAGAAGATATTATAAAAAAAACAAAATTACTGTCATATAGATAGACGTGACTTAATGGGGGAAGAGTAAACATTTATAAATCCATTAGACTATTTTTGAAGGTGTAAAATATGTAGATAAAGGTAAGCCTGTTGATAGTGTATTTGTATGTTCAGAAGACACTTGACAATGTTCCCAATAGAGAATCTTCAGGAAATTAAAAAGTTATGAGATAGGAGCTAGCCTCTTATTGCAGATTGGTAAGTGGTTAAAAGACAGGAAACTGAGGGTAGAACTAATTGGTCAATTTTCCAAATAGAAAGGGGACATTAGTGGAGTACCACAGGAATTGGTACTGGAACCTGTACTGTTTAAAATACTCAAATGATCAGGAAAAGAGAACAATGAGTAAGGTGATCAAATTTGCACATGACGGCTCAAAATTATTCAAAAAGCAGCAGATTATGAGGAATTGCAGAAGAACCTTGCAAGAATAGGAGACTGGACATCTGAACAGTGAATTAAATTTAAAGTGGAAATGTGAAAAGTGATGCACTTAGGGAAAAATAATCCTCCCAAATATGCCTGCAATTACTGCCAACAATATTAACTGTGCAGTTTGAGTGTAATGCTTCAATTATCAATACTCTAGATTCTATTGTCCCAAAAAAACACTTTCATCAAAACCAAAACCGTAATGCGCCCTGGTTTACTCCACATCTAAAAAAATAAATAAATAAAGAGCTAAGGCACCATGTGCGACACTAGTGTAAATATTCATTACCTGAATGTAAAAAAGCTTATTTTGCTTGCCTAAGCAATTATAGGAAACAAATTGATACTGCAAAAAAAGAATTTTATTCAGATAAAATCCAAGTCTCAAATAGTAATCCTGCGATCTTGTTTAACATGGTTAAATCCTTAACCTCTTTAAAACAGGACATCCTTGATAATGTGGATAACTCTTTTTGTAACAATATTGCTCAACACTTCAAGGAAAAAGATACTAACATCTCAGCTGAATTCTCTCATTTCCCCATTCCTATCTACAACTGCTAGTACTTGGCCTTCTTTTGAAGATATTGACTCTTCAACAACTACACATATACTATTCTAAGATGAGTATCGTCCAGTCCACTCAATCTGTGCTCATGTTACCTCCTAAAGGCTGCATGTGACCATATTTCTTTACAGTTAGCTCAACTGGTTAACCTTTCCCTTAAGTCCCATGTCTTTCCAGATATGTTAAAACAAGCGTCTATATTGCCCATTCCAAAAAAGAAAATTAGAAGTTTAACTGATTTCAACAACTTCCGGCCTATAGCCTCTCTAATATTAGCAAAGATTGTTGAATCTCTGGTATTGCTTCAGCTGACAGAATACATTAATGAGAATGCAATTCTCCACCCGAACCAGCACAGTTTTAGAAAAGGTCACAGTCTAGAGACACTGCTATTGTCATCACTTGACACCATAATTCGAGAATTTGATTCAAACATTGATTGCATTCTAGCCTCACTAGACATATCTGCAGCATTTGACACCCTGGATCACAATATTCTACTCACATGTTTACAATTTATTGGTATTACTGATATGGTTCTTAAATGGTTCACCTCATTTCTGTTCAATCGGCCCCAGCAAGTAAACATTTATTATTTATTTATTTAACATTTTTATATACTGGGATTCATGCAAAATTTGCATATCATCTCGTTTTACATTGTAACTGAAAAACAAGCATGAGAGAATGCTAATTACATAGAACAGGGCATAAAACATGGGACAGAATATGTGGGGAAAAACTTGGAACATAATAGAAGCAACATTGATACATACAGCTCTGAATGGTACACTATTCCGCCAGGTGTACCACAAGGATCATTGATTTCTGCTCTATTATTCAATATTTATTTACTTCCCCTCTGCCATCTCCTGGCAGGCCTTGGCATAGATTTTAAAATCTATGCAGACGATATTCAGTTTTTTTATTCCTTATAGTACATCATGATCCTATACATTATCTATTGTCTCTCTCTATATTGGAACAGCCAATACTTGGTTATCTCATAATTGTTTAAAATTTAACACCTCCAAAACTGAAATCCTATACCTATCCACTATTCCAAACTTCACACCTAAACTGAGTAACCTTATACTAAACGGTCACTCCATTCCCATATCAACTAAAATTCGTAATATTGGTGTCGTATTAGACGTTGAATTATCTAGGTCACAAAACATATCCTCAGTAGTCAAAACCTCTTTTTACAAGATTCTCTTGTTAAAACTGCTAAAACTTCTCTTGTATCCAAATGTTTTTCGTTTAGTCTTGCAGGCTTTAATCCTGACAAGTCTAGACTACTGCAATGCATCAAATCTGGGACTTCCAGCTAATGCCAGATGTCCGTTACAATTAATCCAAACTGTAGCAGCACGTATTCTTGTGAACTTCAGTCATCGAGTACACATAACACCTATCCTCCATTCATTACATTGGCTTCCCGTGCCTCTACGTACACAGTACAAAGTTATTATAATTATTCATAATCTACTATACAACACATCTTCAATATGGTTATGCTCTAGCCTGCGTATTTACCAACCCGGTAGATACCTTCATTTAATGAGCAAAAATTTCCTTGAGGTTCCAACAATCAAATTAGCAAGGCTTGATCTCACTAGAAGGCACACCTTTTCTTTCCAAGGGCCTTCCCTCTAGAACGCCCTTCCTGACTCACTCTGGTTAAAATCTAGCACTAAGGAGTTCAAGAAAAACTTTAAAATTTATCTCTTTACCCTAACTTTCTGACAATGTAGATCTGGTTTATGGTTATCTGTATGAAACATATGAGGTGTGATGTTATTGTTCTCTTACAAGGTAATGTTTTTCCTGTATTATGTACTGTTTTTCTTTTTGTACTACGCTCTATGGGGTGGATTTTAAAATTGTTACGCGCGTAACACTTTTAAACCTGCTCCTGCGTGCTGAGCCTATTTTGCATAGGCCCAGCGACACGCGCAAGCCCTGGGACGCGTGTATGTCCCGGGGCTTGAAAAAAAAGGGGCAGGGCAGTCCAGGGGCAGGACCAAGGCCTCCAGCACAGTGACCGCGCCAGGGGATCGTGCGCTGGCAGGCGTAAATAAGAAAATAAAGGTGGGGGGGGGATTTAGGTAGGACTGGGGGGCAGTTTAGATAGGGGAAGGGAGGGGGAGGTGGGGGGAGCGGAAGGAAAGTGCCCTCTGAGGCCGCTTCGATTTTGGAGCGGCCTCGGAGGGAACGGGGAAAGGAATCAGGGCTTCCCTAGGGCTCGGCGTGCACAAGTGTACACCCCCTTGCGTACACCTACCCTGGATTTTATAACATGCGCGCAGCTGCACGCACATGTTATAAAATCGGGCGTAGATTTGTCCACGCCTGGTTGCGAGCACAAATCTACGCCCAGGCGTATCTATTAAAATCTAGCCCTATGTTTTTTTGAAGGGGTTAATAAACATATGGAGAAAGGTAAACCAGTAGATGTAGTGTATTTGGATTTTCAGAAAGCGTTTGACAAAGTCCCTCATGAGAGGTTTCTAAGAAAACTAAAAAGTCATGGGATAGAAGGTAATGTTCTTTCGTGGATTACAAACTGGTTAAAAGACAGGAAACAGAGAGTAGGATTAAATGGTCAATTTTCTCAGTGGAAAAGGGTAAACAGTGGAGTGCCTCAGGGATCTGTACTTGGACCGGTGCTTTTCAATATATCATATTATATATATATATATATATATATATATATATATGAGATCTAGAATGGAATACAACGAGTGAGGTTATCAAATTTGCAGATGATACAAAATTATTCAGAGTAGTTAAATCACAAGCGGATTGTGATACATTACAGGAGGATCTTGCAAGACTGGCAGATTGGGCATCCAAATGGCAGATGAAATTTAATGTGGACAAGTGCAAGGTGTTGCATATAGGGGAAAATAACCCTTGCTATAGTTACACAATGTTAGGTTCCATATTAGGAACTACCACCCAGGAAAAAGATCTAGTTTTCATAGTGGATAATACTTTAAAATTGTCAGCTCAGTGTGCTGCAGCAGTCAAAAAAGCAAACAGAATGTTAGGAATTATTAGGAAGGGAATGGTTAATAAAACGGAAAATGTCATAATGCCTCTGTATCGCTCCATGGTGAGACTGCACCTTGAACACTGTGTACAATTCTGGTCGCCGCATCTAAAAAAAGATATAGTTGCTGGAGAAGGTACAGAGAAGGGCAACCAAAATGATAAAGGGGATGGATCAGCTCCCCTATGAGGAAAGGCTGAAGAGGTTAGGCCTGTTCAGCTTGGAAAAGAGACAGTTGAGGGGGGATATGATAGAGGTCTTTAAGATCATGAGAGACCTTGAACGAGTAGATGTTAATCGGTTATTTACACTTTCGGATAATAGAAGAACTAGGGGGCATTCCATGAAGTTATCAAGTAACACATTTAAGACTAATCGGAGAAAATTCTTTTTCACTCAACGCACAATAAAGCTCTGGAATTTGTTGCCAGAGGATGTGGTTAGTGCAGTTAGTGTAGCTCGGTTCAAAAAAGGTTTGGATGGGTTCTTGGAGAAGAAGTCCATTAACGGCTATTAATCTAGTTTACTTAGGGAATAGCCACTGCTATTAATTGCATCAGTAGCATGAGATCTTCTTGGTGCTTTGGTAATTGCCAGGTTCTTGTGGCCTGGTTTGACCTCTGTTGGAAACAGGATGCTGGGCTTGATGGACCCTTGGGTCTGACCCAGCATGGCAATTTCTTATGTTCTTATGTCTTATTTTTATGCATGTGATATTGTAAATCGCCTTGATCAAATCCCTTTGCAGAGTACAGAATATAAAAACATTTTAAATAAATAAATCCCAATTAGAGGTACACAGTCCTAGATTTTGTATTAGGAGTCACCACCCAGGAAAAGACTTTGAAATCTTTATGGACAACATACTGTAATCTTGCACTCAGTGTACGGTAGAAGTCAATAAAGCAAATAGAATGTTGGGAATGATCCAACAAGGAATGGAGAATCAAACAAATATCATATTGCCTCTGTATCAAGCTACTGTGTGACCACACTTTCTGGTAACCCCATCTAAAAAAAAAGATATAGTGGAACTAGAAAAGATACAGAAGAGGGCAACAAAAATGATAAAGGCGATGGAAAGACTCCCTTATGAAGAGAGGCTACCCAGGTTAGGGCTCTTCATCTTGGAAAAGAGATGGCTAAGAGGGGACATGATAGAAGTTTATAATGAGCGGGATAGAATGGGTTTAAAAAAAAAAAAAAAAAGACGACAATTATTTACCTTTTCGAATAATAGTAAAACAAGTGGGATACCCCGTGAAACTAACAGATTTAAAACAAATCATAGAAAGTACATTTTCACCCAGTGCACAATCAAGTTGTGGAATCTGTTGCCAGAGGATGTGGTCACTAGATACACTAGATCTACGTTTTGGGGTCTGCTGGAGACTGTCCAGTTGTAGACAATTTGCTAAGCTTGATGAATCTTTGTCTGACCTAGCATGGCATTAATGTCCATAAAATGTTTTCTTCAGGACAAAGACACAATAACTTCAAGATACTTTCCCCCTTCTTCCAACCTATTCCAACCTTATCCCTGTCTAAAACTTTCTAAATGTTGACTTCTCAACCTCTCCCAAGACTCTATTCAATTCAGAAATCTTTCAATGTACTGTATCTCTCCACTAACCAAGCTCATCAGACCCATCAGAATCCCTTTCCTGAAATCCAAGTCCAGGAGTAGCCAGTTCTCAGGCCTTCTGAAGTGACTATCTTTAGCAATTAACTCAACCTACTCAATCCTCCCTCCTTAGCTTCCTCTGCTGGGTTGAGAAAAAGCCTGATATTCACCACAACTGTTTTGGGGAAAAAGGGGATACCTGAGTCCCTAGACCCCTTACCCCAGTGCATTTATATTGAATATTACCTCTCAGAACTCCACATCTCAAATATTCTTCTTAATATCTATTCCAACAAAGTAATTTATTCCTGATGTATAAGTTATCTTAATGTTTCATTCAGACCTAGGCTACATTTAAAAAAAAAAGGCATTTTACCAACTCAGATCTTATTTGCCAAATCTTGATGCCACCTCAAGTAATTCTTCATACTTTGGCTTTATTTCCTTTGAATCTCAATATAGAATAGCTCTTCTTCTGAACTTCAAACTTCTTTGACAAACCTTGACCCAGTTGAGTCAGTTCTCATGATCTCACTCTCCCAGAATCCTGATGCAACTCAGTATATCCTTCAACATTTAGACCTCACAACAAATAAATTCAAATGCAACTCAGTTTATTAATCATATATTAGCCCCAGGCTCTGCACAATCAAGTCCCCTTACACAACCTTAGTTTCCCCTTGGCATGAGCCTTCTCAGACAGTGAAGTGTAATATGCATCTCCTCTTTTATCTACCACCATACACTGGCTATGTAACATCCCCTGTATCTGCTAGGTCCCCCTTAAAGCAAACGCCAATAGCGCTGAAGGTAATTTACAATTTTCTTTATCAACCGGGAACTATATTTTTGCAGCTCAAATTTACAAGTTCCAGGAATTTTAAATGTAGGGATGACAGAATAATGTAACATAAAAGGTAATGGGTTTTGGCTGTATGTTAAGATAACAGCAAGCTGTTCCCAGTGGTTGAGACTGCTTTAGAAATGATTGCTATGTATAATTCCTTGAAGCTAATATACTAGTACACTTATGGTGACAAATAACAAAAAGCACTCTGCTAGTAACCCATAGCTTTATGACACAAGCATAAACAAAAGAGTCTACAGTATCCTGACACTATTCAATATTTCATCATCTCGGCTTCCAATTAGTCAGTTTCCCCCCCTCAGGATCAGTCTGCCACATTTGTCTAAAGCCTATTGGAAAAATATCCCAAGCAGCAGACAGCTCTCTTGCTCAATATGGATACACAATTATGATTGATGACATCTTTTAATAAAAGCAAATGCTTCAAGACTGCTCCTACTTATATGTACCACAAGCTTACATTTGTTTTATAAGATGTGTGCACCCACAGAATGCTGTATAATACCTTCATAGTAGACTTGACAAGTAGTAATTCTCATGAATATTCAGAGGTGGAAAAACATTTAGAAAACTTCAGTGCCAGTCAAAATATTTTAGGAGCCAGGGAATTTTTCCTTTGTTGGCCTCAGTTCATCTTATTAGATGACAAAATATCTGTGCATTGTTGCAATTTGTGCTTTAATGTGTATGCATCCCCCTTATACCTACCATACCTAAATATAATCCGCTTTAAAGTGCTGAAAGGTGGAATATAAATAAATAAATAGATTATTATAACTTTGAAAGCTCCTTAAACCTTTGTGTAGGGGTAGATCTTGGGGAGTGGGGGGGGGGAAGGGAGGCATCTGATTTGTTTCACTTTTCAAAGTTAGAGGGGACGAAGCAAAACTGACAGCTCCCTCATAAGAAATGTCACTTCCCTTTTAACTTTGAAACGAATGGGCTTCTATCAAACTTTGTGTAGAGATAGGTTCCGGAGGGAACATCAGATTTTTCCCACTGTTGAAAATTGATAAGTGATTTGGTGAGGCACAGGAGGTAGACAAATAGGCTCTTTTGCAAAAGAAAGCCTCTACTCCATGCAAATCTAGAATGTCACACATTCTACTCATTATTTTAGCCTTTTTCTTATTTTGCTCTATATGTGTCTATTTTTTACCTTTACTTTTTTATTTTGCTTCTTTCCCTTTACTGTCATTTCTCACCTACCCCCTCTTTCCAAGCACTATCCTCACCTCTCTGCTTCTTCTACTCCCTCTTGGCATTCTCTCCCATTTCCCTCACCTCCCCTCCCTCCTTTCCACTCCACCTCTTACCACAGTCTTGTCTATCCCTTCCCTTCCCTTCTGGCACATTTGAGGTGGTGCTGTGTGCTTACTACACCCAGAAAGTAATGAGCTATCTTGCACAAAAATAGGCAAAAAGGTGAGCACAGGAAAATATAACACCCCCTACAGCTGTGATACATGAGGTAATATGAGGTGCAGATATACAAAATGCATGTGATGAGTTATGTGCTCAGAGTACCCTGGAAGCACTGATGCACATAATTTTCTGAAGTGTCAAAGCCAAACACACCCTGGAACCCCTGGAGAACAGGGGATGTTTGTACAGCACTCAAACACATGAAATGAAATACTACAACATAAAACAAATAAAAGGCACAAAAAGTGCTCATGAGATAACAAAATCAACTAGAATAGCCATGGGTATCAATGCTGTGTGCGCTAAAACCCTGGGCAACCTCAGCGCCAGTGATCTTCAATGCACACAATTACTTGATATCTGAGATATGATGCCAGGACATCCTCAAAAAGACACAAATGAACAATATCATTGTAGGGATAAAATAAATCCCAAAAATTCAGGATGAACTTGAGATGCCCTGGATGAAAGCAGTCTCAAAGCACTGAAGTACTTATGAAACACCAAAGAAATCTTAAGGCTGTGAAAACAAACAGTCTTAAAACTAAGCATAAAGACACACAGAGCTATGAGGTACCAGGCAGGAATGTCCCCTGTCCAGATTGCTACTTGATCTGGCCATTGAAGTCTTAGCAGCAAGGATAAGAGTTTCCCCGGACATTGTGGGATTTAAGGTGGGAGGACATGAGCACCTTGTTTCTTTTATTGCAGATGACATTCTTCTGTTGATAAATCCAAAAAGGACAGGCCCAGGGGTGTTAGCAGTCTTAGCAGCTTATATCAAGGTTTCCGGATACAAGATTTATTACCCTAAATCAGAGGTGTTTCCTATTGGTACGTTAAACATAGAAGACATTCTCCCATGTTTCCCAAATTTTAGGGTAGCAAGAGAGGGGATTAAATATTTGGGGATCGGGGGGGGGGGGGGGGGCTAAAAAGCCTGCGGACCTATACAAACACAATTATGTGATAGTGGTTGATCGAATACAGAAAGATGTGCGGGAATGGGATAATATATTCCTCTCCTGATCCAGTAGAAAAAGTGTAATGAAGATGAATATCTTTCCCAAGATATACATGTTGTATATTACTTACCAAAGTAATTTTTTTTTTTTTTTAACTTCCTTGCAAGGGAAATTTATATGGCATAATAAAAAAGCATGCATTAAATTCAGGACACTGTGGAGGCCAAAGGACGCTGGGGGAATGGTACTTCCCTATTTGCAGGGCTATTACTGGAAGGCAGGGCCGACCGGTGCATTGCCCTGGTTTCACAGAAACCAGGAGACATCCTGGCGCCCCTCTGGAGGTGTGGCTTTCAGATGGACATGATCTTCCGATGCTGCTGTTACAGCCTGAATTAAGACATGGGGAACCAGAGTGTGTAGTGCAAGCCTGCACATATCTCATACTATTAAGATCTGGAAAACAGTGAGTAGAAATTTGGAATTTTCCCCCAATGTTGTCAGGAATCATGCCCATTATGCAGAACCCGAAGTTTCCGAGCACTACACTTCACAGGGGGGCAACTGTATGGCAGAAACAGGGTTTAACATTTCTGGGTCAATCGTGGGAAAAGGAAGACGCTGAAATGAAACCCTTTTTAGATCTTAAAGAGAACTATGAGATGCCAAGGGAGAGAGAGTTTGTTTTTTTTACCAAAAGTTGATGGAGAAGCTGGGGACCTATGAAAGAAAGAGGTGGGAGCGAAAGGCACTCAATCATCTTGAACAAGTTATTGCCTGTAAGGACACAAGGGCGAGGAATCTCAAAGTTTTATAAGGCAGTGTTGGCAGTGGCAAGAGATCCTCCACTTAGTTTAGAAGTGCAGTGGAACAGAGATCTGCATTTGGATTTAAATGCGATACATTGGAAGGATATATGGAGAAAGGCACATAAAATCTCCTTGTGTAGCAAAAGAGTAGAACCAATGATGAAACTCCTTCATATAATATGTAGGTTCCCGGCACATTATATTAAAGTTTTGGTGGGGGCATCAAACCTATGCTGGAGGAGGTGTAGGCAAATGGAAACATATCTACATGTATGGTTGGAGTGCCCTCTAGTGGAGGACTTTTGGAAACAGGTTGGACAAGAGATGAAGTGTATTTATGGAGGGAAGGTCAGCCTGGAACCATCTCTGGAGCCAAGGCAATAAAGTACACACAGGTTAACGAGCAGTTGAACATGCATTTTGGATGTGCTAGACTAACAGCCAATACAAATAAGGGGATTAGCGCATCCAAAATGTACACCCAAACAACTGCATAGCTGATAGCATTCATCATGTGTAAATTCCATGTAGAGGAGGCTATTAGCTATTACCCCTTGATGCAGTAAATCCTGAGGCACCCAACACACACTTTTTAACCTGGTAAATTTTATGCTAGACCCAAAGCTGGTGTTAAGTCATTCACGAGTCATGGTCTTACGAAAAAAAATAAAAATAAAAAATACTGTTCGCTGTAGTTCTACTAAAGAATTAATGAAATGGATCAATCACAAAAAAAAAAAAATTTTTCTTGACACACAATATACACGGTCCAGGCCGATTTTGCCCCTTGCTATTGTGAGTATATATTGTGTGTCCAGAAAAGTTTTTTGTTTTGTTTTGGTTTTTTTTTTAAATAAATTGATACATTTCATTAATTCTTTAGTTGATGTTTAGGTGATTTCTATGGTTCATATTTAACACCTGTAGGAATAAGTGCACAGCAACGCTTCCTAAGTGCTAGGGACGCACAATTTCTGCCTAGTGCATTCTTTTTAACGCATCAGCTCATTTTAACTTAGCATCAGCCACTCAGGAGAGGTGGCTGTACAAACGTTAAAAAAAAAAAAAAAAACCCGGTGCCCAGTTTGGACAAACTTTTTTACACACGTCTTATTGCATCACCGTGTCTGTTTATTGGGCAGATGGAATGAGCATAATTTAAGTAAAACAAAGCACCAACTTGCTGATCATTTGATTCATGCAAGACTGTTCACAATTGCCAAGCTCTGGAAGGCTGTTCCTACAACAACAACATGTTGGTGCCATCAGGTGCATGAAATTGCCTTAGTAAAAAAACCTATGTACGTGCGGCATAGGCACTCCTCATTGTATGATAAAGTGTGAGCACCCTTTTGGTCTCATTGGGCTGATCAGACTTGGAGTGTATTATGTTTGTGGGGACAGATTTTTCACGTATGCATTCAGATAGGTGTACCACTTTTCTGGAAACTGTGGATTAAACAACATCTCCTAACAGAATTTGGACAGAGCTCCTGGGATTGCATACAAGTCTTAGTGATGCAGGAGGTATACCATGAACGAAAAAAAATCAGCAGAACCAGGGGTCACGATTTAAAACTCCAGGGAGGAAGATTCAGAACCAATGTCAGGAAGTATTTCTTCACAGAGAGGGTGGTAGACGCCTGGAACGCCCTTCCGGAGGAAGTGGTGAAGACCAAAACTGTGAAGGATTTCAAAGGGGCATGGGATAAACACTGTGGATCCATAAAATCTAGAGGATGTGAATGAGGAGAAGAGACATGGGAGTGGCTTGCAGGAATGACGGCTACTACCTGGTGATTAATACCCCTAACCAATTAAGGGCCTTATTTTCTAAACGGATCGCACGCAAAATGTCCCTGATCGCGTGCGATACCAAAATGGGGCGGAGTCGGCCCCGGAAGAGGAGGAGTCGGGGCGTCACCGGGGCCGACTCCGCGAAGACGCCGTGGATGACGAAAAGGTAAGGCCCTTTTCGCGTCCGAGTTCGCGCCCAATAGCTACACCTCCTATGGTGGCGCTATTGGGCGCGAAACCGGCAGCGATCGAACCGCGACGGTGCGATCACTGCCGGTTAGCGCAGGCCCGCCCCCCATTTCGGCCCCTCATTCCCTAAAGTATGGCAGGCCTGCGATACTTTAGAAAATGAGGCCCCAAGTTAGATACTTTACTTTGATGAGGCTTCAGCACTGCTCTCTGCATCAATGGCAGGAGGGGAATGAAATTGGAACCAAAAACTTACCAAGAAGGGCTAAGAGTAACATAAGTATGAGAAAAATAAGTTTGAAAGCTTGCTGGGCAGACTGGATGGACCATTTGGTCTTCTTCTGCCATCATTTCTATGTTTCCTATGTATCTGGCATTGTAATTCCTGTGATTGTTAAATATCTAGACCAAAAAAAAATGAAAATAAAAAGCTTAAAAAAGGAGAATCATGTGATGTGGTAAACCGAGGAGATCGCGTCTCTCTTGGCTCGGGGTGCTGTGTTCTTGTAATCACCAGCAATCCGGCTGAAAAGGGCTTTCTTTGCTACTTACTGCTTTTTCCATTAAACAGGCTTATGTCGATCATCCCTTTCATGCACAAATCGCTGACTGGGATGCCACCAAAAGCGAGTAAAAAAGAAGAAAAACTATGCGGCGTGGAAAGCAAGATAGACATGAGCCATAAACAATTCTGCTGAGACTCGCTTACAGCCTGATGGAATGATTGCAGAAATAAAGAAGTGGTCATTGCTGTCCTAGACGACAAACTGAGGGGGCCGATGCAATGCAGTGCGCTCAGCTGAATGCACTGAATAACCCGCGCTCGGACGCGGGTTAAATAGGCGCTAATCCACCCCCTAATGCAATAGGGAGATTAGCGCCTATTTAACGTGTGTCTGACGCAGAGTGAATGCAATAGCGCTCGTCACGTGCAAATGCATGTATTAACACCTAGAGTAGGTGTTAAGAGCTGAGCGCATGTAAAAAGTACAGAAAAGCAGAAAAAATTGCTTTTCTATACTTTTATTAAAAAAAAAAAAAAAAAAAAAAAAAAACCTCGGCAGACCGCCGAGTTATGAAGACAGACACCAGTAAACTCGGCAGCCACAGCGGGGTCGTGTTAGCAAGGAGGCGCTAGGGTCGTGCAAGCGACCCTAGCACCTCCTTGTTAGTGCGACCCCCTAATTTGCGTATTGCATGGCGCCCCCCTTGCGGGCGTCATGTGCACATTAAGAAAGCGGGCGCTGAATTTTCAGTGCCCACTTTCCGGGCTTTTTATTGCATCTCCATGCTGTATCAGATGCCTATTTCCAATTTTATATGTATTTCTGCAGATATTCAGATACAAAGAGGGGGGGTGTCAGGGGTGCCCACTGTCACCTTTATTATATATCCTTTCCATAGACCCACTTCTTCAGAAGATAGTGGGTAGCTTGGATATTAAAGGATTCTTAACCAATGATTAAGAATTTAAAATTGCGGCTTCTACCGACGCTGTGTTGGTTTATTTATGTAACCCTGAGATGGCCTTACCAAAGGTTTTGCAAATTCAGTACGAATTTGGGAAATTTGCTGGTCTAAAAATGAACAGTGATAAGTCAGAGGCTTTAGATGTTTCTGGCGATTTGAGGTACACACGGGTGGGTAATTTTCCCCTAAAGTGGGTTGACAAAGGAATGAAGTATTTAGGCATTCATATTCCTTTAGACATTGCTAAGTTATAGGATTATAATGTCGGTCCCTTAAAAAAGAATGTACTTAAAACCCTTCGGTCGTGGCAGGGATTGCCACTCTTACTGATGGGGAGAGTCTGCCTCTTCCAGATGATGGAAATTTCTAAATGGCTATACCTATTCCATGCGATTCCCATGTGGTTGCGGAAAAAAGACATTCAGGAGATTAATAGGAGTACTGCAGCCTCTCTCGGGAGGGGGGGGGGGGGGGGGGGGGGGGGGCTGGGGGGGGGGGGGGGAGGGACACAGAGGATTCTTTTGCATATCCTAATGTGTCCTCGGAAGGCGGGGGGTCTAAACTGACCAAATCTATCTTTATATAACACTGCATGCCAGGGATTGGATTTTTGAGACAGCTCACACTACTCCTCTTAATTATTTGCAAGGATGGGTTAAGACCTCTTGCCCTGGGTTCTGTTTTATAAGTGGCACAGAGGGATCTCCCAATCTTGGTGCAACAAAATTCAATAGTTGGGGGGCTATTTGCTCACTCATGCAGTTTTGGAGTACTCTGACAGCTTTTCTACCAATTCGAGGTAATCCTTTTTTTTTTTTTTTTTTTTTTTTTTAACCAGGGATGAATAATGCACTTTTCTCTCAGGGGGGGGGAAGCAAGGCCTTTTACGTTTATCTCAATTGTATTCCACCAGAGATTCAGCTCTCCATAGTTTTCAGGAATTAAGAGATGTTCCATCTTTCTTCCAGTGACTTTTATGACTATTTACAAATTAGACATTATTGGCATGCTTTATTGTGGGACAATGACAGTACAAAACGCTTTCCGCTTATGAAAGAGCTCCTAGTTGGGACAGATGGAAAAAGACATTCATGTGCACAATATTATAAAGCCCTGTCGGATATGCAGTCTCAGTCGGGTTGGCCAATTCTCTTATACCAGTGGAATAATATTCCCTCTATTACCTTAACACACTCTGATTTACAACAATTTTTTTCGGAGCATAAATCTGCTTTCTGAAAGTGTACCCTTGCGTGAAAAACAATTTAAATTTTTCATCAAGCCTATCTCTCTCAAGTCCGAGCATTTAAGATGGGTATGTTGCCTTCTCCGATTTGTATTAAATGTGTGAAGAAGAGAGGTGACTTTAAACATTGTTTTCGGTCTTGTTTGATTTTCCAGCAATTCTGGGAAGACCTTAGTGCATTTATCTCCTTACTATGGGGCCTGAATATTCCCCTGGAACCGAAAATTTGGTTATTTGGTCTCTATGAGGAAATGGTGCCGAGATTGATAAGCCTCGACAACAATTTTTAGATAAGGTCTCTCTGGTAGCTAAATGTGTGATTCTATCTAACTGGACTAAAGAGGGCCCTTTTTCTTTGAAGGCCCAACGGCGGCAGCGTATGCCAAAAAAATTATCTAGGAAGCATTATGACTGATTGATGGTCATTTGGGGAGACTATTCACACTCATTACCATCTTCGTCTAAAGCTTTTTTGCTAGATTTATGAAAGATTTTAGCCTGCCTTATCCGAGCCCATTTTCATTATTTGACTGGTAGCCTGGGACTACATCCTTTACTGTACAGTTTATGGGATATTATGGGAAATGAGGCTAGGGGAAAAACATTTGGAATTGTTTAGTAATGTTTAAGATTATGGTATCAATTCTGTACTTGATATTGTCTAAAATCACTGCTGTTTGTTAATCTCTGTTTTTACTATGACATCTACGTAATTGTTGTGATGACAGTTGTGCTTTGCCAATAAAAATTACTGATCAATTAAAAAAAAAAAAGGTTAAAAAAAAAAAAAGGGAGCACTAAAGCACTCTCAAGGGACTGGAGTAAAAAGTAGGTCCTGTTATGTCACGGAAATCTCAAACATGTAAGCACTCAAGGAAAAAAACTCAACAAGTTTCAAAGCTCTTCAAATACTAATCTGCACAAAAACCAGTGTGGAAATAAGGCAGCCGCCAACACCTGGGATTTGCTCCAGTACTGCTGTACTGAGAGAGAAACGCTTTCCTGGGCTGCACAAGAAATGGAATGGAGAGCTGGAATGAACAGCGAGCAGCTGTTCTGACACAGGTATAAATCCTTGTTAAATTCTTCAAAGATATAATAATCAGGCCAAGCAAAAAACATCTTCACTCACCATTTTGAAGTTCTGAGTGGCTTTGGTTTCTACACTTCGTAAGACATCTCTGAGTTCTTGCATTCCTTTCACAAGATTTCTAAAAACAAGTGAACAACAACAAATAATCAGCAAATATAATTACAAAGCAACTCAACTTTTGGAGTTTATTAACCTTCAAAAGCAAAAAACAGCAGCAGCATGAATGTCTTCAAAATTTATAAAAACTTATAAAACTGCAGCTCATCTGAATACGTTTCCCAGCTGTCTCAGTGGTCAACTCCGAAAGTCACCCCAATCCATCTCAGGCCCGAGTTGCTCCCATCCTGTGCACCTCGAGCAGCTGGCCAGGTACTGGGGAGGTTACAGCCTATTTGCATACTTCTCCCAACTGCCTCAGTGGTCATCTCCGAAAGTCACCACAAGCCACCTCACCTCACCTACCTGAGCACCCAGTCAGGTACCGGGGAGGTCGCAGGCCTAACTATTTCCTATGGTTCCACTTTTTTCTTCCTGATGCTAATGCCCCCCAATCTTATTACCTGCTGCAAACCATTACTAACCCTAAGGCCACCTGCCCTATTCCCTACATTCCTTACCTCAGTTCTGTAATCTAACTGTCCAGTGGTCTTGACCTTCTACATTATCTTACTTTCATCCATCCATCTCCTCTCTCTCCCTGCCAGCATCTCAATCCTGTCACTGTCATCATAACTCTACCTCTCTTCTGAGTATTCTCATGCTCCTCAACCTATTCTCAGCTGGGGATATCAATCCCAATCCTGGCCCCCATGGCAATTTTCACCCCATCGGAGCATATCAAGCCATTACCCCTCTAATCTTACTATATTCCCCTTCTCCCTTCCTCTTCTCTTCCTTTCTCCTGTTCCCGGTGGAATGCCCATTCTATTACCAAGAAGCGTATGTACATTCATGACATCTCTTTCTCATACTCTTCTTGCCTTGAATGAGACATGGCTTTCCCCTGAGAACTCTGCTTCAGTTGCTGCTCTCTTTATGGAGATTCTCTCTTCTCTTATATACCTTGCACAGTAGACCATTGTAGTACTCGACTGCTGCTCTCTCTCATGGGTTTCAACCCCTTCTTCTACCTCAATCCCATTTTTTCTTTCTTGAGGCCCATTCTCTGACTATTCACCCCACTACCTCTCCAGGTAGCTGAAGTTTATCGCCCCCCCTCCTGATAAATCCCTCTCCTCCTTTCTGATTGGCTAATTACTGGCTTGCTTTCTTCCTTGACCCATCTTCCATTCCCCTTATTCTTGGCAACTTTAACCTCCAAGTTGATGAACCTTCCAACTCTTATGCCTCAAAACTTCTTTCATAACCTCCTCATGTAATCTCCAACTCTGCTCTACCACCACTACTCACAAGCATGGCCACTGCCTTGACCTAGTCCTTTCCTCCAATTGCTGTCTCTCAGACATCTCCACCTCAGTTCTTCCTCTCTCAGACCATTATGTGATAACTTTCACACTAAACCACCTACCCCACAGCCTTATCTAGTCACTACCTTGTATCCTTTTGTTTCATCTCTCTTTTCCTCCACTACATTGAGACAGTTGACAAACCAGTTTCTTCTTAAAATATAATACTCTCCTCTGCTTTTCTTGCCCTCCCCTTACCTATCCTATAAGGTGCACTAAAATCCAGCCTTGGCTCACCCCTACAAATCACTTCTACATTCCTGTGCCCACTCTGCAGAATGTCTCTGGCTAAAATCCCATGCCCTGCAGACAATTGATTTCAAATTCATGCTGACCTCTGAAAGACTGCTACAGCTGACAAACTCTCTTGTATCCAACCCTTGCCATCTCCTCAAACTTCCTTTGCCTCCTACCCTTTCATTCTCTGCCCAGACCATCGCTGACTACTTCCATGACAATATTTGCAAAATTAGTCTTGATTTCTCAACCAGGTCACCTTCACCTCTCTTCCCTATTTCTTCCTTCCCCTGGCCTCCACCACTCTCCTCCCTTTCTGAAGTCACAATGGAGGAAACTGCCCATCTTCTCTCCTCATCCAAACTCACTACTTGTTCCTCTGACCTCATTCCCACCCAGTTCCTCAGCTGTATTTCCACTGCGGTCATCCCTTCCAACTGTCACATCCTTAATCCATCACTTTCCACTGCTACTATTCTGCTGCCTTCAAACATGCTGTGATCACACCACTCCTCAAAAACCCTCAATGGATCCTACCTGCCCTGCCAAATATAGTCCCGTCTCCCTCCCTTTTGCTTCCAAACTACTTGAATGTGCTGTTCACCACCACTACCTTTACTTCCTTTCATCTGTTAGCCCACTCCAGTCTGGTTTTCACCCTCTACATTCCACACAAATTACCCCTGAAAATTCTCCAATGACCTGTTTATAACTAAAGCCAAAGGCCTTTACTCAGTCCTTATTTACCTTGACCTATCTGCTGCTTTTGACATTGTTAATCATAACCTACCCCTCGCTACTTTGATTTCAGAACTCTGTCCTATATTGGTTCTGGTCTTACCAACTCCCATTATACTTTTAGGGTTTCTTCCTCTACTGACATCCCATTATCAATTGGTGTGCATCAGGATCCGATCCTGGGCCCTCTTCTTCTCTTCATTCTGTATGCTAATTCCCTTGGTACTCTGATTTCCTCTCATGGCTTGCAATACCATTTTTATGCTGATTCCCAGATTTACCTCTCTCTACCAGAAATTTCATCAGAAATCCACTTCCAGATCTCAGCCTTCTTGTTTGACATTGCTGCCTGAATGTACCTCCACCACCTTAAAGTCAGCATGGCCAAGTTAGAGATCCTTATCTTTCCATCCCAAGCCCACCTTCCCTCTTCCTCCTTTCTCTATTTATGTAGATAAGACTCTAATCTTCCCAGTCCACTCAGCCTATAACCTTGGACTCATCTTCAACTCTTCTCCCTCCTTTTTTCCACATATCCAAAACACTGCTAACCCATATCACTCTCTCATCACCTCACACTTAGAATATTGCAACCTGATCCTCAGGGTGTCTCCCAGTGAACCATCTTTCTCTCCACTACAATTCATCCAAAATTCAGCTGGCAACTTTTCTTTCACCAAAGTCGCTACACCCATATAACCCTTTTCTCAAGTCACTACATTGGCTTCCTATTTGTTACACATGCAGTTCAAGCTCCTCTTACTCACCTATGTGAGCCTTCACTGCAACTCCTCGCTACCTCTTCTCTCTTATCAATATCTATACCCCTCTTCATGCACTCTGCTCATCAGGCCAGCCATTCCTATCTATGCCCTTCTCATCTACCACCGTGCTTCTGGCTGAACCAAATGCTTGGAATTGACTTCCTGAGCTGGTGCATCATGTTCCCTTTCATGCCTTAGTTAAATTCTGTCTAAAAACCCACCTTTTTAAAGACTGCTTTTAAATCTTAACCCCTAGTTGTCCCGTTTACAGCATCATTCGGTTTTAGCCATTTTCTTAATAAATGAAATTCCCAAAGTTTCTTTTGCCCTATATTTTAGTCTTGATTAGATTGCAAGCTCTACTGAGAAAGGATTGAATCTTAAATGTTTTTGTACAGTGCTGCGTACATCGAGTAGAACTATAGATATGTTAAGTAGTAACAGTAATATGGATTCTTTGTACGTTGTAATACCTTTCATTGGAATTATATAAGAATAGCTCAAACATGACGTAGTACCATTCTTTGCTCTTCTAAAGATAGGTTTTGAAAGTGAAAAATTTATTGGATACAAATATGGAAAACAGGTTTCAGGGTGCAAATGCACCCCAGTTTATCCTCACTCTGTCATTCTGCTTACTATAACAGCTATAGGTATTAACTGAAAATTTCTGTTTGGCTCATCAACTCTTACATATGCTATAGCAGGCAATGGATTTTAATACATAGCCTACAACCTATCACTCATCCTTTGAAGTTTCAGTGAAAAGCTACAAAAGAAAGATGGAGGTTCTTTGAAGCAAAACATTTAAGGAAAGATTATCATTACATAAAATAGAAAGGTAAAAAAAAAAAAAAGTCTGACAGACATAAACCAAGACGGTTCCTCACAACAGGAAACTGACTTACATATGGAACCCCAACTCCGGGTTATTAAGTTGTGGAGAAGGGAATGCTATAGGGAAAAACTGTTAAATTAGACCTATGTGACTAGAAAAACTGCAGGTTCTTTTGTAGTTGAGGGGTAGGGGGCATAGGGGGCATTCCATGAAGTTAGCAAGTAGCACATTTAAGACTAATCCGAGAACATTCTTTTTCACTCAACGCACAATTAAGCTCTGGAATTTGTTGCCAGAGGATGTGGTTAGTGCAGCTGGGTTTAAAAAAGGTTTGGATAAGTTCTTGGAACTGCTATTAATCAAGTTTACTTAGGAAATAGCTACTGCAATTAATTGCATCAGTAACATGGGATCTTCTTGGTGTTTAGGTACTTGCCAAGTTTTTGTGGCCCGGTTTGGCCTCTATAGGAAACAGGATGCTGAGCTTGATGGACCCTTGGTCTGACCCAGCATGGCAATTTCTTATGATCTAAAACAAAATACAGTTTCAAGACCATCTGTTCCAATATTTGGTAATCCTTTTACACGCCAAGCAATCTCTCACAACTTAGAGTACTAGCTGGATTCCCTCTGGATATGCTCTGAATTTCCCGCTCCTCATACAGATGTAAAAAAAAAAACCAAAAAAAAAACCCCTCATAGTAGTCACAACGTCACTGAATGAATATGATGAACTTCAAAATAGCAGAAATGTGCTTCATATATATACACACAAATGAATATTACAACACCACCATTAAGGGCTCCTTTTATCAACTCAAAAGTCTTTATATTAAAGTAATTAAAAATGTATTAAAGCCTCCAAAAAAGCATTGCTGCAGTTAAATTAAAAAAAAAAAAACCGAGAGATTTCTAGTTTGTGCACATTTCTTTTCCTTTCTTCGCAGTTCTAATTTAAGTTATCTTTATTATTTAGTTAGCACAACTAACACACAATCTTCTGTGGGAAAACCCACAACTCCCGTTTTTCTTCCAGACTTTGGAGAAATGAACTCTGGGAACTCTTGGCTCCAGGAGACTATTCAGGTACAGGCATCAGAAACACTGTTTTTCCTTCAAGCCGCTACAAATACTCTGGCTCCCACTTCACACTGGCATCTATCTTGGATATAAAGGAAATACACGAGTGGTATGATTTCAGAAGTTGGTTTTTTTTCCAAGCTGTTAGGTTGCAGGATCTTATGTCCTTTCTCTGCACTGCTTGCACACGCATCCGGTCCTCTGCCTCCCTGCAGCTCTCGCTCTCCGTGGCTCCTTCTGCCACCTCCCTCCAGGGGCTTGAACGCAATCTCATTCCTCAGGTATGAACTCCCTCCTGACTGGATAGTTGCAAGGTTGTCTTATCTGCTACTGGGATTGGATAACAGTCCACACACAGATTGCAGCATACTGAATGGATCCCAAGCAGGCAACAGTCCAACGGGGGGGTTACTCTTAGCTGTGCTGAATAAGGTCATAGTCCACTCCTCCATTTGAGACTCAAGAACATGGGAAAAAAAGCTATAGCACACTACAGCTACATACAAATTGGGGTTGGGCCTACACACAGAAAGATATACAGTATCTGATGACATATAAGGATGGTAACATCCACCTAGTCTGCTCATTTTATTTCATGGCACAATGCCATAGACCCCAGCTGATCTCTGGCTCTCCCCTCACTTCTTCACCACTAGGGCATCCTCCCTGGGTTTAACCCATACTTCCTTAAATTCTGTTACTGTTTTGGTCTCTACCACTTCTCCCACAAGACCTTTCCTCCCCTCCCCCACCTTTTCCTTGAACGTTTGCTCTGGAACTTCCTCTCCGCAGCCACAGAGGCACTAAGGAGTACAATCATTAAAATATGCCTTGCGCACTCTGTGGGTATATGGAATCTTTAGTTTTTAAAACTTCAAATTTAACATTTTTAATTAACACGTCTGAAATAGATTGTAAAGCTCTTTGTGCTTTTTTCTCAATTCATGCCTGCAAAAGCCTAGGACAACCTTTTACAGGATTTTAATCCACCTAAGCAAATCATTCCATATATCCTGTTGCAATAAAGTACTTGGCTGAATATAACCAGAGATATATCAAGGAAGAAAAATAAAAGGTCATGTTAGAAGGAGTACTATTAGAGTAAATCTGATATGTAATCAGAACAGCACTCAACACAAGCAGTATGTATGGTAAGAAGCAAACAAAATCAAATAAATATGCATAATTTAATCCACACGGAAGCAATTCAAATCCACTCACATTTTATGAGAAGCTTGCAAAGCAGTGTCTCTAAAACCATAAGAAAAAAAAAGAACAAGTCCAGTTTGGAATGAACTTGAATAAACGTTTCTATAAACGCAGAAATAATTTATTGACATTTACAAATCTGATTATGCACGTAACTACACAAAAAAAAAGACTAACATCACACAAGTGATGTTAGTCTTTTTTTTTTTTTTTTTTTTGGCAGTGCCAAAAGTTCTGTATAATGACACTGTCAAAAAGTTTTAGTTATCTGTAAACCGATACGATGTGCAAACGGCTATCGGTATATAAAAACCTATAAATAAATAAATAAATAAAATAAATAAGTGATTTCATGATGAGCTTCAGCTCAACTACCTATATTGCTTGCATACACAAAGAGATGCACATTTCCTCATACAGTGCCTGCTCACTAAATCCACCCACACAGTGAATGATCCTTTTACTAATGAAAAGCTCCCTTCCCCATAGTTATGTGCGTGTGAGATGGTACTCTATTACAGTGGTTCTCAACCTTTTTTCGGCCTGGACACACCTGACAGATGGTTCTCACATGCGTGACGCACCGAACATGTGACCATCACGGGGCTAAATGTAAACATGCACCCTCCACAGGAACCCCCTCAACCTCCAGCAATGAGTGCAGAGCAGAACTAGGACATTTCCCATATAACTCACCATACAAAAAAAGATATTCTGGTTCTGATGACATCTCAGTAAAAGCAAAAGAAACTCCCTTTACTACCAAGCACAATAGCCTTCCTTATGAAAAGACAGTAATTTACCACTAATGCATATCCTATTGAGAAAATACAACAAATAAAATTGATACAAATGCCTACATGCTAGTAAAATACCTCACCTCGGTCACACACCCAGAACTGACCTTCACCAAGTACAGAAAAACCACAAATTATATATATGGAGACAAACTGGAATGGAAAACCAAACAAGCCACTCTGCATGCAGTGCAAACCTGGAGAAATGGAAAGAGAAATATAGCACCTAACAGACTCTCAGGATTTGCAATAATGCACACAAACTAACCCACACAAAGTTACACCTGTATTATGGAACACACTCAAACAGTACTATTAAACCAGGCCCAAAACACCAATACATTTCCTATTGGGAAAACAGAATAAGCCAAGCTGCTATAGAGCCCCTCACAGAAATAATTGTAAAGCTATACTAAAAATGTTACAAAATAACTAATGAACAGAACAACACCCAACAATTAAAAACTCATAAAAATTATTAAAAATTGTCCAAATATCAATAAAATATTTCAAAACAGCAGACATCGCGTAATACCCGATAATTAAAATGGCAGTCAATCAAGCAAAATAAAAAAAAATGTTTCTCTCCAGCAACTCTCCTACTCCTTTCCCGTCCAAGCCAATAGCACTCACCAGAAGCAACAGTGGCTGCTGAAGCTCTGTCCTCACAGTCCTCTTCTTAGGGCCCACAACCAGTCAGTCACACACCGACACCCACATAAGAACATGCCTTACTGGAACAGACCAAGGGCCCATCAAGCCCAGCATCCTGTTTCCAACAGTGGCCAATCCAGGCCATAAGAACCTGGCAAGTACCCCAAAAACTAAGTCTATCCCATGCTAGTAATAGCAGTGACTATTTTCTAAGTCAGGTAATGGACTTCTCCTCCAAGAACGTATCCAAACCTTTTTTAAACACAGCTATACTAACTGCACTAACCACATTCCTTGGCAACAAATTCCAGAGTTTAATTGTGCGGAGTGAAAAAGAACTTTCTCAGATTAGTTTGAAATGTGCCACATGCTAACTTCATGGAGTGCCCCCTAGTCCTTCTATTATCTGAAAGCGTAAATAACAGATTTACACACTCTTGCTCTCCTCTCCCCTTCCCTTGCTTAACTCTTCCCATCCTTACACTTCCTTCTCCCTCTCTCATACACATTCAGACTCCTGCTCACCCCTCATTCTCATACATTTGCTTGCTATCTCCTCTAAATGCTTCCCCTACATACCCTTGGATCGCCCCCTTACCAACAATCTTGCTGTCTCCTCACACTCCTCCCCCTACACCAGTGATGGCAAACTCCAACCCTGAAGTGCCACAAACAGGCCAGGTTTTCAGGATATCCACAATGAATATGCATGAGATAGATTTTCCTCCAATGGAGGCAGTGCATGCAAATCTTTCTCATGAGTATTCACTGTAAATAATCCTCAAAACCTGGCCTGTTTGTGGCACCCGAGAAGTTTGCCATCACTGCCCTACACAAATACTCTTGCTCTCTCCTCACTGACCCTCCCCTCCTTTCTTGCTCTTTCCTCTCACTGTGCCTCCCTCCTAATCACACACACACACTTTTCTTAGGGTTGCCAAGTTCCAACTGAAAATTCTGAACACTTGGATGCGCAGATTACAATTTTCACTTTTTTTTTTTAGTCATGTGGAAGGACAAACACTTGCCTTATTACTAGAAAACTATGCACAAAGCGAGGTGCAACCAAATGATTCCAAATATAAAAATTACCAACAACTTCCCATTAAAATAGCAGGAAAATTGCAATTATTTATAACTGTCACCCCCCCCCCCCCCCCCCATCATTAGGAAAACTTGTCTTTTTTTTTTTTTACCTTGTATCACACCCTTTTACCCAGCACTGCCATCCCAGGAGTGGTGCAAGGATATTAGATGCCCTAGGCCAGAGCTTCCCAAACCTCTAGCCAATGTGACTCCATTTTACCACTTGAAAATTTATATGACCCCAGAGGACGACCAAAACAAATCAGGAGTTCAATCCCCCTCCAACAATCACTCCACCCTCACCCTCTCCAAACTCCACCTGATCCCCTCTCTCAACCTCCATCCCCTCCAGAGGACCTCCTCTCTCAACCTCTGCCCCTCCAGCTGATCCCCTCTTATATCCTACAGCTCCTCTCACCTTCACGGACCATCCCTTCTCTCACCCCCTCTAACCCTTTCTTCTCTTCCTAGCTAATACTCTCTCATCTCTATGCTTTTATAACCCCAATTGATCCTCTGTCATCCCTTCCTCTCACCCAATCCTCTTCTCCCTCTTGCTCACCCCCCAGCCTCACCTCCAACCCTTTTTTCACATTCTCCTAGTTATCTCCTGTCACCCTACATACTCCATTTTATCTTCTGTCATACCTTCCTCACCCTCCACAGCCAATTCTTCTCCAGGTGATCCAATCCTCAAACCCCTCCTGCATCTGATTCCTTCCTTTAAACAGTCCCTTCTCCAAACATTCTCCTGGTCAGGGTCAGCAACATTTCCCTTTTGACCCTAGGACCAAAGATGGATGACAACTGTTGGGAAGAGAGGGCAAGCTGCTGACAGGGGTAACATTTTTTTTACTTGGGTAGGTTCAGTAGTGGGTGAAGAAATAGGAAAAGTGGCAACCTCCACTGGCCTGTGCACACAGTGCACCCTTCCTTTCATGGCTGTCCCAAACCCAATTGGGATCGGCAAATGGCAGCAATATTAATGATGAAAGTCAGCATAGAGTCTGTGAGCCAATGCAAGTTTACAGGCCCTATGGAGGTCCAGATCCCTTCTTGTTTATGGCTTACTCTTACCATAGAAACTCATGCAAGGGCAGGGTCGCTGCAAGGCCTGTGAATGTATGCTGGCTCACAGACTCTTCGCTGATTTTCACTACTAATGCAGCTGCTGGAACCTGAAAGAAATATGCTGTCCTTTGTGACTCCAGCTGAACATTTTGAGAACCCCATTTGGGTCAGAATCCACAGTTTGGGAAGCCTTGTCCTAGGCAAAGCTTACAGTCTTGTGTGACACCCCCCCCCCAGCCCTCTGTAAGAAGATAATTTTAGGAAGCTTAGCTAGATCCCTGGAAGACTTTGTGATGGATCAGAACAGGCTCTAATGATTGATGATTATTGCATATAAGTTGAATACAGGTATTGTATAAAAACATGACACTATCATGTCGCTCCTGGGACTTCCTGGCAACAATGAGCTGGGAGAGCTGGGATGGCCCCAGAGAACATCTGGTTCTCTTAACAGGGGAGAACAGACTACGACATCTGGTGTCTCTAAATACCTGGGAAAATCAAATACCAAAGACTAGTTCCAATAACAATGAGTTTATAATGAATTGAGACATTTGGTGTCTCTTAAATGGGGAGATCAAAGACTATTACTGAAATATCTTCCTGGTTAAAGTGCAAATTGAAACACCTAACTTGCAGAGGGATATATATTTATAAGGAATTGTATTTGCCCAATTTAGTTGGATGAACTGAAAGGAACAAAGAGCGAATCAGCTGGTTCTTTTTAGGGTCCCCGAGCTCACAGTCTTCCAGGTTTCCAAGGACACTGTCTTACAGATGGAAGACATTAGGGAAGTATTCTTTGTTGTCTTTTGATTAATAGTCTATCTTTATTTGTTTGTTTCCTATTTACCTGTATTGATTTATATACAGCTTACTGTGATACTGTATTCAATTTTGATATTATTTATCTATGCTGATTTATTATCCATGTATTTGCAACATTTAGTAAACTAAGTTTTGCTTTACCGGATTGTGTGTAGAGTGTTCTATGATATTATATAAAATATACCCCCATATGGCCACCATGCACACCTTCCCCACAAACACAACTGAAAATTATGCAGTTATTATAAGAGATTTTACATGGAAAAGGACATTCAAAGTACAGTCTTCTGAGGTAAAATATCACTCACAACATACATATTATATTTGCATGTACTACTGTGGTGCCAACCCATATGGTATTAGGCCCATTACAACATGTGATGGGTGTAGTCTTGGCTACCAGGAAGCCATAAGTAAACTGAATAACAATTGCAATAAAGTGCATCTCCCAAACCAAAACCACATTAACTACCAACACGCAAAAAATAAAAACCCTACGTCAGAAAAACGCAACACTGAAAATATTATATTGGGCCCTTAAACACCAATACACCACCTATTAGGAGAACAGAACAAGCCAAGCTGCTATAGAATCCCTACACAGAAACTACATGCCAGCACAACACCTCACCTAGGTCACAAATGCAGAACACAGACAACCCTCACCAAATGCAGAATAAAAGGACCATAATATATAAATAGAAAAGTGCAGGCAAAAACTGGACTGGAAACTGCAACAAGCCAGTCTGTGATTTTTTTTTTCCATTTTTGCATTATGTACAAACATCTTCATTCCTCATAAAACAAACAAAATCAAGAAATATAAAAATCATAATAGTGAAACCATATTAAAAAAGTACATATTTCAAAACAACTGAATTGACAAACATCCAATAATTAATAACTCGTTTTACAATTTTTTAAACTTTACCAGACATCAATAAAATGTCAAAACAGAAAGCACAAAGTCCAATGATTAAAACAAATAAGGGTAAAAACTAACCCCAGCTCTCCATACTTGGGAACTATTTGATTTTCAGTCAAATTGTTGTGGATTAGAGGAGGATGACATTTTATCCTCTCTCTCTCCTATACACAAACTCCCTAATATACATAATTCATTCTCTCTCACACATGTTGTCTATCAAGCATACTCCTCTCAAACACACAGACTCACAGTTACAGGCTCTTAGGCTTTCACACTCACTGGCTCTCTCATACTCACTGATTCTGTCTCCTTCATACACACTTTCTCTCTCTCATATACATGCACTGAATTTCTCCCCTCTTACATACACACACACACACAAAGATGGTAACTTTTAAACAGATGCATGGGTACACATGTGAGCGTTCATTGGCTTACACTCAGGGATGCGGCCATATTATAATATACACGCTTAATTGGCGCATGTTATAAAGTAGTCTCATCACGCGCACATATGCTTCTACCACGCAAGTAGGGGGCTGGGGGGTGTTTAATAGACACGAGTGCAGACGCCATTATCAGTCTTGCCAGTTTGTTCCCAGTTTGTCCACGTAAGGGACAGAGCTTCCAACCCCGCCCCACCCCCTTATAGCTTCCCTTCTCCCATTAGCCTCTGCCCTTAAGACCCCCATCAAACTATCTATTTATCTTTGTTTTATTACTTCTTCTGCTATGGAGAATGTGTAAGGTTACATGGCAGGGGACCCAACGCATGCTTGTGTGCTTAAGTATTTATGCACCAATTTGAAGTTGAAATCCAGGAATGCCCATGCCCCACCCAGAACACGCCCATGCCCCTTTTTTGGAACTTTTTATTAGTGCGCACAATGGGAGATACAATGAACTCGGATGCCTTTTAAAATATGCTCGGCATGCACCAGCCCGACATATTCATGCCGGCCTTTTAAAATGCACATAAAAGGCTCTAACACTCACTGGCTTTCTCTCACACACACAAAAACTCTCTTCTCCCTCCCTCCACCCACACACAGGCTCTTTCATACTCACTGGCTCTCTTTCTTCCACACACACACACACACACACACACACACAGGCTTCTCATACTCACTAGGGGTGTGCATTCGTTTGCAACGTATTGGTAATCCGCAACGTATAGGGCCATATTAGTTGTATTCGTGGGGAAGCGAAACATATCACGATTCCCCATGAATACAACAAATCTTCACTGAATTATTCGGCCGTCTAAAGGAGCAAATTTAAACAACCCCCCCACCCTCCTGACCCCCCCCCCCAAGACTTACCAAAAGTCTTGTGGGGGTCAGAAGGGTCCCCCAAGAGTTGCCAAAAGTCCTTGGTGGTCCAGTGGGGGTCCGGGAGTGACCTTCTGCACGCGGGCCGTCAGCTGCCAGTATTCAAAATGGCGCCGATAGCCTTTGCCCTCACTATGTCACAGGGGCTGACCAATGGCACCAGTAGCCCCTGTGACATAGTATAGTCAAAGGCTATCTGCGCCATTTTGAATACCAGCAGCCGATGGCTTGAGTGCAGTAGATGGCTCCCAGACCCCCCCGCTGGACCACCAGGGAGTTTTGGTAAGTCTTGGGGGGGTTGTAATTAATTACATTTTAGCTGGGAAACGAATAAGAATGAACGCATGAACGTATCGGGGGCCCCCCTTGCCGAATGCAACGTATCTGCCACCCCGACGAATACGAATACCAAATGCAATGTATGCGGTCCCTCTGCACATCCCTAATACTCACTGGCTCTCTCTCCCACCCACATACAGGCTCTCATACTCACTGGCTCTCTCTCCCACACACACACATACAGGCTCTCATACTCACTGGCTCTCACTCCCACACACACACAGGCTCTCATACTCACTGGCCCTCGCTCCCACACACACACAGGCTCTCATACTCACTGGCTCTCGCTCCCACACACACACAGGCTCTCATACTCACTGGCTCTCTCTCCCACACACACACAGGCTCTCATACTCACTGGCTCTCTCCCCCACACACACACAGGCTCTCATACTCACTGGCTCTCTCCCCCACACACACACAGGCTCTCATACTCACTGGCTCTCTCCCCCCCCACACACACAGGCTCTCTCATACTCACTAGCTTGCTCTCCCTCATATGCACACTCAGATTTCCTTCTTTGCTCATACATTTGGCAGACAGGGCTTGGACTGCCTGCTGGTTCTCTACTCATGGGGGTGCATCTTCTTCTGCTGGCAGAGAGTTTGAGCTCCCTCCTGGTCTGCTTCTCCTGGAATGCATCTTCTACGGCCAGCAAGACTTGAGCTCCCCGACAGCCTTCTGCTCTCAGGGCTCATCTTTTCGGCCGGCAAGGCTTGAGCTCCCTGCTGGCCCACTGCTCCTAAGGCACTTTTTCATCCAGGCTGCAGCTTCTCCCATCCAGGGCTGTCCCTACTACCAGTGGCATACCTAAAGTATTTGGCACCCAGGGCGGATACCTTCTTTGGCACTTCCTCACACAGGCTCCCACTCACTCACACACACACACCCCTCACACACACATACACCCCTCACTCACACACACACACACACACACACCTCTTGCCTCTGGTGTCCTGCATGTGGTTGGAGAGCATTTCTAAGAATGCAACCCTGGATGTTTTGGATATATATGCCCTAAAATGCTAAATTTAGTCTCCAAAATTTCACTCCTGCATCTTCCTATGTCATTGGTATCCACATGTACCATGACAGCCAGCTCTTCCCTAACATTCTCTAATCTTATCTAGATGATATGTGAGGTCCGCTACCTTCGCACCAGGCAGGCAAGTTACCAAGTGATCCTTACACCCACCAGCCATCCAGCTACCTACATTCCTAACCATCAAATCGCCAACTGAAACAGCAGTCCTAACCCTTCCCTCCTGGGCACAGATTTAAGCTTGGTCTACCGGACTCTATCTTTGGCAGGTCTGCTCATTATAAAAGTTTGCAGCTCTACAGAATAAATGCCAGTGGGAAATTACAACATAGAACCCCTCACATCATCTTGTTTGTCACCTGGCCCTCTTGTATAAATAATACAAAGCAAGTTTTCATTTTTGTCCAAATCCACTATGAATCTGAAGATATGTTTGTCTCCTCTCTCACTCACCCCCTCTCCCAATTAACAAACTGGCTGATACATTTTGGTTGGGTTCAGTGATGGATTTAGGGGTTTGGCACCCCTAGACACCATTGGTGCTGTCGCCCCCTATCATACCCCCCTTCCAAAGGTTGGACAACAGGGAGCAGAAGGTCTAAGGCACAGTCCCCTAGTTTCCTGTGGCAGCTCAGGCGTAGATTCTGTTGTGGCTAAAATTTAAAAATACAGAAGCAAATTGGCAAACATTTCCATCTTTTATATTACATTATAAAAGCAAAGTAGTTTTACACCATGATAAGTATAATTTTATATTAGTTTTATTGGGTGAAGAAAAGTGATCTCAAGTATCAGTACACTGAGGAGACAGGGATGGGGAGGGGAAGATCAGGAATGGGATGAGGAGAAAGGGAGAGGAGTGTGAAAAGGAAAGAGGACTAGGGATGGGGGAAGATGGGGAAAATTAGTAATCTGTGATGGATAAGAGGAGAAGAGGGAAGAACAATTTCTTATGTTCTTATGGGAGTAGGAAGGGTTGGGGAGTGGGTTTCAGGATTTGGAGAGAAGGGAGAGGAAGGAAGGAAGGGAGGTTCCAGGATCTGGGGGATAGAATCCAAGATCAAGGGAGGGAGGATTTGAATTGCAGTGGGTGGGGAGGAGAGGAGAGGATGGAGGGATCTTTCCCATGCTCCAGTCCTGTTCCTCCTCATAACCCCCTCTAACATCCCACCCAATATCCTTTCTCCATCATACACAGACCTATGCCCCCTAGCCAATCCCCCATCTTCTTTTCCCCACCCTCCAATGATCTATATTCAGCCATTCCCAGTCTCCCCAAAATGACTCCCCTTTGATCTGTCTGCCTGGAAGGGAGGCGCTGGATCAAGAAGGAGAGGGCCGTTCTCTGCTGAATGAGACTCAGCACAACTGAAAGGCAGCCTGCTGCCCTGCCCCCTCCCCCAGGCACAGGCCTAGTGTGCCCTATTGTCAAATCCAGGCCTGGTTGGGTTTGAGATTATTTGTGCGCCCTCCTGTGGCAGCAAAATAACTAAATGGCTAAGGAGCTAAAATACAGCAATCATCCAGAGACATCAAGGGCCAACCCACACATTGTAAGGTCAACAGAACAGATTTGGGAAGCTCTGTACAAATCCCTCCCATGACTGATCTATCAGAAGAAGCAATTCTAGTAACACCAGAGATGAGCAAATGTCTCGTATTTAAACATCTTGCATATCTAGTCAACTTGATCCCATATCAAACGAGGAAAAAAAAAAAAAAAAAGAGGACGTGAGTACACATGCATTGATACAATTTAGACATTAACACAATTCCTCTGCGGGCAAAATATTTCAGCACTGACTGAAATTGGCTATAGAAGATAAAAACCACTACTTGCCAAAGACAAAATACTGCCCCTTGCCCTAGAACGTCTGCAGGGAAATATCTAAAATGATAAAAAGGCAGCTCCAGCTGCTTTTCTGCAGGCATGCCCACTGTTTCACAATGTTTCTGCGTAATTGACAGTGCACAGTCTGCTATCTAATAAATAATATTACAGCTTGACCAATATTTTATCTATGCCTGAAGGACTGTGTGCTAAAAAATGATTATGCTGACTGAAATGTATTATGCATGATGTGACAAGAGTATAATTTTGCAACCATCATGTTGATGGGTTTCAAGTTACAAAAGCAAATGCCCATCGTCTTTGTTATGCTCTGCATTTGTGTCAGCCTGCTCAAAAAAAAAATGAGACTACGCATTTAAATAAGCATAATGTCCAAGTCCTTAATTGATACAGCAAGGAAAAAAAGCATATGGAATAATAAGTTAACCAGGAACAGAGTCCAGCAGAACTTCCAATCAGCAATGCGACAAAAAATGTTTTTAAAAATGCTTTTCTAATTTCACGGTGCAGGGGGAAAAAAAAACCCACCTTTTAAGATTACTGAAATCTAGTGACTATCAAGGAATCATTTAGCAGTTAGCTATACTTTTAGGTAGATTAAAAAATGAACTTTTCTTTACATAACATCTCGGCAGGTATTAGTAACCAATAGCCTTGACAAAAAAAATAAAACATAGTCCATGATGGCAGATACAGAAGTGGCCCATTCCATCTGCCTTGTTAATTTGGTCTACACATTGCTAAAGATTAGGGGTATGCAGGGGTATTTCTTTCCTTTTCTTTCATTTGTGGGGGTGGTTTCGGTTTTGTGTTGGGGGGGGGGTTTCCCCCCATTTCCTTTGGTTTCATTTGTTTCTAGTGTGTGCTATTTTGCAACATCCATTCTTAAATAGCCCCCGCCTGCCTTTCTCCTATACTCTGTAGGCCCGCCCCCACCCATCACGGGACCCCCTCCGCAGTTTCCTTCATACTTAAAGTTGGTAAGCCCCCCAGCCCTGGGGACTCACTGGTGCTGCTTCTCATAATGGCACTGGACTTTTGACATTTTTTCATACAAAAAAAAAAATAAAAAATGGTATTGGTGGTACCATTTTGTTATGTGGCCCAGCTCTAAGGTATGGTAAAGGGAGAGTCAGTCAAAGAAGGACCAATGAGGGTGGGAGAGAGCGAGACTATTTCCAAATGGCAGCCTTTTTGTTTAAAATTGAGGTGACAGAACAAATAAAAACACAACAGGGAGGAGGACCAGTCCCCATTCAACACTCGCTGACATGGAAGGAACCAATCCTCCTTCAGAACTGAGTTCCCAAATGGGATTTGCATTTACAACCCAGAGTGAAGTGTATAAATTAATACCAAGGGCCAGTACCTGTCAGCTGGAAGGCGCTTAGTATTCAGCAGAGCAGAAGAGACGAGATCCTCTCCTCCTCCCGCTCTGCTCCGTGGACACTTCTGGGATATCAGAGTTGGGGGTGTGGGGTTATTGGCCCACAACTGGTTGAAGGTAGTGGATGGTGGCGGGGCAGCACAGTGGCTCAACCCCTACAGGTTTTTTTTTAAGATATTGGGAAGCAGAAAGAGAGGGGGGGTGGGGGACACTTGACCTGCATTTGGTTTTCTTTTTTTTTTTTTTTTTTAAGATATTGGAGGGGGAGAAATCAGCCATTGCGAATAACAAAATTTACACAGGCACAATAACCTTTATCTGGATAACTAGCTCAGCATATTCAGCGCAACATTTGCCCAGTTAATTTCTGCTAAATATTCGGCTTAGGGTTATCTGAGCAATGTTATTAACTTCTCCACGCACTGGCTTACTGAATATTGCCCTTTCCAAGTTTCCTGGTAAAGTATGCACTGCCAAAATCACAAAGATGAAAGAAGCTATTTAGAGTCTCAATGAATCATATTTCTGAACATGAGAAATAAATATGAAAGCACCATGGAGGCTGGTTATGTTATTTGCAAAGAGACTGTGTGCGCTGCAAAGCTGTTTTCAGAGGGGGGGGGGAGGGGTGAACATCAGTTTGTCTCAAACATTGGCTGCTGAGCAAATAAATGAACTGGCAGACAGATTAAACTGTAATATGTAATATGTTGTTTACCAGTTTTATGTATTACTATTGGCATGCTTTTGGGGGGTTTTTTTTATGGTGCAGCCAACCAAGTGAAGAGTTTGTACTTAAATAGCCTTGTGGCCAAAGAACTTTCACAATTTTGCTTTAAGGAGAGAAAAAGACAAGAAAAAATTATATTTAATCTGCTTTTACTACTACACATAGGTGGACAAGTTAACCTTAACCGTGATCTACTTGCTATTTATGGATTCTGATTTTCTTTACCAAACTTGTGCGCATACTCATGATAGCCATGGGCTCTTTCTTTTTTTTTTTCCCCCCTGTAATTCTGCTTTTATTGACACAAATGCTTGTAATAACCCATCAAGCTCTTTGAAGCTTTGCAGTTTATTTTTGACTCTGCAACAGATGACTGAGTGCAGCAGTTTCATGATGTCCTTATCCACCATCTGTTCAAAATATACTTCCTTTTCTTTCTGCTGTGTTTCATCTATTTCAAATTTGCAGGTACTACAACTCAACTCATTTTGCTGCCTGAGTTTTTTATCTTGTCATTTAATATAACCATGTTTCTATACCCACACATTTACACATCTAGTCTGGTACTAGCATTCAGTAAATAATGCACTATGAATAAGTAAGCACCCTGTTCAGCATGTCCTGAAAGCTCCATTACCTGGGGCAGAGATTATATATTGCACCTTGTACTGTGAGATAACAGAACTAAAACCGCTTATAGCTTTGGCACCTGCAAGTCAGTTGGGTGGTTTCCATTTTATGATGCTGATTTTTCCTCTTATCGCATATTTCCTCATGAACCAAACCTTCCCCAGACATTTGGTCTACATCAGGGCTTCCCAAACCTGTCCTGTGTGCTTACCATAAACACCTATCCTGGGGACCCCACGGCCACTCGGGGTTTCAGGATATCCACAATGAATATGCATGATATACATTTGCATACCATGGAGACTCAGTATATGCAGATTTATCTCATGCATATTCATTGTGGATATCCTGAAACCCCAAGTAGCTGTAGGGTCCCCAGGCAGGTTTGGGAAGCCCTGGTCTAGATAATATTGTGCACCGAAGGGCAAGTTTGCTTACCATAAACTGTTTTTTCTGTGGATAGCAGGGTGAATTAGCCATATACTCTGGGGATCGTCCTCCAGTCCTCTAGGTGGTGGAGCTCCTCAAAGCACACTGAGCTGAGCTCTGTGTGCCTGCCTGTGTACATAATCACGCGGTCTCCCGGTCTGCCTCAGTCTGTTACCCAAGCTTGCATTTGTACTGTCTGGAGACTGTCTGGGGAGGTGGGAGGGTTAGCATGGCTAATTCACCCTGCTATCCATGGAAAACACCGTTTACAGTAAACAAACTTGCTCTTTTCTCCAGATAAGCAGGGTTGGATTAGCCCTCTAGTTTCTGCAAGCGATGGTGATCTGTTCCAGTCTTATTTGGGGGGGGGGGGGTGCACTCAACCTGTCACATCACTGCAGACAGTCTCTTTAGATGTCCCTACCAAAGGAATGCTCAGTCTCACTGCTATATCTGTAGCCGTCTGCTGGCTAAGTCAGTCTGAGAAGTAAAGGTATGCAATGATGACCACGTGGCGACTCTACGTATGTCCCGAATAGGTACTTCATTGAGTAGACTATGGATGCTACCATCACTCTGATTTAGCAAACCTTTGCTGATGTAGGTACAGTGTCCACTGTCTTGTTATGTTAGAACAAGATACGCTGAGAAATCCCTGACAATATGGCTCTCTTGGAGACTGGCAGTCCGGAGCATCTGAGATAAAGGACATGAAAGTTGAGAAGCTCTGGACTGAGTTTGTACGTCCTTCTTAGCAAGCTAAGGCACTCCTATAGCCCACTGCGCAAAGTCGTCTTTCCTTCTCAGATTTATGCGGTCTCAGAACAGTTACTTACCTGGTTAAGAGGTAACACTGGTACCCCTTTGAAAGGGAGGAAGGGCATGTTTTCGTTATTTATCATGGTAGCACTCGTAGCTCACCAATTCCCTTGTTGGTGTTCAAATCATCCAAGAAGCATTTTCCTCCAGAGGGGATACCTCATCTGGCTACTGATCATGGGTTCAAGGGTGGTAGCATCAGCTGCTCTGGGAGTTGAGATTCCATGGCACCGGTGGTCTTTGAGCCAGTAAGCGTATTCAGAGGATACCTTTGATTCTGGAGACAGACGGGTGGCATGACACCAGAAAGCCCACAAGGAGAGTGGTAAGCAAAATATTGCTGACATGTACTCTACGGATAGTGTTAGACTCGACCAATACAGCAAACGGCGATATTGCAATAGACATTCCTAGGGCAGGAGAGAGGATAGACTCCGCATTCTCCGCACCACGCTGGATACATGGTCCTAATTGCTTGATAATACGGAGATTTTCCTGGAGAATATCTGGACGCCCAGGATTTGTCATGATAAGCTCAGGTACGTTCACACTGTCCTTTCAAATCCTGCCCTGTGGAGGTACATGAAGATGAGAACAAGGAGGGGAGGAGGAATAGCCTAGTGGTTAGAGCAGTGGGCTACAAATCAGGAGACCAGGGTTCAAGTCCCACTGTTGCTCCTTGTGACCTTGGGCAAGTCACCCTCCATTGCCTCAGGTACAAAAACAGATTGTAAGCCCTCTGGGGATAGGGAAATACCTACAGTACCTGAATGTAAACTGATGTGATATCTCAGATCAAATGTTTTTATATTAAAAAAATAATAAATAAATAAAAGAACCTGTCCCACAGCAGTCAGCTTTGAGTTGGCAGGTGGGTGAGACGGATGTATTTTCATTGTCGAGACCATCCCACCCTTCTGATCATGAGATTGGTACTACCCAGTCTTGCATTTTTTATGAAGGTGGGGTGAGCCTGATGTGTATCGTAGATTCCCCCCTTTGTGTATCTCCTGATGAACACCACTTCTGACAGCTCCTCTGAGCTGGACTCTCTTCCTTTGCTTGTGAATGAGTATCTATCTCTGACTACTTCAGGTTTGCTCAGGGAACCATCTTCGAGCTGCCCCACCGGATTGACTGCTGAGGGGCATCCCTATTGATGTCTGAGGATGCACCTTCGCTGCGATCCTTTCTCCATGTTCCTGGTGGCACCGTTCCTACAGCAGGAGAAGCAAGTGTTGTATCTCCCGTATATTCAAGTCTCTTTGCCAACACCCTAACTGCCGCCGCGCAAGGCTGAATTCGTCACCAGAAGTAGTTTGTAGGCTGTGTTGTTGAAGAATGGACTCTGCGGAACCTGCCTCTTGTTGCAGCAAAGAAGGGTTTTTCAGTATTTCATGCTTCTGGAAATGAGTCACTGTTCTCAACTAACTTTGATAAGGGTGCTCCAGACCACAGGAGCCCAGAAAAGGTGCCATGGACTGGACGCGGCTCACTTGATCCTCCATGAAGTCCTGTAAGTGGATACAGTGGTTGAGTGTGAGCACATAGACCTAGTCACTGGTTCCCACCAGACATAGGGCTGCAATGAGGTGCTGTATTAGGGGATGTCATTGAACTCCCATTAAACCTCCCAAGGTCTGAGCAGGACACAGTCCTCAGACTCTTATAGGTTATCCTCTCATCCCGTTAACAATGATGACGATTGGGGGTACTCCTAGTATTCTTGCTGGGTCTTGGAAGGGGTTGAATAAGCAGCTTCATGTGGTTGACATGAATCCACTGTCAGGTACAGCTGCAGGCAAACTGCAAGAGTATGGATTCCCGAGGATCAGTTCATATCCCTCTTCCCGAGTTATTAGCAGTCAGAGTGGGTTGGCGGGAAGTTATCCCAGCTTCCCGCTAATGATGGATCTGTTTAGAGCAGACGACCCTCTGATCTCTCGGCAACAAGGAAGTGCAGACACAGGGCCCCCCCGCTCCGTAGGAAGATGGGAACTCTACAGCTGCAACCCTGTTAAGAGTATCTTGTGGCTTTGAGGCCAAGTCCACTGCTAGCATTATCCCTGTGCGCTGGCACATACATTGCGCTATCACCTGCAGCCCTGCGCTGCCGTCCTCTGGAGTTTATTTCCGAAGTTATCCCGGTGAACTTTGATCTGGGGCCATGCCGCCCATCTGGCCATAATGGCTCTTGGTGATTCTGGCTGACTTCCCGTGTTCTCTGAAATGGCACAGACTTTTCCCCCTAGCATGCTGCTGCTTTGGGAGGGAGGGTTGCTACCTGGGAGGCAGCAATGGTCCAGCTTTGAGAGCTAGAGGCACTCATGCAGCCACTGCATACGTTCAGCATTCCCATTTGGAATATACGCTGTGTAGAGTCTCCTGTGATTGATGAAGACAGAAGAGTCACTAAGCAGCTCCAGAGACGTGTGCTCGAAACAGACACTCTGGTGCAACTGTCTTCTCTTGCAGCAGCCGGATAGTCCACGGCTGCCTGAACAAGAGAAATGTCTCCCCAGTAGAGTCGGGAGGTTCTATTTGGAGTCTCTGGGAGGTACTTCCCACTAGATAATCGCCATATTGGGTGCCTCCTCGTGCCATGTTGCCCCAGGGCTCCTGCCCTGAACTGGTACTGCGTTCTGGTTGCTATCTCCTAATGCAATGCCCTCTAGGAGCTGGCTGGGGGCAGTGTCTGTCTTTGCCCAGAAGCCCTGATTAATCGGTGTCTCTAGGGTGGCTGGGCACCCAGGCATCAGCCACAAGCATCAGTGTTGGTGGGAAGATTTACGCCTTTGCGACATGCCAGCAACACTCAATCATTTCATCCATTCCGTCCTGGGACATGACTCCCTGCGGGATACCAGGGCTTGCGTAAGGCAGCTCTCGCCATGGTCAGCATGTGCGCTCAACCTTCCTAGCCGCTTAACAGATCCCTGTTCCCATGCAGTTCCCCCTCAAGTTGACAGTGCTACAAGTCAGTCACAGACAACTGCACAGTTATTTCCACACTTCTTGGGAGCTCAATTCACTGGAATTGATAAGCTCCCCATTGGAGCGCCAGCCTCGATGCACCAGCTTCATCTTTGATGCTCCCACTTCAAAGCACCGGCACTTTGATGCACCGGCCTCAGTGCACTTGCGTCGAGGCATCAGGTTTTAGTGCGCAGGCCTGATATTTCCTACGGCACCCGCGTCAATAAGCAAAGCACCGACCACTCGGGTAAACTCATCCCATGTCACTGGGAAGCTCCTCGGGAAGGGGTTCCCAGTCCCTGTTCCTGGGTAGCCCGATCAGAGGCCCGGAGGAGGGCTGTTTCGACTGGTGGTCGTTCAGCTGTTTCCCCTCCATAGAGGCTTGTAGCGGGTTAGGAGACATGGGTCCGAATCTGATTCTAGCTCCGCTGAGCTGGGGCTCCTGCAGACTACTCCTCCTCCCCCGGGCCCTACACCTAGGCACCCCAGAGTTGGCCAGAGGTCACCGACGCACTGCTTCCCTCCAATGTTGCTCTATAAAGAGTGGCAGGGGGACTTGAATACTGCCCTTTCTTTTTCCAGGTACTAGAATCTGATTCTAGCTCCGCTGAGCTGGGGCTCCTGCAGACTACTCCTCCTCTCCCGCTGCTCTTTCTTCCCTGCTGCCGTTGCCGCCGGGCTATCAACACGTTCAAGCCCAGTGGGAACGGCAGCAGTGCTAAAAAAAAGCTGTGGCACTTGTGGCTGGGCCTTTTCTTCTTCCTGCGCCTGCCCCCCCCGTGACCCGGAACAGGAAGTGATACACGGTGCGCGGGAAGGAGAAAGAGCCGGCCCGTGCCGCGTGGAAAAGTAGCAGCAGCATCGGCCCCCGAGCAATTGAAGCAGACGGTAATCGGGAAAGGAGACAGCAGCATGAGCCTCCCACGGCCGATGGGATTCTTCTTTCTTGGCTTGCGGGGGGTGGAGGAGGAGGCTGCTGCAGCTACCATTTGTGCTCGGGGAGGGGCGGGGAAGAGGAAGTGAGTGAGAGAAAGAAGCAGCCAGCCTGCGTGTGATTGAGAGCAAGTGTGCGAGTGAGAGAAACTGGTCAGAGAGCTGATGTGTGTGTGTGTATATGTGAGAGACAATGAAAGTGACTGCTCAAGGAGATGACTGATGTGTATGTGAGAGTGTGAGAGAGAAAAAGCATTGAAGTGAGAAATCTGGGTATGTGAGAAAGCATGGGCATAAGAAGCCTGCTGTTGGGGGGGGGGGTGGATGTGTGTGAAAGAAAGCATGGGAGTGAGAAGCCTGATTATGTGAGAGAGCATTGGAGTGGGAAGTCTGTGTGTGTGTGTGTGTGTATGCATGAGAGAGAGAGACTGGTTGGTAAGGTGACAGTGTGTGTGTGAGAGAAAGAGACTGGTGTGTGTGAATGTAAGAGAAAGAATGTGATTCAGGGAATGAAAAGCCTGTGCAAGTGGAGAGCGAGCATGGAAATGAGAGAGAGACTGGTGTGTGTGTGTGTATGTAGGTGTGTGTAACAGAGAGAAAGTGATTATGGGAATGAGAAGCCTGTGCATGTGAAGAGAGTGAGCATGGGAGTGAGAAACCTGGGTGTGTGTGAGACACAGCATGGGAGTGAGAAGCCTGTATAGATGAAAGAACATGGGAGTGGGAAGCCTGTGTGTGTGTATGCATGAGAGAGATCAGGTGACTGGTGTGTGTTTGTGTGTGTGTGTGTGTGAGAGAAAGAAAGTGATTATGGGAATGAGAAGCCTGTGCATGTGGAGAGAACGGTGAGTGTGTGTGAGACAGAGAAAGTGATTATGAGAGTGAGAAGCCTGTATATGTAAGCAGAACACGTGAGTGGGAAGCCTGTGTGTGTGTATGGCATGAGAGAAACTGTTCAGGAAGGTGACTGGTGTGTGTGTCAAAGACTGTTTGGGAGATGATTGGTGTGTGAGAGACAGAAACTGGTCATGGGAGCATGACTGGTATGGTGTGTGTGTGTGAGAGACATGGGCATTAAGGAAGAGGACCATGAGTACAGAGCTTAGCCTCTTCTGCTGTGGGCTACGGCCTGCATGGAAGAGGAGTAGGAGAGCTGCTGGAGGGGGGTAAGTAAAGGTGGCTTTTTAAGTTTATTTTTCTTGATTGACTGCCATTTTAATTATTTAATATTATGTGATGTGTCTGCTTTTTTTGAAATATTTTATTGGTGTTTGGAGAATTTTTAATAGATTTTATGAGTTTTTAATTGTTGGATGTTATTCTGTTCATAGCTGTTTAGAAACATTTATTCTGCTTATTAGTATAGTTTTACAATTATTTCTGTGTGGGGATCTATAGCTGCTTGCTAGTTCTGTTTTCCTAATAAGAGGTGTATTGGTTTTTAGGGCCTGATTTAATATTTATAGTGTTGCCTTTTCATAGATAGGGTTGCTCCTGTTTGAGTGTATTCCATAATACAGGTGTAACTGTGTGCGGATTAGTTTATGTGCATTACTACAGATCCTGGGAGTATGTTAGGTTGGTTCTGTGTCTGTTACCGAGATGAGATATTTTACTAGCATGTAAGAGTTTTATCAGTCTTATTTGTTGTGTTTTCTCAAGAGGATATGCATTGGTGGTAAACTGCTGTCTTTTCATAAGTAGGGCTATTGAGCCTGGAAGTAGAAGGAGTTTGAGTTGCTGTTACTGAGATGACACCAGAACCAGATTATCTTTTTTGTAGGGTGAATTGTATGGGGAATGTCATAATTCTGCTTTACATCCATTATTGTGGGACAGGGGGGTTCCCGTGGATGCAAACTGTACTTTTACATCTAGCCCTGTGACGATCATGGGTCAGTGTGTCACGCATGTGAGAACCATCTGTCAGGTGTGTCCCGACAGAAAAAAGGTTGAGAACCACTGTATTAGACAACTGAATAAAGTTGAAGAAAGAGTCAATATGGCCTGCTAAAAACTGCAAAAGGAAAAGAATAAATGCTCCTCATGTCAACTAGCAGGATGATGAAAAATAAAAGAAAACTTAAAGAAATGCCAAAAATCTGGAAAAATACAGGTTATTTTTTTTTTTTTAGTGAAGTAATGCATAGACGCAGACTACTAAGCTGACAACTCCAGCAGAAAAAAAAAAAAAAAAGCAGAGAAGCAGCAGGGCCACAGCAACTTGGAACTCCCACGCTTGATCAGCAAAGGTCTTTGAGTCTTTCCAGAATGTTCTGGAATAGATGTCTGTTCAGTGTGCAGCATAGTCATGTGACCTACTGTGTGATTACAGTGATCTGTTTGTCTTCTGAGAAAAGAGAAATTCAAGGACAAAGGGGGTCATGTTAGGTGAAGGTTTAGAGCAAATACCTCTTTGCTGAGAGAGTGAGAGATGCCTGGAATAACCAACTTGTACAGGTGGCAGGAAACAGTACTGTCACAGAATTTAAGCATCCTTGGGGCAGATACCTTGGCCAGTAGTAACAAGAGGAGTGGGGAGAGTGAGTAAAAGAAATGGTAAGCCAGGTGTTTAAGTATGAAACTTGTATGCTCATTCGTCAGAATAGTTAAGAACAAAAAAAAAGAAAAAAAAAAGATAAAACTGATTTGGATCAGGAACAATATCCTACAAGCAATCAATCTTGTATGACTGACAATTGGGATAATATTCTTAATTAGTACAGTGTAGATGGTAACAACCAGGCAGATCGGGAGGGCCAATTAATCTCTACTTGACAATATCTGCTATGCTATTGTGACTTCTCAGGGTCTTACTGTTCTTTCAGCATTAAGTAATGCCAAGTAACTTCAGCAAAAAAGGCAACCTGTTTTACTTTGTTAAATCAAAAATGGCATAATCAATATGTACTGGGAAAATATATTCGCCATAAACATATTCCTTAGACCAAGCTATTTGTTTCAGCAATCTTACAAGTCATGAGAAACGTTTACCACAAATCAATTTTATTTTCTTGTAAAGCCTATGTTTACAGTATTAATCCTAGAATAACATTTCTATTATTCCATTTACACAGACTTCTTTCCAGCATTACCGAGATGAGCAAAGTCACAGACTAGGCTAGCGAATGACCCAGGACTAGCAGCCAATAGCCTTAACTTCCAACCTATTTGTAATCATTGTATCATTTCTCTCTTGTATCAGATAATCTAATAAATATTAGGTCATCTTATATCCAAGTATGAAGAAATACCCATTATAATAATGCATTACAAGCATGTAAAAACTGGTCTCCTTAAACCAGGGGCTTTCAGCAAGGGCCACAAACAGATCTGGCTTTCAGGATTTCCACAATGAATATTCATCGGATGCATCTGCATATATATGGTCTAAGAAAAAGCAAAGACAGTGTTTACAAAAATAACTACTTGGTCCAACTAGCCTGCTTATTTGTACTGTCATAGGTCTTACTCAATCTATGGTCTTCACTTTCCCTCCTCCTGCTGTTAAAGTTCCCTTTGTGTTCATTGAAAGCATGCGTGAATTGTCACTGTTTTGCCTTCTATAACCTCTTCTGGAAGTCTGTTCCAGGTGTTTATTATCCTCTCAGTGAAGAAATATTTTCTCACCCTCTGAGACTTCCTCTTCAGCTTCATAGGATGACCTGTTCTTGAGCTTTTTATTCTATGGAAAATGTTCCCTTCTGATACTTGAAGTCTGGTAAATAACAATGTTTGTATCATCTCTCTCCTTTCTCTTCATTATTGTAGAGTACTTCTTTAGCTCCTTCACTCTCTCAGTGTATGGCTTATAGTGCACACTTTGGCCTATTTTGGTGGCCAAAGTCTACACTATAACTTTGAACTGCCTCTACCTTGTCCATGTCCTTTTGCAGATATAGTTTCCAGATCTGAATACAGTCCTCAAGGTGGGGCCTCACCAGGGTCCTGTAGGAAGTTAATATGACCCTCTTTCTACTAGCGATACTTCTCTTTTTGTACATAAGTATATTTTTATCTTTCCCAATTGCTTTCTCAACCGAGGTCATCAGATATGACTGCCAAGTCTTTGTTAGGAGAATGCTCGTTCTTCACTTCCAAAAAAAAAAAAAAAAAAAGTATTTGGCTCTTAGATTTCTACAACCAAATGCACGAGTTTGCATTTTGTTTGAACTGAAGAGTAGTTGTCATACTTTTGACCATTTTTCAAATGTTCTTTAAGTCCTCTTTCATTTTATTTACCCCCCCCTCCCCGCTAGACCTATTCTGTTGCAAATTTTCATATCATCTACAAATAGAATACTTCCTTTCTTATCCTTCCCCAATGTCATTTATAAAGACACTGAAGAGGATTGGGCCTAGCACTGATCCTTGTGGCACCCCACTGGTTACCCTCCCCTTCATTAGAGTGGACTCAACTGATCACCACACTCAGAGTCCTTTTGCTCAACCAACTTTTCACCCCATGTATAACTTCTTCACCAGTCTTCTATGTAGAACAGGTTTACTGAAATCCAGATAGGCCACATCACCTCTGATCTTATTATTCTACTCACCTCAAAGAAATAAGTTGAGTTTGTTTGGTTAGTTGCTTTATTCACAGTAGAATTGTTTTGTTGAAAATCAATTTAAAAAAAATATGACGCTAGTTTGGCAAGATTTTTCCCTTCTGAAACCATGAAGCCTATCATCCTATAACCCACTGGCTTCACAGTATTGCACAGTAACACATTAGATGATGGCAGACAAAGATCAATTGGCCCATTCAGTCTGCCCAGTTATTCCTGTCCACACTGCACAGATATATCCCAGCTGCCATTTGTAGAAACATGCCCATTTGTAGGATATCACTCCTTATCCAGTCCATTTTTGCTTTCTACCTTCTTGATCTACCTCTACCTCCTGGGTAGATGTGCATATAAGATTCCATTTCTGATTTAACACCCGGCCACCATCGTGTCCTTCAGTAACGCTTCCATCCTTGTCCACCACTGATGTTCAACTAACAGGTCTGTAAAGTTTTCCATTTCCTACTTGTTCCCATCCATGTGGAGTGCAACTGCAGCTATGCTTCTCCGATCTCTGGGAAACTCTACTGTATTAACTACTAAGCTGAACAGAGCTGTGACGCATATGGTCAGCACAAAGCTAATTTGCATGGCTTGGTTATCCTGAAAAATCAGAAACAACTGTGGCCCTTCATAACTGAAATTGGGAACCCCTTGTAGGTATGCACTGTCTTTCTGACACCTCTTAGTGCTGTATTCCTGTATACCAGTGTTAGATACAGAATGCAAAAGATTCTGCCTACGTGCTGGAATGCAGCCAGCCAACACCCCAGACCCATTAGCTGATTGGTCTAATACATTCTCAAATGAAATGCACTGCACTTATCTAGAATCAACACTTTACATATGCTCTGATTGGTCAGTATGAAAGATATAAAAACGTATCCACATTACTGAAACTTTGGGGTGGCTGGGTGATTGTACAGTTGTATGGACCTGTCGCCCCCCCCAGAACAAACTATTTCCTCGAGCTTTGTTCTGTTTCTTGTCCCTATCCCTTTGTCTTTTCCTAATAAAGTCTCAAGTTACCTATTGCAGCTGTGTTTCCTTTAGAATTAACACCCTGCTTTAAAAAACAATTTGCTTCTGATAAGATCCACACAGAAAAGGAAAGCTGCATCATCCTGTGAGCCAATCCACCAATAAGAGCAGTAGGGGTTTGTTTAGACATTAAGGAAACTGAGCTGTTAGTCCTGACTCTTGAGAAACAAAAGAGAAAATGCAAGCATGCAAATTACTACAAGGCATGGAAGAGACAGTGAGCCACATATTGAAAGCACATTCAGTGCTTGATAGCTGGATAAGTAGGACATCCTGCTATCTAGCAGGCGGCTCGATAACCATGGCCACTGGATAGCCAGATAAGTCACTTATCTGGCCAACACTTAGCCGGCTTGAAAGTGGGCAGATCTGCGCAGCACTACATAGCCGGATAACTTATCCGGCTAAGTTGAGATATTTAGCCGTACCCCGATAAGTTATGCAGGTAAATTGTACCTGCCAACGAGCAGGTTTAACTTAGCCAGATATAACTTATCCGGCTAAGTAGTGGCTTGTACAGGGATATTCAACAGCATAGCCATGCCACTGAATATCCCTTCTAACTTAGCCAGATAAGTCATGTCCGGCTAAGGGGATTATTTTCTAAAGCTTTATCGCGTGCATTAGGGCCCTAACGCACGCGATAAAGCCATATCGCATGCGAAAGGTTCCTTTTCACGTGCAATAGCATGCAAATTAGGGGGAGGGACGGAGTCGGCGGTGTGTTTGCTGCTGGCGATAATGTTACTAACATTATCATCGGCAGTAGCGTGCCGAATAGCACCACCTTTCACGGTGGTGCTATTCGGTGTGAAAGCCGGCAGCCGGCGCATCGCCATGGTGCGAAGGCTGCGGGCTTTCGCAGGCCCACCCCCATTTTTTGCAGGATTCATCATTCTGCGAAGAATGATGAATCCAGGCCTAAATTAGTTAAACAGCCATCTTTCAATTTTGGGCCCTATATATATCTCCATGCGGTAAACCACAGTTGCGATCCCTATGCTGCAGATTTTCTTACCCCTTTTTCAAGTGAGCCACGTAGGCACTCTGAAGTGCTGCTTCCAGGAAGTAGCTGAGCTCAAAGTCATGGACGGATGTATTGCTTTTTACATGTCTCGCGTGTGCATGACTCGAAAGCTGAAAAACAACGTGAAAAGGTCAACTTTTTTTTTTTTTAATCTGACTACCGCAAACATAAAAGAATAGTAGCAGATTTCTCACTAAAACAAAACCTCAGAACAAAGGATTTCCTTTTTCACCCCCACCCCAAGAACACTTGTTTCGTAATAACTCTTCAGTTTATTTTGTGCTCTACAGTAGATTTCATGTGCTAGCCTCAAAACAGAACAAGGGCCTAGCCAGCCACAGCAACATGGAAGGGAGCGCATTGAACAGCGCGTCATCCGGCAGGGGAATGGCACGCTGCTGAGGAGGGAACAAATCTTTTCCTAGTGCATGTCCTATACCTTTAGAAGGTGTACATTAATATATTTTAGAAACCTAGCTGACTTTTTGAGACAGCTGGACTGAAAGATCTCTTCAAGCAGTTTCCCTAAAAAAAAAAAATGTGATGGATTTCAATTGTTAACGCCTTATCCTCGTATACAGGCCCATATATTAAACTGCGCGGGAGAGCCGGCGCTCCAAGGCGAGGGCCCGCTCTCCCAACACGTGCCCAGGCACCTCTCCTGGGCGTGCGATTCAGTATTTAAATTAGGGCCCGCGCTAATAAGGAGGCGCTAGGGACACTATGCTTAATTTTACCGGCATCTGTTGTCAAACCCGCTGACAGCCATGGGTTCGGAACACGGATGCCGGCAAAATTGAGTGTCTGTTTTCCAACCCGCGGGCAGATTTTTTCTTTTAAGAAGATTTTTTATTTTTTTTATTTTTGGGGCCTCCGACTTAATATCGCTATGATACTAAGTCTGAGAGTGTACAGAAAAGCAGTTTTTTTCTGCTTTTCTGTACACTTGCCCGGTGAAGTCTGAAATTAACTCCTGCCTTTGGCAGGAGTTAATTTCTGAGAGTAAAATGTGCGGTTTGGCCGCACATTTTACTTTCTGTATTGCGGGTGAATACCTAAAGGGTTCAACATGCATTTGCATCTGATGAGAGCTATTAGTTTTGGGGGGGGTTGGCCACGTGTTTTCCACGTGCTATTACTACCCCTTACTGTATAAGGAGTAATAATAGCGCGTCAAAAATGCACGTCCAAACGGGGGCTAACTGTGCGCTCGGCCAAGCACACCAATCTGTATTGGCCTGATACTGATTTAGTACGGCAGGTCCCACCCTGATGGCTCTATAACCTCTGCTGGGCTATATCTGAAGCAGTGAGCTGATGCAGCAACAATTGAAACCAAAGAAAGATTTCTGGCAATTTCCAAGTTAAATACTAAAGGGATAAAACAAAAAAAGCTTGACTGGAAAAACGTCTCGTTATACTGAAAAGAAGCTCGGACCCTCTCTTTTTTTTTTTTAATTCAGGCATGAGGTAACCAAATGATTGATTTGCTTTTCTTTTTCATATATTTGTTGTTTTTTTTTTTTAAAGTAATTGAATTATGAATACTTATGAAAGATGGCCAAATGGTCAGTATCTTGGGCAGAAGCCTTGATGATTTGTGCTACTAATCAGAAGTCTCAGACTTCAGCTACTTCAACCCCTTGGTGTGCATATTACCATGTGTCCAATATATGTTTCTGTAATAAAGAGAATTAGAAAATGGCTCATTTTCACCCACCAGCAGCAAGAACTAGCAGACATTTATGCTGATATTTGCAATACAGCTAGTAAATAATTATATTTTGACATTAAAAATTATGGGCCCAACATTCAAAGATATTCAGCTATCTAAGGGGGGGGTCATTTATCAAAATGCATTAGGGCCTGTAAGAATACCTAGTGCTGAGTGGATTGATAGCACTATGAAGCACTATGATAATTAAACTTACCAGAGGATCATCCAGCACGGATGACATCATTCCTGGAAGGATGGAACTAAGTTTGTTATTCTAACTGATAAGAAGAGGCCTGTGGCCTATAAGTAAGAGCAAGCTGCCGTACACATGTTAAAATATATATTGATTGGCTATTAAAGGTAATGGGTGTGGATTATGCAGATGTCTGGTATCAGCAATCCCAGGACCCTTATAAGTCTGAGCACACACGTTAGAGCGCTGGGCAGATTCTGAATTATACACCATTTGCTTTGTATTCACTTCTTCCCTGGGGAAACCACGCCTTTCCCCTATTAATAAACCTTTCACTGCATAACTTCTTTGGAGCTGGTATTCATTGAATTATTGGTCAGAGGTTATCGCCATTAACAGGCCCTAACTCCCGCAATAACGCCCACAATAACATCGTAAAGCATGCAATAAACACTACATTGTGAAATGTATAGGCAAATTAGAAAATTTTATTAAAGTGGGAGGAGTAAATGGAAATGAGGGCTAGTTAACCTTGTGTGCGATAATGTAACACACACTATTGCATGCACTAGGAAGAGGGGCGTGTTTTATGATAATAGCTTATTTATAGCAAAGTGCGCCATCATAGTGCTTCGCATAGGTATTACCGCAGAGTGCGATAACTTTTCACACATTGCGGTAAGTGCCACAACTGCTGAAATTCCTACCTATAACCATTGGGGGGGGGGGGGGAAGAAAGAGAAAGAGAGAGAGTGAGAGCGACTAGCCATAATGCCCTCATACTAGGTATTTATTTATACCTCTATATGAGGCCCACATAGTTACTAGAGGTGACATTTAGGTAGGAGTTTAGGGGCCAAATTGACATTCAGAGTGAGACATACGAACAGAACAGTGCTCTCTTGTGAAGATCTGATTACCTTCGGAGTAAGGAAATTCACCCAAAGATGAGATTTGTGCAATGTTCTCTCAACCTAGCTTGATGTTACCCAGGTACAGAGTCCATCGGCACTAATCTGGTTAAGCTAACTGGAGAAGTATCCCCACCCTGATTCACCCATTGCCCACCTCCAAGAAATCCAGCTACCTACTTATAAACACTTATCCAGCTAAGTGACGCTAAATATCAGCCTCCGAGGAATTTTTTTTATTTTCTAAAATTCCACATTTTAAAAGTGATAGCCCCAAGTCAGAGTCTACATGCTTGCTTTTTCACTAGTTACTCTCACCTTTGGCTCACGGCATCTAAATTCTGGTGAGCATCTTGTGCTAGAGGCTACTTCTGGGGGATGGAGGCAGTCGATCACATGAACTTAGGAGGCCATCATTTTTCTTTCATCTAACAGTGTCCTCATCCAGCCTCTACAGCACTACAACACCATGAACTGAGGGTTTCTTCCACTTTACAGCTTCTCCACCCCCTGCTCATCTAATCCAGCCATTACAGCAACAGTCACAGACCACGCCTCTTTCTGGAACGTGGTATGTGGGCACTGAATCTGGCCACTAGGTGTCACCATTGTGCAAAGGCTAAGATTCCATCTGAATAGCATAGCAAAGCTGACTATAGTTAGGGACCTTCATTTTTGTTTTTAATTGTTCGTTATTTTTCCCAGGAATTTATCAGGGTTTACTATGGCAAGAAAGAAACAGGAGAAAAATTAGTTGAAAAAAATGACTCATTTTTCCAGGTAAATATTGGAGTTATTTTGGTGGTCAGAAGCCAGGACAATAAATGTTAAACAGATTTTCCCAGTCACGCACATCCCTAGCTCTGTCTCCATCCACTGCCTAGCACAGAGCTTTCCAAAGTTTTCAAGTTGGTGACACACTTTTTAGACAAACATAATTTTCAAAAAAAAAAGAAAAACTCCAGACACAGTAAGAATAGTGATGGGCAGCAACAAAATAAATAAAATTAATACTATCCCTGATCCATCTTTGCCTACAAGAGGGGTTTACTGGAGCATGATCATAGATAATGCTAAAAAGAACCCAAGATGCTCCCTCGGTGGAAGGAGTCCAGAGACATTGCACAACTGCGACACCTAGTGGCCAGATTTAAAGTTCATGATTGTATGGTGCCCCTTGGCATAAACCCCGGCCAAGGCCCGTCACTTGGCTAAAGTAAGTTAGGAGTACAATATAAAATAGAGAAAAAAATCCCTAGGTTCCTGATCCCAGATCTGGTTCTGACTGATCTGCAAGCCCAAAAGAGCAGAAAAAATACTGTCAGAATGAATGAGTGACTAAACATACAAAAAATGGTCAGTAATGGAAAACCAAAGTCTCTGATATGCCTATGGGTTAGGATTTATGACTGCAATTTTTTCGGCTCAATTTAAAAGTCCCAGATAGCGAGCACAAGGCTCTTCCTTACTTTGTCCACCTGCTGTAAATATAGCTGTGCAACCCAGCAGGCCTTCTCAAAGCAAGCGATGACTTCCTCCTCTCTCTCCAGCAGGCGGGCATGGGAGGCGATGGAGGTGGGCAGACGCTCCAGAGACAAACCTAGAAGACGGGGGAGGGACACAGGAAATACGACTGAGCACCCTCTGCTTCAGAGTAACTAAGAGAACCATTCATCATTTAAGGTTATCTTTTTAAAATTAAAACAAGCAGGTTTGCATTGAACACGCTTCCAGGCCTCTAGATCAAGATTAACCATCTGTTCGTGAAAAGCTAATAAAAGGTTGCATACCTCACATGCCTGATAAAACAGTTCCTGGTACCAGGACTTCCAATACTGTACTATAATAAATAGTCTCTCTCGGACATCAAAAGGGGGCAATTTTCAAATAGCCGGCCTAGTTACAAACCTCGCAAACATTTTTAATGTGACTCTATGCAAATTTTCACAGAGAAACTAGGCATGTTGATTCTCTTTGAAAAGCAGCATAAAGCATGCCTACTCCGCACAGCCACAGACGTTGCACCTGGACGCAGCTGAGGGGATTAAATAGTGCACGGACCTGGGGAAAACAGCTCTTCCCCTCCGCAAACAGCTCGCCTAAAAGCACACTCGCTAAGGACAGCCGCATGGACTTCTAGCCTGCCAGAGAAGGGCAAGCTGAAGACGAGAGACATTTTACCCGGTGCAATGGCTTTTGAAATGTGTCCTCTGCAAGAGATGTGTGCAAGTGAACGGGACAGGCCCAGAACTGAAAAAAACCAGCAACATGAAGAAATGCTTCTGGTACAGCGGAAGTAAACATTTAAAAAATTCCTGTAGCAAAAAATAAGAACATATTTGAAGCAGAGAAATGGCATAGGTACATGCAAACAGCACACGTGCATTTAGTCTGAACAACTCTCATTTGGGATTGTTTTTTTTCTTTATCACAGAAGTAACAGGCTCTGATCTTTATCACGAAGAAGATTTCCTTCCCCTTTCTTCACCCCAGCCTACCATCTACAACAAATGGTTTTTTTCACTTTCTTTCTGTAGTGTCTTTTCATCTGCTCCCCCCCAGGTCTGTCTCACAGCCCGTGGCCCACCACACAACAATAACACGGCTTCCACACGATCACTTCTAAGTCGGCCTAGTTTTGCTGACAAAACAATTTATTTCTTCCTCCAGTTCTCACTTCCCCGCTGAATACTAAAGACACATCTCAACTAATAGATTTACAAGGGAGAAAAAAAACAAACCTGAAACCAAATTAAAAAAAAATCATTGTTGCAGTAGAATGCATCATGTTTCATACACGTTCTTTATCCGTGAATGAATATACAAACAATGCCATTTGAGGACATTTCAAAAAATAAATATATAAATACAGAAGCCACTACTGCTTGATTTTATTATAATAAAATTTCACTTCCTTAAGTTTTAGTACCGATGTTTTGATGACCTCGGAACATCTGAAATGCCAGGGCTGTGTTGTTTTTTTAATCAGTAGGCCCTGGGTGTAGTTATACTCTGTTTGGTTTGGCTCAGCAGAAGGGAAGGAGGAAATACATAAAAGCAGAATTCTGGGCGGCTGGCTGACATGAGAGAGTCACCCAAAAGTAAAATGTGGCTGTGACAAACAGAGGTCATTCCACTCTTTTAGACTGTTTCTGCACTGCTTCAATGTACATCCTCCTCTCCTGTCACACACACACACATACCCTGCTGATTTCTTCCTAACTTGAGGAAATCTATCATCTTTCATTGTAAATGCAATCTTAATAAAAACATCCAACCTATTTGCCTCCTTGGAAGAGAACCAGACTGTAAATAGGACTGGCTGCTGATGACAGTAATTAACTAACTAGCTGGTGTAAAGATTTCTGCACTGGCCAGGGCTTTCCTTATTCACATGGAGGGATGAGCTGGGATTTTTTGAGCTATCACACAGGAGAAACTCTGGGACTTGCAAATTCCACTCCCTCTCTGTGACAAGTCACTTCCTTCAGCCAGGGCTGGAAAAACACTTCGAAAAGTTATACACTGCACTAGACCAAACACTTTTAGGATTCAGGAAAATATTTTTTTTCTTCCCTAATTTTTAAATTTTTCAAAATTTGTTTTTTATTATTGTTTTATTTTTTTATTTATTTATTTTTAAAATATTTTTGCTTTACTCTTCTCTCCAGGCCTCTTCTTCTCCATGCGGTCTAGCAGCAGGGTGCTCTTCTAGGTTGTAGTAGTGAATCCCCTTGAGTGTGGCCTACCAACATGGGGTGAACAGAGCCTGCAGATCCTCCTCTATGAGGCCCAGCAACACTGGATTGTCCACTGCTATGCTTGATGTCTCAGAGGCTGCCTCACGCTTCAGCAGCTCAGCTGGCATTCAGGCTGGCGGCAGCCTCTTCCTTCTGCCCAGGATTTGGGTTACCTATGGCAACTGTAGTAGAGGCTCTTGTTGAGCGCTGGGCAGGGCTAGGCTAGGCACCCAGGAAGTTTCCAGCCCTGCATCAGTCTCAATTTACTACATTGACATAAGGTACAAACAATCAGAGCATTGTTCCTCATCGTTTTTGGTAGTCATCATGATCGGATACAAATACAGTGTGAAGAATACCCTAAACAGAACCAAATTCTGTGTGCTTCACACTCCATCAAACTTTAAGGAAAATTTCCTTCACAATGTAAATAGCAGAAGAGATGCAACCAATGGCATTACAGAATATAGTTTGCAAAATTACAGAAGTCTCCTGCTACCTGCTTGTGAGTTTATAAGTTTTAAATTAAAAAGAGAGCAGCATCACTATTTTCAATACTCATATTACCTGCAGGTACAAAGATCATACCAGCTCTACTAAATTCTCTGTAAGACTCTTGTTAGCAGTCAAGTACCCCCAATATAATGCAAAAAGTACTCTCAACGCAATCTACTCTCAAGTATAAGGCAACTGTAACCTGCAGACCGGGAGGACTTACTGGCCTGAAGAGACAGAACCACAGACAGCAGGGAGAGTCTGAGCTTCTGCACCATTTACTATGATCTGCAAGTGCATTAGATCAACTCCACAAAGCAAGCCACTTTACAGCATTATAGAAGCTTGCTAGAAAAACCACATTTTTCTCAAAATGCTCAATTACACACACACAAAGAAAACTGAAGACACACACATGCCCATACCACTGATGTACGCTATCATTACGTACAATCAGGCTGTAACACATTCCAGCATGTCACACAAAGGGTTGGTGCTTTACCTACCAGCGGAGAGTTATCTGTTCCTTCACAGAGCTCCCGTTCCCTAACAAGCTGGTGGGCACACTGAAAAGAGCAGAAAGCAGCAGACAGATAGCAAGATTATAGAAACAGAAAAGAACTGAAAGCAATCAAGAAAAATTACATTGTGTTTTTCAATCCTATAATTAGACTTTTCTGCTGGGGGGGGGGGGGGGGGATGTTATCAGCCTTAGTCAATGGCTGGGAAGGTGCAGTGACCTTAAAATGCAAAGGGAAGGCCACAGAGAAGCACAACAGACAAAACAGCAGAAGAGGGCAGAAGCTCGCATTTCTGAGAAATTCTTTTTTTTTTTTTTTTTTACTTTGAATAGCTTTCTAGTAAAAAAGCTGCGAGTCAGCCCGGGAATATTTTGTGCGACAATTTTGTACAAGAAGAATTTAGTGTACCAGTGCCAAAATCATGAAGCAGCAAGTTTCAATGTGCAGAACCTCATGAAACATCTTTCTAACTCTCCTTTTTTTTTTGTCTGGTCTGTCTTTTGTTCTTCCATTTGTTTTTTTCTCTCATTTTACTGTTTTCTTTCATTTCTTCTTCTTTTAATGTCATTTTCTTGGCTTTTTCTCTTTTCCAATCTAACCTCTCCCCTCCACAGGGCCATTTTTAGGAGGGGGTGAGACAAGCTGGGCAATTGTCTGTGGCCCCCCCACCCACACCCCACCACGAGGGGCCCCTTTAGAAAAGCCAAGTTATGTCACCGAAGCAGAGCTTCAAGGCGCCTGGCACTGGCTAGGCCTGCCCTGGGCTTCTGTATAACTGATGCTGGCCCTGCTCCCTCTAACCCATTTCTTCCATCTCCCTCCAAACCTCCATCCACAACCTTTCTCCACCAAACCTCGTCTTTCAACAACCTTTTTAACAAATTCTTCCATGTCCGCACCCTTACTCTTAATTGTCCTTACTTTTTTCCCCTCGCAACCTGCCTGGGTGTTTCTTGCATTTCCTGCAGCTTTGGGGCCATGCTGGATGATCCTCTGCTCTTTGGGGTCACGGGAAGGAGATCTCTGGGCCCACACTGCCTGTTCCTCTGCACTCTGGGTTTATGGGGGAAGAGATCTCCGAGGCCCATACCACAGTGGCTGCTCCTCTGTACTCTGGGTCCAGAGGACGGAGGTTTTTGGGCTCACACTGGCTGCTCCTCCGCACTCTGGAGCCCCCAAGGCAGGTACCACACTAATGTATGTTAAAGTATTAATGCAGCACAAACAGCTGAAAAGCACACTCCAAAAAGGGGATTTTGTTTAAAACAGAAGACAACCTTAGTTATTTAAACTATAATTCCCCCCCCCCCACCCACCAACGATCACGTCTGCGCTAAGATACCAAGTATACCTGCATAAAAAAGTCTTGTTATTCAACTGTTTCCAATATGTTAAACCAGATATTGTTAGCTGATCGGGATTATTTGTGGGTCAGTATTGTGACAGTGTTACTTATTAGCAAAGGGATCATCATGTTTGTTCATGTATTAACGTTTTCTGTTAAACACTTGCACACTGTTTACCTGTTTAACACTAATATACTTAATAAAAAACTTTAAATTAAAAAAAAAACAAAAAAACAGAAGACAACCATAATAATAATAGGTGCATACTTTTTAATCCAAAAAATGAACAATAGAAGAGATATTAGAACAAAAAAAAGAAAGCAGTTCTAGCAATAAGCATGAACAAGGAAAGAAAGCCAAGAGACAGGCACATTGATAATTTGAAGGATTCAGCTAGTACAAGTGTTTATACCAGCTGAAACCTCTCAGCTTGGTAGAAGACCTTGAGACCACAGCATTTCTGTCAGCCATTTGTGTGTGCCAGACTGGCAGCAATGGAAAGGGGACTCCTCGGTGTATTTACAGATTAGGCCTAACAGCAGTCTCCGTGGTGGGAGGGAGCAAGTCTCGAGGCAAGAGGGAAGCGGGCCTTCTGTGCTCACTCACTCTAGAGGCCCCTCTTCCGAGACAACTGATTCAAGTGCAGAGCAGCACCAAGCGTGATGGTGATCCTCGGCAATTTGCACCCTCCTCTCACTAGCAAGTGGGCCGCTGCAAGTACTGTTAACCGCCTAGAACTGGTGATAAAGCAGTATCCAAGCATTTCAAATAGATTAATAATTCACCTGATCTAGGACAGAGACTGTCTCTGTCAGACCCAGTCAGACTTGGATTTGCTTCCATGAAATATAAACACAAGTCCTACACTGTAGGTAAACAAAGATGTACTTGGATACTGATAAGCAAATACTAAAAGTCAAATCATATGGACTAGTAGAGGAGGGGAAAAAAAAAACACTCCAACATTTTTACAGCATGACAACAGTTGGACACACATTTTTCCTGTATACACAGATGACTAAACAAGCAGAGAAACGTTTTATTAACCAGAGCGGTAGGTCTCTGCCTGGCACATGGCACTGTAATCATGTACAAAGCCTTTTTACCTTTGATAACAAAAGCTTCAGTCACCAGGCGCATCTGATACAAAGGTTCATCTTCAATTGGGAGGTCGTCAATTCCTGCCCGAGCATACATGCTGACAGCATCTCTGTACGAGCCCTCCACGTAATGCAGCTTCCCAAGAATCAGCATGGCTTCAGTCATATATTTCGGCTGTAAAAACAAGCGCATATTCAGTGCCCGAGTACTTGGAAACAGTTGAGGGGAATTTTGTCGTCATTTTTATTGTAAAGGACTCTTTTATATGAAAATGCAGATACCCGAAAAAAAAGCAAATCTGGACTTCATCAGTCGTTCCCAATTCATAGTGCAACATACCTTCCACTAATTTCAGTGAAGGAAAGAAACACTACAGATCTACAGATTCAGGCATGTTACAACGTAAAGCACAAGAAAACCAAGATGATGAAAGACGCCTTGTAATTCAGAATTTTCCGTTGATCTCTGTGTGTCTGTGTATGCAGAGATCGAAACACATCCAGGCAGACAGAGAGCAATGGCAGACCAGATTTATACTTAAAAAGAACTACTACAGTAACATTTATGGCTGATATTCAAAGAAAGCTGAGCACCTGGGGCAGGAGTCTCAGTTTCGAGCACCTATAATCCAGCACATTTTCAGCTGATAATTCCCCTAGGTTTAGGTGCCTAAGGTTAAGGCTGCCAGTTTTACACCGCCATCCAGGCACCTGAGTTAGGAGCCGAGCACTGAAAACCAAGACCAGGTGCAGAGCTTATTTCCCCTGGACTTGACCCCGTCCACATTTTCGGGACCTAAATGCAGGTGCTCAGCAGGGCAAGATTTTCATTCAGAAAGCTCTAGGTGCCTGACTTTTCTGAAATTTGGCACACAGGACCGAAGTATCGATCCTTCTCAGTCTCCCAAACTAGTTTGTGAACCAGAAGTGCATGAGAAACCATTCTTTGTACAACATATTTTTTTTCCTATTTACCTAAATAATAGTCAGCTGTGATTGCTAAACCTTCTTAAAGGTAAAACTAAAACATGCTCTTTTAGATAATTTTAGAATAGGAGTAGCCTATTGGTTAGAGCAATGAGCTACGAAAAGGGGAAACCAGGCTTGAAATGGCAATGCTGCTCCTTGTGACCTTGGGCAAGTCACTTTACTCTCCATTGATTCAGATACCAGCTTAGATTGCAAGCCCAATGGAGAAAGGGAAGTACCTACAGTACCTGAACGTAATCCGCTTTGACCCGCTGAAAAGTAGAATATAAATAAAATAAAAATAAATTTGGAATTTTGGCAGGTTTTGAGAAAGTTGGGTTTAAAGTCTGCCTAACACACGTCCAGTAAAAAATAAAGGGACCTTTTGGTATCACCACAGGAGAACGGGGCAATGTAATATCCTTAATTCTCCTTTTACAAAATGAAGCAATCCCCAGTAGGGAGATGCACCACCACCATCTGCTGGAGACGGAGAATACTGGCAGGCTGATGTCACTGCAGGGGTATATGTACTGTGACATCATTTGCTCTGTCTCCATCTGCTGGTATAAGAGCATAACTCACTTATTCTGGATTCATCTGACTGGAAGCTAAGAAAAGATCTTTTTGTGACAGAATTTTAACATCAGTATTTACTGATTCCAATCTGTAAATTCCCAGGAGATTAATTTATTGAAAGATATTTAAAAAATTAGAAAATAAAAGAAGTGTTGCTGCTTCCCCAGTACAGTTTTTTGGAAACCATTCCATCTGATCTGTACTTTGCACTTCAAGCACCTTGCCAATGACCCCTTCCCTTCACACCTGATCTGAGAACATTACCTTCGGTTAATGGACAAACTATTGCATCTTCTCTATTTACACATGTCAAGTCTCTTTCATTGCTGACCTCTACCTGATAGGGAGATATTTAACATCATGGAAAATATTCACACTGCATTTAGGACATGTAGGCCCAACAGAAAACAGCAGGAACAAAAAAGGCCAAGTCACAGGGCCCGATTTACCAGCATTTTGCCCATAAACACAGAATAGGGGAAATAAAAAGCCATAGTAAATTAGACCCTATGTGCTTTATCTCTGATATAAACAGTATGGTGTCAAAAAAAAAAAAATAAAATAAAGGCAAGCAGCCAAATCTTCAAGTAATGCAGGACATATGTACAAACCCCTCACTAGCAGTTAATGGAGACTGCTTACTAAAGAAAAAAAATATGTAATTTTAGTTCTACTGAAACATTTTTCAACAGCGAGGTGAGAATTTTTGTAGGTGGTCCTTGGGAGGTAAACAAGAGAGAGGTCGCATGTTAATGGTAATGGTGTAACCAAGCGTCCTAGTCTACACCAATAGGGCTTGCAGTGCCCAGAACATGTACGGAGCAGACGAGCACCTGGGCAATGAGCTGACATCACAGTTATATTCTGCAGCTGCACAGCAGCAGCCTCAACCCGGTGAGGATTTGTGTCTGTTGACATGAAGTACTTACTAATAAGTTCCCTCTGTTTAGAATACTTGTCAAACACCTTTTGGCCTCCCTCATTTTGGGCTCATACTTTTCCATTAATGGAGTAGAGTCCTTCAGTTTGGCAACGTTTTCCTTCAAGCACAGCTCCAGCAAGGCCTCTGCAAGGAGCAGATTCCCAAAGTCATCTGCAAGAGATGAATTTAAAGAACAAGCAGTCACTCGGCACAGCATTCCCATATATAGTACAGGAAGAAAAACACAAACCAGCATCTTATCTGATGGCATCTGAACCCTGGCCAACATCATTTTCCATCTCAAAATGGATTTAATTCAGACAAGATGGCATCTGACTTAGAAATTACAACAGGGAATAAGTCAAAGTTTATTTCCTATTTCAACCTAAGTGTTTCCTTTCCAGCTCCCAGTACTCTGTACACACTGGCTATTGTGTACAGTACTAGATCTGATAAACCAGAATATTCTGGTATACGGCTACAAGCAGGAGAGTCTTTGGAATGATTAGAAACCCAGAAAATGCCATTTCTGGTGGGCAACTGTCAGGTAAATGGACAGCAGAGAGATGAATTGAATTATATTCCCCAATCTGGAAAGGACAATTAAAAGTCCCCAGTTAACAGCTTTTAATAATTATGTGGAATAGTTTGGCACGGCTATCCATTCTAACATAGGGAGATGTGAGAAGAAGTTTTAAATTCCAATCTATATGGTTAAAGTTCCAGGTGCTCATACACTAATCAAGGTTTATAGTTTCCTTAATTCAATGTTGCATCTTTATTGATAATGCAATAAAATTATAGATCCAATGATATTGTCACTGTACCATATCAAAATTTTCAAACACTGTGATCCCCCGACATGACCATGTTTCGCCTGTCGGCTTCTTCAGGAGGGACTAAGCTTAGACGACTGAACAAGCTAACTTCACAGCAATATATGAACATAAAATCATAAGATTTGCCATACTAGATCAGACCAAGGGTCCATCAAGCCCAATATAATGTGTCCAACAATGGCCAACCAAATCACAAGGCAAGTACCCAAACATTAAATGAATAGATCTCAAGCTACTATTCCTTATTGATTAATAGCAGTATATGGACTTCTGCTCTAGGAACTTATCCAAATCTTTTTTAAACCCAGCTACACTAACTGCTGTAACCACATCCTCTGGCAATGAATTCCATAAATTAATTATGCATTGAGTGAAAAAGAATTTTCACCAATTTGTTTTAAATAAGCTACTTGCTATTCTTCATGGAGTGCCCCCTAATCCTTCTATTATCCAAAAGAGTAAATAACCGATTCACATTTACCCATTCCTTTCATGATTTTATAGACCTATCATCATATTCCCTCTCAGCCGTCTCTTCTCCAAGCTGAACAGCCCTAACCTCTTTAGCCTTTCCTCATAGGGGAGCTGTTCCATCCCCTTTAAAAAAAATTTTGCCCTTCTCTGTATTTTCTCCAGTGTAACTATATCTTTTCTGAGATGTGGCGACTAGAACTACACACAGCCTTCAAGGTGCGGTCTCACCATGGAGCGATACAGAGGCATTATGACATCCACCATTTTATTTGTCATTCCCTTCCTAATAATTCCTAACAATTTTTACTTTTTTTTGACTGCCATAGCACACTGAGCCGACAATTTCAATATATTATCCACTCTGACGCCTAGATCTCTTTCCTAAGTGGTAAATCCTAATATGGAACCTAACATCATGTAACTACAGCAAGGGTTATTTTTCACTACATGCACCACATTGCACTTGTCTACATTAAATTTCATCTTTCATTCGGACGCCCAATCTTCCAGTTTCATAAGGTCCTCCTGAATTTATCACAATTCACTTGAAATTTAACTACATTGCATAATTTTGTGTCATCCGCAAATTTAAGCACCTCACTTATCGTGCCCCTTTCCAGATCATTTATAAATATATTAAAAAGCACCAAGCCTAATACAGATCCCTGAGGCACTCCACCATTTACCTTTTTCCACTGTGAAAACAGACCATTTAATCCTACTCTGTTTCCTGTCTTTTAACCAGTTTGCAATTCACAAAAGGATATTGTCTCCTATTCTATGACTTTTTAGTATTCTTTGAAACAGCTCATAAGGGATTTTGTCAAACGCCTTCTGAAAATCCAAATATACAACATCTAAAGGTTCACCTTGGTCCACTTTTATTCATCCCTTCATAAAAAAGTAGGAGATTTGTAAGGCAAGACATCCCTTGGGTAAATCCATGCTGGCTGTGTTCCATTAAACCATGTCTATTTGAATGTTCTGTGATTTTATTCTTTTTATCAACAGTTTCCACACTTTTTCCCAGCATTGAAGTCAGGCTCACCAATCTATAGTTTCCCAGATCTCCCCTGAAGCCCTTTTAAATATTGTGGTTACATTGGCCACCCTTCAGTCTTCAAGTACAATGGATGATTTTAATTAGGGATGTTCATTTGTTGCAACGAAATAGGAAATAGAGACAATATTTCCTATTTTGTCGCAGTTCGGAAGTCCCCGAAAATGATAGGAAACCCCCCCAAAATTTTGTGTGGTTTTATTATCGTTTTCGGGGGGGGGGGGGGTGAGCAAGGGCATATAAAAAAGCCAAACAAACCCAAACCCACCCCAATCCTTCAGATTTAATTAATTACAATCTCCTACCCTCCCGACCCCCCCAAAACTTGCCTAAAGTCCCTGGTAGTCCAGCGGGGGTCCCAGGAGCGATCTCCCCCTCTCGGGCCTTCAGCTGCCACCAATTAAAATGGCACCGATGGCCCTTTTCCCTTACCATGTGACAGGGTCTATCGGTGCCATTGGCCGGCACCGATAGACCCTTATAAACTATATAAGGGACAAATATATCCTTATAAACTGAATCCCTCTTCCTTGCACTATTATATAAGAACATGCCATACTTATGGCTGGCCCAGCATCCTGTTTCCAACAGTGGCCAGCCATAAGAACCTGGCAAGTGCCCAAAAACTAAGTCTATTCCATATTACCGTTGCTAGTATTGCCTCATCCATGCATAGACACCCCGGAGCTCTGCCTGCCTTTGGGGATCTGCGCCTGGAACAGGAAGCATTTCAGAGAATGATATCCTGGAGATTCTGGTTTTCAGTTTTCTACGTAAGATCCTAAATTTGGCTTCCAGAACCTCCCTCCCACATTTTCCTATGTCATTGGTGCCCACATGTACCATGACAGCAGGTTCCTCCCCAGCACTGTCTAAAATTCTATCAAGGTGACGCATGAGGTCCACCATCTTTGCACCAGGTAGGCATGTTAACAGGCAATCCTCACACCTATCAGCTACCGAACTATCTACATTCCTAATAATTGAAACACCAACTATGATGGCCGACCTAACCCTTCTGTCCTGGCGAGTAGCCCTTGGAGATACATCCTCTGTATGAGAGGTCAATGCATTACCTGGAGAGCAGGTCCTTGCTTACAGGATCATTTCCTGCTGCACCAGGTTGATGTTCTCCAACCAAGTCCAGGGCTGCCAGACTGGAGTTAGGACTTGGCTACTATGGTCCCTGAAGGTCTCATCTATATACATCTGTCTGCCTCAGCTCCTCCAGGTATGCCACTCTATCCTCCAGAGATCGAACTCATTCTCTGAGAGACAGGAGTTCTTGCACCAGGTGCACACATACAATCTCTCATCAGTGGGTAAAAAATTATACATGTGACACTCGATGCAAAAGCCTGGAAGACCCTCCTCTTGCTGCTGGACTGCTGCCTTCATCTTAATTTTGTTCAGTTCCTAGTTAAGTTTACTTTGCTATGGGAGTAGGAATGCATACAATTTGAGTCCTTTAAATTTATTAGTGTTTTCACTATTTATCTGGTAGTGACCTATAAAGGGATGATTACATTCTTGATAAGGCCTGGGGCAATCCTGTGTTTGAGTTAGAAGGCTAATTTTTTTTTTTTTTTTATAATGTGAAAATGTCTTACCTATAAATCAAAGGATGAACTAGGGGTGGACGGGAGAGAAATCAAGACATCCAAACTCTTGGCTTCTGCCTGCCTTCTGACTAGCTATTTAATCAAGACACCCAAAACATACCCCAATAGTTTACTTCTCCCCAAAACTTTAAGTTCTAAAATTTCCCAAAGTGGTACTTACCTATTTTCTTCAGCCACCAGCAAAGTGATCCTCTCCTCTCAGTGCTCCCACAAGATCTAATATTATGCCACGAATCAGCACACAACAAGAAATGTATGTCATTTGTTCTATTTGCAGAAAACACAGAATGAGCTAATTCACTTGCTCTCACTCCTTTTTCTGGTACCAACCAGTAATTTTTCTCTTATCCTGTCAATTAATTACCTGAAGTGTCTACTATGGTATTACTAATAAATCTGCTCCTGAAACTTTACTTGATTCCACAGTAATTAAATTTATCTAAATTGCTTCCTTGTGATACTCTGCCAACCAATGTCCACCCCCCTAACTAGTGAGTTAGTCTATAAAGTTAGAAGTGAAGATAGGGGTGGGGGGGGGGGGGTTCCTTCCTTCAGTTCTTCCTTTCTAAAACTAAGTAGAAAAAATGCCTAAGAAACAAAAACAAAGCAATGCAAGAAATCCTTTTTTCAAAAGTTAAAACAAAAATTTATTAATAGAAATTATCCCCCTCAAAGTAAGGTCTCCGCAGTTGAATTCAGCCAGAAAAGCATACCTTTTGTAGTTTAGCTTGTTCAGTCATTTAAGCTTAGTCCCTCCCTAGGCGAAACATGGTCATGTTGGGGGATCACAGTGTTTGAAACTCTGTCATGGTAGTGACCATATTGTTGAAACTATAATTTTATTAAGTTATCAATAAAGATGCAACACTGAATGAAGGAAACTGTAATCCTCGCTTAGTATGTGAGCACCTCGAACTTTAACCAGATAGTTTGAAATTAAAACTACTCCTTACATCTCCCTATGTTAGCTTGGATATCCATGTGAAGTTTGACATCCACCTGATGACTTTACAGCTATCCATTCACCAAAATATAAATTACTCTCAGAATGTATCAATCAACTGAAACAAAAATGTGATATTAGAAGGCAGCAGGGACAGCAACTGTTTTCGGCCCAACAGGGAGGACAGAGGTGCTTTGGCCTGCCAGGGACAGCGAGAAATAGCGAATCTTTGTCCTCACCTACAGCCTCAAGATTTTTGCCACCCTAGGCACATTCCAAGTGTGCCTGTGCAAAAATCCAGGGTTGGATGCAAGTGGCATCCTTTTCATTTGCTAAGGATACAAGATGGTGTGTGCATGCGTGAATTTGTAGCTTAATCAAAAGAAACAAGGCCAAAAATACCACAATGAAATATCATCATGAAGTTGGAACATGCGCCAATGATCTGATATTAGAAGTCCTCTTAGTCATATTAGGATATTGCAGAGTTTGTTCTTTTTCCCCAAGTATATTGTAACAAGGCTATCCAATCAAAGAACAATGAGAGTTTAAAAGCCTCCTACACACATTGAAATGTATAACCTTGTGGCAAATATATATTTCCCCAAGTTCTCAAAATATATTTTAAAATTCATAGGTAGCCTTTCCACAAGCCCTAATTATGGTACACCAAGAGGTTTTTATCAATTAAACAGACATGTTACTCCTTGCCCATCATGAGGACTCTTGGGGGATCCTCTAATCTGGCAGGAGTAAAGGTATTTCTGCTAGTATTTGTATCAAGCACCTCACTGTCTAACAAATGTTCAGATCTGTAAACTAAATTATCTTTGATGTTAATTATATGCATTGAGTCTCAAATTATGATGGAATACAAAGCACGTGCTTTGAAGATCTTATGAACAAAAATAGACAAGAGGTGCTAAAAGGAAACCTTTGGCAGACACAATGGGTCACCAAGGTGTATAGACTTTTGGAAGTAAATAAATAGCTGGTACCTATAGAATAGAAATATCTAAAAGTGAACACTGCTTCATGATCAAATCGCCCCCAGATTTTCCCAAATAAAATCAAGGACTGAATTTCACTAGGATCAGAGAGGACTTTTGTTGTAAGAAGAATCAGACAACTGATGCCAAATTTCAGCAATATGCATGAACCTGCTTAAAACCACAGCAGTGCCCCTCTGTCAGCAGGTTGCATGACAATCATTTTCCAAGATAGATCTAAGGGCTTCATTTTCCTTCTTAGACAAAATTGAAAAAAAAAAATCTTATGTGATTTTTGCTCCTAAACACTATCTTATAAAACCAGTTGGTAAAAGGTGTGGGTATACAGATCCTCAGGACCAGGAAGAACTCAACACATTTATTTTCTTAATTAATGACAGATATACTGGCTCACATGTATATTTTTGGGAAAAAAATAGTTTTAATTGCAAAGTTCATAAAAACTGATAAAGAATCCAGTACAGTCGTTAGAAGAAAGACTCTTATTTACTTTGTCCATAAGCAACTATGATGTTTTACCATTCATAAGGATTTTGGAGAAAAATTTACAAAAGCAGTGTTGCTTACCTATAACAGGTCCTCTCCAAGGACAGTAGGATGTTTGTCCTCACACATGAGTGATATTAAGAGATGAAACCCGATGTAAAAAAAACTTATGTCAAAGTTTCTAGAAACTTTCACTTGACACACTGAGCATGCTCAGCATGCCCTATACCACGCGTCCATATAGAGTCCTTCTTCAGAAACCCAACTCCGCAGGGTGGCAGTTGGGTTTCGTGAGGACTAAAATCCTGCTGTCCTTAGAGAACACCAATTAATTACAGGTAAGCAACTCTGCTTTCTCCAAGAACAAGCAGGATGGTAGCCCTTACACATGGGTGAATCCCTAGCTCCCAACACAAAAGGGGGACCAACAGACACCCAACCAGGTGCCAACGGGCACAATACAGGTGCTGTTGGTTGCAGAGGGGGAGACAGTCTGAACCCAAACAGAGGGCCCTAGGTAGGGAAAGTTGGATTCTACACATCAAACAGGTTCCTGAGGACAGACTGGCCAAACCTACTGCATGTCGGCCATCCCTATCCAGACAGTAATGGGATGTAAATGTGTGGCGAGAACTCCATGTCACAGCCTAGCAGATCTCCTCCATGGTGACTGCTCACAAGTGGGCCACTGAGGCTGCCATGGCTCTGACACAATGAGCCTTGACATGAGCTCCAAGATGCAATCTGCTAGTCAATTGGATATTGTCGTTTGGCAATGACAACACCCAACCTATTCTTATCAAAAGAAACAAAAAGTTGGGTGGACTGTCTGGGCTTCTGTCTGCTCCAGATAGAAGGACAAGGTTCGCTCACAGTCCATTCTATGCAGTGCTCTTTCAGCTTGGTGCGAATGGGGCTTGGGAAAGAATACTGGCAGAACGATTGCCTGATTAAGATGGAAATCCGTTGCCACCTTAAGCAGGAACTTAGGGTGCATACACAAGACTACCCTATCATGATAGAATTGGGTATAAGGTGGATAAGTCAATAAGGCCTGGAGCTCACTGACCCTGCGTGCTGAAGAGACCGCCACCAAAAATATGAATTTCGAGGTTAGGTACTTCAGGTCACAGGTGCGCAGCGGCTCAAAAGAAGCTTTTATCAGCTGAGCTAAAACCACGTTGAGGTCCCAAGACACAGCAAGCGGTCTTATGGGAGGCTTCAAGTGAAGTATAAAATGGGCAACTATAGGCTGAACAGAGAAGGGCATACCATGTATATTGTGGTGGTAAGTGCCAGTCACACTAAGATGGACCCTAATGGAGACAGTTTTTAAGCCATCATCCAATAGGTGTAGAAGGTAATTAAGCAGTTTTTGTATGGGGCAGGAGAACAGATCTAGTGCCTTCTGCTCACCCCACACGGAAAACCTCCTCCACTTCAATCCACATGACTTTGTAGCGGAAGGCTTTCTAGAAACCACCAGGACCCAAGACATCTTCTGAAAGATTGAGTGGCTGCAGAATTAACCTCTCAACAGCCAGGCTGTGAATGACAGGGCCTGGAGGCTGGATGCTGCAGCCTGCCTTGATCCTGTATGATGAGATCCAGGGAAGTCCCCAGACTGATCAGTCTCTGGATGGACAACTCCCAAAGGAGTGGAAACCAGACCTGTCTCGGACAATGAGGGGCTATGAGAATCACAGTCCCTCTGTCCTCACGAAGCTTGAAGAGAGTCTTCTCCATTAAGGGAATTGGAGGATACTCATACAGAAGACCTGTCCCCCAATGGCGGGCGAGGGCATCTGAAGCTTGTTTGCTGTCTGTCCTGTGCAAGTAGCAGAACTGAGGCACCTTCCTTTTGCAGAGAGACGTAAACAGATATACATCCGGGCTCCCCCAGAGGCAGAATATTCGATTTGCTACCTTCTTGTCCAGGGACCACTCGTGGGGTCTGAAGGTCCGACTCAACCTGTCCGCTACCTCGTTCTCCATCCTGGCCAGGTGCATGGCCCTGAGCACCATCCCATGGGAGAGGGCCTCGACCAGATCTGGACCACTTTCTTGACACAAGAGGTACAATCCTGTGCCTCCCTGCTTATTGACATACCACATTGCTACTTAGGTCTGGGTCAGGACAACTTTGTTGGACAGCCGATCTCTGAAAGCCCATAGTATGCACCTGATTGCCCGGAGTTCCAGGTAGTTGATTTGACATGAATGTTCCTGAGCAGACCATAAGCCCTGGGTGACAAGCCCATCCACAGGGTAGACGCATCTGTGGTTAACACAATTTGAGTGGGAAGACTCCGAAAGGTAATTCCCTGTTCCAAATTGGAAAGTACCTGCCACCAGGTCAAGGAGTGACTTGAATGTGATCTTGGAGGCTCCGTGTGGCTTGCCACCACTGAGACCTGAGGGTCCCTTGGGCTCTGTGCATGTGTAATCATGCCAAGGGAGTAACATGGATGATTGCGCCATGCAGCCCAACAATCTCAACATGTGCCAAGCCAATACCTGCTGGCTCTGTTGAACCTCTGCCACAATGGCTGCTACTAAGACAGCCCTCTGGCACGGCAGAAAGGCCTTGGCCTGTGCCATGTCTAGCAGGGCTCCGATGAAGTCCAATTGAGGACACGGACTGAGATGGGACATTGAGTAGTTGAGAACGAAATCTAGTGTTTTCAACATCAGAATGGTGAAGCGCATAGACCTGGTTGCCCCTGCCTGAGACATACTCTTGACCAGCCAATCATCCAGATAGGGAAAAAAACATGCACTCCCAGTCTGCAGAGGAGCACCACCACCACAGCCAGACATTTTGGGAATACCCATGGAGTGCATGCAAGCCCGAAAGGCAACACCCGGTACTGGAAGTGCTGTTTTCCCACCACAAATCTGATATACTTCCTGTGACCTAGAAAGATCTTAATATGGGTATATGTGTCCTTTAAGTTGGAGAAGTATAGCTAATCTCCTTTTTACGAAAGGGGGATAAAGGTGCCCAGGGAAACCATTTTGAACTTTTCTTTTTTTTAGAAATTTGTTCAAGGCCCTCAGGTCTAGATAGGATGAAGTCCTCCTGTTCTCTTTGGAATCAGGAAGTACCTGGAGTAAAATCCCCATCTTCTCTGCTGTGGTGGAATGGGCTCGACCGCTCTGGCCACTAAGACAGAGGACAGCTTCACTAGCAGTACTTCCTGATGCACTACTGGCCCATGATATGGGCACTGAGGGCAATTTGATGGGATACTCAATAGATTTAATTGGTACCCCTGACAGACGATGGACAGAACCCATTGGTCTGAGGTTATTCTATGCCACTGGTTCACAAAGAACAGCAGCTTGCTCCCGACCAGAGGATCCATCGCCCCGGGTATGGGCGACTGGCTGATATTCCCTGCGGCCCAGTCAAAACCTCGTCCCCGGGTTTGACTGAGGATCTGGCTAGGGCTTGGGAGCTCTCTGCTGCCTGGGGCAGCTGTGAGAGCTCTGATGAGGAAGGCATTGAGGAGGCAGAGGATAGTACTTTCTTTGGCAAAAGAAGAAGGACTTCCTTAGCCCCCTGCCTCAACGGCCTTCTGGAAGAAGACGACGGGTTTGGAGCCCTGGCGGAGAGTTGGCGGGTCTCATGATGGTCCCGAAGTTGTGCCACAACGCCCCTCATCCTATCTCCAATGAGATTCTCCCCCTGCACCTCTGGTTTGAGTTCCAAAGCCTGCAGCCATGCCATTCTATGGACACAGATTCCCACTATAAAGACTCTCTATGCAGTCTCAAAAACATTGTAGGCCTCACAGGCCTCAGGTTTTCCACACTCCAAACCCTTGAGTACCTGCGACACGAGGGAGTTTAGCTGCTGTTGAGGCAGCTGCTCAGCCACCCCCTGCACCTGCTTCCAGATGTCCCATGAATATTGGCTCATGTAGAACTGGTAGGCAGCGGTGCGGGCAATAAGCGTGGCACCTTGGAATACCTTATTCCCAAGAGCTGCCAGTGCTCTGTGGTCCTTCCCCAGGGGTGAAAAGGAGTGGGTCTGAGTGTTCTTGGCCCTCTTGAGGGCAGATTTGACCACCACCGACTGGTGGGGCAGCTGATGCTTATCGAATCCGACAGACTTCTGGACGAGGTAAACCCTGTCCACTTTCTTATTGACAAGAGACACTTTAAGGGAGTGTTCCCAAATCCTCAGCTGCAAATCCAAAAGAATCTCATGTACCGGGACCACCACGATCTCTTTAGGAGCCTCCACAAATTGAAGGATCTCAAGCATCTTCCTCCATCAACAACTGGAACAGGATAGCCTCCACCATCAACCTCACAAAACCTGCAAAGATTAAGCCCTCAGGCAGAGACTTCCTTCGCTCCTCTGGAGGAGAAGGATCTGATGGGAGACCATCCGAGTCCTCGGAGGAAAACTCTATCTGATCATCCCCCAGGAGTCATAGGGACCCTTATCCTCACTGTATGTCACAGGGAATGGGGCCCTAGGTGCTCGACCAGCGTCCAGAGTTGCAGTCACCGATGGAACTGGCAGGGGGCTACAGGCCTCGGCGGAGCTTCCTCCTCTGAGGAACCATCAATGACATCCATAGCAGTCAGAGGAGGCCATGGTGCCCAATCAGACACTGGTGTCGGCCCGGGAACAGACACCAGTAGGGTCAGTAAGGCACCAATGAGCACATTGAGCTTTTCCAGAAGTGGTACAAGAACGGGCGGTACCAGCTCAGTCGGTGCCACAGAACCATGGCCCTGCAGTGCCCACTCCAGCTCTGCCTCGAATGTTGCTGATGCCAACCCTAACTGGGAGGAAAGAGGGGTGGCCAGATCTTCCTTGGACCCTCGAGAGAGATCGGCAACTGGCACCAGGACCTGTGGAGACCGCTACATACCGTGGGCATTGATGGGGGACTGGCTTTCCTCATCATGGGTTCACTTCAGGGGCATCGTGGCAAAAGTCTGTTCATCGACAGAAACCAGTGCCGAAGCTTCTTGGTCTTATGACTATGCTCGGCCTGGTCTTTCCCCAGTGCTGATGTTGAAGACGATGAACTTTGTGTCCTCGATACGGAAGTGAGATAAACAGCGGTTGGTCTCTGGAGCCCCTGTCCTCCAGCGACCTCGACGGAACCAACAGTCCCCATCGATGGTGAGGTGTCCATCGGTTCGGCTCAGAGGTCCTTAGATGCCGATGCCACCAATGCTGATGGGTTGGACTTCGACCCGAAGAGGTGCTTCATCTTGTCAACATCCGTTCGGGGTCATGTGGTCACACAAACGGCAACCCCGGACGTCATGTGATGCCCCCAGGCAGAGAATGCAGACCTCATGCGGACCAGTGATCTACATGGTCCGTGGGCATTGGAGGCATCTCCAAAAACAGGACGTAACCATGACTGAGCGGAACAAAAAGGCCAAAGGACGGAACATGGCAATGGGCGTCAATGACCAGCAGACACAGAGGCACCGCCCACCATGGGGGAAATCGACCGTGAAAGTAAGCTTACCAAAGACATCGAAAACCCTGACTAGGGACACTATGGGAAGGCACAGAGAGGGACCAGACGATGAAAGAGATAAAAATTGTGAAAAGGAAGTTTTCCACTATGCCAAAAATCCAAAATTTTTAAGAGCTTGATCAACCGCGAGGAAAAAAAAAAAGACCGAAGAGGGACCCTATGTGGACATGTGGTACAGGGCATGCTAAGCATGCTCAGTGTTCTAAATCAAAGTTTCTAGAAACTTTGACATAACTTTTCTGCATCGGGCATCTGATGTCGTCACCTATGTGCGATGACCACCATACTGCTTGTCCTTTGTCCCTGATATGATCTGGTTCGCAACTGATTCCCTTCTGGATTTCAAAAAGTGTTGCATTCCTGCCTCAACCACTGGTGCACTGCAGTCTTCAAAAAGATTCTACATCCACATCTGTAAAAGATTGTAAATTGTGGAGAATCCTGTAGGTCTTCATCATTCAGTGAAAGTTGCTGTGATTCCCAAAACAGATACCTAACATAGTTATAAATAACCATACATTTAACTGGGATCCAAGACAAAAAGTAACTCCCATTTTACAAGCTTCACAGTGCAACTGCAAAAACACCTTAGCTTCTCATACAGGATGGCTTAGAGAGAAAATTTTGGAACTGGAAACAAAGTAGAAACTCAATACAAATTAACTGAGGCTATTTTGCTAATCTCTCTGTTTGAATATCCTGCAGTTGCTGTTCTAACATTTTTAAAGCTGTGGTGGCCAAAGATAACTTGGTCACTACTAGGAGGCTAGAAGTTGTACAAAATGCTCAGAGACGTAAGCATGTTTATAATGTGTGCTATTAATTTTCCTGAAGATCAAACTGTTTAGAGCATGGATCTTTTCCAGAGTTATCTGATGGAGAATTTACAAATTCCCAAAGTCTGACTCCTGTTGCCAAGACTTATTACTTGTTGCCTCTGGCTGTCTTGTGTATTGGGAAATCACTTTCATTAACTCAGATTTTGGAATCTTTGGCGGAGACAGTAACTCCGAGTGGGACCTTAATGAGTTCATTCATTTTGGAATGAAAGGACAGTGTGAATTTTTTCCAAAATCTAGATACAAATTTTATGGGAATGATAACCAGGCTTTTTCTTGAGGTTTCATGCTTAACTCAAAGAAGACTCTCTTTCAATCCAAAGAGTCTCTAGAATAATGTGAGCAGAAACTGAATAAGCATTCAGCCTAATCACCTCTGCTGCTAAATACACTCTGCCACCAGTACCCAAAGGGGAAAAAGATGTCAAAGTTCCCAAGCTTCCAACCTAAGAGGCCACAAGGAGTTTGCAGAGTCTTCCACTGCAGCAGCAGTTCTCGCCAGAAAGTCATCCTAGGAAAGATCAGCAACAAAGCAAAACTCGGCAATGTTGCAAGGGTCTGTGCTCTTTGATCTAATGCTCCTTGTGTTCTAGGAGCAAATTCTGGAGCCGGAAACAATGGATGGTAAAAGCTATTTACTGGGCCAAAAACCAAGGTGGCGTTTTCAGCCGGGAATATCCACAACTTATGTTAATGTTTGGACATATGAAGCATCCAAAACTGCCAAAAGTGCCTGTCTAATACCTTAGTTACAGACGCTTACTGTATTAAAGACCATCATAATAGGCTTCATCGAACAGTGATGACTTTATATCTAAGCCTTATTTTTAATCATAGGTCTGATAGTTATCTATTTTTCAATATTTTTTCTAATATGCTGTGCAAAAGTTCAACTTAGCTAATAATATGTTTGGACATAACCACAGCAGCATCAACAACTGAAAAATGAAGGTAGGAACATCATTCAGAAGCCCACAGTGATCTTACCCCCCAACCAAATGCCATTGCTTAAGCTTAAAAATGCTTTGTCTGTACCACTATATGAAGATGTGGACTGCTATATGTTGGCAAGATAAAAAGAGCCATTCAGATCCAAATGGTAGAACATCGTAGTAGTTTATGAACAAAGCAAATAAAAGGCCCAATAGCAGAGTACTGTTTGCATCAGGATCACAGATTTGAAGACCTTAAACATCTTCTATTAATCAAACTCAAAGGAATTGGCATGAGAATGATCAGGCAATTCCCCCTTGTTTAAACTGGATTTTTAAACTTAATACTGTAATCCCATATGGCCTTAACTGTGAGCCTGCCCAAAATGTTTTTTCAATGGCTTGGAGAACAACTGGATTGCCTTTGCACTGATTCTAGGTTATTACAAGATGAATTATATCTGTAGATCGCTTGATCTCTACTTTGTGTGAGGAACTGTCTGCCAATCAAGCAACAGAATTTTATGAATGACTGGACTTCATCAGTCAAGTTCCAGTGTTCCTCTACATTTTTTGGTGATCATGAATTCCTCTTATGACAATTTGATCTCAGTTCTTTTTTCATACAAGACCGAGATTTCTCTTCTGAAGAACCTTACAATTTTTTTTTGACATGTGCCATGGATGGGCGGATTGGGTCTGTAATTATTTTTTCTGGCCTCCCCATTCTCTGTACAATCAATCCTCCTCTATACAATGAATCTCCTTTTTGGAGTTATTCTTTCTTTCATAAATCTTTAGGTTCGATCATTGAAACAACAAATTTTCGGTCCTGGTATTTGCACATAAGAGTTGACAATTGAGCCATGAACAACAAATGAATCTGGAAACCATTTTATGTGAAATTAAATAAAGGGGTGAAGGGAATATAGCCCTAATGGATTGGTGCATATGAATGGTCACATGGTGGGTGGGTGCTATTTAATCTTCTGTAGCTTTTTTTTTTTTGCTTTTCAGTAAAGAAAAACCATCACCAGGACTATGGAATAATTTGCTTTTGCAATACATATATCTTCTTGGAGGCAGGCATTTTCGCAAAAAAAAACAGACACAACCAGATGGATTTTTGATGCTATTTCAAAAGAATTTTTGTTAGAACAACATTTTTTGATCACTGTTCATCCAGAGATTTTTTTGCACTTTAAACTTTTTATTATTAACTGTTGGGTACTGAGTTGTACCCTGCTGAGATAGAGTCCACAGCACGGACTGCATCTGTTTGATGACTTAATTTTGAAACTGCTTCTCTTGATCATTTTTGTAGCTTTTATCATACACCTGCCTTTTGCTTCAGGTGATCCTGGCACATTTGCATGTGGAAAATGTGCCTTCATTTCCCCCAGTCCCTAACTCCTCCTGCACTGGGATGTTCTGTTGACTGCAATCAGGGAGCTGACAGAGGGGTAGTGGGCAGATTCTTCCATGGAAAAGAAAGGCGTTCTTTTCCACCTGCCCTGCCACTCATCTGCCTCTATGGGCAGGTCAGCTTTGAAGCAATTAAGGAGAAGACAGTAGACCCATGGAAACAGGTTGGTTGGTTTTTGGTTTTTTTATACATTACTCTTCCATTGCTACATCATGCTTGTTAGCATCCTAAGGAATAAGAGGTCGATTTCTGGACATCAGCCGACAAGTTTTCTATTTTCTGGTTTCCCTCACTGTTTGCTACAAAGCAGAGGCGTGTTTTGGAACATACTGTGCTTCATTCAACGAGACTAAAGTGTGGGCAGGCATTTTGGGTTTAGCTCAAGGCTGACATCACAAAATAAGCACACTCCCTATGCTTCCTCTGCCCTATTGCAGATGTTGCTGGTGTCATTACAGTGACTTTGCATGCTCATAGAAGAATAACAATATTCATATATATTTTAATAAACCTGATAATATAGAAAGCAAAATGTCAGGCTAACAAGCTGACAAAAAGGGGTTTAGTTGGCTTCTCCGAGGCACAAGAGGCCTCTTGGTAGCCTTTTTCATATAATGCCTTTCAGGTTTCACTACTGGTGCTATACTTTAATATTGGAAACTGTCCAGCGATGGGAGGTTCAGGGGATGCCAGCTTATAGGGTGAGTTATAAAGGGGATGGGCAAAGTGGCTCGGTATATAAGGTGCTTCCATGAGGACTGGGAGGAGCTTTGAGGAGTCTGGTCTGAGAGTAAAACGTCTTGTTGGAAGCTCGGGGAGATCAGCCCCGGTGTGGTGCCCAGCTGTGGATTTTATTGATCGGCTGGAAAGAGCAGTCTCTCTTTTGCAAGGGCAGCAGGCCAACTGGACAGGATCCACAGGGACACCATTTCTATCTGGGGAAGTCTGGAGCCAGGGAGTGCTGGAATAAAGGAGAAGAGGCCTTCCTGTTTTCCTGTCTGTCATTAGGGCCTACAAAAAAGAGAGAGGTCCTAATGGTAATCCTTGAAAAATTCTTCGGTTTGGTGACTCAAGGTCCATGAAAGGAGAGGGAATAACCACTTTGAGAAATGTGAACTGTGTTAGAAGCTATTTCTATTTTGTGCATTTTGGACTGTTTGCAGAGTTTTTACTCTGCCTTTTATTCTCACACTCTAAACAACGTTTTGTTTTCTTATTTTGGAAGACAACTCTGTGTGGGCTGTATTTTATTTTTCCTGGTGATCCCTTGGGCTCCACAGGGAAATCCTGCTCCCCATAGCCCAAATCCATGCATTTTTCCTGAGGCTGCAATCAGCTGGCTAGTGCTCAGCAGCCTCTGAAGGTGAACCCCGTGAAAGTAGATTTCCATTCAGATGTAGGATACAATTAATTTTGTTCGCCCTACACGGCAAAAAAAACAAAAAACCTTTTGTTGGAAATGTTTCTAAAGTCCCAACTGGAGATGGCATGAGACAAAAAAAAAAAAAAAGCAGACTGAAGAACTGATCTTTTCAGCTTCATGGGTGTTCATGCCTCTTTTTCTCTCTTATATGAAGAGTAAAAGTTAAGATGACAAATAAGAACTTGGGAAAATTGTTGCTGAAACAGAATCACTTGACAACAGAGGCTCCTGCTGGGAAAGGCTTCCAAACTCAGCAGGAATTTCTTGGCTTGGCAGGCTGGAGGAGTTTCGAGATGGCTCAGAGTATCAATTGTTTCATGTAACCTTTGGTGCTTTGTACATCTGCTGTCAAACCTCCAAGTCTGATGACCAGTGCTAACAGCATGTATGCCAGTGAAACAGAAAGCAAACGGAGCCATAGCAGTGCCTCTCCCTTTCTCTCTGTGCTGTAGTAAAGAAAACATATATGTTTACAGTTCTTTAGCTCCACTATATGGATGAGTCACAGTGAACCCACAGCATGCCACACACACCCATTCTCCAGCATGCCCCAGGATTTCTGCCTTTGCATCTCTCCTTTTCTACCAGTCAGTTCCTTAGCATATTACCGGGCTTTGCAGAACCCGATGCCTCTGCTCTAGGTCTGAGGGAAGGGTGGGCCAGAAGTAAATCAGATGTACAAGGGTTCAGTGCAACACAACAGACCTTGAGCTGAGATTATGTCTGGAGGACATTAAAGCACAGCTGCTCCAGTTTACCATATACATTCAGAGATGGCTTAGCCATCAGGCAGACTAGGCAATCACCTAAGGTGCCAGCTTCTGGGAGGAGGGGGGGGAAAAGCGGTCAGTCCTGACAGCCTTACAACCACAGAGCCATCAGTGCACGGAATCACAGTGGACAAATGGACAGCCAGCCCAAGTACTGCTTTCCATGATGGTTTTGTTCGTTTTTGTGCCTTAGGTTTTGTTTTAAGTGGCTTGACTCACTTCATGACAAAACCTAAGCTTTCAGCATTTTTCCCATGGTTTTGCCTGTGGTGCCAGGAACAGGAAGGGAGGTGAGGGGGTGAGGCTGAAGCAGACGGAGAAAAGTTCGTTTCCTCCCTAATCCAGTGCTCCCTCTCAGGCAGCTCCAGAGAACAGCAGGGGAAGGGGGTGATGCTGGAAGAGAGAGCAGAGCAAAAGAGTTTAGTTTTTATCTGCAGATTTCTAATTCTAATTTGCAGCCCTTTAGTTTGTATTCGGGGAGGATCAGTCTATGTTCTGCATATGCTGGGATCTATGGCAGTCCAGCTTGTTCTGTTTTCACAATAGACAATGTGCTACATATGTGCAGTGTGTTATTTTGCACAGTTTTGTGTCACTTTACAGAATGCCTGGAAATGAGAACAGAGATCATTATAATGCCTCCGTATCGTTCCACGATGTGACCACATTTTGAGTATTGGGTACAATTCTGGTCACTGCATCTCAAAAAAAAAAAAATGACATGGCAGAATTAAAGAATTAGAGAAGGGCGACCAAATTGATAAAAAGGATGGAATGTTTCCCCTATGAGCAAAGGCTAAAAAGAGTGGAGTGGAACAGGTAAACATGGGATTGGTTGTTTACCTTTTCAAAGTACAAAGACTAGGAGACATACAATGAAGTTACAGGGTAATATATTTAGTACAAAAAGGAGAAAAAGCAAGTTTGCTTACCATAAACGGTGTTTCCATTGATAGCAGGATGAATTAGCCATGCTGTCATGGGAACTATCCATCAGGGCCCTGGAGGCGGAGCTTCTTAGTAGAATACAGAACTTTGCTCTGTGCGGCTGTGCATGCCTTCCCGTGCAGAAAAACAGTTTCTCCTCAGTCTGTGATTTAGCAGTTCAGGAAATGATTGGCCAACTATCCAGGGAGGTGGGTGGGTCAGCATGGCTAATTCATCCTGCTATCTACGGAAACACCGTTTACGGTAAGCAAACTTGCTTTTTCCCATTGATAGCAGGGCTGAATTAGCCATGCTGTCATGTGAGTCCTAAGCTCCCGATCACGCTGTGAAAGGATTTTTTTTTTTTTTCGTGATCGTGTGGATAGTCTTTGTGAACTCAGCTGGACATTGTTTGTAATACAATCCTTCCCAGCTTAGCATCATCAGTCATCTGTTGGTCCAGACAGTAGTGGGACGTGAATGTGTGCAATGAAGACCATGTCGCTGCCTTGCAAATGTCAATGGGCGGCACTTGAGAGAGGTGTGCCAATGAGGTTGACACTGCCCTGACTTGGTGTGCATTAGGGCAAGAATCCAAGGGTAGGTTCTTCTTTTTGTAAAAAAATTGAAGCATTCAGGTTGAAAGACACAAATAACTGAGACACTCTAGTTTCCGACTGTGTTCATCGTTTGTAATATGCTAACGCTCGTTTGCAGTCCAAGGTATGCAATAAACTTTTCCTATCATTCCGATGCGGTTTGGGAAAGAACGTAGGTAACTCGATGGATTGGTTCAAGTGGAATTGGGTGACCACTTTTGGTAGGAAAGATGGGTGCTTCGCAGCCTCACCTTGTTATGGAAGAATTGTAGGTATGGACTGTAGTGCACTAACGCTTGTAGCTCACTGACTCTGCGCACTGACGTTACAGCGACGAGGAATACTACTTTTCATGTGAGATATTTGATGTGGGCTTCATCCATTGGTTCAAAGGGTGCCACCATCAATTGTTCCAGTACTAAATTCAAGTTTCACGGCACCGGAGGCTTTGAGATTGGAGGTCGTAAGTGCGTGACGCCTTTTAGAAATCGTGAAATGAAAGGATGAACGGAGATGGGCTTTCCCCTACACGGGCGGTGATACGCTGCTATCACACTGAGGTGTACTCTAATAGACGAGGTTGCGAGGCCCGTACTGTATAAGGAGTGAAGATAGTCCAGTAACTTCTCCGGTGAGCATTCTAAGGGATGTATTCCGCTAGACGAGCACCAAACTGTATATCGCTTCCATTTGAAGATATAGTTATGCCAGGTAGAAGGCTTCCGTGAGGCAAGGAGTATAGCTTGTGCGGACAGTGATATTCCTTGTTCTATTAAGAGGATTCGCTCAATCTCCACGCAGTCAAGTGTAGGGAGCTGTGCATGGGATGTAGCAGAGTTCCCTTTTCTTGCGTTAATAGATCTGTGCGGTCTGGTAGCAATATTGGGTCTGCTATGGACATATGTAGAAGATGAGTGTACCATGGTTGTCATGGCCATGCTGGGCTATCAAGATTAACTGAGCTGCATCTCTTATGCATTTCTGTAACATCTTTGTTATGAGGGGTACTGGTGGGAATGCATACATTAATGGCTCCGTCCATGGGAGGAGGAACGCATCCTGTGTTGTTCGGTCTCTGCTGGGCCACACCGAGCAAAAACGAGGGAGTCTCGTGTTGAGTTCCATCGCAAACAGGTCTATGGTTGGTGTTCCCCAGGTTTGGAACAGAGCGTCCACTACTTGTTGATTGAGCGGCCACTCGTGAGGGTAAAAAAATACGACTGAGGCGGTCGGCTCGAGTGTTGATGGCTCTCGGTAGGTACGTCGCTTGAAGTTGTATTGAGTGATGTGACGCATGATCCAGTATTTGCAGGGTTTCCTTGCAAAGGGACCAGGAACCTGACCCTCCTTGTTTGTTTATGTAGAACATCGCCACTTGATTGTCGGTGTAGATCATGATTCTTCGTCCTTTTAAGTGCGGAAGGAATGTCAGGAGTGCATTTTTTTTTATCGCCCCGAGTTCTAATAGGTTGATCTGCAGGCATTGTTCCTGGGTGGACCATAGCCCCTGGGTTTGTAGCTAATCCAAATGTGCCCCCCAGCCCTTGTGGGAGGCATCTGTAGTCAGTATTGCGTTGTGAGGAGGTGTGGAGAACAGCGCCCCTTTTGTGAGATGTGGCTCCTTGAGCCACCACTGTATGTCCTGTCACATTGCTTGCGTCAAGTTCACTCGCGACGTTAATGGTTGTGAGTGTTGTTTCCATTGTCCTTTGAGTCCCCATTGGAGAGGATGCATGTGTAGTCTTGTATTGGGAACAGTATGGATGGCCGCCGCCATGTGTCCCAGGACGATGAGAACTTGTCGTGCCGAAGGCCTCTTGAGCAATCGGGTGGCTTGAAAGAGCTGTCGCATCTCTAGTCTCTGTTCTGTTGGTAGGTAAGCTCTGGTGTGGACTGTATCTAGACGTGCCCCAATGAATTAAAGCGACTGCGTCAGTGTCAAATGGGATTTTTGGTAATTGACTACAATCCCCAAACTGTTCAGACAGTGAAAGGTTTGGTGAATGCAGTCCATGAGAATCTGTGGTTCAGATACCATGATGAGCCAGTCATCCATATATGGAAAAATTTGTATGCTCCTTTGCTGGAGATGTGCCACCACCACACATTTGGTAAAAATCCTGGGGGCTGACGAGAGGCCGAAGGGTAGTACCCTGTATTGATAATGTTGTTTCTGAAATTGGAAGGAGAGGTATTGCCAAGAAGTGTGGTGCATAGGGATGTAGGTGTAGGCATCTTTCAAATCTATTGAGCACATCCAGTCCTTGGGTTGAAGAAGTGGTAAGATGGTTTTGAGAGACACCATTTTGAACTTCTCTTTGATTAGGTGTTTGTTCAACTCTCGGAGTCTAAAATTGGTCTCTGCCCCCCCCCCCCCCGGTTTTCTTGGGAATTAGGAAATAAGGCGAGGAGAATCCCTTGTTGCGAGCATATGATGGAATTCGTTGGATCGCTCGCTGCTGGAGTAGGGAAGCGATTTCATGTTGCAATTGAACCTGCTGCCCTGGAACTCGGTTGGGCGGGAGATGGAGCAGAGTGGGTTTGTTGTTGAAATGGAGTTGATATCCCTGTCGTACTATTTCTAAAACCCATAGATCCGTGGTGATGGCCTCCCAATCACCACGGATCTATGGTGATTGGGCATCGGGTAATCCTGCCCGGCGGGTATAGTGGCAGGGATGGTGGCAGCTGCTCTAAAAAGAGGGGTTCTGTTTAGACGCAGGCTGAGGTTGCTGTGTGGTAGGGCACTGCATTCTTGGTCTACCTCTCCTCGGTTGAAGAGGTTGAGGGGGTCGCCCGTTGTGGTGGGTTGTAAGGAGCAGGGCAAAATTGCTGATATGGTCTAAAGGGTCGGCGGTTATATGGTTGTCTGCGGTTGGATGCATAGTACCTACATTGCGTGACGAAAGAGTGTGTCTGCGTCAGCGATTGGACAGCAACTGCTTGGTCCTTCAAGCTGGCAACAGTCTCTTGGAATTTTTTGCAGAAGAGATTATCACCTCTGCATGGGATATTCGCTAGTTGTTCGTGTAGTTTTTCTCGTATGACACTGGAGCGGAGCCAGGCCATTATTCATGCGGCAATGGCAGAGGCAGACGTACGAGCGACGACTCAAACGCTTCGTACACCGTCCGGAGGAGGTGTCGAATGCTCTCTTCCAGATCTTGAATTGGTTGAGTGAGTGAAGGTGCCAATGCGTCCGTAGGGGGCAGCGCAGTCTTTAGGTTTTGTAGACTTTCATATAAGTATTGGACCAGGTAGAACTGGTGTTGACTGATACGGGAAGAGAGCATGGATGATTGATACGCTCTTTTCCCAAAGCCATCTAGAAGCCGCTGCTCTTTACCTGGAGGTGCTGATCCGTGTAGTTTAGATCTTTTGGCCCTCTACATCACAGATTCCACTACTAATGAAGAGTGTGGGAGTTGTGGCATGGAATAGAACTGTGATTTTTGCATTCTAAACTTTAGATCCGTTTTCCTGGACACCGGTGTGGTAGTATGAGGGGATTCCCACATCTTTTCTAGGATGGAATCTAACACCTTGTGGGATAGAAGTGAGGTGGGTTCCGCCAGTACATCAAAGATTTTCAGGAGACCAAGCGTTTCCACCCGAGAATCCGGGTGGAAACCCTCTAGGTTTTGGACCTCTAGGTTAAGGATGGCCCCCATCTTATCCAGGAATTTCGGGTAAGAGAGATCTTCAGGGGGCGAGTAGGGTTCAGGTGTGTCCTCTGGAGGGGTCGGATGGATATCCTGTGGATGATGCGGGAGATGAAGGAGGGGAATCTGAATCTACTACTGTCGGTGACCTTCCCATCCCAGGGGGAAGGATCGGAGGCTGTGACGGACATGGTGGAGAGAGGTCCCTCTGATCCGACGGAGAGGGGGTTCTTCGGTCAATCCCGGTCCGAGTGTGGTGCAGGTGAAGGTGGTGCGCTACTCGCAGGGGACGTAGGGAGTTGGAACGTGGATTGTAATGTATGAAAAAATCCCGTCAGGGCAACTAAGAGCTGCGAAAACGCCTCTTGTGTCTGTGGAGGCATCCGTGGTTTTCCCGGTGTCTCCCTAGGGGATGGGGAAGTGCATGTCACGTCTGACCCTGCTCTGCATCTCTTCCAATCCGATTCTCATGGATCTGTGTCGTCAGTCGCTCGATGAGAGACAGGTGAATGCGGTGTAGATGTCAGGCGTGGGGAGGAGGAGGAAGATGATATGATCCTTACATACTCTTCTTCAGATTGCACTGGTGATCTAGAACACCCCGCGCTCCTTAGGGATACGGAGTGGTCAGAGAAGTGAGGGCTAGGGAGCCATCTGCCTCTGTGTTGTGAGGTGCTTGCAGATCCCTTCTCCAGGGTTGGGAACGTTCGGGGATGGTTTCCCATCGGCCTTGTTCCCCGTTTCTCTTTCTTTCTTCTATGTTCTGAGATATCGTCACTCCCATGGGGAGTCGACTCCTGCACCAATGTGTCCCTGGTATGCGAAGTTTTCACTCCGTGCGTTGACAGGGACAGGGAATAAGTCGGTTTTGACCTAGCATGCGTCAGTTTTCTGATTGTGGTGGACTTGGATCGTTCGTATGACGACCTATGTACTTTATGCGTCATCTTAGAGTTGTCCTGCGTCAACTCCAAATCCCTCGGCGCTGATGTTAATGCCATCTGGGTCTTTTTCGATGCTCAGTGCGTCGATATCGACTCCATCTGCGTCGAGGTCGTCGCTTCCTGCGCCGGCATCAGCATCGTTTTTGTCGATGCAAGGGATTTCGACGCATGAGTCGTTGACTGCATCGATCCCTGCTTCGTGGAAGTTTTGTACATCAGCATCGGCAATTTTTTTGCCCACTGGCATTGAAACAGCTGACTCTCCTGCGGAACCACTTGACACTGGCCGGTGTGAGTCTCCCGCGTTGTGCGCCACGGCCTGTGGTGGCCAATTCTGCCATTTTGCATCGAGCACCTCACAGTCTCGGCTCCGGGCGCGGTGCCATCCAATGTATCACCCAGGCCTGGAGGTGGAGGGGCTTACCGTCGCTGCCCGTCTTACCTTCTGGGTCCTTTGTTTCTCTGGACCCGGCAACAAGTGGGCTTCAGAGGGTGGAGCATACGATCCTGACTGCTCCACCCGTAGGCCTTGGATTTTTTGGGCCCACTGACGGCAGGCTCGTGGCGACATCCTGCCACAGTGTGTACACATGAGGCCTCCTGATGATCAGGCCCGAGGCACCGATAGCAGCGATCATGTCCATCGGTGATGGACATGATCTTGCCGCAGTGGCAGGGGTTTGAACCCCTGAGGGCCTCGGATCCAATTTTTTGACCATTTTTGTTATCTGTTTTTTGGTTATGCTGAGGAGATCCTGAGCTCCATGTGCGCTCCCGCGCGCGGAAAAACCAGACTGAGGAGAAACTGTTTTTCTGCGCGGGAAGGCACGCGCAGCCGCACAGAGCAAATCTCTGCATTCTAAAGAAGCTCCGCCTCCTGGGCCCTGATGGACAGTTCCCATGACAGCATGGCTAATTCAGCCCGCTATCAAAGGGAAAATATTTTTTCATTAAACGCATAATTAAGCTCTGGAATTCATTGCCGGAGGATGTAGTAAAAGCTGTTAGTGCAGTTGGGTTTATAAAAGATTTGGACAAGTTCCTGGAGGAAAAATCCGAAACCATTATTAAGGTGGACTTGGGGAAATACATTGCTTATCTCTGGGATAAGCAGCATAAAATCTATCGATCTTTTGGGAGCCTGCCAGATTCTTGTGACCTGGATTGGCCATTATTGGAAACAGAATTCTGGGTTTGATAAACCTTTGGTCTGACCCAGTATAGCAAATATGTTTTTATCCTGTCCCTAATAAGAGTGGGTATGTGTTTGGGGAGTTAGGTTATTTGGGATTGTTTACATTACTTTGTATGTGATATCACAGGGGTAGCCAACTGATCATCGATAGCCACAAACAGGATATCCACAATGAATATGCATGAGATAGATTTGCATACAGTGGAGACAGTGCTTGCAGATCTATCTCATGCATATTCATTATGCGTACCCTAAAAACCTGGCCTGTTTGTGGTTCTCAAGTACTGGAGTTGGTTGGCCACTCCTGTGATATACTATACTATATTGGTGTATTTTCTCTCATCTGATGTGAGACACTTTGTTCCACTTGAGGGAGAACAAAGAGGTATATAATCCTAAAGAGAGAACAGATAGTACTGCAAGGTGTGTACAGTGCTGCACAGATACACAAGACAGTACCTGCTCCAAGGAGTTTATGATCTAGTCCAGTGGTTCTCAACCTTTTTTTTTGGCCAGGACATACCTGACAGATGGTTCTCACATGCATGACACACTCAACATGTGACCTTCGCAGGGCTAAATGTAAACATGCACTCTGCAACCACAGGAACCCCCTCGACCCCAGCAATGAGTGCAGAGCAGATCTAGAGCATTACCCTGTACAACTCGCCATACATAAAAAGATATTCTGATTCTGATGACATCTCAGTAATAGCAAAACAAACTCCCTTTACTACCAAGCACAATAGCCTTCCTTATGAAAAGACAGTAATTTACCACTAATGCATGTCCTATTGAGAAAATACAATAAATAAGATTGATAAAATGCCTACATGCTAGTAAAATACCTCACCTCGGTAACACACCCACAACTGCCTTCACCAGTACAGAAAAACCACAAATTATAAATATGGAGACAGAAACTGGAATGGAAAATCAAAAAAGCCACTCTGCATGCAGTGCGAACCTGGAGAAATGGAAAGAGAAATATAGCACCTAACAGACTCAGGATTTGCAATAATGCACACAAACTAACCCACACAAAGTTACACCTGTATTATAGAACACACTCAAATAGTAACAATTCTATCTAAGAAATACAACTATTACACCAGGCCCTAAACACTAATACACCTCCTATTAGGAAAACAGAATAAGCTAAGCTGCTATAGAGCCCCACACAGAAATAATTGTAAAGCTATACTAAAAATGTTACAAAACAGCTGATGAACAGAATAATATCCAACAATTAAAAACTCATAAAAATTATTAAAACATGCCCAAATATCAATAAAATATTTCAAAACAGCAGACATCGCATAATACCCAATAATTAAAATGGTAGTCAATCAAGAAAAATAAATTTAAAAAGCCACCTTTACTTACCCTCTCCAGGAACTCTCCTACTTTCCCTTCCAGGCCAATAGCACTCACCAGAAGCAACAAGGGCTGCTGAAGCTCTGTCCTCACAGTCCTCTTCCTTAGTGCACACAACCAGTCACTCATATACACACACATACCCAATTAGACCCCATGACCAGTCTCAGTCTCTCTCACACCAGTCATCTTCCTGACCAGTCTCTCTCTCTCAATCACACACAAATGGCTCTCGCACCCACTCATACCAGCTCTCACCCAGGCTTCCATTCACACCAGCTTTCACCCATGAATCCATTCACACCCACAGACACAAAAGCTCTCACCCAGGCACCCATTCACACCCACAGACACACAAGCTCTCACCCAGGCACCCATTCACACCCACAGACACAAAAGCTCTCACCCAGGCACCCATTCACACCCACAGACACACAAGCTCTCACCCAGGCACCCATTCACACACACACAAGTTCTCACCCAAAACTTCTTCTTCCTTTACTGCAGGGATGGCCTCCAGCTCCACCGTGGCTTTACTCTGGCGAGCCTCCTTTTTTCACCGCCACAGGGATGGGCTCCTGTGGTGGCCTCGGTAGGGGTCGGGTTTTCCTCTTCGCCGCCACGGGGATGGGCTCCCGTGGCGGCCTTGCTTGGTCGGGGTTGGGTTTTCCTCTTCACTGCCCACGGGAATGGGCTCCCTGGCGGCCCTGCTTCGTCGGGGTTGGGTTTTCCTCTTCACTGCCACGGGAATGGGCTCCCCTGGCGGCCCTGCTTCGTCGGGGTTGGGTTTTCCTCTTCACTGCCACGGGAATGGGCTCCCCTGGCGGCCCTGCTTCGTCGGGGTTCGACACTGCCATTAATCCCACCCCCGGGCTATGCAATAACCTGCCTCACCAGCCATCAAAGGCTTTCCTTCCTTCTTCCTACTCCCACTGGCAGGTAGAAGGGAGGAGGCTTCCGATTAGCCTGCGCGGGCGGGGGCAGGCAGAATGAAGGAGGCTTCCCATTGGGCAGTGGGGGTAGGAAGAAAGGAGGCTTCGAACTGGCCCATGGGGACTGGAAAAAGGGAGAAGGAAAATACAAACGGGGCAGTGGGACACTGGGAGACGCGACACACCTGCCGGTGTTTGGCGACACACTGGTGTGTCACGACACACCGGTTGAAAAGCGCTGATCTAATCAATAGACAAGACAAATAAGCATTTGGAGAGAATTAGGGAATCTATTTAAAGTGTCAAAGATGTGATAATAGGTGCAGTTTAATTGAAGAAATGGGCCATTTTATTCTCCATTCCTTTTCTAATAAATCTTAGCATTCTATTTGCTTTCTTGGCCACCACTGCACACTTAGCAGGGGATTTCAAATTACATTAACAACGATGAAACCTAGATTCTTTTCCTGGGTGGTGATTCCCAATGTGGAATATTGCATTGTGTAGCTATGATTTGGGTTGCTCTTCCCTACATGCAGCACTTTGCACTTACCAACATGAAACGTCATCTGCCATTTGGATGCCCAGTCTCTCAGTCCCACAAGGTCCTCCTGCAATTTCTCACAATCCCCTTGTGATTTAACAGCTTTGAATAATTTTGTATTATCAAAAACTTTGATCACCTCACTTGCTGTTCCCATCTCTAAATCATTTATAAAAATGTTAAAAATCAGTAGTCCCAGTACAGATCCCTGGATCCCTCCACTATTCCCCTTCTCCACTGAGAAAACTGACCATTTAGCCCTATCCTCTGTTTTAACGTCCTCAATCCACAATAGAACATTGCTTCCTATCCCATGACTTTTTAATTTTCTCAAGTCTCATAAGATACTTTGTCAAACATAAGAACATAAGAAAATGCCATACTGGGTCAGACCAAGGGTCCATCAAGCCCAGCATCCTGTTTCCAACAGTGGCCAATCCAGGCCATAAGAACCTGGCAAGTACCCAAAAGCTAAGTCTATTCCATGTAACCATTGCTAATGGCAGTGGCTATTCTCTAAGTGAACCAAATAGCAGGTAATGGACTTCTCCTCCAAGAACTTATCCAACCCTTTTTTAAACACAGCTATACTAACTGCACTAACCACATCCTCTGGCAACTAATTCCAGAGTTAATTGTGGGTTGAGAAAAAAGAACTTTCTACGATTAGTTTTAAATGTGCCCCATGCTAACTTCATGGAGTGCCCCCCTAGTCTTTCTATTATCCGAAAGAGTAAATAACCGATTCACATCTACCCGTTCTAGACCTCTCATAATTTTAAACATCTCTATCATATCCCCCCCTCAGCCGTCTCTTCTCCAAGCTGAAAAGTCCTAACCTCTTTAGTCTTTCCTCATAGGGGAGCTGCTCCATTCCCCTTATCATTTTGGTAGCCCTTCTCTGTACCTTCTCCATTGCAATTATATCTTTTTTGAGATGCGGCGACCAGAATTGTACACAATATTCAAGGTGCGGTCTCACCATGGAGCGATACAGAGGCATATGACATTTTCCGTTTTATTCACCATTCCCTTTCTAATAATTCCCAACATTCTGTTTGCTTTTTTGACTGCCGCAGCACACTGAACCGACGATTTCAATGTGTTATCCACTATGATGCCTAGATCTTTTCCTAGAAGCCTCTCATGAGGAACTTTGTCAAATGCCTTCTGAAAATCCAAGTATACTACATCTACCAGTTCACCTTTATCCACATGTTTATTAACTCCTTCAAAAAGTGAAGCAGATTTGTGAGGCAAGACTTGCCTTGGGTAAAGCCATGCTGACTTTGTTCCATTAAACCATGTCTTTCTATATGTTCTGTGATTTTGATGTTTAGAACACTTTCCACTATTTTCCCTGGCACTGAAGTCAGGCTAACCGGTCTGTAGTTTCCCGGATCGCCCCTGGAGCCCTTTTTAAATATTGGGGTTACATTTGCTATCCTCCAGTCTTCAGGTACAATGGATGATTTTAATGATAGGTTACAAATTTTACTAATAGGTCTGAAATTTCATTTTTTAGTTCCTTCAGAACTCTGGGGTGTATACCATCCGGTCCAGGTGATTTATTACTCTTCAGTTGGTCAATCAGGCCTACCACATCTTCTAGGTTCACCGTGATTTGATTCAGTCCATCTGAATCATTACCCATGAAAACCTTCTCCATTACGGTACCTCCCCGACATCCTCTTCAGTAAACACCAAAGCAAAGAAATCATTTAATCTTTCCGCAATGGCCTTATCTTCTCTAAGTGCCCCTTTAACCCCTCGATCATCTAACGGTCCCAACTGACTCCCTCACAGGCTTTCTGCTTCGGATATATTTTAAAAAGTTTTTACTGTGAGTTTTTGCCTCTACAGCCAACTTCTTTTCAAATTCTCTCTTAGCCTGTCTTATCAATGTCTTTTGGAACACTTTTGGAAAATCCAGGTGCACCTCACAACTACAGAATAACACAATTACAATTTCATCTTATAAATAGCAGCTTATAAGCACAAAGAATAATATTAAAAATACATACTATAACAATTAGCAGTAGCACAGTTATTATACTAAAACACATTAATCGTACCCCCTACCTCATCTCCTAATAACTCAAGACTCAAATCCACAATGTCCCTTGCTCACTTCCAAAGTGACAATCCTCTTAGGAACAACCCACCCCTACAGCAGTGATGGCCTAAAAGGTTCCCCCAGATGACATCAGAGGGTGCAGGACCAATATTGCCAGTAGGGCAGAGTGGAAAAGCCTCAACTGGTACAGCTGGAACTGGAGGAAAATAAGAACAAGCAAACGGTTTTGTCTTGCCTAAATCAGGGTATGTTGGATCCAATCTCAATCACTCCAATGTATTGTTAGTGAAGCTTCCTTCCCCCCCCCCCCCCCCCCCATACTGGGTCAGATCAAGGGTCCATCAAGCCCAGCATCCTGTCTCCAACAGTAGCCAATCCGGGCCATAAGAACCTGGCAATTACCCAAAAACTAAGTCTATCCCATGTTACTGTTGCTAGTAATAGCAGTGGCTATTTTCTAAGTCAACTTAATTAATAGCAGGTAATGGACTTCTCCTCCAAGAACTTATCCAAACCTTTTTTAAACACAGCTATACTAACTGCACTAACCACATCCCCTGGCAACAAATTGCAGAGTTTAATTGTGCATTGAGTGAAAAAGAACTTTCTCCGATTAGTTTTAAATGTGCCCCATGCTAACTTCATGGAGTGCCCCCTAGTCCTTCTATTATCCGAAAGAGTAAATAACCGATTCACATCTACCCATTCTAGACCTCTCATGATTTTAAACACCTCTATCATATTCCCCCTCAGCCATCTCTTCTCCATGCTGACCAGCCCTAAACTCTTTAGTCTTTCCTCAAAGGGGAGCTGTTACATTCCCTTTATCATTTTGCTCGCCCTTCTCTGTACCTTTTCTATTGCAACTATATAATTTTTGAGATGCGGTGACCAGAATTGTACACAGTATTCAAGCTACGATCTCACCATGGAGCGATACAGAGGCATTATGACATTTTCCGTTTTATTCACCATTCCCTTTCTAATAATTCCCAACATTCTGTTTGCTTTTTTGACTGCCGCAGCTCACTGATCCGACAATTTCAATGTGTTATCCACTATGACGCCTAGATCTCTTTCTTGGGTTGTAGCACCTAATATGGAACCCAACATCGTGTAATTATAGCATGGGTTATTTTTCCCTATATGCATCACCTTGCACTTATCCACATTAAATTTCATCTGCCATTTGGATGCCCAATTTTCCAGTCTCACAAGGTCTTCCTGCAATTTATCACAATCTGCTTGTGATTTAACTACTCTGAACAATTTTGTATCATCTGCAAATTTGATAACCTCACTCGTCGTATTTCTTTCCAGATCATTTATAAATATATTGAAAAGTACGGGTCCCAATACAGATCTTGTGGAGCTCTGTGAGGATGCCTGAGCAAGCTTCACACTCTGGAGTCAGAAACCACGCTGACTCCAGCTTTTCTACTGCAAACAACTTTATCATAACATTCAAACAAAAGTATTAGTAGACTGCTTACCTTCTTAGCAGTGCTACTCACACTACCTCTGGGTTAGGTCAGAATGGGTTTACAGGAGCTGCCTCTCCTGGAGATGTAGGGACCTCCTGATCCCAGCTGGGCTTACTCTCTTATCCTGCCCTCCAGGACCAGTGCAGGTATTAGGCACCCTAGGCAACCCTTGCGCTGCTGCCCTCCCCCCTCGGTCGCGCCCCCCCCCCCTACCTGTTTTGGCGCAGACTGTGTGCTTCTCAGGGCGCCGAGCTATAGGGGGCACCGAAGAGCAGCCACGTGGTGCCGAAAGCAGGGCCTATCCCGCTTGCGGCAAAGAGAAATGGAAACAGTCGGTGCCGAAACAGGTGGGGGCGGGGGGGGGGGGCGCGGCCCTGAGAAGCACACAGTCTCTATTTCTCTTTGCCGCGAGCGGGATAGGCCCCACTTGCGGCACCACGTGGCTGCTCTTCGGCGTCCCCTACGGCTCGGTGCCCTAGGTGACCGCTAAATTGTCCTAATAGACGCGCCGGCCCTGCTGCCCTCAGGACTCTACCTGCCCAGCAGGGTCCCATCCACAGAGCTCTCTTCCTCTGCAGGATTTAAGGTGGATCAGGCATCCAGCCCGTTCCTGTACATGCAAAAAGGGGAAAATGGGGTCACTCTGTTACAAGCTCACAAGGGTAATACATGCAGGCAAAATACTGGGGTGAGCTTGCAAGTTCCTTGCAATGAAGAGCAATGTTTAATAGTAGTAGCAGTATTGGTTTTCTATAATTGTAATATATTTACTGTTGTTTTTTTCACAAGCAGGGTTGTTGCCGTGTGAATTCTTGGAATTAATGCTATTTTTGAATGGCAGGTTTGCTATATGGGTTCTAAATGACTTTCTTTTCAGGATGTTGCTTAAATTTCTTAAAATGCCTGGTTTTGTTAGTTGTTTGTGTCCCTGTTACTGAGGTGGCAACAGAACTGGGATTTTCTTTTGTAGAGTGCATAAGGGGAAATATTCTAGTTCAGTTCTGCCAAGTATTTCAGAGATTACCTTCAGTCAATACAGTATGGATTAATTTACAAAATATATGTATTTCTTGATCTTTTTATGCACCTACCCCCTAAAATGACAGAAGATATATTCATCAGACAACATGGCAGGATTTCTGAAGTATTTTATAAAGAGAGATCATGAGAAAATCAGAGTTTAATATTTAAAAGTATGATATCTAGTTATGGGTTTTTATAAGATTGTTCTGAAAGGTGTGGTAGTGGGAGAGCATCATAATTGTTGCATTTAAATTATCAAAATCTCAGGGATAGGGAACTGGTCTATGAGCCTGAAATTTAATTTGGTGGAGGGTGAGCACAAGACTGAACCTTCACCTACATTAAGCCACCTAATACCATTGCACAGGACCAGAGATATATATCTCTATTGCCTGTCCAACTGTTAATCCACAATGCCATCTTTTAAGTAGATTTTCTTAATTAATGCCAGCACAGAATATGCAACCTTTCCCCTCCTGAGTACCACTTTGGCTTGGATATGCTACTTATGACCCACTGAGTGCTGTAAATCCTCTGAGTCTCTTGGTTGGTGTCACTATGTATCATTTATCTATTAGTAACAAATCTGTCACTGTCCAAGCGCTGGGATAGTAACAGAGTTGTCACTGATAACAACTGCTGTCACTAACCGCTAAGATAGCAACGTCACTGCTCGCCTGCTCAAACCAGAGCTGTCACTATTACAGAGCACTTATAAAAACTAGATTGTCACCATCAAATTGCACCAGTAACAAATCTGACTGCCGAGGCTGTCACTGCCCGACAGTCACGGGTCTGGCTCTAGGATGAAAGGCGCAGAGTCCGGGTGCAACACCATCCGCCCTCATTGCCAGCCCCGCAGCTGCCGCCCACTCACCTCCGCCCTCCTGCCCGCGGGGGTTCAGCTGCCTCGCCTGCGCCGCCAGCCTGTCCCACTGACACTCCGCCCGGCAGCGCTCGATCTCAGCCTCCAGCTTCAGCTGAGAGTTGGAGACGCGAGCAGCCATCTTTCCCTGGGGAGGCGGGGCGAGGCCGGGGTCGGGGCGAGGCTCCATCCGAGCGGGGCAGCGGCAACGCCCCGAGCACCACCCTGAAGCCCACAGCCCACCTGTACCTTCCGCGCCATAGCGCCGCCCCGCCCCGCCCCGCCCCGCCCCGCCGCTGGATGACAGCCAGCCCCCTCATTGGTTCTGTCGGTGAGCAGCGCCTTATGATTGGCTAGTAGTATTTCCGCCCCGCTCTCCGCTCCTTGCGGTCTACTCATCTCTTCCTGCTTGTGAATGAGAACATAGACTGCGGGTGGGGAGAGGATTTCGGAATTCGCGGGGCGTTTTGTTCCTAGTTGGAACCGTAGTGTGTCCAGTTAGTTTTGCGCTAAATGTCAATGCTGGAATAATGTGGATTTTTATAAACTTTTCATGAATTGTTACTGAGGGTGCCCGAAAACCTCTAGCTCTGATTTTGTTTTTGCAAGCTTTGCTGCTATTGAGACAATATTATCTTGGGTGACCCAACGTCATCTCCCAATCTTCCTGCTGGAGTCGCAGCCGCCTATTTAACCAAATTCCACCTCCCAATCCACCGCTGTGGTTTGCGCCTTCTAGGGGGATAAAACTCCACCTCCTAATCTCCCATAGGGTCTGCACTCTATTGAACTCTTCCTCTTAATTTGCCACTGATAACCAACTTCAACCATTGGGTCTTCTATTTATTTAGACCAAGCCTTCAGCATTGTACTATTAAAGTCCTGCAGTCTCCTTTCTTATTAGGAAGGAATTCACTTACTAGAATTTTTAGTTTACTTAGGCTCATGGCTTACCAATTATTTAGTGATTATAGTTCATACTGATTTTAGCTTGGCTAAGACCATAATATACTAATTAACTTTTACCTCACTAAAAAGAACTTCTCTTAACAGCTAAGTCCATACAAGAGACCAGAAACCAACAACAAACTAATAAAGTGACAAACTCTCTCAGCCTACTTTTTTCCCTAGGCTGGGAACCAGAAGTGTAAGGTTTTTTTGACCACTCATTCACAGTCAGGGTGAGGATCCATCTCTGTGATAAGACTGTCTTTTGATATACTCCCAACACAAATTCCTCTTTTAGTCAAAGTCCTGCAGTTTCATCACCTTTATAGTGAGGGTCCGATCACCTTTTCAGCCTGGCTGACAGCTCCTTTAATACTGCCTCTTCCTATTGCAGTTCATTTTAATGTTAGCAAGATCTCTCTTACCCCTGGGGAGAAGGGTCACTCTCCCCCACTTAATTTCTTGCTCTCCTCAACAAGATGCCAATCTTTTGCATTAGGTGAAAGTCTAAAGGCATTCCTTCATCTCTTTTGTGTAACAGGCAATTGATTGGTCCCCAAGGAGGATACAGACACAGCAGCAGATTGGAAGGCAGAGTTCAGTCCCTCAGCAGTGGATAGAAGATAAGAGTTCTGTTCTCCTAGAAGGCATGAACTGCAGTGGCAGACTGGAGGGTGAAGTACGATCCCCTAGGAAGGCACGAATCCAGTGGCAGATTGGAAAGAGGAGTTGGGTCTCCTAGCAGGATGTGGACCCAATATCAGAGCAGAAATGAAGCAGAGGCAACTTCAGCAGCAGTCAGAATGCAATGGATCCCTCCTTATGACTGGTAGTACCCACTCCCAGTAGCATTTCTTTGCATGGGTGAGCTTTGAAGTACAGTGGGAAGGAAATAGGGGGGGGGGGGGGGGGGTGGGGGGTGGGAATAACTATATTGAATCATAAGGAATGTAAGAGGTTCTTTCTTTTCTATATAGTGATACCTTGTGGAAACTAATATCCCCAGTAGCTAAATGTGCTGTTTGATATCCTGAGTCATTTAGTCTAAGTACATAAGAAATTGCAATGCTGGGTCAGACCAAGGGTCCATCAAGCCCAGCATCCTGTTTCCAACAGAGGCCAAATCAGGCCACAAGAACCTGGCAATTACCCTAACACTAAAAAGATCCCATGCTACTGATGCAATTAATAGCAGTGGCTATTCCCTAAGTAAACTTGATTAATAGCAGTTAATGGACTTCTCCTCTAAGAACTTATCCAAACCTTTTTTAAAACCAGCTACACTAACTGCACTAACCACATCCTCTGGCAACAAATTCCAGAGCTTTATTGTGCGTTGAGTGAAAAAGAATTTTCTCCGATTAGTCTTAAATGTGCTACTTGCTAACTTCATGGCATGCCTCCTAGTCCTTCTTTATTTGGAAGTGTAAATAACCGAGTCTCATCTACTCGTTCAAGACCTTTCATGATCTTAAAGACCTCTATCATATCCCCCTCAGCCGTCTCTTCTCCAAGCTGAACAGCCCTAAATTCTTCAGCCTTTCCTCTTAGGGAAGCTGTTCCATCCCCTTTATCATTTTGGTTGCCCTTCTCTGTACCTTCTCCATTGCAACTATATCTTTTTTGAGATGCGGAGACCAGAATTTTACACAGTATTCAAGGTGCGGTCTCACCATGGAGCGATATAGAGGCATTATTACATTTTCCATTTTATTAACCATTCCCTTCCTAATAATTCCTAACATTCTGTTTGCTTTTTTGACTGCTGCAGCACACTGAGCCGACGATTTTTTTCTGGGTGGTAGTTCCTAATATAGAACCTAACTTCATGTAACTACAGCAAGGGTTATTTTTCCCTATATGCACCACCTTGCACTTGTCCACATTAAATTCCATCTGCCATTTGGATGCCCAATCTTCCAGTCTTACAAGGTTCTCCTGTAATGTATCACAGTCCGCTTGTGATTTAACTACTCTGAATAATTTTGTATCATCCGCAAATTTAATAACCCCACTCGTCGTATTACTTTCCAAATCATTTATATATATATTGAAAAGCACCGGTCCAAGTACAGATCCCTGAGGCACTCCACTGTTTACCTTTTTCCACTGAGAAACTTGACCATTTAATCCTACTCTCTGTTTCCTGTCTTTTAACCAGTTTGTAATCCACGAAAGGACATCACCTCCTATCCCATGACTTTTTAGTTTTCGTAGAAGCCTCTCATGAGGGACTTTGTCAAACGCCTTCTGAAAATCCAAATACACTACATCTACCGGTTCACCTTTATCCACATGTTTATTAACCCCTTCAAAAAAATGAAGCAGATTTGTTAGGCAAGACTTCCCTTGGGTAAATCCATATTGACTGTGTTCCATTAAACCATGTCTTTCTATATGCTCTACGATTTTAATCTTGAGAATAGTTTCCACTATTTTTCTCGGCACTGAAGTCAGGCTCACTCTTCTATAGTTACCCGGATCACCCCTGGAGCCTTTTTTAAATATTGGGGTTACATTGGCCACCCTCCAGTCTTCAGGTACAATGGATGATTTTAATGAAAGGTTACAAATTGTAACTAATAGATCAGAAATTTCATTTTTTAGTTCCTTCAGTACCCTAGGATGCATACCATCCAGTCCAGGTGATTTATTACTCTTTAGTTTGTCAATCTGGCCTACTACATCTTCCAGGTTCACAGTGATTTTGTTCAGTTCGTCTGACTCATCACCCCTGAAAACCATCTCCAGAACTGGTATCTTCCCAGCATCCTCATTAGTAAACACAGAAGCAAAGAATTCATTTAGTCTTTCTGCAATGGCCTTATCTTCCCTAAGAGCCCCTTTAACCCCTTGGTCATCTAATGGTCCAACCAACTCCCTCACAGGTTTCTTGCTTCGGATATATTTTAAAAAGTTTTTATGAGTTTTTGCCTCTATGGTCAACTTCATTTCAAATTCTCTCTTCGTCTGTCTTATCAATGTTTTACACTTAACTTGACAATGCTTATGTTTTATTCTATTTTCTTCAGATGGATCCTTCCTTCTTCCAGTTTTTGAAGGATTTTTTTTAGCTAAAATAGCCTCTTTCACATCACCTTTTAACCATGACGGTAATCGTTTTGCCTTCTTACCACCTTTCTTTATGTGTGGAATACATATACAACTGCGCCTCTAGGATTGTATTTTTAAACAATGTCCAAGCCTGTTGAACACTTTTAACCTTTGCAGCTGCACCTTTCAGTTTTTTCTAACTATTTTCCTCATTTTATCAAAGTTTCCCCTTTGAAAGTTTAGTGTTAGAGCTACAGATTTACGTATTGTCCCCCTTCCAGTTATTAGTTTAAATTTGATCATGTTATGATCACTGTTGCCAAGTGGCCCCTCCACCGTTACCTCTCTTACCAAATCCTGCGTTCCACTAAGAATTAAATCTAAAATAGCTCCCTCTCTTGTTGGTTCCTGAACCAATTGCTTCATGAAGCAGTCATTTTTCCAGGAACTTTATGTCTCTAGCAAGTTTCATTTACCCAGTCAATATTGGGGTAATTGAAATCTCCCATTATTATTGCACTGCCAAATTGGTTTGCTTCCCTGATTTCTCTTAGCATTTCATCATCTGTCTGACCATTTTGTCCAGGTGGACGGTAGTATACTCCTATCACTGTAGTCTTACCCAACACACATGGGATTTCTACCCATATAGATTCTACTGAGCATTTAGTCTCTTGTATGATCTTTATCCTGTTGGACTCTATACCCTCCTGGACATAAAGTGCCACACCCCCACCAAGTTGATCCTCCTTATCATTGCGATATAATTTGTACCCTAATATAGCATTGTCCCATTGGTTATCCTCCTTCCACCAAGTCTCTGTGATGCCAATTATGTCAATCTCATCATTTGCTGCTATACACTCTAACTCTCCCATCTTACTTCTTAGACTTCTGGCATTGGCATACAGACATTTCAAAGTGTGTTTTTTTGTTTGTATTAACAGCCTGCTTTTCACTTGTGTGGGATAATTCAGAAATCATTAGCTTCGGTGATTTTTTACATATAGGCATACGGACTATGTTTACTTTTAATGGAACCTCTCTGTTGGGATGCCCTAATTCTCTTGTTTCATTAGTATCCTTCAAGGATACATTTCTCTGAACCATGCAGTGTTGAGTGACTGTCGGCTTTCTCCCTTGTTCTAGTTTAAAAGCTGCTCTATTTCCTTTTTGAAAGTTAGTGCCAGCAGCTTGGTTCCACTCTGGTTAAGGTGGAGCCCATCCTTTCAGAAAAGTCTCCCCTTTCCCCAAAAGTTTCCCCAGTTCCTTACAAAACTGAATCCCTCTTCCCTGCACCATCATCTCATCCACGCATTGAAACCCTGGAGCTCTGCCTGCCTCTGGGGACCTGCACGTGGAACAGGAAGCATTTCAGAGAATGCTACCCTGGAGGTTCTGGATTTCAGCTTCCTACCTAAAATCCTAAATTTGGCTTCCAGAACCTCTCTCCCACATTTTCCTATGTCATTGGTGCCCACATGTACCACGACAGCCGGCTCCTCCCCAGCACTGTCTATAATCCTATCTAGGTGACGCACAAGGTCTGCCACCTTCGCACCAGGCAGGCAAGTTACCAGGAGGTCCTCACGTCCACCAGCCATCCTGCTATCTATATTTCTAATAATAGAATCACCAACTATGATGGCCGGCCTAACCCTTCCCTCCTGAGCAGTAGCCCTGGGAGACTTGTCCTCAGTGCGAGAGGACAATACATCACCTGGAGAGCAGGTCCATGCTACAGGATCACTTCCTGCTACACCAGGGTGATGTTCTCCTACTGGGAGACCTTTCTGATCCAAGGCAACCTCCTACATACTTGTAAATATTGAAAGTCTTGTTTACATTTTTTGGGGCTTTTCTGGGATGAAGGGAGGGAAATCCCACCCACTAGCACCTTCTTTCCCAGGTGTTCCCACCAGATCAGTCTTGGACCCAGGAGCACCCTCACCAGGTAATTGGGCCTGGAGTAATACCTGGAGGCATCAGTGCAATCCATACCCTCCTGGGAGAACAATTGCTTCCTCTCAAACAGCTGCTTGGTCCTAAGGGACCAACTCCATATGTCAAATAGCCACAGGGCTGTATTCCTTCCACCACTGCACTGTCAAAGCCCTGCAGCCTACTTCCTCAGAGGGAGGGGATTCTATTGATAGGGTTTATAGTTTAGTTAGGCTCATGGGTTTTTTTGTTGCTTAGTGATTATAATTCTCACTGATTCTAGCTTGGTCAAAACCATGGCCTACTAATTAGTTTTTACCCAATTAGAAGGAACCCTTTTACTCAACCACAAAGCCAAGACTCAGACAAAACATTAAAAGAAAAAAATTACAGGTTCCCTTATGTCTCGTTTGGAAAAATCAGATGCCAAAGGTTTTAGACCACCCATTCACATTCAGGGTGAGAATCTGTTTGATAAGACTGTTTTTTGATACTTTCCCAACACAAATTCCTCTTTTAATCAAAGTTCTGCAGTTTCAGACTTTGCCATTAATTGTTTGTGAAGTCATATTTGACTGTAATTCAGTAGCAAGGATTAAGGAGTTGTAATATGCAAATCCCCAATTTGAAACTCAACCTCCTACCTCTGCTGTAGGTGTTTGTTTATCTTTTTAGCCTAGTTGTGGCTTTCTTAGTGCAGTTCATTTCATATGTATCATGCTCTCTCTTACCCCCTCCCAGGGGTATACAAAATATAGAGAGGTCCATATTTAAAAGCCATTTAGGCAGATAACTGAAAATAATCCAGCTAGAAGTTAGCTGCATAAATCAGGGGCATTCTGGGTAGGAGTGGAGTTAGCGGCATAAGTTAACCAGTTAACTTATACGGCTAACTCTGGTCGTGCTGCTGACCTGTCAAAGTTAGCCGGATAAGCATATCCGGCTAACTTTGAGATAGCCTGGTACGTTTATCCAGGTAACTGGTCGAGCTGCTCAGCGGCTGAATATCGTCTCCATGATGTTTTTACATTCATGCTTTCTCCTTATATTGCTGGTTATGGCTGAAGTACTGTGATGGGTCTTCTTTGCCACTCTCACTGTGTCTTGGGTTGTACGTGCCACTGTTGCTGCTTTCTCTTAATATTGTGGGTTATGTTTAAAATGCTTGATAAATCTCTGTTGGCAGCGAGGAATTTAGGTTTATGCCACCCCCTAGGCATTATCGGTGGCATTTGGCCCTCCTGCCCAAAGATAGGACATCACCAATTAAATTAATACATATCTTTGTTCGAAAGCTTTAAGGAACAAATTTAAAAATCTAAATATGCATGCTCTTAAGGAAAGACAAGATAGGGGAGATATGATAAAAATATTTAACTCTCTTAAATGTTTCCATGTATAGGAGGCAAACCTCTTTAAATGGAAAGGTAGTTCTAGAATGAGGGGTCGTGGGATGATGATGAAAGGGGGTAGACTCAGGAGTAATCTTAGGATTATTTCTTTACAGAGAGGATAGTGGATGCATGGAACAGCCTCCTAGTGGAGGTGGTGGAGACAAAAACCAGTGTTTGAATTCAAGAAAGTGTGAGATAAACATAGGGGATCTCAGGGAGTGATGGGAATTGTAAAGCTAAATTGGGCAGTCTAGATAGGCCATACAGTCTTTTTCTGTTGTCATGTAATGTGAATAGTAAGTGGAAAATCCTACTACACCCCCCACTGGGGGAGTTCCGTGAATTAAGATATGTTTACAGAAGAAATGAGGAAAATGAAAAAGAAGTTTAAAAAAATAAGAATGAGAAGACCAGAGATGGAACTAGGAGGAAGAGTGAGACCAAAAGAGATAAATAATAGAAATCAAACTACAGACTGTAGACACATATGTAACCCATGTGCTCGGTTATGTTTCGGGGGCATAGCTGGGTGGGTCGCCTTGGCAGGAGCCTCGCTTGGGTGGTCTTTGTGTGCAAATCCACTTGGGCCAGAAGGTGTTAGTGGGTGGGATTCCCCCCTTCACCACAGGAAAACCTGAAAACAGATGGGATTGTAAATAGGACTGACAGTATGTACAACTATGGTTTTATTTGCTTACATGACTATGAATATCTCTTCAAAACATCAACTGGCACATTTAGCTACTTGGGGGTGTTAGGCCCCCATAGAATACCACCATATAGGAAACAAAGAATCTCTGATATTCCCTTTGATCCAATACAGTTAATCCCCCCCTTTTTTTTTTCTCTTCTCAGTGTATCCCAAGTCTCACCTATGTGAAGAAATACAACTTGACCAGCGGGTACTGCTAGTCATGGAAGGGATGGGGGATGGGGGGGGGGGCAGAGGGAAAGGAAGAATCCCTTGTATCCAGACTGCTGCTGGTATCTCCTTTACTGAGGATCCACACCCTCCTGCCCCCCCCCCCCCCCCCCTGTCTCTGCATAACCAACAGTCTGGGGCTTTCTTCTTAAGTATGAGTGATTTTCGTTGCTTGGGTTTATAGCTTAACTAGGCTCATAACCAATTATTTGCTTTTACTCAACCTAGAGACTACCACCTCTCAAGCTTATAATTGTTAAAATAGCTGATGAACAGAACATCCAATAATTAAAAACTCCTAAAACTTTTCCAAATGTCAATAAAATATTTCAAAACAGCAAACACATCAATTAACACCCAATAATTAAAAAAAAAATAAAATGCAAGAGTTAAAAAAAAAATCCTCTGCTTTCCATCCCTGGGAACTTGATTTCCAGATGCCCTGATATTGTCATTGATTAACAGGGGGAAAGTAGGGGGTTGTTACACCCAAACTTTCTCCTCTCTGTCTCCCATGCTTAATCTCATGCACACATGCACTCGATCTCTGCTATCCTCAATCTCACGCGCATGCATACACACATACTCTCTGCTGCACTTAATCTCACGCACACACACAGACATGTGAGCACTCGCTCTCTGCCACACAATCTCATGCTCACGAGATTGTGTGCCTCGCTCAGTCTCATGCACACATGCACTCGCTCTCTGCCATGCTCAATCACACACATGCTCTCTGTCATGCGCAATCACACACACACACACACACACACACATGATCTCTGCCATCCTCAATCACACACACACACACCTCTCTCTTTGCCAATCACACTCAATCATGCTCAATCACACATGCACACAGACCTTTCGTTCTCATTTCCTCCCTCTGGAAGCAAAAGGAGCAGCAGCAGCCTCCATTCTCAGGGCCCACCAGAACCTTCTCCTAGCCTCAAGTCAGCGCTGCTGCTGCTGCTCCTTCTGACTGAAGCTGCATCTTTTGGCAGTGGGCCATGCTGTTCTTCCTGCTTCTGACTGTGGGGGAAGAGTGGAAATCTTAATTCTTCTGGCAGCCCCAGGGGCCGCCCTGTTCCATCTGCTGCCGTGCCGTGTGGGAGAGGCACAAGACTGATTGCAGAGGAAGGCATGTCCTATGTAGGCCACCTCGGCTGAGCATTTATATTTTTGTTGATGTGATTTTCTGCCTCCCTTTTCAAGGAGGACACTTAGGGGAGAGGGCACTCCATGAGCAGGCAGAGCAGTTAATCTTCTCCCTGCTGTGGCAAAGCTCTTAAGAACCAAGGTTTTATCGGGAGAATGGAAGTCAAATTGTAAGCCACATTGTGAATGGCACTCCATGGTGGTTTGCGCCTGTGGCCGTGGCCATATCGGCCATAGGCTAGCTACGGCTCTGTCACCCAGACTCAGGAGTGGTGATGCTCTGGCTACTGGTCATAGACACGTAAGCTGCAAGAGGTCTTGTAGGGAAGTAGGCCCTAGGGAGTCCAGAGGTGCTTGTGCTGGCCTACTGTTACCCAAATGCAGTAGAGGAAACCCAGAGTCTCAAGACAGACTGGAAAGCTAAAAATGTAAAGTGATCCTTGGCATTTAGAATAAACTTATTTTCACTGTAAATAGCTATCTCTGAGCTTGTTTCCCAGAAACTGTCAGCAGGTTGTGCAGTGCTCAGCAGCGGCCTCTGATACCTGTTAAAAAGATGCTAAGAACCTATGTAGCAAACCTGCCATACTAAAACAGCACAAAGAGGCAACAATGCAAAATTACCCCGGGCCCTAGAGCACCAATATAACTCCTGATGGGAAAGCAGAACAAGCAGGACAGCTACAGATCCATACACAGAAACTGCATGCCAGCAAAATACCTCATCTCAGTCACCTATGCAGAAACAGACAGACCCTGACCAAATACAGAATAAAGAGACCAAAAAGTATAAATAGAAATGTGCAGAGAAGAACTGAACTGGAACCTACATCAGGCCAGCCTCTATATGCAGGACAACAATGGAAAAACAGAAACATTACCATTCTTTGTAAAACATTAAATAATAAGAAAAAAAAAATAATAGTGAAACCATATTCATAAAAAGAATAAATATTTCAAACCAATTCACAAATAGAATATCCAAAATTTCCCAAAATATTTCAAATCAGCAGACATCAAACACCAAGCAATAATTAAAAAATCCCTTTCTCCATACCTGGGATTAAAGAAGGAGAAGACTCATACACGCATATATCCCAGGCAGGCTCCCATTTATTTACTCATCCTAGGCAGGCTACCATTTACACACATACATCCCAGGCAGGCTTCCATTCACACATACACAACCCAGGCAGGCTCCCATTCATACATACACACATACACCCCAATCAAGCTCCCATTCACACATATACACAACCCAGGCTGACTCCTATTCACACACACACACACACACACACAATCTAGGCAGGCTCTCATTCACACACACACACACAACCCAGGATGACTCCCATTCACACACACACACACAATCCAGGGAGGTTCTCATTCATACATATATACACACACACAACCAGGCAGGCTCCAATTCAATTCACACACACACACAAAACCCAGGGAGGCTCCCATTCACACACACACACAAAACCCAGGGAGGATCCCAATTCACACACACACACAGTGGCAGGCTTCCTCTCCCTCACACACACAGGCTTCTTTCCTTTCTCTCTCTCACCACACACGCAGGCAGGCTGTTCCATGGCCACCAGTGGCCTGTAACCTCTCCTCATTTTCAGCCGTCAGTGGCTTGGTTTCCACCTGGGGCGCCTCCTCATTTTAGACCGCCAGTGGGTTAGGCTCTGTCGGCAGCCCACAGCCTCTCCTCATTTATGGCTGCCAGCAGCCCCGTGTCCTCTCCTGCTTCCACCTCCCCTCCTCCAGGTGCGCCACCCCGTGCAAATGTGTGGTATGTACACCCGTTCGCATCGGGGCTGTCCACTAATATCTTCCTCAGGCTCCAAATGCACAAGGACTGATGGAGGCGGTCTCCTGTCAGGTCAGTCCCAGACCCAGGAACATCCCTGCTAAGCAATAGGCATAATAGTTACAAAAATAAAAAGGGCCCAAAAAAACCCCACCAACCGTAAAGTAAAATATTAGCTGAGGAGGAAGGAATTCTGAGCTGGTCCTAATTGCATCAGGGGTAATATTTTAAAAGCAAATTTGTTGCTAACTACCAAATTCTCATGTGGCAAAGAGTTATTTTTAACTTATCAGTTGCCCCTTATTCATGCCAAATTGAAGCCCTGGTGTTTTCCATCTCCCTAGGACGAAACTTTCACTTCCCTCCATTGTTTCCTGCCTGCCTGAGATATCTAGGATATCCTGCCCCTCCTTTTCTCCTTTTCACATCTCACATTTATTTTCTTAGGTCAGCAAACATTTTGTGCCACTTGGTACTTACAGGGGAAAAAAGGATTTTAATGATCCGTTTCAAATCTCAGATTGCAACTGAAAAGATTCTACCACGCTACAAGAAAGACATCAGTAATAATAATAATATACGGTATATATTTATGTAGCACCTTTCAATAAAACAGGGTCATGGTGTGCTTTATATTATGTAGAATTTCAGAAACGGACCTGCAGTCATCTCAAGAGTGGATGGCCTGGCAACGCTGGCATCTGGACTGCATGTAGATTTCCAAATGGGTAAGGCTAAAAGAAACAATGCTGTTATTATTGAGCAAACTGAGACATAAAGTGATCTGCACAAGGTCACACAGAGAGTCATGACAGGGGACTTCTGCCAACTTTTAGTTCAGTACTTTAATCAATAGACCGTGTATACCACGCCTGCATATCTAGGAACTTTGCAGTTCTGGTTTCCCTCACATTGGCGTGGATTAGTCAGGGGGGTCTGCATGTGAAGTTTCTCCTCCTCCCTCCCAACCCAGCAGATTTGCTTTCTCTCCTACAGCAGGCATAGGCAACTCTGGTCCTCAAGTGCCACAAACAAGTCTGGTTTTCAGGATATCTGCATGGAATATCCATGTGATACATTTGCATGCGCTGCCTTCATTGCATGCAAATGCATCTCATGCATATTCATTGTGGATATGCGGAAAGCCAGGCTTGTTTGCAGTGTTTGGGGATCAGAGTTCCCGACCCCTGCTCTACAGTATCTGTCGGGCACCCCTCTTCAGGGGTGCATCCCAGAGTGCCCTTCCTTCCTCTCCCATATCCAGTCCCACCATCCACTCTCCCCTCGCCCCATTTCCTTTCCAAAGATTTAAGTAAAGTCTGCAGTACTGTTTGATAGTATTCATCAGTCTAGGCTAACAAACATACACTGAAGCAGGGTTTTTTTTCTTTATACGGTCTTCATCATAAGTAGGGTTTAATTTTAAACTTTAGACCTGTCAGAATCAGTTCTTCTGCTGTTTTCAGAGTTTTTGTCTGTCTTTCTGAGCACAAAGCCCCAGGTATTACAATTTCATTCCAGACCTGCAGGTCACTCTCTCACTTTCTATTGACCTCTCTCCTAATCAGCCACTTGTAAAGCCCCTCGTTTCTTCCACCCAAATTACTCTGCTTGCAGGGTTTTGTTCCTGCAGCCAGATTAATCTCCCTCTGATTCTGGAGCATTTTTCTCACGATATTGAGTTATTTAGCGGTAAAGCGGATGCTGATCAGGTTGCTGATTCCCCAGCATGGTTGGCAAATGGCTTCCTAATCCATGGATCTGGGAGGGAGAACGATGGCTTTCCAGTGCCATGTTCAAGTATAAATGGTAATCGGAACCCCCATCGTCTATCCTGGCTCTCCTGAATAAACTCTTTCCTATTCCTGCTTTCACGTGCGAAAGATCTGCATTATGTATCTCTGGGAGCTATAACAAAAGGGGGCAAAACAGAAAAAGAGTGTCCGTGAAGCTCAGAATAAACATCACTATGTACTAAGAACAATACAAATACAATTCCTAAACCCACTATATTGTCCTCTTTCTGCTTTCAGGATTGTCCAGCCATACGCCCCGGTGTCTGAATTGAACACCATTCAAGCTAAGTAACTCTTATCAGGTTTAGCCCCTGAAGCAGTTTATTAGGGATGTGAATCGTGTCCTCGATCGTCTTAACGATCGATTTCGGCTGGGAGGGGGAGGGAATCGTATTGTTGCCGTTTGGGGGGGTAAAATATCGTGAAAAATCGTTAAAAATCGTGAAAAATCGAAAAATCGAAAAACCGGCACATTAAAACCCCCTAAAACCCACCCCCGACCCTTTAAATTAAATCCCCCACCCTCCCGAACCCCCCCCCAAATAACTTAAATAACCTGCGGGTCCAGCGGCGGTCCGGAACGGCAGCGGTCCGGAACGGGCTCCTGCTCTGAATCTTGTCGTCTTCAGCCGGCGCCATTTTCCAAAATGGCGCCGAAAAATGGCGGCGGCCATAGACGAAAAAGATTGGACGGCAGGAGGTCCTTCCGGACCCCCGCTGGACTTTTGGCAAGTCTCGTGGGGGTCAGGAGGCCCCCCACAAGCTGGCCAAAAGTTCCTGGAGGTCCAGCGGGGGTCAGGGAGCGATTTCCCGCCGCGAATCGTTTTCGTACGGAAAATGGCGCCGGCCATACGCGTATGGCCGGCGCCATTTTCCATACGGAAAATGGCGCCGGCAGGAGATCGACTGCAGGAGGTCGTTCAGCGAGGCGCCGCCCTCGCTGAACGACCTCCTGCAGTCGATCTCCTGCCGGCGCCATTTTCCGTACGAAAACGATTCGCGGCGGGAAATCGCTCCCTGACCCCCGCTGGACCTCCAGGAACTTTTGGCCAGCTTGTGGGGGGCCTCCTGACCCCCACGAGACTTGCCAAAAGTCCAGCGGGGGTCCGGAAGGACCTCCTGCCGTCCAATCTTTTTCGTCTATGGCCGCCGCCATTTTTCGGCGCCATTTTGGAAAATGGCGCCGGCTGAAGACGACAAGATTCAGAGCAGGAGCCCGTTCCGGACCGCTGCCGTTCCGGACCGCCGCTGGACCCGCAGGTTATTTAAGTTATTTGGGGGGGGGTTCGGGAGGGTGGGGGATTTAATTTAAAGGGTCGGGGGTGGGTTTTAGGGGGTTTTAGTGTGCCGGCTCACGATTCTAACGATTTATAACGATAAATCGTTAGAATCTGTATTGTATTGTGTTCCATAACGGTTTAAGACGATATTAAAATTATCGGACGATAATTTTAATCGTCCTAAAACGATTCACATCCCTACAGTTTATGCTAACGAAACATCAGCTGATGTCGGGTTTGGAGTCAGCCTATGGCTGGACAACCTTGAAACAAGAAAGAGGACAATGTTTTATTTGTAATTAAAAAAGACTGAAAAATATATATTGGGAAAGGATGCATGATCAAGAAGACAAGCGGTGACATTCAAGGGTCTTGCGTATTTTGGCCTGCTGACATCCGTATTTTATATTGATATGACATTAGTGGTGGGTTTAGGAACTGTATTTATGATGCTCCTTGTTACGCCCGTCGGTTGCAGATGGCTGCGACCTCTCATGCTCACCTCTTTTTTCCCTGCAGCATCAATCCTTGGACAAGTGGCGGCATCCACCAGTCAACGCCGACATCCCCGGTGACCTCAGGATGGCGTGGGTGCTGCCGACCACCATCTTGGATCCGGAATCACCTAAGGCACATGCAGCACATAAGGGCCTCCTTTGCACACATCATGGCGGGAACCTCGGGGGCGTCCCCTCCGGATGACATCAGCCCACCTCTGTACTTAAGCCGACCGGCCCCCTGCTACTACGAGTTAGCAAGGAGTTTCCTCGTTGCTGAATTCTGCTCTACTCTTAGTCTTCCTGTTCCAGTTCCGCCTTGGGACCTGACACTCTGGGTACCCATTCCTCAGGGGCCCTTATGCGTTACTGACTATCCGCTCCTCAGAGGGCCTTTCTGCCTTGGGATTCTACCTGACCCACAGCATCGGAGCTATTCTTGGAACTTCCATTTGTGAGTACCTTTCTTCTGACTACAACGTACTGCCTACTGGAATTCTGTACAGTGTACCCCGTTCCATGGGCCACTACCATTCCTCTTCTGTGAAGCTGCTCCAGCACATCCTGAGCTACAAGTTCTACCGCTTCATCTACAACCTCCTTTGGGCTTCCTGTACCTTGTTACTGCAATGAAAAATGTTTAGCAAAGGACAACAGGAAAATAGAGACAGTGTATTTCTTATGAATAATAGCCTTTATTTCTTATTTCTTATGCGCATAAGGAAGTCAGCTTAGTAAGTCTAAAGGACTGACTTAATTTGTGATTGAAACAGCCATTCTTAAATACAGTTTTGGATAGCAATTAAAACAGCACTTCTTTGATTTAAAGTTACAAGGTGACAGGAAACATTTGTTTTCTTCTAGCATTCCACAGAGCCCTGGGAAACTAACTAACCTTGAAGAGATCTACATTTTATAACTCCCTTCCTGGGAGCCTGTGACTTCGGTCAACCACGCAAACTGTGGCTGACCGTGCTTACCTGCCTCCGTTACCCTCCTCAGTTGCACCATCTTCATTACAGACTCCTCAGCGTACCCCATGCTGTGGGGCACTACCGGATTTGCATCTCTGAGGTATTCCTGCTTGCCTAAAGGAGCTTCCTGGCTTTGCGGGCCACTACCAGATCTGCATCATCAGCGGTATCACCTGGGTATACCCCACTGGTCAGAACTGTATCTATTTCACCTCCCTCTCTGCTGGATCTGCTTTTCCTTCCTTTACAATAAAGTCTCTCCATACAGCTGTGTCCTGCACTACTGAGACTCCTCCTACTGATGGTGAGGCCCACAGGGCTTCTCCCTGTGGGCGGAGACATCTCTCATCTCGGCCCAGGGTTCACATTCATACAAAAATATGACACTCCCAATACATAGTGACAATACATAGTGACAAAAAGGGGCAAAAACAGACTCATTCATCTTTAATCATTTAGTGTTGGTATTTTGGCTTCTTTTAGGCACCTTTTATGATTGTGGGTAATGCAGTGCACTTCCTGAGCCTTGCTTGCACCTCAGGACTTAGACCTTGATTCTGACTGATTGTCTCTTGCAAAAAATGTATTCAGGGAATCATTTGGTAGGGCAGCAAACAAATTAAATATAATCCTATTCTGAAAAAAAAAACTAGGGCTGTGATTGTGTATCTGAGCATTTTTTCATAAATAGGATTTATGTGGCACCTAATCTCTGTGCATGCTTTGCTCTGTAAAATATATTTTCTCCCTCATTAAAGTATTGACCCCCCTCTCATTTTCCCTTAAAGGCTATGCATCCCCTACACCCACCCCAATTACCCCATGCACATCTGCAAAAGGGACAGAGAGGCATGCCAAGCATTTCCTAGCTCCAGATGTCAGCCTGGAATATGGGTATGAACTCAAAAGTGTTTGCTAAGACTTCAGGGGAAATGCAGGTGATTTTTCTTAACAGTTTAGCTGAAGCCCAGCTGTATATGTCAGGTAGGAAGCGCAGATCCCAAGGTAGTTAACCTTCTTACACACACAAGGTGCAAGCTATTTCAAGAGAAGATAGTACACCATTGTTTTAGTAGTTTAATGCACACAAAATGTTTAAGGCAAAGAATTAGCCCTCGTTCGTTTCTGCATTAAAGACCTTTGGAGCCTGTGGTTACCCAGTATTGCCCAAACATCCTCTCATATCCTCTCCTTACAATGCTGCTTTCCATCTCACTAATTCAGAGCTTTCCAAACTGTGTGTCGCGACACGTTAGTGTGTCGCCTGCAGTGTGAAGGTGTGTCGCCCGGTCCACAAAGCAGCAGGGCCGGCGGAAGCAGGGAACTACAGCAGGAAGATCAGCGGGGCCGTGGTGGAGCTTACCTCACCACGGCCCAAAGAAAAGGGTCACATTCACTCCTCATCCTTCCTGCCAGCGCAGCCCCGGAAGAAAAACGTTGCCGGAGCTGAGTGGGCAGGAAGGAGAAGGAGCATCTGCCGTGTACAGAAGAAGAACAGCGATAATGGGCCGCCACATATCCCATGTCGCGGTGGCCCAAGAAGAGGAGGAAACCCAGTAGTAGGGCCGCTGTGAGAATGAGAACCTGATTGTGTGTTTGAGGGAAGAAGACAGATGGAGAGAAAAGAAATAGAAAAAAAAAAAAGACCCTGTAAAAGGAATTGGCAAAAAAAAAAACAAGAAAGGGAAGGTGGAAAAAAAAGCCTGTGACCAACCGATTAGAAAACTAAGATCAGAGAGCAATGGTAAAAAAAAATTACTTTTTAGTGATTGGCATATGTTATCTTTGGGAATGTGCAAGAGTAGCACTTTCTCTATGCTGATCTCGCAATGTACGAGATCGGCATGGAGGAAGTGGAAGCCCACGGGGCCTGCACAGAGGAGGCAGCAGAATGGGCTTCAGTGCCAGTAGCAGCAATCAGCACCTCCCCAAATATCCACATGGAAGCAATGACAGCAATAGCAGAGGAATGAGAGGGGGGTCTGCCTTCAGTGTGTGCAAGTGTATGAATAGGAGTCTGCCTGGGGGTGTATGTGTGTGAACGTATGGGTGCCTGCCTGAGGCTGTATCTGTGTATGAGAACGAATGGGTATCTTCCTGGGGTCTGTCTGTGTGAGAATAGGTGCCTGCCTGTGTGTGGTGTGTGTGTGTGAGAGAATAAATTGGTGCCTGCCTGCCTGGGGGTCTCTGTGTGTGTGTGAGAATGATTGTGTGCATGCCTGGGGGGTGGGGAGGAAGCGGTGTGAGAATGAATGGGAGCTGCCTGGGGGACAGTATGGGTGTAACATTATGTAATCCACAAAAATGTATGTATATGTTTAAGGAAACATACATAAATTGTCAAAATATGTTTTGTTTGTTTAACCTTTAACCTCTGGTTTGCTAGTAGACTGAATTACTGTGTCGTGAAATTTTGTTTGTCTAAAAAGTGTGTCACTAACATGAAAAGTTTGGAAAGCTCTGCACTAATTGAACAAGATGGGAAATTTAGCACAGGGGGCTCTTTACTTGCAGATGATGTCCTGAGAAAAACAGACTAATTCTCTCCCACATCTCATGGATGAAATTAAATCCTTTCCTTACTGGCTAAAGCTCGAGCTTTAAAGTAAATTAGATGAAGACCGAGATCCTAAATATAAACCTTCTCCAAGTATTGATAGATATCCTTAAAAGCAACTGTCTAAACAGGTGAAAAATTGTTTAGTTACTAAGACTACAGTTATGTTATGTCCAGCTATCTTTCCACACTTATTCTCTCATCTTAAAATAAGAATCTGCTTATCATACTTACTATAATGTCATGACTGAATAAACCCAGTGTATGTACCTGTAAACCCTGAGTGATCAAGGTTTACATGGGAGGCTTCTAAGAAAACTAAAAAGGCATGGGATAGGAGGAGATGTTCTTTTGTGGATTGCAAGTTGGTTAAAAGACAGGAAACAGAGAGTAGGATTAAATGGTCAATTTTCCCAGTGGAAAAAGGTAAACAGTGGAGTGCCTCAGGGATTGTACTTTGGTCCGGTGCTTTTTAATATATTTATAAATGATCTGGAAAGAGGTACAACGAGCGAGGTGATCAAATTTGTGGATGATGCAATATTATGCAGAGTAGTTAAATCTCAAGCGGATTGTGATAAATTGCAGGAAGACCTTGCGAGACTGGAAGATTGGGCTTCCAAATGGCAGAAGAAATTTAACGTGGACAAGTGCAAAGTGATGCATATAGGGAAAAATAACCCTTGCTGTAGTTACACGATGTTAGGGTCTATCTTAGGAGTTATCACCCAGGAAAGAGATCTAGGCATCATAGTTGATAATACATTGAAATCGTGGGCCCAGTGTCCTGTGGCGATCAAAAAAGAAAACAGAATGTTAGGAATTATTAAGAAGGGAATGGAAAATAAAATGGAGGATGTCATAATGCCTCTGTATCATTCCATGGTGAGACCCACACCTTGAATACTGTGTGCAGTTCTGGTCACTGCATCTCAAACAGGATATAGCTGCACTGGAGAAAGTGCAGAGAAGGGCGACCAAATTGATAAAGGGGTATGGAATGGCTAACTTATGAGGAAAGACAAAAGAAGTTAGGGCTATTCAGTTTGGAGAAGAGACAATTGAGGTGGGATATCATAGAAGTCTACAAAATCATGAAAGGACCTGAACAAGTTAATGTAAATCAGTTATTTATTCTCTCAGATAATAGAAGGACCAGGGGGCAGTCCATGAAGTTAGGAAGTAGCTCATTTAAAACAAATCGAAGAAAATTATTTTTCACTCAGTGCATAGTTAAGCTCTGGAATTCATTGCCAGAGGATGTGGTTATAGCAGTTGGTATAACTGGTTTTTAAAAAGGTTTGGATAAGTTCCTAGAGGATAAATCCATAAACTGCTATGATGATAATTAATAAGCAATAGTAGCTTTTGATTTATCTAATGTTTGGGTACTTGCCAGGTACTTGGATTGGCTACTGTTGGAAACAGTATACTGGGCTTGACTGACCCTTGGGCTGATACAGTATGACATATCTTATGTTTTTATGTTCTGTCATGATTAGAATTTATGCACAATATCATCTCTCCCCAGCTATTATCATGAAGCTGAACTATAAGGCTCTCATATAAGTAAACTATTTATAACACTGTAAGAGGGGCAACTAATAACTTGGGGTGAGGTTTTGGTGGTGGACTAGGTTTTGGAGGGGCAGTTTTACATGCACAGTCAGAGGTACAAACAGCACAGATTTTATGTGATCTGGAGTGATGAAAGGTACAGAAAGATGAGATTTGTACATTGTACTCTCGACCTAGTTTGATAGAAGCTAGGTAGAGAGTGCATCAATCTAGATTGAGAGTACATTGTTCTAATGATATCTTTGTTTTCTGATTTCTTTTTAATGAATAAATTATATTTCAACAGCTGTATCTGGTTTAATGTAGTTTCTTTACATCCTTACCGGTGTCCCTTTCAGAGTCACCCTGTACTTGGATGTCCTGAACTTGGAAAGTCCAAGGTGTCTCTTAAAGGTGCTGGATTTGGGCTGCCGATCTCAAGTTGTTCGGATGGCCAAATATGTTGCCTTTAAGGGATGCTGTGAACATCGACGTCCAAGAGGGGCCGCATCAATGGATGCTTAAGTCTGGGCCATCCCTTAAAGGCGCTGAACTTGAGCTGCCGATCTCAGGTTGTTCGGATGCCCAAATTTGGTGCCTTTAAGGGGTGCCATGGACATCGATGTCCACTAGAAGCCATATCAACGGCCACATGGAAAAATGATTCCCTAAGTTTTCATCCCTAAACTTAGGCCTGTTATTCATTTGCCTGGGATTAGGCTTCTAAATTAGATACCTAATGCTGAAATTCAGTGCTTCGCGCCAAACATTTTTTCCCCTGCCCTAACTGCCTCTGTAACTACCCACTATTTTAGCTCATAAATTTAGAAGTCTATTGAAACTGGGTTCCTAAATTTAGGGATACAGCACCCAAATAAATCATCAAAAGGCCAATTTAGGAGCCTAAGGAGCCTAAGTCCCAAGGTTAGTCACATAAACCCATTGAAAATTAACCCCCATGTTATTCCATTGGGATATGTAACAATAAAAGTCAATAAGTACGTTATAGCTATAACTTTTTCTTGAGCTAACAGTTTGCAAGATCTGTGATCTCTGCATCAGCTCGATGCAGCTACACTGATTTGATGGTGACGCTAGTCACAAATATATTATAGTAGACCAATAAAAAGACATCACCTATGTGTTGACTTTTATTGAATGAAAAACACCTGAATGAAATATCTGTAATACTCACACTAACTGTAGTAATTCTAGTCTCCATTAGATGTCGCCATATCATTTACAATGTAAACTGCAAAGTACTGACATTTCTCAGTTTTTTTAAGATAAAGTGTATATGTTGAGTCCCCCTTGGAGATTTTGTGTGTGTGTTTGTGGGGGGGGGGAGCAATATTAAACGTCCTGGTTTTCATGAATTTTAATTTTTGTTCTGTGTTTTAGATTAGGCATCTCTGCTTTGCTTTCCCCTTCTCTCAGTGTATTTCTGTCTTCCCCAATCACCTCAGTAGCATTCCCCTTCCCTCTGCAGCATCCCCCTGTTGCGTCCGTCGGTCTTCGACAGCTTCACCCTGCCTACCTCTCTCTACTCTCGGCTTCTCCCGCTTACCTTGGTCTGATGGCCGCCGCGGCGTCTGCTTGCCATTCTCTCTGGCGTCCCTGGACCAGCTTTGGTGCTCCCTCCCGCCATTCTCCTTCAAGGTACCTTCAAGGTACCTCTAGGGCGCGCGTTGAGTTAGCATCAGGATTAGTACAGATGGGATTTGCTCTCCGTTCCTAAGCTACTCTGCACTCCAGCGCTATCTTGAACTCTTACTACCCTTCGGGGTCTCTAACGGGGTACCCGCTCCTCAGGGTCCTCTCTGCTTCTTTCAGGTGCTATCAGGAAACCGGTACTCGCTCCTCGAGGGCCCTTGCTCCTTGTGTCGCTGCCTGCAACCTCTACCCTTCTACTTGGAAGAACTAACTTACAGTTACCATCAGATACCATCTCTCTCCACAGTACTGCTTTACTGGAATCACGTACTCGCTCCTCGAAGGCCTGCTCTCTGCTCCGGTTCCAGACCTCTTATCTAGTGGAATCTCTGTTACTGCTAAGTGAGTACAACGTTATCGAGTCTCTATGCTCTAAGGGATTAGGTACTCGCTCCTCGAGGGCCTGCTCTCCCTGTCTCGGAGCTTCTCCTATTTCTACATTGGGACTCTGAATGTTAATCTTATTGTGTGCTCATAACTCTCAGTCTCTTTCACTACAGCACTGCCTTGCAGAGGATCCACTGTTCCTGCATTCTGTTTGAGACGCGCCCGGCCGGGCTCTACAACCACTACTCGCTACTGCCACCTCTGGTGGTCACTTAAACTGTCTAATAAAAGATTCAAATCTGTGTTTGTCTGTCCGGAGTCTAGCCTGACACTGTGATCCCTCACGGGACTGCCCCCCCCCCCCCCCCCCGTGGGCGTGGTCAGCTGCCACAGTGTCCAAGGATCAACCCAAACACCATTAACCATAACAGATTGCTAACTCCATGGATCCGGCTCAACTCAACACCTTGCAGGCCATTACAGGCCTGGCCTTGCGCATTGCTGAACAACAAGACGCATTAGAGAAATTGACTACTGCTTTTCATCAGCTGCACGCACAGAAGAATCAAAGTTCCATATCCAGTAATGAAGGTCAATTACCTGAAGTAACTATAAAGACTATGGTGCCTCTTGCTGCTCCAGTACATTTTTCTGGAGAGATTCAGAGAACTAGAGGCTTCTTAAACCAGTGTTGTATGCATTTTGCATTGCAACCCACTCATTTCCCCACAGGTTACGCCAAGACTACTTATATTTTATCCTACCTGGATGGAAGGGCTTTGACTTGGGCTTCTGCGCTGTGGGAACGCAAAAACCCCATACTTCAGGATATTGACGGATTTATGGACTGGTTTCAATCCGTTTTTGATGATCCTGCTCGAGTGACTGTTGCTGCTTCTACATTGGTGGACCTGAAGCAAGGCAACCGGCCCCTGGCTGATTTCGCTATAGAGTTCAAGACTCTTGCGACTGAATTACATTGGGACCCTAGTTGCCTGAAAACTCTCTTCTTCAAAGGTTTGGATTCCCGCTTGAAGGACGAGCTGGCTGCTCGCGAAACGCCTGACTCGCTGGATGAGCTAGTGGCCTTAGCTACTAGAATTGATCACTGGCTTCGTGATAAGGTGCAAGAACTCAAGCCTTGTAAAGGACCTGTTCAGAAGGAAGTTTGTGCTAAACCTGCACTCAGGATGGTTCCTTTGACTCCTGTTGCCAGTGGGGAAGAACCGATGCAACTTGGTCGCAGTCATTTGACATCCAAAGAGAAGACTTTGGAAAAGGAATGGATTGAGCATGTACTGTGGACAAGCTGGTCATGCAGTCCAAACATGCCTGTATGTCCGGGAAACGGACGGGCCTAAGTCCTGCGGGAGAACTCTTCTTAGGCCTCACTATGCCCTCTCCTCTGCTCTCTCTCCCTGTCTCTCTGATCTGCGGACCTTTGGAATTTCAGACCCTTGCCCTGGTGGATTCAGGGGCAGGAGGTAATTTTATTCTTCAACATCTAGTGGAACACTTGAGGATTCCGCTCACCACTATGAAGACTCCACTACTCTTATCATCCATACACGGGGAGCCTTTACCGGGTGCTGTTACCTGTTGTACCGAACCGGTATCCCTCCGCACCGGAGCTCTCCATACGGAATTAATTTCCTTCTTTGTTTTGGAGAAGGCCATGCACCCTATCGTTCTAGGGTTACCCTGGTTGCAGCTGCATATGCCGCAATTTAATTGGGCCACATTGGAACTCTCCCGTTGTGGCCCAGAATGCCATGGCAAATGCCTAAAGGAGGTCACTCCTATTCTCTGTATGCCTACGACTCCAGTGATGCCAGGACTGCCGCCTCAGTATGCATCATTTCATGATGTTTTCTCCAAAGAAGCTGCTGACATCCTTCTGCCATATGGAACTTACGACTGCTCCATAAGACTGAAACCTAATGCTGAACCTCCTAAAGGACATGTCTACCCATTGTCGGTGGTGGAGAACAAAGCCATGTCTGAGTACATTGAGGAAAATTTGCAAAAGGGTTTCATTAGACCATCTAAGTCTCCTGCGGGCCCAGGCTTCTTCTTCGTGGGGAAGAAAGACGGCACACTGCATCCTTGTATTGACTATCGAGGTCTGAACGAGATCACGATTAAAGACCAATACCCCTTACCTCTGATCTCGGAGCTTTTTGATCGACTTCAAGGAGTCAAGATATTCTCAAAACTTGACCTGAAGGAAGCCTATAACTTGGTTCACATTCGCAAAGGCAACGAGTGGAAAACAGCTTTCAGCACTCGAGACGGCTATTTCGAATATTTGGTGATGCCCTTCGGCCTGTGCAACGCCCCCGCCGTATTTCAGAACATGATGAACGACATTCTGCAGGACCTTCTGTACAAATGTGTCATTGTCTACCTAGATGACATCTTGATCTTTTCACAAGATATGTCTACTCATCTAGCAGATGTCAAACAAGTATTACTGAGACTTCGAGAATACAGTCTCTACGCCAAATTGTCGAAATGCGAGTTTCACAAAGAATCTGTGCCTTTTCTTGGCTATATCGTATCGAAACAAGGCTTCCAGATGGATCCCCAAAAATTAGAGAGTATCAAGAATTGGTCTCAACCTACCAGTCTGAAGGCCCTGAAATGATTTTGGGGGTTTATGAACTACTATAGAAGCTTCATAAAGAACTATTCTTCTTTGACAGTGCCCTTAACTGCCATGACATGGAAAGGGGTTAACGCTTCAAAGTGGTCTGCGGAGGCCATTTCCGCATTCGAGAAATTAAAGACTGCCTTTTCCACTGAGCCATGTCTGCGTCACCCGGACCCCAACAGACCCTTCATTGTGGAGGTTGATGCTTCAGATGTTGGAGTAGGGGCCGTGTTGAGCCAAACTGGAGATTCTAAAGCCTTACATCCCTGGTCCTTTTTCTCATGGCGCTTTTCTCCTGCAGAGAAGAACTATGGGATCAGAGATAAAGAGCTCCCGGCTATTAAGATGGCAATTGAGGAATGGCGGCCTTTGCTCGAAGGCGCCCAACATCAAATTACCGTATTCTCGGACCACAAGAATCTAGAGTATCTCCGTCATGTGCAACGTCTTAACCACAGACAAGCCAGATGGTCCTTGTTTTTCAATCGCTTTGACTTCGTGCTCAAATACCATCCCGGAGACAAGAATACCAAAGCAGATGCCCTGTCTCTCTCTTTCCTCTCTGAGGATGTTCCTAAAGAACCTCAGCATATCAACAACCCGAAGAAAATCATCTTGGCGGCTACCCATTCTGTGCCTGCCGGTAAAACGATTGTACCGAAGAACCTCAGAAAGAAACTACTACACTGGGCTCACGATTCCAAGCTGGCTGGCCATCCTTGTCAATGCCATACCCTGCTGAAATTACAGAAGTACTATTGGTGGCCTACAATCAAGGAAGACATGTAATCCTATGTAGCATCATGCTCCAACTGTGCTAAACATAAGCCTACTTCTGGTCAACCCTGGGGATTGCTGCAACCGCTGCCAGTTCCGGAGGAGCCATGGACTCACATCGCTACAGACTTTGTAGTTGATCTGCCTCTTTCAGGAGGAATGAATACTATCTGGGTGACGGTTGACCGTTTCAGTATGATGGCCCATTTCGTGGCGCTGCCTGACTTACCCTCAGCCTTGGAGCTTGCGAAGCTCTTCATCGTACACATCTTTCGCCTACATGGCCTACCGAAGCACATTGTCTCAGATAGAGGATCTCAGTTCACGGCAAAATTCTGGAAGGCTTTGTGCAAGCTATTTGACATCTCTCTGGATTATACATCTGCCTACCATCCTCAATCTAATAGCCAAACTGAGAGGATGAATAGGACCCTAAAACAGTTCATTTGTGTCTATGTGAGTTGCCATCATAATAACTGGGCCGAACTGTTGCCATGGGCAGAATTCACCATTAACTCACATCCAGCGTCATCCACTGGATCAACACCATTCGAAGTGGTTTATGGACGACTACCTTCATCGCCACTTCCACTGACTCTCTCAGTGTCATCCCCAGCAGCTCAATCCACTGCTGATGATATCCATCAATTATGGACTCAGACTAAAGACATGCTAATCAAAGCGAGTGAACGAGCAAAAAAATCATACGACGCTCATCACTCTAAAGCGACTGTATTTCAACCTGGTGACAAAGTCTGGCTGTCAACTAAGCACTTGAGACTAAAGTTACCTTCTACTCGATTTCTCCACGCTACGTTGGACCGTTTCCAATTCTCCGACGTCTTGGCAACATTACATACAGTCTGAAGCTACTACCTGGATTGAAAATCCACAAGCATTCCACGTTTCACATTTAAAACCACTCATTCTCAGTGAGTTCTCATCCAAGTCTCCAGAAACAACTTCTATTTCCACAGAAGAAGACCTTGAATATAAGGCTGAAGCTATTCTGGATGTAAGAAGACGTGGCAAAACTTGGGAATACCTTCTGTCTTGGGAAGGTTACGGCCCCGAGGAAAATTCTTGGGAGCCGATGGCAAATATCTTGGATAAGGAGATGCTTCTTCAGTTTCATCAGATACATCCACACAAACCTAAACCTGGTAAAAGGGCCAGAGGCCGCCCTTTGAAGGGGGGTACTGTTGCGTCCGTCGGTTTTCGACGGCTTCGCCCCGCCTACCTCTCTCTACTCTCGGCTCCTCCCACTCACCTTGGACTGATGGCTGCTGGGGCGTCTGCTTGCCGTTCTCTCCAGCGTCCCCGGACCGGCTTTGGTGCTGCCTCCCACCATTCTCCTTCAAAGTATCTCTAGGGCGCACGCGTGCACGCCGCCCTCATCTTTAACTCTACGTTGGCGCGAACCTCAGGGGCGTCCCCCTGTTCCGACGTCACGTCTTCCGGGTATATCTGCCTACAGTATTTGCTAGCTCGTTGAGTTAGCATCAGGATTCGTACCGATGGGATTCACTCTCCGTTCCTAAGCTACTCTGCCACTCCAGCGCTATCTGGAACTCTTACTACCCTTCGGGGTCTCTAACAGGGTACCTGCTCCTCGGGGGCCTCTCTGCTTCTTTCAGGTGCTATCAGGAAACTGGTACTCACTCCTCGAGGGCCCATGTTCCCTGTGTCGCTGCCTGCAACCTCTACCCTTCTACTTGGAAGAACTAACTTACAGTTACCATCAGTGAGTACAGATACCATCTCTCTCCACAGTACTGCTTCACTGGAATCAGGTACTCGCTCCTCGAGGGCCTGCTCTCCCTGTCTCAGAGCTTCTCCTATTTCTAATTTGAGACTCTGAATGTTAATCTTATTGTGTGCTCATAACTCTGTCTCTTTCCACTACAGCACTGCCTTATAGAGGATCCGCTGTTCCAGCGTTCTGTGTGAGACGCGACTAGCTGGGCTCTACAACCACTACTCACTACTGCCACCTCTGGTGGTCACTTAAACTGTCTAATAAAAGATTCAAATTTGTGTTTGTCTGTCCGGAGTCTACCCTGACACTGTGGTCTCTCATGGGACTGCCCCCCATGGGCGTGGTCAGCTGCCACAGTGTCAAAGAATCCACCCAAACACCATTAACCATAACATCCCCTTCCTTCAGCATCTCTTCTCTTTACAGTGGCATAGTGGGGGGGGGGGGGGGGGGATTGGCAAGGGAGGCCAAGGCCCCCAAGCGCTGGGCTGTAGGGGATGCCCGGGGACCTTTCTGTATTTTTTTTTTTAGTGCCTGGGAACTCTCCTGAAAACTCTGGGCCCTGCTGCAGAAGGAAGCCCAGATTAAATCGCAAGTGGTCCCTGCGTGGAAGGAAGACAGAAAAGTGCCGTCGGACCTCGTGCTTAAGCTGTAGCAGAGGCATCCTTTCACAGCAGCGAAAACGTGCTCATTTGGGCTGCCGGCACCACCCAACCCACTGGCAGTCAAAATCAATTACAATCTGCAGACTGCATGGCGCACCTCAGCTTGCCAGCAGTCAAAATCTGGACAATGCCCCTCGGTGGCCTGAGTGAGGAGGAAGCTGCATGCTCCCCTTCAGATTCTATTAGAGGAAGAGGCCTGAATGAGAGGAAGCATCAGTGTATATATAACAGAGAGGGAGCAAATATATGAGAGCATGTGTGTGAGAGGGAGCCTGTGCGTATGAGAGAGAGGGAGCTTGGGTGTCTATGAGAGCCTGTGCATATGAGGGAAAGGGAGCTAGGCACTAGATGCCTAGCGATGACCCAAATGATGACCTGCCAGCAGGCTTTCCGCACCCAGCCAATAGGAAGAAGAAGACTAGGACCACTGGAAGGCAGGCTGTGACTGAGAGGGAAGAGAAGGGATATGAGTGAGGGAAGGAAAAGGAAAGATAGGGGATGAGAGTGAGGGATGGGAAGGTGGAAGAGAAAGGGAAGGGATGAGGGTGGTGAGGGCCAGAGGGGAGGGAGAGTGTTGAGTGTTTGAGAAGAGAGGAAGGGGTGAATGAGAAGGAAGGGGAGGTATTGAGTGACTGAGAGATGGAAGGAGAGAGGAAATGGGGTTGAGTGACTGAGAGGTGAGGGAAGGGGAGTGAGAAAGTGGAAGAGGGAAGTGAGAAGGAAAGGGTAGAAGGGTACATGTGTGAGAATGAACGTGTGTTTATATAAGAGAAAGAGGAAATTATTTGTGTGCTCTTTCCTCTCCTGTCCCGCGCCCTCCAATTCCACCTCTCCTCCACTAATCCAGGACAATCACAGGAGGACCGGAAATCAAACGTTCCCAGGTATGGCGAGGAGAACATTTTTTTATCCTTATTAGTTTTAATTATTGGGTGTTATTTGATATATCTGCTGTTTCATAATATTGAATTGATTTTTGGGAAATGTTTAAAGTAGGTTTTATCTTTATTATTTATTAGATGCTGTATTCATCATCTGTTTTGGAATATAGGTTTTTATTAGTGTGGTTTACTATTATGATGGATTTATGAGGAATGGTGATGTCTGTTTTTGCATCATTCCACTGCGTATGAGTCTGGCTAGGAGGGGAGAGAGGCTGGGGAGCACGACTGCTGGGGACTGGGAAGGCTGGGAGGAGAGAGGGAGCTAGGGAGCAAGTCTGCTAGGGCCTGGGAGGGAAGGAGACTGAGACTGCTATTGTTTCTATTTCTCTGAGATGGGAAGTAGGAAGAATGTGATTTTCTCTGTATTATTTTTGGAAATGGCATCTCAATGTTTCAATATTCTTACAGTACAGGGAAGATGCAATTGTTTTTATTTCTCTGCTGTTATACTGCAGAAAGAGTCTGGCTTCTGGGGGATTCCAGTTCAGCTTTTGTCTTCATGTTTCTCCTAATTTGTTGTCAAATATTTTCTATTTGTTGAGGGGATAGGCAGTGTAATGAGACTGCAGTGACGTGCAGCTCTGGAGAAAAGGACACAGTTTGGAATGGTTTTTCCTTTTTTTTTTTCTCCTGATGGCAATTTTGGAAGATTTTATAAATTTTTCATCACAGTCCTTGACTCTTGGTCTTACTCTTTATCAGAGAATGTTTTTGTTTCCTTACAGTATCACAGAGGGAAGGGGCAATATTGGCGGCCTGTCTGCAGGCAGGGAAGCTTTTGTCCCATAGGCTGCTCACCACAGTCTGTCAGTTCCTTTCTTTTTCTGGGTTTGTATTAGTCTGACTTTCTGTGACCGTAAGCATTTCTGCAGGGAGGATGCGGGGAAGGGGGATGAGGGAGGCAACACAAATGCATTGGTCCCCGGGCACCTCTGCCTCTTTTCCACCCCTCCCCCTTCCCTCAGCAGCATCTCTCTTTCCCTCAGCATCTCCGATCTGCCTTTCCTCCTTCCCTTAGCAATATCTCACTTTCCCCTCAGTCTGCTACAGTGATTTCTCCTTCTCTTTCCTTCGGGCTGCTCTGCTAGTTTTGTTTTTTTTAACTTTGCTGGGCTCCATAAGGACCATCACCCCTCCAATGAATTGACTGTGTCAGGCTGATCCTTAGAAGACTTTCTCTCCTCCATCCCACCGCGGTACAGGGCCATCGTCTTCCCGCGATCTGACAGCTCAGCCAGGACAATGTTGTTCTGCTGCACACAGGATGATCGCCCTGAAAGGATGTGGCAGTTCAGTCAGCAGCGGAAAGTAGGAAAGGGGAAAGTAGGCAGGAGAAATTGCTCGGTGAGCTGTAGCTCGGCAACCCCTGATATAAAGTCTTCTTCCAGCACTTCACTTTTCTTTCCAAAAATGTTTACATTCTTTTCATTGCCTTATGAAATTAGGATCTTATGTACCTCGTTACGTAGGCTCTTTGGGGCAGGCACTTATAGTAGCACAATTGTCAACAACATGCCGTGCTGTCAACAACTGTCTATTGCTGTTGCCTCATGCTTCTCCAGGTCGCTGCTTAAGGTCCTCCACTGCCACCACGCTGCTGCCATGCAGTTCCTGGCTGGCCAACAGTTCTGCTGCCAGCTTTCAGGTCTTCTGCAAATCCAGAAAAACATGAGGTGACATTGAGGGGTAGCTGTACATACTGCGAGTGCTGCACAGTGGTGACAACTGTGCTACTTTAAGTGCTTACGTAACAAACATTTACGGATAAAACAATTCTGCATCTTTGACTCGGGGGTTCTGGACTCAGGGGTTCTGGACTCAGGTATCCCAATGCTTAGTCCATTTTTTTAGGATTAGAAATTTAACTCCTGGGTCAGAGGTGGAGTAAAAGTTAACTCACATTTCTGTGACTTGTGTTAGTCTAGGTTGCTATATCGACGTGGTCCTGGAACTGGGGCTCCCATGTGCAGTGGTCCACCCTAGACCTAGGTGATCCAAGTCCAGGATCCTTGCACTCAGAAGTCCAGCACCATAGATAAACAGTACCCACCCCATAAATGTGAGTTCATTTAAGAACATAAGAAATTGCCATGCTGGGTCAGACCAAGGGTCCATCAAGCCCAGCATCCTGTTTCCAACAGAGGTCAAATCAGGCCACAAGAACCTGGCAATTACCCAAACACCAAGAAGATCCCATGCTACTGATGCAATTAATAGCAGTGGCTATTCCCTAAGGGGCAGATTTTTAAAAAATATGCGAGCACGTACTTTTGTTCGCGCACCAGGCGCGAACAAAAGTACGCTGGATTTTATAAGATACACGCGTAGCCGCACGTATCTTATAAAATCCGGGGTCGGCGCGCGCAAGGGGGTGCACATTTGTGCAACCTGCGCGCGCTGAGCCCAGCGCGAGCTGCCTGTTCCCTCCGAGGCCGCTCCGATTTCGGAGCGGCCTCGGAGGGAACTTTCCTTCACCCTCCCCCCACCTTCCCCTCCCTTCCCCTACCTAACCCACCCCCCCGGCCCTATCTAAACCTCCCCCTTACCTTTGTCAGCAAAGTTACGCCTGCTGAAAGCAGGCGTAACTTTGCGCGCGTCGGCTGGCAGTCCCGCTCCGTCCTCCGGGCCCGGGGGCTGGTCCGGAGGCCTCGACCACGCCCCTGGGCCGGCACCATGCCCCCGGGCCCGCCCCCGAAACGCCGGGGCACACCCCCGAAATCCGGAAGGATTTACGCGTGTGGGCCTTTTAAAATCCGCCCCTAAGTAAACTTGATTAACAGCCGTTAATGGACTTCTCCTCCAAGAACTTATCCAAACCTTTTTTAAACCTAGCTACACTAACTGCACTAACCACATCCTCTGGCAACAAATTCCAAAGCTTAATTGTGCGTTGAGTGAAAAATAATTTTCTCCAATTAGTCTTAAATGTGCTACAGCGGCAGGCATCGGGTCAGGTGTTTCCCCTGGAGTTCCCGCGGCGGGTCACCGTCGCGGGGGAGGTAGGGGGTCGCGCTCATGGCCTTCCACGAGCGCGGAACACAACACCTGTATCATCAACTTCTGAATGTGATCTTCTGGAAGGAAAACTTCACCCTGCCTCATGTTGAACCGAGCACCCAAACAAGTGCCTCCACTTTCGGAAAATGCAAGAGCTCTCTCACCATTGGATCCAGGGGGTATAGGCTTTCAAAAACCCGACCTCCTTTAAAATTAGATTCCGGGGCTCCGCACTCAAGATCATTTCTTGAATGGCCTTTTTTTTTGTTGTTGTTTGGCTCAAGTACTCCCAGCACCTTTAATGTCTGGGAAATCAGAACCGGGAACTCATCTCAATGAAGGAACCACAACATAAGAACATGGTCCTATAAGGTTCTAGTTCTGGAGAAATTTCCCAATCCTCCAGAGAGGCAGGATCGGTCTCGTCATCTGTACCATCCGGATCCCTATTGGTAAGTCCTGCTGCCGATCTAGGTGTACTTTGGCGCTCCACTGTAACACCTGGTGAGAAGTCACCACCTATGACTCTGGCCTGGCAAGATTGCTCGGGCTGAGAACTGCGCCTGAAGAAAGGTCAGAAGGATCCATGCTGCAGCCTGGGGGCAGAAGTCCTGAGCCCACTGTACTACCTTCCCCTGCTGAAGACCAGTTAGGGGAGCCCTAAGATCAGGCAACCCTTCTGGCAGCTCTTTCTCCATTCCCACAACAGGCCTGGAAGAACCGGGCTTAGTCAAATCAGAGGGGAGTAAATCTCCCTGAATCTCAACAGTGCCAGGCTGAGATACCCAAATATGGCACGCCGCATTGGCAAGGTGCTTAATTATATATATATTTATTTATTTACAAGCGCCATGCACAACACTGTGCTGAAATAAGTGTCCACCTGAACTCCAACAGGAAGCTCAGGGAAAGCGCATAAGAACAAGCACATGCGCGCGTATGCATGTAAAATAGACGCGTGCGTGAGCATAAAAAAGGCACGTGTGTGTGCACCCAAATGGGTGCCCTGGGTGGCGCTCCTATGCGCTCAACTAGGTGCCCAGCTAGGGGCTCAACCAAGCGCACAAGGCACGATCTGACGGAACTGAAGAGGGCAGAATACAGCGTACATAAAAAGCACGCGAAGGCGATGCCACCTGCCTACCATGCAGCAAACCAGCCGAGCCTCGAAACGGGGCCTGGCTGCAAAGGTTGCTCAACCCGCCAGCCTGACCCCTGATCCCAAAAACCATCGAAGGGGGAAACAGCCATTGGATTGCTCACTGAATACAGAGACCGGAAAAGGGAAGGCAGGAATCCTAATCAACTCCCCTTCCCTTCTTAAACCAATTTAAAAAAACTTTACCTGAGCTCATCCCGTCCCGGCTGAGTACATGCACAGTCTCCAGCTGCAGGGGGAGAGGGTAAATACCATCACCGCCATGCTTGGCTTCCTAAACCCACTTGCCTTTCAGCTGTTTTTTTTTTTTTTATATATATATACAGCTAAGTCCACTCCAGCTCAAAGGCCAGCTACTGGACCAAGGCACTCATCTGAGGGACCATGGAAATCAACTCAAGAATTCTCAAATGAGGGAGGGACCATTTGGTATCACCACATGAGATCGGGGTGAATTAAACTTCCTTGTTTCTTTCTCCTCTAAAACTTGAAGCAATTCCCAGTAGGAAGATTCATGTCCATCATCTGCTGGAGACAGAAAATACAGACAGGCTGGTTTCACTGCAGGGGTATATATTTATTTATTTATTTAAATAATTTATATACCGGAGGTTCCTGTATAATATACATATCACCCCGGTTTACAAGGAACAGTAACTATTGCTACATTTAGCGGTTTACATAGAACAGAATTAGAAACGAAGTTTTTACATTGAACAAATGAAGTAAGCAAGTTTTTACATTGAACAAACGAAGTGAACAAGTTTTACATAGAACAAACTAATCAAAGTAAGCAAATAGTGTATAATATTAAACTGTTAATAAACATGCAGTTAAATAAATCAATAAATAACATGGCAATATGTAAGTCCACATGAGTATATGTATGTAGTATGTATGAAGTCATCTGATGTGTAAATATCTGATTGAATGAAGGAAGAATATAATAGAACTGGAAATATCATTGAGGGAGTGAAAATACTTTTCTTCCTGTTCTTGGCTCTAGGGGAAAGCTTGTTTGAACAACCAAGTCTTAAGTTTCTTTTTAAATGTAATGTATATATACTGTATATATATAAATGTATATATACAATAGATTTCATATCATAATGTAAATAATGTAAATATTTTAATCTCTTCCGTTCGTCTCTCTTATTCTAATTTCTCTTCCCAGTTTTAAGACCCTGTTGTAATGTAACTTTTGTTCTCCTTGCACTTGTTTTTCGTTTCTTGTTCTCACCCCTTGTTTTATGTAAACCGACATGATGTGGTTTCTAATCATGAATGCCGGTATAGAAAAACGCTAAATAAATAAAAATAAATATACTGTGATGTCAGTTTGCTCTGTCTCCATTTGCTGGCAGAGGTGCATAACCCACTGGTTCTGGATTCATCTGACCAGACATTAAGAAGTTATCCCTTTTTTCTGTCTGTCTTTCTCTCTTTGCTGTCTGTTTTCTTTCCTTTTTCTTTTCCCTTTCAGCTCTTTCTTCTTTGTCATTTCTGTGAATGCTTCTTTTCCTTCTCTCTCACATCTCCTGATTCTTCCTTGCTCTATAACAATCTCCCATTTTTTCTTCTCCCTTCTCTCCATCTTTTCATCTTGATCTCTATTCATCCCATGGGGCAGGCAGACAGGCAGCAGCAGGGGAACTGGGAGAGAGGGGAGGGAGGGGAGGGAGGGGAGGGAGAAAGGGACGGGCAGCATCTTGAGAAGGGATACAGTATGAGTTGGGCAGAAAGGAGATGGCAAGAGATAGTTAAGTTTGAGGAGGCATCATGGGTCTCATGGGCAGGAGATAGTGCCAGTGACAGTTCTGTAACTCCCACACTCACTCCCTCCTCAGTCCTCCTATTTCACCAGCACGTCCATTTATCCCCTCTGTATCTCAGCAGTCCTTTCCCCATCCCATCTTATCCCCCATTCATAGTCCCTACCCCTGATTATCTGCTCTTCCTCATGCCCCTAACACAATCCCTCAGTCCCCTGGTGTTCCCTTCCCACCAATCCCCGTGCTACTGAGCTCCCACTTTCCCATATCCCCTTCATCCCTGAGTCTCCACTCCTCTTTCAAGTCCTTACTCAATTCCCCCAATCACTGAATCCCCATTTTCCCCCTTTGCCATTCCAACTCCTGCATCTTTGTTCTGCAGATCACATACTCTACCTGCCTCCAGCCGCCCTTTGTCAATCCCCACTTTCTGCCTGCCACTCCTAACAGCTTGAAGGCTGCTTACTTCTGCCTGCTTTCTGGGCCTAACTCAGTTCTCTCCTCAGCCGGGCGGCAAAACCGTTGGGTTGTCGGCAAGGTGCTTCAATCTAACCCTCTCCTCTCCCTCCTGCGCTTTAAACAACTGATGTGATCAGCGCAGGAGGGAGAGAAGAGGGTTAGACTGAAGCACCCTATACTCCTGCCAGGCAGACTAAGAAGGGGAGAGGTAAGAACAACATTGTGCTCACATCTTTGGCCCCAATTGGTTGAAATGTATGGAGAGTGAGCGAGTAGCAGCTGCTGTTTTTCCATGCAAATCGCAATGTAGGCTCACTGGAGTACAGCGACTTTTCTTCGGGTCCCATCAGGAGTTTTTTTTGCTCTATAGTGGCCTAGACTATGTTCTTGAGGAGGCCTGTGGCAAGCACCTAACTTCCTTCCTCTCTCAGGGGACGATGTAATAAGCAGTGGTAATGCTGCAGCAGGTTTCAGGTTTATATACCCATCTAGGCCCGAACCCTAGATGGGTATATAAAATGGATTTGTGTATGGGAAAAACGTGTGTATAATCCTGCTCACCAACCTGCGGCTTGATCTGCGTGAGTGCATGCTAATGGCATGCAAAGGAGGTGATTATCTAATCATGGGCAATGCAGTGAGCCATGCTATCAGGGAGATTAGGTTAATGTGGGTATTTTAATGCGGGTTTTTAGTGCCTGGGTCAAGGCAGGAGTTAAGGGAAAGTGCCAGTGTGGAAGTGGGTTTTCTGATCATTTTGCAGGTCAGCCAAGCGTTTCACAAACTGGTAGAGAGAATGCAGCTTTTCAATGATGCATAATTGCCAATCTGCATTTCACACTCTCACCAGCGGTCGTCGGAGTCTGATCATGAAGGGGATAGATATTGCTCTACCCACCTCAACATCAACTTCCGGCCACTAATTTATTCAATTTTTTAAAAAAGTTGAAGGCAGGGGAGCGGAGTCTGTCATTAACATGGTGGCAGGGTAGGCATTCCATGAGGGGTGCTGGTATGGGGCTAGTATAGGTTATCCAGTGTGTCCCGGAGGTTCTCGAGGGTTTAGGTTGGGCAGGAATTTCCTAGATGGTGCTTGGTTGGCATGAAGTGCTGAGGGGAGGGGTAGGAGGGGGTTTTATTTAAACTAGTAGGTCCAACGGTTTTTTCCTCACTTTTTTCCCTGGAGCTTCACAGCATCTTCCCACTCTCCCTCTCATTTTATGTTTTATGTGATGATTATTGTTCATTAATGATACGGTGGGCTTGTGTAGTTGGGGGGGGGGGGGGGGCAATGCCGGGAGCGGTGTGCGAGGTTAGCATCTGTTGTAATGGGGCCCTCGGGGCGTGGCAGAGTAGTATTGTTAGGTGGCTTTGACCACTGAAGGAGGGGATTCTGGTATAGGTTGACATGAGATGTCACACCATTGGGATGTGGCGGTGGGACTTCTTGAGGCCATCGGGGGGAGATGTTTGTTTTTGGCATGCTGTTTGCAATAAACTGTGGCCTTGTTAATATTTATTTATTTATTTACATCTTTTTTACTATACCGACGTTCAAGACGAGGATTCTTATCACACCGGTTTACATCGAACTGAAGCCTGGGAAAAGGTTACAAATAAGTCTAAGTTAAGGGGTTGTGGAAGGAATGCCCTGATTCCTGCATACCCATGTTAAGGCTTTCGCCCCGAGATTCAATCGCAGGTGTTAACACGCCGTTGGGTGTCCACGCAAGTTTCTGTGCGGATGTCTGCGCGACTTACTACATACAGCACGGTACTGCGCACATTATGGCACGTTTAATGTGGGTGGATTTTATGCATGCGATGTTTCGTTTTGTTTTCAGCATCACCCGCCAGCGATTGAGAAACACTGGGAGGCTACACATGTAGCTCAGGCATGTGGTGTCTCCCTGACTGACAGCTGCCAACACCGATACAGATTAGCCCACGTTCAGCGCAGCGAATGGTATCTGCATGCGCATGCGTCAGCCTGCGGGAGGAGCGCCGATGCGGCGGATAGCTGGATTGGCTTGGCTGAGTGGACCGTCGCCAATAATGGAAAGAGGCCATCGGCGGATAGGCATTCGCATTGTTCACCTGGCAAGGGGTTTGGCTGGTGGTGGTTGGGTAACGGATGGGCAGAAGGGGAGTGGGTGGGCAGGAACGCGTGCCCCGGCGACCCTGAGAGTGCCCCTCCCCCTTCCTTTCCCGCTGGCACGGAATCTGCGGGTGTTGCCAAAACTCGTCCCCTGGCTGCGGTGCACACCAGTCTGGCTGGGTAAGTTACTCTAGAAATTCAAGTTATCCAGCTCTGTTTCTGTTCGATATATTTCGTTGGAACGCTGATAGTAGGAATACTCCCCTCTCCCCTTGTACCTTCGGTTGTCTTTACCCCACATCCACCTTTCCATCCGTTTACGCTGCCGGGTGTTCCCGGCTGTCTCCCGCTCCCTTGTAGGAGTACCCGTTTCTCTCTTCCCAGGTCTGTATTCCCGGGTTTGAAACTCGTCCGTGGGACCCTCTTATACTCAGGTACGGGGAAATTAGTGCTGACGACTGGTTTAAAATTTTCAGGACAGGGCGATCCAGTCCTGGTTTTACGCCACTGCTTATATAGACTAGTAATCTTGCTTTTCTTAAATCAATAGGAGCATCAAACTGTAAGCCCATGAAAGCAGTGGGGTGAAATCCGTATTGGATCAGTCTGTCCTGAAAAACACAACCGGTTGGTAACCTTAATGTGGATGCTGGGGCTCCCCCCATGTTTCCCTTTTGGCCTTATGGTTTCCTCCTACTCCTTTGGTCTTCCAGTTTAATTGGAACCTATCTTTATTAGACTATGGTATTTGCAAGTACCTGGGCTGTTTCCTTTAATTTTCATAACCTTTGCTAAAGCTCAGCTGTTGCAATGACAGTTCTTGATCAAGGGCCACAGCCTGTGGCTCTGGAACCCAATACATTTGCACCCTACGTTCAGCTCGTAGTCGTCACTGTTGATCGATCAAGAGCTTTGCTGCTGCTGCTGCTATCCTGGCCAACTCTGATATCAAACCAAGGTCTTCTGCGTGGCTATGCATTGCCTGCCACTGAACCAAAGGACTGACTCTGGATTTCCATTTTAAGATATACATTTTAAGTTCAAAAGTTACTTCTGCAACACTCCATGGTGTTTCTGTTAGTATTTGAGAGGCTTCTTAGCAAACAAATAAGGCTGATAGCCCTTACAAAATCATTACCATTGATTTTTCTCCATAAGAAAATGTAAAAATGAACTTTCATTGATTTCAGGTTATCAGGAAGGGGCTAAGCCAGGCCTAATTATTTTTTTTAATCAGAACATCTTATTGTGAGGAATACATTCCAGATAAAGATCCATTTGAGTTCAGTCTATACCAAAGATATAGACCAACATTTCTCAAGCTATAAAAGCAAAGAGCCAAGACTAGTTCTTATATGGATATATAGTCTGCTTTTCTCAGGGAAATCAAAAGTAGCAGAACTAGCTCAACTTGTCCCTATATACCCTACAGTAATTGGGTACTCGGAGCTCTAACTATTGAGTATCCACACCTCACTGCTGAGTACATTTACAGGTCCAGATATGACACTTATGAATAACAAAATCATTTGTTTTTCCTTCCAATTGTAGTAATTAGACTAGCCCAAACTGAAAATAATAAGAAAACAAGTAATTGCTATAAAATATTGTGTTAAAGCAGTCCATGTTATTTATGTCTAAACACTTTACTCCTAGGATAACTCAGTATGTATTTTTGTAGCTTTTTGCAAATTATACTTGGTATATTTATTTATTTGTTGTATTTTGACACATTCCTAAGAGAGGCATGAATTCAAAGGTCCAGCTGTAGTCAGAACCCAGACAATTTGCTAAAATCTTTTAATATACACCCAAGAATATGTTGTTTTACTTACCAAATGTTACAGAACCAAAGAATCCCACAGAATATGCTTTTAAAATGCTTAGAACAGGTAACATGAAAGGACATATGGTAACATGAAAGAAGTGTGGTTTGTCTCTGCTGCCACTGTTGCTTTTTTAAAATGTATTCTTTATTCAGTTTCCTTATTTACAACAAAATACGTCTATATAGAATATAATAAAAAGATAAACAGGAAAAAATCATAATTTGGTATGAACAAAAAAAATAAGTATATATGGGAGAAAAGAGGATTAAAAATTATTTTTTGCCAGCTAATCTAAATTCCAGTCTCTTAAATTCCCAGGAGTTTTAGCATGGAAAAAAGAAACTAAATGGAGGGGGCTGAGAATTTAGAATTGCTATTCTCTGCTCACAAAAAAAGAATTTTTATAGGCAAAATATTTTCTATAAACTAGGTCCTTGTCATTTTCTAAGCAAAAAATTATTAGTAATGTGCAGAGAGGCTTTGAGAAAAGTAAAATTGTGAACCGTTTTGGTCGGATGTCCTCCGCGAAAATCGGTATATAAAATGTTTTAAATAAATAAATAAAATAGACCAGGGCTTTAAAATTGTAAAATGTCTGTCCCCACTTCAGCCAAGAGGGTTTTCTGAGACAAATAGAATGTTTCAGAAAGTATGATCATGTTTGACATATTGGACTATTAGAGCCTTCAGTCTGATCACTTCCTATCTCCTTGGGTGTTTCAGTGAATCCAACCCAATGCCAGCCACCTCCACAGCCAATAGGTCAGTCTGCCACTTTGCTTTGGAGACTATTAGGCCCTCGATTGTGGTTCCTGGCTTCAATTCTGCTAGTTTAAAGGATGGGGAGGCTGTTTCAGCTGCTTCCAGTAGGGCTAGTATTATTGACAGCGTATTTCTCGTTTAGCCACTCTGGCACACTCCCAACTCTGATTTCCCCCTCCCCCAGTTTGTGAAGAGATAGGGATAGTGGAAGAACCGGCACATGTCACCTTGACTGACTTGTAGAAGCTAATCGCCAAAATGGACAAATCTGTCTCAATTAGTCCAGCCTGTTTTCCTTGGATACCAGGTCTAAATTGGATGATCAGAGTCAGAGAATACAGGGGCTGGAGAATAAGGTTGCTACAGTTACATCTCAGGTGACATTTTTGCAATCCTCTAGTATTTTGTTTATTAAGGATAGTGTGGTTATTCAGACCCAGCTGGAACAATTGGAAAATAAGCAGAGATCACGGAATTTGTATTTCCTTAATTTTCCAGTGCCAAGGTTGTCGTCTTTGGAACGTTCTAACCAACATCTTCATGAGATATTTGCTTTTCCCCTGTTTAAAGGCAGGGATGGGAGAAGAAGTCCACGGCTTAGGCTTCGTCTCCCTCCTCATCAGATAGGAGCCGTACTCCTTTGGTGCATGGCTTCGGTGCACTGGAGGGCCCTTGGTTAAGTAATTACTAAGGCGCTGCTTGATGACTTTGCCGCTAGTTCACAAGTGAGGGGAAAACTGCTACACTCAATTATCTGCTCCTGCCCTTGTTTCAGCTGACCACTTATTGATGTCCTGGTGACTCCTGCAGCATCTCCTCTGTGTTCTCCCAGGTCTCCCCTCTGCCACTGCCTCTTATGAGAGACTGGGTAGACAGAACTGCGCTGGTCATTTTTGTCAAGCAGCATCACAAGGCACTAACACCAGTGGCTCATTACATCACAATGTTCATTAGCTAATCTCACTCAAACAAAAATAGGATGAAAAGTTAATCTTTTTATTGTAAAAGCGATTTAAAGCCTTGACTCACAGGGTATTACTGCATACACATTTCAAAACTGTACAATTCAGCTTTTTGCATTTTCTCAGACACCATTATGTGACTGTGTATCAAAATACTATAACATGCTGAGAAAAAAATGCATTTTGTCCTATATCAGCATGCTGGTAAACCCACTACTGAAACTAGTGAAATAAACAGAGTTGACATCCAACCAAAAAGTGGTTTAGACCTATTTAAAACTGACAGTAAAGTACAAAAGGGTGATGCACCTATGGCCCAACACCTCTGCTCTTTACCCTGATGAACCTAGTTCATGTCATCGGTTGGCGGGACAGCGATAAGAGAACAAGAACGCATCCTAGAGAAACTGAGAGAGGCTTCCGAGATTGCCCCAGAGAAAGTCCAAAGAAGGGCTGGTAGGCCCTTTCCACCAGGACCAGTGGTTTTTGTTTTTTTGTGGGGTGAGATGGAGAAAAATGGAACTGAATTGTTCTGCTGCTGTATACGAGATCTTTGGATCACATCATTTTATGATTTTTTTTCAATTGTATCTAATGTATCATTACTTAGGTAGTTCAATAATTAAAAAGGTTTAACAAAACCAAACCAAGGTAGTTGGGCAGTGACAAGTAGATAAAGAAACATTTACAGATGAATACTCTGGAAATACCAATGAACTTTCCTCAGGCAAAAATAAAGGACTTTATTACTTAAAAAGGATTTACTGAAAAGACTACAAGGATCAATATGAAGCCTTCTGAACAGGATATTTGTTCATGCTTTATCATGCAGTGTGCTTTATGTGATTTTGGCACATAACTTGGGTGCTTTGTGACACGAGGCCAAACAGTGAGCATCGTCAGCAGTCTAAAGGTTTGTTGAAATCCTTGAGCACACACTGTACTTGAGACTACAGAATCCACATACAATTTGCTTTGGGCATCGTCTCATCAGAGGACATCAATGCGCAGAAACATATTTTAATCCCAATGGTTTATGTGCTTGGGAGGTGTTTGTCGATCCATTCTAGTTATCTGGTGCTGTGGTAATCCTGCTTTTTGTGGTCACCATCAACTTAGACCTATTAGGGAAGGACGTGGTGTTACATTGCTCCTCACGGTGATTAGTGCATTTGAGGAGTTATTTTATCCTATTTGTATAAGACGTGGGATAAAACGAGATCAGATGATTGGTCCTCTGCCTTGGCTTTAGTTTCTTGTGCTGTGCCACCCAATGTATAGTCTTAAAGAATTGCTCATTAACTTAGCGGTGGTATTGGTGAATTGTCATTCTGATAATGGGAAATGTTGATTTCCATCCCATGTATCTGCTGTGTGGCAAGCTCTGACCCATAGACAAAGGTCACTCGCATAATGTTCCTTTCTGGGTTGATTTATAACTGAAAAACCAGGTAAGCTGGCTAACATTCCCACAAAAGGGAGTTACTTAAATCAAGTGCAAATATCAATACACATGAACAGAAGCTCTTAAACATTTTTACTCTTATTTGCTACATTCAATCAGGCATAAATCAAGTGAGATTTAAATTTCAAACATTTGAATAAAGACATATGAATATAAGTTGCTATACTGGGTCAGTCAGAGGGTCCATAAAGCCCAGCATCCTGTTTCCAACAGTGGCCAGTCCAGGATTCAACTACCTGGTAAGTACCCAAACATTAACAAGATCCCTTGCTACTAATTTCGATAAGCAATGGCTATTTCCTAAGTTAACTTTTCTAATAGTTTATGCACTACACCTCCAGGAACTTGTCCAAACCTTTTTTTAAACCCAGCTAAGCTAACTGCCTTAACCATGTCCTCTGGAAACAAATTCCAGAGCTTAATTATACATTAAGTGAAAATGAATTTTCTCAGATTTGTTTTAAATGTGCTACTTGATAACTTCATGGCGTGCCCCCTAGTCCTTGTATTATCTGACAGTAAACAACTGATTCAGATTAACTCGTTCTAGTCCTCTCAATTTTATAGACCTCCTTCGTATCCCCCCTCAGCTGTCTCTTCTCCAAGCTGAACAGCCCAAACCTCTTTAGCCTTTCCTCTTAGGGGAGCCCTTCCACCCCCTTTATCGTTTTGGTCACTCTTCTCCAGTGCATCTATATCTTTTTTGAGATGCAGTGATCAGATTGAACACAGTACTCGAGGTGTGGTCTCACTATAGAGCGATACAGAGGCATTATGGTGTTCTCCGTTTTATTCACCATTCCCTTCCTAATAATTCCTTCATACCACCTATGGACAGGTTACTTTTAAAATGATTTTTCACCTTCTAGCACATCTGGGTCACTTCTAATGATGGGTCCAAAATGTTCAACAATTTTTGGTATAGCAGATGAACTTATATTGTGCCAGAAGTTCATGAAAATTGATGGTTTATCAAATTACAGGGCTAATTTAGGTTACAGTATTTGGGGGGGAGGAAGAGAGCCTGTCCTGGACCCCTTCAGCTTTGCCAGTTTATATCTTGGCAGAGGAGTTTGGGAGGGGGGATAACTGAAGTCTTGGCCTAGCAGGGTCTATGATTTATAACTTGGGTGGGGGACAGTGTTTGGGCCACTAGGTCAGCAAGCTCCTTTTTTCTTTTTTAAACAGCAGCAACTTGTAAAAAAAACAAAAAAAAACCTATATATTCTTTTTAGTATAGCTGACTAAGGCTAAAGTTATCCACCCACCACAAGGCCAGTTAGATTTCAAGATATCTGGTGAAAGGTAGCTGGATAACTTTTAATTGGGCATATTCAGCCAGACCTTTATCCCACTGAATATCCAGGATTGCTTATCTGTGTGTCCTTTTTTTTTTTTTTTTTTTTTTTATTGGCTTCTAAGAGCTTACTGAGTTTAGGGGAGATATTTTAATGATTTTCTTTAATTATCATTTTACTTAAGGTGGGAATGGTTTGATTACATTGGTTTATGATATTTGTACACCTGTTGTGATGGCCTTTCATTGTTACCTGTTGAAAGCATTTTTTTTTTTTAATGAACCAGTGGGCTGAAAGAAACTATATGGCTTGTTTCTTATTTTCACTCTGCTCTGTCATGTGTGTGTAATAAAGGATCTCAGATTAACAAAGCAGCATGCTTTTCTGATTTTGTTTTTTTGAATTTGAGCTTAATGCATCCATTTCCATAGCATCGTAGAGAACCAATCCAAAATGAAACTGGGAGATCTTTTCATTTCAAGAGGATTGCTCTCCTGGCTGCAGGGAGGAGTTTCTGAATTAAGGCTGCTTGGAACTCCAGCTTGGGGGTGATTTTCTACCAGTAATAACCTATATAGATCCGCGAGCTACCAACCAAAGATCTCTGCTTTTATGATAACTAAAACAATTATGGAAGAACATTCCCCTTTCACCTGAAGTCACCATGTTCTTCGGGGGGGAGGGAATCTGCTTACTTATTTAGTTTAATATATTCTAGTTCAGTGATTCTCAACGGGTGTGTTGCCAAGAACACGCAGGTGTGTTGCCACACTTCCCGGTCCCCCGCTGACCCAGCTGCTCCCCGGTCTTCCTCCGCCCGGGCTTAAAATGCTGACAGCTTGGGCGGAACGCGGCAGAACAGCTGGAGTCAGCGGCACCGGCAGGGTCTCTTCTTCCCACGCCCCGGAAGAGGAAATGGTGAGCAGCAGGTGCATGCACGGGAAGAAGAGACCATGCTGGTGCGGGCAGCATCTGCCTAAAGAAAAGAAGAGAGGCACGGCCTGAAGGATGAACAGCGCAGCTCGGAGTAAAATAAGGAACAACGTCAACCCTCGTGGCCGATGGGACTCCTTTCTCCGCGAGGGCTGAAAGTGAAGGAAGTTGCTGCTGCCTTTAGGGTTGGGAGGAGGCTGCTTGCCACTAGTTCTGGTAGTGAGGGGGGGGGGGGGAGAGCGTAAATAAGCAAGCATGTGTGTTTGAGATCCTGTGTATGTGTGTGTGTGTGAGTGAGGTTGAGAGTATGTCTGTGATTGAGAGCCTGTGAGAGAGAGGGCATGAATGTAAGTTTGTGATTGAAAACCTGTATGTGTGTATGATTGAGATCCTTTGTGTGTGAGAGAGATCATGTGTATGTATAATTAAGAGCCTGTGTGTATAAGTAAAAGAGAGACCATGTGTGTCTGTGTGATTGAGAGCTGGTTTAGGTGAGGGAGTATGTGATTGAGAGCCTGTGTGTAAATGAGAGAAAGAGAGAGCATGTTTGTGAGCATGTGAATGAGTCTGTGTGTGAGAGAAAAAGACAGCATGTATGTGTGTGATTGAAAGCCTGTATGTGTAAGTGTGAAAAGATAGATAGCATATGTGTAAATGTGTAATTAAGAGCCTATATAAGTGAAAGAGAAAAAGCATGAGTTTATGTGAGTGATTGAGAGCCAGTGTGAGAGAGAGAGAGAGGAGAAAGTTGCAAGCAAACAACCCCTCCTCCTGCTAATTCAAAACAGTCTCAGGGCACCTGGATATCAAACGTTCCCAGGTATGCAAGCAAAACATTTTTTGTATCCTTATTATTTTTCATCACTGGGTCTTTGTGTCTGCTATTTTGAAATATTTTATTGGTATCTAGAAATTTTTGATATGAGTTTTTAATTATTGGATATTCCATTCATCGGCTATTTTAAAATAAACTGTTCTTTTTGTTAGTATGGTTTTTACTGCTACTGATTTTATATTTCTTGATTTGTTTTATAAGGATGGGTGATGTTTCTTTTTTTCCTTTGTTACACTGCATACAGAGACTCTGGCTTACTGCGATTTCCAGTTCAATTTTTGTCTGCAAGCTTCTAGTTATGCGTTTGGTCTCTTTATTCTTTGTTAGGTGAGGGTCAGCACATGTGATTCAGGTGAGGTTTTCTGCTGGCGTGTAGTTTCTATGTAGGGCTCTATAGCAGCCTGGCTTGGTCCGTTTTCCTAATAGGAGGTGTATTGGTGTCTTAAGGCCTGGTGTATTATTTTCAGTGTTGCCTTTTCTTAGGTAAGGTGGTTACTGTTTAAGTGCTGGAAATTGGTGCTGTTTTGTTGTGGGATGTTTATTATTTATGCAATTTCTGTTCGGACAGAATACATATCTTTTCTTTGTGTCATTCTTAACAATAAAAATAATTACCGGACCTTTACTTTTTATTTCCTCCGTGAATTGTAATGAGCAGTGTGTCACACATGTGAGCGTGGCCTGTCAGGTGTGTCATGATAGGAAAAAGGTTGAGAACCACTGTTCTAGTTAATACTGTAAATTACACACCAAAGATAAAATAGCAAATACCATTGTTCACCAGTTCTAGTTCCCACTTCACTCACTCTGAGAACTGAACTTTCCTGCCTGCCTGACAGCTCAATCTGATCTTCTTTTGGCCCTTTTTACTGTAGCTCTCGGAATAATAGATATTTCGATATTCAAAGTAGGAGGATTTCCTACTTCCTCACTACTGAGTCCCCTGCAATTGTGCTTGACTGAAAATATATTGAAGGAGGGATTTATGGGAGATTTGAACTACTTCCACAGGTGTGCATAGGAGAGAAAGTACTCATTGCAGAAAAATATTGACAAATTCTGTAAGGAGGATTTTAAAATAGCTTTAACTAGAACTAGATCGGGTCCTTCATAAATTGGTGCATGTTGATCTACTTTAAAGGGACTTTGCTGTCAAATTTTAATGATCTTTCAAATGAAATGTTTTAAAAGCAATGGAGGCCCCCCCCCCCCCCCCCCCATGCCATAAGGCCTGGCAGTGCAAATCATCCCTGAAACCTTTTTGATGCTCTCATCACCTCCTCAGTGCACTTCACTTTGGGTAGTGAGCAGTATCACCAGTATGCTCAATAGCACACTTAAATCACAGCGCCATAAGCTTGATATGACTTGAAGGGCTACCTTTACTTTTTGCCACAAGGCTCAATAATTTAATCTTTCCTTCCTCATCATCCATGCCAGACCAGTCCAGACAAGTGGGTTTTGCCCTTCCTATCAGCAGATGGAGGTAAGTTCTTTGTCCTGGCACTTCCCTCTATATAGCCTGGTGCAGAAGGGGAGGCATCGGTAGTACTCTGCCTCCAGCAGATGGTAGGAAGGCTGATCCAGTAGGAAAAAGGATGGGTCACTGGGACAGTAACCCAGACAATGGGTTAGTTTCTCCAGGGTAGGCCCAGGCTGAGTCAGGGGAGTTCCTTTGGGCCGACAACCACTGCAGACTGCTCTTCCTTTCCCTGGGGCAGTCAGGAGTGGCAAGCTCCTGCATTTCCCATAAAGTGGCACTAAAAATAGAGGCTTGAGGTAGCAGTGTGACATGGGAGGTGGTGGCAGGTTGGCAGCATTCTGTCCTTCTCCCCATCTGAGGAGCTTTAAGAATAGAGAGTTGTAGGAAGTGTAGGTGATGTGGAGCCAGATGAGCAGCAAGTATTGTCTGCTTGTTTTGCAGAGCATGTGATGGAGAGAAGCCGGTGCACTCTCTATAAGAAGAGGCAGGTTGCATAGAGCAATGTGGCCTCACCATGCCGACATTTCCCTGGTGGCAGCTCACATGAGGCACCCCCCCCCCCCCCCACAGCATTGGAGCCTCTACTTGCAAGCCCTATAGAGGCCCATAATTCCTTGGGGCCCAAGGGATCACAAAGCCCAGAGTTCTCTGTGGAGTTCATAAGATGATATATAAGTCATACTGGGAGATGAAGGGACAAGGCAGAGAACCGTCCCAGGACTTGGGACAACATTGGAATGAGGAGTCTTCACCAAAGAAGAAACCTTGGATGGAGGTAGCCAGGGGGCTACCTGCAGTACTGAGCGTAACCCATCCTTCCCTCAGCAGAGGGCAATATGAGGTCCCCTTGGGAGACTTATATGAAGAGTAGATAAAGGAGGAGGATCTGTATTCTCAGGTGGAAGATTCCACAGTCAGATTATTCAGACCTCAAGAATTAAGTGCCATCATTTCAAAGATTTCTTAGTCATTACAGCTGAAGGATGACCTAAAGAGGAAGTACCAGAGGGGTAGCAGTCCTGACAAGCATAAAGAAACTGACAAAGCCATTTCCAGTTCATTCTGTTATTTTTAATATGATTACAACTGAGTGGGACTCCACAGAAGCAGCCTCAAAGAAGTTTAGGTCTTTAGAGAGGTTATTCGACAAGGATATGCCTTGGAGTTAAAGACTCTCCAGTAAAAGAAGCTTTTCTCAGCTCCCTGTCCAAGATGGCAAAAAGGGGAGCCATTCAGTAAACAGTAGACGGACTGCTCCAGATAGTAGCAATAGTACCAGTTTCGTGGGTGACACGATGGAAAGGTAGGTACTCTATTTCATAGTCCAAAAGAAAAAAGGGACATTTTGGACATTATTGGACCTAAAAGGAGTAAATAAATCCCTAAACAAACTCCATTTTCATATGGAATCCTTGAGAACAGTAATAGTGGCAGTGAGGAAAGATCCTCCCTGGATCTGTCAGAAGCATATCTTTGCATCCCCATCAGACAGGAACATAAACACCGTTTTAAGATTTGCAGTCGGAAAAATCTTTCTGTTCAAATCTGTGTTGTCCCTATGTTGGGTCCTTAGCCCTCACAGCCTGAATGTTGAGAGAGTAGCCCTGCAAACCCTGAATTTATCAAAGGATGTCTCTCTCATGTTCTTCTGGCGTCCAGGAAGGATTCCACAGTGAAATCCTATGGAGTAGGATTGCCTTTTGGTGTCAGGAAGGCTTTTGATCTTACTCCTGCTCCACATAAAACTTGATTACTTTTTACATCTTTGAGACCTTTCTAAAGATTACTCCAGATAGGGTTCACCTCGGTGCAGTTGTTGCTTATCGTTATATAAAAGGAAACCCATGTCTATACAGACTTTAGGTATCTTGGGTTAACTTGGCATTTAATATGGCTAGGGGTTAGATCTTGTTTCAGATTGCAGATGAATTTAGGGGAGACAAAAACTAATGGGCAAGTGGATTGACTGATCCTTCGAAGGATCTTCTCTTTCTCTTTGTGGAAGATAACTTGGAACTCACAGTAGGATGCTGTATAGGGGTTGGTTTGATCTAATAGTGGTTGGAGGAGAGGTGTCTAATTTTTTTTTTTTAGAGATTATGTGCACAAACATTTTCTTTTGTGCAACTTTTTATAAGCTGAGCTAGATTTGTGCACTACAAGCCAAGTGTGCCTGAGCAAGAATAGTGCAAAAATTATCAGATTTTGAATGTTTTATTTAACTATTTTAATTAAAGTAATTCTCCATTATTAAATAAATGATCATGAAGCACAAATAGGGTAAGTCATACTTTGCTATTGCTGCAAAATTCAACTAATTCTATATGGCAAGACACTATGCCGAGTGCACTGTTTAACCCACAGTTGGTTGTGGGTTGTGTAGATACATTCACAGCCCCTTATGCTATATAATATTAGTTACTATTACTATCGTAAATGTTTGCATTGTATATTGTTCGCCCAACTCTCTTAACTACGATTTATCACCTTTTTTTGAAACCATTGCCACATTACCAACTACACTATCCAATACTATTATTGCTGGCAATTTTAACTTACACTTCAACTCCATCCTACTATCCAACACTACCTCCAGCTTATCTGAAGCTCTATTTGGTTTAGGTCTAACTCAATTAATTACTGAACCAACCCATAAGTTAGGCAATACCTTAGACCAGACCTGGGCAAGGGGCGGCCCGCGGGCTGAATCCGGCCCGCCCACTGCTGAGAGCAGACGGGGAATGAGGCACGCTGCCTTCCCTTGCAGAGGGAAGGCAGCAGTTCATTCTCCGCTCCCTCGCTCCCCGATTGGCCAGCAGCAGTTCATTCTCCGCTCCCTCGCTCCCCGATTGGCCGGCAGTTCCCTCGCTCCCCGATTGGCCGGCAGCAGTTCATTCTCCGCTCCCTCGCTCCCCGATTGGCCAGCAGCAGTTCATTCTCCGCTCCCTCGCTCCCCGATTGGCCGGCAGTTCCCTCGCTCCCCGATTGGCCGGCAGCAGTTCATTCTCCGCTCCCTCGCTCCCCGATTGGCCAGCAGCAGTTCATTCTCCGCTCCCTCGCTCCCCGATTGGCCGGCCAATCGGGGAGCGAGGGAGCGGAGAATGAACTGCTGCCGGCCAATCGGGGAGCGAGGGAGCTGCCGGCCAATCGGGGAGCGAGGGAGCGGAGAATGAACTGCTGCTGGCCAATCGGGGAGCGAGGGAGCGGAGAATGAACTGCTGCCGGCCAATCGGGGAGCGAGGGAACTGCCGGCCAATCGGGGAGCGAGGGAGCGGAGAATGAACTGCTGCTGGCCAATCGGGGAGCGAGGGAGCGGAGAATGAACTGCTGCCGGCCAATCGGGGAGCGAGGGAGCGGAGAATGAACTGTTTTTTTTTTTTTTTTTTTACAGCGTCCGGTGGGGGGAGGGAGTGACTCGAGCGAAGGCACGCTGCCCGATTGCCCAGCACCGGCCAATCGGGCAGCGTGCCTTCACTCGAGTTTCTTTCCTACATACCGGTATGTCACAGTTCCGCCTTTCGTGGTCTTTTTTCAGGGGTCCCCAACCACCGGTCCGTGGGAGTTTTTTGCCGGTCCGAGGTCTCCCGGTCTCTTCCGCTGCCGTTGCCGCTGGGCTGTCAGCACGTTCAAGCCCAGTGGTAACGGCAGCAGTGTTAGAAGTGTGGCACCCGCGCGGCTGGCCTTTTCTTCTTCCTGCACCCCCCCTCCCGTGACCCGGAACAGGAAGTGATACTCGGAGCGGTGCGCGGGAAGGAGAAAGAGCCGTGCCGCATCGGCTGCAGCGTCGGTCCCCGAGCAATTAAAGCAGCCGGTAATCGAGAAAGGAGACAGCAGCAGGAGCCTCCCGCGGCCGATGGGATTCTTCTTTCTTGGCCTGCGGGGGCAGCTGCAGCTCCCATTTGTGCTCGGGGGGGAGAGGAAGTGAGTAAGAGAGAGTGAGAAGCAGCCAGCCTGCGTGTGATTGAGAGCATGTGTGTGAGTGAGAGAAACTGGTCAGAGAGCTGATGTGTGTTTGTGTGTGTGTGTGTGAGACAATGAAAGTGATTGCTCAGGGAGATGACTGATGTGTATGTGAGAGTGTGAGACATTAGTCAGGGAGGTGACTGATGTGTGTGTGTGAGAGAGAGAAAAAGCATGGAAGTGAGAAGTCTGGGTATGTGGGAAAGCATGAGCGAAGGAAGCCTGGAGTTGTGGGAGTGAGAAACCTGGGTGAGTGTGCACGCATGAGAGAGAGAGACTGCTTGGTAAGGAGACTGTGTGTGTGTGAGAGAAAAAGACTGGTGTGTGTGAATGTGAGAGAATGTGATTCAGGGAATGAGAAGCCTGTGCACGTGGAGAGTGAGCATGGAAATTAGAGAGACTGGTGTGTGTGTAACAGAGAGAAAGTGATTATGGGAATGAGAAGCCGGTGCATGTGAAGAGAGTGAGCATGAGAGTGAGAAACCTGGGTGTGTGTGAGACACAGCATGGGAGGGAGAAGCATGTATATCTGAAAGAGAACTTGGGAGTGGGAAGCCTGTGTGTGTGTGTGTGTGTATGCATGAGTGAGATCAGGTGACTGGTGTGTGTGTGTGTGTGTGTGTGTGTGTGTGTGTGTGTGTGTGTGTGAGAGAGAGAGAGAGAAAAAGTGATTATGGGAATGAGAAGCCTGTGCATGTGAAGAGTGAGCATGGGAGTGAGAAACCCGGGTGTGTGTGACACATCATGGGAGGGAGAAGCCTGTATATCTGAAAGAGAACATGGGAGTGAGAGACTGGTGTGTGTGTGTGTGTGAGAGAGAAAGAAAGTGATTTTGGGAATGAGAAGCCTGTGCATGTGGAGAGAACAAGCATGGGAGTGAGAGACTGGTGAGTGTGTGTGTGAGAGAGAGAGACAGCGAAAGTGATTATGAGAGTGAGAAGACCATATATGTAAGTAGAACACGGGAGTGGGAAGCCTGTGTGTGTGTGTGTGTGCGCGTGTATGGCATGAGAGAAACTGTTCAGGAAGGTGACTGGTGTGTGTGTGCCAAAGACTGTTTGGGAGATGATTGGTGTGTGAGAGACAGAAACTGGTCATGGGGGCATGACTGGTATGGTGTGTGTGTGTGAGAGACATGGGCACTAAGGAAGAGGACCATAAGTATAGAGCTTAGCTTCTACTGCTGCTTCTGGTGTGTGCCACGGCCTGCAGGGAAGGGGAGTAGGAGAGCTACTGGAGGGGGTAAGTAAAGGTGGCTTTAAGTTTATTTTTCTTGACTGCCATTTTAATTGTGTGATGTCTGCTTTTTTGAAATATTTTATTGGTGTTTGGAGAATGTTTAATAGTTTTTATGAGTTTTTAATTGTTGGATGTTATTCTGTTCATAGCTGTTTTGAAACATTTATTCTGCTTATTAGTATAGTTTTACAATTATTTCTGTGTGGGGATCTATAGTGCTTGCTAGTTCTGTTTTCCTAATAAGAGGTGTATTGGTTTTTAGGACCTGATTTAATATTTGTAGTGTTGCCTTTTCATAGATAGGGTTGCTCCTGTTTGAGTGTATTCCATAATACAGGTGTAACTGTGTGCGGATTAGTTTATGTGCATTACTACAGATCCTGGGAGTATGTTAGGTTGGTTCTGTGTCTGTTACCGAGATGAGATATTTTGCTAGCATGTAAGCGTTTGTATCGGTCTTATTTGTTGTGTTTTCTCAGAGGACATGCATTGGTGGTAAACTGCTGTCTTTTCATAAGTAGGGCTATTGAGAACTGAGTTAATTATATTAGTCCGGCCCTCTAAAACATCCCAATTTCTCATGCGGCCCCATGGGAAAATTAATTGCCCACCCCTGCCTTAGACCCAAGTGTTCTATAGCCCCGAAAATTTAAATTTCACCTATACAGTATCGCCTATTCCCTGGTCCGACATTACATTATTCAATTGAAAGACCATCTAAAACCCTCCAAAAATACCATCAACACTATCGATTAAAAAAACAAACAAACTACATTTATTAGAAAAAGGATAGACCAAAAACAATTTATAGACCTTTTGTTTTCACAATTCACTAATTTACTAGAAACCAACATTGAAACTCTAGTTCAATTATGGAATAAGTCCAACAAAAATTGTTTAAACATCATAACCCCTATAACTACATGTTCTACACCCTCAAAACCAAAAGTCATCTGGTACACAAACTTCCTACGACAAATGAAACAGAAATTAAGACGCCTAGAATGACAGTGGCGGAAGAAACCCATTCCGGAACATAAAAACGCATATTATTCTTACCTACACAAATATAAAAAAAGAAATAGAACACTCCAAAAAAAACTACTACACCAGTCAAATTAAATCAGCAAATGGTGACCCACGTATACTACTTAATATTGTAAAAAGACTGACAACTGTCAAGCAAAATCATTCTGACCATATAAATGATGAATTTTGTAACAATATAGGACAATATTTTCAAGATAAAATAGTTATCATTTCATCTGAATTTGCCCACCTACCTATACCTCAATCACTACTCCCTTCATCAGTTTGTTCCTTTGGAAATTTTTCAAACATTGATTCTAAAACTATATCTCATATAATAACAAAAATAAAGCCTTCTAATAATCCATATAACCCTTGTCATGGAAATTTACTAAAACCATTGAAGGAACACATTGCCCCTTTTCTAACAAAATTAGTCAATTTGTCACTCAGTACTGGCCATTTCCCCAATACCCTCAAGCAAACATCAATATTTCTGATACCGAAAAAGAAAACTGCCAACTCATCTGATATTACAAACCACTGACCAGTAGCATCGCTCACATCCACATCTGTAGTTCACCACTAACTCTCCAAATAACTTGATGACAATGATCTCCTACATCCCAACCAACACGGATTCCGTAAATGGCACAGTACAGAGACCTTCTTTTGACACAATCTTTCGTGGCTTCGACTCACACAGGCTATATTGCAGTATTTTTAGATATCTCCGCCACTTTTGCACCATAAACCACGACATTCTCATCCTCAGTCTCCAACACATAGGAATGAACAGTACTGCTTTACAATGGTTTAAATCTTTCTTATTGAATCATCCCCAGAAAATCACCCTTGGAAACCACAGCTCCTCATGGTATTTTTACCAATACAGGTGTCTCACAAGGATCATCTCTAACAGCTATTCTTTTCGACATATACATTTTACCACTTCCATCTTCTAGATGGATTAGGTGTGATTTTTAAAATATATATGCAGATGATATTCAGTTTTTAGTTCCCTACTCTATTTCCTACCCCAATACCCTCTCCTCTAACCAGTCTATATCTGAAAACTATCAGATGATGGCTGTCCCATAATCGCTTAAAACTAAATACCACAAAAACTGAAATCACAATTTTAACTTCTACTTACGTCCCCATCCGAACGCTTACCAACTACATTAATTCTCGACAATCACTCATCCCAATTTCTCACCATGTACATAATTTGGGCATTATAGTTGACTCTAACTTATCCCTAACTACAAACAATTCTGCAATAGTAAAGAATCATTCTACAAACTTTATTTACTGAAACAACTAAAACCATTTCTTTTTCCAAATGATTTCCATACAGTTTTACAAGTCCTCATACTTACCGGATTGGACTATTGTAATTCTCTCTATCTAGGTCTTCCAGATTCTTCAATTCGTCTACTCCAGCTCATTCAAAATACTGCTGCCCATCTTCTAACTACCAGTAATATATTTACACTGGTTACCAATACATTTTTTAATATAAAATAAAATACTAACCATAATTTACAATTTAATCTTGAGACTCTATAAGCCGTCACGGCAACTACGCTCAATGGATAAATGTCTACTTGAAATACCAACCATCAGAACTGCACAACTAGATCTAACACGCAAACGTGTATTCTTATTGGCTGGTCCCACGCTGTGGCACGCATTACCCGAGTCTATCCATCTTACTTCCACTAACCAAGATTTCAAAAAAGCGCTTAAAACTAATTTGTGTTCCATTGCCTTTAAGAAGTTAAACCGCCTGTAACTCTCGAAACAAAGTTTAAAAAATTTAAAAAAGATCTAAAGACCTGGCTCTTTGAGCGAGACTATTCAGACAATCTAGAAAAAGTCATTAACATCAAGAACCCTGAAAGATTGTCTTTCTGTAATGTATTTCCTTTTAAGCAGTTGTATCCTCCCTCATCTAGCGTAATGTATATTTTATAAATATTGATGTACACTCCCTATTTTTTTTTTATGTGACTCTCTGTAAACCATTGTGATGTATTTTCGAACGACGGTATACAAAATCTTTTAAATAGTGTCCTTGTTGATTGCTGTCTGAATCTAATTTCCTTTTTTTTTCTTCTTTCCCCCTACCATTTAAAACAGAGAGCAATATTGGAGTAGTATCAACAGTATGAAGGCTTATTGATTAAGGGTAGTAACCGCCACACGAGCAAGTTACCCTCATGCACTTTTTTCTTCATTTCCATCCTTTAGTCCAGAGCTTTCCAAAGTGTGTGTCACGACACTTTAGTGTGTCGCGCAAGCCCGGTGCACGTGACTGGGCGGAGCAAGTGGGAGCCAATGCAGCCGCCGGTGGACCTCATCCCACTGGTGGCTGAGTAGTAAAATATCGCTGTGCTGTGCCGGAGACACACAGCAGGAAGATCGGCAGGGCCGTGGTGGAGCTCACATCACCAAGGCCCGAAGAAAAAGGTCACGTCTAAACGTGCAGGTGCTCCTCCTCCTCCTTCTGCCCACGCGGCCCCGAAGAAAAATGTTGCCGGAGCCGCGTGGGCAGGAAGGAGGAGGCGCATCAGCCACGTGCAGAAGAGAAACAGCGTTGTTGCAAGAGAGACTGTGAGTATGAATGATTGTATGAGAGAGAGCATGTGAAAGTGAGAGCCTGTGTGTGTGTGTGTGTGTGAGAGAGAGAAAGCATGTGAGAATGAGAATCTGACTGTGTGTTTGAGGGAAGAAGATAGATGGAGAGAAAAGAAATAGAAAAAAAAGACAATATGAAAGGAATTGGCAAAAAAATAAGAAAGGGGAGGTGGAACAAAAAAGCCTGTGACCAAACGATTAGAAAACTAAGATCAGACGACAAAGGTAAAAAAAAAAAAAAATACTTTTTACTGATTGGCACATGTAATCTTTGGTAATGTGCAAGAGTAGCACTTTCACAATGTACGAGATCAACATGGAGGAAGTGGAAACCCACGGGGCCTGCACAGAGGAGGCAGCAGAATGAGCTTCAGTGCCTCCCCAATAGCCATGCGGCATCAGTGACAGTGGCAGCAGAGGAATGAGAGAGGCTCTGAGGTTGCTGGCAAAAGAAAGAGAGGGGGTCTCTGCCTTTAGTGTGTGCATGTGTATGAATGGGAGTCTGCCTGAGGGTGTATGTGTGTGAATGCATGAGTGCCTGCCTGAGGGTGTGTCTGTGTATGAGAATGAATGGGTGTCTTTCTGGGTTTGTATGTGTGATAATAGGTGCCTGTGTGTGTGTGAGAGAATGAATGTGTGCATGCCTGGGGGATTGTGAGGGAGTGGTGTGAGAATGAATGGGAGCTTGCCTGGATGGCCTGGATGTGTATGTTTGTGTGTATGAGAGGGAGCCAGAGAGAGATTGAGAGCATGAGTGTGTATGAGAAAATCGTGGGGGGGGGGGGGGGGGGGGTGTGTGGAGGGGGAGAGAGAGTGTCTTAGAGCCTGAGAGTGTGTCAGTGTCTGTGAGAGCGAGAGGTTATGGTGGGTATAAGAGCATGAATGTGTATGTATGTGACAGTGTATGTGTGAGAGAGAATGGAAATGTGAGTCTGTGTGAGAGAGAATAACCTCCTAATCCTTGACAATATCAGGGTGACTGGAAATCAAGAGCTCCCACGTATGGACAGCAAGGGCCTTTTAAAATCCTTATTAGTTTTAATTATTGCGTGTTATTTGATATATGTGCTGTTTTGAAATATTTTATTGGTGTTTGGGAAATTGTTAAAAATGTATAATTTTAATTAATAGAAATTCTATTTATCAGTAGTTTTAAAATATTCTTTTATTAGTATGGTTTTACTATTATAACTGATGCTTTATGTTTCTTGATTTTATTTGTTTTATGAGGAATGGTGCTTCTGTTTTTCCATTGTTAATACACAGAGTCTGGCTTCTTGGGGTTTCCATTTCAGTTTTTGTCTAATTTGTGCTCCTTTATTTTGTATTCTGTATTTGGTGAGGGTCTGTCTCTGCTCTGTGTGTGTGAGACCATGATGAGAGATTCTGCTAGCATAGGGATCTATAGCAATCTGGTTTGTTTTGTTTCCTCAGAAGGTGGTGTATTGGTATTCTAGGACTCAGTGTAATATTTACCCATGCTTATTCACAGGTAGGGTTATTGTTGTTTGAGTCCTTGGTGTTATTACTATTATGTTGTTATGGGATTGCAGTATAGATTTTGAGTGTCTTTTTTGCGGGGTTTTGTGTTTAGTTCACAGTGTGTCTGGCAGTGGAAAGTGTTTGTGCTACTGTTACTGTGAGGTGACACCAGAATTTGAAAATATCTTTTAGTATGATGAGCTGTAAGGGAAACATCCAAGCTCCATTGTTTGGGGGAATTTCAGTGGATGCACAGAGTTAGAGAACTGGAGGTGCAGGATTTATATTGACATTCTGTCCCTTCCTATAAATTCCAGACTTCACTCTCACAGCCATATAGAATTAGTTGAATGAGGCTATCAAATAATTATATAGTGTGAAACTGGCCAGCTTTTTAAAACTACGCAGAAGACCCTTTGGACTTTTTTTTATTAACACCAAATATTCAAAAGCTGTGTTCATCCCATCAAGCTCATATATCTCATTAAAGAGGTAAATTGAATAACACAATAACTTTGTTTTATTATTGTTACTCACAAAATATAACAATAACATTAATCTTGGAATATTATATATTTTTAATATAAATGAAAGGTTTTCACAAGATAGGTTGTGTCGTGAAACATTTTATTATGTATATATTTAAGGAAACATACATTGTCGAAATACATTTTGCTCGTTTAACCTTTAACCTCTGGTTTGCTAGTAGACTGAATTACTGTGTCACGAAATTATGTTTGTCTAAAAAGTGTGTCACCAACATGAAAAGTTTGGAAAGCTCTGCTTTAGTCTTTAAGGATCCACAGTGTTTATCCTATGCCCCTTTGAAATCTTTCACTGTTTTTTGTCTTCACCGCCTACTCCTCCTTCCAGGCATCCACCACCCTCTCTGTGAAGAAATGTTTCCTGATGTTGGTTCTGAGTCTTCCTTCCTGGAGTTTCATTTCTTGACCCCCTAGTTCTACTTACTTCTTTCCAACGGAGATTTGTCGATTGTGCATCATTAAAACCTTTCAGGTATCTGAAGGTCTGTATCATATCTCCCCTGCACCTCCTTTCCTTCAGGGTATAGATATTTAGGTCCTTCAACCTCTCCTTGTAAGTCATTTGATGGAGACACCACCACCACCATTTTTGTTGCCCTTCTCTGGACAGCCTCCATCTTGTCTCTGTCTCTCTTGTTATATGGTCTCCAGAACTGAATACATTACTCCAGGTGAGGCCCCACCAAGGACTTGTATAAAGGCGTTATCACCACCTTTTTCTTACTGGTTATTCCTCTTACTCTGTGTAGCCCAGCATTCTTCTGGCTTTAGCTATTGCCTTGTCACATTGCTTCGCTGTCTTCAGATTGCTAAAGACTGTCACCCAAAGGTCCCTTTCTTGCTCCGTGCAAAGCAGCCCTTCACTCCTCATCACATACAGCTCTTTTGGATTACCGCACCCCGATGCATGACTCTCTGCATTTCTTGGCATTGAATCCCAGCTGCCATATCTTCGGCCATTGTTCAAGCTTCCTTAAATCACGTCTAGTTCTCTCTGCTTCTTCCGGTGTGTCCACTCTGTTGCAGATCTTAATATCATCCACAAATAGACAAACTTTACCTTCTATCCCTTCTGCACTGTCGCTCACAAAGATATTGAACAGAACCGGTCCCAACAGTGGTACTTCGCTTAGCATGTTCTCTCTTCAGAGTAGGTTCCATTTACCATCACACATTGCCTTCTCTCCATCAACCAGTTTGTAATCTAACATCTTGGCGCATACTCCCAAGCTTCTCATTTTATTCATAAGCCTCTTGTGCAGAACCGTATCAAAAGCTTTGCTGAAATACAAGTAGATCACATCGAGTACTCTTCCTCGATCCAATTCTTTAGCTACCCAATCAAAAAAATCAGATTTGTCTAATAGGAACTTCCCCTGGTGAATCGATGCTGCCTCGTGTCAAGCAACCCATTGAATTGTAGATAGTTCACTATCCCTTCCTTCAGCAGAGTCTCTGTTAATTTTCCCACCACTGAGGTGAGGCTAACTGGCCTGGGGTTTCCAGCCTCCTTTCTGCTCCCGCTCTCTTGTGAAGTGGGACCGGCACCACTCCCGTTTCCAGGGATGTCTTGCACAGGTCCTTCAGTGGACCCACCAGCACATCTCTGAGCTCCTTCAATATCCTGGGATGTACCTCATCCGACCCCGTGGCCTTGTCCACTTCCAGTTTTTCTAGCTCTTTCCATACATTCTCTTCTATAAATGGAGTTTCGTCTACTCCTCCCCAGCCACACTCTTGTCATATGGCAGTGTCCTGAGCCAGCCCTGCTTAATAAGCATTTTAATAGTATATTTAGGTTTAGCTGCTATTGCATTTTGAACATATAATTAGCCATGTCCTTTATTACAGGATTTTAATTCTTTGCTAATAGCTCTGATATTTACTTTGTGTTCCTGCCTTGTTCCTCCTTTGTGTTTGTTTCCTCTCTTTGACCGTAGCCCTTTACAGGTTTAGAGGATGGAAATAAAGAAATGTGGGTAGCTTGTGATAACTTTAAGTATAACCTGCATGGGGTAACCTGCACAGAGCTTCAGATACTACCCTAAACAACTGGCTGGGCCATCTGCCATCATTCAGTTTGTTACTGTCTGCTCCTTTTTAATGCCTTTTTTTTTGCATATTTGTTTAACCTACACAGTAAATCCTTCACACAGAGAAAAACAATTTTTTTTTTTTTTGCTTTCATGCTTTCGTTCCTGGCCATTTTCTTATTATTGAGCCATTGTGTATTGTATTCAAGCCCTGATGTAATAAGGGGGTGGAGGGTGGCAGCAGCTGAGGCTTTGGAGTACTGCCTCTTTCTTAAAGGGATCTCTACCCCTCCACAAAACTTGATATTTCTTACCCAGAATTTCTCTGCTTCAAAGGCAGGGAAGAAAGTCTGTTACTTCACTTTCAACGCATAGCTCTCTGCTTCAATGGCAGGGGCAATGTAGAAAAGAGGATCTATATATAGACAACAACCAACAAGGACTGAATTACATAGTCGAGTAAACAAAAGCATGGGTGTAGCTTGCTTATTGAGGCGGTTACTACCCCTAACTAAGCTACATATTCAATTAGATGCAGTTCCAACACTGCTCTCTACATTAATGGTGGGGTGGAAGGGAAATAGAACTAAAAGGTACTAAGAGCCAAGTGTAACAAGTAAGAGGGAAAAAAAAAGTGCATAGCTTGCTGGGCAGACTAGCTGGGCCTTTTGGTCATCTTCTGCCGTCATTTCTATGTTTCATTTCTATATATCTATCTATCTATATAGATAGATATCTATATATAGATATAGTTCCAGGAAAATGGCAGCTGTGAAGCTGAGATGAGCATTGATGCTGGTGACTGCTATCTTATAAGGCAGCGTTTCTCAAGCTGATCCTGGGATATACAAAATGAATATGCATATGAGAGATTTGCACAAACTTCCTCATTTTATGCAGCTCTATCTCATGCATGCTCATTTTGGATATCCTGGAAACCCGACTGGCTATGGGATACTTGGGGACCAGCTCAAGAGGAACAGAGGTGTGACAGGAAGCAGAAGTATAAGGGGAGCTTGGTTACCCATTTCCAGTAAAAATGTGCAAAAGGGGAAACAAGTAATTGCATACAGATTTGCTCCTTTCAGAAGGCTAATGAATGTTTAAAGATAGAAGCTCTCAGAAATGCTGAGATTCCTTCCTTTGCATTGTTCCTGAAGCAGGAACTTCAGTAGTCCCAGAGGCCTCTGCATCTTTACACTTTTCTTTAGCTTTCTAAATAGGAAAATTGTCTTTTGGAATCTTTATTTACTTATTATCCTCACTAGTGTAAGCAGGACCAATGTCCAGATTAAGATCTGGGGGGGAAACGCACGTTTCCAGCCCCCTGATTTTGCTCTTGGGCGAATCAGTTTTCAGAATCGAATCTAAAAATGCTTTGCTACCACAGTTTCTGAGAACAGCAAAAAGCTGGCGTTGCCAACAGCAGGGAGTTACTGTCCATGCCCAGAGGGTAAAAAATAGATTCTCCCCTATTATGACTCTTTTCCCTCTTTCAAATGTCATCCTGATCCCTGAGTAAAGGACTAGCCTAAGCCTGGAGAAAGAGCGGTTATGAGGATTTTATTGTTAATATATATTTAAACTGGTGCTTTTAAATATATTTATAAATGATCTGGAATGGGGTACGACAAGCAATATGATCAAATTTGTGGATGACATAAAATTATGCAGAATAGTTAAATCTCAAGCAGATTGTGATAAATTGCAGAAGGACCTTGCGAGACTGGAAGATTGGGCTTCCAAATGGCAGATGAAATTTAATGTGAACAATAGGGTGGCCCTTATTTTTCAACTTTTGAAATTCTTTGCTCTCAACCCCTAATCTTGCTCCAACATACGGAAAAGTGCTCCTTGCCAAATTTCAGCTCAATTGAACTATTTTAAGGTGACTCCCAAAGGCCTTAAAGTTTCAAATTTCACCGAGAAGTTAGTATTTCTTATTTAAAACTTTTGTATTTAATTTTTAAACATTGTTTGGGGAAAATAATAATCAAGCATAATCAAAAGACAATTTTATTACTGTTTTCTTCTTACAGTTATTTACATGAAATAAAAATTAGCCAAGATATTGAGCAAAAATTGCAACAAAAGAAAATACATACTTCGCAAAATAACGTCTAAAATGGAAAAAACAATATAAATGTAATAAGATACCAGATTTTACTGCTTCATTAGGCCAATTTTGGTAGCATCTGGGTACTTTTTTCTATGTTTACTAACAATCTGCACAAATGTATTGCTTTTCTTTTTCATTCTTGGTCAGGATGTTCTGGTATTCTTGGATTAGCTTTTCTCAGCCACATTGTTAACTATTACAATGCTTTTCAATGTTTCCAACCCATGTTGGAAGTTGACATCATCTTTCCAAGTAGATGGGCAGTGTTTTGTTTTGGGTTTTTTTTTTTTTTTTTTTAGAAGATGATCAGCATTTCGGTCGAAGATTTTGCATCTGTCTACTGCTCTGACAATTGTGGAGTGAAAAAGTCTAGTGTGTCTCTCATACCCGAAGTACTTGGTTCGCTCACTGATATATCACTGAGTCAGGTTGTGTATCTTGAGCAGGATCATTAGAATGTGCAAAAAACCATCCAACAATCCAAAAATGAACAGATTATTTAAGAAAGAGAGTGGAAGTTTCATATCTTGATCCCTTAGTAATGTGCCAAATTAATGGTACTATTACTGGTCTCTCACTTTTTCATAATCATTAACATACCACCTTCCTCCCTTGCCAAAAAGCCAGAAAATCCCACTCATGTCTACTTGAATGCTTTTTGACGACTTTTTATATATACGTGCACATCAAGCGTCATAATCCTAAGGCCTTAGAATCCAGCACCCTTACCCACAGCCGCCGCCAGCGCCGACCATGAGGCTGCCCCGACTTGAATCCCGGGTCTCTTTCTCCGCCTCCTCGCACCGGAGCCAATCGGGTGAGCCGCCGCCGAACAGCCAATCGGGGGACAGCCCCGACTGTCCTTTTAAATCAGCGCGGCAGCTAGGCACCGCACGCTGAAGGAGCGCGACAAAGGGGCAGGCCCCTTTGTGCGCCCCTTTGTGCAGCCCTGGAGTATAGCCGCAACCCCTTTCTAGCTGCAATTACATTTACACACCTCAGCTTTCGCTTCAGATCTCAATCCAGCCTATATCTCTTCAGTCTTCTCTTCAGTCATCACAGCCAACAACATCCTCAAGCAACCTCAGCTTCATACTCACTCTGGCGTTTTATCTTCCCAACCTTCATCCAGCACTCAATGTGTATCAGCACTCATTCTGCAGTCATTCAGATCTAGCATTTCATCCAGCATTCATCCGTCATCCTACGGTTCTTAATCCCCGGCCAGACCCATTAGCTCGACCAGATCTCTATCCCTCAGTTTGAGACTGATCACTCAGGCACAGCTCAAACCGACCCTTGCCTGCACCGGCCTCACCTCTTCCGCCCTCTCTCCTCACCAGCTCCCCGGCTTGATCTATACATCGCACGCTCTCCAGAATGCGCTCCTCTGCTATCCCCATAATTCACAATTACTGGGCCAGACCGCTTAAAGCTAAACCAACTGTTCTTCCTACCAACCACCATCAGAGGCTCATTCTCATCATGATATCACCAGTCACACAAATACTAGGCCTCTCACTATTCTCACTTACTCTATTCAACACCCAATCCATCACCAAGAAAACGCACATACTCAACGACTACCTGTTAGAAACCAAACCAGACATTTGTGCAATCACAGAAACCTGGTTGAAACCCTCGGACACTGTCTTAATAAATCAGCTCCCCATACAAACCTATGACCTCCTCTCATTTCCTAGACTCAAAAAGACAGGAGGAGGGCTGCTGTTAGCTGCAAAAAAAGGGCTAGGCCTAACCCTACATTTCTCAAATTCTACACCCAATCTGGAATTTGCCTTCTTTAAATCAAAGTTTCTTCAAATCTGTCTAATCTACGCCCCCCCCCCCCCCCCCCAGGAACTCAAGAGTACGACCTCTCTCCGGTTATTGAACTCATCGCAAAACACTTCAATGCGGACAAACCAGCCATCTTGATGGGAGACTTTAATCTTCATGTGGACGCCCCGCCACTCTCTTAGAATTGTGAAACCCTACTCGCCGGGCTCAGACAAATTGTCAACAGTCCAACCCACAAAGCGGGCCACACCTTAGACCTCATCTTTATAAACGAGGGCTTCTCGCTATCCGCCAACCCATGTTACTCTCCAGTCCCATGGTCGGACCACCAGATCATCTCCACAGTCCTAGAGATTAAGGAACACCATCCCCAGGCTTTCCCTATAACCTCAGTCACATTCAGGAAACCTTGTTCCAATGAACTCCTCAGTACGCAGTTCGCCAAGGAATTAGCTTAACTCGACCTTGCGGACGCCAACACTGCAACCTCATCTTGGATCAACATCACCAGCAAAGTAGCTGAACAAACCTGCCCAACGATCACAAAAACACTTCATCCTGATAGGACAACAGGAAACCATGGTTCACACCTGAATTGAAGTCCCTCAAGCAGGATCTTAGAAGTCATGAACACAGTTGGCGCAAAAATCAATCCACCACAAATCCCGCCTAAATGCCTACAGGAATGCCATCAACAGAACAAAGAGAGAATTTTTCTCTAAAAAGATCCATCACTTCATCTTCTCGACCTCCGCCAAGAGCCCTGCCCTCTGGTCTTCAAAAAAGTTGAAAACATGGCTTTTCAGCCAGGCCTTCGCGGAGTGATAATCCTCTTACCAACTCCAACTTTAGACTGGTCTTTCGACTCTAAGTCCTTAACTATACTGGCTCTACAGTTTTTCCCCCAACTCATTTTCAATATCGGCAGCCAGAGACCACATTAATTCCTGACCTAGTTGCGGATCAATATGTTGCCGGTAGCCACCTAATCCCTCTGTGAATCCTGTTGCACTTGTTTGATTTCTTTCATTGTAATCGCCCGCTAGCTAAGTTGGCTCTACCCTTTTTCCTCTAGCTAATCCAGTTTTCCCCATTATTATAGCGTTCCCCTTAAATTAGCTGGAAGTTTCTTTCATGTATAGCCCTATGTTTATATTATACTTAATTGTTTCTTCATGTTCAGTATACCACATGTTCTTGGTATTCCTACCAATTGTCTAATTGTTCAGTGTTTCTGCATGTTTTATTATATCACATGTTTCATTGTATCTGACCCATGGCGACCATTCAGTTTTGATGTAAACCAGTGCGAGATGTATACTTTACAGGAACATAGGCATAGAAAAGTTAAAAATAAATAAATAATCCTCTTGTGCAAAAAATCTTTTTTTTTTTTTCTTTTCTTTATTACTATAATAGTTCAAAGCTACTATTCAATCTAAAAAATGTTTGACATCTTCCCATGCTTAGCTTTTTCATGCTCATGCCATTGGTCGGCCCCTGTCACATGGTTGGAGCACAAGATGGCATAGTAGAAAGAGATGCAATATGCTATCCAGTTAGAAAGGGGGCAGTGGCAAGGCTGGAGGATTCAAAAAGCAACACCTGCTTCATCAGTAAATAGCAGTAGTCAGTCCACTCTCAAAAATGCCAAGATGTCTGGAAGCCACTCTTCGGTGCACCCAGGGAAGGATTCTTGGACCCTTGATCTTAATGGGAGACAGGTGTATCGGGGTGCTGCGCGCATTGCCTCATAGCTTCCTATGTGCTCTTCATGAGGTGGGGTGAAACACACTGAAAGAGGTGACAGGAGGGCCACTGCACCCCATCTCGCCCCTTGCTGTATTTCTTTGCTGAGTCTGCCTCCTTTGTTGGGCTTCAGGCAAAAAACTCCTTGATTTTTCCCTAGTAAGTTTTTCACACTTAGATGCATTTTCTTTCTAGTGCATTGCCTGCTGAGCCCAGTTCATTTGGGTAGTGTGGGTGTTAGCTCTCCCCTCTCGCCATATTGTACAAGAGGCAAAGAAAGAATTGGCCTCGGCCCAGAGATCTTAACCAAAAAGTTGAGAGCACAAGTCTGTGCAAGAGATGAGGGTACTGTTTATTTGACACCTTTTTGAAAAGGTTTAATGTACCAGCATTGTTTAGGCAACTTGTGGTCATGGAATGCAAAAGCCATTCTTCCGTACTGATAATTATTTTAGAAATAAATCACGATGGCTTTCCTGTATGGATGTCATGCAGCTTGTTCCCACCTAGGAAAGTTAGCACCTTTTATTGTCTCTCTAATTTGTATTTTATCCTTACTGATTTTCATGATTCTCTTTTCTTTCACTCTCAGGTATTGAAAGATCATGTTGATCCAAAGGATTTGTGAAGCCTATTTGCTGTGCGCACTGCTGTCTCTATTCTGGCTCCATTCAGCCTCGGCCCAGGACCACCTGAATGTTAAGGTGGAAGAAGGGAATCGTGCAAATGTTCACTTTGACAGGAACATGGTACAAGACAAAGAGTATGTAATATTCATTCTGCCAGTCAGAGATGGTATTATAGCTATCTATTGAATTTTAGCCTTTTGAAAAAGAAACTAAAGCATAATTTGATGTGTCCCAGCCTAGTAACTTAAGCACATGTGCTGGCACACAACCTTCAGTGAGTTGTGACTCTGGAAATATCACTTGTAGGTTGTTGAGTAGTTTAAAGTCACACCAATGCCCCAGGATAAAAGAATAATCCATGGTCCCATTTATAAATCCTTGGCTTTAAATAGTAGTTCAGTTTGCTATAGTTTTCTTGTTTTTGTTGTATTTACTGGTTCACCTAGCACTGTGGTGACACACTAAGATTTAAATATGTAAAAGTTATCCCTGTGAATTCAGTCTGAATGCTTGTTTTTCTGCTTTCTAGCCATATTATGGAACATTTAGAAGGTGTTATTGAAAAACCAGAATCAGAGATGAGCTCACAAGAATTGCAGCTTCACTACTTCAAAATGCATGATTACGATGGCAATAGTCTGCTGGATGGTTTAGAGCTTGCTACAGCTATCTCTCATGTACATAAAGAGGTGAGCTCGAAGCCCAGTGCTTTTAAAATACATTTTTGCAGCCTATTTTTAAAAAGCTTTGTGGCCTAGTGCATTTCCCTTACTTAAAGGAGATTTAAGTGCAAGAAAACAGCTGGACTGCCCAGTCAGTTTTGTCTGTCTTTAACCATTATTAAAATTGTCTATGGCAAGTCTCCAGTCTTTGGGTACCAATGTAATGCCAGTTTTTAAAAAGGATCGAGGAGAGATCCAGGAAACTACAGACTGAGTCTGATGTCCGTGCCATGCAAAATGGTAGAAACTATCATTAAGAGCAAAATTGCTGAACATATAGATAAGCATAGTTTAATGGGACAAAGCCAACATGGATTTAGCCAAGGGAAGTCTTGCCTCTCCAGTCTCTGCTACATTTTTTTTTTAATTTAATTTTTATTAATTTTCACAAATGTGTATACATCATGAAAATATGTACTTCAACAAAAGAAAACAACTTTTGAGAACATCATTAAATCAATATTTACATTGAGTACATATCCCATAATTGGGGGAGAACTATACCATTTCAATAATTATTAAGCAATCCTTACATATAATATCAAAAGGAAATTTACCTATTATTCAACTATATAAAAAATAATTGAAGAGAAGGGAGATTGTGATTCTTTTTACTGGACATTATTCGCTCTGTACTTCAACTTGGCTTTTATCTAACAAAAAGGTTTCTAAATGTGTAGGATCCACAAAACCATATTTATTACCTTGATAGTTAACTAGGCATAAACACGGAAATTTCAAAAAGAATGTAGCACCCATTGCAAGTACCTGCGTTTTTAAAGAATGAAAATATTTTCTTCTTGCTTGTGTGGCCCTAGCCACATCTGGAAATATTTGCAACTTATGCCCACAAAATAACATATTCCTTAATCTAAAGAACTTCTTAAATATATTTTCTTTATCTTGCTCAGCTATAAATGATATAAAGAGGGTAGCTCTTTTGTTAATAATGTCAATTGACTCCTCTAAGAAAGTCGATACTCCTATCGAAGGTGAGATTTCCCCATTGCCAATCTGCCCTCCAGAAACTCTGGGGGCCTTTTTCTCCAGGTAATAAATTTTCGAAACTTTGGGGATTTCCTCATCTTGGTATGACATCTCCTTAAGAAACTTTTTAAACATTTCCCAAGGGGACAACAGCCGAGTAATTGGAAAATGTATAATTCTCATGTTCCTAGAACGCAACAAATTTTCTATATACTCTATTTCCTTATGCATTGTAATACTATCTCGTATAAATACATTTTCAGAATTCTGAATTAACTGGATCTTATTTGTTAGAGACTGAATATCTTTCTCATGTTTTTCTACCATTTTCACTTGATCATCAATTAACTTCCTATTAGTATTAATAGCAGTCAACAATGATTCATTCATTTTTATAATATTATTATCTAACTTCATTATCATTCTGCCAAGATCAGCCATAGTAACATTATCAGATACTACCGTCGAACAGATATTACTTTCTAAATGAGCTGGAGGTATTGGTTGCACAACAGAATAAAGGCAACTTCCATTCTCAGCCCGAGGAGATGCCATTTGCGTTTCAACATCTGCACCTCCCTGGGCTGCCCCTACCAGTTCATTTGATATTACAGGAAATGTAAAAACCGTTGGCTGTGGTGGGGTTAAATGTCCTGCGCCAGGACTAAGGGAGATTAAGGACATACCTCCCAAACTGTCCTCTTTTGGCGTTTCCAACACGTCACTGCCCTTCACGACGTGTTGATCCATGGGGCCTATACAATGTTGCTGCAGCGGGGAGGAGGTAATGATGATCTTTGCCTTCCGTTTCTTGCCCATTGAAGATGATACACAAAAGTTCTAGCCGGCTCCCGGTCTAAGCCGGTTCTTAGGCTTAGGCGACGCGCCGGCGGCAGCGGGGCGCCGCCTTACCGCTGATTTTATGGTCGGCAGTATTCCTCAGCTGACGTCACCCAGCTGAGGTCCCGGGTCACCTGGTCAGGGCTCCTCCACGGATTGGCCAGTTTGGAAACACAGGGAGAGCAGGCAATATCTCCCTGTTTCAGTTCTTTTCTCTCGGCGCTTTACCGGCAGACACACAGGGTAAGCGAACCCCTCCTCCCTTCTCTTCGCTCCCCGTGCTACTTTTTTTTTTTTTTTTTTTGAGGGCATAAATAAACATGTGGATAAAGATGATCCAGCTGATAGAGTGCATCTGAATTTCCAGAAAACATTTGACAAAGACCCTCACTAAGGGGGTTATTTTCAAATGCGTATCGCGTGCGATAAGCCTCTATTGCATGTGAAAAGGGCATTTGATAGAATGCAAATTAGGGGGAAGGGAGGAGTCGGGGAGGGGTGGAGTCGGTGGTGTCTTTGCTGCCGGCAATAATGTTACTAACATTATCGTCGGCAGTAGCACACCGAATAGCACCACCTTTCACGGTGGTGCTATTCGGTGCGAAAGCCCGCAGCCGGCACTCTGCCATGGTGCGAAGGCTGCAGGCTTTCGCAGGGCCCCCCCCCCCCCCCTGTTTTCGCTGGATTCATCATTATGTGAGGAATGATGAATCCAGGCCTAAGAGGCTTAGGAGAAAGGTGAATTTTTTTTTTTTTTTTTTTTGTAAATATTTTTTATTGCTAAGTTTGTACAACTTGGTTACATACAACAGTGTTGTTCAAGGAAGGCGGTCCAACAGGACCGTCTCAGTCTTGTAACTACGACTGCATTTGGAAACATTTTTTGACAGGGGAAAACCTGTAACTAGTGATAGCAAGGAACATTAAGAACAATGATGATAATTCAATAATAATAAGGAACAGTGATGATAATATCAATGATATCCATAATAACAACAAAGGACCTCTACATGTCCCTTCTCCGGCAAGATGCCCAGCTTCCCAACGGCCGCCCAGGCTAACCAGTAACTCTGCTGTACATTGGTATCAGATGAAATGCAAAAAAACCTCATAAGTTAGAGCAGAGGGATAAATCAGTCACTATTAGCCACTGTTGCAGTATTTTCTATGTGGATTGATGTTGATACTTTTTATTTTTGTTTACCTAACTATTATCAGAGATCTGGGAGGGGAACGAGGGATCACACCTTGATGGAGGCATGAGGCATCTCAACCCCTTGTCTCCCTGCCATACTCCGCGCCCCCCCCAGGGACATCGGAAATGGTTGCGGACAAAACCTGTTGAACATCTCAGCAGCTAGACCTGCCCCCACTGCCTAGTGAACCCTTGTGAGCTAAAACAGTTCATTCTCAACAGCCACTTAGGCGGTGACCATGGCTGACAAACATCCATTGGAAATTCAGGGTTTAGAATTGGCATAGATATGGCGGAATCTATTTGGCGAAATTATAATAGCTGCTTCTCCTCCTGAGGAAGTGAGTTTACATAGGATTCCCATATCGCCTGTGTCCATTTCTGAAATGTAACTGACCTCTGTTTCGCAGTTAAGTATTCCATATAGACAGGCCGATACAGTAAAGCGCGGCCATGGTTACCCTGTTTCTAACCCGCTTTCTACCCACAATTTGGCCGCGTAAGTCTAACCTGCAATTCACTATCCAGAGAGGTAGTAATAGCATTGGCAAGGTCAATGAAAAGGTTCCAGACAGTAGGGGACATAGGAAAAGGTTCTTGGACATGTTGGTAAAACTCTTTAAAAATAGCGGAGTGATCTAATGGGCTTCTGCGGGTAGTTACCTTGTGGACATAGAAAAGGCCACCAGGATCAGTTCCTGTGGCGTAGATTCGCATACCAAAAACATTTCCCCAGGTTTGGAGGAATTTTGAGGGTGCTAGGAGGGTGAAGTTTACCTTATTACAAGTATTGCGTTCACAGTTTGACATGCTCGGTATGAGTGTTATGGAGGCCCATTGGGCCCATTTATGATTCCACGTGGTAAAGGCAATGCAATCCCAAAAGGCACAATAAGAATCTGCCTTACTTTCAGCACAGTGAGAAGTAGGAGAGCCAGTGTATGGCCATCTTTTGGGGCATACATACTTGTGGTTTTGCATATAGGTATGGTGCCAAGCCAAATCGTTGCCACATCTGTAGGACACATCCCAAGATGCGGGTAGGGTACATACTTCAAAAATAAGGGATACCTGCTTGTCAGTAGGGAGCAAAAGGGCAGATGCCATAAGTAGACCCTGAGGAGTTTCTCCTTTATGGACTTGTATCCATTGTTGGACGGGCTTTTCAGTGGGGTCAAAACAAGTGATTGTATTCCCAGCCGTGCTTACACTGTATCGTGTGGCGTTATGTGCAATACGTAATAATCCTCCACATTCGTATTGGGACTTGTACAATAGGGTGGAAGTTTTGGTTATGCCATCTATCGTTATGGTGATGCATGCTGCACAATCAGTCAGTGCTGTATATAGGCAATAGGGACAGGCCAACCCAAATGGACCACATATAGGAACAGCAAAACATTATCATGGGTTACAGAATACGAATGCCAAACTGAAAATATAGGAACAGGCTAAGGGAGGTAAAAATGATGAACAGAACCAACGTTACACACATCCAGGAATCAAAAGAGAGAAACAGAGGTTGGTGGAACATTTCAGCATTTTAAATGTTTGTCTTTGTCTCAGTTCAAATCGTCAGAAGGGGGCAATTGTTCTTCAGGGTCTGCGTCAGGTTCGAGGTCGGTAAGTTGTGGCTGCGGGCGGATGTCTCTCAGGTGGGTCCACACCATGTCTTGTCCTAGCTTGACAGCTGTCAGGGTAGTAGCAGAAACCGAGAACAGTCCTACGTACATGGGATCTTTCCAACTCTTATGAGTGTAATTCTTTCGCCACACTAGGTCCCCCACTTTTACTGATGGAAGACGATTGGGATCGTTTCGTCGATCATCTGGGGTTCCTGCAAAAGAATGGATGTAGATCAGAGCAGCACACAGATTTTTCCAATATGCGGGGAGAATGTCCATCATAGCCGTACTAGGAGTTACCAAAGGCATAAACCTACCTGTCTGTAGTTGAAATGGTGATAGTCGTAATTCGGACAAAGGTGCATTTTGCAAATATAACAATGCCCATGGTAGACAGTCTAACCATGAACCCTCAGTTTGTTCCATTAGTAACCGCAGTTGTGTCTTCAATAGACCATTGTACCGTTCCACAAGACTGTTGCTCTGAGGTCTGTAAATAGTCACTCTACGATGGTGGCATCCCAGTAATTGTGTGATGGTGTCCACCAACTTGTTGGCAAAATGGGTGCCATTGTCAGTGACTATGCAGTGTGGAAACCCATGTCGTGGTATGATTTCTTGACACAACGCTTTTGCCATCGCATCGCTACTCTCTCTTCTTCAGGGAAAAGCCTCTATCCAGTGTGAGTACCTGTCGACACAAACCAAAAGGAAACGACGGCGTAGCTCTCTGCTTCCCATGTCCGTAAAATTGCAGTGCCATTCTATACCTGGACCCTGTGGTCGGGGGATGTGTTCAGGATTAATAAGGGGTCCTCTTTGTGGAATGTTACCCGTACAAATATGACACATTTGCACGGTCTCGTGACATATGGTACAAATTTTCGGATTCCACCATGCAGACAATAGTTCTTGCATGAGCTGTGTGGCTGGCCTATGAGCTGGCAAATGTAAACTGGAGGCAATGTGTCTGATGGCTGCTAAGGGTAAACAAGGCTTTCCAAATGGATGGGTATACAGGAAACAGTCTTCACTGGGGTGGCTGATAGGTGTGGCCCCAGCATGTATCCATTCGTCAATTTCAGCACCAGTTACTTCTTGTTGGAATTGATAGGCAGTTTGCAGGGGAGAGGGGACATCTTCTGGATACCACAAGGGTGTTTCCTCGTCTTCCCGAAGTGGACCATGAGGGTGTGTAGCTTGTGCTTCGGCTCTCGCTCTAGAACGTGTAGTTACCATGATGAGATAAGGGTTGGGCATACTGTCTTGCTGATGCTGTTTGAGGCCTTGGAGTTCCATGTCAACTAGGTAATTACCCAACGCTTCCCATGACAATGATGGCTTCTGGTGACCTTTGAACCATGTAATCACGACATGTTCACCCCTATCACCAAATTCTTCAAGAGACGTAAACAGTTTCTGCCATATCTGTATACTATTGAGAGAGGTGCCCGTACTTGTAGTCATCACTCTCTTCTTCCATTTGTGACGGTGTTGGTGTACTGAAGAAAAAGCGTAGTGCGAGTCCGTGTGAATAGTGACAGGGACCAATGGATAACGGTGTTCCAGCAGGTGGTCCAAGACCCATGTAACTGCAATTCGTTCTCCTTCTTGCACACTCGTGTCTGAGGGGAGTGAAAACACGTATTTTTCCAAAACCGTATCTGAGGTAGGAGTTGAAGAGCAGCAAAACCTGTAGACGTCAGGAGGGTTCCTCCAGCATCAGTAAACCAATATTCTCCAATTTCCAAGGGAGTGGCAAGTAAAGGAAGGTCGTCTGATTCGGGAAGCTGCCAGGCACAAGTGTGAGGCGAAGTGTCGAAAGGATCCGTGGCTGATAATATTTTGTCCAAAGAAGTAGCCGCGCGGGCACTGTCTTGCCCCATGGCTGTAACGTAGTAGCAGAGAAGGTGAGAATAGCTTTGTACTTTCCAGTACGAGAGGCAGTTAAAGACATTTGGGAAGGTGTGAGAAGAAAGCTAACATCATGTCGAGTGTGAAGAATCACCATGGCATATGGGATATAGAGGTTCAGTTTTTCTCGTGCTGCAGCGCAGGCGACCACTCCTTTTTCGCAAGAAGTCATGCCTAATTCAACTGGGGAAAATGTACCAGAAAGGAAGATAGCTTCCATTTGGTCTTGTGTACCAACAGCAGACCAAGTATGTTGTCCAGCTATGACCCAAAGGTGCAATGACTGGGTATGTTGGTAAGACAATAGGGTATTGGCTTGCATAGCCTCGGTAATGAGGGCTTTCAGACGGGATGTGTCTCGAGCAGTGAAATGTACAGGCTGTGAGCCTTTCGCTTGTTTTTGTAGATAAGCGTACAGGAAAAGAGCCTTTTGACTAAAGGCAGGAATCCAGAGATGACAAAAATTAAGTAAGCCTAGTATAGCTCGAGTCTGGGTAACCGTGAGGGGTGGAACAGGGAGGGACACCAGGGATCGTACTAGGTCGTCATTAATAGAGCGCACTCCACTTCCCAGGTGAACACCTAGAAAGGGAACAGAAGTCTGGGCCAACAGGAATTTACGGCGATTAACCTTATATCCTAGGTGATATAGGGTAGACAAGAGCTGAACTGAAAGTTGGATACAGAGGGCTTCATCTGTGGCCGTAAGGAGCAGGTCGTCAACATATTGGCAGAGGCTAGCATTCTCAGATAATGTGGCCTCAAACAGTTCTAGACCTTTTCGTAGCTGGGTACTAAAAATAGTTGGGCTGTCTTGGAAGCCCTGTGGGAGACGCGTCCACTGAAAACTGCATGGTCCAAACTGGAAGGATGTCAACGGGTGACAAGAGGGGTCAAGGGGAATACAGAAGAAAGCATTGGAGAGATCAATACATGTCTTAAATTGGTGAATCGGTGTGCTATGTAGGAGTGTCACTGGGTTAGGGACATTGGGATAAATAGGTATAGTAAGATCATTCAATACCCGTAAGTCTTGAACCAGTCTCCATCTCCCATTCTTTTTCTTTACTGGGAACAAAGGTGTATTATAGGGTGAATCACTGGGTTCCAGCACTCCTGCTGCAAGCAAACTCTGAATCTCTACTTCTATAGAGGGAAGGGCTTCGGAGGGTAGTGGATATTGAATCTGTTGGGGGACCTACGTTGTCGTCCTTAAGGCGAATACAATGAGGATGTGCCGAATGGGAAAATTCAAACTCATTCTCACCATCCATGGACCATAGGTCTTTGGGAACTGAAGTCAGTGCAGAATCGCGTTGATCTGTGAAATGATCCAAAACCGCCATAATCAGAGGTAGGGGAGGGAGAATGGGAAAAATTCAACTGCACTCGAAATTTAGAGAGGAGATCTCGACCCAGGAGGTTCACAGGACAATTAAGGGCATATACAAAATGACCATCATGTTGTTCATCTCCACATTGGAGGGAACATACTTGAGTACATCTTAATAGGGTGGAGGTACCTGAAAGACCGGTAACGGGCTGAGATGCAGAGGATAGAGCAACAGAAGGTGGTAGGCAACGAAGAACAGAAGTAGAGGCTTCCGGGTCTACCAGGAAGCGCACGGGGTGTTTGCCGTTCAGTATTAGTTCGAGGGTAGGCGTGTGTGAATCAGCAGGGATAGTTATTGGTGTGACGAGATGTCGCAGTTCGGCATCATCGGGGAGGGTATTGATGCTTTGGTCCTGTCCATGTACGAGGGTTGAACATCGGGTATGGAGATTGTCCCCTAGGGCTTGGGTATGAGGGGCCTCTCATAGGATTCTGACTGTTCTGTCTAAGAGGATTTGAAGAAGGGACTGAGAAGTGGCAATCCTGAGCATAATGACCAAATTGGCCACATTGTTGTCCTGGCCCTCTTCTTTGAGGTTGGGCCAGTCAGGGGCGTAATCCTGGTGTTCCCAATCACGGGGTCTTGTGTCATGATTCCAGGTCTGTAATGGGCGACGCAACGATGACCGTCCCCTAGTTCTGCGGAAGGAATCATGAGGAGCCGAGGTTTGGAAGAAACGGGAGTCTTCAGTGGAAGTATTTGGCTTGGGGGTTTCGTGATTTTTAATTATAAGTGCACTAGCCTTGGTCTCCGTCTTGATTAGATCCTCTTGCGACTTGTCTCTGGCATCCAGGAATTTCTGAATATGATGTAGAATATTGCTATGCATGAGACCCCATGTCATATTCTGTAAGCCTACGACGTTACCCAAGGCTTGGTGAACCTTATCGGGTAAGGTTTGAACAAACATGTGACAAAACATAGGCAAGGAATTGGTATCACAGTAGGATCCTCCCACTTCCTGAATAAACATCTCCTGGAAATTATGCAAATAGGCGTCAAATGGCGTAAATTTGGGGTCCCATCGGGCGGAGGTCAGTTTGGAAAAATCTCGTTGTGGAAATAAATGGAGAAGGGCGTCCCACGTGGCAGAACGATGTAAGTTAAAAGAATCTCCGTTGTGGTCCTGTGTCAACAGTACGGAAGAACACTGGGCTGCAGTCCAAACAGCAGATTGATCTAATCCAGGGGTTTGTGCAAAGAGGGCCTTGATGTCCCCAACCGCAAGCTGCATACCCATGGTGAGGATTTCAAATTTATGAATCCAGGCAGTGGCGCCACGGGAAATAGAAGGAAGGCTAGAAAGGATAGCTTGCAGGTCCGTGAAGGACCAAGGTAAATATGACTGAATGGGAGTACCTCTGTGCTGCGCCCTAGTTAGAATAGGGAGAACAACAGCAGGGGTTGAGAGAGCGGGGTCTATGGAGTTTGCTATCATGGCTTCCGCAACAGTGGGGTACTGGCCTTCATATTTCTCCCACACTTTCAATCCTTTGTCCATGTAAGCTTGAATTTTTGCGGACTAGGAGGGATTCGGGTTACCTCTAATCGCGTTACGAGCGGTGTTCATATCAGCAGTGATAAGAGATCCAGCTCGTGGGTAAAGTCTCATTTGGGGACTTACGGCTTCTGTCCAGCCAGCCAAATTATCTATCCAGGGAAAAACATACTGGTACGAGTGTTCTTGACGCGCTACGAAGTCGCCAGGGGTTAATGCTGGCAGAGACGGGGAAGAAGTAGTGGCAGGACTTTTAACTGAGGTAACAGCGGCAAACGCCGAAGGACTGTTGTAAATTGGTCCTCTCGGAGTCATATGATCAGTTATTTGTTGTCGTAAAGCCGAAACAGTCTGACTTTGTGCTACAGAAGATTGCAACGGAGACGAAGTAGATGGGTCTTCAAACGCTAGCTGCCCCAAAAGGTCATCAGAAAGAACGGAAGCGGGGCTGCGAGGAGCAGGGGCGACGGTGTTATGATCGAGAGAAGCTGCAGGGGGAACGGGGGGAACCAGAGTACAATATAAGGTACCATGGACAGAAATGAGGCCTCCTTCATCCTCTTGAGAGTGGAATCGAGGAGATGGGGGTGGGCGCTGTGACAGTAGGAGTACTAGCAATGGGCGCGGGCTGTGACGCAGATGGGGATGGCTGTGGGATTCGGTCTGGGACCAAGGGGGTGTAGCCAATGGCAGTCATGGGGGCGGGACATTTGAGGGGTGTGGCTTGGACAGGGGCTTTGGCAACGGCGGGAAATGCCATTTGCTGAAGGCGTGCCTGTACGTCAGCGTACGGGTGTGGATTGGACGACGTATCATAAGGGGGTGGAGCACCAAGAGGCGTACCGCCAGTATCATCGACAGTCGTAGGGGAATGGGGCGTGGTAACAGGATCCGGAAGAGGAGCCGGGAGCGCGCAGGCTCCGCCATCTTCATCTTTCGGCAAGGGAGAACTTGCATTTTCAATAAATGATTTAACTAAAACAAACCAACTATACACTTGACGATGTTCTTTCAGCTTATCGGGGTCAGAGGCATACTTATTAATAAATTCTTTCAAACGGGACAACAAAACAGTGTCGAACGAGCCATGCACAGGCCAGGTGAGGAAGGCGTCCTTCGCTGCCCACGTGACCCATTTTAAAGTGTCAAGTCCTAATCAACTTTTCGTTCGGACGAAGGAACGTAACCAAGTTGCTTAAAATACTAACATATCATCTGCAAAAGCAGCTACTTTAAAACAAGCCTGTTTTTTATATGTAAAGCCACAAATCTCTTGCGCTTCAGCCAGTTTCCGCAACAAGGGGTCCAATGACAGTATATATAATATGGGGGACAGCGGACATCCCTGACGTACCCCTCTCTGGATAATTAAGGCATCCGAAAGGGAGTCATTAGCCAAAATGTGGGACTTTGGACTCTGATACAAAGCGGCTATAGCTGTTATTATAGCTCCCGAGAAGCCATATTTAACCAAGACTGAGTACATATAGGCCCAAGATACACGATCAAAGGCCTTTCCTGAGTCAAAGCCTACTACCATAGAGGGCCACCCCTGAAATCATGACGTTTCAATCGCTGAAAGTAATCGGATGTCAGGGCCCCAGCATTTCCTTTTTTTTTTTTTTTTTTTTAATTTGTCATTATTTTACATATTAATACAAAGAAAACTTTGCACAGAATTACAAGAGATACAATGATATTGTTCCTTAACAACATATTTCTTTTCTTCAAGTAAATAATAAGTGAACATAAACATATCCAAGATCTCTCTTACGTAGGAAAATTGAGAGGAAAAGAAAAAAAGGAGAACATTAGAACTTCATGTTAACTAAAGGCTGATATTACATCAGGTATATTAATTTATGAATCCTCGATGGGATGCAGGTTATTGCGCCCGAGCCTCTAGGAAGGCCTGTAGTTGTTCCGGACTGAAGAATATATACGTATTTCCTGAAAGTTTTACAATGCACTTACAGGGGGTACCGCAGAACATAGGTACCCCCTAATGCTAAAACTTCAGGACGCATAGCTATGAATTTCTTCCTACGCTGTTGCATGGATTTTGTTAAGTCTGGGGAAAAATACGAACCTGGCCTCCCAAAAATAATACATTCAGATTTTTAAAATAATTCTTCATAATTAATCCAACATCATTTTCAGAGAAGAAAGTTACAAATAAAGAGGACCTCTCTATTTTTTTCAACCTCAGAAGTTTCTAGGAAATTGGACAGATTAGCCATATCTATCCCTAAACCAGGTGATATTGGAGTGCTTCTTTGTTTTAAGAAGAATATTTTTTTAACAGAGGGAACTTTATCAGGAGGTATTTTTTAGAATCTCCACAACAAACTTTTTAAAAGTCTGAAAAGGCAACTCTCCCTTTACCTTAGGGAAATTAAGGAGTCTCAGAATTAAGTGTCTCATATAGTTTTCTACTGACTCGGGTCTTTTCAGTGACGAAAGTCTTTCATTCACGGAAACCACACTTAAATCTTGTAACTTTTTAACTTCTTCAGTTACCTTCAATATAGTATTAGCTTGATTCTCTTGGAAAGATTCCAACTTGTCCATTCTTTTCGACACCGCCTCCAGTTTGTAGGCCTGCTCATAGAGTTTCACCGCATTTCCTGCTATGAAGTCCCATAGGGCATCGAGTGTAACTATCGCCAGTTTTATTCTCTACGGGGTAAACAAGCCAGCCCTTGGCCCCGATGTTACTACTCTAAGGCCTTCTCACTCCACCACTCTCTCTGGTGCCTCAGCTGGGGCTTGGGTTGCTCCTCCCTCTGAACCGGTGCCGGGAATGCCTCCCATCTGAGCATGCTCGAAGGACTCACCCCGTCAGTGTCTCAACAACAGCGACAGGCAGTAGAGAAGCTTACAGTGGAGTTCTTGGATCCAGAGGCGTCAAGGATAGTTCCCCGGGTGAGTATGGGGTTCCTTTCCCTTCCTCACCAATGGGGCTAGACGTCCTCATTCCTGACATCTGGGTCGCATACTGCGATATTAAACGTTGCCCCTCAGTATTCTCCGGGATGGGAGGATATACCCGGATTTTCCCTTTTTGTGTGGCATTTAGTCAAAAACTACAGGATAAAATGTCTGAAGAGGCACAGAAAAACGGAGCAGATCAATATGCAACCTCTCCGGCAGCCATCTTGATTCCTCTCCAGGCTCCAGCATTTCTGCCTTTGACAAACCTGCTTGATAGGGAGATATTAAAGAAGGACAATCACTCCCAGGCGTAGGGCCAAGATTTGTGCAAAAAGTTTTAAATATTGGTATAACAATGAAATCTGTCTGTACGAGGCAGCCAGAGATGGGTCTTTCCCAGGCTTGGGTAGGACGGTAATGTATGCCTTGTTAAAAGCCGGGGGAAATCCTCCAGTCTTACAAGCAGTGTTAGACTGACAGGGGTCCTGAAATCTGGGAACATAAAATTTTATAGTATTCAGCGGAAAATCCGTCTGGCCCCGATGCTTTAATGTTCTTACTAGTTCTGATGACACCCTGTAGTTCCCTTTCCGTGATAGGCTTGTTGAGGAACTCAAGCTGAGCATCCAAGACTTGAGGCAACTTTAAGTCCCGAAAGAAAAGATCTTCATCTATGCTATCTCCCAGTCTCTCTTCCTTATACAGAGATTTGTAGAACAACTGTAAGATCTCACAGATTTCCGGGGTGGTGGTAACATGTGTCTCCCCTTCAGCTTTCAGCCCACTTATATATGTTTTTCGCCTTTTTTATAGCTTCAAGGCGCACTAGAAGTTTTCCTGATTTATTGCCATATCGAAAAAAGACATGTTCTGATGCCCTCATCAATTTTTGAGCCCTCAAAATGAATTATGTGCATTCAAGGAGTGAAGGCATGCCCAGTATGCATCTTTAGATGTGGCTGATGGGGATTCTGAGAAAAGGTTTTTGGCTTGCCGCAGTTGCAGATCTAACTGAACCATGGTTTTATTTAGCTGTTTATTCCGGGCGATATTGTATGCCATTATTTCACCCCTAAGGACCGCCTTGCTCGTTTCCCAGAATAGGGAGGGATTACCACTGTTTTGCTGGTTGGTACTCGCATAGTCCTCCCATTTTTCATGTAAGAACTGCTGAAATTTCTTATCTGCGCTTAAATGGCTCGGGAATTTCCACTGCTTATGGGTAGTCCGTTCTGAAGAAAACCAAATATCCATCCAGACCGGGGCATGATCTGCTATCGCTATTGAACCCATATCCGCCCTCTCCACCCTTGGAAATAGCCGTTCATCTAGAAGAACGTAATTAATTCTGGACATCGTACCATGAGCTCGGGAGACGTGTGTATTCTCGAACTTCTGGGTGCAACAAGCGCCAGATGTCATGAAGTTTTAGGTGTTTACACAGAATAGTTACTCCCGTTTCTACCCGAGCTGTGATTTGTCCAGAGTAGCATCATGTACACAATTTAGATCTCCCATGAGAATCAGATCTCCGTGTGAGTGCAACAATAGCATATTTCTTTAGCTATGTGAAAGTTTTTATCATGTACATTAGGGGCATGTACATTACATAAATACTTTCCCTGGCCAAGCTTCCTGGGAGTATGATGCATCTGCCCTCTGCATCTTTTATTTCCGTAGATACCGTTAAAGGAGTATTTTTGTGGTCTAATACTGCCACCCCCTCCTTTCTTTCCTTTAGCGGGATTAAAGTAGCAAACTGCTGCCCAATCCCTGCACAGCTCAGCGCTCTCTGTAGCATCCAGATGTCTCTTGGATGCTCGCGATGTTAACCTGCAGTCTCTGTAGATGTTGAAATTTTTTTTTTTTTAATTTTATTTGGGGGGATCCCCGTCAATATTCTATGAAATGTATCTGTACTTCACCCCATCCTCTTATCGGTGGGCTGTAAAGAGTAACAGTAGGCAGTATAGGAAAGAGTAGAGGCCAGATTCCCAGCTGATCTCGCCTCCCTTCAAACCCACCCCATAGTGGTTTGCAAGTTGCCGCCATGTTAAATAAAGATGTGGGCACAGTTAATAACTTATACACAGAACCTTTAGTTTTAACACAAGTCCGATGTCCCTGCCCCCCCCCCCCCCCCCCCAAAAAAAAAAAAAAATCCCATGCAGAACCTGAAAGACTCATAAGTCCTTCCTGGAGATCGTGTTTGATGTGACCGGGCCACCCAGCCCCCCTCTTCCAACCTTTTTTATCCAGAACCTTTCACAAGGTTATTTGGTACTTTGTCAGTCATTTATTTAAATCTTCCAGAAATTTAGTTGCTGTAGCTGGGGAATCATATGTGAGCCATTTTCCATCATAATTAATTCTCAGTTTCGCTGGGAATTGTAAGGAGAAACGGATGTTCTTCTCCACCAGGGAACTACACACCGGGACATATGCTCTTCGCAGCGCAGCTACCTTAGCCGAGTAATCTGGGGCCAATCTAACTGGCACATCTTGGAATTTCAAATTCTCTTGTTTCCTAGCTGCTTGTGATGAAAGTTTAGGATTTTTGCTATTTCTATCCTAGGATGCATTTGTCCCTGTACCCGTGCACCCAGCCGATGCACTCTCTCTATCTCTAGAACTCTTTTTAGGTTTTCCAGGCCCAAGCTATCTGGCAGCCATGTTAATAGAGATTGCCTGAGTGCTGCCTCCTCCACAGACTCTGGAATGCCCAGGAATCTAATATTGGACCGTCTGGCACGGTTTTCCAGGTCATCTATTTTCTCCGATTGGTCTTCAACAGCCTTTTCTAGGTGAGTGACTGTCGCAGTTAAAGTCCCTACTTCATCTTTGAGAGTGGAGGTTCTCCCCTCCACTTGATCCAATCGGGGGGCATAATCAGAAATAGTTGCCTGCAGGGAGCAGAATTGCGCTGAAATACCTGATAATTTACTGTCCAGGGCCTCTAATACAGCTTTTATTTCGTCGGTGGTCAGGTGCTTACGAGGGCTGGAAATTGGGCTGTCTCCGTTGTGACTGTCAGACGCTGGCACTGCCATTTTCCTTTCCGGCCCGCGCGATTTTTTTGTCTTCCTTCCACGCTAACTTCGCCGGCATCACTGAGGGGTTTTTGTGCATAAAACTTGTAATAGACACATGCGGTGCGTCTTTCAGCTATTTCGGAGGTTCCTTCGTTAGTTCGCTTTTTTTTCGGCAAAATGGAGCTGCGCAGCCCGTAGCCCGGTCAGAGACGTCTGACCACGCTCCCCACATCACGTGATCTCTCCACTGTTTTTTAATATATTTTATAAGTGACCTGGAAATAGGAACAACAAATGAGGTGATCAAATTTACAGATGTCACAACTATTCAAAGTTGTTAAATCACAAGAGCATTGTTGGAATTACAAGAGGACCTTGCAAAACTGGGAGACTGGGCATGTAAATGGCAAATGAGATTTAATGTGGACAAGTGCAAAGTGATGCACTTATGGAAGAGTAACCCAAATTATAGTTACACAATGTGAGGTTTCACATTAGAAGTTACCATTCAGGAAAAGGATCTAGACATCATTGATGTTGAAATCTGCTCATTATGTAGCAGCAGACAAGAAAACAAATAGAACGCTAGGAATTATCAGGAAAGGAATGAAGAATAAAACAGAGAATATCATAATGCCTCTATATCGCTCCATGGTGTGACCTCATCTTGAATATTGTGTTCAGTTCCTGTCACCACATCTCAGGAAAAATATAGCAGAATTAGAAAAGGTGAGAGAAGGGCAATCAAGATGATAAAGGGGATGGAACAATTCCCCTATGAGGAAAGACTAAAGAGGTTAAGACTCTTCAGCCTGGAGGGGAGATATGAATGAGGTCTATAAAATGAGTGGCGTAGAACAAGTAACATTAATCGGTTATTTACTCTTTCAAAGAGTACAAAGACCAGGGGACACAAAATGGAGTTAGTAGGTGATATATTTAAAACTAATAAGAGAAAATATTTTTTTTTATTCAGTGCATAATTGAGCTCTGGAATTTGTTTCCAGAAGATGTGGTGAAAGCTGTTAGTGAGGCTGCATTTAAAAAAAAAATTTTTGGACAAGTTCCTGGAGGAAAATATTCAAAACCTATTGTTAAGGTACACTTGGGAAACCCACTGCTTATCCCTGGGCATTAGCAGCATGGAATCTGCTACCCCCTGGGATCCTGCCAGGCACTTGTGACCTGGATTGGCCACTGTTGGAAACAGGACACTGGGCTTGGTGGATCTTTGGTTGGCCCAGTATGGCAAGTTTTATGTTCCTTTATGATGTAAAAGCGAGATGTTTGTGGCCTAGCATTCGGCCAAATGTTTGACTTTTTTTCTTTACAATCTTTAAATGTTATATGCCTTTTTAATTTTTCTGGGCTTATTTTTGTTTGCTTTAATGAGTTATATTGTGGTTTTTATTTTTGTTCACTTTGAATGACCATATGACCAGGAAAGTTGTATATAAATATAATAATCAAAGTGGCCTAATGGAGTCACATGTTTCAGGAACCAAAATTAACCAAACAAAAAGTATTTAACAACTGGGTAAGGAACCGAATGGAACCAAAAAAAGAAAACCTAAATCTCTTCACGCAAATTCACTGCAACAAACAAAACTGTAGTTCCTCACCCAGTGCATAGAAGTAGTCTGTAAATATCTGGTACTGGGTCATTGCATTTCATTTCCATAAAGTTAGAGGTTTGGGTCTGTGAAAAATGTTTCAGGATTTGTAAGAGTTAAGGTAAGCCCTAGTAGAGTTCTCCCCTGCATTCCTTTCATCTCTCTAGCTGCATGCAGCACAGTTAAGCACGCCAGAACACTGTTCATTCCCAGTTTCTCCCTTTATAATTGATTCACCAGTGTCTTTCTGGCTGTTAGGCTGCTCAGGATTCATCGAGCCCTGCAAATTCCTTCACTCCAGCTCCTGGTACGTCTCAAACCTTGGCTCAGCAGCCGCCACACATTCCCAATACCTGCTCCTCGCTGACCATCCTGCTCTGGGTTCGTGCTTGCTTTTTCCTGTGCTTGCGTTCTTGGCGGCTTATCTAAAGCTGATTACAATTCTTAAAACAGGCACAGAAACGAAAGGAAATTGATACTTCTGATTTTAAGATGCCATGAATTTAAACAAACCAGCTTGAACGTAGTCATCTAATGTCAGATGTGACTCTGGATTATCCATTTCAGCCTGGTAACGAGAGAGTTTAAAACATTGCTGCTATTCCATCAAGACATTTGTAGCATGTATTTCTCCAAAGCAGGTCTGAGTGGCCGAAACATGGACCTGATGAGGATCTACTGTTTTGTGTTTAACTTCTCAATTTAGCTTTGGAGAATCTGACATTGGAACATTTATATATAAGCCGGTCTGAAGATTATATTTTAAGTCCATAGCATTTTGAACCACAACTATCAGGTTTCTTTAGTATTTTTAGTCATCCAGATAAGTATTGTTTGCCTTCAGATGTAAAATGTGTTAATGGGAAACTCTGAAATATACATCTAGTCTTTAGCACTAAATTAAAAGAAACCCAAAATGTGGATGATAGGGCGAAGCTCTTTAAAAAGCTAACAATTGTTTTGAGATCTGAGCTTTTGGGACCAGAGGTCATATCTTGTGCCATCATGAAAATGGTATAATTTTATGCTTATTTATTTATTTATTTTATTTATTTATTTAAAATTTTTATATACCGACATTCATCCAGGATATCATATCGGTTCACATTGTAACGCAAAAACAGACGCACGGCATGGCGCTTTACATTGAACAGTAAAAAACATGATAACAAGGCATTAACGAGAGGGGGGAACAATAATATGGGAAGTTTTGCAATAAAATTATATACTTATGCTTGAGCACTTTGGGCCTGATTATGCTTGAGCACTTTGGGCCTGATTATGCTTGAGCACTTTGGGCCTGATTTTAAAAAGCATTTACCCGAGTAGAACTGGGTTTTACTCTAGTAAATGCACTTTACTCGAATAAGTGGGCTTTTGAAAATTGCTACACTAGTAGTTATATTTACACACGTAACTCCTTTTGAAAATTACCTCTTTAGTGAATTTCTCAAATTGGAATACTTCAATTAATTGGTATTTTAAATACTTGTTAAATTTGAGTGGTTAAAGCAAAAAACAAACAATTTGGGAAATAAGGTTGGTTATCGGGAGATCAACAATTATGAAATAGAGACAGATGTTTAACACCAGAGTCTGATCCTCTCATAAATATATGAACATTTTTCAGTTTTATTAAGGAGAGCATTAAGGTTTCAACAATGTTGCTCATTATTTTTTTGCTTGCAATGTAGATCCTTTGGTGATTCATCTGATTATTTCAACATATTCCCAAACCAGTCCTTCAGGCACATCTAGCCACTCTGGTTTTCTGGATCTCCAGCCTGTTTTTTCCTATACTGGAGACCAGGTATAAATGCAGATACATTTCTTTGTACCTTTATTGTGGATATTTGGGAAACCAGAGTGGCTAGGGAGTCCCTTGACGACTGGTTTGGGAATCACTGGTCTGTAGCTATAACTATTTGTTACGATATGCTATGAGTTCTTCCATTAGAACTGGGTAATCCTTTACTTATGCCTCCCAGTATGCAAGCACCTCTAGTGGATAGTTTTAGGTAATTTTTTTTTTTTCTGTTTCCATGATATCTTATCCAACATTTTCCTTCTCTTCAGGAGAAGTCCCTTCTGTACGTTGATTATTATAGTCGAGTTAACACCAAACCACATGAGTTTTTGCTCCATTTTTTTCACCTCCAAATTATTTCTAAGCTTTGTTTATATACAATAATAATGTAATACTTTATTTTTACAATTTCTTCTGTTTTCGGTAACTTCACATTTTCAGTGGGCACAAAACCCCATTCCACAACTGTGGCATTGTAAAATTAAGATTTGCTGTGTAGTGAAAAGCATACTCCTTTTATAATTGCTATTTCTCATTCCCTTTTTTTTTTTTTTTTTTGTTATAGGAAGGCGGTGAGAATTCGGAAGCAATGAAAGAAGACGTCATTGTTGCTTTAGTAAATGAAGTTTTACGAGATGACGATAAGAATAATGATGGATTTATTGACTATGCTGAGTTTGCAAAATCACTAGAATAAAACTACTTGGGAATTTTTCTAATTTTATATGACTGACTCACTACAATGTGGTTGACTGCTTTTGAATAAGATTTGTGTTGTCCAGCTTTTGTATTCTAATCGTTGTTGAAGATGTCAAGAGATACATCTGAAGTGCTTTGTTTTCATTCAAAATACATGTGCGTTTTTTAATCAGACTCTTCCATATGGGGAGACATGTTGCAGGACCTCCCAGCTTTGGGGATTCAGTGGATTGTGCGTGGCACTGTTTGTTTTTTGTGAAAAAGTTTGCACCCAAAAAAAACCCTTTCTTTGCAAAGAGTCTTTTACTTTTTTTGCCATAGAGTGTACTGGGAAAATATTTGAAACAGATGACACCATGCACTCCCTTTATTGTAGCTCTTTTTTTTTTTTAAACTGTAAAAACGGGCAGATTTAACGTGTTTTTTTTTTTTTGTATTTTAGGCCAGATTTTAAAAGGCCTGAGTGTGTAAATCCCAGGGTTTACGTATGCTGTGTGAATTTTCAAAGGGGCCCAGTACACGCACAATGCCAGGCCTCTTCAAAGGGGCGGGTCGAAGGCCAGCTGGGACAGCGGTGGCTGCTGGCGCATGTAAATTACCGTATTTTTCGCTCCATAAGACGCACCTGACCATAAGACGAACCTAGGATTCGGAGCGGGAAAATTTAAAAAAAAAAAAAAAAACAGTGTGCTAAACCGGCTCTGTTCCCAGGCATCTGTGTGTCTTATGGAGCAAATTAGGGGAGGGCAAAAGATATTTTTTTTGTCCCCACTTCATTTTCGGGTCTGGGGAGGGCCATTTCTGTCCACTCCCCAGATCAGAAAACTTTTATCGTTCTCTTTGTTGGAAAAAAAACCCCAAAAAACCCCTCATCCCAACCCTTTACATTTAATTAACTACAACCCCCCCCCCCCCCCCAAGACTTGCCAAAAGTCCCTGGTGGTCCAGCGGGGGTCCGGGAGCGATCTCCTGCACTTGGGCCGTCGGCTGCCAGTATTCAAAATGGCGCCGATGGCCTTTGCCCTTACTATGTCACAGGGGCTACTGGTGCCATTGGTCAGCCCTTGTCACACATGGCCCATTGCTCCTACCATGTGACAGGGGCCAACCAATGGCACCGGTAGCCCCGTGACATAATAAGGGCAAAGGCTATCGGCGCCATTTTGAATACTGGCAGCCGACGGCCCAAGTGCAGGAGCGCCTTCCTCGGAGCGATCTCCAAGTGCAGAAGATCGCTCAGAGGCAGGCGCAGAAGGTAACATAAAGGCCGGGGGGGGGGGGGGTTAGGATAGGGCTAGAGGGCAGGAAGGTTAGGGGAAGGGGTAGGAAGGTTAGATTAGGGGGTTGGAAAGTTCCCTCCCGAAATTTTAGCTGCCTGGGATGGAATGGGGGAAGGCCGCAGGCATCAGTGCGCACAAGTTGCACTAATGTGCACCCCCTTGCGTGCGCTGACCCCCGATTTTATAACATGCGCGCACTAGTGTGCGCATGTTATAAAATCAGGCGTCCATGTGTGTGCACCGGGTAGCTTGCGCACATGGATGCCCGCACGTACCTTTTAAAATCTACCCCATAGTGAATTATTTGTAGATTATGACCCCTTTTTTTGATCTGACCAAAGAATACATTGAAGATGATGTATACATGAGCTTTTGATCTCACATAAGTTCCTTTTTTCAGATTGAGTACATGCTGGCAAATATCTGTGAATATTTTTGTTGTCTTGTTTTATTTGTAATCCACTTAGAATGATTAGTATCCAAATAGGCGCACTATAGGAATTTAAAAAGAAACTAAAATAAATGTTCTAAAGATGTAGTACCGTACTCGGTGAAGTACAGGCACACTGTAGCACCAGTTCCTGGATGCTGCCTCTTTTGGCACATGCTGTGCTTAAGCAGTATTATTGTAGCAGTATTCCCTCAATGTATTGTTACTTTGTCCATGATTCTTATATTTAGGAGTGGCTTAAATCTCATGGAGAAATCGAAAATGAAGAGAATGTAAGGTGACAGGACCCACTTGAAATGTTCTTGTATTCTCTCTCTTTGTTGCGCACATTTGCTTATAAATTTGAATCAGTTTTCAGCCCCCCACAGATAGCTATTTTTAAGGTCGTCGTAGCGAACATTGAACATCTCAGGAGTTTTCAAAGCATGCAGAAAAGATTTTGACACTAAAGCTGCGTTGCCATTTTCTAAGGTAGGGCTTTTTATTAAAAGAATAAAAAAAAATTCAAATACAATTTAAAAAAAAATAAATTGTAAGGTAGTTTTCAGCCTTGGAATTTTTAAAGACCTGGCAGTCCAGTATTAAAATATTCTAAAACATAGGGACTGTGTTTAATTTGGGGAGCAAAATATTTTTATACTGAAAAATGTTGGTTGGGAAAGTGTTAGTAGTGTGTGCTTGTATGAAGCTGAATCTTAATTTTGCTGCAGCACAATTATTTACCCCCTTTGATGGCACTTTTCCTCAGCTGTTTTCTTGACCTTTTACAGTAGCAAAAATTCAGCATTGTATTTATGGAGAAATGTAAATGTAACCCAAAGTATTCTTCAGGGATCACTGTGCAGCAGGCACTAAAGCAACATTTTTTTTTTTCAATCCCTTTAAGTAGGTTTGGACAACAAAATTTGATTTCTTTATACTCCGTTTCCATTACATAGAGGATTTTTATATGACTGAACTATAAAGGGAGTATAATGGCACCTCCAAATTTTGGACTTTGCTACTGGCTATGAGTTCAGTCTTCCACTTAATGTGAATATTTTTCTGCCTCTCTTGTTTAAACATAACTTGCCACGTTTTTTGTTTTTGCTTTTTCTCTAAAGACAAGCAGGATGGAAGTCGTCCTCATGTGGGTGAGGCTGGAGCGGGAGGTTGACATCAAAGCTTCTAGAGGCTGTTGAGAATGCCCGTCTGGGCATGTGCAGCCTGATTTACATCACCGTGTGTTAGGGATGCGCAGAAGAAAAAAAAATTGCTCCAGTTTGTTCGTTTGGGCCATTGGGACCCAGATATGTTTCATTAGTTTCAAAACAAAAACAAGATGTTTGTTTCATTAGTGTATTCGTTTAACATTAAAAGCAAATGGGGGAAGCAATGTTGTCTATTCTAGGCTCCAGACTAGTGATTTTCTTATCACTTCTAATGCTAAAGAAATCATGAGGAGGAGGAGGAAAGAACTGCAAGGTACATAGACCGTGGCAAAGTGGCACCAAAACTGGCATTAATAGCTTAAGATTCCGCAAAAGGGTGAAGGAGTGCCAGCTTTGGCAGGAGTTCTCCAAAGCACCGTGAGAGGAGCAAAGAAGCAAGCAAGAGTGCCATGAACACTTGATGGCATCACAAGAGGTAAAGTGGCACCAAAAGTGGCATTACCACTGCTTAATACACCATGAAGTTGGGAACGAAGCAGAAAACGTGGCATGGCAAATCCCAAGGTACTGATAAACGGACCAAGAATCAATTAAAAAAAAAAAAAAGTGGTATCAAGATTTCAAAAGTACATGACAGATGCACAGCAGTCCGTCTCCCCCCCCCCCCCCCCCCCGACTGGCAAGAACACCTCAAGGTGTAAGAGCTGGAGAATGCTAGGAAGGTACAGTGGCATAAAGACGTTAAGAACCCCAAAGTGTAAAATCTGTGCATGGCAGCAAGGCCGAGTGGCACAAGGATCCCAAGGTGGAGGATGAGGGGCATAGCATTAAGGCAGAATGACATGGGAGATGCCAGTCGTTCCGTTTAAGCATATAGACAACAGGATTTAGGGATGCCTCTCCCTGTCAAAGTAGGGCTGCACTTGTCTGAGCCACCAGTCCAGTAGGATATGCTTGTGTCATGGAGTAAGCCGTGCATGTTATAGGTACCCAACGGCGCAGTTCAGTGGAACTGCAAATGGGCCACAAAATCGGTTATGGTTCGTGGAGTGGTGCAATGGATAGCCAGGACAAGAATAAGAGATTGCAAGAAGGAAAATACCCTAGAGGAAGCATGGTATTAAAAGCCCGTGGAGTGTTTCAGTAAGTTTGCAAAGCAATGTATGACGTGGGCAAGTACAGTAGGGAAAGGGGGATTTGTCAAGAACCTTGAACACAGCTGGAGCAGTTGAGGAAGCACTCTAAGGTACCAAGACCAGCTTGGCATGGTAGCGGCAGCAGTAGTGCTGGTATATCTTAAGAACTGGAAGGGTAGGAGCAGAGCAATGCAGTGAGCAGGATATCCGTAACATCCCCAAAGGCATTTGCCAGTTCTTGCACAGTGCAGTGGAATGAGTGTGCATTGTAATATGGCAAGAATGACTTGGAGCAGCAGCAGTGGTGTTGGTTAAGACTTTTTAAGAACTGGAATGGTAGGAGCAGAGCAGCACAGCAAGAAGTGTAGTTGTAATACCCTCAACGCTCTGGTGGTGTCAATTTCCTTTAGCATTTGGAAAATACCTCTGCAGGCAGCAAATGTAGCCGCCTTAGGGACACAAAAATAGAAGGTATATCATCGCCAAATCCCCAAAATGGAACACTAATGATAAATAACAAAAAGGGAATCAATTATATTCAACAACTTTATTACAAGCATTCAAAAATTTCTGAAGAGGTTTATCAACTTATTCTTTAAAGGTTATACCAGTATGAAGTATGTAAAATTAAAACCTTTACCCATCACACATGCCTTTAAAAACGTGTCACATGCATCTCAAACATACAACCTACATACAAGTAAGATAATCCCCTATAATACTTTTACAGCAATAAGTATTTACAAGATCTTTTTTTACCTTTTTATACATACATTTGTATTTTATAAATTATATAAATTCACATAAAATACAAAAACATCTACTTTCGTAAACCAAAACCGTGGCCCCCGTTTCACTAAAAACAGCTTCTTCAGGAGACTTGTAAGAAACAAAATTACAGAAACTATTTAACAAAAATACATCCACATTGTAATGATACTGGCATATCCAAGACACAATTAGTATTTTAAAAGTGTGTCCGCTGTTGAACATACTCTGAACGAGCATTCTGATTCTTAGAACAGATTGCTTCCTGCTGGCAAGCACACCCTTTCTAAGCTGCTAGCAAATTGCATCTGCATCTGTTAAGACAACCCTGAATCTGGTGAGGCTTATCGAGACTCCGTGTCAGATCCATGGCAGTAGTGGTAGCCCATCTATGGAAGAAATTTGGATGGCTGTGAAGTGGAGTTTTCTCCATATATTCACATCACACTATTGTTTGGACAGGAACTCCCAACGTGACAGTAGTTTTGGCTAGTCTGTGCTTAGGCGTCTCTCTGAGGTGTAGAATCCAGCTCCATCTCTCCAGAGTCTGTTATTTTGGTTCTAGGCTGCCCCTGGAAAAAATAATAAAACGACCTGTTGCGACCAAAAAGAGTTTTTACCTATTGGCGCTGTTCCTTGGTTATGGGAGGCAATCCATAGTTAGGGCTTCCCCATGTGTGAGGACTTCCATCCTGCTTGTCTTCCATGAAAGCAAAGTTGCTTACCTTTTACAGGTGTTTTCTAAGGGCAGCAGGCGATAAGTCCTCCTAAAACCCAACTTGGTCTCCAAGTTCTCAGATATTATATGGGCTGAAAGGGCCCTGCGAGAATGTGATGTGGATTAGGCTGTCACCCCCATCCTGCTGTCTTTGGAGAACACCTGCTAAAGGTAAGCAACTTTGCTTAACTTTAATTGCCTGCACATCAAGGCCTATCTGCTAGACCTTCCAGCTGCTGAACCAAAGGCCCCAAGGTAAAAGCAATGGTCAGACTCTCCATGTGCCATTACCAGTTTCTTTCTTCTACTGTGTCCTTCAGTTCCCTGTCCTAATATAAAACAAAAAAATCTCAAAACTTCACCTGAGCCCGACCAGTGCACAGTAGCTACAGCTCTAGTGACCCAGAGCGCTGTTACGTCACTGCAGAGCCACTTTTCTCCTAAATCATACATCAGAGAGAGCCGGGTTCCTTATGTAGATTCCACTGCCAGAAATGTGCCGCCAGGTCGTCTACTCCAAAAGGGCAGCATGAATGTTTTGGAAATGTTACAATCCCATTTGGATGAAAGATGGTATATGAATCCAAATGATTATTATAGTTGTGCAAAATTGATCCTTCTATATAAACTTACCAACTCCCTTTTTATAGGAAATGTGGTTTTTGAAATCTATAGCTAGAGGTGCTCATGTAATAAGCACTTAGCAGAGGCCACGGTTTAAACTGCAGTTGGGCCCAAACTTTACTGCTGATGCAGCAAGGAGTTTTGTACGCACAAATTGTGCCCTCTCATGCAAGTCCCATGCTAATGAGGGTGGCATTAGCTATAACTCTTCCCCCTTAAGTGTGCTTGCTAACCTTATGTTTTCTTAGTGCTAGAAACATAACTCCTAGTGGAGTTGTGTTTCTAGGGCTAAGGTTTAGTCTATGGGCAGAAGCTGGAGTTCTGGTGCCAGCCCCTGTAGCCAGGATTTATGTGTAGGAAACATGCTTTATGCAAAAAATGGTTACTGTACTGAAAGTACTGTTGTGTGCATAAATCCCATTTTACAAGCTTTATATGCAAAAGTCTGTTTTCTGTGCATAAAACACTTTTATAAGTGTTTTGTTTTTTGTGTGTATATTCTGCTGAAGTTGAAATGTGTGCTTTAACCTATACAAAAGGCTGAGGGCACATTTTAATTTAGTTTGTGTGCTTTTTTAACATCCCATATATATATATGAATTCTAATAAGTTTGCTTATACAAAATATAGGTCTAAAAGCACCAGAGGCCACTTTTGCATTGTGACACTAAGCACCTCATTCACCATTAGGCCAGTTCTAAGACAGCACAAACCTCCAAATTGGCCATTCAGAGTGATTGAGCTTTTTTCTGGGCGAGTAAAACCCCTCTGAATCCACCCAGCTGGATTCAGGCTGTCAGGATGTTCTCCCATTGCACGCTTGTGGCTGGAGGGTAGAAGTACTGTAAATGAATAGGCGTGTGTGTGTTATTCTGTGCAAAATGTCTTTGCTATTTTATATTCCCTGCATTCTTTTCTCTCCTGGTAGAAGTTTTCTGAGATGAACAGTGGTTCTATTGGAGCTGTGTTTCTAGAAATACAGCTTTTATAGTATTTTTTTCTTTAGGGGAAAAGTTTTTTAACGTAAAGGAGATGCTTTTTATTGCTGGGAAGATTGGATTAGTTGGGTTTTTATCTCCTGTCATCTACTGTGCGCCTGTGCTTTTGAATTCCCAGGATACTCTGGCAGCAGCTCTTGAATGTAACAGGTGAGATTAATTACATTATTAAAGCTTGATTCTTGTATTTTGGGGAATTGCTCTGTCCTTGAAAACTATGATGCACTGGTGAAGATTCTGTCCTGGGCCTCAGATGACTTTCTTGAAAATATTAAGGAAATCTGATGTGAGCAACGCAGAGGGCTACTTTTTTTTCATTTCCTTTTTTTTCAAAACAAGCACTTGCAGCACAAGCACCAAACTAAGTATACTTTCATGCTTATCCTATCAAGGAACAGAATACCCAGCAAATGCTGTGAAACGCAAAGATGTATTTTGTGTAGGAGGATACTCTTACAAAAGACAGAGCCACTGTATTTGTAAGGTAACTTTGTTTACTGTGTTGTGCAATCAGAGCAACTGAACGTTCTTGTTATGCTAGCTATTGTGATAGATTTGTACAATTGACTATACTAGACAACCTGTACCTGTAATAAAGATGAGATGCATTTTTGAAATGGCAAATTCTGCTTTATCGTAAGGACGGACAGAACTTGTTGGAATTGATATCAAGGTTGCACCTTTCTTTTGCAAGGGTGTATTGCTGCCTAATGTAAGGATAATTGTCACTATAAAAGGTGTGGATACACTTAGGACCTAATGTAAAATTTGCATGGTAAAACTGGTGAAATTCAATACACAGTTTTTTAATCCACAAGGGGGGGGGAAGGTAGCTTAACTTCCAAGCAGTAAGTAAATGGTATATTAATTCATTGAAAAAATATGGAATCCTGCATTTAAATATGCACTCGTACGTTTGCATAGGACAAATGTACATTGTAATTCAGAGTGTATGCACCCACAAGCTTGCATTTTCCGTTTGACTTCTTCTGGCCCACAACTCATATTTTGTGCAAATTAATTTCTTTTGGAAGCTGGGCGAAGTGGTGTCCACAGGAGGAGGAGAAGAAGTGTGCATGAAGACGTTTTTCTGGCAGGCACGCAAGCAAGCCCTTGGACCCAGGGCAGGAGCAAGACTAGCTCCTAGTGGTGGGCCAAGTCCCCTGCCTGAGGAGGGGTTGAGATCCAGTGCTGCAGGCAAAGAAAGCACGCCTAGAGGAAAAGCTGCCTTGCCCTCCCTTTTATGCACACAAAAAAAATATATTTTCAGTGCTGAAACCATTTCTTGTGCACATATTTTATTTTTTTATACTTAATCATATTGTGGGTGAAAAGCATGTTTTCTCTCTGTAAAATCCCAACTACAGGTCCTGGCAACAGAACTCCAGTTTCTACCTGTATAGATTAACATTTAACTCTGAAGTGGAAACTACTTCAGCTCTGACTAGGAGTTAAGTTGCTAGTACTAAGTAAACATGAGTTAAACCCGTGCACTTTTCTGTACTGGGGGAGTTATAGTGAATGCAGTCATTAGCATGGGATGTATATGAAAAGACATTAACCTGTATACACATTGTGTGCAAAACATGCTGCATTACTATTAAATTCTGCATACACAAAATGTACTCGCAACTGCTAGCTAAACTGTGCTCTGCGAAGTGTACCTTAAAACAGCACCCTTACATTGGAAAAAAGTGTCAGTTCACTGTTTATGCCGCAACATGCTACACATGTGAATGATTATTTGTGAGCCATGAATCTAAATGGTGATTAATCAACTATGTTCCATTGGTGAAAGAAATTCCTATCTGACCTAATGAAAGCAATTGGAGTAAATCCCTGGATCCTGTAGCTATGAATTTGAATCTTATTGCCAGGAATAACATTATCCTATATGATTTTACAACATTACTTATGAATGCTTCTGATTGGAGAATATTTTATAATTTAACCAGTTCCTCAGAATTGTGAACTGTTAGTGCAAAATATATATACACAGTTGAGTCCTGCCTTTTATATGAACTGCTGCATTAAAGTTATGAATCAGCCCTGATGTAATGGTGAGGTCACTAGAGCAAGTATAATCCAAAAAGTGGAGCAACATGAAATATATCCATTACTTGCAGTTTATTTTATCAATTTGAAAAGGTGTCAGAGGTGCACTGCTTTTTAAGGTACCTGCTAATTCTATTTAGCTAAGAATAATTGTATAATCTTTTCAGGATATACCCATTCACAGCCAAAAATGCAGAACTGTCTGGCACAACTATTATATAAGGTTGGAGGATCAAGTTTTACAGAGTTGTATGCTAGCTCCTGAGCCAATATTTCAGAAATTTTTTTTATGTTTAATAATTTCATTCTGTGCCATACTCTTGCATCAGTTTTTTCCGAGCTGTACTTTATTTATGTGTTATTCATTGTGTTAGTCATGTTTTGTTTAATTGTCTCTGAGGTGTGTGTGCTCTCTAGCATTGTGGGATTGTGTTTGGAGAATGTGTTCTAGTCAGCTTCTGTCTCATGATCTGGCAACTATTTTATTCCTCATTTTCCAGTACTGCTAACATTACCACATCCTACAAAAGATATAACATATTAGAAAAGGTATACAGAAGGATGACTGAAATGAGCAAGAGAATGGAACAGTTCTCCTATGTGAAAATACTAAAGAAGTTAATGTTCTTTAGCTTGGAAAAGAGGTCTATAAAATGAGTAGACTGGAATGAGTAAATATAAATCGGTATACTCTCAAAAAGTACAAAGACCAGGGGTCACACATTAAAATTAATAAGTAGCACATTTAAAACAAATTGGAGAAAATTATTTTTATTCAATGCATAATTAAACTGTGGAATTCATTGTTGGAGGATGTGGTGAAAGCTGTTAGTGTAGCTGGGTTTATAAAAGGTTTGGACAAGTTACTGGAAGAAAAGTCTATAAACCATTATTAAGGTGGATTTGGGTAAATCCCCTGTTGGGATAAGCAGCATGGAATCTATTGAACTTAGGAATCCTACCCGGTACTTGTGACCGGGATTGGCTACTGTGGGAAACATGATACTGGGCTTGAGGGACTTTTGGTCTGACCCAGTATGGCAAATCTTATTGTAGGGAGTTCCTCAGTTATGGTGAACTCTTTTTGAACTTGATACCCATACAAGAGTCTCTGGATGGGAGAGGCCCTCTTAGGTGCATGTTAACCATGTCTGAAAATGTGTTAAAGATCTGTTATTGTAGTACTAGTAAATGACCACTGGATGATGTTTTATGTGAGTGAGCATTGTGTTATATATGATGATGTGAAGCTTGGGAGAATGGGATGTGCCCCTCCCTCCCCCACCTTAAATATGTGTGCTCTGTGATTGGCTGCTGAAGGGAAGCAGGAGCTATAAAAGTGTGGAGTTTTGGTAGGTTTTTGCTTTTTTTTTGTCCCCTACCCTTTCTCTTATAGGGTGGGGTCTAGGGACTTCCAGTTGTGTGAACATCTGGAATACCTAGCCCTCAGGCTGGGGGGTCCAGGGACCCTATATGGGCTCTTTCCCTCACAGGGAGAGGCCTGAGGACAGGAAAAAGTGAGAGGAATCCTTTCCCTCTGAGGATTTGGATGGGAAGGGAAAGTAGAGAAAAGGAAGCTGAAGAGTATTTGAGTGTGTTTTTCGCTCCTCAGGGGAACTTGCCATGCAGCAGTGAGGAGAAGTTCAGAATTGGGGTAAATTCTTCAGTGGAATGCCTCATGGTGTCCATTGGTGTGCAGATGGCTGGCGAACCTGCTCTGAGAAAATGGAGGTACAAGCCATAGGAGGGGTGAGAGAGTAAGTCTGGGTTTGTGGGACCACTTTTGGTCCCCATTAGATGAATGTTTTGTTAAGGATACGATAATGAAAATCCCTAAACTTCCATAGGATTAGGGTGGGGAAAATTAAAGTATGGGAAATGTGAGAGATTATTCTGAGTCCACTGATCAGTAGTAGTGCTGATTTGGGATGGATCCACTATGTCACTCATAACTATGCAACAACTTTGTAAATCGTTCTCACCCAGTTTTGGCTGTCTGGTTTTTCCAGGTAAAACTTACTGTTTTTTTGGAATTTCAAGACAAGGTTTTTGCTCAAATTATTTGGCCACTTTATATGTGAGGATGGGGTCAGAGCTCATGGAGGGAAGTGAGAACAGCTCCTCCCTGTGCTGGCAGTAAAGGGAAATGGAGTCTTGTCTTTCATCATGCTGTCATTATCAAGGTCCACTTCGCCATCTGTATGACCTGATGATGAACCCACAAAATAAATGTGGAAGTGATAACCCTTACACAATAGGGAACCCCCATTCCATCATTTTATGTACCCCATGGGGGAGAAGATGCTACATTGTTCTTATTATATCATTGCAAATTCTATCAAAAAATATCTCTTGTGCCATTGCTCCGCAATACATTCTGCAGCAAAAATTATTTGTTTTCCAGTTTATACTGTGAATCATTTGCCTTAATGCATACATTCCACAATGTATACAAAGACAATGTGCTGACTACATCAACAACATTGTTTTACCTGTGTATTGCTTACTGTACAGTGCTATATCTAGGACAGGGCAGTAAGTACGTGAAGTGGATTTCAGTGTCTATTTCTTTCAGGCCCACCACTCCTCCCCCTCCCCTTTAGGAACAGCTGTGCATTCTCTCCATCAGCTTCCCTCTGGGTACTGCCAAAGTTAATGAGATCTTGATGCATAAATAATTCACCGCCTCATATCAATGATGTGGAGAAGTTGATCACAGCTAGGCCACCACTCTAGATATAGATGGTAGACAAAGAGATGATAGTCTATTTACTTATGCCAGAAAGCATTTACATGGAAAAAAAAAAACTGCAAAGAGATCTCTTCCTGTCCTGGAAAGTTCAAACTTCAGGTGGGTCCCTGCACATTGCAGCAACTGACGAGGCTTATGAAGAAAAGGAGGCTACAGAACGAGGGGATGAGGGTGAAAAGAGCTAGATTCAAGAATAATCTTAGGAAATATTTCTTTACAGAGAGGGTGGTGGATGCATGGAACAGTCTCCCAGTGGAAATGGTAGAGACAAAAACAGTATCTGAATTCAAGAAAGCTTGGGCTAAACAGGTGATCTCTGAGGAAGTGATGGGAGTTGTAAAGCTAAATTAGTTGGGCAGACTATATAGACCATAAGGTTTTTTTGTGTTGTTACATTTCTGTGTTTCTATTACACCTTGTTTAAAGAGGCTAAAATAATGTAAAACAAAACATCCCCAGAAATCCAGTACTGGTGAAAGGAAGCTGTCTATAAATCTCTGCATATTCAGTTTCTGTGGGTTATAGAAAGATCCAATGTGTAGAATTCTCCCTGGGGGAAAAAAGGAAAGAATGTACTGATTTATAAGTCATTTTATAAATGCTTCATTACCTTTTTTTTTTTATAAATAATTTTATTTTTATTAATTACAACAATTCAAGCAAGACAATACCTTACTTCAGAAAACAAAATGACTTATCAGAAAAAGAAAAATGAAATATGTTTATAAGAAAATTGAATCCTATGAATAAGTCATTTTCCCCAAAGGAAATGATATGGGGGGGGGGGGGGGGGGGTGGTGTAATAATGGGAGAAATAAAGGAATAAAAAATACAGAGAAATAGGCTTAACATGGAATTGGTGACCATATATCATGGATCTAAATAGACCTAGCTTTTCCCAGGAGAGGAAACAATATACTCCTGGAATTAATGAAGGATTTAAGTTGCTCAGGAAAAAAAATGCAAAACATTCATTCTGAAAATGAATTATATATTTGCAAGGATACCTTAATACAAAGGAGAACCCTAATGAAGTACTGAGGTCAAAGAAAACGGAAATTACGTCTTCGTTCTTGGTTAACTCAAGCAAAGTCCGGAAAGATACAAATTATCTGTCCATAAAAAGCTACAGCGATATTCTTAATGTATCTCTTCATTAGTTTGCTTAGTTCTTGTTCTGAAATGAAGGAAACAAGAAGAGGCAAGCGGTCGTAAATCTCTGCAGTGGAATCCTCAAGAAATTGGGTTAAATCAGCAATAGCTTCAGGGCATTGGTCTTGAGATGTTCTCTCTTTATTCATAGCAGGTTGAAAATTTGACTTATTTATAGAGGGGAACTTTTCCTGCCTCAAACTGTAATATTTCTAGAAAATATTTCTTGAGAGTTCGGTAGGAGTCTTTGCCTATAACCTTGGGGAAATTCAAAAATCGGAGATTTAAATGACAAGTATAGCTCTCGAAAAACTCCAACCTTCTAGACCGATTTCCAAAATCTTTAATCAATTTAACATTGCAGAACTGAGTCTCAGAAACAACTGTCTCCAGGGCCCTTATCTGGGACTGTAAGTCCCTATATTTCTCATCCCATTTAACCTCTATAATATCTACCTTTGTAGTAAGGTCCTTAATCTTCACCTGACAATCTTGCATAGAGCAGCCAAACCCAGCAACAAGGTCCCATAAGACATCAAGAGTAACACCTGCTGGTTTAGGTGGGAGATGGAAAGTCTCACCCAAAGTTCCATGGATAACCGTCTCTGGACCACTTTTTGCCAACTCTGCAGGAGCCCTTTCATGCTTTCTCTAAGTCGGAGTGGAGAAAGCAGGACCCACAGCCACATCAGAGATATCCAAAACTGCCAACAAGGATGGAGAAAGCAAGGGTGCCAATGGCAGAGCTCCACTCTGACCACCCCCCACCCCCACAGTTGCCCGAGCAGTGTCATCGCTCAGCGCCGCAGTCTGACATGGAGAATCAGCGATCGCAGGAGCCAGCAAGAACCGAAGATCCAGGGGAGTCAAGGTGACTTCCCCAAGCGATTCCGGTGCTCCGTCACTGGTTATCGCAACAGGGACTAACACCTCCTCATTTGTAGCCAATCCAGAGGCGAAGTTATTAATCACTGACCAGAGGGAAGGGGAGATTCTGGGGAGTAATTCGAACCTTTCCTTTGCGCTTAGATGGCATTTTGGAGGTAAAAAAGGTAAGTGGAAACGGAGAGCGATTGAGCACGTCTGGCTCACACCGCCATCTTGCCCACCTCTCTCCATTACCTTTTTTTCTATGGTGCTACTTGCACAGTAGCAGGAAGCTTACCATGTAAATTATGACCATGCTAACCTTGTACATAGAAGTCATAACCCCCCCCCCCTTAGAAAATTCATGATTACAAGATAAGATAGCATGGTTGTCCTGTCAGTCCAGTTGAATGTGTAGAAATAGAGATCAATAAACCATCAAATTTCTATTTCAGACTTTTATACTGCCTTCCTCCCCTAAAAAGGGAACCTGAAGCACTTTACAATAAAAAAAAAATTACAATCAATATATTATCAATAAACATAATAAAAGCCAAGAATGCATCAAACTACATAATAAAATGAATACAATATCACTAATTTAGCTGACTTTCTGGAACTAGTCAAGAAATGTATTTAGTCCAGTATTGTCTTTCTGGTAGTATTTCTCTGGAATGCTTTTGCTTTGGAGCTATAATCCCTGTACTTTGTCCCATCATTGCTGGGGTTCTTGCTCTCCCTATCTGTTCAGCAGCCTTATAGGTGACAGATTGTGTGGAGCCTTGTCCATTACACTGGAAGCTGTTGAACACATAATCCTGCCAAAATAAGGACACCTGGGGGTCTATGTACTAAAAGTCTTCTCCATTTTCAGTCTATGGGAAAATGCTTAGTACTCAGGGCCCAGAGTGGCAGGAAAAAGTTAAAAATGCAAAAAGTTTCAAAATTGCAAAATTTATAGTATTGGTTTCACTTTTCCAGTGAACCTGACCACAGCTTGCATATGTCCAGCAAGTAAACCTTTTAGATCCTCATTATATTCCAAACTTTAGTTCATGGAATTATTACCAGAGGGTCAACTGGAACATGAAATGTAAAAACAAGGGAGCTGGATCAGTTAGGTGCTGTCCCTAACACCAATTGTTATCTGTCACCTGATAATGTGAAATGTACATTTCATATTATCGACATGAAAACCATGGACAATATTTTATTTGGAAATATAGAAACATAGAATTGTGATGACAGAAAAAGACTGTATGGCCCATCCAGTCTGCTCATCCATCCAATTTAGCATCACTTCCTTAGACATTCACTTGTAATGATCCCATGCTTTCTTGAATTCAGATTCTGTTTTTGTCTCCACCACTTCCACTGGGAGGCCATACCATGCATCCACCATCCTCTGTAAATAAATATTTCCTAAGATTGCTCCTGAATCTATCCCTTTTCACCCTCATGTTGCCATATTTTCAACTCCTTTCTCAAAGCACTTGAATGCGAACCTAACCTCTTAATGCACCTACGTGGACACAAATTTGCTATTTATTTATATATAAAATCTTCTTGTCATGCCCCCCCCCGTGGTGGATATTTTCTACTTGATTCATTTGTTCATATGTGCACCACGCCTGTTCCAGGCGAAGCAATCATTCATTCATCGATTTCAGTTCCAGTGGCTCGACGGATCTAAAGCAGGCATGGGTGGAAGGGACAGCATGGCTGATGACAGTCCAGCGCTGGGAGAATTAATGGAGCAGAGTGGGCTGTACCATTCTTCATGCTGGCGAGTTGGCGGAGGAGCAGTCGATAGATGGGTGTGGCTGCCTGCGCACGTGAACTGACCGACAGCCGAAGGCGGGGGATAACTGGTGGTCGCTATGGATGGAAAGCGAGGGATGTGGTTCAGAGGGTGGGGGTACTGATACTGGCGACCTGAAGTAGGCACTGGGCAAACTGCAGACATCAGGCTGCCGCAGGCGGATATCACAGCTGGGCCTGCTGACTTCTGCATTGCCCTTTCATGTTTGCGGTGTTTCGCTCTCCGATTTTGGAACCATACCTAAAAATGAATTAGGATGCGTTACTTTTCCAACAACATTGACCAGCGAAAACATCAAAAGGGAAGGGTTCACTTGCTAGCCTTTTTTCCAAAGGGCTCAGAAGGGTAAAGATTGTTCAAAAGTTGCAGATTTTGGCAGAAACCCACAGGAAATGCCTTTCCTCCCCCTAGATTTCCACTGGAAAAAAAATTTGCAATTTTTGAGCCGTCTGCACTGTTTTAAAAGTGAAAAGGAAAAAGTTCACATAAAGAATCAAAATTCAACCATATCATCAAGCATTTGTTTCATTCCACTCTCCTAGAAAGAAATGTATACACGCATGTTTATGAGCACTATAACTGCAGTGCAGAAGTCACTTCTGAGATGCGTTCCTCCATGCTGCACATATCTCAGATGTGACCTTTGAAGTAGCCTGGGACTGCTACTACTGACTGCACTTGCTGCACTACTTTTGTGGCACATTCACACACTTGTTCCTAAAACTTTCCCTCAGCTGAGTTTTAATGCGCTTCATTTGAGTAAGTGTGTTTGAAGCTCCGATGGCATGCATTTCAAACTCATGAACATATAACCTCTGCCCTACAGTCACTACACTGCCTCCCAATTTACTGGCGCATCCACTATAAAATGGCAGTCATCATTCATAATCTTTTGTATAACATCTCATCTCCATGGACTGCAGCAACACTGCAGGTCATCTAACCAGCACTCACTAAAGGTACCCTCCTTTTATAGTAGCACATCTGGAAGAAACCAGAGTGAAAGCCTTCTTGACCGCAGGCCCAATGTTATGGTACTCCCCACCTCTGCCTATACAATCAATCAGAGAACCTAGGACTTTTAAGAAGGCCCTCAAAATGCACAATTTTAAAGAGGCCTTTGCCTCTTCTTAGTCTCAGAGTTGCTAGACTAAGAAGAGATAATTTTATGCATTGAGCAATTTTGTCTGTTTTTGTGATTGTTATGGTTGTTTTACTTGAATTATTTTTTGTATGTACAAGCTGGGAACCCAATCCGAACCCTGGAGGATGCAAGTATATTTTAAATAAATAAATAAGCCACATGAAGGCTCTCCTATGTCAGTTATACCTGGATCCTGGCCTCATTGAGTTTAGTGATCTTGGCCAGTTCTTCTCTGCAGTAGATATCGGGATAATGGTTCTTGCCGAAAGCAGTCTCTAAGTGTTCCAGCTGTTCTTGGCAGAACGTGGTTCGATGGCGTCTACGTGTTGGTGTTGGATAGTGTGACATGACATGACCACTGGCTGATAGCAGGGAATTGCTTCCTAGACTGGTTGCCTCAGGAAACTTCTTGCATGCACTGTCAAGATCTGAAAATGAAGTTAATAGAGTTTAAAGATCACTGAGCAGTATAATATAAGTTGGCAAATTTTTAAGGAACAAGGGGGTCATTCTTTAAAATGTGATGTGGTCTTATTTCATGCGTTAGGTCGTTATCGCGTGTGATAATGTCCTATCGCACACAATAGCGACTGCATCACAATGTTAAAATTAAAATTTATTTATTTATTTATTTTTTGTTTTTATATACCGGAAGTTCCTGTATAATATACATATCACTCCGGTTCACAGATAACAGAGATAACTATCGCCGGGATGGCGGTTTACATGGAACATATCGAACAGTTAATCTATTATAAAGTAGAATACAAACTAAGATCAACTAAGAACACATAAATAAAGCAAATAAACATTACATAAATAAGGGAAAGGGGAGGGCTTAGGGCAGGGTTAGGAACATTTTTTTCCGATACCGCTGCAGATGATAATCTTTTAGGCAGTAGTGCTAGAAATAACACCACCTTTTACGGTGGCGCTAAGGGGGTGATAGTGTGCATCATGTCGCAACCGCAGCAGGCGAAAATGCACCACTGTGATGGCAGCTGGGTGCACACTATCACCCCTTCCCCTTTTTTCTTCATGTCTCATCATTCTGCCCAAGTTTACTATGAATGGCTGTTTAGAGAGTATTTAAATTTATGACAGAATCACAATTAACCAGTATAAAAATTCTGTTACACATATTTTAATAATTGGTTTTAAATTGGTCATGTTATACTAGACAGCTAAAACAAAAATCTGAAAAATAACATTTTGCATACACAGTATGTAACGGGTCCTATGTAAATGGTTTTTTTTGTTATTTAGAATATTCCTATACAATCTGTGCTTTTATTTGGGATTGAATTTATTGTGACCAAGTTAGGCATTTTCGCCCAAATTTTCAAAGCATTGTGCATGTAAAATCTGGGGCTTACTCGCACGGCCAGGCCATGTGTGCACCGAGCATATTTTAGAAATGGCCTGGCCACGTGCATAACCCCCGGTATGAGCAGAAGGGTCAGGCCAATGAAAAGGGGCCGACCAGGACAGCGGCCATTAGGCCCTGGCCCAGAGAAGCGCGCGCCGGCAGTGGGCCAGTGTGCTGAAGTCACTTCTGCTCTGAAGGAGTAGTAAGGTAAAAAAAAAATGTGAGTAGCTAGGTAGGGGTTAGGGGTCGGGGAGGAGAGGAGAGGGGAAAAGGGAGGAAGGGTAGGTAGGGGTATAGGAATGTTCCCTCCCAGTCTGCTCCTTAATTGGAGCAGACTGAGAGGGAAGTGGGCAAAGTCACAATCTCGTCGCTGCAGGTAGTTACAAAATTTCCCCCCCCCCCTTCCCTGCACGCAAGAGGCCATCTGCTCGCACATGTGCGTGCGGATATTAAAATGTGCGCACGTTATAAAAGAGCTGCATCCATGAGTGCTTGCTGGGAACTGTGCACACATGGACACCAGTGCGAGCCTTCGAAAGTCGACCCCTTTGCAATCAGAGGTTCATGTGCTATGGTGGAGAAGATGAGCAGCATTATTTCAAGTCAATTTGGATTTTTTCGAAATAATCATCAGCTCCCAAAACGAAAAGTCCATGAGAGGTGGAAATACCTAAGGCTGTTCAGCTAAATCTTCTAAATCCCTACTCTTGACCTCATTTTTTTGCATTACATTTCATAGTATAATTATTCTTTGCCTGAAAAAACAAACTTCTAGAATTTGTTTATGTTTTCTACTAGTTAGTTTCAGGGCGTAGTATTCCCTAAGCCTAGCATTATTTGAATGAGTAAATAATCATTCCCTATCACACTATCATATCTCCACTCACTTCATAAGAAAACCATTCTAATCCCCATTTCATTCTTGTTGCCCTACTCTATACCTTTTCTAATTTTGCTATATCTTTTTTCAGATATGATGACCAAAATTGCACATAACACTCTAAGTATGGGTACTCCAAGGATCAATACAGGAGCATTATTATACTCCCTATTTTGTTCTATATTCCTTTCCAAAAACTTCCTAGCATTTTAAGCCACTGCTGTACACTGAACTGAGTATTTCAAAGTTTTGTCCAAAATGACTCTAAGATCCTTTTTCTTGAATGGTAATACTTAGAGGCTGGAACAGCTTCCCTATGAGGAAAGGCTAAAGAGGTTAGGGCTGTTCAGCTTGCTGAAGAGACAGCTGAGGGGGGGATATGATAGAGGTCTACAAAATCATGAAATGACTTGAATAGGTAAATGTAAATTGGTTATTTACTCTCTCAGACTAGGGGACATGCCAAGAAGTTAACAAGTAGCTCATTTAAAACAAATTGGAGAAAAATTATTTTTCACTCAATGCATAATTAATTTCTGGATTCATTGCCAGACGATGTGGTTATGGCAGTTAGTATAACTGGTTTTAAAAAAGGTTTGGATAAGTTCCTAGTGGAAAAGTCCATAAACTGCTATTAATCAAAAAGGTATAGTAGCTTGGGATCTGTTTAATGTTTGGGTACTTGCCAGGTACTTGAACTTGGATTGGCCGCTGTTGGAGTCAGGATTTGCCTCAGTAAAGGAGAGGACTTCCTAAACCACCTGACTAACTTGCCTCCCTTTTACCCTATTAGCCCTGACCCTTAAAACCCAGCTGACTAACATAGTTTTTTTTGTTCCATGACTTACACACTGTCCATAGCAGAAGTAAAGTTATGTGAATAGGGACCCTGGCTCGCACTGATGTGTGTAAATTCTTATGCGCTGGTTTCGTTCATATTTCCTGGAATTCCCATGCCCTACCCAGACCATGTTCATGCCCCGCCCCTATATGAAAAAAAAAGTTACATACTGGGAGATATGTGCATACCCAGGCACCTGTTAAAATCCACGCGGCAAAATGCTGGGTCAAAGTACATGCATATCTCCTGGCTTTGGCGTACATAGGGCTTTTACAATTCATCCAAGTATGTGTGGACTTCAGCCCTAATGTTATAAAATCGGCTCAATATATATCTTTACCTGAATTGTCATGCTGACCAAACAAGAACTAACTTGTCTAGTAGAATTGTACAGCTAACCATAGGGAGGATAACGTTCAAACAACTCTGCACAGTGGAAAATACACATGCATATGGTCACGCAGAAATCTACGTTAGTATTTTATCATACGTATCATATACGTGCACATTATAAAATATGTGTATCTCCACCCTGTAACATACGCAAGCGTGTATGCTTGCATGTGAATGTTATGAATGTGGACCCTTGTATCGCGGTAACAGCTACCGTCGAAGGGCGAGGCCTGTTGAACTGAAGACTCTTGCTAGAAGACTTCACCCTGGAAGCACGCGACCCCCCAAGGAGAAGCCCGTAGGGGTCCGGCCGCTGGGACTTAGGCGACTCCTCCGAAGACTGTAAGAGGTCTGGATGCAGGCGCCTCCTGCAGGTCGTGGGTTCCAGACGGCTGGCGCCTCCAGCAGGTCGTGACAGTCTGAGGATGACAAATAGAAGAAAAATCCAAGTCCAGTCCAATGTTCAGAATACCAGCGGGATCCGAATCCAGTCCAGGGTCGAAGCAGGAGAAGGGTCCGAAGCCGTACCAGGGTCGAGACAGGAGAAGGGTCCAAGTCCATACCGGGGTCAAGTCAAAGAAGAATCCAGAACCAAACCAGGAACCAGCCGGGAGAATACACGAACACCAGTCCAAAGTCAGCAGCCAAGAATCAGTCCATGGAGCAGGGAAGAAGCCGGGACGAAGAAACAAGAACCAGGAGCCAGGAACACACTCGAACAGGAACCTTAATACCAAGGCAAGGACTGACTGCACAGCCCTTGCCTTAAGTACAGGAAGCAGGAGGAGGAGCTTCAGGAGGGGCCTTGACACTTCCTGTCATGGCCCCTTTAAGAAACCTTCTTAGCCGCGCGCGCGGCCCTAAGGGCTGAGGGGGAGGAGCTGAATCGCCGCGGAGCCATGCTGCAGGATCAGCGATGGCGGCGGCTGAAGAAAACAGGAGAGGAAGCAGCCTGCCCAAGCAGGCCTCCTCAGGCCACCCCGGCGATCCGGGTAAGCAATCCTCAAGGGCCTTACTTCTTCTGGGGTTGCCTCAGTCGCGGCCGACCACGGCCGGCGGCCATGACACCCGGTCCCGGCCGCGGCCGACGCTGCTAACAGTGAATATATACAGTGCAGCGAAAGCGTGTATCATTGTCCTGAACATGCATACTTTTCCTACTTATTTAAAAAATATACACATATATATTTTATGTGCAAAAATAAAGTAGGGCTTCCTTGTGTAAAACTCAATTTACGTGCATAAATTGGCATATTTTTAAAATATGCACGTGTAATTGAAATTACCTAGTATACCAATTACTCCACTAGTTTATCCAGTCCTTTTCCAAATCATTGAGACCTTCAGCCTGGACTCGCTCCAGTTCACCCAGACCTCCCACCCAGCCAATAATACACAATAAACAAGTCTAATATAAAATCTGCCAGATATTTGCAGGTGTAAAATTATGTAAGTTGCCAAATGCACACACATAAATGTCTTTTAAAATAGCAACTTATACATGCAACTGTTGGCCCTGTCCTGGAACGTCCCTAGATCACCCTTTTTTTATGCATATATATGCACACACGAAATCTAAAGAACGTGCGGAACTTTTGACTTTTATAACAGCGATTACCTGAGTACAGACTACTTATGCACGCATATATAAATTTTTACATTTGTAACTGAAAATTACTTGCTTAGGCTGTAACTATGGTAGACAAAACACAGTAAAACAAAAAGCCAGCATAAGTGAAATTGTCTCTGCATAAAAGCAGACCCTCCTCCCCCCTTAGTACTTTCCCCCTTCCCCCGTGCTTTCTCTTAACACTACAAAATTATTCACTCCTCTCCCCCCCCCCTCTTTTTTTCCTTAGATAATTATTTACCCACCCACCCCCACCCCCCAATTTTTTCTTTCCCTATTTTTAGGGTAATTGACTGGCACAAGTCTTTTTTTTTCTCTATTAAGAGTCCTTTTAATTTTATAAAATTTGTTTACTTTGATTGTTTACTATACCGATTTTGTGTAATTTTTATTCTTTTTAAATTTGTTTGGTTTTACATTATCTTTGTGAACTGTTTTGATAAAACTTCCATTTGTAAAAAACGGTATATAAATACTTTTAAATAAAAATAAATAAATACACTGACCAGAAAGATTTGTGGCAATAGGATATAATACTTTTGCATTATTTCACTAAAAATATACATGATTTATTATATAAGCTATATGAAACAATAAGCATCTTATTTATGGAAGAGCGCATGACACTATGAGGGAGTAATGTCTGTAGGAAAAAAAAAAACATTGACAATTTCCCTTCCCTCAGCTCAGCTATATTAGGCCAAGTTACAAGATTTTTTGCATTATTTTGAATGACTTCATACAGTCAGTTACTCACAGATCATAAGGGAGAATTAAAAAAAACCAGAGCTGCTATCATGAAAGCACGCTCTCTCGTCACATCTAGCCAATGCACAGTTGGAATTTCTAACAATTCTCTCTGCAAAGAGCATAGCACTCTTGTAGGATTATTCATTTATGTTATTTATTTTGACAAGCTTATATTCTGCAACTTCCTTATATTGTGTTCAGTGAGGATCACAATAGCATAAAACACATTAAATCTATTAGTATCTTCAATGTAAAATATATATAACATCAGCAAATTAAACTTAAGCATGTGCTTTCAAAAACAAAACAAAGCAAGCCTTTAACCTTTTCCTGAACACTTTGAAGTCTCTTTCCATTAGAAATTCATGGAAGGTCAATCCATAGCTTAGGGGCTATGTGTTCCCTCATAGATTGCCCAAAAATAAGTCATGCTGCTGAATTCTGGAACATTTGCAAGATTCACAACACATTAGTAGGAAGGCCAATATATAGAGCATTACAATAATCTACTGTGGACAAAATCAGTCTGAGCAACTGCTCGAAAATCGGCTGAACTGAGTAAAAGCGTCAAACCACCAGCGTGAGTAATCTCTTTAATTTGATTAGTAAAGATTAAGGTGGAATCAAAACTCTTTACCTGAGAGGAAGATTGTAATATTATATTATTAACTAGAAAAGAAAGAGAACTTACCGACGGGTCCCCTCTCTGGAGAACTACCCTTTCGTTTTTTTTGCAAGGTTCAATACCATTTTATTATGCTGAAGCCATTGTTTCACAGAGGAAATATAAAAAGCAATTGTGGATGAAGTCTGTTCCCAGGATGAACTCACTTCTACATAGACTTGGATATCATCTTCATATAACTGGCATCCCATCCAGAGGCCAGCAAGCGATCTGCAAATAGGCGCCATATAGATATTAAAAAAGGCCGCAGAAAGTGCTGACCCCTGAGGAACACTGGTAGCAAATGAATACCAAGCCGAGGGCTTTCACCCAATCAGTGACTGCTGTTGATGACCTGATGCAGCTGATAGGTGCATCTCATTACTGTAGCACATAGTGTGCTAGTGAATGGTTTACCAAGCACTTGGATTATAGGAGGTTACCAAATGTAATTTACCACACTTTAGTATATATTAGTTCAGTCATGCTAATTTAGCATTTATTTTCTGTTAAAATAAGAAAAACAACAATATGAAAGAAGAAGGTATATGAAACAAACAAGCAATGTCCATCTAAAACTGTTCATTGTTTGAAAATGAGATTTATTCTCACTCAGTTGCAGCCTTTTGAGCATAATTCAAGGCATTTGATATCATGGAGACTAGGATTCCCTTGTGAAAACAAACCTCAAACTTTGCTGGGCCATGTGACGTTCTACGTATATCATAGATGTACCATACACAGATTCAATTCCTGTATCTGGCTGAGCATTACACAGGCAGTGAAGCAGCTTTCAAGGGGCTATCACAGCCCAGAGCAACAAAAAAAGAACAAATTAGATTAATAAAAAACAAATATGCATGTCCACTGCATTTCTGCCAGCCATAAATGCATGCTGTTTCTACAGACCACAGTGAGAAGAGGTTTAAATATTTTGCTGAATAAACTTAAGCAGTTTCTTCAGAGCTTAATGGCTTCAGCTTGTGCTTGGTTTTAGGGGCAATAAATGCACTACACACTACATCACTTGCTTTTACAACTGAAAGGTATCAGAGTAAAAGCACAGCCTGACAGCAGGGCAGGCAAGGCTCAGGAACCACAGTGCAGCATTATCCACTATCATAAAAGATGCCTTAGAATGAGAAACCAAGTATTGACACTAAAAGAAAGTTTGATTAAAGATGAACGATCCTTGTTTCTGCCCCCCCTTTTGTTATAGCTCCCAGAGATACATAATGCAGATCTTTCACACGTGAAAGCAGGAATAGGAAAGAGTTTATTCAGGAGAGACAGGATAGACGATGGGGGTTCCGATTACCATTTATACTTGAACATGGCACTGGAAAGCCATCGTTCTCCATCCCAGATCCATGGATTAGGAAGCCATTTGCCAACCATGCTGGGAATCGGCAACCTGATCAGCATCCGCTTTACCACTAAATAACTCAATATCGTGAGAAAAATGCTCCAGAATCAGAGGGAGATTAATCTGGCTGCAGGAACAAAACCCTGCAAGCAGAGTAATTTGTGTGGAAGAAACGAGGGGCTTTACAAGTGGCTGATTAGGAGAGAGGTCAATAGAAAGTGAGAGAGTGACCTGCAGGTCTGGAATGAAGTTGTAATACCTGGGACTTTGTGCTAAGAAAACCAAAAACTTAGAAAACCACACAAGTGGAGCAGAGGAACCAATCCTGGCAGGTCTAAAATTTCAAATTAAACCTTATTTATATAGAGAATAAAAGTAGGCTATAGTGTATGATTATAAGCCTACTGTAGTGTGAAATAGGCATTGTTACATAGACCTGCATAATAGAAAGCAGATTTCCTTTTACCAGTATGAACACTATGCCAATAAAGCCCATCTCCCCCAATAGCAAATTCTGCTCTTGATTCTTCATTAGTCAATGATATTAATCATATGCAGCACTATGCAACGGTGCTAAGTATTCAGGTCCAACAAGTCCCTGATCCAAAAAGCTTACAGTCTATAGACCAAATTTTCCAAAGGCCTACACGTGCCTATACTGGGAGATACGTGTGTGTCCAGCACGCACGCGCACTGCGCGGATTTTCAAACGCCCACAGCCGCTTGTGTATCTCCCAGGACGCACAGAAGAAAGGGTTTTCGAAAAAGGGGCAGGCCAGAGGCGGGGTCTGGGCAGGCCGGGATAGCGCCATTAAGGCACTGTCCCGCTGAAGCGCGCTCCGGGACCGATGGACCCGCGCAAGTTGCTGCTGTCCCGGAATGTGGGCAAGTAAAAAAAAAAAAAAGCAAGAGTAGTCAGTGGGGTGTTAGGAGTCGGGGCGGATAGGGTGAAAGGGAGGCAGGTTAGCTAGGGGGTTAAGGAGCGGACTGGGAGGGAACTGGGGAAAAGGCCTATTGCATCGCTGCGAGCATCTACTAAATTCCCCCCCACTTGCGCTTGCAAGACGGCACTCGTGCCCGTGTGTGCGTGGGTAGTGAATTTTATAACATGCACACATCGATGCACGCATGTTATAAAATCAGTGCATCCATGTGCGTGCGCGGGCAACTGCGCATAGGGACGCCTGTGCGCGAGTCTTAATATCTATCTTTGCAGCCTTGATTTGGTAAGGCTTTCTTTCTCATTCTGTGTCAATGGGAAGAATACTTAGTAAATGAGTATCTGAGGCAACTTAAGTTAGTATCTGAGGCAACTTAAGTGAGTATCTGAGGCAACGGGAGAGAAAGTGACCTATCCAAGGTCACATGGAGTGCCAGTGATGGAAGCGGGATTTGAAGCCTGGTTTCCAGCCTATTGCTTCAGCCACTAGGCCACTCCTGCCTCCTTAGTTAGTTCAAGGGCAGTCCTAGCACACTACCACTCGATTGAAAACTATTTAAAAGCGTTCACTTTATTCCAACAACCTAACGAAAGGATTAGCTTCCAAATGAAATGCTAAAAACTAACAGGTAGATTTTTACAGCCCTACGCACACCAAAGCTGGGAGGTGAGTGCAGATGTTGTTCCCGCGTGCACCATGTGGATTTTAAAAGGCATGCAAAAACGTGCGTATTCCCCGCTATGTGTCCAAATTGGGAAGTCAAAAAAGGGGGTGGGCGTGGGCAGAGTCTGGGCGGGGCATGGCCGGGACATGGGCATTCCGGGTCTGTAACCTGATCTATGCACGTAAGTATTTACGCGTACAAGTGCGCACCAGGGTCCCTTGCCGCATAACTTTACTTCTGCTATGGATGGCATGTAAGTTTTAAAATAAAAAAAATCAGGGCTAGTCAGCAAGGTTTGAAGGGTTTGGGCTAATCGGGTAAAAGGAAGGAAGGTTAAATAGGGGGTTTAGGAAGTCAGGAACCTTTATCTGGGTATTTGGGTAACGTGGGAATGGACTAGGGAATCTGGTAGTTGCTTCGGTGCATGTATCTAATAAAATCCCCCACTTACATGGTAGTGCCAGCATTTGCACACAAGGGGGTGTCCATACAAAATTGCACGTGCAGCCAATTTTATATCATATGCACATATACATAGGTATGCTATAAAATGGCCACGTCCTTTTGCGTGAGCCACCATACACATGGACACGTATGCCCGCGCAGCTGTTTAAAAGTTACTGTCCCTCTTAGAGCTATCTATAGATTGTGGAAGTTTGTTACATAAATAGGAATTCAAGTTTGGATAAGCAACAAAATCTTGGAAATTAGACTGTGCCATGCTTTCACTATTGAAAACAGCTGGGCATTATTATGGTCTTCCCTGAAACAAGACAGAAACATTTGCTTTTATAGTTTTATGCATGCTGCTAATCATTATTTTATTTATGTCATTTTTATCTTTTCGGGGGAATTTTTACTGCAGTAATAATGCATGCTATGTAACGTGCCTTGCACCATAACAATAATATCTTTTCAGCCTAAAAGCCTTCTAGTATTTTACTGCTACTCAGGATTCATTTTTGCCTGGTAAATTATCATTCATTAAAAAAGCCTGCCATTCATATCCTAAGCTACTGATTCTGAATCACAGAAGGAATATGAAGTCCCAGTGTGGGTGGCAGTACATGTCAAATGTTTGTTTCTTTTACCTTTTCAATGCCTCATTTTAAGAATGAAAATGGATTGTTAGTTGGTTGGGTAACTACAGAATCAAGTACACTTCAATTTTCTGTACTCATCCATTTTTAGCAAACAAATGTAGTGATATCGAAAACATGATCGAGGAGCTTTCACTGATCTTTCCCTGGACTTTAAATGTGGTTCCAGCCCGTAAGTTCTGCAATTAGTGGAGGAAAGAGCAGCTCCAAGGGAATGGAAATAGCAGACTGACAGTGCCCCAAATGAAACAATCTATTTATTGGATAGCGCTGTATTTCTCACAACTGTGTGCGCGGTCTACAAATGGCGCTGTCAGCCGATGCCCAGCTCACTTGTTATAATGCATCTAATCTTTAACCTCATCTCTAAAGCACACATCAGTACCTGCACTTGTTCTTGTCTGAATTGTTTTTTGTTTACTGAAAAACTATGAGCAAATTATATTATGTTGATTTTCACCCAAGTTTGAAATTGCGGGATAAACAGCTGTCAAATTTCTAAACAGTTAAAAAAGAAATCTGTTGCATAAGCACTGAATTTTATTACAGGTCTAAGCTGTATGATCAAATCCTCTACTTAATGGTCTATTTTAGATCCCAGATAACTGACTTGTTGAAGATATTGTTTCCCATAAATAAAATTTTATTGTTTGCAATTCAAACATTTGTGGTTGCCTTTGCTGGCCAAATTATTTCCGGGTGTTTTGATGTCTTAAGTATTGAACCATGACGGTATTCTACCTTCCTTCAGAATTTATGAGTGACCTTTCTTGCAAAGATTTTATTATTTCCATTCATATTATTTACAAAACAATGTTCACAGTGCCGTGGCATGAAAAAAGAGAAAAGAGGTAAAATAAATGTGAATCACACCATACAATGATAACACAACTAAGCAAATTCCTGTAAAATCTATTCTTAAAAATCTTTAAAATCCTATGATTCCAAGCTGCATGTCTTCATTCAGCTGGAGAAAGTAATAAAAAATTGTATGCCTAGCCTCTAGCATTTGCACTCACCTGCAGTTGAAGTAACAGCAGCAATTTCTGGATAACTCTCCTGAAACTGGTCACACTTCTTCTTACTCGATCTTGCTCTAACGTCTTCCATTATGTTTCCGATGTGAATAAAGTGGGTCTAATCTCTTTAAATCACCAACACTTTGAACTGTGATGGTTTATCCCCCCCCCCTCCCCCCTATTTTTAAGTTGGTAGTGCCATGACATCATCCAAACTTTGGCTGGACCGCCTTACCAATCAGAGTCAAACAGAACCAACTGCCTCCAGTTTAGAGCCAATGAGGAAGAAAGTAAGAGAGACCCAAACTCCGCATCTGATCTGTCCCAGGGAGTTACTGGATCAAAGGCTCTCCCCCAGGCATGGCCTTCTGGCTGCTGGGCCAGTGCAGAAGAAGGAATAAACACAGAGAGGAAGGGCTTTCAGGCTGTGTTGCTTAACTTGCTTCTTCCACAATCCTGTTTTGAATGCTCTGTGCAGTATTCGAGGCTTTAAAACTTCTATTCTGGTTTGTTTCTAGAAGCAAGGACATCTGTAAAAATTTGTTTAAAAACCCCAAAGGAATTTGAAAAATATGACTCGGCTAAATAGAAATAGCTTTCCACGTTCTAGAAACACCAAACTTCCCTAATTCACTTATTATAGAAGCACGTGAAAGAAAAGGGCACAGGGGGGTCAGGTTTGTAAAGGAAGGCCAAAGGGTTCTTACCTTCAGATTCAACCCCCTACCCGGACCTACTACAGTCACAGGTGGATGACATCCTTAGAATTGTTCATTTCTTTAAAACAATTTTTTTTTCTCCAACAAACTATAGCGCTGATTTCATTTTCCATGTTTTGGTCTACGACCGGATCATAAATATAGTGATTTACTTAGACACAGTTGGTTCGCTCTTTAGTTTTTGGGCTTCTCTTTCTCTGCCATATAATAGAAGTGGGTACCAAGTAAATCTAACACCACAGTTTCCCCCCTGACTACTGCACGGCGTGTGCGGTAGAGAGAAAGGAGAGGTGAACAGCCTCTGTGGGTGGCACAGTGAAAATCCAGCAGACGGGGAAGGGACAAGCTTTAAAATTCAGAGCTGGCTTTCTAACATGAAGGTCGACAAACAGGTTGCACACTGACCTAACCTAACACATTTGTGGCTGGCTTTTAAGAAGTATCCATTCCCTTCCGCAGGTCAGTGCAACTAAATTACTTCATTCCAGAACTGGCTTTGGTAAGGGAATGCCAGGTCTCGTAAACTTGAAAGGCAGCATTTTTCTGGATGGTACAAGCTATAACAACATAAAAAAAAAAAAAAGAGAGAAATTACCTTTCAGAAAATGTGTTATTGAAACCTTTATAAAGAAAACTACTGATAATTTGCAGCAAGTATGAATGAATGGACTTTGATAGATAAAATTGTGGAATAAATATTACTACTTATCAAAATGTTATCTCCAGTTTACCTAGGATTTTTTTGTGTTTGGGTTTTAATGGATAAAAACAGATGCAATAAAAATAAAAAAGATGTTTATTGGATAAAAACTGCAACATCACCGTTGCTCCCAATACTCTCTCATCCATCTCCCTGCCACATTGTTCTTGTGTCTTTTTTGTGCTGATGACTCCTCAGCTGCATAAGTTTTTTGCAGCTGATGGGCCTCTATTCTCTTCCTCCTCTCGCCAGCTCCGCACACAGCAGTTACCAACAATGAACATTGGACCTGGTGGTAAGAACACAGAATGAACAAGAGGGGCTTATAGGAAAAGAGAATGGTGGAACTAGGGGAGTGCCGGGGAAGGGTGCTGGGACTGCCGTTGAGTGGGGAAGAGTGTGTGGTGGAGGGTATGCGCTGATGACTGGGGGGAATGCATTGTTTGGTTATTGTAGTATATTTGTGTTATGGAAATGTATTTATTTGATTCAGTCAGAAAAAGGTATCCAGCCAATTTTTTTTTGTATTCTAAAAGAACCCCTAAACTTAAACCCATAAAATAATCACCTAAACTTACAATTTATAAAAATTTATTTATTTATTTATTTATTTCTTTTGTATACCGACATTCGATCGAGATATCACATCGGTTTCCAGAAAACAGGTTGAATAGAGCCGGAACTGCCCTATTTTACATTGTAACAAGAGAACAGTTGATTAAACAATAAATATAAGGAACATTGTAACATATGAATAAAATTAAAATTAAATATTAGATGTGGGTATATAGAAATGGCATATAGCCTATATACAATATGTACAATATGACTTGGTTATGAGTAGGGTGGGGGACAGGGAAAAGGGAGGTTACGAGTAGGGTGGGGGACAGGGAAAAGGGAGGATAGAGAAGGGGAGGAGGGGTTATGCGTTCATGCAGAGTAGAAGTTATGCGGTAAGTCTTTCAAGAGCGTTTATTATAGGATGTTGGGGTTCAGGAGGGAATGCTTTCAAGAACAGCCATGTTTTGAGCTGTTTTTTAAAGACTTGCGGTGAGGGTTCGTTTCTGAGCTGTGGGGGGAGGGAGTTCCAGAGGGTAGGGCCAGCTATTGTAATGGCTCGTTTGCGTGTTGTATTGAGGTGAGCATTTTTAAGAGTTGGGATGGAGAGGAGACCTGAGTTGGTGGATCTGAGATTTCTTTGTGTGAAATATGGTTGGATGTTGTTGTTTAGCCAGACCATTCTGTTGTTGTTTATTTTTTTGTGAAGAAGGGTGAGGGTTTTATACTGGATTCTTTGTGTGATGGGCAGCCAGTGGAGGTCTTTGAGAGTGGGTGTGATGTGGGAGGATTTTCTGTGATTGGTGATAATTCTGGCGGCGGCGTTTTGTAGAACTTGGAGGGGCTTGATGTGGATTTCAGGAAGTCCATGGAGGAGGGAGTTGCAGTAGTCGAGTTTTGAGAAAATAATTGATTGCAGTACTGTTCGGAAATCATGCGGTTGGAGGAGAGGTTTGAGTTTTTTAAGTGTTTGAAGTTTGAAAAATCCATCTTTGATTATATTGGAGATGTGTCGTTTAAAGTTGAGTTGGCTGTCGATGGTTACTCCTAGGTTTTTTGTGGATGGTGTGAGTGAGGTTCTTGATAAGTTTGGCATCCCAGTGTTGTTTGCGCTTCCTGTGTTGTTTGAGGGGGTGCTCTCGAGGGGGGAAGCGGGACGGTCGTCCTGGATGTGAATGATTTCTGTTTTGGCTTGGTTGAGGCAGAGAGATAGTTGTGATAGCAGTTGAGATAAATTTGAACTGAGTTTGTTCCATCTTTCCATGGTGAGTTCAATGGATTTGGTGATGGGGAGGAGAATTTGAATGTCGTCTGCATAAACGAAGTAGGTGAGGTTGGCATCAGAGAGGTATTTGCATAGTGGGAGGAGGTAGATGTTGAAGAGGGTCGAGGATAGTGAAGAACCTTGAGGGACGCCATGGGTGAGGGGCACTTGGGAGGATTCAGAAGAGTTTGTCTTGACAATGAAGGATCTGTTAGAGAGGTATGATTTGAACCAGTTGAGTGTAGTGTCTTGCAGACCGATCTCTTTAAGTCTAGTGAGGAGAGTTCTGTGGTTGATGGTGTCAAATGCGGCTGATATATCGAGGAGGATCAGTAGAAATGTCTTGCCACTGTCTCGGCCTCTGAGGATGGTGTCGGTGAGGGAGAGGAGGAGAGTTTCTGTGCTGTAGAGTTTTCTGAAGCCGTGCTGTGTTGGATGGAGAAGATTGTGGGCGTCGAGGTGGTCTGTGAGTTGATTGTTGACAGTTTTCTCGATGATTTTTGCTAGGAATGGGAGGTTGGAGACTGGTCTGTAGTTTGCAGGATCAGATTTGTCGAGTTGCGGTTTTTTTATGATTGGTTTGATGATGGCGTTTTTGAGTTTGTCTGGGAAGATTCCTTGTTCGAGGGATAGGTTGGTGATTTGGGTTATAGGTTTGGCAATAATCTCTCTGATGAGTTTTAGGGTTTTGATGGGGATGGAGTCTACGGGGTGGGATGCTGGTTTGGTTTTTTTGATGAAGGGTTCAATTTCTGTAGATGCAACAGGAGTGAATTGGGTCCAAATGTGGATGGGTGGAGGGATATTTGTTGAGTCGTTGTGGGAATGGGGAATCTTGGCAATGATGTTGTCGACTTTGTCCTTGAAGAATTGAGCTAGTTTGTCACTGGAGATGTTGTTGGAGTTTGGCATTGTGTCATTCTGGATTGGGTTGGTGAGTTCTTTGACGTATGAGAAGAGGGTCCTCGGGTTGAATTGGTATTCATGAATTCTGGATGTGTAGAAATTGCGCTTTGCTGTGTTGAGGTCAGCTGTATATTTGTGTAGAAGTGTTCTATATTTGTCTTTCAGGTTTGGTGTAGGTGTTCGTCTCCATTGTTTTTCGGTTTGTCTGAGCGTTCGTTTGGATGTTTTCAGTTCGGGGGTGTACCAAGGAGCATTTTGTTTAGTAGATGATCTGATTTCCTTTTTTATTGTGGGGCATAATGTGTTGGCTATGTCAGCGTTGATGGAGATCCAGGAGTCTGTAGCTGAGTTGGCATCATGTAGGTTGATTGTTTTTAGTGCTTCCGGGAGTAGCTCTGCTAGGTCTTCACTGGAGCAAGGTTTGGTGTATTCAATGAAGCAGGAGTCTGCTTTTGCTGTGTTCGATTGATGTTGGAGCTTGGCTTGAATGAGGTAGTGGTCGGACCATGGAGTTGGAGTAGTAGTGGGTGATTCAGTTGCAGATATTTTATTGTTAATGAAAATTAAATCAAGGGTGTGCCCAGATTTCTGAGTGGGGGTGGTAATGATTTGGGAGAATGATTTGGGAGAATGATTTGGGAGAATGATTTGGGAGAATCCGAGAGCTGTCATGGAAGATAGGAGGAGTTCGCAGGTGGGAGTTGTTGGTTGGGTGTCAATATGGAGATTGAAGTCTCCTAGTATGATGGCTGGTTCTTGTAGGTTGATGTGTGATGTGATGGCTTCGATCAGGGGGGAGAGGTTGTGTTGTAGGCAGCCGGGAGGAGCATAGAGGAGGAGTATTTGTAGATGTTTTGATTTAAATAGGTTAGTCTCGAAAGGAGGGGGTAGGTTTAGGGGGAAAGAGGAGAATTTAAGTTTTTTGTGGGCTAGGAATAGTAGTCCACCTCCCTTTCTTTTGCTCCTAGGTATGGAGAATATGTTGTATGTGTTTCTGGGCAGTTGATTGAGTAGGACTGTGTCAGTGTGTTTGAGCCATGATTCAGTTATGCAGAATATGTCTGGGTGGTAGTCTGAGAGCAGGTCATGAATGATTGGGATTTTTTTGGTGATAGACTGTGCATTGATGAGTAGTAGAGTGATGAGTGTGAGGGTATTAAAGTATATTTTAGGGTTAGTTTGGATTTTGGTGAGACGTCTAGTGGATGGAGTGAATTTGGGAGGGTGGTATTGGTTGTAGTGGTGAGGAAGTTTGGGAATGCATTGTGTTAGATCCATAGCGTGTGTTTTTGTTGTGCGAGAGAGCCTGTTTGGTTGCTGCGTGACTGTATAATGTTGTGTGGAGAGTTTTGTTAGTATAGCGATGCATAGAAGATTTTAATAGATAGGGTGAAGGGTGGATGGAGGAGGGTGGGTCGGGAGTTTAGGGTGGTGGGGGGTTTCAGGGGAGGTCAAAGAGGATTGAGTCACTTAATGAGGTTGTAGTCACTTAATGAGGTTGTAGAACATAAAGGGAGTGCACAACGGGAGTGCACGAAGGAGCGCACAAAGGAGCAGGCTCCTTTGTCGTGCTCCTTCGGCGCGCGACGCTAGGCGCGCGGCGCTTGGGTGTCTCACAATTTAAATTTAATGTCTAATCAGGGCGGTCCCCTGATTGGCTGTGCGTGCTCAGCGTTCCCCTCGGAGGCGGAGGAAGGGCCGGAGGATGTCGTCGGCGTCTGCGGCTCAGGGAAGACGGCAGGGGCTGCCTCGTGGTCGGGGTCGGAGGCGGCCGTGGGTAGGCCGTGGGTAGGTGCCCTAAATATACCTAATGGTAAGCCCTAAATATACCTAATGGTAAAAAAAAAAAACAAACAAACAGAATACTGAATATATATTTAAACTGTTAGGGATTTTATTCCTAAGGACCTTTGTTTTCAGTTCTTATTGTATTTTTCCTGGTAATTTCAATCTTAATACAAAATAAATCAGTGGGAAAACGACTTTGTTATAACACACAGGAATAAATCAGTGGAAAAGTCATTTTTCCACAGATTTATTTTGTATTAAGATTGAAATTACCAGGAAAAATACAATAAGAACTGAAAACAAAGGTCCCTATTTATTGCACAATTTCAAAAAAAAAGTTAGGATTTACAAATTTCATTTACCGTATTTTTCGGACTATAAGGCGCACATAACAACCTACGATTTTCTCAGAAATCGGAAGTGCGCCTTATAATCCGGTGCGCCTTATATATGAATTCTTCTGCTGCCACTCCTTTTATATTGTCTTTTTTTCTGTTTCTTTTCTCTCCATCTTCTTCCCTCAAACACACAGGTTCTCATTCTCACATGCATTTCTCTCTCTCACACACACACACTGGCTCTCACTGTCACATGCTGTGTCTCATACAATCATTCATACACTCAGTCTCTCACTCCCACATGCTGTGTTGCTCAAGCACAGGCTCTCACTCACCTCTAGGCCTCCTCTTTGCGGGTTGCCGCAGGATGGGCTCTGCAGTGGCCCTGCTACCGGGCCTCTTCTTCTTCTCGGGCCGCTGCGACTTGAGATTCGCGGTGGTCCGTAAACGTAAGTGCTGCTCCACTTCTGCACGCACTGATGCTTCCCCTCCTTCCTGCCCACGCGGCTCCGGCAACGTTTACTTCCGGGGACGCACAGGCAGGAAGGAGGAGGAGCATCAGCGCGTTTAAACGCGATCTTTTTCTTGGCCTTGCCGATCTGCCTGCGCTGCGCCTTATAATCCGGTGCGCCTTATATATGAACCTGGACGCCTTAGCAGGCGCTCATTGATAATGCGCCTTATAATCCGGTGCGCCTTATAGTCCGAAAAATACGGTATTTCATTTAATTTTCATATCTTATATTTCTGTAACGCATTGTCAAAATTACAGTTGCCAAACCCTATCACATCACAAAAATGATCAAAGTATAATACCTACATGATCAAGGTACAAAACCAAAATTCAATAACCATACACAAAAATTTCAAAGAAAATTTAAATAGTTAAGTCTAATAGACCCATTGGTCCAAATTACCAAGGCCAAAAGAACCCTAAACATATAAAATCAATAAAATAAAAAGACATGAAAATCAATGGGCAAATAGTGAAAGGTGAAGGTGATGGTGCTGAGAAATCCAACAAAAAAAAAAATCCTAGAGCAATTAACTAAAACAAAGATTTACCAACAAATCAACCACAGAGGAAACAAAAAATAACAAACATTTCCAAGGATACATATTCATGGGGAAACAAGTTTGCAGGGGGATGTGCAAATAGACAGTAGCCAGGGTTGAAGCCTTGACAATTGGTGCTATTACTGTTAATTTTCAAGCTTTTGCTAATTTAACTGCCTTTTATCATGTAGCAAATACATGTGTGTGTCTTTCTCTATGAACCAGTGCTGAAACTGAATTAACAACCACATAGTTATTGCTATATAGGTAAAGCAGATGGTTATGGATTGGCTTAAAAAAGGGATATATATATATATATATATATATATATATAGTTAGATAGATAGATATATCTATATTACATCAGAAATGCCCTAAAATACCATATACAATAAATAGCACAAGCCAAAACAAGACATACTGATGAGTATTTTCCCCATAGACACAGCATGGGAGAAATTCCTTATTATCTTTGATCCTAAGTATAAAACAGTGGCCATTAGGCTGCACTACCTGCTTTAAGAACAAGTGAATGGCTACATCACCCCTCACATGTCCATACGAATGTAGTCACTAAAAATTGTGAAAGAGAGCAAATGTTGCTGCATGGGAGAAGGGTTTTGGCATTTGCAGGATGGTGCTCACTCTCGATGGAGTATTATCATCTGCCTCTATGTCAGTGAATAACTTTTCTCAAAAATTCTAGAGCTAAAAGCTGAAAATTACTGTCTATTTAATATCACTACTGGCAAATAAAGGGCCTGAACTGTGTGCTCGGTCGTGAAAGCTGGTCAGGCTTGGATGTGTTGCACAAGTGCGGGAAGATGGTTATCATCACATGGTGGCTGCTCCTGCCAGCTACAGAGTGACCCTGTGGATGTGCGTCAGAGGTACCCCCTCCAGCCCTCAGGCTAGTGAATGTTGCCAGCTGGTTCCATTTCTTTTTCTGGACAGGCTGATCTAGTCCCGGTTTTACCTTGGGGCACAGCTGGACCAGTAGTCCTGCATTTCGTAGGGAAATCAACGAGGAAATTGGAACTAAAAGGCCCTGCATGCAATAGCATAAAACTAGAACTGACTCAATCTGTCCTTAAAAAACTGGAACAAATTGGCACCCCTACTACTGCCACCCCCAGGAGCGCTGTTGGAGAATGGGTGTTTGTTTGTGTGTGTGTGTGTGTGTGGTGTGTGTTTGCGTGTGTGCGGGGGGGGGGGGGGGGGGGATCAAAGATGAAAAGAGAAAAAAGTGAGAAAAAGCAAAAAGAATTGGGAGACAGTTGCACATTGCTACTGTCTGTAGCACATTGCTCATTTTTTACACTATTAATTTTTAAAGCACAGAACATTTTTGTTAAAAAGTTTTAAAAGCCTTAAAAAAGGGCAGGTGATTAATAGGGTTATTTTCTAAAGCTTTATCGCGTGCGTTAGGGCCCTAACGTACGCGATAAGGCCATATCGCATGCGAAAAGGGCCTTTTAGCATGCAATATGATGCAAATTAGGGGGAGGGGAGGAGTCGGCAGCGGCTTTGCTGCCGGCGATAATGTTACTATCATTATCGTCGGCAGTAGCGTGCCGAATAGCGAAATTGCACCACTGTGGTGCGAAGGCTGCGGGCTTTCGCAGGCCCGCCCCCCCGTTTTCGGAGGATTCATCATTCTGCGAAGAATGATGAATCCTGGCCTAAGAATGCCTTCCATCCTGTTTTGTCTAGGTTAAGTTGAACAGTGCTATGATACCCAATTCACTTAATAGGCCTGTAATTAATAATATGATTGAATTTCAGGATGTCCTCTGTTTTTTTTGTTTGTTTGTTTGTTTGTTTTGCTATTTCTGAAATTATGGACCGAGTTTTGGCTTCTTTATTTCTTTTCTTGTTGTCTAACTGCATCCACATATCTGTCTCTAATTTTCCATTAATCCATTTATGTATAGCTCTCTCATACCTGTCCCCCTATCTATGTGTCTCTTTCTTCATATAAAAACCTTCCTCTCTCCATTTGCTAAAACATGGAAGACTACTGCAGGTTTCCTCAGGCAAGCACAGGCAGCCATGGGCCGCTCTGCTGCTTACAATGGAGTGGACTGTGCCTGACACTGGCTCACCCCTGGGCACTTGATTTGATACCATCATCATCATCTTTGTCATCTTTTATTTATTTCATGCGTTTCCAGCTAAGAGTTCAAAGCATGTACAACAGGCTAAAGTTTACAGTCACAGTGTAAAATTTACATTTCATGGTGTTTAAGAATACCAGGTAGCGGGTAATGGTGTACAATTCTGGTCGCCGCATCTCAAAAAAGATATAATTGCGATGGAGAAGGTACAGAGAAGGACTACCAAAATGATAAAGGGAATGGAACAACTCCCCTATGAGGAAAGACTAAAGAGGTTAGGACTTTTCAGCTTGGAGAAGAGACGACTGAGGGGGGATATGATAGAGGTGTTTAAAATCATGAGAGGTCTAGAACGGGTAGATGTGAATCGGTTATTTACTCTTTCGGATAGTAGAAAGACTAGGGGGCACTCCATGAAGTTAGCATGGGTCACATTTAAAACTAATCGGAGAAAGTTCTTTTTTACTCAACGCACAATTAAACTCTGGAATTTGTTGCCAGAGAATGTGGTTCGTGCAGTTAGTATAGCTGTGTTTAAAAAAGAATTGGATAAGTTCTTGGAGGAGAAGTCCATTACCTGCTATTAAGTTCACTTAGAGAATAGTCACTGCCATTAGCAATGGTTACATGGAATAGACATAGTTTTTGGGTACTTGCCAGGTTCTTGTGGCCTGGATTGGCCACTGTTGGAAACAGGATGCTGGGTTGATGGACCCTTGGTCTGACCCAGTATGGCATTTTCTTATGTTCTTATGTTCTTATGTACATTGGCAGATTTCTGGTATAAACTCAGGTGAGCAGCTCATATTTACAATTGTATTCTGCAAATATAGAATACTTGGGTAAAATCAAGGGAGCATCAGGATGCATGACAAGTATGGTAGCTGGGTAATGCGTAGTGGTAGCAGACTTTATAATTTAGTTAGGAAAGGATCCACAGTTTCTAGTCTTTAACCCCTTCCTTTCTGGAGTGACAACCCTCCCACTTTTGGTAGCTGAAGTATAACAATATATGGTTTCAGATGTCTCCAATTGGGGTACCTTGATGTTAACAAATGGGGTGGCTAAGAGGAAAATAGTACTAAATACCCTCTTTTCCACTGGGGCCCTTTACCAGGACTAAGGGGAATGATACCCACCCGAAAGGTCCCTCGAAGATAGAGAGGAAAGGCAGAGTTTTAATATAAAGTAGTTAAATGGAATCATCAGTATAAATTAATTAAAATTTATTGTGTCAAAGTTTAATAATAACATATTTTTTCACATAAAACACTAATAAGTTAGCCAGCTAGAATTTAGCATTCCGGTGGCATAACTGACAGGAGTTGAGTTAGCCGGCCAACGTACCCAGCTCCAGTTAACTGGCTGTCTGGTTGGGTCAAAGAGCTTGTCCTAAAGTTAAATGGATTAAGTTAGCCATCTAACTTTAAGATAGCAGGCTATATTCACCTCAGCGAGGACAAGGAGCAGCTTCACCGCAGCAGCGATGAGGAGCAGTGAGGCCGCGGTGGCACTTGCTTGGCTGCCTCTACCACAGGCCGAGGGAGCACCGGAACGGGGGTAAGGATGCCCCCTCCCTCCCCCAAATGATGAGGGAGACACCAGTGCTCACAAGGCTGGGTCCTCCTACTGCCTGCCCACCGATGGAAGCCCTTCTCTGCAGCGGAGACGAGGAGCAGCGCAGCCACCGCAGCACTTGCCTGGATGCCTCCACCATGGGCCAAGGGAGCACTGGAATGGAGGTAAGGACAACCCTCTCCCTCGCCTGAATGACAAGGGAGAAACTGGTGCCCATAAGGTTGGGCCTTCCCACTGCCTGCCCACTGACAGAAGCCCTTCACCGTGGTGGCAATGCCGAAGGTGCTTGTACCCTTGGTGTGTGCACGAAGGAGCACAACAAAGGAGCTTGCCCCTTTGTGTGCCCCTTCATGTGGACCTGACATGCAACCCCAAAGTGATTACTCATTACATCCAGGTCATCATTAATACTATCATGGATCAGATGTGCTTCATCGAGCCTATGCTAGGATGGGGTCTTTATGGAGAACTAGGGAGTGTCCCAAGAATGAAGCAAAGAAGGAACACAAATCTGGTCTACCCTACGATAAGTAACAATACTGCATCTATATCTTCCTGCTTAATGTTTACTCTGCTCCTATTAAATGTTCAGTCTCTGTCAAAAAAAAAATCCCCCTCATTAATGACCTCCTAGAGGATTTAAATCCCGCTATTTTTTGCATAGCGGAAACCTGGATGAATGACAAAGATGATTTACTCTTAAATCAAATTTCTAATCCTAGCTATGATATATTTCATTATCCTAGACCTAAACAAAAAGTTGGGGGCTTATAATAATCAGAAAAAATGTACTTAAGCTAATACCTTACATAATTGAGATTAAACCTCTCTATGAGGTGGCAATTCTAAAATCTCCTCAACTAAACATAGGTCTGGCCTATTGTCCTTCAGGGAAACTACAAAAAGATTGCTCACCACTTGAATTATTCACTAAGGTATTCCCATATCCAGATTCTACATTAATATTAGGAAACTTTAACCTCCATGTAGCTAAAACACCAAGAACCATACTCTGTGAAACTACTTTAGAGACAATGGAAGCTTTAGATGGTCCCAATTTGTTTCTAAAGCAACTCATAAAGTTGGGCATTTTCTAGACCTAATTTTTATAACTGTCTAATCAACACTTCTCACTTCTCAATATTGCCCTGGTCTGATCACCAGGTCTGATCACAGTTAGTAAAGAAGGAAATAACCTTTCTCAACCCAACCCACAAAAGTATTAAAAATAAACCTTTACCTTCAGCAAAAAGATTAACATGGAGATACTTGCAGAAACAATAGAAAACAAGCTACATGAACTAAATCAAGCTAATGTCTCCTCTGCATTTGACTCCTGGGATAAGATCACCAATGACATAGATGAAAACCTCAGTCCTGTCCAGATGAAAACTATCAGCAAAGAAAGGAATACCGTTAAACATGAGAGGCCCCGGTACAATGATTTTCTAAGACACACTCAACCTTACAAACCTTACAAAATTAGAGAAACAATGGCACCAGTCGTCTGAATCCCTAGGAAAATATAAATCTCTCCTAACAAAATATCGCACACTAACCAATAAGACAAAAAAAAAAAAAAGATTACTATGCTAAACAGATTCACAGGGTAATATTTAATTCTAAATTGCTCTTTGATGTTGTAAAAAACTTAAATAAGGATCTGCTATCTTGAGAAAATATAACTTCCAAAAGGCCACCTTCAATGAATATGCCACATCTTTTTTAAACAAAATCAATAAGTTGAAAACTCAGTTCCCAATCAGTTCTACTACAAAAGTACCAAAAGATCAACACAACCAGGTTAAGTGATCCATATTCGACAGAAAAAGTAAACTCAAAATAGGTCAAATCATTGCTAAAATTAATCCTGCCATTCACCCATGTGACCCAATTCCTGCCAGTTCCTTGAAACAAGTATGCGGAGTTATCACTTCAACAATTACATCCTTAATTAATCACTTTTTCAAGCAGTAATAAAGCCAATTCAAAAAAATAAAATGGGTAGAATTGACGACTGGGGCAACTATCGTCCAATATCCAACCTGTCATTTCTCTCAAAAGTACTTGTAAATCATCTGGAAGACCAAGATATTCTCTTCCCACATCAATTTGGATTTAGAAAAAAATCAATCAACTGAAACATTATTCCTCTCACTAATGGACTCGTTTTACGAGGGTTTGATGTTGATGATTCTTAGCTTCTAGTACTAATTGACCTAACAGCCACTTTTGACACTGTGGACCACACTCTGTTGTGACAACAGCTAAGCAACATTGGGATCGATGGCTGTGTTCTCAGATGGTTCTCCTCCTTTTTAATAGAACATTTTAAGTCAAATTGGGCAACCACATTTCTGATAGTTTCCATATTGATTCAGGTGTCCCTCAAGTTTGAGCTCTCTCTGCAACACTTTTCAATATCTATATGATCCCACTGTGTAAATTACTAGTGGAATTAGAAATTACCTTCTTCCTGCTGCTGACATACAATTTTAATTTCTGTCCTCCAAACCAATTGAAAATACAGTATTGACACTTTCAACATACATGAAAATAATACAACAGGAACTAACACAACTTAAACTAACATTAAACACCAAAAAGACTGAATTCATTTGGTTAAGCAAAAACACTTCGATAGTAAAACCACGGGCTCTAGACCTGGGCAATTTCCAAATTACTCCATCAAATCAAGTATGGGATTTAGGTATCCAACTTGACGAGAACCTTATGATGAAAAAGCACATCACTAAGGGGCCGATGCAATAAAGTCGCGTAGAAAGCAGGCGCTGAACAGTCAGTGCCCACTCTCTTAACGTGCCCCAGGCGCCCCCAAGGGGGCGCCATGCAATATTTAAATTAGGGGGTCTCGTTAGCAAGGAGGCGCTAGAGTCGCTTGCGTGACCCTAGCGCATCCTTGCTAACACGAACCCAATCGGTTTTCGTGACTGCCGTACGCCGGTCACAAAAACAGATGCCGAGTTTATCAGCATCGGTTTTCCTTACTGGCGGACAGCCATGAAAACTAGTGCTGATAAACTCGGCATCGATTTTTGTGACCAGCATATGGCAGTAAGGAAAATCGACACCGAGTTTATCGGTGTCGGTTTTCCTTACTGGCAGACAGCCACGAAAACAGACTCCGATAAACCCGGCAACGGTTTTCGTGACTACCGTTCGCCAGAAAGGAAAACCGATGCCAAGTTTATCAGCATTGGTTTTCCTTACTGGCGGATGGCCATCACGAATACCAACATTGATAGACTTGGCATCTGTTTCCTTACCTGTGAACAGTAGTCACGAAAATCGACGCCGGGTTTATCGGTGTCGATTTTTGTGGCTGTCTGCCGGTAAGGAAACCGATGCCAATAAACTCGATGTCGATTTTCGTGATGGGTCAGAGTGTCAATTTTTTTTTTTACTTTTGTTTCTTTTATTTTTCATCCTACTTAATATCATAGTAAGTAGGATGAAAAATAAAAGACAGCCTTAATATGATATTAGACTATATACTTAATATGATATTAAGTATCATATTAAGTAAGATGAAAAATATTAAGTAAACCATTGTGATGGTTAGCTAACTTAATGACTCAATGTAAACCGAGTTGATTTGATCTGTATCAAGAAAGTTGGTATATAAAAGCCTTAAATAAATAAATATAGAAAAGTTTTTAAATAAAATAAAATAAAATGACAGTTAAATGTACATCCGAGACGCACATATTTTTTTTTTTTGCATCGGGAGTGAATGCCTAATAGCCTCATTCAAATGCATTTGCATGTGATGAGTGCTATTAGATTCACTCCGTGTTGGACGCACATTGAATATGTGCTAATCCCCTTATTGCATTAGGGGATAGATTAGTGCCTATAAATTAGTTACTGCAGGTTACACCAAGTTGTGAATATTACAAAGATTGAAACCTTTATTAACATTCGAGGACTTTCGAACTGTCTTGCAAACCTAATTTTCTCAAATCTAGACTATGTAACTCTTTATTACTTGGTCTTCTACCATGTCTATTAAAACCATTACAATTATTATAAAATGCCTCAGCAAGACTTTTGTTAGGACCGAGAAAATTTGATCACATTACACCCTCTCTGCACTGGCTGCCAATACAAGCTTGAATACTTTTTAGGTAATTAACTCTAATATTTAAAATCATGAATTCCAGTAATACCGGTATGATAGGAGTGACAATACAACCATACACACCTCAGTGAACACTAAGATCTCAAAATAAAGGACTATTAACTGTTCCCACAATACAGAGCACACACCTGATGCAAGTAAGAGAACATGTGTTTTCCATAGCAGGTCCAAAGCTATGGAACTCCCTACCTGAGACACTACATATAGTTACAGACAGAAAGAGATTTAAATGTGAGCTAAAAACATAGCTATTTAAAAATGCATATAACCTAACTTAAAACACCTGAATGTAGAAAGAAACAATAACAAGAAAGTCAAAAGATACTAACTGAAGCACGAAGAGAAGGAAAGAATTGATACAACGAATAGATAAAATGTGAAATCTGTTATATTATTTTTATTTTATTCTATTTTAACTTTTTTTACTCCTTGACCATGTCTTAAACCTTGAGTCAAATATAGGAAAAATTTGACTGATAGATGTCAATGCCTATTAATGAAAACTACCTGTTACCCATTAGTACTTGTTGATTTATATCTATGAATGTTACTTCTTTAAACTGTTGTGATCAAATGGTATATAAAATAGAGCAACGGTATATAAAATGTCTAAATAAATAAATAGATATGTAATAGTGCGGCTGTACTATTGAATATACCTCCAAAGTTAGCCAGATATATTTATCTGTCTATGGCCTGGATTTATCAAAATGGTGAGAGAGAGAGTGAGAGAGAGAGAGAGTGAGAGACTAGCCATAATTACCTCTCCCTAGATATGTATTTATATCTCTATGGGAGGCCCACCTAGCAACTTTAGGTGAGGTTTAGGTATTAGTGTAGGGGGTTAGGGGCCACTTTGACATTCAAAGAGAGACATACGAACAGAAGTGGTCTCTTGTGCAGATTTGATGAGGAAACTCACTCAAAGATGATGTTTGTGCAAGGTTCTCTCCACCTAGCTTGATGTTACCCAGGTAGAGAGTCCATCAAGCTAGGTTGAGAGCACCTTGCACAAATATCATCTTTGAGTGAGTTTCCTCACTCCGAAGGTCATCAAATCTGCACAAGAGACCACAGTTCTGTTCGTACATCTCACATTAAATGTCAAAGTGGCCCCTAACCCCCTACACTAATATCTAAATCTCACCTCGAAAGTTATTAGGTGGGCCTCCCATAGAGATATAAATACCTATCTAGGGAGAGGGCATTATGGCTAGTCTCTCTCTCTCTCTCTAGAGATGTGAATCGTGTGATCGATCGTCTTAACGATCGATTTCGGCTAGGAGGGGGAGGGAATCGGATCGTCGCCATTTGGGTTTTTTAAATATCGTGAAAATCGTGAAAATCGTGTAAATCGAAAACCGGCACACTAAAACATCCCTAAAACCCACCCCAACCCTTTAAAATAAATCCCCCACCCTCCCGAACCCCTCCCCCCAAATGCCTTAAATTACCTGGGGTCCAGTGGGGGGCAGGGCGGGAAAACCGGCACACTAAAACAACCCTAAAACCCACCCCGACCCTTTAAAATAAATCCCCCACCCTCCCGAACCCCCCCAAAATGCCTTAAATTACCTGGGGTCCAGAGGAAGGGTCCCGGTGTGATCTTTTACTCTCGGACCTCCAGTGCTTGTAGAAATGGCGCCGGCGCTACCTTTGCCTTGTCATATGACAGGTCAAAGGTAGCGCCGGCGCCATTTTGTTTTTTGTCCCCCGAGGTCAGGAGTGTAGGAGATCGCTCCCGGACCCCCGCTGGACCCCCAGGAACTTTTGGCCAGCTTGGGGGGGCCTCCTGACCCCCACAAGACTTGCCAAAAGTCCAGTGGGGGTCCGGGAACGACTTCCTGCATGCGAATCGTTTTTCCGTACGGAAAAACGATTCGCGGCAGGAGATCGCTCCCGGACCCCCCGCTGGACCCCCAGGGACTTTTGGCCAGCTTGGGGGGGCCTCCTGACCCCCACAAGACTTGCCAAAAGTCCAGCGGGGGTCCGGAACGACCTCCTGCAGTCGAATCGTGTTGTCATTTCGGATCATTTTCAAAATGGAATGAGTTAAATTCTGATGAAATTTCATCAGAATCTTATTTTGTTTTGAAACATATTAAAAAAAAAAATTGAAAGTTGCCAGCCAGTCAGGCCTAGGCCCGAAGCTGGGGCCTCGGTAAGGGAGTAGAACGAGACCTAAAGCAGGAGTCCTGGCCTATGCCTGAGCGTGATTCCAATTTCTTGGCTTAGGCCTAGGCCTGAAGCCTGGGCCTCATCTAGACATAAACCGCAATCTGACGAAGGGTCATGGCCTATATCACGTGTGACACCGGGGTCTCAACCTAGGCCCTGGCCATACCTGGGAACTTTCGATTTCCTATCACCCTGGGATCGTCGCGGGGTAGTGGGGTGGAAGGTTTGGGGAAGGGAGAGGGGCTGGTAGCAGTATGTGCAAAGACTTTCTATCTCACCCACTAGCACACTTACTTGTTTACTCACACTCTCTCACACACATATATGCTCATTCTCACACACACTTCTCTTCTTCTTCCACACACATACTCTCACACACACATTTTGGGACTTTCTACCATCATTTCAGGGTTTTTTTTTCAGATTAGGTTTGTTTAATATTTATTTCAGTGTAACCTCTGCTTGTGGTTGGCATAATTACAGGGGGCCATGCTCCAAACTCCACATACTCTCACAAGCTGGAAAGGTGAAATTCCTCCCACTCCTTCAGGGGTTCCAGACAGGACTACCTGGCCCCCAAAGTAGGACCAAAATCTAAACAAGGCAAAAATCTCCTGCTTCCACTAACTTCAAAACCAAAATTGCACTGTCCGCTTTTACACTGCTGCAAGCTGCTTTTATAATCCCAGGAACTGGCTGTTCCAGCAACCTCAAGGGAGGAGCTGTTCAGAATGGTGCCTCCCCTTTCCCTACTGTTACACTCCTATCCTAGTTCAAAAAAGGGTAAGAACTAGGGCCAAATGGTGACTATCCCAAATAGACATCAACATCACCTTGGGAATCATTACCTAATACCCCATCAAATATTCATCAGAAATATCACAATTTTTAACTGACGTTTAATACATTTTAATACATAAGTCCAAAAACACAGACTGTCATATTATAACAATGGATTCACAAAAATGTTTTTATTATATATTGCATTTACCCCACATACCACATAACAATTATTAACTTATTACATATCAACCAACAGTATAATATGTATAATATGGCACTAAATTGGACAACATTAATTCAATCTTATTAACATCCTTTAAACATCCTTTTAACATCCTCAAGTCCCATATCCCCCGGACATGCCACTCCCCAACACCCTTATAAATACCAGTAAATAATCACATTCACACCACATACATACACCATAAAACTGAATAAAAAGAACAAATGCTCCTGTTATAGATATTCTAGATTTTGTTCAATAATATACTCATGATTTGCTTTACCTTGAACATACAGCTTGAAAATTAGATGTTTGATATCATGAGAGAATAATTGCTCATTGATACCTTTGTATTGAAACATCAACTCACAAATATTTATTCACTACTGAAAACAATATAAATAGTGCTCTTGGTATACGCAGCACTGTCCGAATTAGTTAGTAGAGAAAAATCACACGAAGACAATTTCTCATGCTGCTTGAGTATAGCAATGTGTCTTATGTGTTTTTGGACTGTCCGAAAGGGCCAGGAACGGTCGGAGGACTGTTCATCACCAACACTCCACAGTTGGTTCCAGAGGCATGCAGGTCCAGCTGGGGGTCGGGTTGTCTCTCGCCTCCCACGCTACACTTACCCTTGGCGCGGGATCGTGCCAGGGGCCCAAGAGCACACTCCCTCTAAGGGGGAACGCTCTCCTAGCACTCCCCGGTAACAGTCCTAAATTCAGCCAGATAAATGTATCCAGTTAACTATAAAAGCTGAGTATATTCAGCAGCATGGCCATACCACTGAAAATCTTTGGCTAAGTCAACCAGATAAGTTTAGCCAGCTAACTTGCTCAGTTAGACAGCGGCTGAATATTTGGCCTCTAAGTATATTTTTTAACTGTGTTAAGTGGAATGAAATATTTTGACTTAACTTCTCTTGACATATTGAATTTCAGCCACTAGATGGCACACAAGGAACACCAGACAATACTTTTCTTTTTTTTAATGTGAATTTGAACGGGTAGTAACAGAGAGTTTAATTTTAGCTGGACATGTCAGGAATTGAGTTTCGGTGCAATTAAACACTGGTGTTGTACAAACCGAAAGGATTTCCTCTGAAAATTCATTCTTATTCATTTGTGCACATCAATTTATACTGAACAGTGAACAGTACAAAACAGAAACTGGCATGTAAAAATCCTCCCTGTCACGTCAGTAAAACCCAGAGGCATCTCTCAGGAGATCAGCATGCCAGCATGGGGAGAGAAAAAAAAGATAAAGCAGCTCTGGGAAGGAAATATTTAGAGATGGAAAATCAAGCGATGTTCTGTGCTTGTGCACATTCTGTTAATCTTTTCACCCCATAAACTTGCGGTGTTACATTTTGTCCTATGTCATCCTGTCCTGAGTATCAAGAAGAAAGTCCAGTAGGGGAAGAACCTATTTTGGAACATCTTCAGTCTGCTCCGTCTTTCATTTACAGAGCATTAGATGTAGTTCCAGGGGTGATCCAGGAAACTATAGACGGGTGGGAAGCTGATGTTGGAGGCCAGAAAAAAATTGGTAGAAGCTGTTCTTTAAAAAAAAAAAAAAAAATAGCCATTGAGGTAAGAAGCATAGCTTTCTGGGGAAGAGACTGCATGGTTTTAGCAAATTGAAGTCTTGTCTGACAAATCTATTAGATTTTTGTAAAGGTGTAAATAAATACGTAGATAAAGATGAGTTGGTGGTTGATAGAGACAATAACTTTCAAACCAGCACATGGGCACACATTTGCATGCACATGTCGGCCCGCTCCCAGGAGCGCGGCCATTTTATAACATTCATAGACATATTTGCACATTCAAAAATAACCTGGCCACGTGCATGTGTGTCAAATTTTAAGTGGGTGCGTGCAAATCCCGTTTCTACCGTGTAAATCGGAGGATTTGAAAAGAGGTGTTTTCCGCCATTCCCAGTTTTACCAGTTTGTCTCCAGTTCACCCAGTTAAGAGATAGGTCCCACAACCCCCCCTGGTTTCATAGCCTTCCCCCCCCCCCCCCCCCTAATTAGTCCCGACCCTTAAAACCCTGCAGATCTGCCTCGTTTTCTTTAATATTTAAATTACACAGTATCCATAGTAGAGGTAACGTTAAGCGGCAGGGGGCATTGGTGCACTGCCAGGCTGCATAAGTATTTACACGCACATCTCAGGTTCACGCCCTGAAATGCCCATGCCCTGCCCAGACCACGCCCACACCCTGCCCCTTTTTGAATACCTTTGAGATGTGCGTGCTGTGGCATTTACACGCATATCTGGGTGTTTTTAAAAAAACAGTCAGAGTGCGCAAGCCTGACTTATTCGCACCCCCCCCCCCCAATTGATGAGTGTGCTGCACTTTTAAAATTCACCTCATAGTGTATTTAGATTTGACAAACTCCTCCATGAGAGATTCCTCAGGAAATTCAAAATTTTGGAATAGTTAGCAGTGTCCTGTTGTGGACTGCGAACTAGTTAAAAGACAGGAAACAGAGGGTAGGACTAAATGGTCAGTTTTCCAGATGGAGAAAGGTCATTAGTGGAGTGCCACAGGGATCAGGACTGGGACTTGTGTTGTTTAATAGGGGTGTGCATTCGTTTGCAACGTATTGGCAATCGGCAACGTATATGCCATATTCGTTGTATTCGTGGGGGTCACGAAACGTATGGTGAACCCCCACGAATATAACATATCACTAACGAATAAACCCCCACCCTCCTGAACCCCCCCCCCCCAAGACTTGCCAAAAGTCCCTGGTGGTCCAGCGGGGGGTCCTGGAGCGATTTCTTGCACTCGGGCCGTCGGCTGCCGGTATTCAAATGGCGCCGATAGCCCCTGTGACATAGTAAGGGCAAAAGCTATCGGCGCCATTTTGAATACCGGCAGCTGACGGCACGAGTGCAGGAGATCGCTCCAGGACCCCTGCTGGACCACTAGGGACTTTTGGCAAGTCTTAGGGAGGTCAGGAGTCATAGGGGCTACCGGTGCCATTGGTCGGCCCCTATCACATAGCAAGGGCAAAGGCTATCGGCGCCATTTTGAATACTGGCAGCTGACGGCCCAAGTGCAGGAGATCGCTCCAGGACCCCCGCTGGACCACCAGAGACTTTTGGCAAGTCTTTGGGGGGGGGGGGGGTCAGGAGGGTGGGGGGTTGTAGTAAATTAAATTTAAAGGGTTGGGATGGGGTTTTTTGGGAAACGAATACATATGTAACTAATGAACGGATCGGGGTTCCCCCGAGAACGGATGCAACAGATTTAGGTCCCGACGAATACGAATACTGAATGGGACGAATCCGTCCCTGCTGCACATCCCTACTGTTTAACATATTCATCTGGAAAAGGGACAGACGAGTGAGGCGATCAGATTTGCAGATGACACAAAATTATTCAAAGATGTTAAAACAGAAGGAACTTCTGAGACTAGGGGACTGGGCAGCTGAATGGCAGTTAAAATTTAGGTTGAAAAGTGCAAAGTGATGCACATAGGGAAAAATAAGAAACATCATACTGGATCAGACCAAAGGTCCATCAAGCCCAGCATACTGTTTCCAACATTGGCCAATTCAAGTCTACATGTCTAATAATGGTTTATGGCTTTTTCCTGCAGGAACTTGTCTAATCCCTTTTTAAAACCAGCTATGCTAACTGCTTTCACCACATCCTCTGGCTATAAATTCCACAACTTAATTGGGCACTGAATGAAAAAAATGCTTTCTTCAATTTGTTTCAAATGTGCTATTAGTTTCCACCCCACTCAAGATTTTAGAGATCCCTTATCATATCTCCTCTCAGCCTTCTCTGCAAGCTGAAGAGCCCTAAATTGTTTAGCCTCTCCTTACGAGAAAGCCATATCATTCCCTTTATCAAACCGGTTGTCCTTCTCTGTAGAAACATAGAAAAGTGATGGCAGAAAAAGATCATAAGACCTATTTAGACAGCCCACCCATACCAGCTCCTCAGCTTCACAATCCCTGCTACTCCCTCAGAGGTCCTCTGTGTTTATCCCATGCTTTTCTTGAATTCAGATACTGTCCTTGTCTCTACCACCTCCACTGGGAGACTGCTTCATGAATCACTATAAAGAAATATTTCCTTAAATTACTGCTGAGTCTATCCCTTTTCATCCCATCCCAGGATGCCTCATTCTCGAGCCTCCTTTCCATAGAAAGAGGCCACTTCCTGTGCATGGAAACTTTGGATATATTTAAATGTCTCTATTATACCCTGTCTTTCCTTCTGGGTAGATCTTTATGTCTGTCCCAATGTGCTTTACAATGAAGATCACTGGCCATTATAGTAGTCATCTTCTGGACTGTTTCTAACTGGCTTACATCCTCTTGAAGGTGCAGTCTCCAGAACTGAACACAGTATTCCAAATGAGGTCTCACCATTGATTTATACAGTGCCAGTATCAAATTGTTTTTTTCTCTTGTCATTTTCTCTCCCTATGTAGCCAAGCATTCTTCTGGCTTTTCTCGTGGCCTTTTCCACTTGTTTGGCCACCTTATGATCATCAGATACGATCATTCCTAGATTTCACTCTTCTTTCATGCTTAGAAGAATTTCACTTCCTATACTTTCTTGGGTTTTTGCAGCCTAAATGCATGACTCTGTATTGTTTGCATTAAATCTTATCTGCCAGATTGTGGAGCATTCCTTGAGCTTCGCTAGATCCCTCCTTATGTTTCCCACAACTTCATGGCTGTCAACCCTGTTGTTGATTTTGGCATCATCTGCAAAAAGACAAACCTTTCCTGACAATCCTTCTGCAATGTTGTTTACAAAAATGTTGAAAAGAACCTGTGGCACACCAAGGATCAATCCTTGGATCCTTCAATCCTTGACGTGAACTCCGTTTAGCACTACCTTGTGTCAACTAATAATGGAACCAATTTCTAACCCAGTCAGTCACTTTAAGGTCCATACTAAGGTGCTCAGTTTAAATTAATTTATTTAAATTACTTATGCACCTTTTCTAATTCTGGTTACCCCATTTTTTGAGATGGGACGACCAGATCTGCACACAGTACGCAAGGTGTGGTTGCACCATGGATCTATATAGCAGAAGTATGATATCCTGCATTTTATTTCCAACCCTTTCCAAATAATACCTCACATTCTATTTGCATTTATGACTGCTGTCATGTAACCAGCCAAAGATTTCAAAGTTTTGTCCACAACGTTTGAGTTCCTATAGTCTGCTTTATTTTTCTTTATGTGCATCACCTTGCACTTGTCCACATTAAGTTTCATCTGCCAGGTGCCCAGTCCCCCAGTCTTGCAAAGTCCTCTTGCAGTTTTTCACAATCAGCTCATCATCTAACAATTTTGAATAATTATGTGTCATTTGCGAATTTGATCACCTCATTCATCACTCTATTTTCCAGATCATTTATAAATATATTATAATGTACCAGATCCCAGTACAGATCACTCGGGCACACCACTATTTGTCTATTTCTATTAAGAGAAATTACCATTCAGTCTTACTCTCTGTTTCCTATCCTTTAGCCACTTATCAACCCACAGCAAGACTTTGCCTCCAATTCCATGAAATGTTATTTTCCAAATGCCTTCTGATAAGCCAGAAATATTATATCAACTGATTTACTCTTGTTTGTTAACCCTTTCAAAACAATCTAACAGATTGGAAAGGCAGGATTTCCCTTTGCTAAATCCATGTTGGGTCTGCCCCATTAGTCTGTATCTAACCAGATGGCCAGTAATTTTGTTCTTCAAAATCGTTTCTACCGTTTTTCCTGGTACTGATATCAGGACTCACTGATCCGTAGTTTCCTGGATCACCCCTGAACCTCTTTTAAAAAATGGGCATTATGTTAGCCACACTCCAGTCCTCAGGTACTGTCAATAAGATGTTAGAGATTGCTAGTAAAAAGTCTGCAATGTCCTTGTTTAGTTCTTTCTGAACTTTGGGGTGTGTACTTCTAGTCCCGATGATTTGTTTAATTTATAGAGGAGCTCTACAACATGTTCCTGGTTCCCTGTGATTTGATTCAGTTCCTTTCGGTCAGTAACCTGAAAGAATGTTTCTGGGATAGGAACTCCCCAGCAGAAGCTTTCAGTTACATGAAACACCCCCCCCCCCAAAAAAAAAAAAAGCAAAGGGTATTGGAGGTCTTATATTAAACTGAATGGCACTTTATCTTGCTCAGCAAGGAACCTTATGCCACAATTATCTTTCATTTACCCTTTGTAAATGAAAGATAATTGTGGCATATGGCTCCTTGTTGACCAAGACAAATTGGAATTCACGTTAACAAAAGGCATCTGATACCATTTGGTGTTTCCTTCATTTAACTTACAGTTGCTGCTAGGCAAATACATAAATAGTGTCCTTCATATTTTTGTATATTGATTTTGTATTTTTGTATTAGTTGCCTCATCAGCATTACCGATTAATAAAATTATCGATAAGAGACCTCCAGGACACCGCCCCTGCGGCAGCTGCTCTGTCTGTTCAGGTAATATGAAAGTTAAGAGCCTACTAATTCCAGGAACGAATAGAGAATTTAAATTAAGGTCATTCACCAATTGTAAAACCAAAGGGGTAGTTTATCTGGTAATCTGTACTTGTAATAAAGCTTATGTTGGAAAAATCATAAGACAATTTAACAAACAGATTATAGAACATAAGAGTAGTATCAAAAGAAGAATAGAGTCCAAACCATTAGTTCAACACACAATACAGATGAACCATAATTTTAATGATTATAAATTTTGTGTACTTCAACAGGTGGTTCCACATTGGCGTGGTGGTGATATAGACAATCTATTATTACAACTAGAACAGAAATTCATTTTGAATTTAACACTATGGAACCCAATGGTTGAAATTTAGAGGTTGATTATTCTGTGTTTTTATAATTGGTGCACACAGTAACATTTTATATGATTTTACCTGCATATTTAGTTAATTTTATTTTTTATCCTAATCGTCTGTGTGGCTTTTAATTTTTATGTGCTCTTTATCTATGATTTTATTTCATTGGCTTGTTTATTTATTTCACTCACCAGTGTTTATTCATATTGCTAAATAATGGTCTGTTAATTTTATGTTCTTCGCCTGGGAGGGAGGAGCTAACAAAGGAAAAAAAGCCCTTTAAAGCAGGGCTGCTCTCCGCGGCGCCGCGCACCAGGCGTCGTGCGCACAAAGGAGCGCAACCTAAGGGGCCCTAAGTATGGCCCCTTCGTGTGTCCACTTCGGGCCATACTTAGGGCCTACTCTCTTTTGCCCCCACTGCCCCATCCCTCTATTCCAGCTCTGTGCCCTATCGCCGCACCCTGACCCTCTCCCCCTCGAACTACCCTCCACCTCTCCCACCCCAGACCTCATCCCCCTAGAGACAGATACTTTCTGTCCCCCCATAACTAGCTTTGATAGCTCACCCAGCTACTATCGCCCCCTCCTTTCCTATTACTCCTCCCCCCACATACTGACAGGGCTCCCCCCCCCTGAAATGTGCCGTCTGACCATCCCTATTCTGCCACACACCTACCGACCCAAAACCAATACTACTAGCACTCACCCCTTTACCTCTCACAGATTGCTAGTGCCCATCATGATTACGCCCCTCACTCAATTTCTAGGCCTAGCCTCCCTAGTCATATCTCTATTCAACGCTCAATCCATCCTTAAAAATCATCCCATTCTCCACGACCTACTTACTGACACCAAACCTGACATATGTGCCATTATGGAATCATGGTTAAAAGACACAGATCATGTATTTATCAATCAGCTCCCCTTACAGACCTACGATATCTTTCTATTCCACGTCTCAAGAAAAGAGGGGGAGGTTTACTCCTAGCCACCAGAAAACACCTCAACCTCAAGCACCACCCCTCACGTCCACCCCCCAGACTAGAAATCGGTCTATTTAAATCTAAGGCCCTGCAGATCTGTCTCATTTATGCCCCCCCCCCAGGCCTGCTTGAACAAGACCCATCCCCCATCATAGAATACATAACAAACAACATTAAACTGGACACCCCAGCACTCATTCTCGGAGACTTCAACCTCCATGTGGACAGCAGCCCTATCACACCAGCCTGTGAAACCTTATTGATCACCCTCCAGGCATTAGGCTTCAAACAGCTTATCACCTCTCCCACTCATAAAACCGGTCACACCCTCGACCTCCTCTTTATCAACGATCACATCACTTCACATAGCACCCCTACTACCACCCCCATCCCCTGGTCCGATCATTTCATTATTAATGCCCACCTTTCTACCAACACCCCAACCACAAGCTCACACTCACAAAATACGGCCTTTGCCTCCAGTAAGACCATCGCCTTCCATAAACACTGTTCATCGGAAGATATTACCCTTGCTTTCGACAAAGCAGATAAGAATCTGGACCTTACCAGTCCAGATACAGCCTTGCTGTATCTGGACTGGTAAGGTCCTGGAACAATATCAATACCAAGATAGCTGAGGATATCTGTCCCATCATACACAAAAAAATACCACTATCGACTACAGACAAAAAGCCATGGTACACTAATGAACTCAAAATGATCAAGCAGGACCTTAGATCGAAAGAGCGCACCTGGCACAAACAAACTTCTCCCACACACAAATCAATATACAAGACACTTTATATAATTACCGTCAAGCCACCATCCAAGCCAAAAAAGACTTCTACGCGGCCAAAATCCACAACTACCAATTCAACTCAAATGCTCTCTTCTCATATGTTGCTGAGCTCACTATGCCCCCACTACCCAACTCCCAAGAAGAAAACTCTGTAAGAGACCTAGGTGTTGTATTAGATGAACGCCTTAATTTTCAACCCCATATCAAATCTCTACTAAAAGGAGGTTTCTATAAACTCCACATCCTCAAAAAACTTAAACCCCTCCTCCACGCTCAGGACTTCCGTCTAGTTTTGCAGTCTACCATTCTATCCAAATTGGATTAATGCAACTCCCTTCTCCTAGGCCTCCCTTACTCTACAATTAAACCACTACAAATCCTGCAGAACTCCATGGCTAGAATCATCACTGACACACGCAAAAGAGAACACATCTCCCCAGCATTAAAAGATCTGCACTGGCTTCCCATCCCTTGCCGGATAAAATACAAAACCCTCACCATTCTTCATAATGCGTTCTACAAAAACAATCCTGCATGGCTCAAGGAAATGCCGCGCTTCCGTGCCTCTAATCATCCATCCAGAGCCACCCTTGCAGGCACTCTACACATTCCACCCCTCAAAACTGCACACCTCTCCCTTACCAGAGAAAGAGCATTTACCATAGCTGGCCCTACACTATGGAATTCACTCCCCATGTCTCTCCGCCTTGAACCCTCCTTACCCCACTTCAAAAAAGGCATCAAAACCTGGCTTTTCTTACAGGCCTACCCTGATGCCAATCAAACCTAAACCCCTTTATTGCTTCCAGCCCTGGTACCCTCTAATAATGATGCATCTTAAGGAAACGTTGACTATATAATCATTGAAATGTTATTTTTGCATTAATGTTTTAATGTAGTTCCTATCTACATTCCTTCTCTCACTTACGCTCTGCAACCTATGTTTTTCACGCTACTTACGCGCTTGCTTTCATCCGCCCCCCATCTCTCCTTTTTCTATTCCTGCTCCCCTTCCCCTGTCCCTGTTATTTTGTAATTTCTCTTTCCTCACTACAAGAGTTGATTGTAAACCAGCATGATATGTCCTATGAATGTCGGTATATCAAAAGTTCTTAAATAAATAAATAAATAAAATGTTCTCTTAATTTTTTATTCTGTTTTATAACTTTTATAAGTGTCATTCCAAATTACCCGACAGTGCACACATTAACATTGCCTAACAGTGCACATAGCAACATTTTATATGACTTTATCTGCATATTTAGTTAATTTTATTTTTTATCTTAATTGTTGATGTGGGTTTAACTTTTATATGCTTTTTATCTATAATTTTATTTCATTGGTTTGTTTGTTTATTCACATTGCTAAATAATGGTCTGTTAATTTTATGTGCTCTTATTTTTTATTCACTTTTTTATTCTGTTTTACAATTTGTATAAGTGTTATTCCATATTGCCCATATTCGCTTACCAGTTCAGCATTCTTTGAATCATTTATTTTATTTTACATATTCCATATAATGCTGCTTTTATTCGTTGCTAATGACAAACACATTTTAATTGTCCATATAGTTGGTATACATGGATAACACACACAGGCCACGCCCTCTTGTTTGATAGACAGTGTTTTTTGGCGCGTTTTTCATTTGATTGACAGCGCTATTTGGTGCTTTTTTTGAATAGTTAAAAGGCTTCACTGATACCTCACAGTCAATGCTGCTTTTCCATTGGAGACAACATTTTTTGTTGCATCTGCTACAAGTAAGTGGTTCTTGACCAGTGACTTTGCTTTTTATCACCTAAGGAATAATATTTTTAAGGCTAGTTTTTTGACTTTATTTTGTTCCATTGTAGATTTATTGCTGTTTTGGCATAAAAATTCAGCGCCAAGATTTTTTATCGGTACTGCCGCTCGAAGTAAAGAGTCGGTCTGCTATTTGAGGTATTTTAACTTTTTGAAATCGGTGAAGTTTGACTTTCATAGCGCATAGTTTTTTAGTTTTTACTTATCAGGGGTCTTTTTCAAGGTTGAGAAATTGCATGTTATGCCGGAAATCATGTTCCGGTGCTGTTTATTTCAAACTGCTTCAGATATTGCGTTTTTACTCCCTGCATTGGCAGCATGGGTTTAGCACATTTTTAAATTCTTTCATTTTTTAATTTATTTTATGGGTCTGTACAGTCTTGTGCGTGCTTTATGTTTTTGGTTCATTTATTCTGAAGTTACACTTATTATTCATATGAGGTTTTAGTCATTGCCTCTACTTTTACTTTTTTATTTTTCATCGTAGTATGGCCATTTTTATCATTTTTTCATTTTTGATATAATTTGTATGTCTCCGTTTATTCTTAAGTGAATGCTAACGCCTGTCTAAACACAGTTTTAATCATGATTCTTTTAAGGCACATTTTAATAGACCACCAGACTTTTGATTATTTAATATAAGCACATTCATACATAATATGATTAATTAGATATAGGTAAATCATATACTACACTGGGCTTCCTGGTCAATTTTAATATACATTTATTTTTTAAGGTTTTTACTGATTATGATATGTTCTCAGATTCTATGGGTTACCTTTTGTCATGTATTTTGATTTCAAATTATTTAATGTTATTTGTCTTGTATGTTAAGCTATATTTGTTATTTATTTGTTTTAGCCCCCGAGGCAGCCCCTGTGTGGGGCGAAACTCGGCCTGAGTCGGGCAATCATATAAAGATCACGTCTCCATTTTAATAAAGTTCTGAGATTGGACTATTCCGTGGTGTCTACTCTATTACATTTTCCTAACAGCTTTCTTAGACAGCCTACCCTCCTGTTTTGTCGGCCCAGGGAGAAGTGTGACAGGTACAATTTAAGAAAACTAAATGAAAGGACATCAAACGGACCAGTCAAAAGAATACCTCAAACTTTTGACTTAGTGTCCTGATTATCATCATGAGATCTCCTCGTTAAAGTAATCTCCATGAGTAGGAAGTTGGTTGATAAAAAAGAAATATTTCATCAACATTTTTAAAAATAAGATAAGTACATATTAAATACTGTCCTTATTTTTTTGGTTGTTTGAAAATTACACATTCTATTGGGGAAGATTATCAAGAAAACTTAAAAAATGTTTGGGACATTGAGGGCACATTATGATGATCAGAATGCTAAGAAAAATGTTTGAGGTTTTCTTTTGACTGGTCTGTTTGATGCCCTTTCATTTAATTTTCTGAAAAATTAATGTTTGAAGATTTTTTACATATGGCATTTTTATATATTAAACAATAAGGGCCAGATTTTAATAGCTACGCATGGGTGTAGATTTGTGCGCGCAACCCGGTGCACATGTTATAAAATCCGGGGTCGGCGCGGGCCATCCAGTGCTCCTACCATGTGACAGGGGCCTGCCAATGGCATGGATACCCTGTCACATGGTAAGGGCAAAGGCCATCGGCGTCATTTTTATTAGTGGCAGCTGACGGCCCGAGAGCGGGAGATCGCTCCCGGCACCCCCACTGGACCACCAGGTACCTGTAAAACGTTTTTTGGGGGGTCGGGAGGGTGGGGGAAGCTAAGGGATTAGTTTTAAAGGGTCGGGGTGGGTTTTTTGTTTATCGGCTCGGGCGCAGCCGATAAACAAAACCGCGATCAGGCTGGACAAAAAAAAAACATGATGTAAATCGGAACCGGAATCAGAACCGATTCCGGTTCTGATTCACATCTCTAGCTAGTACTGAAATATCTTCCTAGCAAGCTAGTTGTAAATCTTTTGTTAAAGTGAAAATTGAAACACCTAACTTGCAGTCCCTAGGCTAAAGTCAGAGAGAATATGATATATAAAGCTGTGTGCAATAGTGAGTCCTTGAATAAGCCACGAGCAAGAGAACGAATAGCTTCTTTAAGTGCATTTCCCAGCATCGTACAGTCATTCGTTTTCAATAATACACACTTCCATAGCAGGGAAGACCTATGAGGACAATGTTTTTTGTATAATACCTTTCCTTTATTTTTATGATTACAATCTTATTTACTTGATTAATCTACATAACACCTACTGTGTTGTGTGCTTGTACTGATATTCATTATGATTGTTGCGTCCGTCAGGCTCAGATGACTTCGCCCGACATGCCTCACCTTTCAGCTTTCTCCACCAGTCTCGGGAGAATGGCGTCCATGGCGCATTCCTGCCGCACCCTCTGGCTTCCCCGGAGTGGCTCTGGCGTGGCGTTCGGCCATCTTGACCCGAGGATTCCTAGGGCGCGTGTGCGTCCCTACCTTTGTAGCAGTGTTGGCGCGATCCTCGGGGCGTTCCCCTCGAGTGACGTCACTGCTTCCACATATTTAAGGTTTCCCATTTGCTGACTCTTGCCAAGTTAGCAATGATCGGTATGCCCCAGTCTGAAGCTACTCTGCCGCTTCTATCCACTGGAAGCTATCGTCACCCTTCGGGGTTCTCTAACCTGGGTACCTGCTCCTCAGGGGCCCTCTCCTTATTTACAGATGCCTATCCTCTTGCAGGTACTCGCTCCTCGAGGGCCTGAGTGTCTTTCCTGGTGCCTGTTTCATTCTTCAACCTGCTGGAAATCCATCTATCAGCTACAGAGAGTGAGTACAACCTCTACCAGTCTGTCTCTCATCAGTTTCTTGCTACCTCTCTGCATCTGGCCCTACACCACCATTGTGGAATGGGTCTCCTCTGCCGAGGACCACAGACTGCTAATACTTATCCTCTCTACTGCTCATTGGGATTCTCTCTACTCAGCTACGGGAGTGTCTTTAACATCTCCCAGGCTGTCTCTCCTACAGTGCCTTATTAGACGTCTGCATTGGTGCCTTACACCACCATTGTGGGACGGGTCTCCCTCACCAAGGATTATAGACTGCTACCAGCTAACCTGCTCTCTACTGTCACCTCGGGTGGTCAACCTAGCTGTACAATAAAAGAAACTATCTCTGTGGTTGTGCTATTGAGTCTAGCCCGATGCATCCCCCTGTAGGAGATAACATCACTGTTGCCCCTGAGAATCCACCAAACACCTCAATATCATAACAATGATATTGTTTCTCTTTATTGATTTCACACCCTATATTTACAACATTTAGTGAACTAAGTTTTGCTTTACCAGCTTGTGTGTAGAGTGTTATATGACATAATATACCCCCATATGGCCACCGTGTTCACTATTGCCTCCAATACATATTTAGACTGTAAGTTCTCTGGGGATAGGAAAATACCTACAGTACATGGATATAATCCACTTTGAAGTGTTAAAAGGTAGAATATAAATAACAAACAAACATCTTCCTATTACATGCAATCTTAATTCAATAGAATATTGTTGTCTACTATATCAAATGTGGAAAAGAAATCCAAAAGGACTAAGAGCCCATTTCCAACTACGTCATTGAGAAGAGATGTAAACGATGTCTCAGTTCTAACATTTTTTAAATTAAAACCAGACAGAAACTCATACAATGTATTATATAATAGTATAAACTCATTAATTTGACATACCACCACTTTTTCCAAAATTTTACTCATAAAAGTAAGATGGGAGATCAACCTATAATTGTTCTTATCCAATGGATCCAAGAATCTTTTTTTAAGGAATGGCTTAACAATTGTTTTCTTAAACAAATCAGCATATATTCCAGAGTGTAAAAAAGGTATTATATAAAATCACTAATCTTTCTGAAAGAGATCCCTCAGCTCCTTTAAGATATGACACTGTACAAAAGGAGTCGCTTCTTTTCTAAGCTGTAATATTTTGCTGTTAAAATGATGTGCAAAATCATTATAAAGATCTGAGGAAAATACTAAACCTGAAGATGCTCTTACTGGCACAGTCAAAAATTGACAATGACAAGTAGTTCTTTTGTTCTGTTATTAGTCAATTCAGGCTTATGAGAAAAATAACTTTATTTAGCCTCTTCACTCACTTTGGTATAGGCCAGCTGTTGACATCTAAATTGTATTAATACTAAATTAGATCTTTATTTTTACATCAGGCCCACTCAGCCTTAAGTGTCCTCTCTTTCAGACTTCTTAATTTCTTAGAGAACGGGAGTCAAAATTTTCCCTTTAGTTAAATACCTGCATTTCTTAGTGACCTCATTTCCTCTTCCCAGCGAGAGTGTAGTTCAAATGCCTCGGTGTCAAAATAATAATCTGGATCTATAAAAGAATTATATTCTGCAACTGTAGGAAGATCCTATATGTTCTAATTATTAACCCTTTGACTAGATGACAAAACAAAGAAAAGCAGCCAATGAATGGTCAGGACCATGGTACTGTGGATACAGTAATATTATCCATTGCATAACCTGGCTTTGACAAAATATTTTATCAAATATATGACCTGTACAATAAGAATCACATTAACCATCTGCATGTACCCTACTTAATAAATGTCTAACAGACAAATTTTCAAAGATGTTATGCACGTTAATATAACATACTATTGCAACAATTTTCAAAAGCCATTTACCCGCATTTAGAAGGTAACTTTTAAAAATAAGAACATACACACGTATGCCAGATGGCACCATTGGACGTGGACATTTTATAACATACGCGCGTATATGTATGCATGTTATAAAACAGGCTGTACATGTTAACGTGTGCACAATTATATATAGATGCACACATGGGCACACAAATGCTGTCTCTACTGTGTCAATGGGGGTATTTTAGTAGAAACGCACGCTGATGCAATTACCAATTTCCACAGTTCATTTCCATAGTCTCCCTTTTACCCTGTTAGCTCCGACCCTTAAAACCCCACTGACTAGCCTAGATATTTTTATTTTACATCTTACACGCCATCCACAACAGAAGATTTGTGGAAGGGGACCTTGGTGTATGCTTGTGTGCATAAGTATTTTCATGCTGGTTTCTTAAAATATCCTGGAATGCCCATGCCCCGCCCAGACCATGCCCATTTTAAGAAAAAAAATGTGTGTGCATACCGGGAGTTACACGCGTACTTGTGTGCCTTTTAAAATCTATGCAATACACGTAGGCATGGCTTCTGCGCTTATCTCCTGGCTTTGGCGCACGTAGGGCTTTTAAAATTCACCTATTAGTGTACTTTACGAGGGCAAAACCTATTGGCAATTCAATGGCATACATTGTAGCAGTTTTCCAAAGCCCACTTACATGAGTAAAGTGCATTTACACATGTAAAACCCAGTTTGAAGCATGTAAATGCTTTTGAAAATCATACTCTTCACAAAAGATGTGAGCAATGCACAATCAGGTTGGTCTAAATGAATGTTAAAATCCCCCTTTACAATTATAATAACAAAGTCTAATGAGACTTTAGCAATTAAAGAAAGTAATTCATCCACTTGGGAAGGATCTCATCATGGAGAGTGATAAATTAACAACTTGCCCATTTTTACAAAGGCAATTATTTGTATCAATAAACCCTCTACTCCTGGAATTTGTCAAATATTCACATGAATAGACTGAATCTTATCCCTCAACATCATCATAACAGCACCGCCTTTCTTTACTGTTTTAATCACATATAACAATAACCAGAAGGACACATGTCATTTCAAGCCATTGCATCCTAATCCATTAACCAGGCTTCAGTAATACCTAGGAAATCCAACTCATTATCCATGATAAGTCATGAATAATAGCTGTCTTATTCCTTACTGAGCATGTGTTGATCAGTGAGCGTACCAGATCTTTAGAAGGGGTTTTTGCTAAATGCTAATCACTCATACAGACAGGAACTGAGAACAAGTTACATTTCATTTTAGGAAAAGATATTATATCTCTAGCCCTTCTCCTCCTACTATTACAGGAATAGTTGACATTTATTTATTTATTTTCTTTTATATACCGACATTCGATCGAAATATCACATCGGTTTACAGGAAACTGAGAGATAAGGGCGAGGTCCGCCCTATTTTACATTATAACATGGTATATTATAACTATGCATACAGACAATCCACAACTGCAACTCTGACACAATATCACCTCCTGAAACCTCTTAAACCATTATTGAATCATGAGTTAAAGGGGGGGAAAAAAAAGGAAATACTACATCTATTCCTTCATTAGGGTATAAAAGCTCTTAACCCTACACCCAATACTCAGTCCAACTGTAAAGAAACCACAGTAGTGCCTATTAGATTCTTAGCAGTCCTGGAATAATTCTGCAAATACTGCCCTCAGTCTCACCAACTGTCTATTTCATAGGGATGTGCATTCGTTTCATCCATTTCCTATACAAGCATGTAATATGAAACGTATGAAACATATGAAATGAATGCACATCTAATTAACATGTAATGGGAAACGTATGAAACAAATTAAACGAATGAAACGAATGCACATCCCTATTAAAGGCCTCTCATGACTCTTGAAGAGCCTCTTAAGAGGGGCACAACCCTTTTGTATACCTTTTTGGAGTGACCAAGGGCTGGCATCAGGCCCCTCCGGATAAGGATCACAGGCTGCATGTGACATCAGGTGGGGTGGGGGGAGGTTGATCTCAGCGATAGCAGCAAACTAAATATTGCATAGTCACAAGTTTTAATGAGCAGCAGCGTGAGCAGACAATTCCACTCCCTGAGATCTCACTCCAGCCTGTCTCAGCTATCTTATGCACAGAAAGGGTAACTTTAAAACAAGCACACAGGGCGCACAAACACGCACATGTGGATGCATGAGTGCCCGTATGCTGGAATTTTAAATCGTGCGTGCAGCTGTGTGCATACGATTTAAAGTATGCCTACCATGTGGATGTGTGCACCTAATTTTAAGTGGTTACTCAAGCAAATGTAGTTTGTGTATCTTCCTTAGGATTTTGTTGGCTTTAACGCACACAGGTAAACGTATTTTAAAACGCACTCGCGTGAAGGACATTCCCAGTTTTACCAATTAGTCCACTAATTTGCCCAATCCATCTCGAGGTCATCCAGACCCCTCTGGTTCTTCAGCCCGCACGCCCCCCAGTTGACCCAGGTTTATGCAGACTTACACCTTATCAAGATCAGCAGTAAATATACTCGGCTAACAGCCTGCTGCACAGTATGGCCCACCGGATTTAGAATTCAGATGAACATGCATAACTTTTGGTCCTACCCCAGAACGCTTCTGACACACTCCAACTTTGTCCCCTTTTAGAAAACCTGCACATGCACATATATGCACGATTGCTTTGCTCATTCGTGGTCCAGATACTCGCATATATCATGAGCAACGTTTTTAAAATTCACCCCAGAGTTTGCTTTGAAAATTCAGAGTAAAGTCTGCATGTTAAAGGAATACACAGACTTTACCCAGCCACACACAGTTATAAAATTACACTCCCTATGGTCTTCTCTCATTCAGTTGCTGTAATTAACTCTAAGAAATAATAAAAGATCTCACTATTCACTTGCACCAGAGAAATCTTCCACATTGCTTGTGCATTTTGGGGTCAATTTTAAAAGGCGCTCAGTAAACTTTAGCGCACTTTGTTGCTTTTGAAGTAATAACATATGCAGGCTGTCAGGGCTGGTGCGACTCACTGTGCAAGGTGTGCCCTTGCACAGGGCGGCACCTCTGAGAGGGTAGTGGCTTGTCATAGCTGAGCCATTAGGGAGATCTAGCAGGGGAAGGAAGCCCAACACATTTTCTTTAATCCACCCTGGTGCCAGGAGGAACAGGCAATCTTATTTACACTTCCTCCACTTCTTCAGGCCACCAATATTAGCAGGATATGATTATCATAACTTCAAATTCCAGTGTGTCATATTGCAAGATTGATCTATTTGTTAGCACTTCTTGGCTATTAACTCACATTCTGCTTTATTAAATATGATATATCTAAAGCAACTAAATCAGATCTCTCACTGCCTATGTATTCTGCAACCACCTACCTATAGTGTACCTGTGAGCAAACAGGACATTTCCTCTACTGGGGAAAGAAAAGAAACCCCAAAACCTGGTATTGTGTGCTTTAAACATCTGTTCTATCTCTATATTAAAAAAGATTAACCATCTGAATCTTTAATTGACATGCAGATGTCACATTCTACTGAACCAGCAACATAGGGGAGAGCAACTGTGGACAAATGAAATTGCATGAATACAACTCTGTCATTGCTACGTGAAAATCAAGATATTCATGTCTCCAAGCAAGTATGTGTAACTAGTCATTAGCTATCTGCATAATTAAATATTTCATCATAATTATTGCATTTCAAATATTCTGCCTCATGAAATAATAATAATAATAATATTCAGTTTCCCAATTAGGACCACCCTCATGGGGCAACAGAAAATGAGGGTACATTTTCCATACTCCTGTAAGGAGAAGAGATGGACGTGCCACAGTTCTGAGCAAGGGTGTGATGTTTCCCTCCTCCACTGGTCTGTTGTTCAGCTCTGCAGGGCCACTGACAAATGATACAGTATGTCCATGTTTTCAGGGAGCCAGCAAGGTGCTTGTGAAGGTGTTGTTTAAATAGTCCATTTTTTATTCTCTTTATTAACCCAAATGCTTGTGGCTAGTATACCTGTGAATTATAGCCTGATATGGGAAACAAACTGTTGCGTTCGTGCCTGTTCTCACCCTCGCTCCATCGTCTCTACCTTAGAGGCAACTCCCTTCGGGTCTGATGGACAGATGCTGCCGCGGCTTCTCTTCGTATTTCCTGGAATCCCCGGGCTGGCCTGATGCTGCGGATCTGCCATGTTCCTGATGACGTAAGGGCGCGCGCGCTCCAGAGTTTGTACTGGCAAGGGCACGAACCTCGGGGGCGTCCCCCCCATTGTGACGTCATCCGCTTCCACCTTAAAAGGTCTTTGCTTGCAACTACGAATTGAGTTAGCAAGGGGTTTGATTGTGGGGATCATTCCGACCCGCTTCATCCTCCGCTGCTCTGCCTCCACCACCTTACCTAGGGGTACCCGCTCCTCGGAGGCCCCGCTCTCTCTTCTTGATTTCAGATTGCTAAGACGGGATTTGGTACTCGGTACTCGCTCCTCGAGGGCCTACGTCCCTGAATGCTCAGAAGACTCCTTACTACCTGGAAGCGATCGCAGACGTGAACACAGTGAGTTCTATTACAGATAGGAATTGGTACTCACTCCACGAGGGCCTATATTCCTAATCTCCGAAGACTCCCTTCTGTCTAAGACATTATCGCAGGTACGGAGATCGTGAGTCATTATTATAAATTGCAGATAGGAACCGGTACTCGCTCCACGAGGGCCCATGTTCCTAAATCCCTTCTCAACTCTCTTCTATATCAGAAGCTATTATATATCTATATCTGTGTATTACTATTTTAGATTGCAGATAGGAACCGGTACTCGATCCACAAGGGCCTATGTTCCTAAAACCCTCCAAAGACTCTCTTCTATTCCATAAGCCATCTCATACACAGATATTGTGAGTTCTCATTCCAGACTGCATATAGGAACCAGCACTTGCCTGCGGCTCCTGTTCCTGAATACTGAAGACTCTCTTTTGCATAGACACCATTACAGATATCTACAATTGTGAGTGTATCATCTACTACTGGCTACTCACTATCTTTAGTCTCTCTCTACAGCTCAGCAACCCAGAGACCGCAATTCCAGTATCAGAGGGACTTCAGCCCTGCCGGGCACATCAGCTCAATACTGCCACCTCTGGTGGTTCTACTTCCAGTCTAATAAAGAACTATCTGTGTTTGTCTCCATATTCCAGCCTAGCCGCTGGTCCCTCTCAGGACATCCTCTTGAGGGCGCTGTCATCTGCCATTGGCCCAGGGATTCACCAATTTACCTCAAGTGTTCATTCCTTACACTACTAGAGCAGTATTATACGACTGCCATTCTGTGCGAAGCCAACCCACTACAGAACACTAACTCCGCCTACGGAATATCACAATTGTTAGCTCTTCCCCTTGGCAGGGTGATCCATAACCAATTGCCAACTCCCTGGTGGACTTATAACAGATTGCCAACGCTTCCCCGTGGCGGGATAAGGTATTACAGATTCTAACTCCACCCCTGGGGAGCAGTTCCTATAGATTGCTACTCCTAGCAGCAAGGATTGACAACAGATTGCTAACTCCTCCTTTTTCAGGAGGAGATCCATATCAGATTGCCAACTCCTCCCTCGATTACAGATTGCTAACTCCGAGCAGCAGATTTATAACACAAACAAAGCCCAAATTAAGTGTAAATAAAGAAAAACCATTGAACGGTCAACAACTTCCTTCACCTTTTAAACCCTGCACACAGTATTGACATAGACATAACTGAAGGTGCAGTTGCATATGCATAATCCCTTTGATTTTATTCCTCTCCTATTCTGCAAGATAATAGATAACATATAAGACTAGAAGCTACCTGGAAGCTCATTTATTCAGATTTTGCATATAGTACAGGACATGAGACCTGACCATACTCCCCCCCCCCCCTAATAAGTGAGGAGAAGAAAAATATAATTCACAATAAAAAAAACAAAATTAAAATTACTTATAGGAGAATCAATAATAATAAAAAATAATAATAATAAAAAAACCCCAAGACTTTTCAGATCTGTTCAGAAAAGTGAAAAAAGGTATAGAGGCTAATTCCGGGGACAGGAAAAGGCTGGGAGAGGAGGATAAGTGCCTTCTTCCTTTCCTTCTGTAGCATAAATCCTCACATAAAAAGTTAATTCAATTTTAAATCAAATCACAATGTAAATTGATTCATAAATCCTTTAAATTGCTTTTACTATATTTTAATTCAAATACTTCCTGTGCTTTCTCTTATCTGCCCATAAGTTACTTTGATTGATTCATAGAGTTTGCGATAAGATAAAGAAAGTTAGACATCTCTCTGTTCTAACTAAAGCCTTTCCTTTTTCTTAGTGGAATTACGTTATGTTTCACTTCCCAATTTTGCACAAAAATCCCCCACAAAAACAAAAAAACCCGTTCCAAGTCTAGCTGAGGGAGTGGAAAGAAAATATCTAGTCAATAGAGCAACAACTACCAAATAATCTGCTCTGCTCTGCTTGACACCTTGTTTGTTCAGAACTGACTAGATCTAATTACACTCATTTTAAAACAGATTAGACTCATGTCTTCTTTCCTATTTATACTATCTTAAGACACATCTGCTTTATGGACTAAGCTATGCAAGCCTAAGATGACTGCAACATCTGCATTCCAAAGAACTATGTTAGAAGCAGAAAAAAGTCAGAAAGGATACCTCTTATTTTATAACCAAGACAATGTAAGCAAAGACTAAAATAAGAGCTTTGCTTTTCCTACTTAGTAGTAAATATGCATTTATAATAATAAGAAGAACACACTAATCACTTTTATCTTACAAGGACTATATTAAAATGTTCCTATGAATAAGTAAGTTCTTACTCTGACATGTTTCAGAAAAGTGCTCTTGTTCTAACCACATTGCCTTTTGAGTAAGCAAGAGACTGGAAGTCTCACTTCCTGTCTTTCTTCAAATTTAGTTAAAGAAGCTAAACTAAATAAAGCATTTATATATTGACCAGCAATAGATACTTATATTTCCTGTTTTAAGCTTTTGTTCATTTTACTGCATTTCTAGCCATTTCCTGTTTACTTTCTCTGGTAGGAGAAACATGAGAGCAGGTACTGAAGTTAGTGTAAACTGCTGGTCCCCATTTTTCATTGAGACAAAGTTGCAAGCCATAATTTCTTCAGTTTTCTCTGTCCTTTACGGTAAAAGATCAAGAAATACACAAATACACAAAATGCAATTTCATATAAGACTCAACACTGGAATCCTGACTGCAGGTCAGTCTCAGAGGTCGGTAACTTATCACTGCTGTTCACCGCAGCTATCCCTCACAGGGGAGCCTCACTGCAGTTTTGCATACATCTTATCCCGCAGGAGCTCACTACAGCCTACCCGCAGTTTATCCTTAGTGGGAGCTCTCTATCACATACAGCTTATCCCTTGGGAGCTCACTAAAGCTTACCTGCAGTTTATCCTTAATGGGAGCTCTCTATCACATACAGCTTATCCCTCGGGAGCTTACTACAACCTACCTGCAATTTATCCTAGTGGGAGCTCTCTAGCACATACAGCTTATCCCTCAGGAGCTCACTACAGCCTAGCCGCAGTTTATCCTTAGTGGGAGCTCTCTAGCACATACAGCTTATCCCTCAGGAGCTCATTACAGTCTACCTGCAGTTTATCCTTAGTGGGAGCTCTCTAGCACATACAGCTTATCCCTCAGGAGCTCACTAAAGCCTACCTGCAGTTTATCTTTAGTGGGAGCTCTCTATCACATACAGCTTATCCCTCGGGAGCTCACTACAGCCTACCCACAGTTTATCCTTAGTGGGAGCTCTCTATCACATACAGCTTATCCCTTGGGAGCTCACTACAGCTTAGCTGCAGTTTATCCTTAGTGGGAGCTCTCTAGTACATACAGCTTATCCCTCGGGAGCTTACTACAGCCTACCTGCAGTTTATCTTTAGTGGGAGCTCTCTATCACATACAGCTTATCCATCGGGAGCTCACTACAGCCTACCCACAGTTTATCCTTAGTGGGAGCTCTCTATCAAATACAGTTTATCCCTTGGGAGCTCACTACAGCTTAGCTGCAGTTTATCCTTAATGGGAGCTCTCTAGCACATACAGCTTATCCCTCGGGAGCTCACTACAGCCTACCCGCAGTTTATCCTTAGTGAGAGCTCACTATCGCAAAGAGCTTATTTCTCGGGAGCTCACTACAGCCTACTTGCTGTAGCTTATCCTTAGTGGGAGCTTACTGTTACACACAATTACACATTTCGGCCCCTCACCCCTAAGGCAGCAGATGCAGAGAAAAGGGAAGGCAAGAGACAGAGTTTCTGGGGGCATAGCAAGAAATGTAGATTGCCATGCATAGAGGATCAGGGGAGGCAGGTGGTAAGAGTTTTTTGGGGAAGCAGGGAGAGGAGGAAAATGTAGGAAGAGCTTTGGGGGGCAGAATGTGAGGGATAGCTTTCGAGGGGAGGGAAGAGCAGAATGTGGGGGAACGCTTACAGGGAAAGGCAGAGCAGAATGTGGGAAGAGTCTTCTGTGGTAGAAAGGATGTGGGGAAAGCTTTCTTTGGGCTAGTGAGAGAAAATGTGCTGTTCAGGAACTGGCTGCCTCATCAAAGTCAATGTAAACCCATTCCTTTTTTCTTCTTCCTTGCCTGCAGATGTCCTGATGCTGAATGACCTTTTCTTCTTGTGCAGTTGTTTTTATATCTTCTGAAATAGTATACCTTTTTGCCTTATTTCACTTCTATGATGGAGTGGAAGGAGCAGTCTAGTGGTTAGAGCAGTAGGCTGGGAAGCCAGCGTTCAAATCCCACAGCTGCTCCTTATGCCTTTGGTCAAGTCATTTCACCTTCTGTTGCCTCAGACACAAAGCATAGATTGTGAGCCCTCTAGGGACAGAGAAATACTTACAGTACCTGAATGTAATCCACTCTGAAGTGACTGAATGGTGGAATCTAAATCTAAATAAATAAATGTCCTGGGATTCAAGCTGGATTACACTTTGTTTTTAAAAATGAAACTCTGAATTCCTTTCATTGTATATTTTGCTGATTGCTGAAACTTTAGTAGTTCTAAGGCACATTGTGATGTCATTGAGCAACTAGAGCTTCCTTTCATTGGCCAATGCCGCGTGATCTTTCTTATTTAAATGACTCCGATTCATGGTTATATGATATGAAAACATTCCAAAGCTTTTCCCAATCATTTTCTAACACAGTGTAATTCAAATCATGTTGTCAACTACTGCACTCATAGAGACTTTTGAAACTCCTGGAATAACACAAAGTAGAAAACATTTGCGTGTTCACTGAATCGGAACCCATTTTTCAGTCTATTTCTTAACAACCTATCAGACCTGAGAGAATTTCTTTTCAATGGCATGTGCCAGCTGGTATTTCACTCTGGAGGAAACCATTTTTTAACCTTCGTTAATGTGAAATAGCAATGTTTCATTCTTTCCAGTGGAGTAGGGGGCTTCATAAACATTTGAGAGCATTGAGTCCAAGCTGGGACTGAAGTGTGGGCAAATGGTTTTGGCTTCTTGCCTATACTTCATGCTGGACATTACACCATGAACATGCTCTATGAGGCTCCTGTCACAGGTTGCTACCTTAGGGTAGACCCATCCGCTGCTAGTTTCTGCAACGCATGCTCAGAGCCAGGCTACTTGCAGAAAGAAGCAACGTTATGCCTTGTGCCAACGATCACTTTACCCTTGCAACTTTCAGCACAGGCCCTCCTGAGCTATCTAGACCCTACTCCCCACACTACCTTTTGCAGATTCCATGGCCCTTACTGACAGTCAGGGCACCTCCACGCTGGAGTCTGGGCGAGCCCACTTCCTCTGACTCCCCACCTGCTTCTGCTGGAAGGCACTGTTCCTTTCCTTAAAAGCCCCCTGGCTTCCTGCAGCATCTTTTTTTTAAATTAACCCCAGCTGGGCTTCCCAATCACTAGCACAGCTCCCAGTAAGCACTACCTTTACCTGACTGAGTCCTTGCCAAAGCTCTTCAAACTACCTTTCTCCATCAGTCCTGTGCCTCTTGTTCCTTCTGGCTTTACCATTCCCTGGGCAACTCTGGTTCACTTTCCTATCCCTTCTTGGAATAGTGTTCTCAATAGGCCTGCCACCAGAGCTCCCTCTGTCTACTGGACTCCCTCACTGTCCTGTCTCTTCAGGTTCCTTGAACATGCGTGAACGCCCTGGCTCATCACGATTTCTCCATCCTATTCCAGATGTTGTTGATGTCAGCAGAGCAACAATACATGTCTGTAAAAGAATAATGATTCTCTGGCATATTGTGATAAAGCTAATGATGCATCAAAGATCGCACTGACCTAAAAACCTGAATAAAGTGTTTTTTGTTTTGGTTTTGTTTTTTCGCTTTTTTTCAGATGCGCCAGGGCCTTTCAGCATCCTTTTTAACATGTAGGATATAAATATATCTATTCTCTCATAAATTTTGCCTGAAATATTTCTAAGTCATGAATGGGGGGATAGGAGGGAGCGGGGGGGGGGGGGGGAAGGAGAGGGGGAGGAGTCTAGTTCATAACAATAATCAACATTCAAATCTTTCAAACCTTTAATGTCAAACCTTACCAGTAATATTCTGAAAATGAAATATGTGGTTGGTCACCTCAGTGTGAAATTGCACTGTTGCACTCTGTTTAGAAGGCTTTAAACAAGAGATTTGTTCATTCATTCTTAGTAATGGTCTATAGTTCTTTCTGGTTTATTAAATTAACTTCAGCGCATAGGAGGATCTGATCCTAGCCTATTATATAACTCTTCCTGTGTAAGGACCACCAGTGTCAGGAATTACAAATGTGCTCTCAGTGCCCTGAAACCGCCTCCATGCGTCTTGTAAAGCTTGAACTGCAGCTGACCTGCCAGGCAGTGAAAACATTCTGAAAGAAAGAATGTAATCTGAGCTTCTGACATTTCATTTTCTAAAAGAAGAAGAAGAAAAAAAAAAAAAAAGCTAAACCACTAGGCTCATGTAGTTTTGAGAATATTTCCTGTGCTTGTTTTAATGAGATTAAAGTTTCGATTCAGACTGTGGTATTTGCGCCAGCGGCAGAGTCTTGTTCTCTGCTCCAGACAATAACCGTTCAGATTTCAGAGGGCTGCAGTTATGGATTCCTTCTCCTGTTTATCGGAACTTCTCAAAAGGATCAGGGTTCCTGGATGGTTCAGAATGGCAAGAAAGACTGCTCCAGCGAATTCCCACAACTCAGCACTGCTGTTCGGAAACTCCCCCTCACTTGGGAGAGCTCATACTTGCGTTTATGAAATAGGTTACAGTACACAAAATGCCATTCATGTGGGCAATTTTTAAATTTAAGGTGGGGGCTTGCAGGCCCTGGGAGACATTGCGCCCGCGCGCTTGCTCACGTGATTTCAGAGGCAGGCTCTGAAAATTTGCCAATAGAGGTTTCCGCGGGTACAAAATCAGCAGCGCAAATGACACACCGGAGGCTTTGAAATAAAATCCCTTGTGCGTAGCTGGCCAGACCCTCCCTCTCCTTGCCTCTGGCCCGGTTCCTTTTTTGGTGTGGTTAAAAGTACCCTGTGCTGTAAAACAGAGGGAGAGGGCAATTTTTCAGCCCTCCGTTTTACCTGGGTAACTGCCTAGTTAAGCAAGGATGGAATCATAAACTGTTTCATTCCTATTTCCTTTCCCATGACACTTATAAATAAAAAGCCGACAACATGCCGCTCTAGTCAAAGACCCAAACTTTCCAGGGTATCATTTGCCCATGTAAGTGGGTGCAGGGATTTATGCCAAACACAAGAATAGTAGGCCTGTTGCCACTTTGACACTTATGCGTCTCACCAAGGGTAAGTGCTGTCTTTTACATATTTGTTTAAGCGAATATTGTTCACCTAATATTTTATCTCTTTGCCATTTCAGAATGATACTCTGAAGCAGCTGCTACTGTGAAGCATGGGCCCATATCGGGTCTGTTAGATTTTAAAATCTGCGCGACTGCGTCCATGTGCGAGTGCTACCCGGCGCACGCACATGGGCACGCGATTTTATAACATGTGCGTGCAGGCGTGCGCATTTTATAAAATCGAGGCTGAAGCAAGTTGCGCGTGCCGGCTGACTGCCGACGCACAATCCCCAGCACAGCAGCAAATGGCAGCCTCTGGTCCAACCCGCCCCCCTCCCCACCCTTTTTTGCAAGCCCCGGGACTTACATGCGTCCCAGGGCTTTACGCGTGTCGCTGGGCCTTTTGAAAATAGGCCCGGCGCGCGTATCCATTTGAAAATCTGTCCCTATGAGTTATTCACATAGAAAGTTAATTTATATGAATTGCTAATATTTGGCTGGAGATTGAATTTATTGAGGCCAATTTTGAAAGAGGTTAGGCCTCTAAATTGGACCTTTTGCAAATGTAATATTTATATATTTATTTAAAATTTTGATACCACAAATTAAAATTTCTAAGCGGTGTACAATAAAACTATCATAAAATCCATTATTCATAAATTATCAATACTAAAAACAAAATACATAAAATAATACAATAAAACAAATACACAAATACATATAATGAAAATACCTTCTTTCTCACAAGAGTTTGCCCATCGATCCCAATATTCTCATAGTTCCCTTTTATCTATTAGCCTTTATACTGCTTATTAAAACCAAGTAACTCAACTTTAAAGTTAAAGTTGTCTACTTCTTTGAGTTTGTCTCTTAGGCCTGGATTTATCAAAATGCGATAAATATCGCATGCGATAGCAAAAGGGGCATGTTTTATGCTAATATACAGTTTATCGCAATTTGCGCTAATTACCTATGCGAAGAGCTAAGTTAGTGCAAATTGCGATAACATTTTCAGACTGTGCGATAAGTGCCATACCTGTTGCATTTCCTGCATTCAACCACTGGGGGACCATTGTTAATGGTCCCAGGGAGCACAGACAAGAGAGAGAGAGCGAGAGAAAGACTAGCCATAGTGTCCTCTCCCTAGATAGGTATTTGTATCCCTATGGTAGGCCCACCTAGTAACTGGAGGTGAGGTTTAGGTATTAGTGTAGGGGGTTAGGGCCTGAGAGAACATTGCCCAAATCTCATCTTTGGGTGAATGTCCTCACTCCTAGGGTCATCAAATGTTCACGAGAGAGCACTGTTCTGTTCGTACGTCTAACATTGAATGTCAAAGTGACCCCTAACCCCCTACACTAATACCTAAACCTCACCTCCAGTTACTAGGTGGGCCTACCATAGAGATACAAATACCTATCTAGGGAGAGGACACTATGGCTCTCTCTCAGAGCTGGTGCTCCGGGAGCTTTAAATCTACTCAAACAGGCCTTTCAGGAGACATCGCAAAATGTGATGAAACTTTATCGCACGGCTTAACGCTATTCCAAAAGGTGTAGTTAAAATCAGCGTTAAGTCTGTGCGATAGCATTTCGCAGACTGGCAAACCCAGCCCACCCCTAACCCCTCCTCTTTTTCAAATTTGCATCGCACCATACAATATGGTACTATCGCATGCGTTAAAGATGTTTTCGCATGCGGTATGGGGCTTTTTGCATGCGATAAGCCCTTAACGCATGCGAAAACGCCTTAGTGCATTTTGATAAATGACCCCCTTAGTCAATTAATACAAAAAAAAAGTTAATCCCAAATTAAGGTATATTAATCATACTAATCTCATCTGACTGAATCACATATTATTCAGGAAAGGCTTACAAAAACAAAAAAACTCTTAACCATTTTTAAAAATTTTAATAATGACATTTCCCCCTTTAACCCAAGAGGCAGGGTGTTCCATAGTTCAGGACCTTGAACATAAAAGATTCTTTCACATGATTTGTCCAACCTTACATGATAAAATTTCAACGCAGCATTAAAGCTAGCAGGTACTAAGCCATTCAAGCCCTTAAATACCAACATTATAATTTTAAAGGTGACCCTCTATTTTATTGGTAGGTAACCAGTGATATTCCTTCAAAATTGGCGTGATGTGCTGACGACTGGGAGTCCGAGCCACAATTCTGGTTGCTGCATTTTCAACACATAGTAAGGCTCTGATAGAATTTTGAGGGAGACCGGGGTGGATTGGCCTATCGGGGGATCGGGCATCCGCCGGTGGGCCGGTCGCTCTAGTCACGTGGTCTGCCAAGTGCCGCCTCAACAGAGCCGCGCTCGGCAGACCATGGGGTATTTCCTGGGCTGGCCTGTGCGGAAAATCCCCGGGCCGATCTTTACCCAGAATCCGCCCCTGAGGGAGACCAAGATAAAGAGCATTACAATAATCCAATAAAGCTAATACAAGCGAATGCACCATCGTCCTTAGATCAGATTCCCATAAAAATGGTCGTAGTCTCCTCAACATGTGAAGCTTAAAATAAGCTCCTTTTACCACCTTACTAATGTGTGGTTTCAATGACAAATGACTCCATAATAACCCCAAAACTCCCTGCCTCAGAAACAATTGGAATCGATACTCCATCTACAATCAAGGATTTAGGGATATCAGGGTCTGGATATCTAGATAGAGAACTTCTATTTTGTCATATTCAGTAAAAACTTGTTATTCATCAACCATTCTTTCAAAGTAGCCAAACATTCAGCAATTTTCTCAAGAGAAGTCTTAAAAGATTCCTTAATGGGGACAAATAATTGAATGTCAGCTGCAAAGAGATGATAACCCACATCCAAACTAAATATTAAAAATTGAAGTTGAAAGGGCTGATCCCTGTGGAACCCCTGTGTTTAATTGAAAACAAATATTTTCCATGATAAAACTATTGACTGTGTTCGACCTTCTAAAATGGTACTACCAATCCCAATAAGAACATAAGAAATTGCCATGCTGGGTCAGACCAAGGATCCATCAAGCCCAGCATCCTGTTTCCAACAGAGGCCAAACCAGGCTACAAGAACCTGGCAAGTACCCAAACACTAAGAAGATCCCATGCTACTGATGCAATTAATAGCAGTGGCTATTCCATAAGTAAGCTTGATTATTTATTTATTTATTTATTTATTTATTTATTTATTTAAAGATTTTTTTATATACCGGAAAAGTGAATAAATAATTAAGTCTTAAAGTGAGTAGAGGAAAGAGGTATTTAACTATCAACAAGATATAAGGCTATCTTCTTCTTCTCCAAGAACCCATCCAAACCTTTTTTGATCCCAGCTACACTAACTACACTAACCACATCCTCTGGCAACAAATTCCAGAGCTTTATTGTGCGTTGAGTGAAAAAGAATTTTCTCCGAATAGTCTTAAATGTGCTACTTAAATGTCACCCAGGCGCTCTAAAAGAATCGAGTTATCGATTATGTTGAATTCTGTGGTTAGATCCAAAAGCACAAGAAAAAACCCTGTTGCAGATTTAAACCCCCTACTAAAAATATCAAATAGTGAGTGAGAGTATAAAGTCTCAGTATTTTGATTAGCACAAAACCATACTGAAAATCAGCCAACACAGCACAACAATCCATACAATTCTGTAATTGTCTCAACATGACATTTTCAAGTAATTCTGATAAAAAGGGCAGGTTGGAAATAGGTCAATAGTTATTAACATCATCAATGTCTAATGAAGCCTTCTTCAGGGGAGATCTAACTAATGCTGATTTTAAAGGAGTTGAGTGCCTACATTTTGGCTCTAAGTTTCACTGGGCTTCTAAATTTAGGAATCCAAAAAGTGGGTGGCTTTGGGGATGGAGTTAGGGAAGGGAAACAAAGTTAGGAGTTTAGCACTGATTTTCAGAACTAAACACCTAATTTAGGTGTTTAAATCTGGAAAAATAAATAGCGGACCACTAGGCTCCTAAATTTATGTGAATTTTCAGCTGAAAACTTAGGCACCTAAATTTGTCTGAAAATAGGTTCCTAATTTAAGCACCTAATTTAGGGGGTCATTTATCAAAATGTGATAAGGCATTTTCGCATGTGATAGGCCCTTACCGCATGCGAAAACGTGTTTAACGCATGCGATAGCACCATATCGTATGGTGCGATGCAAATTCAGAAAATATGAGGAGTTAGGGGCGGAGAGTGGGCTGGGTTAGCCTGTCTGTGAAGAGCTATTGCATAGCCATAATGCTGATTTTAACTACACCTCTTTGAATTGTGTTAGGCTGTGCGATAACTGCTGTGACTGTGCAGTAAAATTTCATCGCCTTTTGCGATGTCTCCTGTAAGGCCTATTTGAGGTGAATTGAGAGAGAGAGAGAGAGAGAGAGAGAGAGCACCTGGCCATAATGTCATCCCCATAAGTAGGTATTTGTATCCCTATGGTAGGCCCACCTAGTAACTCAAGGTGGGGTTTAGATATGAGTGTAGGGGGTTAGGAGCCACTTTGACATTCTATGTGACACATACGAACAGAACAGTGGTCTCTTGTGAAGACTTGATGACCTTCGGAGGGAGGAAACTTACTCCAAGATGAGATTTGTGCTGTGTTCTCTCAATCTAGCTTGATGGACTCTCTACCTGGGTAACATCAAGCTAGGTGGAGAGAACATTTATTTTTTATTTATTTATTCTTTTTTTTTTATATACCGACATTCAATCTCAATTGAGATATCACACCGGTTTACATTCAGGTACTGTAGGTATTTCTCTATCCCCAGAGGGCTTACAATCTAAATTTTTTTTGTACCTTTGCGCGTGCTGACCCCTGATTTTATAACATGCATGCACCAACGCGCACATGTTATAAAGACAGGCTAAGAGAAAATTTGAAAAGAAGTTGGTCATAGAGGCAAAAACTCACAATAAAAACTTTAAAAAATATATCCAAAGCAGAAAGCCTGTAGGGGAGTTGGTTGGACCATTGGATGATCAAGGGGTTAAAGGGGCACTTAGAGAAGATAAGGCCATTGTGGAAAGATTAACCAATTTCTTTGCTTCAGTGTTTACTAGGGATGTGAATCGTTTTTTGACGATTTAAAATATCGTCCGATATATTTTAAATCGTCAAAAATTGTTAGGGCCACGATACAATACCAATTCCCCCGATTTATCGTTAAAAAATCGTAAATCGGGGGAAGGGGGAGGGCAGGAAAACCGGCACACTAAAACCCCCTAAAACCCACCCCCGACCCTTTAAATTAAATCCCCCACCCTCCCGAACCCCCCCCCCCAAATGCTTTAAATTACCTGGGGATCCAGCGGTGGTCCAGAACGGCGGCGGTCCGGAACGGCCCCCTCAATTGAATCCTTTTGTCTTCAGCCGGCGCCATTTTGCAAAATGGCCGCCGCAAAATGGTGGCAGCCATAGACAAAAACGATTCGACGCAGGAGGTCGTTCCGGACCCCCGCTGGACTTTTGGCAAGTCTTGTGGGGGTCAGGAGGCCCCCCCAAGCTGGCCAAAAGTTTCTGGGAGTCCATTGGGGTTCAGGAAGCGATTTCTTGCCGCGAATCGTTTTCCGTACGGAAAATGGCGCCGGCAGGAGATCGACTGCAGGAGGTCGTTCAGCGGCGGCCCGGAACCCCCACTGAACGACCTCCTTACAGTAATTAATAAGCAATAGTAGCTTGTAATCTATCTAATATTTGGGTACTGGCCAGGTCCTTGTGACTTGGAAACAGGATCCTGGGCTTGATGGATCCTTGGTCTGACCCAGTTTGGCATTTCTTATGTTCTTAGGTTCTTATGAGAATGATGGTTTTGTTTGAAGTCTTTGACCCTCTGTTTTGATTTTCTAAAGTAAAGATACATCTTGGGAACCACAAGACTGTGAGTGGACTCAGGGTTGGCTGAAGGCAATCTGCTGCCTGAGGCATGGGAAGAGATGGCGCCCCCCCCCCCCCCCAGCACCCAAAAGGGATTTATTTATTTATATAACGCTCGATTACTCACCATTCACTCTGTACAATCATTACAATACATACTGAGGCTGATGTCCAGTAAGCCAGTGAGCCAACAAGTTATCTGGCTAACTTGTCCCAGATATTCAGTGGGATAAATATACTACTTAAACGTTATCCCGATAGATGTAGCTGGATAACTAAATAACCTGGGGACTTGAATTCTGTGATTGGGACAGACTTAACCTGTAGGGCCTTAAAAGGGATCAGGCTCAAAATATAAACAGTCCACAGCCCAAAAAGGTATGTTCCAGATAGAAAAATAGCTTTACTTAAAAAGAATGTAAATTTCAGTAGGTACAAAATAAAAAAATAGACACAGTCCAGACTTCAAAAATCCAAAACAGGAAACAATTCTTTACTTTCCAAAAACTCACAGAAAAGAAGATTAGTTCCTTATGCACCTTAAGTATGGTCGTTAACACTGGGATCCCTGGGTCTTTCCCCCCCCAAAAAAGCTTCAGCTCCAACGGGGAAAAGCTGCAGAATCCCCTTCTTTTCTCACTCCCTGGTGACAGGGTTGTAAGAAGCAGGACCTCTCCTAGAGACCACTCTTACAGGAAAACACGTTCTCCTGTGGATTCAAGCAACAAGGCTCTGGAACAGAGCTCCGCCCCCTGGCTGCTCTCCCTGGGTCTCTTTCAAATGTCTCTCTCACAGAGAATTCTCCTCAACGCCCGCTGGTGACTCACGGAGTCACCATTTACACTCCTTTGATTTCCAACCCAGTCATTAGGGGATGGACCTTCTTGCCAGTCGTAAGTGACTTACTTCCTAAGGAGCAACCTTTCCCAAGGCCCCATAGTATAGCGCGTCCTAGATAAGCTTACATTTATTTATTTTATTGTATTTGTATTCCTGAATATCTGTATTTTAAGACAGTTACCATTTGGAACGGGTCTGTGTGTCTGTGTGTCTGTGTGTGTGTGAAGGGTTGGAGAGTGGAGATCCTCCCCTATTTTCTTTTCAGAGACAACATTTAATTGGGATGTAACAGGTCCATTATTAAGGCCACGGCTTTAATCTGGCAATCATGACACACATGGCACAGGGAAATAATTAATATATTTTGTCAAATAAAAAAATATTTATATTCTGACCCCTAAAGCCTGTACCCAGTTGGCAAATCAGCACAGTTACAGGGAAGAAATCATACTTTGAGAGATCATACTTATTATCAGGAAAGTTATTACTTCAAGTTGTGAACATTTACTGAATTAATTCAGTGGTATTTATTTCAGCATTGTTGGATTTCTTTTTTTTTTTTTTTTTTTTGCATTAGCAATTTATTTTTCCTTCTTGATGGGAAAAGAGTAGAGCCTGCTTTCAGTAAAACACAAATCCCTGAATGCACTTCTTGGCAGAAAGTAAATTAGCCAAATGAATAAGGAGCAGAATCAAACCTTACCACCTTTTGTAGGTGCACACAAAAGCCTTTTCCACCCCCTCTCTTTTTTTTTTTTTCCTTTTCTTCTCTGCTTTCCATCTTGTATTCAGACTAAAGCACGGCGGTGCTTAACCAATCTTCTGGCCCATGGCCTTCCCAATTAGGCTTGCATTTCTTTAGCTGGACGGATTCAAGGGCAGAAAAGGCATTCCTAGCATGCAGCTGCATGCTCTGGGGTTTATTTGAATACAGAGCTGTTATCAGGCCCGGGTTCAAAAAGCTGGGCCTTCTTAATAGTTCTAACATATAAAATATCTTGCTGTGGTCATGAAACTCCATGGGGAAAAATCTGGTTTCCTGTTGTGCTTTTTCAGTAAAAGTTTCTTTAGCAATTTAGATTGTAACAGACACTGTTACTGCCGGTGTGTGATCCAACCTTACTAAGGGCCGGGGGAGTCACTTTATAACAAGCCTGGATCCCGTGTAAAGAGGCAAGATGCCAGATTTCACATTTTATTAGAGGTACAAGCTTAGAAGGCAGAATAAAACACACTGGGGTTAATTTACCCAAATTCTTTATGGCCTCTGGAGGGGAAGTAATGGGAAATAATAGAGGGTTTGTCACATAGCAACTGTTGTAAAAGTAGATAGTCATGAATATTTGACAAAAAAATATCCGTGGTGGCCTCTAAGAGATATTTAAAGCATGCAAGGGGCGAAGCCATTGTAGATGACCCAGTACTGCCCTCTAGTCCACTCACAGCTCTGCCTGCAAATATCTATTCATCCAAATACATGAATGCCTTTAATTTGCCTGTGGGAGCCCCCACATGTGAATACATATATTTCTATCCAAGGCAGCAATAACACCAAACTGCACAACTCTTATCACCTTTCCACAGGGATAGGGTGACCATATAGCTCCATGTCACGGGGACAAGCCAATCCAATCCTGGTTTTACCCCATTGCATTCATAGAAACGTAGTTCTGATTTCTCTATTGATTTCCACAAGAAAAGCAGAGCTATGGCTCATTGCAGGCATTGGAGTAAACCAGGAGCTGGTTCAGTTTTTTTTTCCCTTGACAAAGAGCTACTTGGTTACTCTACATGCAACCGGTGTGGTTGTTTTAAAATTTACCATTGCATGTAGAGTGACCAAGTAGCTCCTTGTCAAGGGAAAAAAAAACCAAACTGAACCAGCTCCTGGTTTACCCCAATGCATGCAATGAGCCAAGAGAAATCAGAATTACATTTCTATGAATGCAATGGGGTAAAACCAGGACTGGATTAGCTTGTCCCCCCATGTCATGGAGCTATATGGTCACCCTACACAGGGAGTAAATTTGACATGTTTATATATATATATATATATATATATATATATATATATATATATATATATATAATTTTGTTTTTTGAAAAATGGGAAGGAATAAGAGGAAAAAAACACTCTTCTTTTACTCTATTGGATAATACTAAAAAGAAATATATTAACAACTCTCTCCTATTTTTCAATGCTGTCTGTATTTTCTCATGCAAAAGGTATCCTGAAAGGGCCAGCGCCACACTTCCCACTGGTTATGGCAGTATTTAAACTTGTTTGAATCAAACTTGAATCAGGTAGATTTCAGGATGTGATTACTTTTATTTGCCAAAGTTGGAAAGTTTCTTTCTATGTTTAATTTCTTAGGACTTCCCAATTCAAAAAGATGACTGCTATAAGTTATGACAAGTAGTGGTCAAAAATGATGGGGAAACTATGACATTAATTCAGATGTTCCAGAATAAGACTGCTGGCATGCACCAGGATATAATGGAACGCAAGTGTATCAGATACCTTATATTAGGCTCAACGGCAGTTTATACTGCTCTGCAGGGAGCCATATGCCAAAGTATCTTTCATTTACCCTTTGGAATATGGCTCCTTGTTGAGCAATATACTGTTGAGCCTAATATAAGGCATCTGCTACCTTTGTGTTTATTTCAATTATTAACTGAGATCTACTATAGTATAATGAATAGTGAGTTATAATACACAATCCTTGTTATTATTTTTGAGTACTTATTTAGTACCTTATTTACTTTTTTTACTTGTTGTATGCTCCAGGATACACCATACACAGATTGAACTGGTTTTTAACATTCTTGTCATGTAAACGGATACCTATATGGCACTAGTTCCTAAACCCTTTGAGCAGGGTAAGAGATAGGCAGAAGAGGGAGGGGGTGCACCATTTCAGAACAGCCCTTCAAGAGAGGTTGCTGGAAGGGCTAGTCCCCTGCTGGTATAAAAGCAGCTTGCATTGCTGTATTTTGTGACAATTTGAGTTAGAAATCAGAAGAGAAGGAGATATTTTTCCTGAGTTGATTTTCCTCCTGTTCTTGATGTGCTAGGCCCCACAGCCAGGGTCCTACACGGAATAGGAAGGTACACAGCCTGTCCAGCGAGGGTGTCCCGAGGTTTGTGTAAGGGATTTTGGGACTTGCTTTTGAGAGTTTTCCTTTGAGATCCCTGGTACTTGGCCTGGGTTAAGGGACTTTTGAGGAGTCCTTTTTCTTGGGGAAACTGGGGGTAGAGGAGATTTTGCTGCTCTCCATCATACAAACCATGAATGAATCAGGAGTGACGCACTGCAGGAGAAGTTCCACTTTTTGCCTTTTTGTGAAGATTTGCCTTGTGTTTTGGGGAGAAACTTTGTTGCTGGGGAAAACCAGAAGAGCTGATTGTTCCCTGCTGCCTGGACTTTTCATCTGAAAGATCCCGTTATGTCATCTGGAGAAAGAGAGCAATGAGTAAGACCTCTTTGTTAAATCTGGAGAACCCCATCCAGAGTCTTAACCTGGGGAGAAGAGATACAACTGAGAGTCATGCAGTCTTTGAGACCCTGTTTTTTTTTTGTCTGCAAGTAGTTTTTGAAAGGTGATTTTTCTGCTTTACATAGGGGTATCCTTGTCTCTCTGGGAAGCCTTGCTTTTCCATGCCCTGGAGGGTGAGTCCTTTCCCAGACCTGGTCACTGAGAGACACTTGCACAGATAAAGAAAGTTGGAGCCTGTGATAACAAACTGTTGTGTCAAGAACTGGTGTGCAAAGTGCCACAACTTGCTTTGAATAATTGCCACAGTAAAGTTTTGTTTAGATACCCAACTTGAGCAGGCAGAGTATTTTGTTAGCACTCACATCCCTCCCACCTATAGTGAAGAAGGATGCCATCCCAGAAAAGAAAGTAGAAACTCACTCCATACCTTGGGCCTTAGAGGAGTATTCCTCCCCCGTCAGCGAGAACCTGACACCCTTGGGCTACGAGACAGAAAGCGAGGCGTTAGCTCCAGGACCTGCCTTCCAAGCCCAACAACCGGAAGAGAAACTACATACTTATAAAGGAAGGAGCTGTATATGATATCTCTAGATACAGAGAGGGGAGGCAGAAAAAAGGAAAGGGGGCAAGCCAACGTGACATTTGACCAGGCCTTCCCCTAAATTCCATCTTTAAACTGTGATAAAAACTGTGATATGGTCAGTAAAAGAAAAGTCCCTTATCTCTTCCAGGGACTTGATCATGAGACATTATCATCATCCACAGCTGTAATCCCCCTGTACTTCAAATCATATCTCTACATGCCTTCCTTTGTGTGTTCCCTTTGTTGATTATAAACTGCGCACTATTGTAATAGGAATTTAACTCTAATTCTGATTGTGATCTGCCTTGAGAATAGCTTGGGAAAGGCAAAAAAAATCAAATGTTTATAAATACAAATAACATTTTCACACATTACATGTGGTCCTTGCCTTTAAATTGATTATAAAAGCACTATAAGAAAAAGTCCCAAGGGCCTTTTATATGGTATTTGATAACATCATTCAACCAGTTCTTCCAAATGTGAGTGAAGTCTGGATTCTATATAGGATGTGACAGAAGCAGAACCCAATTGCAAACATTGCATCTCAAGTTCTGTAAATATACCATTTGTCCACAGAAACTCCCCCAATGAGTACATAAAAGAACTGGGGTTATCTCATGAACAGCAACACAAATTCCTTCCTCTACCAGGCACTTTGTGAAAAATAAAACCCTGCCAAAAATATACTCAGAAACTATGTAGCAAACCTGCCATACCATAATAGCACTAGATACAGATTCAGATAACTTTATTGGCATGACAATTTTTCATGTGTTGCCAAAGTAATACAAAAAATGATTAAAATAAAAGGGTAGGAAAAGAAAGGGAAAAATTACAGAATGGTAATAAGTCAAGTAAAGGTGCAGATTATAGAAAATTTAGCATCAGGGAGATGTCTCAGTTTTTTTGCTGGTACCTGGTCAAGTTTCATTTTTGGCCTACTGAAAGGATGACAGATATCTTCCTGCTACAGTTGCTGTGTCTCCTTTTTTTCTCCCAGGATTATAAAGAGTTTTCTTGCTCATTCTTTTGTGGAAAATATTGGATTTTTTTTGTCAGCTTTGGGAAATGTTGCTAACACTCATGAGAAAAAGCAGGAAAGGGAGTAAGAAACAGGGAAGGAGCCGGGAAAAAGAGACAAAGGAAAGCAGATGAGGACTGGGGAGGAAATGAGTAGGGATGTGAATCGTTTTTTAACGATTTAAATTATCATCCGATAATTTTAAAATCGTCATTAATCGGTAAGGGACTCGATACAATAGGAATTCCACCGATTTATCATGAAAAATCTGGTTTTTTGGTTAGTGCGCACTAACGGGAGTTAGTGCGCACTAACAGAAAATGATACAATTTGACACTTTTCAGGTCAAGTTAAGGTCAGTTAAGTCAGTTAAGAATGAATATGTATTCCTATTGGCTGGTTGCCCTCTTATTTATTGATGTTACCAAGGTTCCCACTGAGGTGATGGTTTAATATATGGGGGATGGGTGGAAACGGTTGGTAGCTTGACAAAAAAAGTAATGTGATCACTGATCAGTCAATGTGACTAGAACTTGTGCCCTATCCCTGATACAGGGAGTGTTGTGATCTTCCTGCACACAGTGCCCTATCCTGGTTACCGGGGGTGTTGTGATTTTCCTACATGCAGTGCCCTATCCCTGATACCGGGAGTGTTGTGATCTTCCTGCACGCAGTGCCCTATCCCTGATCCCAGGGGTGTTGTGATCTTCCTGCACGCAGTGCCCTATCCCTGATACCGGGAGTGTTGTGATCTTCCTGCACACAGTGCCCTATCCCTGATACCGGGAGTGTTGTGATCTTCCTGCACACAGTGCCCTATCCCAGTTACCGGGGGTGTTGTGATCTTCCTGCACGCAGTGCCCTATCCCTGATACAGGGAGTGTTGTGATCTTCCTGCACGCAGTGCCCTATCCCTGATACCGGGAGTGTTGTGATCTTCCTGCACACAGTACCCTATCCCTGATACCGGGAGTGTTGTGATCTTCCTGCACGCAGTGCCCTATCCCTGATACAGGGGGTGTTGTGATCTTCCTGCACACAGTGCCCTATCCCAGTTACCGGGGGTGTTGTGATCTTCCTGCATCCAGTGCCCTATCCCTGATACTGGGAGTGTTGTGATCTTCCTGCACGCAGTGCCCTATCCCTGATACCGGGAGTGTTGTGATCTTCCTGCACGCAGTGCCCTATTCCTGATACTGGGAGTGTTGTGATCTTCCTGCACACAGTGCCCTATCCCTGATACCGGGAGTGTTGTGATCTTCCTGCACGCAGTGCCCTATCCCTGATACTGGGATGTGTGCAGGAAGATCACAACACCTCCGGTAACTGGGATAGGGCACTGCGTGCAGGAAGATCACAACACTCCCGGTATCAGGGATAGGGCACTGCGTGCAGGAAGATCACAGCACTCTCGGTATCAGGGATAGGGCACTGCATGCAAGAAGATCACAACACTCCCGGTATCAGGGATAGGGCACTGCGTGCAGGAAGATCACAACACTCCCGGTATCAGGGATAGGGCACTGCGCCCCTTTAGTGCGCACTAAGGGGCGGATTTTAAAAGCCCTGCGTGCTCCGGCGCGCCTATTGTGCATAGGCCGCCGGCGCGTGTAAAGCCCTGGGACACGCATAATTCCCGGGGCTTTGGAAAAGGGGCGGGGAGGGGGCGTTCCGTGGCGTTTTGGGGGCAGGCCCGGGGGTGTGTCGCCGGCCCGGGGGCATGGTCGAGGCCTCCGGACCAGCCCTCGGGACCGGAACACGGAGCGGGGCTGCTTTCAGCAGGCGTAACTTTGCCGACAAAGGTAGGGGGGGTTTAGATAGGGCCGGGGGGGTGGGTTAGTTAGCGGAAGTGAGGGGAAGGTGGGGGGAGGGCGAAGGAAAGTTCCCTCCGAGGCCGTTCCGAAATCGGAGCGGCCTCGGAGGGAACAGGCAGCGCGCGCTGGGCTCGGCGTGCGCAGGTTGCACAAATGTGCACCCCCTTGCGTGCGCCGACCCCGGATTTTATAAGATACGCGCGGCTACGCCCGTATCTTATAAAATCCAGCTTACTTTTGTTCGCGCCTGGTGCACGAACAAAAGTACGCGATCGCGTATTTTTTTAAGATCTACCCCTAACCGAAAAACCGATTTTTTTACAAAAAAAAACCATGCCAATCAGATTCCCCCCCCCCCCCCCCAGCCAAAATCGATCATTAAAACGATTGGGCACATGATTCACATCCCTAGAAATGAGTGCAATGGGGGAATCAGAGCCTGAGGAAGGTCTGGGAGAATGGGAGGCTAGGGAACTGGTGAATATGGTAGATGGAAAGGTAGGTGAGATGTGACGAAGAAGCTTGAGGACCAGAAGGTAAGAGATCGAGAGAGGAAGAAGAGTTAAATCTAATGGAGTTTTCTAACTGAAAATGTCATAATGTCTCTGTATCGCTCCATGGTGAGACCACACTTTAAATACTGTGTACAATTCTGGTCGCCGCATCTCAAAAAAGATATAATTGCGATGGAGAAGGTACAGAGAAGGGCAACCAAAATGATAAGGGGAATGGAACACTCCCCTATGAGGAAAGTCTAAAGAGGTTAGGACTTTTCAGCTTGGAGACGAGACGGCTGAGGGGGAATATGATAGAGGTGTTCAAAATCATGAGAGGTCTAGAACAGGTAGATGCGAATCGGCTATTTACTCTTTCAGATAATAGAAAGACTAGGGGGCACTCCATGAAATTAGCATGTGGCACATTTAAAACTAATCAGAGAAAATTCTTTTTCACTCAACGCACAATTAAACTCTGGAATTTGTTGCCAGAGGATGTGGTTAGTGCAGTTAGTATAGCTGTGTTTATAAAAAGATTGGATAAGTTCTTGGAGGAGAAGTCCATTACCTGCTATTAATTAAGTTGACTTAGAAAATAGCCACTGCTATTACTAGCAACAGTAACATGGAATAGATTTAGTTTTTGGGTACTTGCCAGGTTCTTATGGCCTGGATTGGCCACTGTTGGAAACAGAATGCTGGGCTTGATGACCCCTTGGTCTAACCCAGTATGGCATTTTCTTATGTTCTTAACTATGATGGAATAGAGGCAGAGAAGAAAGAATTGGAGATAAGAGATGAAAGGGAAAGATCAATGATAGAGTCAGATGTCGGAGATGAAATGAAGAAGACAGAAGGAGAGAAAAAAATGGGTAATGGAAAGGAGACCACAGAAGAGTTCTTAAAAATGAAAAGAGAGACTAGGCCCAAACTAATTAGAAAAATAAAATGTCCAGACAATAAAGGAAAAAAGTATATTTTCAGTTTTTATGGTTGGATGACTTGCAATTTTTCATTCGGCTTCATTCCACTTGGCAAGATAAAGTGGAACATGTACAAATTTGCATTTCCACAATTTAAACAGTGGTTTTATCAAAACAAATTAGGACTGAATATAACAAAAAATGAATGTCTCCTTTTTCAAAGGACATACTCCATGCTTCAACATTCTTCTATCACTTTAGATGGTGTGACTTTCAACATCAATCAAACTATCAAGAGCTTAGGCGTGTGGCTTGACTCCCATCTTTATATTTGTACACTCATCAAGTCGGTTGTCAGAACCGGTTTTTATGAACTTTTGAGTTCTTTCTGGCTTAAAACACTTGCAGCATAAATTTGAGTTTCATACTGTTGTGCAGGCATCTATCCTTTCACTTATTGACTACTGCAATGGTCTTTACCTTCCTGATGTCACTCTGTAGCCTCTCCAACTGCTTCTCAATGCAGCCGCTCATTTGATTTTTGGTGTCAAACATTATGAGCATGTTATACCAACTCTCTTATAGATACATTGGCTGCCTCTGCAAAAACGTGTGGAATATAAAATTGTTTTAATTGTTTTCAAGCTTATTAATTTGAGTTCCTGCCCTTGGTTGAATGCATTACTCAAGCTGTATCATCCCTCAAGGCAGCTAAGATCCTCTTAGAGAGGTCTGATTGGCATTCCCTCTTTAAAATGTATTCATCTCCTTGTGACTAAGGAGTTTACCTTCTCAATTGCTGATCCCATTTAATGGAGCTCCTTTCCTATTGAATTGTGACTCAGCGTCTGCATAAAAAGATTTTTTGAAAACCTTCCTGTTTAAAAAGACTTACTATTAACTGCTGCAGGTTGAACATTAAAACTTTGAAGACACCTTTCTTAGCCCAAGACTTATGACAAGCTATAATATATTTTGTTTTGTATACATCTTATGTTCTGTTATGTATATTTTGATATTACGAATGTTTTATTTTGTACAACGCTTAGACCTTTATTGCATTAAGTGCCTAAGAATTTTAATGAATGTAAAAAAATGTAAATGGATATGTCAGCTTTAGAAATGTGTATCTCCATTATATTTGCATTTTGTGCAGTAGAGAAGGGAAACCACTTCTGTTCTGTTTGTGGCAGACCCCCTAGTCAGCAATTATATGCTCCTAGCTCCCAGCTTTAGGATTACCATCAGCTTAGCGGGAGAGAGCATTCCTGCACAGGCCTTTCCCCAGAGACTGCCTGTGAGTGATGATCTCCTAGTCCACAAGGGGTGGTTATCCCTAGTTCTGTGTGGCAGTGTAAGTTTGATTTTGAGGGAGAAGGCGTGATTTCAGTGTGCTTTCCAAGTTAAGACCACAGCTTAGCGCAGAAAGGAGAGACGGTAGCACACTGTTCTTTCCCTTAGCTAGGGCTAAATTAATTATTGTTTTATTTTAAAACTAGATAGTTATACAGTTTCCAATAAGCCATCGAAGACACACACTGAAAGCTGTTGGGTTAATGTTTTATTTTCAGCTTGTACTAATTCAATTTCAGTCCGCTGTGTCTCTTGAAGAGACAGCCTTTGTAGTTCAAGCTCTCAGATTCTTCCCTCTTTCAGAGACCTGAAATTCCAACTGAGTGAACTTTTTCCCCCACTTTTTTAAATCCGTATTTTGGCTATCAGTCACAGCTAATTTTCAGTTGTAGATCTGTTAGTTGTTTTTTCAAAGATTTAATCTTTTCTTCTGACTCTTCTTGCTGGGTTTAAATAGCCATTTCTAATTCTTGAACCTGATCTGCAGCTTCCCCTGAATTTACTTCCTTGTTTTGCTCTCTAATAATTTTCTCCAGTTCCTGAATTTTTTCTAGGTATCCAGTTATCTGAACATGTGTATGTGGGCTGACATTCAGCAATCTGTTTTTCTAAGGCTTGTATTTTCATTGTTAGTTCTCAATTCTGTGCTGCCATTAATTTGCGATCTCCTTCCTGCAGCAAGCATTTTCAATAATATCATCTATTTCTGCTCTTAGCTGACTAATATCTTTTTGATTGATGGGAGATGTGTGAAGGCCTTTTTTTTTAATGTTGTTCTGTAATACTTTATATGTAAGTAAAAAAAATTCTTGATGATTTTACAGTGTATACAGGACCTATGGATACGTGAATCAGTATTTTTTTTGTAAGTGAAGTCCCTGAAGAAGCCCTGGAGCACAGGGGGAAACGAGGCTCTCGTCGGATCGTATTGAAGATTACATCAGAGAAATATTGGATTGGGTTTGGAAGAACTGTTTAAAATATTGAACGAATTGGACTTAAAATAAGGGAATGTTTGGATGTAAAGCACACTGATTCATTGTACTTGTTTAGAAATATTTAAGGTAATAAGTGGAAGTTACAAGGTATTGTAATCACTGTTAAAATTGAGCATGTCAAAGCCTTCAGTTTTATGGGTTATGGAGAGTATGTTTTAGTGTGAATGAGAGTATGATGATGTGGGGGTAAAGCATGGAAGTGTAGTATGGATATGAATGGTTTAAGAAGTAAAAGAGTGGTTTGCATGGGGTGATTTTTAATGATTATTAGGGGTGTGAATCGTGTGATCGATCGTCTTAACGATCGATTTTGGCTGGGGGAGGAGGGAAATCTGATCGTCGTGTTTTTATTTTTTTAAAAATCGTTAAAAATCGTAAATCGGGGGAGGGCGGGAAAACCGGCACACCAAAAAAACCCTAAAACCCACCCAAACCTTTAAAACAAATCCCCCACCCTCCCGAACCCCCCCCCCCAAATGTTTTAAATTACCTGGGGTCCAGTGGGAGGGTCCCGACGCGATCTCCAGCTCTCTGGCCACGGCTGCATTGAGAAATGGCGCCGGTGTCCCTTTGCCCTTATCATGTGACAGGGCAAAGGTAGCGCCGGCGCCATTTTGGTTCCTGGCTCCCGACGTCACGCATGCAGATCGCTCCCGGACCCCCGCTGGACCCCCAGGGACTTTTGGCCAGCTTGGGGGGGGGCCTCCTGACCCCCACAAGACTTGCCAAAAGTCCAGCGGGGGTCCAGGAGCGACCTCCTGCATGCGGGCCGTATTGCCAATCTTCAAAATGGCGCCGGCGCTACCTTTGCTTTCACTATGTCATACGAGCGACGCTACCTTTGCCCTGTCACATGATAAGGGCAAAGGGCCACCGACGCCATTTCTCAACGCAGCCGTGGCCAGAGAGCTGGAGATCGTGTCGGGACCCCCCCACTGGACCCCAGGTAATTTAAAACATTTGGGGGGGGGGGTTCGGGAGGGGGGGGGATTTGTTTTAAACGTTCGGGGTGGGTTTTAGGGTTTTTTTGGTGTGCCGGTTTTCCCGCGCCCTATTTAACAATACAATATAAATGCCCCTGACAATAAATCGGGGGCATTTGTATTGTATCGTGCACTCTAACGATTTTGGACGATTTTAAAATTATCTGACGATAATTTTAATCGTTCAAAAACGATTCACATCCCTAATGATTATGTTTCACATAGGTCCCTTGTAATTGGATAATAAAATGTTAGATTCAATTGGATTCAGATATGGTATAATGTTTATTGAATTACCTCCATTTTCTTATGATAGTAATATCTTTTTCTAACACTTGATTTAGTGCCTATAAATGTGAGTTATCCTTTTGTAGTAATTCTCTTAATAAGTGCAAAATGGTAGCATACTCAGCTAATGTCTTAAGGGTTAATTTAGATTCATTAACCAATAATTTCAAAGTTGTCAGGTAAAAATTAGTAACATTTCCTAATTGTAGGTATATGTCTTTTAAATTCTTACATACCCTAGAGATGTGGAATTGCACATCTTCTTTTTCAGTGAAAACCTGTGTAATCTTCACTAACACTTCTTCTAATTCTATTAAATCTAACTGCGCATCTGATGTCATCTTTGCGGATGGGCATGGCCTATCTTATCTCTGTAGAACTTCCAGACTATAAGTAAGTTTAGGGATGCAGGGACCTGTCTGCTACAGGACACTTCCAATTCCCCTCCCACTTCACTTCATGATCCTATGATCAGGAAAAGACAATGCGTTCTCCTCAGAATTAGACTTTTACTCATCAGCTTTGGCAGGATTTAGCATTTAGAAAATAACAACAATTCCTGTCTCTAACATCCTGGCCACTAAGTACCAGTTTACCTTAAAGAAAGTTCTGTACAATGAGTGGTTTAAAACATGCTATAAACCTTAGCCTGCCTGCCTAATATATTAATATTTATGGCTAACTTACTTACCCTTGGTCCTAACTTCAGGTGATTTCCCTCTGTTTACCTCTGAAGCAGGCTCTGGCTGGAGGTCTAAAGAATCATCTGGGAAAGAGGCTTGCTTCCAGGTCTGGTACTGGCAGAGCTGCTGGGCTTAGACTCCATGCTACCATCTGGGCAAAGTTCCTATCTGGGCAAAGTTTATTTTCTTTAGCTATGACAGTATTTTGGCCTGCCAGTATACTGGTCAGCATACTTTTTGACTATTGTGATTCATATTGGGTGCTTTCAGTGGTTAAACATGGGATACCTCCCTACGAGGCCTTAGAACACCAATACCCTTTCTATAGTGAAGACAGAACAGACTGAGCTGCTATAAATCCCTAAACAGAAACTGAACACTAGAGGGCAAATATTCAAAAATATCAGATCTCCTAAATTTGGCCTCTAAATTAGATTGCTAAATTAAGCACCTATTTTCAGTTGAACTTAGGTCCCTAAGTTTTCAGCTGAAAATTCACATAAATTTAAGGATCCTAATGCTTGCTATATATTTGCTTATATTTAGGCTCCTAATGGACTTCTCCTCCAAGAACTTATCCGATCCTTTTCTAAACACAGCTATACTAACTGCACTGACCACATCCTCTGGTAACAAATTCCAGAGTTTAATTGTGCGTTGAGTAAAAAAGAACTTTCTCCGATTAGTTTTAAATGTGCCCCATGCTAAAACTAATCGGAGAAAGTTCTTTTTTACTCAACGCACATTTAAACTCTGGAATTTGTTACCAGAGGATGTGGTCAGTGCAGTTAGTATAGCTGTGTTTAAAAAAGGATTGGATAAGTTCTTGGAGAAGTCCATTACCTGCTATTAAGTTCACTTAGGGGTAGATTTTGAAAAACTGCGTGATCGCGTACTTTTGTTTGCGCAGCAGGCGCAAACAAAAGTACGCTGGATTTTATAAGATACGCACGTAGCCACGCGTATCTTCTAAAATCCTGGATCAGTGCACGCAAGGCTGCTGATTTTGGGCAGCCGGCGCGCACCGAGCCGCGCAGCCTGCCTCCGTTCCCTCCGAGGCCGCTCCGAAATCGGAGCGGCCTCGGAGGGAACTCTCTTTCGCCCTCCCCTCACCTTCCCCTCCCTTCCTCTACCTAACCCACCCCCCGGCCCTATCTAAACCTCCCCCCACCTTTATCCATGGATTTACGCCTCCCGGAGGGAGACGTAAATCCACGCGTGCTAGCGGGCTGCTGGCGTGCCGAGACCGGACCCGGGGGCGGTTCCGGAGGGCGCGGCCACGCCCCCGGAACGCCCCAGCCCGAAACCACGCCCCCGGGCCCACCCCCAAAATGCCGCGTCCCGCCCCCAAAACGCCGCGTCCCGCCCCCAAAACGCCGCGTCGTTCAGCCACGCCCCCAGCACGCCCCCTTCCGAAAACCCCGGGACCTACGCGCGTCCCAGGGTTCTGCGCACGCCGGTGTCCTATGGAAAATAGGCGCGCCGGCACGCAAGGCCCTGCTCGCGTAAATCCGGGCGGATTTACGTGAGCAGGGCTTTGAAAATCCGCCCGTTAGAGTATAGCCACTGACATTAGCAATGGTAACATGGAACAGACTTAGTTTTTGGGTACTTGCCAGGTTCTTATGGCCTGGATTGGCCACTGTTGGAAACAGGATGCTGGGCTTGATGGACCCTTGGTCTGACCCAGTATGGCATTTTCTTATGTTCTTATGTTCTTATGACCCTAGGCAGGGCATCTCCTCTCTCTGTTCTCCTGGCCATACCTAGTCTTCTCCCTCCTCAATAGCAGGGGTTGCTGGGACTGCTTCAGGTCTATTTTCTTTCTCCTTATTTGCCCCCATCTTATACTTTCCAGCTGATAAATATGCATAAATTCATGCATAATCATGTAGTGGATAGAGGGTCTTTGCCACATTGCAGGTCTTTCCCCCTCCCATTTTCTTTGGGGGAGGTCCTGCAATGTCTGGACTGAGGCTGTATGCCAGCATCAGCGTTTTCTCCATTTCAGAATACTCTCCCGTCATCCAAGGGTGGGGGTCCCTCTGCTATCTGGACTTCTCTTGGCCAGTTCATTACTTCTGCTTATGAGCTTAAGTTGCTGCATTGTTCCTCTGCCTTGGTTTTATTTACACAGGAGTTTACAAACAGGCAGATCTTGATAATTATCCTTCAGTTCTGATTTAAAGTTCCTATCTGGGCAAAGTTTATTTTCTTTAGCTATGACAGTATTTTGGCCTGTCAGTATACTGGTCAGCATACATTTTGACTATTGTGATTCATATTGGGTGCTTTCAGTGGTTAAACATGGGATACCTCCCTACGAGGCCCTAGAACACCAATACCCTTTCTATAGTGAAGACTGAACAGACTGAGCTGCTACAAATCCCTAAACAGAAAATGAACACTAGAGGGCAAATATTCAAAAATATCAGATCTCCTAAATTTGGCCTCTAAATTAGATTGCTAAGTTAAGCACCTATTTTCAGTTGAACTTAGGTCCCTAAGTTTTCAGCTGAAAATTCACATAAATTTAAGGATCCTAATGCTTGCTATATATTTGCTTATATTTAGGCTCCTAAATTAGGTGCCAAGTTCTTAAAATCTGTGCTAAGCTCCTAACTTTGTTTCCCCACCCTAACTCCACCCCATTAGCCACCCACTTTTTAGGCTCCAAATACAAAAATGGAAACTCAGTATATTTGAAACTGAAATGTATTTAAAAATCATTTAGCACAAAATCCATATGATTACTTTATTCAAACTGTACAATGAAGAGAAACGTATATCAAGAGGTCACCTAAAATGTCATATACTCATATATTACACAATAAGCAAATCTGATCTTTCCCTTTAGTGCTTCCCTACTAGTCAGCTTTTTGTAGTTGTTTAGATCATCTGAGTAAAAAGCCATATATGTGCTGGAAGCCAGAAAGCAAACTTTGCTGGTACCTTTGGTGACCTCTGAGATTCAAAGTGCAGTAATTAATATGGAAACCATTAATGGTACTTCAAATACACAAACTCCCCCACATTTCTCAGGTCTCTATGGGAATTTGGAAAAAAAAAGTGTTATCTGGTTCATAGGTGCAGCTTTACAGGTTGGTGCTTTGTTAATCTCAGATACATTTTTGTTGCGCTTAAGGATCCCTATTTTAAAGTGCTTTTATCCAGACAACGTTTTCCCTCTCCACTTCTGGTCACTTTTGAGTGTTAGGTGTACCGTCGCTGCTGCTTGTAATTACATAATATATTAACAGTTTGAAAAACTGTTTAGACTTCAGATATACAAATTATGATGTGTTTAAATCCATTCCTGACAAGTCTGCTATTCTCTGAAAATTCTTTCCTATGCTCCTTAACCTTAGCTTTACAATGTTCTTATATTTGTCAGAATAGATTATTTGATTTATTTGATTTAATTCATGTCAGAAGGCGTTTTTCATATTGCCTCTCTCTTTTTCACTTTTGCTATGTATCAGCTGTCATGAAACAGAAAATCATGCATTTAAGCTGTATAATTTTCTTTTCTTCTTTTTTTTTTTTTTAACATATATGAAAAGCAGCCAGGTTATGGAAAGCAGATGACATACCGGTATATAGTCAGGCTATCTGACATTGGCTGTGTTATTGTCTTACATTTTCAAGTTCACATGCTATCTTAATCATAGATATAGAAACATAGAAACATGACAGCAGCAAAAAGACCATATAGCACATTTAGTCTGCCCATCTGTCCAATTAATTTAGCATTATACCGTAATCCTCAACACTTCCTTAGAGATCCCCTATATTTATCCCATGATTTCTTGAATGCAGATACTGTTTTTGTCTCCACCACCTCCACTGGGAGGCTGTTCCAAGAAACCACCACCTTTTCTGTAAAGAAATATTTCCGAAGAATACTCCTGAGACCCCCTTTGAATCTCATCTCATGACCCCCTCGTTCTATAGCCTTCTTTCTATTGAAAAAGGCTCACCCCCTGTGCATGGAAACCTTTGAGATATTTGAATGTCTCTATCATATCTCCCCTATCTCACCTTTCCTCTAGAGCAGGGGTGGGCAAGTCCTGTCCTCGAGGGCTGCAAACTAGTCGGGTTTTCAGGATACCCCTAATGAATATGCATGAAATAGATTTGCATACAACTGAGGCAGTGTGTATGCAGGTCTCTCTCATGCATATTCATTAAGGATATCCTGAAAACCCGACTGGTTTGCAGCCCTCGAGGACTGGAATTGCCCACCCCTGCTCTAGGGTGTACATGTTTAGATCTTAAAGCCTATCCCCATATGCTTTAGAACAAAGATCTCTGACCATGGACTGGCTCCATCCTTTTTATATCCTTTTGAAGGTGCAGTCTCCAGAATCGTGCACAGTATTCCAAGTGAAATCTGTGCGCATGGTGCTTTCTGGCAACACATGTTAACTTGGTGGTCACTTGGCTGATAATAATAATAATAATAATACTAGTAAGGATAGATGTACTTATTGCAATCTCTACCTGCATCCTTTTTCAGACCTTGTCCTTTACTTACTGTTGGTGCAGTGTTGACAATGGCAGAATTCCCAGTGAAATGATATTACTTTTGTGATACTGATGCATGTTTGTCATAGTGTAGGACCCATTGTTCTTATCGCAAGATGGGGCAAAAGAGATCAAGGACACAAGAAGAAACCTGGAAATGAGCATTCCAGGTTTGTATTTTCAACACAAGATTAAAAGAACATGAGTACTGTATGTGAGATCATTCAAAATAAAAAGAGAGATGAAGGACACTGGCAACACACAGGAAGACTTGTTGCCGAGGCAAGATAGGGATGACAGTTAAGCTTTATATAGGGCAAAGGCTTGTAATGACATTAATGGGCACCGTGGCTTTTTCCCACCATGGGCCCTTTAAATGTGGTAACATTGGGCACACACGCACCTATGGAGGGTGTCAGAAGGCGGCAGCTGTGATGGCATCCTGCTGCATGGAGGAAGTCCGTCAGTGTCCTGTTGTGAAAGTAGAGTCCAGCTACTGGTGGCATCTGGGATGAGTGTGGCGGCTTGCGGGAGGATCTTGCGAGCTGCCAAAAAAACACCATAAAGTATAAACAGAAACATGCAGACAAAATCTGAACTGGAAACTGCAATAAACCAGACTGTAGACAATGCAACAATGAAAAAATAGAAATTCCATTCCTCAAAACAATAAAATCAAGAAATATAAAGCATCAATCATAATACTAAAACCATACTAATAAAAAGAATAAATATTTCAAAACAGCTGATAAATAGAATAACAGCCAATAATTAAACATTTATATATAAATTATACAACATTTCCCAAATATCAATAAAATATGTCAAAATAACAAACACGTCAAATAACACTCAATATTTAAAACTAATAAGGATAAAAAAAATCTCTGCTTTCCATACCTGGGAACTTTTGATTTCTAGTCACTCTGAGATTGCAATGGATTAGTGTGGGGGGCAGGGAAGGGGAACACACATGTTCATTCTCTCTCTCATACACACAGATGCTCTCACATGGTCTCACATACAGAGATGCTCACAGTACTGTTTCACACACAGATGCTCTCATACACGCTCTTTCACACCCACACACCCACACACAAACACAAAACATATGCTTTCTCATACATATATATACTTTCTCACCTACATATACTGTCTCTCACACACACATGCACATATTTTCTCTCATACATACACATATGATGTCTTACAAACACACTCTCCCTAATAGTGCTCTTTCTACCTTTCTTTTTTGGCTGTGATGGGTGAGATAAACTGAGCAGGCAGCCTGGCCTTCTCATTTTTTTTTCTGCTGCCTGCAGCTGAGGGGCCTCTCTTTTCTTCGGCCACCAGCGGCCCACGAGGTCTCTCTCTTGTCTTCACCACTGGCAGATTGGGTTCCACGGGTGGCCTAGGGCCTCATCTCTTATTTGGCTGCTGGTGGGTTGGGTCCTACCAGTAGTCCATGGGTCCTCCCTCTTGCCTTCACTGCCACAGCCAATGGGGCTTCCCTCTTGTCTTCTGCCACTGGTGGGTTGGGCTCTACGAGCAGCCCGCAAGTTCTCTCTCATATCTTTGCCACCATGGCCCATGGCCTCATCTCCTCTTCAGCTGCCAGTGGGTTGGGCTCTGCTGGTGGCTCACTAGGCCTCCTTCTCATCTTCTCCATCAGCAGGACCTCTTGTTTTTCAGCCAGCATTGGCTTGGACTCCGACAATGGCTGCTGGGCCTCTTCAGTTGTTCGGCCCTGCGGACACGTCATCTCTGTGTACCACCTCAAAGTTCCTCTTCTTGCCCGCAGGGGTGAGAATCTCATGAACATGTCATCTATTTACACCATGGGCTCTTTTTCTGGAATGTAAAATAGTGAGACTGCTGCCTGAGGGCCATTTTGGGAATACTTTTTGCAGCTCGAAAATTATGCTGCCTGAGTGGCCGCACCATCCTGCCTCATTGTAGAACTGCCCCTGTCGGCATCGGCCTAGACCTAGGTCTAGACTTGGGACTTGGGGATGGGAACCAGCATCAGACCTGAAACAAAAAAACAAACATTTCATTTTTGTTCCAAATGATTCTGATGAATGATTGTGATGTATGATACAAATTAACAAACCAAAACCAATTTTTAGACTCTGCACATCTCTAGTAACTGTGCTAATTGCTATTATAATAACTTTTCACAGGGACAAGTCAATCTTACCTATGCCCTCTTCTCTATCTCCAACTCCTGACTTCATGCTTTCCACCTTGCTGCACTGTATACTTGGATTAGACCTCCTGAGCTGGTGTATCATGCTCTTTCTCTTGCCTTACCCAAATCCAGTCTAACAATCCACGGTTTTTAAATCATAATCCCTGATTATCCCATTAATAGCCTTAGTGATTTTCATAATTTGCTTAACAAATGAAATTCCCAAATCTCGTCTGCCCTATATGTTTGCCTTGATTAGGTTTATAAGCTCTGCAGAGCAGGGACTGTCTCTTATGTGTTTTGTGCAGCTCTGCACATGTCTAGTAGTGCTATAGAAGTGATTAGTAGTCGTTCTACTTAAAGACCTACATACATATTCCCTAGAGGAGAGCATAGAGAAGGGGATATGATGGAGACAGTCAAATACCTCAGGTATAAATAATACCCAAGCAGCAAACCTTTTTCAGAGGTCATATGAGACTCAAAATGGGTAGACTCAGGGGTAACATGGAAAATATTTTTCTCATGGAAAGGGTGGTGGATGGTCTTTGAGTGGAGATGATGGGGCAAAAACAGAATTGAGGAAGGCATAGGATGAATGCAGAGGATCCTTAATTACAAAGAAGTGAAGGGAAAGCCAGAAATCAATCGGGTCTACGACATTGCAACAGGGAGCAAACTGATCAGACTAGATGGACTTTATGGTCCTTATCTGCCCTCATGCTCTATGTTGCTAGAAGGGTTGGGGATTGTTATTGCCTCGCGTGCTCTTTGGTACCGCTGTAAAGAGAAAAAATGCCCAGGTAAGGAAGAAGCAAAGAGGAAAGAGCAGCCACTCACCATGGATGAACCACATAGAAACAAGTCAGAGACTATGACAGCGTAGGCAGGGCAATCTTCAAACTTCCCCAGGCAAACAGGTTGCCTGAAAACTCTCCCAGTCCTTCCCAGGCTGAAAGTCTGAGCGGGGATCAACAATGCGCACACTTTTAGTTGGGTAAAAAGTAGTCGGGCATGTTCCGGCTGGGGGAGGGGAAAAGTGCACATAGATCACATTTTCAAATCCACACATGAGAAAAGCAGAAAAAGCAGGCGCAAATCTCAGCTGGCACTTTTTCCCGGGACAGTTCTCAAAGGGAAAGAATGCTTGTGCTGCGGCACAGCCCACTGATGAAGGTACCCATGGACTTTGCCTCCTTGCAGGCAGATATGAAAATTGCACCCATAATGACATCATGGCCCGTCTAAGTCCACCACTCATTTCCCTTGCTCTTTTAGTAGCCTGTTTGCTCTACAGATTTAACCTCAGCTCCCAAGAAATTCTCCGTGTCTCTTCCATTCTTTCTTGAATTCTGGTGCTCTATTTTTATTTATTTTTTTATTTTTTGCTTTTACCACTTCCATTGGGAGTCTATTCTGTGCATCCATCACCCTTTCACTCTTTAAATTCTTGTAGATGAATATATGTCCTGAGACCTAAAATAAATAATAGGATACAATAGCAAGATTAGATATTGTCTAGACACAGGAACTTTAGGTAGATTTCCAAAGGCACATTGATGACTTCTGGGTTAGATCCCTATTATTTAGAATACAATGTCTGGGATGATTTGCATAAGATTTCAGTACATCTGGCAAATAGAATTAGCTTGCTTAAAATGTATTTGATATAATCTAAGGGCCAATTTACTAAACCACATTAAAACTGGCTGATGGATTAATATGCCAGGCACATTAGTGTTTAATTTAATGCCTGATGTACTAAAAGCGTAAAGCCTGTTAGTACATTGGGTGTTAACAGAATATTTTACTATGGCTGCCAACATGTGACACTGATTGGCCTGATGCTCTCTTTTGCCCCTTGTGCATGTAGAGCAAAGGAGACCCTCAGGTCAGCTGGTGAAATTTTGTGCTTCACAGTGAGTAGGGCAGGAGGGGGTAGAGATCTCTCCGGATCCCACCTATTTTTAAGGAGCCTCAGAATGGGTAGGAGGGCATGAAGGGGCTGGAGCCCCTTTGGAAGCTCTTGAGGGAAGGTAACCAGGGGGAAGGAGTGAGGAGGGGGCTTTCAGTTTGCAGAGGTCTTTTATTCACTTGAAGGGAGGATGTGGGGGATCAGGTTGCAGTTGGACCATTATTCACTTGGGAGGGGGGTGGAATTGAGTTGCAGAAGGACAAATTAGGTGGCAGAGCAGGAGCATCAGCAGATATGTTAGTCTGCTGATGCTCTCACAAAACCTTAACTGCACCTTCTGTTTGGCTGAAGAGGATTTGCAGTAACTTATTTCAATATTAATGACCTTTCTTTTGCATGTATTTGCATGTAACGTCTCAACATTTTGTGTGCATTACGCTGCATTAAGGCTATGTTAACATTAATGTGGACTAATGCACTAAAGTGCATTTAATAATGTAAATATTAAATGTGCATTAACACACTTCAGTCCAATGGCCCCTTAGTCTGTGTGACAGAGGCATTAACATAGCATTTCTACAGTGAAGACAGAAAGAGTGATACGGGACACAGAGTGGGCCAGGTAAAGGAGGATGGAGAGAGACAGATTAGAATGATAATTAGAGAGAAGGTGAGCAAGCAAGGGGGACTCTGAACTTCCAGGTTTCAGTCAATGAGCTCCATTTTCAATTGTACCACTTTGCTTTGGAAACACACAGAAAAAACATATGCATTTCTCGTCTCCTCTCAGTCTCCTACTCACAGCACAACTGAAATTTGTGTGGAAGGCTTTGCTGCTTTAAACCATCATGGATCGTTAAAAAAGATTCCCATTGAAGAGTGGATTGATGAACAAGAGCAGTGATACATTAACATGGGGATTTGGGGACCTTCCAAATCTTGCAAGATGGCAAGAATAAGATGGCATCGTGGGACTGAAATGATGCTTTGTGCCTGTAGAACAGCATATGCACTCCATTATGTGCTGCTATGAGTCCCCTGCTGATGATCCTCTTTAATGTATAACAGAGTAAAAAGCAAAAATCACTCATAAAACCAAACTTTCCAATTGCAAATGAAACCATACTTCCCCAACAGGCTTATGCACATTCTTTCCCTGATTTCTTTTTTGATTAGTTTGCACATTTCAGCTGGTCACAACTCTTGCATTGTTCCGACTGAACCCCCTTTTGGCTTAGGCACAGTTTGCAGAGTGCAAGCTAATGGCACATCTGCATGGAGGAGCATGGTTTGCTGAGTAATTTCTGGATTAAACGCCGGGAGGGATTGCATTATGGTGCTGTATTTCTTAACAAACCTGTACAGAAAATAGTCTGCTGGTGGAGAATAAATCACTTTTAACTGGAGAGTTCCAGGCAATGCATGCCATGTTGGGAGGCATGCGATTCATAAGTATTAAACAATTCATAAATCCTAATAAATGTAAATGTAAATGTAAGTCTTGATATGGGCACAAAGTCCAGGGGTGATTTTTACCGACAAACTTTGCACTGATATTAAACGTGAAAATACGTGCAGACTTTACTAGGAAACTCACACCAGCTTTTTGCATGGGTAGAATTCAAAATGCAATGTTCACATGCTATTTTTTGATCCCCCAAAAAAAGCTACTGGGAACTCTTCCCCTAAATGCAAGTAAATATACACCCAGGGGCAGATTTTCAAAGGGGTACGCGTATAAGATACGCGCGTTTCCCCCGAAAACCTGCCCCAAGCTCCCCCTGTGCGCGCCGAGCCTATGTTGCATAGGCTGCCGGCGAGCGCAAAGCCCCAGGACGCGCATAAGTCCCGGGGCTTTCCTGGGGGGGGCATGTCGGGGCGTGTTGGGGGCGTGTTGGGGCGTGTCACGGCCAGCGCATCATCGGGGGCATTCCGGGGGCGTGGCTGCGGCCTCCAGACCAGCCCCCGGACTGGAACATGGCATGCCGGCAGCCGGCCCGGCGCGCGCAAGTTACACCTGCCTCAGGCAGGCGTAACTTTTGAAATAAAGGTAGGAGGGGGAATTAATTAGGGCCGGGGGGCGGGTTACTTAGGGGAAGGAAAGGGAAGGTGGGGGGCGCTGGAAAGAAAGTTCCCTCCGAGGCCGCTTCGATTTCGCAGTGGCCTCGGAGGGAACGGAGGTAGGCTGCGCGGCTCGGCGCACACAGGCTGCCTATTTTGCGCAGCCTTGCGCGCGCTGACCCCGAATTTTAAAAGATGTGCGCGGCTACGCGCGTATCTATTAAAATCCGGTGTACTCTTGTTTGCGCCGGGTGTGCTAACAAAAGTACGCGTGCGCGTACTTTTTAAAAATCTGCCCCCCATTGTTCCACAGCATACAAACTTTTAGCTGCATTGAGGGAGGGTGATTTTCAGACCACCATTATACAGATGTGTTCTGTGTAAGGAAACTCTGGTTTCCTTACCAGAAGGAATATACTATCTAGTTGGGGAGGTTCGGTTTAAGTGGAGAAAGATTTGGGTGTCACTCCCCCATGTGGGAGCTGCAGATGGTGGTGGCAGCAAATAAACCCTTGCCACCATCTTAGTTTGTGGATTTTTGGTTAGTCATTCAGAAGGCAGGATGTCCCTGACTCCTGTTAATTATTTTTGCTAACGTACAGGGTCATTCATCAAATCATGTTAGGGCATTATTGTGGGCATCAGGGCCATAATGCCTGTGATATCACCATAATGCATGCAATAAATATTGCATCGTGAAATGCATATGCAAATTTGAAAAATGTATTCAAGTGGGAGGAGTTTGGGCAGAGTAAATGGACATGAGGGCTGATTAATGTTACGTGAGATACCATAACTCATGCTATCACGGGATTTAATGCTGAGATTAACTACACCTTTTTTCCTGGCATTATGCCTGCTATAGCTGTGCATTGTGGTCAAAATGGGATTTTCAATATTTATCACAAATCCTGTTGAGAGAGAGCGAGAGAGAAACAGAGAGAGAGAGAGCCTCAGTGAGCCTTTGTGGAGGTCCACTGATTTGTGAACTTTTTATACCACTGAAAAAGGGGGTATTATGAACTCAGGGTGAGGTTTGTGGGATGATTTGGGTTTTGGGGGGAGTTTAACATGCACAGTCATAGGTACGAACAGTAGAGATGTGCATTAGTTTATCACGAATTAGGCAATTTCAACGAAATTGCCTAATTCGTAGTGGTTTGGGGGACCTGAACCACGAAACAGATTTTTCACGAGCTTCGGGGAAAATTCGTTTTTCGGGTTAGTGGGGGGGAGGGGCACATTTATTTAAAAAAAAAAAAAAAAACCACCCCAACCCTTCAATTTTACTTTCTTATAACCCCCCCCCCCCACCATCCCGATCTTTCCCCAAGACTTACTAAAAGCCCTGGTGGTCAAGCGGGATCCCTCGAGCGATCTCCATGCCTTCTGGCTATCAGGCACCGATGGCCCTTTGCCCTTATGATGTCACAGGGACTACCAGTGCCATTGGTCAGCCCCTGTCACATGGTAGGAGCAATGGACGGCTGGCACCATCTTGTGCTCCTACCATGTGACAGGGGCTGACCAATGGCACCGGTAGCCCCTGTGACATAGTAAGGGCAAAGGCTATCAGCACCATTTTGAATACTGGCAGCCGACAGCCAGAGTACAGGAGATCGCTCCGGACCCCTGCTGGACCACCAGGGACTTTTGGCAAGTTTATGTAACACTGGTAGCCCCTGTGACATCGTAAGGGCAAAGGGCCATTGGCGCCATTTTGATTCATAGAAGGCCCGACATCCCAACGGCACGGAGGGAGAGATCACTCGTGGGACCCTCTGGACCACCAGGGCTTTAATTAAGTCTTGGGGAGGGATCAGGATGGTGGGGGGTTGTAAGAAAGTAAAAGTGAAGGGTTGAGGTGGGGGGTTTTTCCGCTCCGGGTTTTTTTTTTTATTAGTTTTTATGGTTTTGGGTTCAGATTCCAGCTTCTTTTTTGCAGAAAAACGACCCGTGGAAAAACGAGTTTTCCCACGAAGTGCCCGAACTGAAACCCGACCCGAGTCAGAGAAACGAAGCTCATCTCTAACGAACAGCACAGTTACCATCAGTGAAGATTTAATGTGATTTGGAGTGTTGAAAGGTGAAAGAAGAATAGATTTTTACAATGTTCTCTCTATGTAGCTTGATGCACTACATTAATTGCATCCCTAAATTTAGGAGACATTCTTGACCAGAAACATGGACTGTGCATGTAAAATAGTCCCCAGAACTTTGATTTAAAATAAAGTTCATGAGCAATAATGAAGAAAGATTAATACATTTGTGACCTCACTCTTGTAGTAAAGTAAAGCCCCCCCCCCCACCCCAGAAACCTCTCCCGGAGTTACTAGTGCCCTCTCTTACAGTGGTATAAATAGTTAACTATTTTATGAGGCTCTACAGAGGTGCTCTCTCTCTCTCTCCAGGTTGCAATATGAAAATATCACAGGTGCAATAAATTTAGGGGCGGATTTTCAGAGCCCTGCTCGCGTAAATCCGCCCAAAACCGGGCGGATTTACGCGAGCAGGGCCCTGCGCGCCGGGAAGCCTATTTTACATAGGCCTCCCGGCGCGCGCAGAGCCCCGGGACTCGCGTAAGTCCCGGGGTTCTCGGAGGGGGGCGTGTCGGGGGGCGGGCCCGGTCGTCGCGGCGTTCCGGGGGCGTGTCGGCAGCGTTTTGGGGGCGGGTACGGGGGCGTGGCTACGGCCCGGGGGCGTGGCCGCGCCCTCCGTACCCGCCCCCAGGTCGCGGCCCGGCGCGCAGCAGGCCCGCTGGCGCGCGGGGATTTACGTCTCCCTCCGGGAGGCGTAAATCCCCCGACAAAGGTAAGGGGGGGGGTGGAGACAGGGCCGGGTGGGTGGGTTAGGTAGGGGAAGGGAGGGTAAGGTGAGGGGAGGGCAAAGGAAAGTTCCCTCCGAGGCCGCTCCGATTTCGGAGCGGCCTTGGAGGGAACGGGGGGAGGCAGCGCGGCTCGGCGCGCGCAGGCTATACAAAATCGATAGCCTTGCGCGCGCCGATCCGGGATTTTAGTGGATACGCGCGGCTCCGCGCGTATCTACTAAAATCCAGCGTACTTTTGCTTGAGTCTGATGCGCAAGCAAAAGTAGGCTGATCGCGCTTCTTTTAAAATCTACCCCTTAATGCACATTGTGGTAAAATAGCTCTGCGGTACCTGGAAAATTACCCTAACCACACCCAATTTTATCACCGGTGCTACTTGCGAAATTTATAGCAAAATGATGAACCTAGGCGTTAGTTCAGTGGATTCTTAGTTGGCTTTCAGTTAGACTTTAGTGGATATGCTTTGTGCAATTTTGTTAGGTTCTCTTGATTCGATCCATTTTTAGGAAACCTTCCCGGTGAGAGCCTTGATACTCCTTCACAGAGAATTTGGGGAGTCCCTGTGTAAAGTTAGATCAAGGGGTAGGGAAGATTCTGCTGCTCTCTATCTCACCTCCAGTGACCCGATGCAGAGGAGTTTCACTTTAAGTTGTGTTTTTCTTCAGCAACTATCCCCTGATTTTGAGAGATAAGGATGTTTTTCCACCCTTCCTATTTCTTCATTTGGAACTGAGTACCCTTGGTACCAGATACTCAGTCTCCGATCCACTGTGAGGAAGAGGTGTCTTTCATCTAGGAAGAGCCTGAGGAGTGGGGGTTTCAGCAAAGAGAAAAATGGAATTCCTGTGCATTACCAGAGGGAAGGAGCGGAAGGTATTGTGCAAGAAATGTTTTTTTCTGCTGACTCAAGTGTGCTGCACATGAGAGGAGAGTGCCCACTGGTGCTTTCAGAAGGAGATCTGAGATGTTTAAGAAGACTGCATGAAAAAGGTAATAGAATTGGAATTTGCTGAGTTCTGATTAGTAATTTGGGATTCAATTCTAACCATTCTGTAATGGGCAGAAGATTCAGATAAATTTGGGAGTTGGAAGAAGGATTGTGCTTTCTTTGATCTGAGTAATTGAAAGGAGAAGGAGATCAAGTGCTAAGGAATTGGTTTCCATAAATTCAGTGACTTTACTACAAGAGTGAGGTCACAAATTTATTAACCGTTCTTCAGTCAATTTAATCAGCTATCAGTAAAGAAGTTGGAAACCACATTGCCTCTCAGTGTATTGTTTGCTGCTAAGGCTGTGGAGATTATCAGTGCTGTTTATGGGGACTGAAAAAGGGCTCTGTACATTTGGTTATTGCAAAAGGGGCTTGAAGCCATGCTTCCCTCCACAGGAAGCCCTGGACCTCAGATTGTCGGGAACTTGTCATCCTGAGCTTGTTGGCAACTTGCACGCGCCGAGCCGCACAGCCGTCCTCCGCTTCCTCCGCTTCCTCCGCCCCCCCACCTTCCCCTCCCTTCCCCTACCTAACCCACCCCCCCTACCTTTATCTTATAAGTTGTGCCTGCCTCCGGGCAGATGTAGGTTGCGCGCACCGGCCAACAGCCGGCCTGCGATCCCAGGCACAGCAGCAAATGGCCGCTGTGCCTGGAGGCTCCAGCCCCACTCTGTCCCCGGACCGTCCCGCCCACGCTCTGCAAAGTGGCAAAGTGGTGAGTCCAAGTATATATGCAAAAAAAGTATTTTTTAAATAATATACATGCCCTCTTTATTAAATACCCACCTCTGCATTTATTTCTTGGTGTTTATTCGCGCAATGTTAACATTATTTCACTAGTAAAATATATGCACATATGTTTATAAATTGGGTAGAGAAAGTATGACTTTTCTTGCATTGGAAATATATGCACATGCTGAAGCATTTTATAAACTTTATAAACTGTGCGGCTCCCGCCACATAGTTTATAAAATATGAGCATTAATTTCTGTGCATCCACATACACTGCAAATACTGTACTATAGATTGGTTTGAAAGTCAGGCTTCCTTTGCATAAATCACTATTTACCCACATAAATGATTTTGAAAGTTGCCCTTAATATATTTCAATGGTTAAAAGATGATTTGGGTCTAGGAAGATGATGCCGGCCGTCCATTGCTCCTACCATGTGACAGGGGCCGGCCAATGGCACCGATAGCCCCTGTCACATGGTAAGGGCAAAGGGCCATCGGCGCCATTTTGTTTACTGGCAGCTGACAGCCCGAGAGTGGGAGATCGCTCCCGGGACCCCCGCTGGACCACCAGGTACTTTAGAAAAGTTTTTTGGGGGGGGGTTGGGAGGGGGGGAATTCTAAAAAACACTCAGAACTGCGGGAACGAAGATTTCCCACAGTTTTTCTACAAACCGATACTGGAAACGAGTCTAGTACCTATTGACATCCCTAGTGTTTACACAGATGGCCTAGTACTTTAGTTAACCACTTTGAATCTTCTTTCTGAAGAGAAAAGCAGTATATAAATATTTTAACAAATTAATTAATACACTTTGGATTTTTCAAATTTCTTTGAAGTTTTATCTCAAAATAAAGCAACACCCTCAAGAATGGTTGACCTTTGATGTTGTAGTGTGGTTGGCGAAGCCTAATGAGCACGTCCACTAGGCCCACACCAACAGCTGGTGGATGAGCCCAGTGGCAGGACAGGCTGGAGCTTCGCCTATACCTGCCACCTCCTCCATAAGTTCAGCCATTGGGTCTGGTGGTCGGCAGGACTTAGATGGGTTCCTAGGTCGATTCAATGAATAAGAGTCCAGAGCCAGGTGAAGGTCAGGGATAGCAGCAATCAACAAATATGAGAAGACAAGTCAAAAGTCAGGGCAGGTGGCAGACAAAATGAGGTCAGATCCAAACCAGGAGTCAGGTCCAGGTAGCAATCAAGAATGGTCAAGTTCCAAGGTTGAGGTCAGATTCCAGGAAGTCAGTCTGAGTGGAGACAAGACCAAACATGACAGAATGAAGGCAACAACAAGATCAGGCAGGCCATGGAGAACAAGGTCTAGGCAAGGCAAGGGAAATGCAAGGTAAGGCAGGAACTCGGGAAGAAGAGAGAAGGCAGGAACAGATCAGGAAGGTTGGAACACAGAGACATCAGGACAAGACAGGAATACAGGAATGCAGGAACAAGGCACAGGCACTGACAAGCAAGGCACATCAGGAGACCTGTTGCTGAGGCAAGGAGTGCAGGATCTGCGGTCTTAAGTACACAGAGACGGTGATGTAATCAGGCTACAGCTCCTCTCATTTCCTGGCAAGGTGCCTATATTATGTCCGCATAGGCGAGTGCCGAGCTCTAGGGCAGGTGCCAGCAGGGTCATCCTGTGAGCTGAGGAGTATAACGCAAGTTCTAGGAAATCATCAAATGGGTGTGGAGTTATATTGTTCTCTTGATGTTAGAAGGATAAACTGTTTCCCCACCAAATGTCCATTTTTTATAGTCTTGATTTACCAAAAGGAAACATTGTGTGACCATTATCTTTGATGCATTGCTGTTTATTGTATTTTATTTTGTGAACTGCTTTAGGTTGGACTACAACTAGGGAAGGCAATATGCAAACAAAGCATAACATAGCATGAGACTGATTGCACCTATACGTAATAATTTTGGTAATGAGCTTAATTTGACTCTAAGTTACAGAACACTTGGAGATCTTAAAGGGTCTTTTGGGACAAAGGAATTTTGGATATTTTCTGTTCCAAACTTATTATTGCGTTAACCCTATTCTTTTGATAGACAAATGTGTTATTTGTTGGGTTAATATAATGCCATCAGCATAGAGAGTACAGAACTGAGGAAAGGCTATCTAAATTGTTTTTTGCTACAGGCAGCTCCACTGTGTACTATGGCAGCAGAGGAACTTTATGGGAGCATTGACCTATAATATAAACTCCACGAGAAAGCCTTAGAATGCTGGAATGAGAGATCCGTGTTCTGATTGGCTGTTAGCCAACATTCTGTTAGCTTCAGCAGTCTATTATCTCATTTGTAAGAATCTCTGAAGTAAACATGATGTTCATCATGACAGTTCTAAAACATATTTTAAATTAAAATAGTAGAAAGGAGGCTCTGTATCAGTCTGCCAAAAATAACATTTGTTAAAAAATAAAAAATCACAGTACTCCCTTTCTATTTTCTGAAAGCCAATTTTATTTGTGGGATGCTAGTAAGGTACTCCTTCTCTGCTTTCTGAAATATGGAAGATTATGGATACCACTAAAAAACTATTCAGAGGTCAATTTATCATGTTATTATCAAGTTATCAAGCGTTATTAAAAAATAAGCCCATTGTCAATATTGTACATTACCGCACATCACTGGTTAGTAAATAGACCCCTAAATGACAATAATTATGTGTTTAACTTCATTTTAATTTACCATTTTTAATAAAAATATTTATTAAGGTTTTAACATTTATACCAAGGAATTTAAACTTGAAGTCGATAATTTTCAAAAGACCATCTGTGGGTAAAGTAGTGCTTTACTCACAGGAACGGCCCTTTAGAAAATTGTGTGAGCATTGCACATGTGAAATTATGGGGCAGATTTTAAAACCTGCGCACAGGCGCAGATTTGTTCGCGCAACCCGGTGTGAACAAATCTACGCCCGATTTTATAACATGCGCGCGCAGCTGTGCGCATGTTATAAAATCCAGGGTCGGCGCACACATGGGGGTGCACAATTATGCAACTTGCGCTCGCCGAGCTGCGCAGCCTGCCTCCGTTCCCTCCGAGGCCGCTCCGATTTTGGAGCGGCCTCGGAGGGAACTTTCCTTCCACCTCCCCGCACCTTCCCCTCCCTTCCCCTACCTAACCCGCCCCCCCAGCCCTACCTAGAATCCCCCCCTTACCTTTGTTGAAGAAGTTACGCGCGCCGGCCGACGGCTGGCCCACGATCCCAGGCCATGCCCCGCCCCGCCCCCGGACCGCCCTGGACCGCTCACGCCCTGCCCCTTTTTGCAAGCCCTGGGACATACGCGCGTCCCAGGGCTTGCGCACGCCTCCGAGCCTATACAAGAGAGGCTTGGTGCGCGCAGGGGCAGCTTTTCGGGGGTTACGCGCATATCTTACATGTGTAACCCTTTGAAAATCTGCCCCTATGTGTATACATACTGTGGTAGATTTTAAAAGCTCTGTGCGCCGGCGGCCTATTTTGCATAGGCCGCCGGCGCGTGCAAAGCCCCAGGACGCGCGTAAGTCTCAGGACATGCTAAAATGGGCGGTCCGGGGGGGCGTGTCTGCAGTCCGGGGTGGTCCGTGGGCGTGGCCAAGTGCCCTGACACAGCGGCCTGTGTCAGGGCCTGGCCAGCCAGCGCACGCTGGAGTTACGCCTGCCAGTGGCAGGCGTAACTCCATCGAACAAGGTGGGGGGGGGGGATTTAGGTAGGGCCGGGGGAGTGGGTTAGATAGGGGAAGGGAGGGAAAGGTGGGGGGGACAAAAAAAAAGTTCCCTCCGAGACTGTTCCGATTTCGGAGCGGACTCGGAGGGAACGGAGGCAGGCTGCGCGGCTCGGCGCGCGCAGGCTGCCAATTTTGCGCAGCCCTGCGCGCGCCGACCCTGGATTTTAAAAGATACGTGCGGCTACGCACGTATCTTTTAAAATCCGGCATACAAAAGTACATGTGCGCGTATTTTTTTAAAATCTGCCCCACTATGTGCATGTACTTTTTTGAGCACAGGGAAGAAATGTTCCAGAGGGTGGATTCTGGGCAGCACTGGGACTTACAGGCCCTATAAAGCGAATTTTAAAAGCCCTACGCACCCCAAAGTCAGGAGATACATGCAAAAGACGGACCAGCATGTGCCGCGAAGATTTTAAAAAGCACGTGACAGGGGCTGACCAATGGCACCGGTAGCCCCTGTGACATAGTAAGGGCAAAGGCTATCGGCGCCATTTTCATTACTGGCAGCCGACGGCCTGAGTGCAGAAGATCTCTCCTGGACCCCTGCTGGACCACCAGGGACTTTTGGCAAGTCTTGGGGGACCCTCCTGACCCCCACAAGACTTGCCAAAAGTCCAGTGGGGGTCCGGGAGCGACCTCCTGTACTCGAGCCGTCGGCTGCCAGTATTCAAAATGGCGCCCATAGCCTTTGCCCTCACTATGTCACAGGGGCTACCGGTGCCATTGGTCAGCCCCTGCCACATGGTAGGAGCACAAGATGTCGCCGGCTATCCATTGCTCCTACCATGTGACAGGGGCTGACCAATGGCACCGGTAGCCCCTGTGACATAGAAGGTCAAAGGCTACTGATGCCATTTTGAATATCGGCAGCCGAGGGTGTGAGTGCAGGAGATGGCTCCCGGACCCCCCACTGGACCACCAGGGAGTTTTGGTAAGTCTTGGGGGGGTCAGGAGGGTGGGGGGTTATACTTAATTCAATTTTAGCCGGGAAACGAATAAGAATTAACACATGTACATATCGGGGGGGCCCCCTTGCTGAATGCAACGTATCTGGCCCCCGATGAATACGAATCCCGAATGCAATGTATGGCGTCCCTCTGCACATCCCTAGCGATACTACTCTTAACAGAAGGCATGAGGGTAACCTGCATGAGGTGGCAGTTACTACTCTTAACAGAAGGCTTGAGGGTAACCTTCATGGAGCGGCAGTTACTACTCTTAACAGAAGGCATGAGGGTAACCTGCATGGAGCGGCAGTTACTACTCTTAACAGAAGGCATGAGGGGAACCTGTGTGGAGCGGCAGATACTACTCTTAACAGAAGGTATGAGGGTAACCTGCATGGGGTGGCAGTTACTACTTTTAACAGGAGGCTTGAGGGTAACCTGCATGGAGCGGCAGTTACTACTCTTAACAGAAGGCATGGGATTAGTACCATTAATGGAAGGCATGAGGGTAACCTGCATGGGGCGGCATTTACTACTCTTAACAGAAAGCATGAGGGGAACCTGTGTGGAGCGGCAGTTACTACTCTTAACAGAAAGCATGAGGTTAACCTGCATGGAGTGGCAGTTACTACTTTTAACAGAAGGCTTGAGGGTAACCTGCATGGAGCGGCAGTTACTACTCTTAACAGAAGGCATGAGGGGAACCTGTGTGGAGCGGCAGTTACTGCTCTTAACAGAAAGCATGAGGTTAACCTGCATGGAGCGGCAGTTACTACTTTTAACAGAAGGCTTGAGGGTAACCTGCATGGAGCGGCAGTTACTACTCTTAACAGAAGGCATGGGATTAGTACCATTAATGGAAGGCATGAGGGTAACCTGCATGGGGCGGCATTTACTACTCTTAACAGAAGGCATGAGGGTAACCTGCATGGAGCGGCAGTTACTACTCTTAACAGAAGGCTTGAGGGTAACCTGCATGGAGCAGCAGTTACTACTCTTAACAGAAGGCATGAGGGTAACCTGCATGGAGCGGCAGTTACTACTCTTAACAGAAGGCATGAGGGGAACCTGCATGGAGCGGCAGTTACTACTCTTAACAGAAGGCTTGAGGGTAACCTGCATGGAGCGGCAGTTACTACTTTTAACAGAAGGCATGGGATTAGTACCATTAATGGAAGGCATGGGGGTAACTTGCAAGGAGTGCCAGTTACTACCCTTAACAGAAAGCATGAGGGTAACCTGCATGCCAATTAGTACTCTTAACAGGAGGCATGAGGGTAACCTGAATGGAGCAATAATTACAAACATAAGCAGCTTGCTGGGAAGAGTGGATTGACCATTTGGTCTTCATCTGCCATCATTACTATGCTACTATGTTAAGTTATTGAGGAGTAGTCCTGGGAACTATGTGATTCCCCCCCCCCCCCCTCTTAATCCAGTGCACCCCAAAATGTGGGGATTACATATGAAATCTTGAATTTGGGAGTTAGAGTTGAAAAAGACACTTTCTCAGTACGATTTTCATCTCTTAATTCATCCTGAACTCCCCCCAGTTCACCTAGGCCACCCACCCCACTAATAATACATAGTAAAAAAAAGTCTAATATCAATTACACCAGAGTTCTCCAATCTGCTGCAGAGCTAGCCTCTGGTTTCTCCACTGACAATACACATGTGTTGCAGCTGCATGGCCGGTAGACTGAGAGTGGAGAGGCAGTGTGAACACTTTACTCCTAGTTAAATAAATGAATGTAATGGGAAAGGTAATTGCAAGTTACATGCACCTTATCCTGGCACTAAAGGAGGAATAATAACATGCTGTTAGCATCTCTGTGTATAATCCCTGGTGGTACGCCTTGCCTACTTGTTTCCCTCTGTTTCCTATTAAGCAGAATTACAGATGTGTTTTTCGGCATTTTCAAATGAGTCTGAGTGGTGCTTGATGTGTGGGCAAGAAAGTTTGATTTCCTGTCCTTAGATTATTGCTGGCATCACGCCAGGAGCACCCCCCACCCTATTCTAAATGCTGCTGACATTAGCAGAGCGATTGTGCAGATCAAAAAGGGGATCTGTGCATGCCAATGCTCAAGTCCATTCTGGTTTTTCCTAATTTTCCTAATTTCTTACAGCTTTTCACCTAAAACTTTAGAATGTGCTACCTTGTTGGTTTCATTTGTATCGTCTCAAGATGTGAGTAATGTCATGCGTAAATACTTTAGGAATATATCTTCATTATACTGTGGTCAGGTGGTTCATGGGTTTCCTGATATTTCACGTGTAACACGAGGAAGAAGGGCTTTTCATTTGGGTAGTCAAGAGGCCATTTCTTTAGGCTGTTCCTTATCTCTCCGTTACCCCTGTAAATGTTTTCTCAGATATAATACAGATTGGTTCATCTTTTTTGCTCCCTGAGCAACTAAGAGCATTTTTGGATTCCCAGTGGTAAGCTAGTGAAGTTTGGGCATAGATTAAAACGGTCTGTTTTATATGCTATGCCTGTTTCTTACTTTTATTTCGTATATTTCTCCTTCTAGTTTTCTGGATCCCCCTAAATTGTGAATTTTTTGTATGCAATGCATAACGATAATATTTAAGTTATCTTCATTTTATTATATGTTTTCCTTTTTCTTTTTTTCTGTCTTTTGTCTATGTATTTCCAATACAAAGTTGATTCTTTGTAAATCTGTAAAAATCCATAATAAAAAGTTAAAAAAAGGAGGCAACAGACCTCATGCACATTGTTTTAAAACTGATAATGTATTACACACTGGATAATGTATTACACACTGGATAGGAGGGGTAGGCCTAAAATCCCAAAGGGATTGTCACATTGATGCTTTGTACATGTACATGTACATGTACAAATCAACAATTTGGTTCAGAAAACCATGCTCAATGGATGACCTAAGCTCAAACCTGGCCAAGGACCTACCCAATTTGGATCTCACCAATGCTGACACTGCGATAACATCATGGTTTAACATCACTCACTCAGTAGCTAACAAAACCTGCCCTTTAATTTCTAAAGAAATCAACCCAGCTCTTTCAAATAAGAAACCCTGGTTCTCTACAACACTAAAAAATCTCAAACAAGATCTACGCCAAAAAGAGCAACGATGGCGTAAAGATCCCTCACCCTCCCTCCTAGCCAACTATAAAACCGCCATGAGCATCTATAGGACCACCTTACTACGCACAAAGAGAGATTTCTATGCCAAAAGAATACACAGCTTCATGTACAATCCAAAAACTCTATTTGCTTATGTATCAGCCCTCACCACACCAGTCACACCAACCATCCCAGAAGAAGAAGCCCAAAACAAATCCACAGAACTGGCTCTATTCTTCGAGAAGAAAATTCACAACCTACTAGCACCATTGAATAATGCAAACACCCAACCTCCACCCATCTACAAACCTTCCCCCTCCACTCACAAACCACTTCTAGAATCATTTGAACTCACTTCTTCCCTGGAAATTGAATCTTTAATAAAGAAAATGAAACCATCTTCACATCCATACGATCAAATTCCCACCAAACTCCTGCTTACTATCCCTAACACCATTACTAAACCATTGGCAGACATCATAAATTGTTCACTGGCACAAGGATACGTTCCAGACTCTCTTAAAACTGCCTCTCTAAAACCTCTACTAAAGAAACCTAATCTGGATCCAACCAACCCTGCAAACTTTCGCCCCATAGCAAACCTACCCTTCATCGCAAAAATAATGGAAAAACTTATCAATAACCAGCTCACAGACTACCTAGATTCCTACAACATTCTCTTTCAGTCGCAATACGGTTTCCGTAAACACTTAAACACGGAAACGCTACTACTATCTCTAACTGACAACATCCTAATGGGCCTAGACAAAGGCCAATCCTACCTCCTGGCCCTTCTCGACATCTCAGCAGCATTCGACATGGTAAACCATGCAATTCTCATCAACCGCCTAATGGAAATTGGCATCACAGGCTTGGCACTCAAATGGTTCGAATCATTCCTCAATAATAGGAAATACAAGGTGAGAATAAATGATAAAGAATCCCAACCCATACACTCCAACCATGGCGTCCCACAAGGATCCTCGCTATCTCCCACACTGTTTAATATTTATCTGTTACCTCTATGCCAACATCTAGAGAGCCTCAACCTAACTCACTTTGTATATGCAGACAATGTACAGATCTTAATCCCTGTCATGGATCCCACCTCCAGCACCGTACACTTCTGGAACAACTGCCTCAGCTCCATCAATAGCCTTCTCTCAAATCTCAATCTTGTTTTTAACACCTCTAAAACAGAACTTCTATTCATATCTCCCAAGGTCAACAATCCCCTTACCCTCCATCTCTCACCATTTGTAAACCATGTGAGAGATCTAGGAGCCATGCTCGACTCCAGAATGAACCTCAAAAAATTCATTAATACCACCACCAAGGAATGCTTCCATAAGCTTCACGTCCTGAAACAAATAAAACCTCTCCTTCACTTTCAAGACTACCGTTCTGTACTACAAGCCATACTATTTTCAAAAATAGACTACTGTAATGCGCTCCTCCTGGGCCTTCCAGCCGCCTCAACGAAACCACTTCAGATGCTGCAAAATGCCGCAGCAAGGATCCTTACTAACTCTCGGCGCAAAGACCACATCACACCTATCCTAAAAAACCTACATTGGCTACCTATCAACCACAGAATCATGTTCAAGACCTTATCCATCATCCACAAAAACATATATCACCGATCCACTCTACAACTCAAAATTCCTCTCAAACTTCATATTTCCTCAAGACCGATCAGATCAACATACAAAGGATCGCTTCATGCCCCACCAAATAAATCCACCACTCATACTTCCATCCTGAAATGAACCTTATCCACGGCCGGACCGTATTATTGGAATCTCCTTCCCCCGGAACTTCGACAGGAACAATGCCCGCTTTCTTTCAGAAAGAAATTAAAAACGTGGCTGTTCACCCAAGCCTTCCCTTAATGGACACCCTACGAACAACACAGCTATGCAATCCATTCTCACATATCCCCTCCCTCCCCCGCCCTCACTCGCACCGGCAACTTTATAGACCTAAAGACTAATCTATTGTCTAAGCCTGCTACATTCGTTTATTTGTTAAACTCCGTTATTTTAAATCTTAGTTATGTATAACTTATTATACTAATTGTTTGCTTTCGCTCTCTACTCTCCCATCCTGTAAACCCCTTGTTCTTTGTAACTTTATTTATTCTCATAGTTAATTGGTTACCCCTTGTTTCAATGTAAACCGGTATGATAAGACACCAGTCTTGAGTATCGGTATATCAAAAGTATTTTAAAATACAGTATGTTACCATTCAGCAAACTTCAGCAGCCTCCCGTGGTGTTGCAGCTTGACTGCATCGTTCGGCTCGGCACAGCACCACGCAACTCGCGGCATGACTCCGCCCCCCACCCCATGTCATCAGCAGGCTGGCCAGAGGTTCCTGCGGTAGCGCGGGAAATCCTACTATTTAAAGAGATCACTCTAGCACAGCACTGCCTCGGCTACAGGTTTGCTTGTGCTGGAGCTTCAGTGGATCTTACTTGTCTTTCTTGGATTGGATTGCCTGGAACCTTTGTCTGCTGCCTGCCCTGACCCGGACTGCTTCTTGGACCCATTTACTCGCTGCCTGCCCTGACCCAGACTGCTTCTTGAACCTGTTTACTTGCTGCCTGCCTCCCGGATTGGATTATCTGGAACCTTTTTGTCTGCTGCCGGCCCTGACCCGGACTGTGACTTGGACTTACTTTCTCTTTGCCGGCCTCTTGGTGCACATCTCCTGTATCCAGATCAGCCCTAACCATCATACGGAGTAAGGTAAGGCTGTCCTCTACGTTTGGGTCCACTAGCAGATTTGTAACTCAGTACTGTTAATGTCAAGCACGACAGATTAGGACACATGGGGCAGGAAGTACTACGTATTTCTCTAATGATACAAAATGGAAGACTTTCCTCAGCACACCTGGCCCAAGGTCTCAAAACTGTGCTTCATATACATATGACGTTTCTGCAGTAATGTGCTTGGGGGTTCCTAGGAGCCTCTTGAGAACTAAGAGCATTTTACCAAGTGGCACAGAACCAGTGAGATCACTTTCATTATACACTGGCATCTGTGTTGCAGTCACCATCATCCTTAATAGTATTATTATTATTACTGAACTTTTGCAGCAATGTGTTGAGCTTGTGCTAATCTGCACCAGCTAGAATTTGGTCAGTGAAATTCAGGTCCCTACAAATGCTGTGCTCATGGGTTCCTTCACAAACATTCAAAATAGTATTGTTTTATACCTTTCCTCAACACAGAACATGTGCATGAAGCAGCTCTTCTCCTTTTTAACCAGAAAACAAATATTTTTTAAATAAACCTGCTTTCAAAGAAGATCGATAAGGCCACATGCGCATGCATGTTTTACCTACTACTTAAAATAGTTTCCTCTGTAGTAAGTTTGGAAAATGTGCCAAACAGAAAGTGCATAATTTACTAGGCCAGAGAAAGAAGGAGATCATGTTACTTCCTGACAAAAGTGCCAAGTGTTATGATTCATTGTATTTGTCCTACAGGGAAATCATGACCTTCTGTTCTGTGACTTGGAAGGGCACGAGACATGAAATAAAATGGGTAATTAAAATACAAAGAGCCGTTCTACCCCTCAGTACACAAAATATTCTTAGAGACTTCCAAAATGTCTAGTGTGTGAGATGTTGGATCCTGCAGAAGCTCGTCCAGCTTTCTCCCTGATCATTCTGTGGGGATTTAAGAAAACTGGCTCCATGCAGGAGATGCCTGTCTGAGATAAAAATGAGTATATACATGATTAAGAAGCTTGTACTCGCATAGTCAGTATTTTATAAGAGTCGAAAACATGCAGGTATTTTATGTTTTGCACGCACATATATGCATGTAAAAAAGGGGCAATCCAGGAGTGTTCCGAGGTGGGGCCCAACAGTTACACTCAAAGGGTTGGATTTTAAAACATGTGCGAGCCCTTGCCCCCTATGTTTTTCTTATTTTTTCTTCTGTTGCAAAACTTACTTCAGCCCTGGGGCCCGCCCCCGGACTTCCCCTTTTTGCAAGCCCTAGGACTTACACGCATCCCGGGGCTTTACATGCATCGCCAGGCCTTTTGAAAATAGGCCCGGCACACTTAACCCTTTGAAAATCCAGCCCCTAAGTTGCTATTTTAAAAGACACTTATGCGCATACATTTAGCAACTTGCGCAATTTTACACCTGCTAATTATCTGGAGTAACTAGGGTTTCCAATTGGCTCCAGATTGTCAGGACAGGTTGATCCAGTTCTAGTTTTACCCCATTGCATGCTGGGACTTATTCTGATTTCTCTATTGCATTACCTAAGAAAAGCAAGATTATAAGTACTTTCATGCAGGGGAGTAAAACCAGTACTGGATCAATCTCTCCTGAAAATTTGGAACCAGTTGGCAACCCTAGGCGTAACTGATATTAGGCTTGTTTATTATATATTATTGGCTGGGTAGGAGGCCTGGGTGAACTGGGGGGAGTTCAGGCTGAAGAACCGGGAGAGTCTCGATGACCCGGAGAAGGACTGGATGAATGGTGAAGTAATTAGTAAAATTGTTAATTTCAATGACATGCGAGTGTTTTAAAATATACTGACTTATATATGCAAATGGAGTTTTATGCAAGTAAGTCCTACTTTATTTTCACATGTAAAATATATGTGCATATATTTTTAAGATAGGTACTTGCTTTCAATGTATTGAATGTCTTGGCGCATAAGCTTACATGCTCGTGTATGTTGTGGGCATAGAGATATGCATATTTTATGATGCTCGCATATCTGCTACTCAAGAGTTATAAAGTACTATCACAAGTTTAAGCAGGGCTATATCCTCCCTGGCTCTAGAAACATAGAAACATATAAATGACGGCAGAAAAAGATCAATCAGCCCATCTAGTCTGCCCAGCAAGCTTCCACATTTATTTTCCCATACTTATCTGTTTCATCAACCACCAAGTTCAGGGCCCTTGTTGGTAACTCTTTGATTCAAATTTCCTGCCATCCCCTGTCATTGATGCAGAGAGTAATGTTGGAGTTGCATCAAAGGTGAGCATAAGGCTTAATGGTTAAGTGTAGTAATCGCCACATCATGCAAGTTACTTTGATGCTTATTTACACAAACTGCACAGATCAATGCCTTGTTGGGTGTTGTCTGAATATAAATCCTGTTTTCCACATTTCCCCCTGCCGTTGAAGCAGAGAGCAATGCTGTATATGCATTCACAAAGAGGGGAGTAGCTGGCTTGTTACGGCGGTTACTACCCCAAATCAAATAAGTCTGATACTTCACTTTCAATGCATATACAGCATAGTTCTCTGATTCAACGGCAGGGGAGAAGAAAAACCAATACTTCACACATCCAGCAGAGCTCTCTGCTTCAACGGCAGGGGAGAAAATGAGGGTTCGCACTCACAAAACGGGGAGTAGCTGGCTTGTTACGGCGGTTACTACCCCAAACCAAATGTGCCTGATACTTCACTTTCGATGCACATCCAGCATGGCTCTCTGCTTCAACAGCATGGGAGAAGACTGATACTTCACGCGTATCCAGCATAGCTCCCTGCTTCAACGGCAGGGGAGAAGAAAAACAACCAATAAGGGCTGTATAACATAGGCTGGGTAAAACAAATAAGCATGGGTGTAGCTTGCTTATTGCGGCGGCTACTACCCCGAACTAATCAAGCTAGATATTTCACTTGGATGCAGCTCCATCACTGCTCTCTACATTAAAACTGGGGGTGGAAGGGAAATAGAACCAAGAGCTAAGAGAAACAGATAAGTATGAGAGAAAAAATGTGTGAAGCTTGCTGGGCAGACTGGATGGGCCATTTGGTCTTCTTCTGCCGTCATTTCTATGTTTCTATGTTTCTATGTTTCATTCAAAGTGATGTATCAGGCTTAATTGGTACCCAGATTGTGAAGTTCAGTCCTTGTCGGTTGTTGTCTGAATGCAAATCCTCTTTTCCACATTTTCCCCTGCCGTTGAAGCAGAGAGCAACGCTGTATATCCATTCAAAGTGATATATCAGGCTTAATTGGTTTAGGGTAGTAACCGCCATAATAAGCAAGCTACCCCCACGCTTATTTGTTTAACCAGATTGTGAAGTTCAGTCCTTGTTGGTTGTTATCTGAAAGCAAATCCTCTTTTCCACATTTCCCCTTGCTGTTGAAGCAGAGAGCAATGTTGGGGTTGCATTAACCGTGTGAAGACTTATTGAGTAAGGGTAGTAATCACCAGGTAGTAGCCACCATTCCAGCAAGCCACCCCCATGGCTCTACTCTTCATTCCCATCCTCTAGCCTTTATGGATCCACAGTGTTTATCCCATGCCCCTTTGAAATCCTTCACAGTTTTAGTCTTCATCACTTCCTCTGGAAAGGCATTCCAGGCATCCACCACCCTTTCCATGAAGAAATACTTCCTGACATTGGTTCTGAGTTTTCCATCCTGGAGCTTCAAATCATGGCCCCTAGTTCTACTGATTTTTTTCCAATGTAAAAGGTTTGTTGTTGACCATGGATCATTAAAACCTTTCAAGTACCTGAAAGTCTGTATCATATCACCCCTGCTCCTCTTCTGCTCCAGGGTGTACATATTTAGGTTCTTCAACCTCTCCTCATAAGTCATTTTATGTAGTCCATCCACCTTTTTGGTCTCCCTTCTCTGGACTGCCTCCATCCTGTCTCTGTCCCTTTGGAGATATGGTCTCCAGAACTGAACACAGTACTCCAGGTGAGGCCTCACCAAAGCCCTGTACAAGGGGATCATCACTTCCTTTCTCTTACTAGATATTCCTCTCTATGCAGCCCAGCATTCTTCTGGCTTTCGCTATCGCCTTGTCACATTGTTTCGCTGACTTCAGATTATTAGACACTATCACCCCAAGGTCTCTCTCCTGCTCCATGCACATCAGCCCTTCTTTTGGATTTCCTTACTCCATATGCATGACTCTGCACTTCTTGGCATTGAATCTCAGCTGCCATATCTTCGACCACTCTTCCAGCTTCCTTAAAGCCTGTCTCATTCTCTCCACTCCTTCCGGCATGTCCACTCTGTTGCAGATCTTAGTATCATTTGCAAAAAGACAAACCTTACCTTCTATCCCATCTGCAATGTCACTCACAAAGATATTGAACAGGACCGGTCCCAACACCAATCCTTGCGGCACTCCGCTTAACACTGCTCTCTCTTCAAGCTTTGCCCGCAGGCATGCATTTTCCACCTAGAGAGTGTATGTAACAGAGAGACTAAAATGCCCAATCAAATTATCAATTCATTTTTTCCAGTCCTTCTTTTACGAGATGTACACCCATAGTCAAGTCCAATTGGGACCTAACACAGTTATTCAAAGAGTAATCAATCAATGTACAGCTATCATATTCTTCATAATATAACAGACAGTAGGGGAGGGCACAAAAATAGCAACAAGAACACATATACATATCCCCAAAAACCACACACATGTCAAATAAAGTGCCAATAAATACAATTACATAGAATCAGTATCACATAATATTTGTCTTTAAATTCAGAATTTTCCATTACCATACTCTCACATCATGTGGATTTGCAGATAGCAGTCCAACAGAGATGTGCTTCCAAATGCTTGCAATGCAGCTAGTTCCTGAGGTCGATTTTAAGTGTCAGAGAGTGCAGAAGGCCAAATAATTTATTTGTACGAAGTGATAACTTATCAGTGGGGAGGGCAGACTTTAATATATTAATTGCCTAAGATATGTCTGCATCCAAATCTAGATTATCTTTAATCTATTTCCATTTGGATTGCCAGAATGGGAAAATTAAAATGGTACTCATAAATCATGTCTTAATGTACCAATATGTATGATGCAGTGCCATTGTTTTTTGGTTTCTCTTATTCCAATCATGGATTTTGAGATGGGTCCAAATTCTCCAGTGTATCACTGGAGGCAGACTGATGCTAGAATCTTTATAACAGTGTTTCCCAACCTTCTCCTGGAAGCCTCCTAGCCAGTCGGGTTTTTGGGATTGCCACACTGAATATGCATGAGCTAGATTTGCATACATTGGAGACCAGTGTATGCAAATCTGTTTGATGCATATTCATCATGATATCCTGAAACCAGATCGATTAAGTGTCCTCCAGGAGAGGGGTGGGAGACACTGCCCTATAGCAATCAGTTTGATGCGCCAATCATAACGTTGCTGAAAAGATATTGTATAGCTTTATTTTAGTGTTTCAAAAATTTCTGGCTAAGCGTACTGTAAGCACAAAATCTTTTCTTGGATTTTTATCAGGTTTTCAGTGTATCAGTTGAACAAAGTAATGTTAGCAGAACACATTTCTAGAACAGTATTAGCATATGTTAGCAAAGAATTTTCCTTAATATTTTGATTTTATTCTTGGTTTGAATGGTAGACATTGAAATAGACAGATTCAGTTTTGACCAGCTGAGGACATTATATATATATATATTTTTAACCTGGTAGCTTCCTTCTGCTCCTTCAAGGCTTCCATCTCAATGGGTACCAGGGATGGAATCTGGTGCCATGAGCCTTCCTTTGCAACTGTCTAGGCAATTCTTCCCCTCTTTTATATCCTCTTCTTGCTTACTTCATCCTATCATTGCAGTGACAGTCCTCTCAGTACTAAATCCAGTCATTGGGTGTTTCCATTGCACAGTGACTATGGCTTCCTCACTCCAAAGTCCTGGCCAACCCAGGAAGCAGAAGACCTGAGTGAGGTCCCTCCACATGGCAGAATCCGGTATTGCCACTGAGTCACCAGGGTTTTTTAAGCAAACAACGGGGACCACATTCAGTCACTGTCCAGATAGCAAAGTTAGCCAGATAAACTTATCTGGCTAACTTTGGAGGTGTATTGAATAATGCAGACACATTATTGATAGTGCAGGCACATTATTGAATATAGGCGGCTGGGGGGAATCATTTGATCATGGGGTCTTTTGCTCTGCCTCCTTATTGAGAGACCCTGAGTGCTGTCTGCGCTGGTATCTTTCCAGTGTGCAGTGAAGAGACGGGCAGGAAAAGGAAGGGGAAGGCTGCTTTGACCCTTGCAAATTCTGCTTCAGTACGAGGCCCCTTAGATAGCCACATGGTGTGATTGAATGTTGATATACCTGCTGATCTAAGTGAAGAGGCTTCTGAGACATCTTTGAGACCTGGAGTTTGAATTCCTCCATCTTTACTCACTGTCATTGAGAAAAGAGTGAAATAATATACTCTTGGTTCAGGAGCAGCAGGAGCTCCATGTTTGGCATCTAATGAATCTCCAGAGCAACATTGAAGTCGTGAAGCTCTCCCCACTTTGAACCTGATGAATCAAGATTTAGGCATTAATATTTTTCCAACTGCTAGTGGATGGATGGATATGCCCATAAAACTTTAAGAGCTTTGGTACCAGAAGCTGTAAGTCCATCCCCAGGCCTTGGTGGAACTGATGCAGGATGGCTTGCGCCTGAACCTGTAGATGTAACTCTCAAAGACACATGGAAGGTGATCATGCACACCGAAGCTTCCCTAGCCAATACTGTTATCCAGCTGTGCACATATTCAGTTGGAGTTTCCACTAAGCTCTCTGACTTGGATAATAGATCAGGGGTTTTAGAAAATCAGTTTTCTTCTATATCATCTTCTATATCCACATTGCAATCAACTATTTCTGTTGGTATTAGGGATACATTATTATTGTATCATAAGTGTGAGTCTTTAGAAAATATGACGAGGGTTAGGAATTTACGCTTGTTAAATGTTCCTAAATTATCACCTACTGAATTGCTTAAAAAGTATTTTATTGAAGTATTACAATTTTCTTCTCAAAAAGAGTTTATTTTCTGTAAATGTTAGTATTTTCCTAATAAAAAACTTAATGTCAATATAGATGAGGACTCAATGGATGTATTTGCCCCTGTTGAAAATTCTGATCTTTTCATTGTTTTAGCAGGACTCACATGATTTAATTTGTACCAGTACTACTTTGTTGGTTACTTTTTCTTCTGAGTCAGACAAGGAAATGGTGTTCAGACAGTATTTCAAATACAAGAATGAGTTAGAAGATACAGATGTCGCTAAAGAAACCCAACTGAGAAGGAAGATTTTTCAAAAACTGAAACGAGTAGTTGATTTGGGGGATTCCATCTTCTAAAAGTTCCCATGTATATGTATCATTGCATATCAAGGGAACACGTTCATTTTTGTTGATCCTGTTCATTTGGAGACCTTGAATCATTTCTGACAAAGCAGTGAAATCAATGCCAGGTATTAGGTGATATATTGAAATTGTATTTATATCATCTTACATACACCTGATTGATCTCTTTATTTTTTTTTCTTCTGTATAGTTTTCCTGGGGACATCCTCCCTCCCCCTTTTAATGGAGATTGGTGGTTATTCATAAGATGAATATTGCATTATACGTTTTTTTCTCTTATTGTTTATGTCTTTGTATCACATTTTATAATTTATTTCAGTCTTTGTATTGGATTAAATGTTAATAAAAATAATGGGAAAAAAAGAATATAGCCAGCTAACTTTATCCGGCTAACTTAATCAGCTGTTTGGCTTGACCAGATTTATCTGGCTTACACCTAGCTGCACTAAGCTGCGATGTTTAATGCGGGAGGGTTCCCATTATCGCAGAGGGTATCGCTGTGATAGTAGGCTCCTCCCCCGAAAAAACATCGCAGCTATATGGCATGCTGTATTGTCTCATGGTAATACACCATAGGAAAAATGGCGGCCCAAACCTTAAAGGACAGTCATCGCCTTAAAAGGCCAACCTCTCAAAAAACAAAAGTGCTTGAAAATAGAAAGAGCTGAGCAGGGGTCAAGGCTGATCCCCTGTTTACCATGATGCCAAAAGTTGAGATGTCCCTGATACCCAAAAGTGTAAAAAAAAATCAAAGTTCTTGCATGATGACACCCCCCAAACCCCCTACCCCCAACCCTATCTTCATTAAATAAAATGTCCCCCACCCCCTATTTCAAAGACAAAATGGTTACCATAGCCCCCCCCCCCCCACCCCAAAGTTTTGACCAAATTGTTGGGGGTATAGTGACACCCCTCAATAACTCCCCATCTCCAAATGTACCAAAAAGGCATTGGTCTTCAGTGGTACCCACCTCCTTCTCACACCCCCCAAACCTTAAAAATTGGAAAAGGATCCTGTGATGGGGCCTAGGGTACCCCCTTGTCCCGGGTGAGTCAATTATATTTTTCAAAATGGCGACTTATGTTTCTTCATGAGCTGATTGTCTGGACGGAAATAACCTGAATTGACTGGCTCTGCACATGGACTGAGAATTCTATCACACTGCGTTTGTGAAAAGTAACTTATAAAAATATCTTCCTGTGTAAATAAAACAGATCTGCTTTGGAACCACAGTTTAGGAGTTGAATGAACTTACTCCTGGATTTTAACACAGGATAATCTGCTGTACAGAGAGGACTGGTCACCCTTATCATGAGGGGGAGTTCACCCACAGGTCCAGTACCCAATCTGATCTACCACTTTGAGAAAGAATGCTCACCACAATTGTGATGACCCCCTGGATACAAGGGTTACATACACATCCATCTGTGATATACATATGCAGTACATAGCCACAGATTAAAAGGAAACTCAATCGCATTCGCTTTCCACATTGTTACTTAACAGGTTCAGCCAAAATGTAACGAAGGGCAGCTGGAGGTAACTTCTAACTTCATGATTTAAAAAGCATAATCCTGAATATGCCAAAGTGCTGGAAGGCTGAACACTAGAAAAGAAATTCATTTCTCTCAAGATAATTCAAATTGCTCTAAAATAGATTTTGGACAAATTCATGCACCAGAGTTCTATGCACAGGGTAAGCTCTCCAAAACACTGAATACATGATTTATAAAAGGTCTTTGTCCATATTTTGTGCAACTAGGAAAATACATTTATAAATCAGACTCTAATGGTAGTATTTTGAATGTCATTTTATATTTAGATAACTTACAGCTGCTTTCAACATGTGTGGTTTACAGTCTAGATGTTAAAATGGAGAGAGTCAGTCACAGGGGACAGAGTCAAGAGATGCTCTTCCAGACTGACCAGGAACCACTGCTACTGATATTTTTTCTGTATTTTCACCATCCTCTTCAATGTCTTTATAAGTGACATTAGCATACTTGGGAACTTTTAATTTCCACTCACCCTGAGATTGTTGCGGATTAGCAGTGGGGGGAGGGAGGGGCAGGGGGAAGTGGATGGTGGGGACCGGTGGCAGCATGCACACAGGCTCTCACATACATGTTCACTCTCATACCCTTTCACACACATAAATACTCATTCCCATATACTTGCTCACTCTCACTCCCTATTCGCCCACGTACACACAGTCTCACACACACATGCACACTCACACCTTGCCTACTCACAATCACATGCTCACATGCACTCACTTCTCTACCTCTCACAGCCCTTAATCATTCTCTCTTCTCACTTGAAACCCACCTCCTCTTTCCCCAGGCCCATGGGGCCAACACTCCTTCCTTCTGCAGCAGCACCCAGACTTTTCAGATGTTGGCCTGGAGACCCAGCAATTCGTTCAGAATTCAGCATCTTCAGGCCATATTCAGAGAGTTCCCAGTTATGGACATTGGGAAACGGTTAGATGGGAAAGTATGCCTGTTTGCAGATGATATGAAAATTTGCAAATGAGTAGACATCCCTTATTGTTATGAAATGGAGAGATGTGAACCCTTGGACCGAAGGGGAGTTGGTACCACTTGAGGAGATGGCTCCTCGGGTTCCCCCGTCGGGTGGCGAAGCTGAATCGAAGCAGGAACTGGCTGGATCTTCACCACTGGAAGCCTGCGCCCCCCTGGGAGGAGCCCGTAGGGGCCCGGACCGCTGGGACTTAGGTGGACCTTTGGGAGGTCGAAGAGATGTGGAGTCGGTGCAAGGGCCAGCTGGATCTTCGCCACTGGAAGCCCGTGGCCCCCCCCCCAGGAGGAGCCTGTAGGGACCTGGACCGCTGGGACTTAGGTGGGCCCTTGAAGGTAGAAGGTCCGTCGAAGTTAGTCCGAGGTCGAGTACCAGAGAAGCGCTGCTTGCCAGGCCGAAGTTACACACCAGAGAATCGTCGCTTGCCGAAGTCATACACCAGAGAAACATCCAGAAATAAAGGCAGGAACCAGGAAATCCAAGGCACCAGAAGACTCACCGAAGTGAGCAGACTCGTTGCCAAGTCAAAGAATGAATGGAAGAAGTCTCCTTAAATACTTCCCTGTGCCTGGCCCATCTGGAGCAGGTGAAGGCAATTTAGAGGATGAGGCCCCTTTAAATATCTTCAGGAGGCACGGCCTTGTGCCTAAGAGTTGGGCAGCCAAGGCCATTCCTGGAAGTGCCTGCAGAGCGGCCTAACGCCGCGAGAGGAAGCCCGGGGGCGCCTCCTCCGCCAGCAAATCCCTCGGGGACCCGTCCCAGGGAGCGGGGACGAGTGGGGAGAGCAGGAGGCCGGCACCAGAGCACTTCCCCGCTGCTGCCATGGCAGCCCCGACATTGCAACCCGAGGTAGTTGGGGTTGGCCGCGGCCGCCCGCGGCCGGAAACCACAACACTTATAACTGACTCCACATACTTTTAAGCCTGGTGGGTCTAGTGGAGTAGGCTGCAGCATCCCCTATGCCTCCAGGGCCAGTGATGCCATTTTCAAAATGGTGCCAGCAGGCAGCAGAAGCATAGGGGCCTATTCCACTAGACCTCAGCTTAAAAATAAGTGGACCAGGATACAGGGAGAGGGGTGGTGGGACCAGAAAGGGGCCCAAATATTTTTTTCCTAACCAAGAGGAAGTGCTTGGGGATAAGATTGGAGCTACCTCCAGCCCACTGTAAATCTTTTTTTTTTTTTTAGCACTTTGGTGGCATAGTCCTGTGGCAAGGAGGGGTGGGTCTCAATAGACCCTCCCCCCCTCACACGCCACTGGAGAGATGGCCAGGGACACAAGGACTCTTTAAAGATGGAGGTCCCAGAGTATGTGGCCACCATCGCACAGGCCCACTTCATGGTATTTTGCTCAGCAGTATTTTACCACTGGGAAAAATATTGCAGGATTTACTAAACTGTGATAACAAGTACCATAGATCAGTGAATCCAGCATTATTTTTCTTTCCAGAAAAAAATACCATGGCTTAGTAAACAGACCCTTAAGTTTGTAACTGAGGTTATGGAGGGTAAAGTGACTTGCCCAAAGTCACAAGGATCCTCAATGGGATTTGAACCCTGGCTTTCCTGGTTCTCAGCCTGCTGATCTGTGAAGCTGAAGAGAGAGAAACTCAAAAGAAATGTGAGAAAATTGTTTTTCATTCAAGATGCTGGGCCTTTGATCTTTATTATATAAATGAAGAAAGTGCCCTATAAAATTGTGAAGACCAATGTTAGCACATTATACTTTGCAATCACACCCAGAGGCTCATGCTATGGAAAAATCCACAAATGGTGTTTTGTGAAATAAATCCCTATCATACTAGGTCATTCAAGCCGCGTTAGGGCATCATCACACGCTAAGTGGCGTCTAGCACGCGATAAACACGTGCTAATTATCACAACATGCATTAGTATTTAAATATGATAATGCGTAGGCAAAATCCAGAAAATAATGCAAATGAAGGGCTCCTACTGCATTTCGCCGTAAAATATTGCATACTGATGCCAGATTTAAAATGGGAAATAACACTACCTGTTTTATTTGTGGGAGGGTGGCAAAAAGGTTTTTATCTTGCCAGAGCAGCCATTATCACGGGGTAACAGCAATTATTGAGCACAATAAAATTAGGCCTTCTCACACACCTACACAGCCCTGGTGAGCCAATAAAAACACCTTTTGTTACCTGTCCTGTTTTCCTAAAGCCAGAATGTCCTGTAAAGGACTTCAAAGGGGCTTGGGATAAACACTGTGGATCCATAAAGTCTAGAGAATGTGAATGAAGAGTGGGTGGCTCATGGGAACGAAGGCTACTACCTGGTGATAATACCCTTATTCAATATACATACACACGGTTAATGTGACTCCAACATTGCTCTAAGCTTCAGCGGCAATGAGGAAATGTGGAAAAAAGGATTTGCATTCACAAAAAAGCGGGGAGTAGCTTGCTTGTTACAGCGGTTACTACCTCAAACCAAATAAGCCTGATACTTCACTTTCAATGCATATCCAGCATAGCTCTCTGCTTCAACGGCAGGGGAGCAAGACTGATACTTCACTTTCAATGCATAGCCAGCATGGCTCTCTGCTTCAACGGCAGGGGGGAATGAAGAAAGGTGGATCTATATTCAGGCAACAACCAACAAGGACTGAATTACATAGTCTGGATAAACAGATAAGCATGGGTGTAGCTTGCTTATTGCAGTGGTTAATACCCCTAACTAATTAAGCTATTTCACTTAGATGCAATTCCAGCACTGCTCTCTACATTAATGGCGGGGGTGGAAGGGAAATAGAATAAAAAAGGTTACTAAGAGCCAAGAGAAACAGATAAGTATGTGAGAGAAAAAAGAAAGTACGAAAGCTTGCTGGGCAGACTGAATGGGCCGTTTGGTCTTCTTCTGCCGTCATTTCTATGTTTCTATGTTTCTATAATGTTAGGGGGAAGTGTACTAGTAGTGGGACACTGGCTCCTTCAGGCTGCTCAATAACAACAGCAACAACAGGGAAGGGAGGTTCAAACGTCTCACTGGGAAGTACCCACACTGGAGCCAGAGCTGCAAGCCCCACCAGTTGGGCAGGATGGCCCACCTCGGGGCTTGCCATGCAAAAGGGCATGCAGGTGATACAGGGAGCTCATCTTTCATCCCTGCACCACATTTCTGGGGATACTGGAGGAACATGGGGTTATGAGGTATCACCTGAGCTCTCAGGCTATCTTGAAATTATATAATTAACTCAGAGGGGTGCTGAATCTTGTCACAGAAAGGATCCATGTTATACCAGGCCTCACCAAACTATTTTGCATCCTGCATTTTATGGCATCTGGCTCATTCCAAACAACTGTAGGAGTCATTTGGGGAATGTCACAAACATCTTTTTCCCACTGTCTGGGTCAGGTCCTAAGAGCTGTACATAGCCGCATTAATCATTACATAATATTCCCTCGTGAAAGACAGAATTGCTGGACATGAAGAGAGGTTTTTATGACATAGCAAACTTTCCAAATGTTCTGGAAGCTATTGATTGCATTTATATAGCCATCATCTCACCCCGTAGCAGGGAGGAGATCTACCACAACAGAAAGCTCTTCTACTCCATCAATGTACATGTGGTCTGTGATGCTCAACTGTGCATCCATGATGTAATCACCAAGTACCTAGGAGCTGTGCATGATTCCTTTATACTTAGGCAACTGGCCTCTTTGAACAATTTGAAGACAGCCTCTATGGTGACTGTTGGCTAATAGAAAGAAGCACAGCTCTTACCTATCATCGCCGTCTAGCTATGTGTTTACAGCTAATGGCAGTGACATGGGGGGCTGTCAGGGATGTGACTGCATCAGTTATATGACAAGTGGCTTACACATTTAGGTCAATAAGCCACAGTGCCAGGGTCCAGCTTTCCCTCTCCTTGCTGGAGAGACCTGCTAATGTTGCGTTCCATACAATGCACTTTCCATCAAGGTCAGGGTGTGACCAAGCACTACAGACTGTCAACTTGTCAGCTTAAAACAAATGGCCATTCAAATCCTCTCTCTTGGAGCTGTTGAAATGTCACTTATCAACCCAAACATTTTTGGGTCCACAGTGCAGGGACTCCCAACTCAGTGCTGTGTTGGCCTTCAGCTAAGTCTGCCCATATCAGTATCTATCTTCAGCGCTTGTGTTCTCACAGCCAAGATGTCAGGCACAATTTGTCTTGACCATCACAGGGGTACATGGGTTCAATGGAAGCTGTGGGATGTGCATTTGGGGCCAGTCCTAGTCACTATGTCATGTCTGACAAAAGCGTATCTCTGGAGGATATACTACAGAACACTCAGGGACATGAACAATCATACCACGAGGTTGATGTTTTTTTGCAATGACTGATGTGGCAACTGTGATGTACAGCTTTAGTATCAGAGGAATGCTAGAACCTGGTAGAGATTGGTTGTGAGTGACATGTACACATTGTGTATGAACCCCAGATGCATTTTTCCATTCAGGAAGATCTGACACAGCATAACAAAGTCCTATAGCATACATATAGTGTTACAGTAAACAGCGTCATAGACTTAGGGTTCAGAAATAGCTTTTTATGGCTCATGCCAAGCTATAGCTTAGCTTCTAGTATCTTATAGCATGCTGTGGGTTGGCAGCAATATAACAAAATTATGGTGGTATGAGTAATGCAGCCATTCTTTCTTTTCCGCAGGAGATTTGGGATATGGTTGCAAGACCTGGCTTCTCACACCTGTCACTATTCTCAACACACTAGCAGAAAGGTATAACGAGGCCTACTGTATCAAAGAATGCATCTTCGGAGGTCTAAAAACTAGATTTTTCGGTTTGGATTGGGGGGAGCTTTAATGTATGCTCCACCCAGAGTAGCAGAGGTACTGCTTGTCTGCTGTATATTTCATAATCTTGTTCTACGTTATGGCATCCCAGTTGAATTTATTTCAGATCTACCTCAGGATCCCCCATGTTCTCCTGCACAAGCCGGGGAGACCACATGGACTGGCAGCCAGCTTTAGCAAAGTGTCCTACAACACTACTCTGCCTGTTAGTCCTTCCCGTTGCATGGAAGACAGCCCAGCAAAGTGGTTCTGACTTCTCACATCTATCTGTATCTTTCTTTTACTCACCAGTCCTCTATCTGGATCAGTGAGTAAAAGAAACCACTTATGCCTAGTTAGGAAATATCGTGAAAATAGATCATTAGCTGCAATTCAAAGTAGTAGACAAAGTAGACACCAAATAAACCTAACAACAGAGATTTGTGACTGTTCTAATGTAAATCACTTAACAGACCATGGTCACCTACAATTTTTTGATTGAACTAATAGGCAAATATGTGATAATTATGTAAACAATACCTTGAAGTCCAGAAATCTCATATTATGGACTCAGCGAACCAGAGTTAATTTGACCCTCATAATAGGCTTCATCGTATAGTCTTGGAAACAACTTTAGAATCATTGGTCAATCACTATTCAAATTTTTTTTAGGTTATTTTTCATTTTCCATTACTTGTGCAATTAAACTGTGATCCATATACTTTCACATGTGCTGTGTCTATAAATAATAACTTGAAACGAAAGTGGAAAAATTCTTCAAATAACTTCACCATATCACTTATCTTTAGCACTTAAATTTGCTCCTGCGCTGATTAAGAAGCCTTTGGCTCTACAAAAAATGCCTTCTGCTACAAGGAAGCTCTGCCCAACACAGGACCGTGTTTCGCCATGTTTGAACATTGACTATCGCAAATTGATTCAAGCCCTTGTCTCATCCGTTAGGGCTGATCTATGTGTTGTTACTATCCCTTATTGGTGTACATTATTTATAAGGTCATGGAAGCAAGTGCTGAAATCGTGTACACCAATAAGGGATAGTAACTACACATAGATCAGCCCCAACAGATGAGACAGCAGTATGGAAGCAGCAGCCCCAAGAAATGAGATAGCAAATTGGAGACAGAAACAGGATGAGATGAGATGAGATGAGACACCAGCAGCAGGATGAGATGAGACAGCAGCATGGAGGCAGGAGCAGGATGAGATGAGATGAGACATCAGGAGCAGGATGATATGAGATGAGACATCAGGAGCAGGATGAGATGAAACAGCAGCATGGAGGCAGGAGCAGGATAAGATGAGACAGCAGCATAGAGGCAGGAGTAGGATGAGATGAGATGAGACATCAGCAGCAGGATGAGATGAAACAGCAGCATGGAGGCAGGAGCAGGATGAGATGAGATGAGAGACCAGCAGCAAAATGAAATGACACATGATGAGATGAGACAGCAGTAGGACTATATCTGAAGTCCACAGCAAGAAGGCAAGAGCATAAAGCAGGGCATAAGAAGGAAGCATCAGGACAACACTGGCAGACAGTAGACCATTAACATGAACAAGCCGATACAGGAACTCTGTAGACAGGACAAGTCCAGCAGTCTTCTTCCATCTAGCTGGCATAGGAACTCTGTGGACAGGATGGGCCCAGCAGCCTTCTATTTAGTGCAATTTCCTCTGATCCTTTCTCCTCTACTTGAACCAGAGCCCAAAACTCCCTATAGATGGTAGGAAAATCTTCTTCTTGCACTATCATGTAGTAGATGGGAAAAATCAGAAGCCCTCTGTCGACAAGTACAACACAAAAGACCTTCACCATGTACTGAATGCAGGATAGATTCACTGGAACTCCAGTCTTTCAGATAAGGGGTACAGCCCTCCTGCAGGCGCTGATCCAAAAAGATGAAAAAAACTCCCAAACTCTCAAAAACTATCCTTGGTAAACCAGGGAGTCTACCGAGCACCTCCTCAAAACATCCCAAAACCTCCTATCAAGTCTCTATCCCAGAGATCTCCAAAGGAAGGATGTATATAAAGAACTAGGCCCACACTAAACTTCGCACAGCTCTAAAATTGAGTGGACATAGGAAGTCGGTGATCAAAGAACAGAAAAAATAACCACCTCACCTCACAGATCATAAGAAACCATCAGAGACGCTGAAGTTGATATGTAACCTTCATACTAGGCATCGTAAAGTGTAATACAGTCATGGAACTCTGCCTTATTTATAATCATCGGTCATTATTACAAATTTTAGATAACGAAAACACCATCAGTGAAAAAAATGTTTTGGTTTTTAGTATGCACGGAAAGTCACACAAAATTAATTCTTGAAAGACTTGTTAGAGCCAAAATCAGAACAATTGTTTTTATGTAAAGAGCTACTTAGCTTGATCGTAGAACAAGAGTTCAGCAATGCCGTGTGAAAATTCCAAAAAGGCTAACCTATTTTCAAAATAAATAAATAAATAATGCTGTTCCCACAGTGCTCAGCTGTGCTCGAAATGAAATACTTAAGCCAAATTAAGGAAATGTTCTTTCTCCATTTTCTGAAGGCTGCGTCCTGGTTAAAACCAGTTTATTCTAAGCCATCCCTGCTCCAAACCATTTTGACTTTTTGTTGCAGGTGTTTAGGAAGAATACTTCTGTATTCTGCTAAAATGCAAAATGTTGTATTGGTTTGAATTAAAATGTTTTATTTGCTTGCTTACTTCAAGAGAAAATGTTGGAGAGATAAGAAATAGAAAGGAATCTTTCTATTTGGGTGGGAAGGCATCAACAGGGGCTGTGTGGCTCAGCTGCAGTGAGTTGGCTGTGTTTCAGTATTTCACAGCCTTTTCTCCTGTAAATGCATCAAAGCCAATGACTTTTGTATTGCATGGAAGAGAAATGCCAAGCACATTTCAGCTGGCAATACTGGACACGCAATAAACCACAAAAGGAATTTTATGCTTCTGGAAAAATAGTGTTCAGAAGGCCATAAATGGGATTTTCTCTTTTTGACAAAGCATAAAGTGGCACAGATGAAAAGGTTTCCAGCTCACTTACAAACCATGTTTTGTATTTTGGCAAGATTATTCAGTGTCCATCTCAAAAATATCCATTCCTCGCTTTGAAAAAAGAATAAAAGCTCTGCCTTCCTATAGAATGGCTTTTCGGAAATCTGCGGACAGTTAGAATTGTCTTCTTTTTCCTATTAGGTGAAGCGAGTGTGTTTTTCTAAAATCTGGATCACACACACAATAGCAGACACTGTTCTTTTAAGATATTGTACCTTCAGCATTTTATGGGGAACACCATTTTTTTTTGCTCTGCTTTCACACCCAGATTCAGAAGAGGCATTAAGCTGAAGCAAGGCCAACAATAATAATCCACCTCGCCAGGCTGGCAGCCATAGCCGTCTGCTTCATCAGTTCCTGTAAACCTACTGAAATAGAAATACAGGAACACAGCTGCACCTGGAGCTTTGCTTGTGCTTCACTCCCAGTGCAGGCATTCGTGGGGGTCACTCACTGACCATTGCTAATGCACCAGTTTACAAATTATTTTAAATAAATCTTTAGTCTTTCCCTTACATATAGTTTTGCTGATTAATACACTTTAGTTTTAGAAGCATTTTTATTTTGAGAATACAAATTATATTAACAAAAAGGGTCTAATAACCAAGCTCATTTTTCTCATTGCTTCCATACTGAAAATACTGTTTCGGCCAAAATATTTGAGCTAGCGAGTTCAGGATCAAAGCAGTTAGGATTGTGCAGGTTCTTTGGTTTATTTTTATAGCAGAGAGAGAGAAAGAATAAAAATAATGGTGCCAAGGAAGAACATTTTGGATATTTGGGTGAGCAAAAAATGTCTTTGTGGTTGACTTTGACAGTATTTTTGGTATTGCCATTGCAGTATAAGCTATGCTTCAAAAGTAAGGCAGCAGGACAACTGAGGGGTGGAAAGGAAGTAGCATGGGTTATTTGTTTCCATATCTTTTGCTGGGTGTCAAGGTTTTGATGATTATAGCCCCACCATGATGTCTGTCGCTTTTTCTTGTCAAAATACTGATGAGATTCACCATCATTTTCTGCAGCTCTCAGTGCCTGCTGGTGCCAACCAGATTTCACTCTGCTTAACTTCTCAGATCTACATTTGGACTCTCCCAGGCCAATGTTGCTGGAGAGCGTGGCCTATCACACGTTTGGATCAGCTATAAGCTGTTTTCTAACGCTTCAGTAATCAGAAGGATCACTGAGTTTACCATACTGTGGGCCTTAGCCTGAAAGAACAGTACAGTACATTACATTTTACACTTTTATATCACCTTACTTCACACATATGAACCCAAACAATTTACGTCAGACATGAAAAATACAGTAAAAATGCAATAAGCAATACAAAAGAGTTCTTGATATACATGTAGATAAAGGTGAGCCGGTTAATATAGTGTATTTGGATTTTCAGAATGCATTTGACAAAGTCCCTCATGAAAGACTTCTCAGGAAATTACAAAGTCCTGGAATAGGAGGCAGTGTCCTGCTGCAAACTGGTAACTGATTAAAGGACAGGAAGCAGAGAGTAGAACTTAATGGCCAGGTTTCCAAATGGAGAAAGATCATTAGTGGAGTATCACAGGGATCTGTACTGGGACCTGTACTGTTTAACATATTCATAAATGATCTGGAAAAGGGCACGATAAATGAGGGGGATCAGATTTGCAGATGACACAAAATTATTCAGAGATGCTAAAACAGCAGTGTACTGTGCAGTACTACGGGGGGACCTTGTGAGATTAGGAGACTGGGCAACTGAATGCCAGATGAAATTTAATGTGGAAAAGCGCAAAGTGATGCACATAGGACAAAATAATCCCAAGTACAGGAGCACAATGCCGAGTTCTGTATTGGAAGCCATCACTCAGGAAAAAAGACCTTGAAGTCCTTGTAAACAATACATTAAAATCCTATCTGGAGGGAGGGAGGGAGAGAGAGAGAGAGTGAGAGAGAGAGAGCACCCTGTTAGAGAGACAATCTGACACTCTAGATATCTCCCCACTGTAAGAGGGACACTTTCACTCAGGGTGGGGTTTTATTTGGGGGGGCAGTGTTACAAGGGTCTACAGACCCTTGTACTGTAAGGGCCAATGTAACCAATGTAACACTGCCCCCCCCCCCCCCAATCCACCCTGAGCTGAAAGTGTCCCTCTTACAGTGGGGAGATACACAGAGTGTCAGATTGTCTCTCTAATAGAGGTTTTTCTCTCTCTCTCAAAATATGGTCAGTTGTGTATGTAAAGGCTGCAGATATACACAGCAGGGAATGATTGCACACATGATATAAAATGAAGTGTATCTTTGGGCACACTCCTTTTAAAATGTTCCAGTCTGTGGCAGAAGTAAAAAAAAAAACCAAAAAAACTCAAATAGAATGTTAGGAATGATCCGAAAAGGAGAATTACATGGAAAATAAAATATCATATTGTGTTTTTATCAGTCCACAGTGCCAAAAGCACCTGGAGATCTGCGTGTATTTCTAGTCGCCGCATCTCAAAAAAAGGACAAAGCAGAACTAGAAAAAGCGCAAAGAGGGCAAAAAATGATAATGGGGATGGAATGGCTCCCCTGTGAAGGAGAGGCTACCCAGGTTTATAAAATTATGAGAGGGTGGAATGGATAAATAAAGGACTGTTATTTATCCTTTCAAAATACTCTCAAATAAGGGGACACTCCAATGCAATTAACAACTAACAGATTTAAAATAACCAGTAGAAGGTTCTCTTTCCATCAGCGCCCAATTAAGCAGTGGAGTCTGTTGTCAGAGGACATGATCAGGGCAACTAGCACAGCAAGGTTTAAAACAGGTCTGGACAAGTTCCTGAGGAAAAGTCCATAACACATTATTAGCCAGGTAAACTAAAGAATGCTATTGCTATCCCTGGGAGTGAGTAACAGGAATTAGATTTACTTTATGGGATCTGCCAGGTACCTGTGACCTGGACTAGTTCACTGCTGGAGACTGGATGCTGAGCTCAGTTGACCTTGGTCTGACCCAGCCTGGCATTTCTTATGTTATTATGTACAGAATAGCACCATCTCCCGCTCTCACCGAGGAATAGGTCCACCCCGTAATTCAAAACAAAAAAAAATAAACAGTCATTCCAAATAAGCCCACAAACCCCCATCCTATACCTGCCCATCTGAATGTCAAAGTACAATAAGCTAACAAACCGCCAGCAAACGTAATCCCCTTGCACCAAAACTCAGAGGATGCATATCCTACCACATCCCAAGAAACAATCCCCGCTCTGCTGGGTCATCCCTCAAGGGCATGCTGGAGGTGGAGGAGGGAGAGAGAGATTCTCTGCTTCAGACATCTCTAGGAAAATAAGCTCACCAAGCTATGTAGTCAAAATTGTGCTAGCTGACTAACCAGTGCCGCCATACAAAACTATTGCCTGCAGTCACTAGTTGCTAATGGTGCCATTATGATCTGATCAGACCTCCAGCAACAGTTTTCTGTGGTTGTGAGCTCTGGATCCTGGCAGCAGTATTCTCAGCAGCCTTTCCAGAAAACAATAGTTTGGGGCTGTTGAAGCAAATGATACTTTGAGAGGCATCCGTCTTGATTTAACAACCACATGCACCTCAAACCCCCCCCCCCCCCCCCCCCCTTGAATAGAGATTTCATGTCCTTATAAAGTCTCTGTAGAGCAGAAGAACTCTCTTGTGACTTTCCTACAAAGTAATAACTTGGCTTAGAATAATATATTCATGAAATAGATTACTGCAGGAAACTTGCAGCACACTAGGGCATGACTACATACTGCAGGATTCCAGCAGCTTTTTTTTTTTTTTTTGCAGGGCCACTAAATTTGGTGCCACCCTGAGGAAGTACCGTTGCATGCATGCAACACTACGATCAAGGCTGTTTGTCAGTGTCTTTCTGGCTGTTCTTCTCTCTTCTGGACCTGGCTGCAAAGGCTAGATTCTGTGCTGGGAGCTTTGATTTGGATATTTATCTAGGAAAGAAATGTTGGCTTGTATTCTTCAGGTCAGACTCCACCATGTATCCATGGCTCTGCATGAGGAGTGAATGCACCACTTTACACGCAGGGAAGCTGAAAAGTAGCAGCTCTTGGTTCCTTCAGCTCCATGTATTTCTTCACCCCCGGTCACTTAAGTCAACATACTTTACACATTTATTAAACTAGATGAAATACTCTGCATTAACGAATAACTAATTTCTCTCAGTTTATTTAACAACTCAGTCAAGGTTGTTTCCTGAATAATACAAAAAAAATTCTTTTACTAATCTTTGGGGGTCATTTCTCATAAGTAAAACCCAAACATTTCCTCTTCTTTCCTCTTTGTGTTTATAATTGTCATGTGTGGTTTATGTAAGGATCATCCTCAAAAATCCATTCTCTTGAAAGAAAGAATATTCCAGGGAATGTACAGCAATGTGCATGGGGTGTAGCCATTAACGCATGAAGCTATTAACATGTCTAAAACGTATTTACAAACCTCTAACAGCAAATTAAAAATAATGTGCCTCAAATATACACAAGGGAGGCAATTTTCAAACTATTGGCTGGGCTTCCAGGTTGATGCATGGAATTGTAACCTAATTGTAACCTAATGCATGGAATTGTAACCTAATTTTCATAGGGAGTTTCAAAAGGAAACTCCCTGGGGAGTTTCCTTTTGAAAATTAGGGGCGGTGGGCAAAAGTGGGTGTTTTATATCTGCATACTTTGAAGAAGGGGCAGAGTACGTGCCTGAAAGTAAGCACAAGGATTTCATTTTCAAATCCCCGCTTGTGCTTTTGTGCTTTCCCTCCCCTCCCCTGCCCTAACCCCATCCCCTTTTTTCCCTGTGGGCAAAAGTATGAGCACTGTGAACGGCGAGGGGCAGGGCAATTTTCAAAGACCCTTTGTATGCAGGTGAATTGTGTATATTACCCTCAAAATATATTGGCAATATGTTGTATTTAGATTTCCTAATATTTTTTAAAGGAGAAATTATAATTGTGTTGGTTTATTTTCCATCAAAGATTTTGTAATATTTTATAAATGTAAGATGGATTTTCAATACTGGAAAAAGTGAACCAATGAGTAGGAAAGAATCAAATAATAACAATATTTATTATTTATATAAGAATCCTTCTCAAAACCAGAGCAAGTATATGCAAATAAATTAACAGACCATCATAAACATTGCATGCTCCCCTTTAGCAATGCTTCTCTTGTCTTTAGTTCTATGGCATTTTGAGACTTTTATATGCAATTTAGAAAATACAAAAATATTTATTATTTCTGACCTATGATTATAACTAAAGACAAGAGAAGCACTGCTAGAGGTGAGGGTGCAACGTTTATGATGGTCAGTTAATTTATTTGCATATACGTGCTCTGGTTTTCAGATGAATTTTCAAGTCATTCTCAAGATTAGGACAAAAAAAATTTATAATGCTACAGCCAGCTTGGGTAAAAGAAGCTTTAAAATGTCTTTACTAATGGGGCACAGAACCGTGCTAATACTTTCCGGGAAATTTGCATCAATAGGCTTGTCATTCTTGTTGCCACTTGCCATGTAACATTAAATTAAAGTGATCAGAGTAAAGCTCATTTTCAGCAGCGTAGATAAATGGTGCAGGAAAACAGCATAGCGTTAGCTGGAGGAACCCCTGAAGTGAGAGGCCGTGGAGAGTTCTAGATTGACTTCCAGAGAAAGAAAGAAAAAAAGAAAGAATGAGTAATGTACAGTGTACAGGAGGATTGAGAAGCTTGGGGGTGGGGAGATAGGGGGAGGTTCTGGGGGGAAAAGAACCCATCCAGGAGTGTTGCTCTTGCATTTTTGGCTGAATAAGACTTAATGCTGTTTATTTTACTTTTGAATATGTATTGTATTTTATGTTGCTATTTGTTTTGCACTCTGTGATGGCTGAATACTATGTTAATGATTTTATATTATGCAGCTATGTATTTCTTTTATAATTGTTAATGCACCTTGAGCTTTCACAGAAAGAAATGAAATAAGAAATATTTTTTTATTATTATAAAGGTTCCTTTTAGGCCTAAAGGAAAATTCAATGGGCAGATTTGTAGCTTAGTCCAGCTCTCTCTTGTTAAGTCAGCCAGCAGGTTAAGAACATAATAATATAAGAAATTGCCATACTGTGTTCAACAGTGGCCAATCCAGATTACAAGTACCTGGAATTACCCAAATGGTAAATCCCATGTTACTAATGCCAGTAATAAGTAATGGCAATTCTCTAAGGGGCGGATTTTAAAAGCCCTGCGAGCTTAAATCCTTCCATTTACACTCGCAGGGCCCTCGCGCGCCGGCGGCCTATTTTGCATAGGTCGCCGGCGCGCGTAAAGCCCCAGGACGGGCGTAAGTCCCGGGGCTTTCGAAAAGGGGCGGGAGGGGGCCTGTCCGGGGGCGTTCCCGAAACGACGTGGTGTTTCGGGGGCAGGCCGCGGCGTTTTGGGGGCGGGCCTGGGGGCGTGGCGCCGGCCCAGGGGCGTGGTCGAGGCCTCCGGACCAGCCATCGGGACCTGAACACGAGCAGGGCTGCCGGCCGGCGCGTGCAAAGTTACGCCTGCTTTCAGCAGGCGTAACTTTGCCGACAAAGGTAGGGGGGGTGGGTTAGGTAGGGGAAGGGAGGGGAAGGTGGGGGGAGGGCGAAGGAAAGTTCCCTCCAAGGCTGCTCTGAAATCGGAGCGGCCTTGGAGGGAACAGGCAGCGCGCGCTGGGCTCGGCGCGCGCAGGTTGCACAAATGTGCACCCCCTTGCGCGCGCCGACCCCGGATTTTATAAGATACGCACAGCTACGTGCGTATCTTATAAAATCCAGCGTACTTTTGTTCGCACCTGGTGCGCAAACAAAAGTACGCGATCGCACAAATATTTAAAATCTACTCCTAAGTCAACTTGGTTAATAGCAGTTTCTGAAATTCTTCTCCAGGAACTTGTCCAAACCTTTCTTAAACCCAGCTATACCAACTGCCTTAACCACATACTCAGGCAGTGAATTCCACAGCTTAATTGTGTGTTGAGTGAAAAATAATTTTCTCCAATTTGTTTTAAATGTGGTTATTGCTAACTTCATGGCGTGCCCCTGTAGTCTTTGTATTAAGTGAAAGAGTAAATAACCGATCCACATTTATCCATTCTAGTCCTCTTAAGATTTTATAGACCTCTATCATATCCCCCCTCAGCCGTCTCTTCTCCAAGCTGAATAGCCCTTATCTCTTTAGCCTTTTCTCATAGGGGAGCCATTCCATCACCTTTATCATTTATCATTTTCTCTGTATCTTTTCCAATGTAACTATATATTTTTTGTTATGCAGCCACCAGTTATTTATAAGGTATGGTACAAGACAAAGCATGCCTGAAAAAAGAGGTTTGCCTGGCAGGTCAGGCAATGGTGACAAATGAGTAACATCAACCTAAGGATGCAAATGCTCTCTTCCAAAAGGGCTCACTAGCAGTCACACTGCTGGGTTGTTCTCTTCCAAGTTAGGATATACAGAGGCCTTGGATATAAAGCCAGGGGACAGTTCAATCCTGGATCCAGGAAATATTTGTTTAGTTTACTTAATTGACTTGTTTGGTATAAAAGTTAATTGCTTGTCTGATATTTATTTGTTCATTAAAGTTCTGTAAATAAAATTGCATTTCTGAGCTAAATCTGGTGTCTAGTTGACCTCTTGTTCACTATCTGGGTCTCATAAATGAAAGAATTGTAACAGACACCAAGTGGCACTTTTGGCCACAGTGTTACGATACGCGTTGGCGCGCGCACGTTATAAATCGACGCAAGCATGTGTGTGCACCGGGAACTTCCCGCACATGGGAAAAAAAAAAAAAAGCGAGTGCTGCTTTTAAAATCGACCCTATATTCAGTTAGCTGCATAACTTGTCCCACATATTCAGCGGGATAAACGTCCCGCTGAATGTACCAGCCTAAAGGTATCCGACTACATATAGCTGGATAACTTAGAAACCTAACCGGCTATGTTGAATATAGCCAGGTAGGTATGGCCAGATAACAATCTGATCCTACCCGCGATCCCGCGGCAGCTGCTGGTTATGAAAACCAACGCCGAGTGATGAGCGCTAACTCATTCACTCCACGTCAGACGCTCGTTAAAGAGGCGCTAATCCCCCTATTGCATTAGGGGGTGGATTAGCGCCTATTTAACCCGCGTCCGACAGCGGGTTAGACAGTGCACTCGTGTGAGCGCACTGTATTGCATCGGCCCCTCTGTCAGAGCAGCGCTGGAGGTGCCAGCAGCAGGGCGGAGGGTCCTTTGCTCCTGGCTGGGATAAAAAAGTAATTGGCAGGAATGGGTAGGGTCAGGGGCACTGAGTTTTCCACCTAAACGGTTTTTTTTGACTATCGACCTCATTCATGTCTTGTTTAACTTTTTCTGGTTGTTTTTCATTTCATATGTATGCATCACGTACCCTGACAATTATTTTTAGATTCCTAACTCAAGAGACTCTAGGCAATATACAGTCATCTTAATATAAAATACAGCATATAATAACAGGAAAACATATAGTTATATATTCTGTTAGGCTAATTTTATAACTGCTTTCTGTATTTTTGCTGCTGCACTACAGAGGAAGATGATTTTTTATTTATAAAACCTAGTAAAATTAATTCAATAATTTCTTAATGTGCAAATTACAAATTAAATATAATTGAATCTTAAAGAGCTTCAACTGAGTATCTATGCTTGAATCTACAGAATGTAGCTGCTGCACCATTATAATAAAGATGTAGTCATTTCTATCCTATCATCCCAATAGTATTTCTTTGAGTTCAAGTCTTTACCTTCCCTGCTGTCCTTAAACTTTCAAAAAAAAAAAAAAAGAATCCAAGGAGTGCTAGACACTTATGCAATAACAAAAAATATAGAAAAGTCTAGCTCAAGTATTAAAGGATTGTATGAAGTCAAACTGGGGAAACCTCATAAAGTGCCAACATGAGGCTATTAAGATGACTATTTTTTTATTTATTTATTTTTAATTTTTATATACCGAGGTTCTTATAGAGACTATAAATCACTCCGGTTTACATATAACGGTTTACATATAACGAGGCGCCGGAACCCTCGCTGAACGACCTCCTGCAGTCGATCTCCTGCCGGCGCCATTTTCCGTACGGAAAACGATTCGCGGCGGGAAATCGTTCCCTGACCCCCGCTGGACCTCCAGGAACTTTTGGCCAGCTTGGGGGGGGCCTCCTGACCCCCACAAGACTTGCCAAAAGTCCAGCAGGGGTCCGGAAGGACCTCCTGCCGTGGAATCGTGTTGTTCTATGGCCGCCGCCATTTTTCGGCGCCATTTTGGAAAATGGCGCCGGCTGAAGACAACAAGATTCAATAGCAGGAGCCCGTTCCGGACCGCTGCCGTTCCGGACCGCCGCTGGACACCCAGGTTATTTAAGTCATTTGGGGGGGGGGTTCGGGAGGGTGGGAGATTTAATTTAAAGGGTCGGGGGTGGGTTTTAGGAGGTTTTAATGTGCCGGCTCACGATTTAACGATTTTTCACGATATTTTACCCCCCCAAACGGCAACAATACGATTCCCTCCCCCTCCCAGCCGAAATCGATCGTTAAGACGATCGAGGACACGATTCACATCTCTACTATGTGATGTATTCATAGTTGAGGTAAGAAACCCAGGGTCTAAGGTCTCAAAAAAAATCTTCCCTTACATGTCCCTACTTCTTTTCTATTTTTTATTTCCTATTTCATGGCTGCATTTGTTCCTTCTGTATACAAGAGATGGGGTCCTAAGTTAGGTCCTGGTCACTAGAGATTTGTTCCTGGAAGAAAGTTCCAGGATGTCACTTAACCTTATATACGGGTCATGGTGATGAGTCATTGTGGTGCAGGTTCATTATGGGCTTTTAGTGTATTCCTTTAAATGATTGTGAGAGAGAGCCAGAAGGGAGAGCTTCCTTGGGTTCGATATAAGGAGGTGCTCAGAGCTGGAGCCTGATTTATTTTTTGGTTCCTGTTGCAGAGTTCTGAGAATCGAGTAGGAAGCTTCACAGGTCCTTGTGGGGCAGCTGGTCTATTCAATCCAGCCAGGTCATACCATGGGGATCAATGAACTGGTCTATTACTAGGATCCTGGGTGGAGTCCAGTGACAGCCTAGGAGCAATATGGACCACAACAGCCTTGTGGACATTATTTGTCCAGGAGGTGAACTGTTCAGTTGGGACTACGACTGAGAAGAATTCAGTGTCGGATGTATTAAAATCTCATCTGTTCTTTTGGAGGAAGGCTATTTTGTTTTGTTGTTGATGTTTTGACTAATCAATGATGAAAGATCCTGCGAACCCTGATTAATTCAGTGAATTTTTGATATTATTTAACTGACTGCTAGAAATCCTAGAAATAGGTTTTGTTTTGTTGAAGATTCCTTTTGGTGCATGACCCTCTTTTATACCAAGGCGTGATTTGAAAAGAGGAATTGGTCACTCAATTGAAGAAGATGGGGTGCAGTCAGAAGGGTCACAGAGAAGAAAAACATGAAGGTGAGTTTTAAAAGCCCTATGCGCACCAAAAGTGGGAGATATGTGCACAAGTTGGGCCAGCGTGCACCGCATGGATTTTCAAAGGCACCTATATATGCACATATCTCCCGCTACGCAGACAAAACAATTTTCTCAAAAAAGGGGCGGGGTAAGGGCATGGTCTGGGTAGCTCATGGGCGTTCCCGGATTTCTCAATGAAATCAGTGTGTAAATACTTACGAAGACAAGCGTGTGCCATTGTCCCCTACCACATAACTTTACTTCTGCTATGGATGGCATGTAAGTCAGAAAACAAAAAAAGTAAAGAGGTGAGCGGGGTTTTAAAGGTCAGGATACAACAGGATTAAAAGGGGGCTATTTAACTAGGGGGGTTAAGAAGTCCTATCCCTTACATGATTGAACTGGGAATGAACTGGAAAAATTGGTAATTGCATCGGTGCACGTGTCTACTAAAATCTCCCCAATTACACGTAGAGGTAGTATTTGAGTGCATAGGTACGTGCCTCCTTAAAATTGCTTGCACATATGCGTGCGTTCAGCCTATTTTATATCATGCCAGCATATATGTGGGTATGTTATAAAATAGCTGCATCCAAGAGCACAAGCTGGCAAATGCGTGCCCATGGGTGCCCACACACTTGCTTAAAGGTTACAGTCATGTTTTATAGAATTTTCCCTATCCATCTTGATAAATATTACACTTAACTTTGAGTCATGTCCACTACACCACTATTCAACCATTTATAATTTTTATGACCATACAGAGACTGGTACTTAGCTCATTAATAGGCATCAGTCACTTGTTCATTTTATAGACTCCATCAAGGGGTTACATACATGTATTTTTCAGTTGTACATATAAAATCTGACTCATTGTGCTCTAGTTATGCAGAAGAAATAGAATAGGTGCAAAACCACATAACTGCACATCTAAAAGTATACAGAGCTTTATTGATCACACAAAAAAAAAAATAAATCTGGACAGGACAGACATACATAATTCTATGTACCTTGAAAAGGGCTCTTTGAAAATTCCCTTACCTCTCTGCACATAACATGGGTGGTGCCAGTGCATGTCTACCTTTATGTGCAGAGAGAGGACATATTCCTGGGGGTGGAGTTTGAGATAGGTTAGTACTTACACATGTATGCACAGAGTTATGCACATACACATATGTGTGTAATTTCACTATAAAAAGTATCCACACAAATAACAAATGCAGGTCTATGCACATACCTTTTCTGCCAACATTTTCTAAGGGAAAATTTTCCCTTTTAAAATTGCAAATAAAATGTCCCCACAGACTTTACCCAGCTGCACACAGTTTGAAAGTCACCCCTTTAAAAACAGGTGGAAATGTATGACATAAAAATAAATGCCAGCACATATAATATAAATGTAACTGAACATTCTGCACAAAATTACTTAGTTAAAATAGTTCTCTAATCTAGTCAAAAGTCAAACAGCTGTTTTATATATACTATATATATGTGTTTATATATTGCACAGAACATATATATATATTCATACATAATTTGTGCAAAAGGTAATTTTTCTGGATTGAGTTCAACTGCTGAGAACTTATTTTGAAGGGTGATATATTTTTTTTGTTATTGCTTTTGATTTTATTTTTTAAAAAGGAATATTTTGAATTGCTTTTCTTTTGTTGGATATTACTACTTATGTTTAGAAACAAATAATAGAAGGGAAAGGGCTCTGTCCCTTACATCAGCTCCCACAAACTCTTACCTTCTTTTTTAATTTTATGGACTAACCCACTAATTAGGAGATTGGACTACACAGAATAATTTGATGTTGGTTGGCAGAGAAACAAAAGGAAATAATTTAGATAAATATAGTCATTTGTGAAATCAGAACACTTAAATAAAGTTCAGGGGGTGTATAATTAGTAATGCCACAGTAAATCCTTCAACTAATTGTTATTTTTATTTGGTCTGATTTTTAGTACCTAAGGAAACAGGATTCCCTATAGAATATACATGTAATAGATACAAAAACACATTTTATAAACTAGAATAGAATTTGGAACATTGTATATAATTGTATCTTTTAATGACCTTACACAAATAAGTGTGAAATTAACCCAATCCAAATTATAAGAAATAGTAAGTCTACTAGAGATCATATGTAAACAGAGTAAGATCATAAATTAGGATCACTTAATAGTCCTCAGTTGGAAAAGTACTGCTTTGTACCAAGAAATGGAGGGATAGTAAGCATCATCTGTAAAGAGAACAAATTATGTAAATTTCTTGTGAGCTTGATCCACAGTGAGGATTCGGTTCAGTGTGAAAGATATTTGCAGATTGATTCCCTCAGGAAACAGGTGGCAGAACTCATAGAGGAGGTGCAAGACTAAGGAACATCAGAGATGATAAGGACTACATCAATGAAGTGCTTATCACGATGTCAAAGATGGAGAACTCAAGCAGAAAGAAAGGTGAAACTGGACTATGAGATAACAGCTGGACCCTACACCACAACTGCTATTTCCCTCATGCTGAAGAACTGGTATGCAGCCCTGGAAGTAGAAATGGGAAAAACCATCCCAGGAAGAGGAAGAACTGAAGATACAAACCTGAAAACTGTGGGCTCAACAACCACTGCACTTGTGAGGTGAAAGGTAATGGTGAGTCACTTCTGAAGGGCACAGAGGCATCCATCTGCTGACATCTTGCTGCAGGAGGTGTGCTGTCTGCTGGGTGCCAAAATCCAAGACATAGAGAGATTGCCAAAAATCCTCAAGCCTACTGACTACTATCCGATGCTACTCAACCACATGCGCATGAATGATACTGTAGGTACCACACAAAAGTGACTTCATTGCCCCGGGAGAGAGGGTTAAGCAGATAGGTATTCAAGGGGTAGTCTCCTCTATCTTCCCAGTCAAGAATAAAGGCTCAGGCACGGAAGCCATTCATTCATCACATTCTGTATATGAATGAATGGCTGCATAGATGATGTCAATGAGAACATGTTTGCTTCTTGGACCACGGGATGATGTTTCAAAGACTGCTGAACAGGGATGGGGGTCTGTCTGTCAAAAAAGGGGTGCAATGTCTTCCAACACAAATCTATTGAGGAGGGCTTTAAACTAGGGTAATCAGGGATGGGTGAATAAAATCCTGAGGTAAGTAGAAAATGAAATACTTGTATAAAAATGGAAAAAAACTGCAACATATGGAAAGTTATGTACACACTAATGCTCATACTATGGGAAATAAAGTCCCAGATCTAGAAGCAGTCATGGAAGAAGCTGACTTGAATGTAATGGTTGTCACGAGATGTGGTACATGGAAAACCATGACTGGGATATAGTTATACTGGGCTGCAATCTATTCAGAAAAGACTGAGTAGGAAGGAAGGGAGGAAGCATGGAACTATATATATATAAAAAATAATAAAGCAACAGAATTACAGGGCTTATGAGGTAAGGAAGAGGCACTGTGGGTTAATCTGGAAGCAGGGAATGGAACATCATTATATATATTGGTGTAATATATAGACCTCCATCACAGAAGAAATGGATAGAGATTTAATGGAGGATATTCACAAAATTGCTATGAAAGGAGATGCGCTATTGTGAGGGGATTTCAATCTGCTAAATATTGATTGGGACATCTCAGCTGCAGTGTATTCTAGAAGCAGGGAGATCCTAGATCATCTGCAAGAAGAACTGTTCTATTAACTGGTAATAGAACCCTCATAGGCGGGCAATACTGGACCTGGTACTTATAAACATTAGGGATGTGAATCGTTTTTCAACGATTAAAATTATCGTCCGATAATGTTAATATCGTCTTAAATCGTTATAGAACACGATACAATAGAAATTCTAACGATTTATCGTTAAAAATCGTTAAATCGTGTTAGTGCGCACTAACGGGAGTTAGTGCGCACTAACTCCCCGTTAGTGCGCACTAACTCGATTTAGTGCGCACTAACTGAAAATGATACAAATAAACACTTTCCAGGTCACTGAAGGTCAGTTAGGAATGAATATGTGTTCCTATTGGCTGGCTGCCCTCTTATCTATTGATGTTACCAAGGTTACCACTGAGGTGATGGTTGGGGGGATGGGAAATGGAACTGGAAACTAACGAACACCAACAGAAAATGAAACAAAGTGTTCACACTTCCCAGGTCAGTAAAGGTCACTTGGGAATGAATATGTATGTATGTATTCCTATTGGCTGGCTGTGCTCTTATCTATTGATGTTACCAAGGCTAACACTGAGGTAATGGTTGGGGGGATGTGAAATGGAAACAGTTGGAAGCTTGACAAAAAAGTAATGTAATGATCAGCACTCACGTGACTAGAACTTGTTTGTTTATTATTTTTTGTTAGCAGGCACCTGAAATGCTAGTGCATGTTGAATTTGCCAATCACTGTGCATTTTAGAAAGGTGGTCCTGGCTGGAACTGTACACAGTTCAAATATATGTAATTGATTGTTGGTAAGTGTATTTTTTAAGTAGCCACACTGGCACAAGTATGTTTACTTTTCCTCCTACTTAACTCACTAGCTCAGCTTTGTAAGAAGGGCTTCTCTGCTTGTGTGTTGTTTTTGTTTGGTGTGAGGAGAGCAGAAACATCAGATCTTTATTCAATCTACTACAGTCATCTCTTACAGTGCCCTATCCCTATTAATACCAGGAGTGTTGTGATCTTCCTGCACACAGTGCCCTAACCCTGATACCAGTCTGAGACAGCTCCCTCCCTGCATTACTAGTGAGAGGCTGGCTTCACAGACAGGGGGGAGCTGCCTGACCCTCACTCCTGACTTCCCCCATGTCCCAGCTAGTGAATGGTGTGTGGGTGAGGGGGGGGGGGGGAGGATGGTGAAGTCTGAGACAGCTCCCTCCCTGCATTACTAGTGAGAGGCTGGCTTCACAGACAGGGGGGAGCTGCCTGACCCTCACTCCTGACTTCCCCCATGTCCCAGCTAGTGAATGGTGTGTGGGTGAGGGGGGGGGGGGAGGATGGTGAAGTCTGAGACAGCTCCCTCCCTGCATTACTAGTGAGAGGCTGGCTTCACAGACAGGGGGGAGCTGCCTGACCCTCACTCCTGACTTCCCCCATGTCCCAGCTAGTGAATGGTGTGTGGGTGAGGGGGGGGGGAGGAGGATGGTGAAGTCTGAGACAGCTCCCTCCCTGCATTACTAGTGAGAGGCTGGCTTCACAGACAGGGGGGAGCTGCCTGACCCTCACTCCTGACTTCCCCCATGTCCCAGCTAGTGAATGGTGTGTGGGTGAGGGGGGGGGGGAGGATGGTGAAGTCTGAGACAGCTCCCTCCCTGCATTACTAGTGAGAGGCTGGCTTCACAGACAGGGGGGAGCTGCCTGACCCTCACTCCTGACTTCCCCCATGTCCCAGCTAGTGAATGGTGTGTGGGTGAGGGGGGGGGGAGGAGGATGGTGAAGTCTGAGACAGCTCCCTCCCTGCATTACTAGTGAGAGGTTGGCTTCACAGACAGGGGGGAGCTGCCTGACCCTCACTCCTGACTTCCCCCATGTCCTAGCTAGTGAATGGTGTGTGGGTGAGGGGGGGGGGGAGGATGGTGAAGTCTGAGACAGCTCCCTCCCTGCATTACTAGTGAGAGGCTGGCTTCACAGACAGGGGGGAGCTGCCTGACCCTCACTCCTGACTTCCCCCATGTCCCAGCTAGTGAATGGTGTGTGGGTGAGGGGGGGGGGGAGGAGGATGGTGAAGTCTGAGACAGCTCCCTCCCTGCATTACTAGTGAGAGGCTGGCTTCACAGACAGGGGGGAGCTGCCTGACCCTCACTCCTGACTTTCCCCATGTCCCAGCTAGTGAATGGTGTGTGGGTGAGGGGGGGGGGGGAGGATGGTGAAGTCTGAGACAGCTCCCTCCCTGCATTACTAGTGAGAGGCTGGCTTCACAGACAGGGGGGAGCTGCCTGACCCTCACTCCTGACTTCCCCCATGTCCCAGCTAGTGAATGGTGTGTGGGTGAGGGGGGGGGGGGGGGGAGGATGGTGAAGTCTGAGACAGCTCCCTCCCTGCATTACTAGTGAGAGGCTGGCTTCACAGACAGGGGGGAGCTGCCTGACCCTCACTCCTGACTTCCCCCATGTCCCAGCTAGTGAATGGTGTGTGGGTGAGGGGGGGGGGGAGGAGTATGGTGAAGTCTGAGACAGCTCCCTCCCTGCATTACTAGTGAGAGGCTGGCTTCACAGACAGGGGGGAGCTGCCTGACCCTCACTCCTGACTTCCCCCATGTCCCAGCTAGTGAATGGTGTGTGGGTGAGGGGGGGGGGGGAGGATGGTGAAGTCTGAGACAGCTCCCTCCCTGCATTACTAGTGAGAGGCTGGCTTCACAGACAGGGGGGAGCTGCCTGACCCTCACTCCTGACTTCCCCCATGTCCCAGCTAGTGAATGGTGTGTGGGTGAGGGGGGGGGGGAGGAGGATGGTGAAGTCTGAGACAGCTCCCTCCCTGCATTACTAGTGAGAGGCTGGCTTCACAGACAGGGGGGAGCTGCCTGACCCTCACTCCTGACTTCCCCCATGTCCCAGCTAGTGAATGGTGTGTGGGTGAGGGGGGGGGGGGGAGGATGGTGAAGTCTGAGACAGCTCCCTCCCTGCATTACTAGTGAGAGGCTGGCTTCACAGACAGGGGGGAGCTGCCTGACCCTCACTCCTGACTTCCCCCATGTCCCAGCTAGTGAATGGTGTGTGGGTGAGGGGGGGGGAGGATGGTGAAGTCTGAGACAGCTCCCTCCCTGCATTACTAGTGAGAGGCTGGCTTCACAGACAGGGGGGAGCTGCCTGACCCTCACTCAAGCAGAGAAGCCCTTCTTACAAAGCTGAGCTAGTGAGTTAAGTAGGAGGAAAAGTAAACATACTTGTGCCAGTGTGGCTACTTAAACAATACACTTACCAACAATCAATTACATATATTTGAACTGTGTACAGTTCCAGCCAGGACCACCTTTCTAAAATGCACAGTGATTGGCAAATTCAACATGCACGTGTCTGCTAACAAAAATAATAAACAAAGAAGTTCTAGTCACGTGAGTGCTGATCATCACATGTCAAGCTTCCAACTGTTTCCATTTCACATCCCCCCAACCATTACCTCAGTGGTAACCTTGGTAACATCAATAGATAAGAGCACAGCCAGCCAATAGGAATACATATTCATTCCTAAGTGACCTTTACTGACCTGGGAAGTGTGAACACTTTGTTTCATTTTCTGTTCGTGTTCATGAGTTTCCAGTTCCATTTCCCGTCCCCCCAACCATCACCTCAGTGGTAACCTTGGTAACATCAATAGATAAGAGGGCTGCCAGCCAATAGGAACACATATTCATTCCTAACTGACCTTCAGTGACCTGGAAAGTGTCTATTTGTATCATTTTGAGTTAGTGCGCACTAACTCGAGTTAGTGCGCACTAACGGGGAGTTAGTGCGCACTAACTCGAGTTAGTGCGCACTAATCGGAAAAAACGATTTTTAACGATTTTTCAACGAAATAATCATGCCAAACACGATTTTCTTCTCCTGCCACACGATTTCTATCGTTAAGACGATATGGAAAACGATTCACATCTCTAATAAACATCACTATCTCTGATGTTGTTGTAGATGATCGCCTGGGATCCAATGATCACTAGATGGTGTGGTTCAGTATTAGAGCACAGGAGATGAAGGTTCATTCCAAGGCGAGGGTCATAAACTTCAGGAAAACTAACTTTGTTAGCTAGATGGGAAAATCTAGGGGAAGTAGAAGAACAATGGGCAAAACTAAAAGAATATATTACAAGGGCAACTAACTGTTTTGATCAGGAAACTAAAAAAAGGTAAAAGGAAAAACAGGACACTGATTTTCTAAAGAAGTTGCTGCAAAAGTAAGGGAGAAAACGTTAGCATTCATAAATTTCAAGAGATCACAGAAAGAGGAAGACAGGCAACAATATCTGGAAAAGCTAAGAGAAGCTGGGAAAGTAGTCAGAAATACAAAAATTCAAATGGAAGGAAAATAGCAAATACGGGGGAGACAAGATTTTTTTGGGGGGTGGGGATATTTTAGTGGTAGAAGGATGTGTAAAAGTGGTATTGTGAGACAGAGGTGAAGGGGAGGAATAGGTACAGTATATGAGGAAACAGAAAAATTGCTTAACAAATATTTCTGTTTGGTGTTCACTGTGGAAAGGTCAGCAGCAGGGCCACATAAATTGAACACAAATAAGATCGGAAATGAAGTAAACCTGAATCAATTTTCAGAAAAATGTGTTTGTGAGGAAATAACAAAACTTATAGATAAGGTGATGGGGTACATCCAAGAGTACTAAGGGAACATAAAGATGTTCTGGCAGTTCTGCTAGCTGACCTTTTCAATGCTTCTTCAGAATCGGAAGTAGTTCTAGAGGACTTGAGATGGGTGAATGTGGTTCCTATTCAAAAATGTGGAATTAAGGAGGAGGCTGGGAACTACAGTCCAATTAGTCTGACCTCTCTGGTGAGGAAATTAATGGAATTGCTGCTAAAACAGAGGATGGGGAAGTTTCAGGAATCCAATAGATTGCAAGATCCAAGACTTCATGGTTTTAACAGAGGTAGATCTTGTCAGACCAATATGATGAATTTCTTTGACAGAGTGACCAGAGAGAGTTGGATCAAGGGAGTGTATTTTGATTTCAGTAAGACCTTTGACACAGTTCGGCATAGGCAACTTATAAATAGATTGAGCTCCCTTTGTAAGGGCCATAGAGTGAAAGATTGGGGTATAATATAAACTGGTTGAGTGGGAGGCGACAACGGGTAGTAGTAAATGGAGTTCTCACCAAGGAGAGGGGCATTACTAACAGTCTGCCTCAGGGATTGATCCTTGAATCAATTCTTTTCAACATTTTCGTGAGCAACATTATGGAAGGATTGTTGGGAAAGGTTTGTCTTTTTACCCATTATATCAAAATCTACAAAATGGTAGACAGCCAGGAAGGTGTGGAAAATATGAGGAGGGATCTAGTGAAGCTCGAAGAATGATCTAGGGTCTAGCAACTACAATTTAATACTAAAAAAATGCAGAATTATGGATTTAAAGGTGATTTTTAAAAGCCCAGCATGCGACAAAAATGGGAGATGCATGCACAAGTCAGGCCAGCGAGCACCAAGTGGATTTTAAAAGCCTCCCGAGTACCCGAACAAGTGCGGCTATGCACATGAATGAAAAGTTCCAAAAAAGGGGGCGGGGTGTGGGCTTGGTCTGGGCAGGGCATGGGCGTTCCTGGATTTCATACTAAAATTTGCACATTAAAACTCACATACACAGGCGCGTACCAGGATCCCCTGCCACGTAACTTTACCTCTGCTATGGATTTATTTATTTTATTTAAGTTCTTTTAATATACCGATGCTCAAGACCAGGTCATGAAGTGCAAGTTATAAAACAAAGACAAATAGACAGATTGAGGGGGTTTTAAGGGTCGAGGCTAACAGGGGAGAAGGGAGGTTATTAAACTAGTGGGGTTTGGAAGTCCTAATCCTTGCCTCAATGAACTGGGAAACAACTGGTAAAACTGGTAATGGCTTTGGTGCATGTATCTTTGAAAATCTCCTCACTTGCGCAGCAGAATTGGGATTTGTGCGCACAGACGCGCGTCCACTTACTATTGTGTGCATATATGCATGCCTTTAGGCTATTTTAGAACATGTGCTCATATATACACATATATTATAAAATGGGCTTGTCTCTGGGTGAAGGCCAACCATGCATGCACATGTGTGCCCGCACACCTGCTTTAAAGTAACCATCCCAGGCTGAAAAAACCTAATGGAGAGGTACAGTATTAAGGTGAAATTCCAAGCACCAAAGAAGAGTGGGATCTAGTGGTGATTGTATTTGATGATCTTAAGGTGGCCATATAGGTGGGTAAAATCGATGGCAAAAGCCAGAAAGATGCTTGGCTGCAAATGGAGAGAAATGATCATCAGAAAAAGGGAGGTGACATTGCCCCTGTACAGGTCCCTGGTGAGACCTCATTTGGAGTACTGTGTACAGTTTTGGAGATCATACCTTCCAAAGGATATGAACCAGTTGTATCATTACAGTCGGTGGCTACTAAAATGGTCATAAGAGCATAAGAACATGCCATACTGGGTCAGACCAAGGGTCCATCAAGCCCAGCATCCTGTTTCCAACAGTGGCCAATCCAGGCCATAAGAACCTGGCAAGTACCCAAAAACTAAGTCTATCCCATGTTACCGTTGCTAGTAATAGCAGTGGCTATTTTCTAAGTCAACTTAATTAATAGCAGGTAATGGACTTCTCCAAGAACTTATCCAATCCTTTTTTAAACACAGCTAAACTAACTGCACTAACCACATCCTCTGGCAACAAATTCCAGAGTTTAATTGTGCATTGAGTGAAAAAGAACTTTCTCTGATTAGTTTTAAATGTGCCACATGCTAACTTCATGGAGTGCCCCCTAGTCTTTCTATTATCCGAAAGAGTAAATAACCAATTCACATCTACCCGTTCTAGACCTCTCATGATTTTAAACACCTCTATCATATCCCCCCTCAGCCGTCTCTTCTCCAAGCTGAAAAGACCTAACCTCTTCAGTCTTTCCTCATAGGGGAGCTGTTCCATTCCCCTTATCATTTTGGTAGCCCTTCTCTGTACCTTCTCCATCGCAATTATATCTTTTTTGAGATGCGGCGACCAGAATTGTACACAGTATTCAAGGTGCGGTCTCACCATGGAGCGATACAGAGGCATTATGACATTTTCAGTTTTATTCACCATTCCCTTTCTAGTAATTCCCAACATTTTGTTTGCTTTTTTGACTGTTGCAGCACACTGAACCGACGATTTCAATGTGTTATCTACTATGACGCCTAGATCTATTTCTTGGGTTGTAGCACCTAATATGGAACCTAACATTGTGTAACTATAGCATGGGTTATTTTTCCCTATATGCATCACCTTGCACTTATCCACATTAAATTTCATCTGCCATTTTGATGCCCAATTTTCCAGTCTCACAAGGTCTTCCTGCAATTTATCACAATCTGCTTGTGATTTAACTACTCTGAACAATTTTGTATCATCTGCAAATTTGATTATCTCCCTCGTCGTATTTCTTTCCAGATCATTTATAAAAATATTGAAAAGTAAGGGTCCCAAATCAGATCCCTGAGGCACTCCACTGCCCACTCTCTTCCTCTGAGAAAATTGTCTATTTAATCCTACTCTCTGTTTCCTGTCTTTTAGCCAGTTTGCAAACCACGAAAGAACATTGCCACCTATCCCATGACTTTTTACTTTTCCTAGAAGCCTCTCATGAGGAACTTTGTCAAACGCCTTCTGAAAATCCAAGTATACTACATCTACCGGTTCACCTTTATCCTTTATCTTTGTTCTAAATCCTTTATCTTTGTTCTAAAAGCATATGGGAATAAACTTAAATTAGTAAACATGTATACCCTAAAGCAGGGGTGGGCAGTTCCGGTCCTCGAGGGCCACAAACCAGTCTGGTTTTCAGGATATCCCTAATGAATATGCATGAGAGAGATTTGCATGCACTCTGCCTCAGTTGTATGCAAATCTATGTCATGCATATTCATTAGGATATCCTAAAACCTCAACAGGTTTGTGGCCCTCGAGGACTGGAATTGCCCACCCCTGCCCTAAAGGAAAGGCAAGATGGGGAGATATGATAGAGACATGATAGATATACACCCAAATACTGTATATATAAGCATATACTGTATATATAATTAAAGTATCATAGTAGATGTTGACAGAAAAAGACTCAAGTGGTCCATCCAGTCTTCTCAGCAAACTTTTAAAAATTATTATTTTCTTCTTAGTGTAATTGCTGCTCTGCACAGGTTACTCCATTTAACATGGGTTATCTCTTTTCTTCATCTCCATACATACACACATATACTGTATATATTAACATTTGTAATATTTATTTGTTTATTTATTTATTTATTTTTGTTTTTATATACCGATCTTCTTGCATTAGATACAAATCAAACCGGTTTACAAAGAACGTAAACTTGCCTGTAGGCTATACATAGAACCATGAACATTAACCTGGAAGAACCTGGAAAAACAATTTGAATTATATAGCAATAAAAGGCACAATAAGCGATTGATTCCATTAAATTGGGCTTAGATTCAATTAGGTTAAAGAAAATGAGATGAAGTGTAGAGTGATAGGAAAAAGGGAAGAAAAAGGCAGAATAATGAAATGGAGGCAAGAATGAGTGAACAACAAACATTATGAAAATATAACAATGGGACGGTTCTTCTTATTTATCTATTTATTTATTTATGAAAATGTATAGACCACAAATTACAACTAAGAACTAAGCTGTGTACATAAAAACATAAAACATCCAATATAAAACATAAAACATATCATATAACTGATACAAACACTCTTACAATATTTTTTACTTAATTTTAGTTGCCTAAGTCAACAAATCAGAAAAGGCTTCTAAAAATAAATATGCTTTCAATTGCTTTTGTAAAGCTTTTATATCTATACTTTCAGCTGGCGAGGTAGTCCATACCACAATTGAGTTTCAACAATAGAGAAGGCTCTTTTATGGGCCTCAGCAAAATGAATTGTTGTCATGGACGGAACTTCTAATAACACTTAATCTTGCGAATGCAATGAACTATTCAGTCTATTTAAGTTCAAGAGTTGCTTTAAATAATCAGATTTCCTTTCTTGATAACTTTAAATATTAAAGTTTAAACTTTGAACTTAACTCTCTGTTCTACAGGAAGCCAATGAAGCTTCACTAGAAGGGGTCTAACATGATCTCTATGTTTTCCCTGCATTACCATACGTCCTGCTGCATTTTGGTAAAGCTAATAAAATAATGCATTGCAGTATTTATTTATTTATTTATTTCGTAATTTTTTATATACCGTGGCACGTTAATAACATCACCTCGGTTCACAATAAACAGTAAATCAGCAACAAGCTTTACAGTCAATATGAGAACGAAATCAGGTGTACATAATAAATCAATTAAGAACAAATTAAGAACAAAAATTAAGAACTAATAACAATTAAATTAATGATAATCATAATCAATCGATCAGAGATACAAGATAATCATAATCAATCGATCAGAGATACAAGTAATTTATTGTTGTTAGCAAAAATGCCTGCACAATCGTTCTGAAATCCGGTGTATCTAGAATAAAACAGAGATGTCTTAAAGATTTTAGTTTTTAAAAAAAACTACTTTTAAAAACCCTTTCAAATGAGTATGATGGTCTAAAGTTGGGTTCATAAAAAAACCTAGGTTACAGATTGTAAACCTGAAGGTTATTAGGGTACCTTCAAACAGTATACCTTGTGGCACGTCAGTAGGTTTTTTTTGTGCCAATAACATTGCTTCTGGGTTTTTTTACATTTAGTACTAGGTGACTTTTTGTCATCCAATTCTTAATATCATATAAGTAATGCTGTATACTGGAAATAGTCTCAGCCCGATTGCCATCGAAAGGGAAATAAAGCTGGACATCGTCCACATACAATTTAAAGAATGGAATCTTATGGGCAAGATTATCACATAAGGAGCCCGTATAAATGTTAAAGAATGTAGCTGATAACACACTGCCTTGTTAGACTCCTGCTTTTAACTCTCGCCAACTGGATGTATCTTGTCTATTATGGAGTTGATATAATCTTTCTAACAACTTACCTGATATAATCTTCCAATAAGATAAGATTTCAACCATGAGTATTCTTTGCACGCTATTTCTAATTCCTCTAATTTGCACAATAAAATTGAATGACTAATGGGGGAATGTTAAATCCCTGGTGCATGGAAATCCCAGGAGATACGCGCATTTTTTAAATGGCCCGGCCACGTGCATATCTCCCGGTACACACAGAACTGCCGGGCATTTAAAATGGGACAGGACAGGGTAGGGCAGCATCTGGGCGGGGTGGGGGCTGGCTGGGACAACACCATTTTGTACTGACCCAGTGAAGCATGTCCTGGCAGCTGTTCCCAAAACAAAACAAAAAGGTTAGTTAGGGTGGGTTTAGAGGTCATGTTGGAGAAGGGAAAAGGGAAGAAGGTTAGATAGGGGGATAGGGAAGTTCCCTCCCAGTCCGCACCTTTAATGGAGTGGACTGGGAGGGAAATGGGCAATGGCCCTATCACTTCGTTGGATATGTTTTAAAAAATTCACCCCTTGCTCATGCGAGTGGGCAGCCGCGCACACATGTGCGCGCTGATACAAAATCAAGCGTGCATGTGCGTGCTGGATCAGATTTTATAATATGTGCGTGGCGATGCGCGCTTGTTATAAAATCAGTGTGTCCATATACACACGCCAGGAACTGCGCACACATAGACGCCCATGCGGGTTTTTAAAAATGTGCCCTTAACTGTATCAAATACCAATGAGATATCTAAAAATACATCAACTATAATTTTATTTTTATCTATTTGGCACAAAAGAAAATCAGAAATTGAAATTAATAATGTTTCGGTACTGTGACTGGCCCCAAACGCTCATTGATGTGGATTTAAAATTTAGTTGGTTCAGAAAATCTATTAATTGACTGTGAATTGCTTTTTCAATAACCTTTGCTAATGTAGGAGTATTAGAGGTAGGTCTGTAAGTCAATCATTAATCAACAGGAAGTGACCCTTTTTTTAAAGCATTAAGCATCCTGTAAGGATTGATTTACTATAGTATTGATTATATCCATAAATAGATCTTTATGTATATGAAATATACTTATAGAGCATGGGTCTAACTCACAATATGAATTCTTAACCTTTCCTAAACTATTTTCAATCTCTGAAGATGCAACAATCTTAAACATAGTCCACTTTTGAATATCATTTTCTTCTATTACACCTGCACATATACTAGTATTATTCTATAACAAAGATTAAATTTTTTTCTCAAAGTAGTCTGCTAGACTTTGACTGGAAGGCTCTATATTCTCTCTGCAAAGATTTAAAATTAGTTTCATTTTTCAACTACCTATTTTTTCTGCATTTTGGCTCAACTCGAACGATGGCTCACTCTTGTCTTGCAAAACTTAATCATACCATGGAAAAGAACTGTTGGGTCTATTTATTTTCATCTTTTTTAGAGGTGCTACTTTTTCCATGATGTTAATTAATAAAGCATTGAATATGTCTACCAACCTCTGCTTAGAGTCGTATTGAATCTTTTCTCTTACTGCTGTCCACTAATTGCAGAAATGATCATAATCCATCGCATTATGACATGTTTCCATAATTTTTTTGGTTGAATGCATTTTCTTGACAACAAAACCAAACAGAAGTTTTGAACAATCAATCAAGAACCAATTCCTAATTCCTGCCTCAATTCCGTAACCTTAGTGTCACTTGTAATGTAAACCCCCAGTACTGTAAACTAGCAAATCATAATAGGAGAACTCTTTGTTCTGCCAAAAGTTACATTAGAAACAACTAATCCATTAATCTGAATCCCAAACACATGCAGATCATTAAGACATTTTTTCAGTCATGTCTTTAATTAAGTATCTCTGGAAGCTTTGTTCAGATCTCATATTGTAAAGCAGGAGTGCAACATGGTCAAACACGTATGCTTTAATAGTGCAACAGTTTGCAAGATATGCACAGCCAGAGAACATTTTTTGCTATAGAAGACTTCTGCTTTGTATGGATCAACAACTGAACTTTTTTCCCCACTGTGCAATTATGGTCATCATATCCAGAAGGACTTCTTGAGGTGGCATGTAACAAAGTTTTGCTGAAGTGCAACAATTCCTCCAGTTTTCTTCTGGTGTTTTTTTCCACTTAAAATGCAGACATAGTTTCATTTGGTAAATCTGTTGCCATTTCTTTTTTTTTGCGCTGGAGTAAAAAACATGTTTGACAAATGTGATACATAAAGCCAGATATACTAAAGACTTTTTCCCTATGTTGTGTGACAAATGCTTAATGCTTCTGGCCCACAGGGTTTACAGAGAAATTATTATACCAGAATGCTACATGGCCATCTCTAGTTCTTGGACCGCACTTCTGCCAATTTTGAGACAAACCACTTATGCGGAACATATGATCCATGTAGGATTTTGCAACACTCTCCCCCACCCCCACCCTTAATTTTGATTCTATTCATGATGGACCTTTGCCTTTGGAAAACAAAAGCAGGACAATCCTGAGGAGAACTGAAGTATATTCATGTATTGTTTTATTTTATTTCTATTTGATTTCCTGCTTACAAAATAAAAACAAACTTTGTTTAAAATAAAACAACCCACTATATATTATTTTACATTCAAGACCCAGAATTGTGGAACTCCTTACCTCACTCATTGAAGGAAAAGAGTTATTATCTTAGGTTCCAAAAGATAGCAAAAGGTTTTCTTTTCCAAAAGGCTTACCAGCATTATAGTTGAAGAGCATTGACAACTAATAATATATCAGGAGTAAAATGGAAGTGTAGAGCTTGTAGGTGGTTTTATGATTTGTTTTAAGCTGTTTTATTGCTTTATAGTTATGTTTTGTTTTCAATCTTATGTTTGTTTCCAATCTTATGTTTTATGTTTTTGATTATTTGTTTTAAATTTATTGATTTTATGAATGTTCATGTAGAAATCACATAAAAATTCTGATCTGCAGTATATAAGTTTTAAATAAATAAATATACTCACAATGAGTACCCTTCTTAGGGGTCATTTATCAAAGTGCTATATGGAGTTTTTGCATGCGAACAACACCATAATGCATGGTGTGATGCAAATTAGGAGGGATTTCTGGCCAAGTGGGCTGCATATCAAACATTATTAACTACACCTTTTCATTTGTGTGATATGGCTTTATTGCACACAGCATTTTCACAAGCAAGAGAGAGTGAGAAAGAGAGAGAGAGAGAGAGACTAGCTATAAGGCCCTTATAGTACGTAGGTATTTATACCTCTATATGAGGCCTATCTAGTACGTCGAAGTGAGGTTTAGGTAGTAGTGTAGGGGTTAGGGGCCACTTTGACATTCAAAGTGAGATCCCTCTGATGTGTAGTGTGCTGTTCATACCTCTGATTGTGCATGCAAAACTGTCCCCAAACCCTAGATCACCACAAAAACCTTACCTTGAGTTACTAGTTGACCCTCCTAAGGTGATATAAATAGTTGACTAGTATGTCTCTCCCTCTCCCCAAAACAGGATCTGCAATGTTTCGGGCTGTGCCTAACACCCGCCACAGTAACAGGACATGATGAATGACCCTGCTAGTTATGTGTAAATTGCTAATGAGCTGATTTGCAGGATTATCCAGCTGATTAGTGATTTTGCAAATGCCTTTGCAAACACAAGATTATTCTCACAAAAACGACAAATAGAGCACATTAAAATACACAAATGTGGTGCATGCTTTATTTGTTGCTTTTGATAGCATTATTGTGTTTGTGAAGCCATTGACAGCCTCGTCCCCTGAGTGTGTTAAATCAAAGCTGAATAACTAGCTGTATGGTGTAGTGTCTTCACGTATACACTGCTGCAATTTGTTTTGATTTAGTAAATGCAGAGTCTTAGGACCTGTATCTGTCCTGCGGAAGACTGGACTCTCTGCAGGCCATGATACTCTTTTTGGGACCGACGTAAGAATTCTCCAAAAATGTTCCCTATGTGGTTTTGAAAGTTTATGTGCACCCTCATCCTTGGAGAATTCTTATGGTGGTCCTAGAAAACATATCACGGTGTTCAAAGAATGTCATTTTAGTAAAACTATTTCCAGCAGTCAGTCAATTGCAAGAACCCAGGGGCAGGCATTATTTGACAGGAGAAGACCATTGTAATGTGCAACTGAAGAGTATTTAAAAAACAAACAAACAAAAAAAGACCTTTAGTTTGGGACATGCAACTGTAGTTGTGGGTAATTGCCTAGAGGTATAACTCATTATGATAGAGCACAGCAGTTAAATAATTACAAAAAAGGTCAGTTTTAGAAGAGATTTTAGAAACTTTTTTTTTCCATTGAAAGGTATACTTTACATTGCAAATTAGTCTGCATGTCAGTACTAAGTGATTGCACTATAAAATTTCTGCATAAATCAACAATCTTTTATCATCTGTCTGAAACTGTTACTGTAACACAATGAAATATTCACCATGTCCCCTCTGACAACTTCGAGCAGTAATTATAACACAACAGATCCCTGGTCACATCTGATCTCCATAAAAAAAAAAGGTCAGAGAATAGCTTGTCTTGTTTTGCTTACTAGTTCTGTACTTGCTTCTTTGAAGTTTGGAACATGCAAGCATGAACTAATTACTCCTTTGTGTTCTTAAAACAGCCAAAGGCTAAGAGCACAGAAAAAAAAAAAAAGGTTGAAATTAATAACTGGGACATCTTTCATGGGTGCCTTTGATACAGTTCCCAGAAATAGGTCTGCAAAGGAAACATTTTTGCTTTTCCTGCTCTCATTATTCCTACTTCCCCAGCTCCTTGGGATGATTGCCAGGGCGATGGATGTCCCCCATTCCAGTCAAAGGGTGCACGTGTTAGCAAGGATGCTCTTTTCAGCAAGATTCATACTTTCCGACTCCCCACCACTGCTCCACGTAATCAAGAAACCCAAACCCCAGGCTTCTAGGCCATGTGGCCATGCGACGTAACACTACATGCTCCAAGCTCTTCCATTTTCTTTCTTTTTAAAAGTTTTTCGACATGCATGGTTAGCAAAATTCTGACCCTTATTTTCCTGACCTACACTCTGGCAAAAGAGGTTTTATTAACTGTTTACTTAAAGATGTAACAGATTAAAACAAATACAACCAACTTGAATGACGTACAAAATTAGTGCCAGAGTCAACATATTTTATACAGGGTCTACATGTCACATCTTATTTTTCTCATAGTACATAACCTGCCTTGACAGCCAACATACACATGAGACAAGACAATCATTCATATCCATTCACACCTTACAAATCAAATAGCATATCATTTAAGGCCAGTGTACAGAATAATGAATTTCTATTAAGCCTTCCTTAATCTGCAAATGCAACATAGCATGAGATTTCTCCCAAGCTTGTTCGTAGGCTTTAGCCTACTGTCTTTTTCCCTTCCTCACAAACACACTCTCACACACACACACACAGTCTCATGCTTTCTCTCACAGACTTGCTCTCACTCTCATATGCTCTCCCCCCCACAGCTCTCACTCTCACATTCTCTACACACACACACACACACACATGAATAATCTCTCACTCTCACATGCTCTAACACAAACACAAGCTCTCACACTCATAAACTCTCCCCATACATTCACAAGCTTTCACTCTCACATGCTCTACCACAAACACAAGCTCTCACTTTCATACACTTTCCCCCTCCACACACACACACAAAATGTCACTCTCACATTCTCTATACACACACACATATACACACAAGCTCTCACTCTCACATGTTCTACCATACATAAACACATAAGCTCTCACTTTAATATACTCTACCATACACAAACACACAAACTCTCACTCTTACATGCTCTACCACAACAGCAAGCTCTCACGCTCTCAACCCCCCCCCCCCCCCCAGCTCCCATTCTCACACACACAGATGCACACCCAGGTTCCTATTCTTATACACACTCAGATGCACACCCATGTTCCCATTCTTATACACAAACAGACACATACCCAGGCTCCCATTCTCACCCACAGACAGATGCTGTTACGACTGTCGCTACCCAACGTCTCCACTCTGCCCTCCTTACGTCTCTGGTGACTCCTCCCGCGGTTGACGGACGTTTGGCTGCCGCAGCGTCTGCCTGCCGCCCTCTCCGGTGTCCCCAGTCCGGCTTGGGCGCTGGCTCCCGCCATGCTGTCCAGCTGCCTTAGGGCGCATGCACCACGTGGCCCTGTTTCAAATACTTTCTTTGGCGTGAACCTCAGGGGCGTCCCCCTGTGATGATGTCACGCATCCCGGATACAAAAGGCCTACACTATTGCTAGCTAATCGAGTTAGCAACAGGTATTCATACTGGTGAACTCCTTACGGATGGGATTCGCTCTCCATACCTAGCTACTCTGCCTCTCCATTATTGGACTTACTCTATTTGGGGTACCCGCTCTTCGGGGGCCTCTCTCTTCTCTTTCAAGTCGCTGTCTGGAACTGGTACTCGCTCCTCGAGGGCCCATGTTCCCGGACTCGCTGCCTGGACTTCACTTCTGCCTGAAAGATACCGCTGCCTACACCATCAGTGAGTTACCATCTACTTCTCTCAGAGCTGTTCCCTGGAACCAGGTACTCACTCCTCGGGGGCCTGCCTTTACTTCAGCTCCTGTGTTCCCTACCGAGAGAAACAGCTGTGTGAGTACTCAACCAATGAGCCTCTATTCCAGAACCGTGCATATACTTCATTGTACTCACTATCTCAGTTTCTATTCACTACAGCACAGCCATTGTAGGATTGCTGTTCCAGAGCCTGAGGGACTACAAGCCCAGCCGGGCTCCATCTCTGCTCTCTACTGCCACCTCTGGTGGCTCCTCAATATTGTTAATAAAAGATCTATCTGTGTTGTGTGTCCTAAAGCTGAGCCTGACCTGTGGCCCCTCACAGGACTTCCCCCCGTGGGTGTGGTCAGCAGCCACAGTGTCCAAGGGTCCACCCAAAACCTTACAAACAATAACAGATGCATACTCAGGCTCCCATTCTCACTCACATACATACATATCCAGGCTCCCATTCTCACCCCCATACACACGGGATCTTTTCATTAGGCATAGCCAAACTCCTACTTCCACCGCTGTGGGGATGGGATCCTGTGATGGCCTTCCTGCTCCAGCCCTCCTATTCGCCATCATGGGATTGGGATCCTGTGATGGCATTGCATCCCTGGCCCTCCTCTTCACCATTGTGGGGATGGGATCCTTTGAGACTGCCACTTACGAAACACACTATTATGCAACCCTAGGGGAAAATTCTGGTTAACCATTAAAGGCAAAAGTCCAGAGACTGTCCACACAGTATCCTACCATTGACAAAACCTGCTTAACTGGTTTTAGCAAAAGATATGTTTTAAAATATAGGCTTAGTTGTTTCCTCTCGATGCAAGATACCCCATGGTGATAAAGGCAGTACCATAGAAACTGTTGCGTCCGTCAGTCTCAGATGGTTTCGACCTCTGTGCCTCCCCTTTCTTCCTTCTCTCTCTCTCCTCAAGCCTTGGGAAGATGGCTAAGAAGGGAGCCAATGCTGCTACTTGGTCTATGGAAGCTGTGACTACGTTCCAGAAGTTAAAAGACTCCTTTCAAAGCAAACCATGTCTCCGCCATCCGGACCCTACTCAACCCTTCATTGTGGAAGTCGATGCTTCTGATGTAGGTGTAGGGGCCATGCTAAGCCAGACCGGCGATTCTAAGATCTTGCATGCCTGTTCATTCTTTTCCTGACGCTTCTCGCTAGCGGAAAAGAACTATGGTATTGGGGATAAAGAATTGTTGGCAATAAAAATGGCATTTGAAGAATAGTGCCCCTGGCTTGAAGGTGCCCAATATCAGATTACTGTTTACACTGATCACAAAAATCTGGAGTACCTCTGTCATGCTCAGTGCCTCAACCATAGACAGGTGAGGTGGTCCCTGTTCTTCAACAGATTTGACTTTGTGCTGAAATATCGCCCTGGTGACAAAAATGTCAGAGCAGATGCATTATCTTGCTCTTTCCTCTCAGAGGTCGTACCTGATGAACCCCAACATATTATTGACCCGAAGAGAGTGGTTCTCACAGCTACACATCCGGTACCCCCGGGCAAGACCATTGTACCCTGCAATCTAAGAAAGAAATTGCTAAGATGGGCTCATGATTCAAAACTGGCCAGACACCCTGGTCAATGGCGAACACTGGCCAAGCTACAAAAGTACTACTGGTGGCCCACCATTAAAGAAGACACTCTAGCTTATGTAACCTCCTGTTCCAATTGTGCCAGACAGAAACCTCTGCCCAGACGACATTGGGGCTTGCTTCAACCCTTGCCAGCACCAGATGAGCCCTGGACCCATATTGTAACAGATTTTGTGGTGGACCTGCCACTTTCCAGAGGTAACAATACCATTTGGGTTACAGTGGACCGATTTTGAAAGATGGCTCACTTCGTGGCTCTCCCTGGCTTGCCATCAGCCATGGAACTTGCTAAGTTATTCATCAGTCACATCTTTCGCCTACATGGCATACCTAAACATATTGTTTCTGACAGAGGAGCTCAATTTACAGCAAAGTTCTGGAAAGCCTTGTATAAGAAATTCGACATCACACTTGACTTCACCTCTGCGTATCATCCTCAGTCGAATGGCCAAACTGAGAGAATGAATAGATCTCTCAGTTCCTCCGCGCCTATGTCAGTTCACGACAGAATGACTGAGTTGAACTGTTGCCCTGGGCTGAATTTGCCATCAATTTGCATCCAGCGTCATTTACTGGATCTACTCCATTTGAAGTGGTCTATGGACGACAACTTTTACCACCTTTACCACTTCCACTTTCTGTGTCATCCCTGGCAGCTCAATTTACTGCCAAAAATATACAGCAGCTCTGGAGAAAGACTAAAGAAATGCTCCAAAAAGCAGGACAAAGAGCAAAGAAAGGCTATGACGCTCACTGAAGCAAGGCTCCTGAATTCCAGCCTGGGGATAAAGTTTGGCTTTCTACTAAACATCTGAGACTTAAGCTTCCATCTGCTCAATTTGCTCCATGCTTTGTTGGACCCTTTCCTATTCTCCGACGGTTGGGCTCTCTCACCTATAGTCTGAGACTCCCTCCAGCTATGCGGATTCACAATGCATTCCATGTTTCACTGCTGAAACCGCTTGTTCTTAGCGAGTTTTCAATCAAGACATCTGAACCTACCCCAGTTGATGCAGAAGAAGACATCGAATACAAAGTTGATGCCATCCTTGATGTAAGAAAGAGAGGCAGAGTTTGGAAATACCTCCTATCATGGGACGAGAAGAAAACTCTTGGGAACCATTGGCTAATATCATGGACAAAGAGATGCTTCGTCAATTTCATCGATCGCATCCTCAAAAACCTAGACCGTGGATTGCAAACTGGCTAAAAGACAGGAAACAAAGAGTAGGATTAAATGGGCAATTTTCTCAGTGGAAGGGAGTGGATAGTGGAGTGCCTCAGGGATCTGTATTGGGCCCCTTACTTTTCAATATATTTATAAATGATCTGGAAAGAAATACGACGAATGAGATAATCAAATTTGCAGATGACACAAAATTGTTCAGAGTAGTTAAATCACAAGCAGATTGTGATAAATTGCAGGAAGACCTTATGAGACTGGAAAATTGGGCTTCCAAATGGCAGATGAAATTTAATGTGGATAAGTGCAAGGTGATGCATATAGGGAAAAATAACCCATGCTATAATTACACAATGTTGGGTTCCATATTAGGTGCTACAACCCAAGAAAGAGATCTAAGTGTCATAGTGGATAACACATTGAAATCGTCGGTACAGTGTGCTGCGGCAGTCAAAAAAGCAAACAGAATGTTGGGAATTATTAGAAAGGGAATGGTGAATAAAAGGAAAATGTCATAATGCCTCTGTATCGCTCCATGGTGAGACCGCACCTTGAATATTGTGTACAATTCTGGTCGCCGCATCTCAAAAAAGATATAATTGCGATGGAGAAGGTACAGAGAAGGGCTACCAAAATGATAAGGGGAATGGAACAACTCCCCTATGAGGAAAGACTAAAGAGGTTAGGACTTTTCAGCTTGGAGAAGACCACTGAGGGGGGATATGATAGAGGTGTTTAAAATCTTGAGAGGTCTAGAACGGGTAGATGTGAATCGGTTATTTACTCTTTCGGATAGTAGAAAGACTAGGGGGCACTCCATGAAGTTAGCATGTGGCACATTTAAAACTAATCGGAGAAAGTTCTTTTTTTCTCAACGCACAATTAGACTCTGGAATTTGTTGCCGGAGGATGTGGTTAGTGCAGTTAATATTGCTGTGTTTAAAAAAGGATTGGATAAGTTCTTGGAGGAGAAGTCCATTACCTGCTATTAAATTCACTTAGAGAATAGCCACTGCTATTAGCAATGGTGACATGGAATAGACTTAGTGTTTGGGTACTTGCCAGGTTCTTATGGCCTGGATTGGCCACTGTTGGAAACAGGATGCTGGGCTTGATGGACCCTTGGTCTGACCCAGTATGGCATTTTCTTATGTTCTTATGTTCTTAGGTAGGGGGTTTGGAGGAGGCCCTTTGAAGGGGGGTACTGTTGCATCTGTCGGTCTCAGACGGTTTCGACCTCTGTGCCTCACCTTTCTTCCTTCTCTCTCCTCAAGCCTTGGGAAAATGGCTGCTGCTGCATCTTCATGCCGCTCTCTCTGGTGTCCCCGGATTGGCAATGGCCACGGTGTTTGCCATGATATTCCTGAGGGCCTCCTAGGGTATGCGCGCGCACGCCACCCACGCCTATATCCACGTCATGGCAGGAACCTCGGAGACGTCCCCTCCAAGTGACATCATCACATCCTGGTATTTAGCCTGCCCTTCGTTTGCTAACAAACTGAGTTAGCAAGGATTGGATTGCCTCCGGTCTAAGCTGCTCTGCTGCTTCCCAGCTGCCGCAGGAAGCTCTCTCTGCCCTTCGGGTAATTTCTTCACTAACCTGGGTACCCTCTCCTCGGGGGCCCTTCTGCTCTATTTCAGGTACCTATCTTGGGATACCGGGTACTCGCGCCTCAAGGGCTTGTTCTCCCTAATCTGGTGCCTGTCACTGAACAACTTCTGCCTGCCAGGACCTTCATCTATACAGCTTCTGCTTCAGTGAGTACTAACCCTTTCAGTCTGTCTCACCTTCAGCTTCAGCGCTCTGTGTCTACATCCGGGACCTGTCCCTGCTACGCCGCGCTGCCTATCACCTACTCAAGTGTGAGACTGGTCTCCTCTGCTGAGGACCCCTAGATTACTTCACTGGGTCACCTCCACTGCTGCCTGCTCCCAGGGCAGTACCATTGAGCTGTACAATAAATACAACTTCTCTGTGTCTGCGTGTATAGAGTCTAGCCTAGTACTGCGGTTCCTCATGGGGCTCCTCCCCGTGGGAGTAGCTATCACCGCAGTACCCAAGAATCCACTCCAACACCTCATAATCATAACAGAAACTACAACCCTGAGGTACAAAATTTGTACTCATCCCTAAACCTTTCCCTACAAAATATATCTGGCTGCAGCATTTAAAAAATTTTCAACCCAGATATTTTAAATGAGATGTTATCCAACAATAGTCTCTGATTTAAAATTTTTCGTACTTGATGTTTTGCCTGCCCTTCTCTAGGTGGTAATTTTTCTAAAGCTTTGATACATAAAGAACAGAAATTGATACTTACCCTCCAAACTTTAGCCCCAGGTGGCTTGAACTCTGAGCTAGAATGGGTACATTTTTTATGATTCATTTTCTATGATATATCTGGTGAGGAGCTATATCTTTTAGTTTAGGTTAGTCTTTGATGACAGTGTCCTGATCAGCTCTGTCTATAGGAAATGGGACGGAGGCTCGTCTTCAACCTTCTTTTTACATTACGCTTGCCCTGGTTTTTAGTTTGTTTACATTACATTTGTTACATGTGATGTTTGGTTTTGAGTCATTCCTGCAGCTGAAATAAAGGCTATATATATATATATATATATATATATATATATATATAAGATTGTATTATGGTTGTTGCTTTTACGTTGTGACATCATGAATAGTTTTGATTGGTTAAGCTCATCTTTCATTTATTTATTATTTATTTATTTTTAATTTTTATATACCGAAGTTCTTGTAGGGACTTTCATGAGTCATCATTGATTGGTTATGTCTTTTTGGCAACAATTCTTAGCGTTTTAAATGCTTTAACATTAGCTTTCTCTGAACGAACTCCAATGAATGATAGAATGTGCTGTTAAAAAGTTATGTCATTACTTTTTGCTTTGCTGTATGTACCTGATTGTTCTTGTTGAGTCCTTACTTGTCCTTATTTGCATTCTCTTTTAGCCTTTTAAATCATGGTCCTTAGTACCTCCTGCTACATCCTGTGGGGTGAAACACGATGACTGTGTTGGGGGACACCGATTTTTTCTAAGCTGATTATTTTTACTTAAGATTGTGCAGTTTCTGTGGAACAATAAAGTTAAAGATATTTTGCTAAGGACTACTTAATTTTTCTACACTCTTCTATTTCCTTTGATATGTAATAGGGTTTGGACCTAATCTCCATTGCCTTTGGGGTAATTGAAATATCCCTTTATTACTGCACTGCCAAATTGGTTTGCTTCCCTGATCTCTCTTAGCATTTCATCATCTGTCTGATCATTTTGGCCAGGTGGACAATAGTATACTCCTATCACTGTACTCTTTCCCAACACACATCTTAGAAGTTCAGTCCAGATGTATTTCATGCAATAAGAAAGGTGGGAGAAAGACAAATGATTACCGGCATGGTTAAAAGGTGAGATGAAAGAGGCTATTTTAGCCCAAAAAAAAAATCCTTAAAAAATTGGAAGAAGGATCCATCTGAAGAAAATAGGAAAAAGCATAAGATTGTCAAGTTAAGCATAAAACATTGATAAGGCAGGCGAAGAGAGAATTTGAAATGAAGTTGGCTATTACTGGTATCAGTAGCATGGGATCTACTTAGTGTTTTGATATTTGCCATGTACTTGTAACCTGGATTGGCCACTGTTGGAAAGGGAATGCTGGGCTTGATGGACCCTCGGTTTGACCTAGTATGGCAATTTCTTATGTTCTTAAATTCATCTTTGATTTTTCCATTTCGGGCGCCATCTTGGCTTCTGAAAGCTTGTTTTTCTCCTTCACAGATCTCAAAGCTTTAATTCACATAGCATGTGCTAATATGTTAAGCCACAAAATCCAATACCATCTGTGTATGCTTCCGATGAAAGAAAAAACAAAAACTATTCATGCTAAAATGTAAATTAAAACCAATTTTTAAACAACTCTGGTGGAGCTCTCTCTTGCATGATCACTCGGCTGCATTGCATCACTGGAAGTCCCCTGACAAAAGTTGCTTCTACTGAGCATTAAGTCTCTTGTATGATCTTTATCCTGTTGGACTCTATTCCCTCCTGGACATAAATGCTATACCCCCACCAAGTTTATGCTTCCTATCATTGTGGTATAATTTGTATCCTGATTTAATTCTTAGTGGAATGCAGGATTTGGTGAGAGAAGTAATGGTGGTGGGGTCACTTGGCAATAGTGATCATAACATGATCAATTTTGAACCAATGCCTGGAAGGGAGACAATATGTAAATCTACAGCTCTAACCACTGAATTTTCAAAAGGGAAACTTTGATAAAATGAGGAAAATAGTAGAAAAAAAACTGAGAGGTGCAGCTGTAAAGGTTAAAAGTGTACAACAGGCATGGACATTGTTTAAAAATACAATCTTAGAAGTTCAGTCCAGATGTATTCCATGCAATAAGAAAGGTGGGAGAAAGACAAATGATTACCGGCATGGTTAAAAGGTGAGATGAAAGAGGCTATTTTAGCCAAAAAAAAAAATCCTTAAAAAATTGGAAGAAGGATCCATCTGAAGAAAATAGGAAAAAGCATAAGATTGTCAAGTTAAGCATAAAACATTGATAAGGCAGGCTAAGAGAGAATTTGAAATGAAGTTGGCTATTACTGGTATCAGTAGCATGGGATCTACTTAGTGTTTTGGTATTTGCCATGTACTTGTAACCTGGATTGGCCACTGTTGGAAACGGAATGCTGGGCTTGATGGACCCTCGGTTTGACCTAGTATGGCAATTTCTTATGTTCTTAAGTTCATCTTTGATTTTTCCACTTCGGGCGCCATCTTGGCTTCTGAAAGCTTGTTTTTCTCCTTCACAGATCTCAAAGCTTTAGTTCACATAGCATGTGCTAATACGTTAAGCCACAAAATCCAATACCATCTGTGTATGCTTCCGAAGAAAGAAAAAACAAAAACTATTCATGCTAAAATGTAAATTAAAACCAATTTTTAAACAACTCTGGCAGAGCTCTCTCTTGCATGATCACTCGGCTGCATTGCATCACTGGAAGTCCCCTGGCAAAAGTTCTGAGTAATAGTTCAGATTGGAAGCAAATATCATAAAAAACATGGTAACTTCTGTCTCATCCCACCTCTCCCTTGCAAATCTGTCTGGTATAGCACTGCATTCTAGAACACCCAGTTCAGCAGAGCCAGGAACAAGGCAGACTGACTATAAAATGAAAATGACAATTGATGGTTAAAGTTTTTTATTAAAAAAAATAGATAGCACATGAATCCAACAAATATCAACTTTTGTGTTATAGCAAACATTCATACTAGATCAAGTCTTTACATGTTACAATTTTTCATTCCCTCCCCCTATAAGTACCCCAATACCCAGAAATGTAGTAGCATACAGAACACACTTCGACAAATATGAATTGCCAACTTTAACAGTTGGTAGATATCTCAATATTAATAGCATGGAGAAAAATGACACGTTAGAACTTGGAAGTCAAGCGGGACAGTTACAATGGAAAATTTTTTTACATTAGGACAGGACAAAGATGACCAGTTAAACATTAGAAAATACATTTTGCAAACTTGAAAACAGGAAAATCTGTTTAGGAGAAGAAATCAAAAGAGTAGAAGCTCAGTTTCTTGCCTCCCCATCACATGAATGATGAGTCAGCCCACAGTCACTACATATTTTAGACTGAGACTTCATTAATTAACTAAAGTCATGTATTTGGCCAAATGTGTACTCAGTTAAGCTCTACACACACACACACACACCACTCTACATCTTTACCTCAAGGAATGAAATATAAGACATCAAGGCAGATGTGTAACAAACATCAAACAAGATAGTTTTCAAACTCTCCAGTCATTTATTGCTCTGTGCAGAAATCTGAATTTTATTTCCAGTGGGAGGTATTCGTCATCACATGTATATTTGTAGTACTGCATAAAGAAAGCAAGTACAAATATCATTAATCTAGAAAAAAAAACTGGAGTTTAGTCATCTTTGTTGACGTGTTGCACATATATCATTTCATTTGCTGTTCTATGCTGTCGCCATAGATTTTAATTATAGAAGAAGTATTTAAAAGAAGCCCCACCATGAGGATTCTGGCTGTTACCCTGCCCACGGCCTTCCGAGGTGCTTCCGGGAGGTGGAGAGACTGGGCCAGTGCATTGCAGTGACATCATTTTTACCACCTGAGTAGAGCCCTCAAATTCAGCTGGCGTGCGGCTCCACGTTGAAATTTCTGGCTGTTATCCTGCTTGCGGCCTTCCGAGGTTCTTCGGGGAGGCAGAGAGACTGGGCCGGTGCATTGCAGTGACGTCATCTTTACCGCCCCAACAAAGCCTTCAGATTTGGTTGGCGTGTGGTTCCATATCGAGGATTCTGGCTGTCACCTTGCCCACGGTCTTCCAAGGTTCTTGGGAGGCAGAGAGACTGGGCTGGCACATTGCAGTGATGTCATCCTTATTGCCTGGGCAGAGTCCTCAAATTCAGCTGGCTTGTGGTATGTCAAAGCCACACGCCAAAGCGGCGTGTCCCTTCTCTCCGGTTTTCCTCAACCTGGGAAGGAAAAGAAAGGGAAAGATACTGTTACAATGTAAACCGAATTGATTAGTAACTTTGTTACTAGAACTTCGGTATATAAAACTGTTAAATAAAATAAATAAATAAATAAATAATCATTTCCCCAATAGCGTCAACCCCTCCTAGAGGACCCATAGACCATATTCATCGTTCTGCTATTATTACCTCCCAAGTAAATGTTTCCAAAGGGTCTGAGGATATCGCTCTGTCCAAGGGTCCTCCCCCACCGGTGGTGGTGGTGGAGGACAGCATCTCGGTTGTGCAAGGTGAAGTTGCTCCCATGCTCCCTGATACTACAGAAGAGTTTCTATCTTCTTCTAATTCAGAACTTACTGCCTCTGTGCCTAATTTTCCTGGAACGTTATGAGTTTCAAAGTTCTGAATTCCTCAATCTTTTTCTTGTGGAGTTAGACTGGATAATGCATCTTTGGAACCAGAAGATGTTGCCTTAAAAGATATCTGGAGAGTTATTACTCATATGGAAGCTTTCTTTTTATCACATAGGGACAGATTTTCAAACAGCTACGCACGTAAGATACGCGCGTAACCCCCGAAAAGCTGCCCCTGCCTGCCCCTGCGTGCACCGAGCCTATCTTGCATAGGCTCAGCGGCGCACGCAAGCCCCGGGATGCGCATATGTCCCGGGGCTTGCAAAAAGGGGTGGGACATGGGTGGGGCATGAGCCTCCAGGCACAGCGGCCATTTGCCTCTGTGCCCGGGATCGCGGGCCAGCCATCGGCCGGCTCGCGTAACTTCTTCAACAAACGTAAGGGGGGGTTCTAGGTAGGGCTGGGGGGTGGGTTAGGTAGGGGAAGGGAGGGGAAGGTGTGGGGGGCAGGAAGGAAAGTTCCCTCTGAGGCCGCTCCGATTTTGGAGCGGCCTCGGAGGGAACGGAGGCAGGCTGCACTGCGCGGCTCACGCAAGTTGCACAATTGTGCACCCCCTTGTACGCGCTGACCCGGGTTGCGCGAACAAATCTGCACCCGTGCGCAGGTTTTAAAATCTGCCCCATACTGTTTCTCAGTTATGTACTTATTCAACAAAAACTTTCTCATAATTGTTAGAATTTGACCAAAGGCTTGAGAATATTGAGTGTAAGGTTCAATCTTGCTTTTTTTCAACTCCACTGCAATTAGAACATGTAAATAAGGTTAATTTGTTTTTTCATTCTAAATTAGAGCACTTGGAGAACAGGGCTAGAGTTAAAAATCTTAGATTTCTTAGTGTCCCTAAACCTAGACACCTGTCAGGTATTGAATTATTCAAAAAATATCAAATTGACATATTGCCGTTTTCTCCAGAAAAAGAATTTCTTTTATCTAATTGGTACTATATTCCTGATGCTAAAAGATCCTTCAATGATAGGAATACGTCTTCTGATGGGTTTGAACCTATTATGTCCTGATTTTCTTTTTTGCAGCGATGTCAGGACATTATGTTCACTCGAATAACTCTTATTGTTTCATTGGTGTCAGAAATTGATAAAAAATCTTGTTTTTTAACAGTATTTTAAATTTAAGGATACTTCTTTTGCGTGTCAAACATTCAAATATTTCCCAATATTTCTAGGGAGACAGAGGAAAGGAGGAAGCTTTTTCTTAATCTGAAGCAATGTGTCTCTGCTTTTGGTATTTCCTTCTTTCTAAAGTTTCCCTCTAAATGCAAGAGGTAGTTTATCAGACAAATAAGTTTATCTTTATTAACTCTAGTCATTTAGAGTCTTTTCTTATTGATAAAACACAGGAGTAGGTCCGTATGGGTTGGTGGCAATGCTTGGGCAGTATTATAGTACGGCTTTCTTGATTCTTTCCAAAGATTTTGCTTCATTATCCTCCAAGATGTGGTCTTGAGAAATTGTTGCTTAAAATCCTTATTGGTATTTCTATACATGTTTTTCCTTTTGTTGCCTTTGTAATTTTATTTCAATTTATTTGATTTAATAATTCATAGCATTTTGAATTTTCAATAAACAAATATTTAAAAAAAAACCACCATTTGGCCACCCAATCTGCATATTTGTACCTGCCGACTGTGCTGTCACAGATTTTACTTGATTGTCCTAAGCATGCTTGAATTCTGCCACTGTTTTGACTCCTACCACCTCTGCTGTGTCCATTACCCTCTCAGTGAAGAAGTATTTTCTCACATTCCTTTTGAGTTTCCTTCCTTTCCGCTTCATATGATGACTCCCTTGTCCCTGAGCTTTTCTTCATTTGAAAAATGCTACCTTCTGAACCTTTTCTGAAGCCTGCTAGATTTTGAAAGTTTACCCCACATCTCCCCTTTCCTTTATTTCTTCGAGAACAGTGGTTCTCAACCTTTTTTCAGTCGGGACACACCTGACAGATGGTTCTCACATGTGTGACACACTGCTCATTACAATCTATGGTGGAAATAAAAAAAAAGGCCCCATATTACTTTTATTGTTAAGAATGACACAAGGGAAAAATAAGAGTACACTCTCTGAACATAAATTATATAAATAGTAAACCACCCATACCAGAACAGCACCAACTTCCAGCACTCAAACAATAACCACCTTACCTAAGAAAAGGCAACACTGAAAATATTACACCAGGCCCTAAAACTTCAATACTTCTATTAGGAAAATGGAACAAGCCAGGTTGCTTTAGAGCCCTACCTCGAAACAACATGCAGCAGAATACCTCACCTCAATTACATGTGCAGACCCTCACCTAACAAAAATAGAGAGACCATAAAGCATAAATAGAAATATGCAGTCAAAAACTGAACTGGAAACCACAACAAGCCAGAGTCTCTGTATGCAGCGCAACAAAGGAAAAAGAGAAATTACCAGTTCTCATAAAATAAAGCAAGAAATATAAAATCAATAGCAGTAAAACCATACTAATAAAAAGAACAGATTTCAAAACAGCTGATGAGTGGAATATCCAATAATTAAAAACTCATATAAAAATTTTCTAGACACCAATAAAATATTTCAAAATAGCAGACACAAAGACCCAATCATTAAAAATAATGATTAAAAAATGCTCTGTTATCCATACCTGGAAATGTTCGATTTCCAGGTGCTCTGAGATTGTTATGAATTAGGAGGAGGAGGGAAGGTTGTTTGCAAATTTCTCCTTTCTCTCAGTCACACGCATGCTCTCTCTCTCACTTACATAGACTCTCAATCACACAATTACACCCATGCTTTCTCTCGTATACACACAGGCTCTTAATCATACATGCACATGCTCTCAATTACACATACAGGTTCTCAATCACACATATATATATTCTGTCACAAACACACACACACACACACACACATATATGCTCGCTCACTCACTCACTCACTTATTCTCTCCCCACCGAACTAGTGGCAGCAACAGCATCCTCCTTTTCCAGCCCTCGCGGGAAAAGGACGTCACATGGTACGAGCAATGGATGGCTGGCACCATCTTGTGCTTCTACCATGTGACAGGGGTTGACCAATGGCATCGGTAGCCCCTGTCGGCGCCATTTTGAATACTGGCAGCCGACGGCCCGAGTGCAGGAGAATGCTCCAGGACCCCCAATGGACCACCGGGGACTTTTGGCAAGTCTTGGGAGGGGGGGTCAGGAGGGTGGGGGGGTTGTAGTTAATTATATTTAAAGGTTTAAAGATGGGGTTTTTTAAACTTTAAAGGGAAACGAATACCATACGTAACTAATAGACAAATCGGGGTCCCCAAAAACGGATGTAACGGATTTGGGTCCCGACGAATATGAATACCGAATCGAACATATCCGTCCCTGCTGCACATCCCTAATATTACTATGTGGACCTATCCTGTGCACCTGCACTGACCCTCATATAGAGAGACCACATCATTCATGTGCACATATCACTAAGTCTAGAAAAAACTATCAAAGATACCTAGAGACCCATGCAATAAAGCTTAGCATATACATTAAGACCCTCTCATGCACACTAAAAATAGCGTGCTATGCAGGAAGGCCTTATATGCATATTAAAGTGGGTTTAAAGCAAGGACAAATTTGCAAGCCCAAGTATGTACATGAAAGAATACCTTATGCAAATGAGGAGTTTGCAAGATAATGGTAAATATCATAGCATGCTCATTCACCGCACTATCTGGCAAGAACTCTCTAAATGAATGTTATTTAATACCTGTGCAAATTTGATGTTAATGTAGCTAACCATTGCACATACCGAAGGCAAGCTAAATAGCATGAGCAAGTTACACTTAGCATGTTCAGTTCTGTTTTTCTTTTGGTACCTCCTGCTGACTTGTAAGAAGTAAAAATGTAAGCCTGGTACGCGTGGGTTGCTCCTCAATGCAGAGGTAAGAAATGGGAGAGCTATTACACTACAGGGCTGGAGGTTAAAGGAGAGTGGAGAATGCCAGGAGAGCTGAAAACTGGCAGGACTGTGCATTTAAAACACTTTGTCTTATGTCAGTAAGGATCTCCACAGAGAATATGGTTGGAGGAAGACGAGAGAATGCAAGGGGGAAACCCAAGGAGGGATCTGGCCGCCCTGACTCAGAACGGCACTGACATCTAACCATTTCCCCCCTCTATGACCACCCTGTAGTGTAGGCACCACAATGGCTGAACCACGCAGTCTGCTGGCGCTTTAAAGCTCACAGACATGAGCTCTGCACGCAAATCAAAACAAATGTCAGCTCCAAAATGCTTTGAAGGCTCAGATTACCCCTCAGCCTCAAGTGGTCTTTGGCTACAGTAACAATATGAATGACAGCAAAGACCTTTGTCCTTTGGGAACCTATTGCTTGAATATACATTTGCCTTGTGTTTAAAAAAAAAAAAGGCAAACATATTTTTGATGTGTTCAAGTGAGTGTCAGTTTTTCTCTTTTGTCACTCTGTCTTTCTCTCTCTCTCTCTCTCTCTGTCATTCTGCTCCTCTGCTTCAGGTTCCTTCTGTCCTTTTGGTGCCCTGTGAAATTTTCTGCCCACCCTCCAAAAGGGGGGAGGGGCAGATAGAAAGAACTGAGAGGAGGCCCACTGGCCAGTCACTTAGGGGGTCATTTTCTATGCGGATCGCACGCGAAAAGTCCCCTATCGCGTGCGACACCAAGATTGGGGCGGAGTTGGGGCGGCGTCGGCACCGGAAGAGGAGGAGTCGGGGCAGCACCGGGGCTGACTCCGCGAAGACTTCGCCGACAGCGAAAGGTACGCTTCTTTTTCGCTGCCAGTTTCGCGCCGAATAACTACACCTTTTATGGTGTAGTTATTTGGCGCGACGCCGGCAGCGATCGCACCGCGGAGGTGCGATCGCTGCCGGCTATCGCAGGACCGCCCGCCCCCCGTTACCGCGGGATTCAAAGATCCCTGCGGTTTTAGTAAATCCAGCCCTTACTATAGGTATGAGAAGGGCACAGGATAAGCATAGAGAATCCTTATTTACAAAAAGTGAAGCAACATGAAATGGTAGCAAAGTATGATGCTGAGAGTTGTACTGCTGTTAGAATAGGTAAAGCAGGTTAATGTTTCCATGGTGATTGTGTGTGACTAAAGGTTTGTTTTTTTTTCCAATTGTGGGTGCTTAGAGGTGATTAAAGGATTTTTTTCCCTATTATGGTTATGTAAAGATTTTTTCCTATTGTGGGTGATTAAAGCTTTGTTTTTTCCCCCCCTAAAGCAAGTACTTGTAGGTTTTTCCTGTTGTGGTGTTTTATAATAGAAGAAGCAAGTTATCTTTAAGACAATGAAAAACAGGGAAACTTCCATATGAAACCTGTCTCATACACATATTCACATTCTTAATCATAGCCCCAGAAAATTGGCTTCAAAATGCAAAACTGTAAAAACATCATTGCTCATGAAAAAAAAAGTTACATAAAAAAAATAATCCTAATGCAAATACAACAAAAATATGTACAGTGCTACAAACGTATCCTGACTCATACACATTTCAACAATGAAAGGGTCTGTCTCACAGGTAAAGTGGCTCTGAAATCTTTCTCTCCAGAAGGTAGTCCATTCTTTCAAGACACGAACCTTCATCCCTCTGTTTCACTGGCTGGCATTTATGGGGAAGAGTGGAAATTTTGAGTGCCATTGACTCTGTTCACTCAGAACTGGAGTGAGTAAATTACTCAGCCCTGGATTAACCATTAAACAAAATAAATACAAGCATAGGGCACAAAGGGAACCACAGAGGGCTGAAAATTTGCATTTTTTTCTGCTGACCCCTAATTCTAAGTATATAATTTGCTTATATTGCTTACTGCTATTCAGTGTTAAATAAATAATTTTTTTTTAAAGTTTATATTTAATATAGTTGTGGGGTTTGGCCTGGGGATGGCCTGGAAGAAAACTGAATTTTTAATCTATTTCACCTTCAGCACTTATTGAGTCTTAATGTCATGTCAGTTAAGCAACGGAAGGGCTGAAGGGGCATTATTGTTGGGCTTTCCCTAGGGCATCAGTTGTCCTTAATCTGGCCTGAAACAATTGCACAATTAGCAGGTTATAACTTTCAGCCATTAAGCTCATGACTAAACTGTGTGACTGGCCCCATTTTTAAAAAGAAATTGGTCAGGGCAGGAGCACACACATGCAGGCTCTCATTCACACACACATATATGTGTATACACACACACACACATACACACAAGCTCATACACACACACTTTCTCACTTTCTCAGACACACCCCCAGGCATGTCCAGCTCTTCTTTGGTTGGGATCCACCTGCAGCCCCATTCTCTCTCTCTCTCTCTCTCTCTCACACACACACACACACACACAACCCAGGAAACACCCATTTTCTCTGTCTCTCTCTCTCTAATACATACACACAACCTGGGCAGTTTCCCATTCTCTTTCACACACACACACACAGATGCACTACCCAGGCAGATTCCCATTCACATCCATCCAAATTCCAGCAGGCTGCCATTCTCACACACACACACACCCCCATCCATCCCAGGCACTTCTCATTCACAGATACCCACCCATCCCAGGTAGACTCTGATTGTCACACACACACACACACATACTCCTCCCATCCCAAGCAGGTTATCATTCACACACACACCCATCCCAGGCAGGGTGATATTGTCACACCCACACCCCTCACCTTTCCCAGGCAGATTGTCATTCACACACACACACACACATATACTCATCCCAGGCAAGCTCCCATTCACACACAGATACACATACCTATCCCATCCCAGGCAGGCTCCTATTCACACACACACACACACACACGAACCTAGGCAGGCTTCCATTCACAAACACACACATTCAACCAGATAGGCTACCATTCACAAACACACACATGCAACCCAGGTAGGCTCCCAGTCATACACCCATCTATCCCAGGCAGACTCCCATTCATCTACCCACCCTAGGCAAGTTCCCATTCACATACCTACCCACCCATCCCAGGCAGGCTCTGATTCACACACACATGCAGTCTCCCATTCACAAACGTGCTGTTATGTTTATGTAAGAATGTGAACCCTGGGCTGAGATGAGAGGTGTCTCCACCCACAGGGAGGAGCCCTGTGAGTCTCACCGTCAGGAGGCGCAGTCTCTGTGGCGTGGGACACAGCTAGAAGTAGAGACTGTATTATAAAGGAAGGAAAAGTAATGTCCACAGAACTGGAGATTAAGTAGTACAGTCCTGAGCAATGGGAATTATCCAGAGTGAGACCACAGCTGAGAAGATCTGGTAGTGGCCCATGGAGCGGGGTATGCCAAGGATCCCCTCTGACGAGAGTAGGCACCTCAGGAATACAGATCCAGTAGTGGCCCGCAGAGTGGGGCATGCCAAAGATGTTGAAGAACTGGTAGAGATGCCGGAACCCGGAAGTGGCTCCTGTAGCTGGTGTGTAGATATTCTGCAGTGCAGGAAAGCTGAATGGCTTCTACTGAAGAAAGGTGGTAGTGGCCCGAGGGTCGGGGTACACCGCATGGAATTTACAATACAGTTCATATAATAGAAGTCAGTAAAGTTACTCACAGTAGATGTTCCTGGAGAGAAAGAGAGAGACCTGAGAAGCAGGTCTAGGAAGGCCCTCCGAGGAGCGGATAGCCGGGAATGCAGGGGAGCCCCTGAGGAGCGGGTACTCAGAGCGTCCAGATGCCCAAGACCAAGTCAGGAACAGGAAGTCCTTGAATGTGGAGGATTTAGCAAGACGGAACTCCTTGCTAACTCAAAGAAGGCAAGGGCTGGTCAGATTAAATACACTAGCGGGTTGACATCATTGGGAGGGGATGCTCCCGAGGTTCCCGCCATGACGTGTTCAAAGGAGACCCTTGCGCGTGCGCCTAGGTAATTCCAGGTCCAAGATGGCGGTTGGCAGCGCCCACACTGTCCCGGGAATACCGGAGAGGTCAGCGAGGACCGGCAGAGACCACCATTCTTCCCAGACTTGATGGAGCAGGGAAAAAAGGGGTGAGCATGAGAGGTCGCAGCCGTCTGCGACCGACAGGCGTAACACATGCACACACACACACATCCCAGGCAAGCTCTCATTCCCACACACACCCACCCATGCAAACCAGGCAGGCTGTCATTCACACACCCACTCATCCCAGGCAGGCTCCCATTGACATAGACACACACACACACACACACACACACACACACACACACACGCGCACGCACAACCCAAGCAGCGAGGGTCCATGAGTCATTCTTCTTCCGCTGCTGCTTCCAGCCTGTACCTTCTTCTTTGGGGAGAGCTTTGCGCTTGCACCCTTGTACGCTCTCCACACACAAGTAAAAATTCAGCATTTATAATAATCAGCTTTACATTAAAAATAACATTAAAAGAATAGCCTTCTGAGGTAAAAAAAAACTCACTTGGAATGCATATAGTATTAGGCCTAATGTAATGCATGTTGGGTGTAGGCTTTGCCTTCAGAAAACCAGAGTAAACTGAATTTAATTACGATATAGTAAACCTCTTATACTAAAAGAATACTAATTGCCAGCACACAAACTGTAAAAACCCTAACTATGAAAAGGCAATGCTGCAAATATTACACCAGACCCTAAACACTAATACACCTTCTATTAGGAAAACAGAACAAGCCAGACTTCTGTAGATCCTTACACAGAAACTACACAGTGACAGAATACCTCATGTCAGTCGCATATGCAGAACACAGACAGATCCTCACCAAGCAAAAAATAAAGTATAGACAAAAACTGAACTGGAAATCATAACAAGCCAGACTAATGCAGTGCAACAATTGAAAAATAGAAATACCACTTCTCAAAATAATAAAATCAAGGAATACAAAGCATCAATCATAATAGTAAGAACATAATAATAAAAAATAAATATTTCAAAACAGCTGATGAAAATAACAACATCCAATAATTAAAAACTCATAAAAATTATTAAAAGGTTCCTAAACATCAATAAAATATTTCAAAATAGACACATCAAACAACACCCAATAATTAAAACTAATAAGGATAAAAAAAAAACCCTCACTTTCCATACCTAGGAACATTTGATTCCCAGTCACTCTGAGATTGCCATGGATTAGAGTGGGGGAAAGGGAGGGGGAACTTTCTTCTCTCATATGCACACACTCTCTCTTTCTTTCACATACTCACACATACACACACACAGATGCTCTGATACATGCTTTTATGCACACACAGGTGCTCTCACACATTCTTTTTCACACACACACAACACATGCTCTCTCATATATACACATGCCTTCTTACCCACACATGCCCTCTACCTCACTTACAAGCCGATTCAGTAAAAACGCAGGAGAGCAGACGAACGCCCGCTCTCCCGACGCGCGCACTGGCCACTTGCCGGTGCGCGTGATACATTATGCAAATGAGGTGATGCGGTAGAATCGGGCAAAAGGAGGCGCTAGGGACACTAGCACGTCCATAGTGCCTCCTTGTAGCCCAGAGCGGCGGCTGTCAGCGGGTTTGACAGCTGATGCTCAATTTTGCTGGCGTCGGTTCTCGAGCCCGCTGACAGCCACGGGCTCGGAAACCGGACACCGGCAAAATTGAGCGTCCGGTTTTCGGCCCAACAGCCACTGGCCGAATTCAAATTTTTTTTTTTTAACTTTTTTTACTCTACGGGACCTCCGACTTAATATCGCCATGATATTAAGTTGGAGGGTGCACAGAAAAGCAGTTTTTATTGCTTTTCTTGCACTTTCCCGGTGCCGGAAGAAATTAGCGCCTACCTTTGGGTCGGCGCTAATTTCTGAAAGTAAAATGTGCGGCTTGGCTGCACATTTTACTTACTGTATCCCGCGCGCATACCTAATAGGGCCATCAACATGCATTTGCTTGTTGAGGGCGCTATTAGGTGCCACGGATTGGATGCGCGTTTTCCTCCCCTTACTGAATAAGGGGTAAGGGAAAACGCGCGTCCAAGAGCAGGCTAACAGTGCATTCCGTCGGAGCACACTGTACTGTATCAGCCTGTTACACATGCTGTCAATCAGGCAATCTCTCCCTTTCTTTTTTAGCTGTGGGTGGGATGAGCTCAGTGGTCAGCTGGAGCCTCTAATTTTCTTTTGCTGCCGGCAGCCGCTTGGCCTCTCTTTTTTTCTTGGCTGCTGGCGGATTGGGCTCTGTTGGTGGCCTGCAAGGCCTCCTCTCTTCTTTGGCTGCTGGCGGGTTGGACTCTGCCAGTGGCCCACAGAATCTCCTCACTTCTTTGGCTGCCAGCCACTTGCTGCCAGCACTCTCTGTGCTGCTGCTGCAGGACTCTTTCTCTAGCCTGCAAGCATGTGGGGTTCCCATGCCACATTAAATATGTGTTTGGTGGCAATGTGAGGAGGCCACTGGAGGAGAATTTTGGGGATCACGTTTTGCCACTCCAAAATGTTGCCATCTGAAGCAACTCCCTCACTCTGTCTCATAATAGAACCACTCCTGACCCTTAGTATTCTGCCTACCTGTAATTACATTGAAAAATTCATGTGCATGTATTCGATACATGGTAAGAAACACAAAAAGGGATTGAATAAGGAAGAGTTTGAAACTGTGAGCAGTAACGCCAATCATCAAGGCTTCAACCATGGCTACTGTCCATTCGCGCATCTTTCATATAAATTCATAATTCAATCATATTAAAATATGTATCTAAAGTGGAGAGTATATTTTATATTTACTTACCTACCTGTTGTTTGGATCTGGAATGGCTGATAAGCATTTAGGATGCAACTAGGGCTCATGCAAGGGTATTAGGCACCCTAGGTGAACTTTACAGCCTTGTGACCCCATAGCTGTTGCGCTGGAGGTGGCCTGGCACAGGATTGGTACAGCCCTCTGGGGGGACCCAGAGGGTGCCTGCCGCCAGGAGGCGGAGCACACAAGGAGACAGAGGCAAGCTGGAGCTTCACCAATAACGGTCCAGGGGCTCTGCAGGTTGAGCCCTTGGATTCCCGGACTACCTGGGCTTAGGTGAGCCTCTGGGGGTCTCACAGAGAGATGGTGGAGAGGTATGCCCACAAGGAGAAGACGTGCGAGATTGACGGTGAACAGATGAGCTAGACCGGAACAAAGAGTACCATAGACCACGGGAACGAGGCAGGAACTGAAGTTCCTCCGGGCAGAGTAGGCAGTGCCTAGTGGTCTAGCTCAAGGCAGGAGGACCTGGTGGTCACAGGAGAAGCGAAGAGAGTGTCCGAATGGAGCGCAAGGGTCAAAGCCAGGGTATCCGTCTGAGGATGGTCCGCCAAAGCAAGGGTCAGTTCCAGGTATCAGTCCAAACGTGGTCAGGAGCAAGTGAAGGCCAGTTCTGGGTATCAGTCCAAGTGTAGTCAGAAGCAGGCCGAGGTCAGTACCAGGTATCAGTCCAAGAGAGGTACAACCTGGGTTGCGGAACGTGGAACAAGACTCAGGAACAAAGGACTACAGGAACAGGCGTTGGAACATAGGAAGGACCACAGGAACAAAGGAACAAACGCAGGAACACTGGAACGAGAATGTGAACACAGGAACAGCCGCAGGAACACTGGAACAGGCACAGGAACACAGGAATACTGGAACAAGCACAGGAACGCAGGAATGAGGATGGCAACTAGCTCACACAGAGGTGATGACCCGTTTGCCAAGGCGAGGGGCTAAGGAGCGGGCCCTCGCTTAAATACTATGCTAGGTGACATCATCACTGCGCACCGCGGAGCGGTTTCCCGCCCCTGGCCCTTTAAAGGGCCGGGCAGTCCACGCGCATGCGCCTAGGGGCAGACCCGATGCGGAGGAGGACGCCGAGCCCCGTCGAGAGGAGAGCTGGGAGGTCGAAGGCCCTGAAGGGCCTGGGGACACCGTCACGAGGCGCCGCGGACGCAAGGAGCTGGCTGCGGCTGCAGGAGAGGTCGGACCGGGACCCGCTGGAGCACAAGCGAGGTGAGCAGGCCCGGGCGCGGGCCTAGCGCGGCTGGGACATGCAACAATAGCCCTACTTAATTAAAAATGATGCATTTATATGAACAGATTTTACATTAAAAAGGACAACCAGTAGTGAATCTTCAAAGGAGTTGCATGTGTAAAAGTAGCGTAATATCATAGCCATTTTCCAAAGCCCATTTGTACGCGTAAAACCTTTTGAAATTCAGCCCTATGAAGTACATTTTCAAGAATTGTGCATGAAAAAGCAGCAATTTTCAAAAGCCCATTTATGTGTGTAAAGTTTTATGCACACAAATCCTTTTGAAAATTACCTCCTCAAATTATAGTCTTCTAAGATTAAAATATCTCTTACAGAAACATGTACATTATAGTTATATGCACTGCTGAGGTGCCAGCCAGAAAACCCTGCAAAAAAAGACTCCAAATCCATATGGAATTGGCCTATTAGGCCTATTGTAATGTATATTGTGCATTAGCGTAGCCCTCTGAAAGTCATGAATAAACTGAATTACTATTACAGTATGATAAACCTCCCAGAACAGCTCTAGCAGTCAGCAAACAGCAACACCGTTCCATTTTTACCTCCTTTGTCAAACACGGAAAGTGAACTAGGCCAAGCCAGGGTCCCACCAGTGAAGGATTTGGTAAAAATATTCTGAAATTTTGCAATCTTTATCAGACACCCTGGAAAGATTTTTAAAGTTCAGTCTTCATCATCATCATCATTTAGTTCTTATACGCTTTTCCAGCTAACGTGCTCAAAGTGAGTTACACCGAGTTGAAATCTAGGACACAACACCTCCATTTCTCAATACAACAGGGTTAATATCTGAACAAGGTAGAATTGGGTAAATGCATATCAAGCACAGGGATACAGTCACTAAATATCTGAACTACAGCAGCATAAAGGAGAAAGGCCTCAAAGTGACTGAGGGCATTTCTGCTACATGTCAGGCAGCTTTCAAATCCAGAACGAATTCCCTGAATTAGAAATTCCTGTGGCACCGACAGCGAGCAAAGACAGTATTTAAAGTAATCCACTGCGGTCTTTTAATTGCATGTGCTTGTGCTCTTATTTCTTCAATATCTTTAACACAATTGGTCTGAGAAACTGAAATGTTGGCTCTGACCCCAGCATTTTCCCTTTTATATAGTTTGGCAGGGGAAAAGATAAAGCAAACCAAAACACTCCTTTGCATGCTGGGGTTTGTTTTTTTTTGGGGGGTGGGGTGGGGATTTGTAAATACAGGCTGTAGAGTTAAAAAAAAAATTTCACTCTCTGAGTAATCCCAAGCAAGTGATTATCTTCAGTATTTCTCCGCTGATGTTGTCCATATCCCCACATTTGGCAGCTGAGCCCGTACATAGTTTTGTGTTTTATAACTTTGGAAGGAAGGAATGTCTTGTGCAGAGCAGAAAATGCCGCAGTGAGTCTGTAGAGCCTGTTCAGTCTGACCAAGTTTGCATATCCCTGGAGTGACCAGCCAGCCCTGCATCAGAAGGGTCAAGCTGAGCCAGTGGGCTTTACCCCTCTGCATCCATGGAACTTGAGGTCTTCTCCTTCTTGGTGAAACTGGAACTGCAGTTCCATAGATGCAACGGGCTAAAAGCTGGATTCACTGAACCTGTCTCTTATGACATGGACCCTCACCGGGCCCGCTGAAACGAATTTTCCTTTGCTCTGTAAATCAGACAAAGGATTATATGGAATCAAAAATGTGGTACGTTGCTGTATAGAAAAAAAAGGAGTATCTTCAGTTTCTTAGTCAAGCAAGATTAATCTTTCTGTTACAGCAGAATAATTTGAAACTCCATACCAAAGAAATCCCGAGAGGACAAATAAAAAGGAATGATGCTTAGCACCTGGAAAAAGAAATGTTATTCTGCATATGACTGTGTTTATTTTATTAAATGTCCTGAGAAGAGAAATAAAAAAAAATAACATTAAAAGAAGCATTTGTATATGTTTTATTTATATTTTATAGAATGCATTTTTTTATTCCTCTCAACCCTGAAAAAGGAATGAGAATGGCCACAATGGTGTGTGTAAATTGTACACGTTAGCATAGGTTTTAAAAGAAAGACTCTCTCAACTGCTAAAAGCATACAGGAAATATAAAAGCGAAGGTCCAGAACAACAGGAAAGGCCACTCAATACCATGGACAAATTCTTTTATCCAGTTTTAAAAGAACCTGATATTCTGTTAAGAAAATTGAGACCATTTGCAGAACCATTTATGAGATTGTCAGACGACTGTCGCACAGACTGCTTTTAGATGAATTAGTTGTGCTCTGCTGCTGAACTGGCTGCAGAGAGAGGTGTGCAGTTTTGTTTTTTTTCACATGTATGTATCTGCCAGGCACTGAGAAGAGGGCTGGACTTGGTGGACTTTATGGGTATGCAGCCAATAGTTTTCCTTTTATTTTGTTTCCTTCCTTAATTTTTTTCATTTCTCCTGGTGCCATATCATTTTAACTTGTGTTAGAAGTTTTTTAACGTGTGCTCAATTTCTCTACCTCATATTAATCATTATAGTGTGTGCTAAAAAGTAAATATGCATTAAGAAAAAAACAAAAACAAATGAGAACACATCCCTAATGGACTTGAATTGCATTATTGTACAGCTAAGATATTGCCAACTTATTGACAATAAATTTAATGTGATAGTTAATGAGTTGGCAAACCCATCATGAGGACATTGGTTGGTCAATAAAGTTATATCTTTACATAGGTACACAGCTAGGTATGTTGAAGGAAGACTTATGAACATGCAACAAAGCACTAATGTGGGCGGGGTGCACACTTGTGCACCTTGAGCGTGCCGAGCCCTAGGGGAGGCCCGATGGCTTTCCCCGTTCCCTCCAAGGCCGCTCTGAAATCGGAGCGGCCTTGGAGGGAACTTTCTTTTTGGTCTGTCCCCCCCCACCTTTCCCTCCCTTCTCCTATCTAACCCACCCCCCAGCCCTACCTAAACCCCCCCCCCCCCACCTTGTTTCGTAGAGTTACGCCTGCCTCTGGCAGGCATAACTTGCGCTTGCCGAATCGCTGCCGGCGCTCCAGACCCCGATACAGGCTGCTGTGTCGGGGCACTCGGCCACGCCCCGGCCAAGCCCCCAGACCACGGCCCCACCCACGGCCCCGCCCCCAGACCGCCCATTTTTCGTCCCGGGGCTTGCGCGCGCAGGGGTAGGTTTTCAGGGGTTACACGCGTATCTTACGCGTGTAACCTTTTGAAAATCTACCCCTTTGATATTAACGACTAGGAAGACATTGGGCTTTCTAATAACATCTTGGATTTAACTCAACTGTCAAAGCAGTGCTAAGTTGTAGAGTTCAACAAAGTCTGCATCAACCTGTTCCCTCCGAGGCCTCGGAGGGTACAGGAAAAGCCATTGGGGCTCCCCTAGGGCTCGGCGCGCACAAGTTGCACAAGTGTGCACCCTTTTGCGTGCACCAACCCTGGATTTTATAATATGCGCACGGCTGCATGCGCATGTTATAAAATCGGGCATAGATTTGTGCGCGCCGGGTTGTGCACCGGGTTGTGTGCACCGGGTTGTCCGCACATAGGTATTAAAATCCGGCCCTTTATGTTTTGCATCTATTGATTCTATCACAAGGAATTCCAGTAAACTATGGTATGAACACCCATCCAGTGAGTCCTGCCTGGTATGTTGGTGTACCTGCTCCAAAGGGCTATGGTAGCACACACTACTGCCTGGGTCAGGAAGGATAGCCTTCACCCCACAGACAGAATGCCCCCCCGGGAGAAAGAAGAGTTGGGGGAAAAAGCAGAAGAGCTAGCTCATGTAAAGAAATTATTTTATGACCCTTTGGCGTCATCACTATTCCCCAAAAAACGATTACGCTATTTTTTTCTTTTATGCCAAATTTATGGTTTCTGGGAAAAAAAAACAACTTGCAGAAAAATTGTTACCCTAAATGATTTCCTCCTGACTATGTGGTTTTTAAACTCTCCACCCCAGCTGGCATGATTGGATGGTACTGGGAAAGTTTATCGATTCCAGGGACTGGAAGGATGTCTCCTCTTAGATGATCCCTTTATGACCAGCTGAAAATGCCGCAGCGATGTACCCTCCCTGCCTTCCTGGGATCAAGCACATTGCCTCTCTGGTGCACTCAGCTCCAGCTGACTCTGAAAGGCAGGAGATTCACACTCACGTTTTCTGTGCCCCAGCTCAAGCACTGCAGCCCGAGTCCTGTTGCTGACTCACTTGGACCATAAATCCCAAAATGAAGCAGTCTTAGGGTTTGTTTGTTTTTTTTAACACAAATTGCAAACATTTTCCCCAATTCTAAAATTTATAATATGACTGTTTTACTTGGCCACTTATCGGACTGGCTGACTGGAGCTAATTGTTTTGTAGATATGGAGGTGGAGAATGGGATGTTTTTGTCATTGGATGAGAAGTATGTATTACATGCATTTACCCTATAATGTTGCTGGTACACATGCATTAGTTGTAGCTGCTAGAGCAGTTTGGAAATGTCTGAGGCAGATTGCTGGAGTTTTGGTGACCATTTCCCCTTATTTGCCGATCCTTAGGAATCTTTCATTTCTGGCAGCCTCACTTTATCCGTGTTATTCAAAATTATATCTGAAAGGTATTTGGACCTTGGGCGACTTGCTGCTTCCAAATTCATATGTTATGGTTTAATTTGAGTCTTGCCTTGAGCAGCACAGATTAGATTAAAAAAAAAAAGGTGCTTTTATGTATTTGCAGATATGGCATTATTTATCATCCTCCTGGAGGCCTCTATTATCTCCACTAAAGTAACTACAGTTAATGTTGAGCTCTGGCAGATACAGTATAGAATCCTGCATAGGTTTAGTATCCCACCCACTAGGGCAAGACAAATAAAACTGATTGGATCAGATAATTATCTTAAGTGTAAATCTAGGATTATTGTACCTCACTGTCTTTGGGAATGTTCACATGTACAGCTGTTTTGGAAAGCATTGTACAGTATCTAGCAATGATTACTGGGAAAACTGTGCCATTTACACCTGCATCTTGTGTGTTAATTTATCTAGATGCCCATATTTTTATTGGGAAATGTCATAGGATCCTAATAACTAAAGCCTGTCTATTGGTTAAGAAATGCATATTGTTCAACTGGTTAAAGAATACGCCTTCTTCTCTGGTCAAGTGGAAGAAACACATGGTAGTTATGGTTTATATGGATTTTCGTACTGCTATTACCAAAACTGCCAAACACTATGCCATTTTTCAGCAAATCTGGACTCCCTTCCTTGGTAAACTGCCAGTACATTTGCAAAACTCGCTGAAGCTCACAAGCTCTTCTGTGTAAACAGATGGGTGTGCTGAGTCTCGGGGGTTTGGATTCAGAGTCCTGTGAGATACTGTTTGTTCTCAAGCTGACAGGAGTAAGGGTTTTACAGATGGAAAACAGGATGTATGAGGGGTAAATGTGAAAACTGATGGTATTGCTGATTTTACTTCATTGTTGTATCTATTTGAAATTTGCCAATAAAAAGTTTTTAACCATAACACAAACTGCGAGACTTCAGATTGTGTCAGCTTTGTGTTCATTTTGCATGAATTTGTGGTTTTATTCCCCACCTCTTGGCAGTCTCTGCCAATCTCCCCTTCTTAGATGACAGGCCTCAATAATACCAGGAAACTTTACTAACCCAAGACTGAAGGGATATCTCCATATTTCCTATGAAGGGCAGCCTGACTCTAATGCACGGGGGATCCAAACCTGGAAAAAACTGCAGGGATGGTCCTCAAGGGTCCCCTAACCAATTGGCTTTTCAGGAAATCCCTAATAAATATGCCTTAGAAAGATTTGCATGCAATATACATTATTACTTGGCACTTAAATTTAGGTGCCTAAAAATTGGGTGGCTAAGGAATAGAAAAACGTTAGGTGTCTAGCATTCATTTTCATCACTAGGTACCTAATTTGGGGGCTTATTTACTGCATTCAAACAATGCCGACATTTTTAAAAAAATGGTGTCGGAGGACCCAAGGCTCTCCTTTGCTCCACTCATGAGGTTTATTGCAATCCACATTAATCCATTTTAATATTTATCAGCTACTTTGCATGCATTTGCATGTGATGCAGCTCATGAATATTTTACTTGTGTTGAACCAGATGTTTTTGGCACCATTAGCAACTAGAGATGTGAATCGTGTCCTCGATCGTCTTAATGATCGATTTCGGCTGGGAGGGGGAGGGAATCGTATTGTTGCCGTTTGGGGGGGTAAAATATCGTGAAAAATCGTGAAAAATCGTGAAAAATCGAAAAAACGTAAAATCGCAAAACCGGCACATTAAAACCCCCTAAAACCCACCCCCGACCCTTTAAATTAAATCCCCCCCCCAAATGACTTAAATAACCTTCGGGTCCAGCGGCGGTCCGGAACGGCAGCGGTCCGGAACGGGCTCCTGCTACTGAATCTTGTTGTCTTCAGCCGGCGCCATTTTCCAAAATGGCGCCGAAAAATGGCGGCGGCCATAGACGAACACGATTGGACGGCAGGAGGTCCTTCCGGACCCCCGCTGGACTTTTGGCAAGTCTTGTGGGGGTCAGGAGGCCCCCCCCAAGCTGGCCAAAAGTTCCTGGAGGTCCAGCGGGGGTCAGGGAGCGATTTCCCGCCGCGAATCATTTTCGTACGGAAAATGGCGCCGGCAGGAGATCGACTGCAGGAGGTCGTTCAGCGAGGCGCCGGAACCCTCACTGAACGACCTCCTGCAGTCGATCTCCTGCCGGCGCCATTTTCCGTACGAAAACGATTCGCGGCGGGAAATCGCTCCCTGACCCCCGCTGGACCTCCAGGAACTTTTGGTCAGCTTGGGGGGGCCTCCTGACCCCCACAAGACTTGCCAAAAGTCCAGCGGGGGTCCGGAAGGACCTCCTGCCGTCCAATCGTGTTCATCTATGGCCGCCGCCATTTTTCGGCGCCATTTTGGAAAATGGCGCCGGCTGAAGACAACAAGATTCAGTAGCAGGAGCCCGTTCCGGACCGCTGCCGTTCCGGACCGCCGCTGGACCCGCAGGTTATTTAAGTCATTTGGGGGGGGGGGTTCGGGAGGGTGGGGGATTTAATTTAAAGGGTCGGGGGTGGGTTTTAGGGGGTTTTAGTGTGCCGGCTCACGATTCTAACGATTTATAACGATAAATCGTTAGAATCTCTATTGTATTGTGTTCCATAACGGTTTAAGACGATATTAAAATTATCGGACGATAATTTTAATCGTCCTAAAACGATTCACATCCCTATTAGCAACATTCAGTGAGCGTTGGCAACATCATGTGTTAATAGAGTTTTAATATGTGTTAATTGCTGAATTCAGACAGGCCCCAAAAATAAAAGCTCAGTGGAGGAGGAAAGGTTGTAGGATGGTGGGTGGAAGAAGGGAGGAGTCATCTTTTTTTTTTATTGGAAAACTGGAAATCCTAGATTACATGCATCATCTCCCATGTCAGACCTGTTGCATAGGGCTGCAATTGGTCAGAGTCCTGTACAGAAAAAGGGATTATGGGATTATGCTGAATCCTCATAGCGCCTTCACATTCTTCTGGCATTTTCATATTCAAAAAGCAAATCAACGCTTTCTCTCCTGAAGAAGTCTGTGGACCTTTCTCAGAGAGGTCTTTAAGATCATGAGAGGTCTTGAACGAGTAGATGTGACTCGGTTATTTACACTTTCGAATAATAGAAGGACTAGGGGGCATTCCATGAAGTTAGCAAGTAGCACATTTAAGACTAATCGGAGAAAATTCTTTTTCACTCAACGCACAATAAATCTCTGGAATTTGTTGCCAGAGGATGTGGTTAGTGCAGTTAGTGTAGCTGGGTTCAAAAAAGGTTTGGATAAGTTCTTGGAAGAGAAGTCCATTAACTGCTATTAATCAAGTTTACTTAGGGAATAGTCACTGCTATTAATTGCATCAGTGGCATGGGATCTTCTAGGTGTTTGGGTAATTGCCAGGTTCTTGTGGCCTGGTTTGGCCTCTGTTGGAAACAGGATGCTGGGCTTGATGGACCCTTGGTCTGACCCAGCATGGCAATTTCTTATGTTCTTATGTTCTTATGACTCTAGTATACCCCCTACCAGACAAGGTCACTTTTCAAAACATTAAGGGTGATGGATTCATAACAAGTCCTTTATTTAGGAGACTGGATTTATTTAACCATAAGGCAAAATTGTTTAGGGATAGTAAAGTAAAAGGCTCAAGTACTAACACATGTTTTAGTGCATATGATCAGCAATTTTGCTCACAATATAACTATATATGCAAATGAATTATGTAACAAAACTGCACGTGAAATTGTGCAACACAAAATTTTGAAAAAAGATAACTATACTTTTTTGCAAAATCTGGCCTGCAAAGGCATTTTCGTGTTCCGGTTTTCATTGAATTAGTCAATAAGCAGCTTTGAAAGATGTTACCCAGTTAGAGAGTCCATCAAGCTAGGTTGAGAGAACATTGCCCAAATCTCATCTTGGAGTGAGTTTCCTCTCTCCGTCGGTCCTCAGATCTTCACAAGAGACCACTGTTCTGTTCGTACGTCTCACATTGAATGTCAAAGTGGCTCCTAACCCCCTACACCAATACCTAACCCTCATCTCGAGTTACTAGGTGGGCCTACTATAGGGATACAAATACCTATCTAGGGAGACAACACTATGGCTAGGTGCTCGCTTGCTCTCTCCCTCCCCCCCCCCCCCACCCAGTGGTTGAATGCAGGAAATACTTATTGTAAAGTCTGAAAAGGTTAGTACTAACTTAGCTCTTTGCATAGGTAAATAGTGCAAATTGTGATAAACTGTAAATTAGCATAAACCACACCCCTTTTGCTATCACATGCGATACATTATTGCATTTTGATAAATCCAGGCCTAAATTAGAACTGGAATAAAATTCTGCATGTAGAGAACTATGCACAATATTTTACTACTTGTGAAAGCACAAAATTTCACAAATGGTGCTTTGCATGCTAGAAGCCATAATAGTGTGCGTACGTGACATAACATGCACTAGTTTGTTTTTTATTGTGTAAAGCGCCATTTGTGAAATGTTGTACATTTTAGTACATCGACCTCGGCAAGTAGGACTAAATGGGCAGTTTTCCCAGTAGAGAGATGTAAATAGTGGCATGCCCTGGGGATCTGTCCTAGGACCAGTATTGTTTAACTTATTCATATAGATTTAGCTGTCCATTGTATAAAACGATATGACTGTGGAGGAGGGAAATTTAGCCCCTGTTAGCTTGGTGATGAGAAGCAAGTCCAGCATTTGAAATGAAACCTCTGAGACAATTTGGATATGGATAATAGAAATTGGAGAACTTCCTGATATTGAACCATTGCAAAATAATGTCCTCCATGCCTTGCACTGTAAGCAAGAATAGCTACTCTTATGACCTCTGGGAAAGAGCCAGCATAGATTTAGGAAGAGTAAACCAGGACATTCTAGAGAAGTAAAGCTCCTAGATGAAATAAATGACTGCTTCATGGAGCAGCTGGTAAAAGAGCCAGCAAGAGGGGAAACTATTTTAGACCTAGTCCTTAGTGGAAAACAGGATTTGGTGCGAGAGGTAACAGTATTTGTGTTGTGTTGGAGGTGGACCCTTGGGCCGAGGTGGGGTTGACGCAACCCATAGGTAAGGACCTATGGGTTCCCACTGTCGGCAGGTGGAGTGGGCTGAAAGGCAGAGGCCGCTGGAGCTTCACCTATACCAGCCCTCGTTCCCCGCGAGTTGAGCCTTTGGATGCCGGGGCTGGCAGGACTTAGGTGGGCCTCTGTGTATAGTTGCAGGAAAGGTGGATTCAGCCCAGAGACAGCAGGCGAGGAAAGGTATAGTTCTACTTTGGACTGGATAATGTCCTGGAAACTCGGGCACCAATGGAACGAAGGCAGACAGAGGGCGCTCGAGCAAAGGTAGGCCGAAGCCTGATGAATCCACATCCAGGAAGTAGACAGAAGAGGTGTCCAATGGTAGGCTTGAGTCAGGGCTGGTGGCAATCCAGAGGCATTGGCAAACAAGGCTGAGGTCTGATCACGGAGATAGTCAATAGCGTAGTCAAGCAAAGCTGAGGTCTGATCACAGAGATAGTCAATAGCGTAGTCAAGCAAAGCTGAGGTCTGATCATAGAGATAGTCAATAGCGTAGTCAAGCAAAGCTGAGGTCTGATCACAGAGATAGTCAATAGCGTAATCAAGCAAAGCTGAGGTCTGATCACGGAGATAGTAAATAGTGTAATCAGATGAAGCGAAGGTCTGGGCTGGAGATAGGCTGTATCGTAGTCAAGCGAAGCAGAGGTCTGGGTCTGGAGATAGGCTGTATCGTAGTCAGGCGAAGCAGAGGTCTGGGTCTGGAGATAGGCTGTAGCGTGGTCAGGCGAAGCAGAGGTCTGGGTCTGGAGATAGGCTGTAGCGTAGTCAAGCAATGCAGAGGTCTGGGTCTGGAGATAGGCTGGAACGTGGTCAGGTGAAGCAAAGTCAAAGTCCGTGTATATATATATAAAATGAGTAAAATGGTTAGGAAAAAAATGAAAGGACCAACTGCAAAGGTTATGAGTTTAGCTCAGGCATGGATGTTGTTTAAAAATACTATCTTGGAAGTCCAGAACAGATGTATTCCATGTATTAGAAAAGGTGTAAAGAAAGCTAGATTATCAGCATGATTGAAAGGTGAGGTGAGAGAGGCTATAATATCTAAAAGAACATCTTTCAAGAAATGGAAAAGGATCCAAATGAAGAAAACATGAAACAGCATAAACACGGGCAAGTAGGATGCAAAGCATTGATAAGGAAGGCAAAGAGAGAATTTGAAAAGAAGCTTGCCATGGAAGCAAAAACTCATAATAAAAACTTTTTCAACTACATTAGAGGTAAAAAGCCTGTAAGGGAGTCAGTTGGATCATTAGAAATTCAAGTGGTAAAAGAGGCACTTATGGATGAAAAAGCCATAGCAGAAAGACTAAATAAATTATTTGCTCTGGTATTCACTGAGGAAGATGTGAGATATACTCATGCCAGAAATTATATTCAAAGGTTATAATTCAGAGGAACTGAAACAAACCTCAGTGAATCTGGAAGATGTACTAGGGCAAACTGACAAACTAAAGAGTAGCAAATCACCTAGACCACGCGTATCTTATAAAATCCGGGGTCGGCGCGTGCAAGGCTGCGCAAAATCGGCAGCCTGCGCGCGCCGAGCCGCGTAGCCTGCCTCCATTCCCTCCGAGGCCGCTCCGATTTTGGAGCGGCCTTGGAGGGAACTTTCCTTCCGCGTCCCCCCACCTTCCCCTCCCTTCCCCTACCTAACCCATCCCCCGGCCCTACCTAAATCCCCCCCCCCACACCTTTGTTGGGCAAGTTACGCCTGCTTGAAGCAGGCATAACTTGCGCGCGCCGCCTCGCATCCCCCGGCACAGGCCGCAGTGCCGGGGGACTCGAGACCGCCCTCCCGGCCCACCCCCGAACCGTCGCCACGCCCCCGGACACGCCCCGGACCACCCCCTGACCCCGGATACGCCCCAGACACGCCCCCTCCCGCCCCTTTTACGAAGCCCCGGGGCTTTGCGCGCACCGGCGGCCTATGCAAAATAGGTGCGCCGGCGCGCGAGTGCCCTGCCCACGTAAATCCAGGAGGATTTATGCGTGCAGGGCTTTTAAAAACTAGCCCATAGTGTATTTGGATTTCCAGAAGGCGTTTGCAATGTCCCTCAAAAGAGACTCCTCTATAAAATAAAATCCATGGGATAGGAGGCATTGTCTCACTGTAGATCAGTAACTAGTTACAAGATAGAAGCAAAGAGGAGGAACTTAGTGCTTAGTTTTCCAACTGGAGAAAAGTGAATGGAGGTTGCCCCAAGAATCTGCCTGGGACTAGTGCTGTGCTTGATGGATCAAGGGAACGTGCTAGATGTAGTGTACTTGGATTTTAGCAAGGCCTTTGACATGGTTCTGTACTGAAGACTTATAAATAAATTGTATGGCTTTATTATGGATTCTAGAGTAACTGATTGGATTAGAAACTGGCTGAGTGGGAGGTGACAAAGGTTAGTGATAAATGGAGTTTTCTCTAAGGAGGGGATTGTAACTAGTGGTGTAACTCAGGGATTGGTCCTTGGACCAGTTCTTTTCAACATTTTTGTGAGCAACATAATGGAAAAATTGTTGGGAAAGGTTTGTTTTTTTGCCAATGATACAAAAATCTGTAATAGCATGGGGTTAGGGAGTAATTGTATCTAATGATCTTAAGGTGGCGAAACAGGTGGTAAACCAGAAAGATGTTTGGCTGTAGGGATGTGCAGAGGGACATCATACGTTGCATTCGGGATTTGTATTCATCGGGGGGGGGGGGGGGGCAGATACGTTGCATTTGGCAAGGGGGGCCCCCGATACGTTCATGCGTTAATTCTTATTCATTTCCTGGCTAAAATTGAATTAACTACAACCCCCCACCCTCCTGACCCCCCCAAGACTTACCAAAACTCCCTGGTGATCCAGCTGAGGGTCCGGGAGCCATCTCCTGCACTCACACCCTCGGCTGCCGGTATTCAAAATGGCACCAATAGCCTTTGACCTTACTATGTCACAGGGGCTACCGGTGCCATTGGTCAGTCCCTGTCACATGGTAGGAGCAATGGATGGTCGGCGCCATCTTGTTCTCCTACCATGTGACAGGGTCTGACCAATGGCACCGGTAGCCCCTGTGACATAGTAAGGGCAAAGTCTATCGGCGCCATTTTGAGTACTGGCAGCCGACAGCCTGAGTGCAGGAGGTCACTCCCGGACCCCCACCGGACCACCAGGGACTTTTGGCAAGTCTTGTGGGGGTCAGAAGGGTCCCCCCAGGGTTTGCCAAAAGTCCCTGGTGGTCCGGCAGGGGTCCAGGAGCCATCTCCTGCACTCGGGCCGTCGGCTGCCAGTAATCAAAATGGCGCCAATAGCCTTTGCCCTTACTATGTCACAGGGGCTACCGGTGCCATTGGTCAGCCCCTGTCACATGGTAGGAGCACAAGATGGCGCCGGCCATCCATTGCTCCTACTATGTGACTAGGGCTGACCAATGGCACCGGTAGCCCATGTGACATAGTAAGGTCAAAGGCTATCGGTGCCATTTTGAATACCGGCAGCCGAGGGCGTGAGTGCAGGAGATGGCTCCTGGACCCCTCGCTGGACCACCAGGGAGTTTTGGTAAGTCTTTGGGGGGTCAGGAGGGTGGGGGGTTTGTTTAAATTCGCTCCTTTAGATGGCGAATAATTCGGCGAAGATTCGTTGTATTCGAGGGGAATCGCGATATGTTTCGCTTCCCCACGAATACAACGAATATGGCCCTATACGTTGCGGATTACCAATACGTAGGAAACAAATGCACACCACTATTGGCTGTATAGGGAGCGAAATGGTCAGCAGAAAAAAGGAAGGTGATATTGCCCCTGTATAGGTCCCTAGTGAGACATCAATTCTGGAGATCGCATCTTCAAAAGGATATAAACAGGATGGCATTGGTTCAGAGAGTGGTTACTAAAATGGACAGTGGTTTTCATTCTAAAGCATATGGGAATAGATTTAGAGATCTAAAAATGTATAACCTAGAGGAAAGGCAAAATAGGAAGATATGATAGAGACATTCAAATATCTCAAAGTTTTCCATGCACAGGAGGTAAGCCTTTTTAATGGAAAGGAGGTTCTAGAATGAGGGGTCATGAAATGAGGTTGAAAGGGGGTAGACTCAGGAGTAAACGTAGGAAATATTTTTTTATAGAGAGAGTGGTAGATATGTGGAACAGCCTCCCAGTGGAAATGGAGACAAAAACATTATCTGAATTCAAGAAAGCATGGAATAATTACAGGGGATCTCTAAGGAAATGATGAGAATTATAATGCTAAATTAATTGGACGGATGGGCAGACTGGGCGGGCCATATGGTCTTTTTCTGCCATCATGTTTCTATGTTTCTATGTTCCTTATGTTCTTACAGTTTCTGTCTCCTTCTGGACTTCTGAAATCCTGGTCTAGTGGTATACCTAGGTGTGACAATAGGGGAAGGAAAAAATAGCCCTGCAGTAGTTACTATCTAGACTTGTTGAGGCTGTCTTCATTTTAGCTCTCCCGTCTCTGTTCTCCTGCACCTTGCCTCAAAACCACTGGAGGCTACTTAAAAACTCATCGGTTCCTGCTGCTGACTTTCACGGACCATCCACCATGGGCCCCCCCCCCCCTCCTCATGTGAGGGCTAATCCCTCCCATTGCTGACATCATCTGCATGGGGGTTAAGGGCACAAGCGCAATACCAGAGGCGTTACGTGCCAGGCATCGTGTGCCAAAGGGGCGCGACTAAGATGATCGTCCCTTGGTGCACCCCTTTGTGCATCCTTTGGGCATCTTTGGGAATTTTCTCGAGGACTTCCTGTTTGACTTCATTCATTGTCTTCTGGTATGAGTAACATAATGGAGGTTTTTTCCTATTAATACGGTTCTGAATAATAGAAAATATAGACCTGATTATAAAAATTTGAGAATAAAAAAATTGAACCAGGTTAGAATTGTTAGTCCCCTCTCATAGGTGTTGACTTCTCGCGTGATTTTTGCATCATTGTTGTCCATCTATTTAGTTAATGCCCAATCTCTTATGAAAAAAATCCCCATTATAAATGATTTGATTTCTGATGCTTCTCCTAATATTATATGCATTACCGAAACCTGGTTTAAAAGGATTGACCTGGTATTAATTAATCAACTTTCTCATCCCAGTTATCATACTTTTTCTATTCCTAGGGATAAAAAGAAGGGAGGAGGTTTACTCCTATTAAGCAAAAGAAAAACAAACAGTTACAGATAGGTCTGATCTATGCCCATCCTGAAGCAATTGATCATAACAGCTCTCCACTAATTGAAGCTTTGACCGAGAATTTAGATTCTGAGATCCCAATCCTGGTGCTGGGAGATTTTAATTTACTTGAGGATGCAAACCCTCAATCAGCAACTTGTGACATTTTTTTATTTTTGCTAGCTGCTTTAGACAAAGCCAAAATATTAAACTTTGCCCACAAACAGCTGATTATGCATACATTCCACAAACAAAAGGAACTGAAATACCAAGAATATTGGGTCCAACTATTTCAAGTCTATTCAAGACTACTCTACAAAATGCAAGGAGTTCACTCCCTTATGTGCGGTGTTGGCACAGAAGCAAGTAAAATTCACATTACAATGTCTAGTGAGGCTATCGGTATGGCAAGTAGGCACAGAACAAACTTTTGAGCAAGTAGAAGCTGAAAACAGTTTGTGGACAGTCTTTAACAGCCTTAATTATGAGCGATTGCAAATCCCTGGAAGAGATTGACAATAGTAAGGTTTAATTTATCGTTCTCAGTTAGCATACTATTAACTGCATGGATATTGCTGTAGAACTCTATGCTCATATTGGGTGGGGACAGTGTGGCGCAACATGATCTTGTAGAGCCCCAAACAAACTTTATAAATCTGCTGATAGGCCATATTCATTGTTTCATCAGGCTGTAACTAGTCTTGAACTGGCAGGGCAACATATGGTCGTCTACTACTACCTAACTCAAAGAGAAAGTAACTATGATAATTAAAAATGGCTTTCTTAGAAGACTATTAAAAGGCAAATGGACTGTATACTACACATTTTTGTGCACTGAAGTATATAAGGCACAGACCTGCTGAGAGTTCTGCAAATAGACTGGAAAAGTGGTACAAGTGACCAGGCCTCTTTTTCACTACATTGGAAGCAAATAATCAGTGGAAACCATAATATTAAGTAGGGAATGATGTGAAACGCATATCTAGAATGTGGTAAAAAGAAGCTAATGGCTGGGGAACGGCACCTGCACACACAATAACTTGCCTCAAGCTCTTAAAAGAGCCAGCGTTGAATGTATCCTTATGTGGTAAGGGAAAGAGGGGGAGGGGGAAGGGAGAAAGGGGTTGCTGTTTCTGGTTGGGGGGGGGACGGACGATAAGCATGATATAGATATTAAAGGCAGGAAAAAGTAAACATTTCATTTTGGTTTTTGCTTCATTTTTTCCCCATGAATTTCATCTTGTTTAATGTTTATTTCATTTACAAACATGAAATAAACATTAAAAAAAAAAAAGAAATGGGCCCTCCCGACCCCACCACTCATTCCTCCCACCTGAAAAATTCTGATGATAAGGCCTAGGTCCAGGTCATAGCCTCGGCCTTGTGTAGGCCTAGAAAGTGGTAGATCACTGCAGTCTTGGCATAGGGCCTGTACAAAACCTAGGCTTTGAGGTCTGGTCCCGATGTCAGGCCTATACCAGACACCAGGGCCTCAGACTCAGACTCAGCCTAGGCCGAGGCCTGGACCAAGGCACAATACCAGGTCTTGTTCCAGAGACTGGATCCTGACACCAAGACCTCAGCCCAGTCCCAGGCATGACACCAGGGCCCAGCATGAAGGCTGGGACCCAACACCTGGGACTTAGCCTCAAAATTGGCCCAGGCCCAGAGGCAGGAGTCCAGGTCTCATAGCATCGTCCTTTCTTCTGCTTTAAAATGACGGCATCTGGTTGAGACGCGCCGGAGTTAATTAACCCTGTTGCCTCCATCTTCAGCAGAGGTCGTCATTTTGTTGTACAGCAGTTCATATCTCCTCTTCTACTGTGCAATTGAGATCTTTTTCCCAATCCATCTCATGTTTAAATAGGCCCTCTGGGAGCATACTTAAGCCCATATACATCTTTGAGATAAATCTCTTAACGGCAACCTTTCGATACAATAGTTTTCAAAAACAGAGTGATCTTTTCCCAACCATTGTTTACCTGCTCGCTGATTAATATAATTTCTAATTTGCATACATGCAAAATGATCTCTTTCATCTAAATCAAATTTAGTCTTCAAATCAGAAAGGTCACCCATCCATGTGGGTCTAACAGGTGACCAATTTAAGTAAGTCCTTTCTTTTCCCATTTTTTGAACCATGTACCCTCCATTCCAGCAAAAAATTCTATATTGTATCGAATTATATTTAGTGGTGAAAATTTCCCCCAAGAAGTCATCTTACTTCTTAAGGATTCGCATATTGACAAAGATCATTTGATAAAGGGGTTCCTACTTCTAGGCCCAGTGGTACTCAAGGGCATACATAAAGTGGAATGTCATCTAGAATCCATTGCTCAATATTCACCCAGTGTTTTTGCATAGCACCCCATGCTACTCCAGTATCTCTCTGACTTGGGCCACCTTGTAATATCTTTCATCATTTGGGACCCCCAAACTCCCCTGTTCCTTTGGCAAAAACATAACATATTGGGAAATCCTAGGTGGTTTCTATTGCCAAATAAATTCTGAGAATTTGCTTTGAATTTTCTTCAATACTTCATTAGGAATAGCTATGGGGAGTACTTTTAACGGGTAGCTCAGTCGAGGTAGTGCAATCATCTTCAACACAACTATCCTCCCTAGCGAAGATAGACTGGTTTTACCTCAATTTGTAAGTCTAACATCAAGTTATTTAGCAGGGGGGAAGAGTTCAGATGAGCTAATTGCCGAATATCAATTGCTACCCTCACTCCTAAATATTTTTCATATTTTTGAGCCCATTAGAAATGGAAGCTTTCTTACATCTATTTTGCTAACTCCACTAGTAGGGATATATTTAATATTTCTGACTTACTCGTGTTCACTTTAAATCCATATTGCGATAACTCTGCCACCAGGACTGGTAGTGAAGTCAATCAGTGGACTAGACATTGTAAACAAAACGTCATCTGCAAACATTAAGATTTTGTAATCTATTTGTCCTATTTTAATCCCTTGAATAACCCTGCACCATTTGACTTTTTCCACCAACAGCTCCATTACCAGAGCAAAAAGAAGCAGTGATAGGGGAAACCCCTGACATGTACCCCTCTCTAGCATAAAAGCTTCTGAGTATCCCCTATTCACTTTAACCCAAGCCTGTGGGGGAACTGTATAACTTCCAAATCCTTGTATAAAACTGAGTTCCTATCCCACATTTCTCTAATACTGTGTACATAAAGTTCCAATGCACTCTATCAATGCTTTCTCAGCATTGATAGTTAAAAGGAGAGTAGCCTGATCCAATTCCCTTGCAGCCCATATCTGGATCAATACTCATCTTATATTATCTGAAGTACTCCTCCCCACAATAGAATCGGATGTGTTCATGAATCAAGTATGGCCAACCCTGGCCAATCGATCTGCAAGTATTTTTGCTAATATTTTTTACATCAATATTAAGCAACAATATGGGTCTATAGGACCCACATATAGTTTTATCTCTATCCTCCTTTGGCAAGACTGTGATGCTCATCATGTGCTTCGAGGGGGGCAGGGTACCCTCTTCCAGAAAGCTATTAAACATTCTCCGCAAAGATCCTACTCGACAGTTTATAAATTGCTTATAGTAACATGCTGTGTATCCGTTGAGCCCAGGTGATTTATCTGGTTTTAGACTTAATTGCGAGCAGGATTTCACAGTCTGTGATTTCTCTGTTTAACATATTCTGCTGATCCAGAGTCAAGCAGGGAAGCTGCACATTTGCTAAATAAGCATCAATATCAGCCTCATTGATGTTCTTTTCCTCCTTTCCAAGGTTTTTGTTGCCAGATCACTATAGATGGCCAATTTGTGTCCTTTCCAAGTAAACCGTGCCTTGTGCATTGGCCCTTGAGTTAATTTTCTATTATACTTGGAAATCTTTCAGACACGCCACTATGTCCCTGGGGAGATTACCCCTTTGAGGACCCAATGTCTGGGGCGCATGTTCAACAGCGATTATGCCATTCAAGATGGCTTTACTTATTCGCCGTGTCACCAGTATGGCAGCCTTATACTTGCATTCCTCCGGCACTTCCCTGACTCGGATGTTATGGCGTTGAGATCTATTTTCCAAGTCCTCAATTTTATCAAGTATCTCAGCTGGGAGAAAGTATTATGTAGTTCAGTAATCTGCAAAGCATGTTCTTCCAGCATTTGCTCTGCCTCATGTTTGCACCCTCCGATTTCTGCCACTTTCCCTTTCAGTTCCTCCATGAGTTCCATTATTTCATTTTTGACAGAGATTGTGGAACCATCCCTTCAGTTCAGCCCGAATAAATGCCTGTTCGACTGCTCCCAATTTGTTGCCCCGTCATGCTGTTGGCCTCTGAGTCTGATGAGGAATGTTCCCATTAGGTTTGTAATCTACTTGTGTATTTCCCAGCTCCACTGCTTGGCTTGAAAAAATGCTTACTCTCCGGTACTTTTCTGCAGGTCCCTATTTCCTCTATGCAGTCACCCTCCAAAATCTTGCTCGGGTTATAGTTTCAACTTCTGAGTCTTTGCTTTATTTAATTTTTATATCACATCTATCCGGAGCTCTCCGATTAGGCTACCATCCTTTGAGCTGTCACTTCCTCTACATCCAAGGACCCTTTTTAGTATCTGAATATTAAATGATTGTATCTTTATCCTTCTCTCCTTTGGATTCATTTAAATTCCTTGATTACTGGATCAGAGCACCAGCTGGGAAGCTCTCTCTTTTCTCTTTTCTTTTCCACACTGTTGGTTACTCCTGGAGAGGAGCCTGACATTTACTTCTCACTCCCCTTGTGAAGATCTTTGTTCACATTCAGAACTCAGATCAAGGTCTTCTTTGAAAGAAAACCAAGGGTGAAAGATTTACTCCTTCAGAGCAGGGATACTCTCCACACCATTGATGGATTCTTCAGGATCAGCTACTATCATAAGCACCACTATAGTGAATTTTCTTTGTCAACCTATATACTCAGTATAAGACTCTAAAGATGCAGGGTTCAAAAGGCAGGCTTTTGCCATTCCCCAAATTCCAAACTCCTGTAAAGAGATAAGAGGCTGGATTTCTCTCTTTCCAAGCCCCAAACCCTTCTCCATCAGAATATTCTTGGCCTTCTATCACCCTGGACTGTACCATTGTGGCCTCTCCTAGAGGGGAATGCCAGCTAATAGATCAGTTCACTCATTACATTGACAATCACGTCTTCCACTGGGAGGAGCATAAACCTTAGTGAATAGACCATAGGCCCCTTTAGATTATATAGACTCCTAAGAGACCTCATTTCTTACAGCTACCCTCAATTGAAGTTGCCCATTTTTCAGTAAATCCCATCTTTCCAATCATGATTTCAATTTTAATAAAGGTGGCTGATGTATGCACATATCTGACTTATGAAATTACTTACTTTTGCTTCTGTTCTTCCAAGCACCAGTTTGCCAAGATCATAACTTTCACCAGTTCACCCACACCCTCTACCACTTGTTCTAGACCCCCCCCCAAAAAAAAAAAAAAAGTCAAATGTAATATTTGTGACTTGCTTATCAGGTGTAAAAGCATGCACACATCGGGTCACCAACTAGTCCATCCACTAAAGGTAGAATAGAGAGCAGTGGATCTTCCCTAACACCAGGCTTAACCATTCACAGGGACTCCCTGAATTCCTCTAGCAAAGGGCTTTCACAGAAGAGAGTTTCCAAAAATGTAATTCAAAAAGAATAAAGCAAGCAAAAAAATAGGTCACTCAGACAGGCTGAGAAAATTTGAACTAAACATCTTCAACAGAAATTCAACAGCAATCCACCCTAAGATGGTGGCAAGGGTTTATATAATGCTAGAGCACACCATTCTGCTGCTCCTACATGGGGGAGTCAAAACCCCCAACTTCTACTCACTAATGTCTCTGAATCTGCCCAGCAAGTTAGTACTCTCCTTCTGGTAAGGAAAATCAAAGATTCTTTATACATCATAAATGCCTTGGCTCTGAAGGGAATATTTCTAGTGGGAGATCCATGCCAGAGTTTGCAGGTCTGAGTTTAGACTGAGCCCTAGTATCGAGTGAATGCTCCCAATCTTAGAGTTTAACCAGAAAGGGGGGAGAGACTATAATAATTACAAATGTGTGATAAGTACTAGTAAATCTCCTTCATCTTTCAGAAAAATACTACACATGGATAAAAGCAAATAAAAGTAATTTCAACTTATTAACATGACAAAGGTAAAAGAGAAAATATATGTGAGCACCACAAATGTATTTAAAAAGGTTTCTATTTCCTGGGTGAAGTATTTTAATTCTTAGGTTCTGCAATTTAGCTTTTATATGATAAATAAATGAACCAGGAAATAATGTTTGAAAGAATTATTTAAAATCATAGATTAAAGTTTGAAAATGTCATTTTATGATAAATTAATAAACACTATTTAAAAAATCCACTGCTTAAAAAAATGGTTTATTTTATATGATTGATGATAAACCTACTGATTCTTTATAGCTGGTACATCAGTAAGTTCAGACAAGTTTACTTTTAAATTTTACATGAACAATCTGACTGAAATACTCAAGAGTTAATGTAAGATTCTTGCATTTGTACTAAGTAAAACTGAAATGACATTTAATGGAAATTTATGATCCTTCTAGCTGTAATAAAGTCTTTTTTTCATTAGGCCACAACTTGTATTACCTTGAGTCACACAACTGGAAAGAACAGGGTATAGAACACTTGGAAAAGAGCCTGCTCTGTGGATTCATGACAAGGGAAGGCCACATGTCCATTGCCTCCTTCCAGATCATGAGATGGCTATGGATGAAAAATGGATGCTATGGATGCTAGGACCAGCAGGCTTCCCCCATTTTCCCCAAAGCTAATCTCTGGGAAATGGAAGGGGCGGGGGGGGGGGGGGGGGAGTGAGATTGGTTTCAGTTGCTGATCAGGCCTGCAGCCAGGTACTAAATCTTGGCAACTGATCCTTCCCATTGCTGCGTCGAGGAATGACTCCAAGGGGGATGAAATGGAGGGTGACCAAAAACCTTGGCTATTTAGGACTCTGTAGGTCCCTTCCCTACTAACTTGAGCTTCAGCTGAATAATTTATCTCAAATAGTAGATCCTACACAAAGGGAGACAATTTTTCAAGAAGCAGCCCCATGGGAGATATTTTTTTAATGAACTTTATGTAATAAATCATGTGTTTTAATGCGCATTACTGCAAATGTTGCATGCTATTTTTCTACATATGCAAATGAATTGAGAAGCAGAACATGCAAATTTTAGTTATAAGAAATTTAGGAAAAAATAATAAACCTCATTGAGTTATAGTTAATTTCTTGCGAACTGCAGCCTGTGAAGCTACTTTTGCACATAGGTTTTCCACATAGTAATACTTTATGAACTGCTTTGCAAGTATAATAACATTTAGCATGCAGAAAATTGCACATGAGATTTTATTCTTTACTTAAGAGAAAAATTTGCAAACAGGGCTTTGTGTGCTTAAAAATGAAACAGTGCAAGTTATTGCAAATACAAATTTATGGTTTTACCTCACGAAGCCATGTTTGCTGTTTTATTGTGCTTAATACATCAGCCTCTATGTTTGCAGCAGCTTTATATTTCTAAATATCTTAACAGGTGCTAGACTTTACATCTACATCTTTCCTGTAAGAACATAAGAAATTGCCATGCTGGGTCAGACCAAGGGTCCATCAAGCCCAGCATCCTGTTTCCAACAGAGGCCAAACCAGGCCACAAGAACCTGGCAATTACCCAAACACTAAGAAGATCCCATGCCACTGATGCAATTAATAGCAGTGGCTATTTCCTAAGTAAATTTGATTAATAGCCATTAATGGACTTCTCCTCCAAGAACTTATCCAAACCTTTTTTGAACCCAGCTACACTAACTGCACTAACCACATCCTCTGGCAACAAATTCCAGAGCTTTATTATGCGTTGAGTGAAAAAGAATTTTCTCCAATTAGTTTTAAATGTGCTACTTGCTAACTTCATGGAATGTCCCCTAGTCCTTCTATTATTTGAAAGTGTAAATAACCGATTCACAGCTACTCGTTCAAGACCTCTCATGATCTTAAAGACCTCTATCATATCCCCCCTCAGCCGTCTCTTCTCCAAGCTGAACAGCCCTAACCTCTTCAGCCTTTCCTCATAGGGGAGCTGTTCCATCCCCTTTATCATTTTGGTTGCCCTTCTCTGTACCTTCACCATTGCAACTATATCTTTTTTTAGATTTGACGACCAGAATTGTATACAGTATTCCAGGTGCGGTCTCACCATGGAGCGATATAGAGGCATTATGACATTATGACATAGTTTCAGGGAGTCAGATCACTCCAAGGTGACATCCCTGGTGTCCCCGGGATGGCGTGGGTGATCATGTCTGCCATCTTGAATCTGGGATAACCTAGGGCACGCACACGCATCATCTTGATGGGTGGGGGGAGGGGGAAGGGATCACCAAAATCTCACTGATCTTTCTTCAGAGTTAAGAAATCCTCTCTGGTCCTCTCATGATCTCCTCCAGGAACTGGATCCAGTCAGTACCTGTCTCCCTCCTTCAAGTAAATTGAAAAGAGAGATTGACTGCACCATCCCTGCATTTTCTACCACACATCCCTTGAGTGAATGTATGCTAAAAAGGTGGAATACCTAAGTGATACTGTTATTCTTACTAGAAAGAAATACAAAAATTCTGTAAATGTGGGAGTGAAGCTGATGGATTATGAGGGGCCTGGTATACCAAAAGGAGGGCCGGCTCCTTCAGAGAAAGACAGTCTAAGTGCCTTAAATAACCACCACCCCACCTCCCTCGTCCCTTTTCCAAGTAGCACCTAAAGGTAAGAAACCCAGGAGAGCTGCATCTTCACCCTCTGCCAGCCAGGATTCAGAAATGCAAAAAATAGCAAGAGTATTAATAATAACCATATCCAAAAAAAGATGGCCCTTATTTTTATCCGATCTAACATTTAACCGTGCAACACATAAACTAAACCGGGAGGTTACCTCACAACAGCCACGCAATTGCAGGAGATTCACAGGCCACAATAAGGAAAGTGACCGGCATCTAAAACTTCTAGGCCTGCTTTATTATCTTTATCATCATTGATTATTTATTAGACGCTTTTCCAGCTAGGGAGTTCAACGTGAATTATAAATTGAATTGACAAATCTCATACATCATAGTAATCACACTGTACAATACTACTATTACTATAAAAGCAATGATGGAGAGTTGCAGGAGAGTTTAAGGGCGTGGTATTGAAGAGTTTGGTTAATTAGAATTGCAGGGGTGAAGTACAACATAGTTGTTTAAGTAGGGAGTGGTTACAGTTGCAGATTACCAATTCAAATCCCATGTACAATTTCTAATGAAGGGTTTGATCATATAGTACATAAGTGACAGAGTACCACAGGCTTTTCTTTGATATGTCTGGTATTGGGATGCTGAGGTGAATTGTATTGCATGGGTAAGGGGGGGCACAGGGATTTGGGGATTCTGTCCTGAGTTTCGCACAGTTCATGCTCCTTGTATATGCGATAGGAACTGGTTGAGAACCAGGGTCTGTGGATAGTGCAGGGTTGGAGGGCGACTGCAGATGGTACTGGAAGGATTATAATGGCCCCGCCACATAATCACATTATTAATAGCCATATCCAATATCCAGTATCCATATCCAACTAAGCATTTTTCCCATAGACGTAAAATGAGAAGAACTCTTTAACCATTTCAACCAAGTGGCCTTAGAACAGGAGATTTATAAAAATGAGCATGGCTTCATTAATAACAATAATCATAATAAATAAATAAATAATAAATAATTTAAAAAAAATAATAATAATAAGTAATAATTAAAATAATTATATACAAGCATCTAAGAAATGAAAAAGAAGAAAGATCTAGGAATAAGAACCAGAAAGGATAGCCTACAGCACAGAAGCAGACAAGTTAATATTTTTAGGAGCCTGGGTACTACTCTTCCTGTAAGTTTTTATAATCATCACAAGGTTTATTGAATAGCACTGTGATATGCTACTTTTTTTTTTATCTGAACTGGCTAATCTTCTAGATAAACTATCATTCTGAGTGCATAATATCATTTTATGAAACAGCAGATGTCTCATAAAATTAGCAATATGTTTCTCTTTTCCACCTGTCCTATCTCCTTGCTAAAGTCTGAAAGTCAGCACCTGCAATTATGCTCTTTTGAGGCTCCTTCTGCATCATTAAACAAAGCACTATCAGATCACATCACAAATTTTAGAGACTATCAAGACTCAGGCTTCAAGTGAATTTTGTTCTGGGAGGGCCAGGTGGCTCAGAGGCAGTGCTAGCGTGCACTGCCATACAGAAGGTCCACAGTTCAAGTCTTGATTTGAGTCTTCCACTTGCCAAATCAACTGAGGCCAGGGGTGCAGTGGAGGGCAGCATTCACAAAACCCATGGGGGAGGGGGATCATATTCCTTGCTTAAGAGCAATACTTATGGGGTGGATTCAGTGGCCATGGTCACAGAAGGAGCCCTGGTGGATAGCCTCTGGCCCAGGACTTTTACTACAATAACCTGACTACGTATTTCAGAGTGGGAGGGATATTCAATAGGGGACAAAGCCTCCAGGTAGTTACAAATAAAGGGTCATGGTGTAATACCCCAGCCCTGGTTCTGAATGAGCTGGAAAGACAAAGAAGCAAGAGGCAGAAGAAAACTGCTGGGTCAAACATCTCCCTCCCTCCCAAAAAATACAAGAATACGTGTGTCTATCCAAAAGCACTAAATTCCGCTTTCCTCACAAAAATATCCAAGGAACTGAAAAAAAACAAAGTAATATGCCACATGTTTTGCAGCGAAAAGGCAGAATTGTATAAAGCAGAAACATTTCTTCCATTGATGAATCATTTTTGATGAATCATTTTTAAGGAAAAAAAATTGCCTAAATGCCAGCTTGTAATCAAGTTTCTGTAGTCTCTGGGGGTTGTGAATATTATCACTCTGACACAACTGTGATTTCCATTTTTAATAGACTACTAAGAAATGCACAAGGGAGAATCAAATAAAGGTCACACAGTGAGTCACCGTGCTGAGTGCTTTTTATTGCCCATAGATTGTAGAGCTGTCCTTGGGTTATTGTTGGGGGGGGGGGGGGGGAAACGAATCTAGAGATATTCCCTTTTAGATTGAAAAAAGCATGTTAATGCGAATTACTTTATGTAAATTAAATGGAAAACCAAGTAAGGCTAAATATTCCTGTGACTGCTTTAAGATTAGTGGCAGATTGTCAGCCAAAAACGTGGCAATTCACACAATACTTTATCATTTACAATGAGGCCCTTATGTGCTTAATGAGCTCTGTGTTCACACTAATTAGCATAAATGTCCCTATGCATTTTCCAAAATGATGCTGCACCTTTTGTGTTGGTTTATGATTACTGAGAGATTTTTCTCTACTCTCCCTAATGTCTTCCTCACTTCAAACAGATTTGTAAATATTTACCAAAGCCTTTATTTAGTATTCTTGCTTCTAAATGCCAATATGATGAAAATTTCAATTTGGGAATATCCATTATCCTTGCCTGGGAACTCTCTGGGTTTGACCCGGAGACTCCAGGATTCTAAACATATTGCTGGGTCTCCAACAAACATTGGAAATCTCTGAGTGCTGCAGCTGAAGCCGCCCACATGATTCCAGAAGAGGAAGGCGTGTCGAATGGGCTGTGTGGATGTGAAGAAGGAGGAGCAATCACCATGTCTGCTACCGAGGCAAGAAGAAGGAAGGGGAGAAGTTGTCCCCACGTCTGCCAGCACAGCTCCAGAAAGAGCAGTAACAGCATCAGCCTGTGCAGGCAGAAGAAACAGGAGTCCCATCGGCCCAAAGGATGAAGTTGCTGCTGCTGTTGCTTGTAGGTGGGGGAAGGGGAGAGGAAGAAAACGAGTGAGTGTGATAAAGAAATAGAATGAATGTGCATGTATGCGAGAGTAAGTGTATGAAAGAGCATATGTGAGAGTGAGTATGTGAGTGTGTAAGAGAGATGGTGTGTGTGTGTGTGTGCAAGCATGTGAATGAGCATATGTGTGAGTGTGAGTGAGCAGGTATGAGAGACAGTGTGAGGTTACAGCTGGATGTCTTACACTGGTGTCTTCCATTGAACTTGATCACTATCTCTTTCTGTGTATGCATTCTTTATTTCAAGTTCCTTAAGGTTAGGCTTACCATTCCTGCACTGGGTATATAAACTGTTCCAATAGGCTAGGAAATTCCTATGAGGGAAGGGATCCCCTACGCAGAAAAATCCTACCTGAGTCTAGAAAGTTCCGTATTCTTTGTCCCAGCTTCTGTCTCATGTCCCCTAGGATGGAGATCCAGTTGTGGGTCTGCTAATCTTGCTCCTTTCTCCTGAACAATTAATGGATATGACCTCTCTGGAGGAAAGGTCTGATGTTGGTCAGGAAACTGGCTATCCCAGTTCCATGTCCCAGTGATGAGGTGGATCAAAAAGCCTCCTCATAAACCAAAGAGGTTAACATTGTAAATCCCAAAACATCCTCTGGAGTGAGCTTGTCACTACAGCTCCCAAAATCCTCAAAGCAGACAAAACCTTAACCAAAGTATCTTCCAAAAGAGAGGCAGATCCTCAAAGGCAGGCAGTGCTATTAAGGAATTTCCTCAAAAACAAAACCCTCCAAGTTACAGGAAAGGGCCCTAACTCAAAGAGAGTAATAAAAATAGCTCCTCTCTCCCACAAGATTTACTCAAACTGGCCACACCATTCTTACGCCTAGCCCCCACTTCTAGGTAGGGATCCAACCATCTCAGACATCCTCTGGGGGAGATGCTGATGGGATGGTGCCTCTCTCTCTACATGTCTAACGCCTATCACGGGGAGCTAGGGCCACCTGATGGTGACCTATGGGACCCTATATATACTGTATGTATCAGTTTGCTCCTTTCAGCGACTTGAAGATAATCTAAACTGGGCCCTTGAGCTGCTGTTTGGCAGTGTGATTGCCTGCTACATGACAAAGGATTCAACTACTGATTGGTTGGTGAGAGATTTTGACACCAGGCCAGGAATCCAGGTTACCCTTTGCATATGTGTGTGTGTGTGTGTGTGTGTGTGTGTGTGTGTGTGTGTGAATTGCTTGCCTGTGAAGTATATATGTATGATGTAATTCAACTTGGGGAGGGAGGCCCAACCAATTGTATGGGGGGGTCACAGCAGAAAAAGTATGGTCACCCCTGTATTAGCTCAAAATCTATACACCAATTAGAAACATTTGCTCTGTTGGCCAATGTACCCTTGATGTTCCCATTGTGTGGTCAGTGCAACTTGCGGAGCTCCGCAAAAATACATTGACAGTAACTGATCCTGTACTGTGGAAATCTTTTCTAGAGCAGCTCTGGTAAGAAACATGTCATTAAACTTAAAAAAAAACCAATTAAATACACTTTTCTTTAAAGAAGCCTTTGAATCACATCAGCTTGTCGTCTACCATTATTTGTCTGTCTTGACTACTGTCGTGATTTTCATAGTATTCTGTGCTATTTGAATATAGCAGTATGCCAACAAACTTGGTCCACCCTAAATTAAGTAGCAGTCTTTTGCAGGTGTATAGTTTATATTGTGTTTTGTTGCTTGTAACTATGTATATTTTATGGTAAGCCACCTAGGATTATGCAGTATCCGTTATCCATGCACCTATATCTCAAATAAATAAATGAGACCTGTTTAAGGGCTCAAGAAGGTGTTGAATTGGACTTACAATAGCCAAGTCACTGAAAACAGGCATTACACTCACTAGGTTGGTGTTCCCCATAGGTGGTGGGCCATGGCCTGACCATGAAATAGCCCACTAGCATTTTGGACAGCCAATTTCTAGAGTTGAAATGCTTTTTAACTGTGTAAATAATGTAAGGTCTATCAGGACCTTACCATAAGTAGTATATTCTGGAAGGTTTGGAAGGCACAGTTATGTACTTGATTTATCCCCTCGAGGGGGTTGTTGATGGTTCAATAAAAGTACTCCTAAAGTCACTAGATGGAGTCATAAAAAGGAATTGGCGTAGTCGTTGCTAAACCAAAATAAACATTCAATTATTAAAAAAAACTCAAAATTAAAAAAAAAAAGGATAAAAAATGCTCCTGACCCTCTCCATGGGACCCTGTCACCCCCAGCCTACATATACTGTACTGCAAGAGTCTCCTAAGAAGAAAGTTATTGGAATGATTCTCAGATCACTCCCATCAGTTCCCACCCAGAAATGGCCCCCGCTCACCTCCTCAGCCCGCTCTGTGGACTCTTGAGCACATCCCAGCCCATGCTTACCCATTCTGCAGGGGTCTTCTAAGAATCCCCTAGTCATTCCTGCACTGCTCTCGCTGGTCAGAAAACGGTGCTGGCCGGCTCTAAAAATGGCACTGGTTTGCTTTACAGTGGTAAAAACAGCCATAAAACAAAATGGCACTGGCCTTGGAGCCGGCCGGCACCATTTTCTAACATGAGGCAGGAGCGATGGGTATCCCTCCTGCTCCTTTTTTCATTGAAGACCCCATGGAAAGGATAAAGGGAACAGTGGGGGTGGGGAGATGGGATTTTTTTCAATCTCTGTGCTGAATTAAAAATATCCAAAAATTTGGGGATATTTTCAGAATGGCTCAATTTTTAGTTCAGTTGCAAATGACCTGAACCAAAAACCAAGTAATTTGTCATGTTTATGCATTAATTTTAAACAAATACACATCCTTATGCTGTTTACTCCCAGAAGCAGGAGGTGGTGTCTAGCTTTAAGGCAAAGGGGTTATCCATATACACACCGGCATACATATATCTTATCTTTTTTTTAGAAATGCTAAAAGGCTTGGTTTAGTTTAGTTGGCTTTGCTTGTTAAAGGTGATGATGGGGATGGGGATGGAACCACTACACTTTTAAACAGCAGCCATAAAATATATTTTCCCAAAACTTAGATTTAGAATGCAAATATTAAAAATGACTTATGGTATCTCAAAATGCCAAGTAATACGGTATTATAACATCTTTTTGAAAGTTCTAATTTCAGTTCAATTAAAAGATATCACACTAAGGAGTACATTTTAAAACACAGCGCACACGGGTACTTTTGTTCGCGCACCAGGCGCGAACAAAAGTACACCAGATTTTATAAGATACGCGCGTAGCCGCGCGTATCTTATAAAATCCGGGGTCATCACGCGCAAGGGGGTGCACATTTGTGCAACTTGCGCGCGCCGAGCCCTGCGCGCACTGCCGGTTCCCTCCGAGGCCGCTCCGAAATCAGAGCGGCCTCGGAGGGACCATTCCTTCCGCCTCCCCCCACCTTCCCCTACCTAACCCACCCCCCCGGCCCTATCTAAACCTCCCCACCTCTGTCGCACAAGTTACGCCTGCTCGAGGCTGCCGCGTGCCATGTTCCGGTCCGGGGGCTGGTCCGGAGGCCGCAGCTACGCCCCCGGAACGCCCCCAAGCCGAAACCACGCCCGTGGCACCGCCCCCGGATGACGCACTGACCGCGTCACGCCCCCGACATGCCCCCCCCAAGAAAGCCCCGGGACTTACGCTCGTCCCGGGGCTTTGCGCGTGCCAGAAGCCTATGCAAAATAGGCTCGGCGCGCACAGGGGCGTTTTAAAAGGGTTACGAGCGTACCTTTTGCGCATAACCCTTTTAAAATCCGGCCCTTAGATTGTGACTTTCTTAGCAGTGTGCGGGCAATCATGTGCGCACATTCGTCAGCCTGCGCTCAGGGACATGGCCATTTTATAACATTTGTGTGTATATGCTCGCATGTTACAAAATAGTCTGAACGCATACGCATGTGCGTGCAATTTTAAGTGGACGTGTGCCTTTGCGCACAAATGTCCCTTCTACCACATAAGTGGGGGGATTTTAATAGAAATGCATGCTGACCCTATTACCAGTTTTCCCAGATCATTCCCAGTTCGCCCAGGTAAGGGATAGGACTTCCACAGCCCCCCCTAGTTTAATAGCCTCCCTTCTCCTCTGTTAGCCCCAACCCTTAAAACTCCATCGAGCTATCTACTTATCTTTATTTTATTACTTATGCTTCTTTCACAGCAGAAATACAGTTATGCGGCAGGGGACTCCAGCGCGCACCTAGGCGTGCAAGTATTTACTTCCTGATCTGAAGTTGAAATCCAGAAGTGCCCAGGCCCTGCCCACCCACATCCTGCCTCTTTCTTAGAACTTTTCATTTGTGCACACAGCCGGAGACAGGCGCGTACTCGTCTGGCTTTTAAAATCTACTCAGCACGCGCCGGCCCGACATATTAGCAGTGTCTGCCGGTCTTGGCACGCGTCAGGCTTTTAAAATTAACCTTAAAGAATCCATTTTGCTCTAGGGCTCTTAATATGTGTGTATTTTTTTTGTCAGATGATTATCTCCAAGTATTATTCAGTATGAAAACAGTAAAATGGAATACAATTCTTCTCCAAGTTTATCAGAAGGGCAACCAACTGTTGATGTTATACAGTAGGACCTTGAATTGGGAACTGGGCTGCTATTTTGACCAGGGATTATTACAGGTCTGTCTACAGAGGTATATTTAGAAGTGGATAAGCTGATTCTGCACTTCAGCTGTGGTCTGAAAAATATAGCAGGATGTTGTTTGTGAGATAATATTTCTTTCACTTTGGAAAACATACAAGAAAATTCAAACTATAACCCATCAATCAATAAGATTAAGATTTATAATGTGTCAAGAGGCCTCTATATATCCTAGAAATTGTGCAATCATGTCCTTTAGGCGCCACCAAATTATTTTAGCTAATTGCTTAGTTTGTGCACTAAAATAAAACAAGCTTCTTTCATCACCAGTCAACATTTTAAAGACAGGGGCATGTGGAATTTAATTAAGCAATAATCCCAAAATAATTTATAGCATACAGAGCAAACAATATCCTGCCATATTCAGAAAATGAGACCCGCAAGATGTCAAGAAAAGTCAACTTAATCAAATTTTTTCTATAAAATGCATAACTCACAATGTGGCCTGGGAAGAGAAATATGATGCATCACAGATTATGTGACAACACTGTGTGCTATGTTTGCAGATAATACATTTCTATGACAGAAATCTGATGTTCAGTCAGGAGTTGTGGGCAATACCATTTATTGGTTCAGTTTTATGAGTATTTATTAAAATCTGTGCATAGGCTCGATTCCTTTTCAGTATTTTTTGAGTCACTGTGTAATAAGTATTTTCTTTGATATTAATTATTTTCATTGTGGTATATATATTTTTTATTTTTTCATTTTGTTTTGTTTATCTATAGGTTTTGCAATAGATGCTTTTTGAAAATCTTTAGTAGTGGCTAAGTTTGATTTTTTTGTGATTTTTGGTCTTCTTTTTTGCTTTGTTGGGAAATTTTTAATTTTGTGGGTAGTTTTCACATTTTCTTGTATAAGTTTCTCCTGATTCACCTTCTGGTTTGAGGCGAAACATGAGCTCACGTCGGGTAACATGAAGATATGATCCTGGATGCTGATATCTTGAGTGACACAACTGAGGTCTCACTGTCCACTATATAGCTGTTTTTGTGCTATTTACTATATATGCACTTGAAAGTCTTTTGGAAGATAGGCGAAGATGATGTGAATGAAATGTTTAATGGAAGATGATTTTCAGCAGTGACACCGTTGGATATAGAGAGATGATCATTTGTATTAGTGGGATTTTTTTCTGCAAGGGATAGTGGGTTATGTTATACATTTATGTATGAGGATTTTAAATTTTTTTGTTTTATTTTGTTCTTTTTGTGATATAATATTGTACGTTTTAATCTGTTGATCTGTATACATGTTGTAGAAATGTTTTGCTATATATGTTGCGCTTTCCGGCCGCGTCCGTTCTGCGGCTGGTCCTGCTCACCTGGCCCGACTGTCCACCAGCTGTGTCCTGAGTCCCTGTGCTGCTCGGCCACACTTCCATGAGCATCCCTGGCTCCTTCGTGGCCTTCCTTGTCGCAGCTGTCCTCGCACCAGGGCTCGGCATCTTCCTCGGCATCTGCCCCTCCCCCTAGAGCACGTGTGCGGAGCTCTCCCCGAATTAAAGGGCCACATGCGGGGAAAACCTCAGGCGGCACCTGAGTCTCACGTCACTTGAGCAGGGTATTTAAACTGCAGCTCAACCCCTAGCTCATTGCCTTGGCAATCGGGTTATACACTCCGGGGTGTCCTGCGTTTCCTGTTCCAGTGTCTCCTGTTCCAGCATCTCCTGTGTCTCCAGTTCCAGTGTCTCCTATTCCTTTGTCTCTCCATCCCTGGTAGTACCCTCCAGACTGATCTCACGATACTGACCATTGCTTGCTCCTGATTACTCCTGACCGCTGCCTCGACCGACCTCTGCCTGAACACTGACTACTTTTGACCGCTGCCTGGAACTGACCTCTGCCTGAACACTGACTACTCTTGATCGCTGCCTGGAACCGACCTCTGCCTGAACACTGACCACTCTTGACTGCTGCCTGGAACCGATCTCTGCCTGGACACTGACTACTTCCAGATTGACTACAGGTACTGACCCCTGCTTTGGCTGACCATTCTGAACTACTACTCTGGCCTTAATCCTCACTTTTCATTCGGACTCTCTGTTCTGGCCTCCTGTGATTACTAGACATTCTGGTTTGGACCGCGACCACACACCCTTGTTCGTGGTGGGCACTCCTCTACACTTCCTCTCCAGGAGATCCTGCGAGGCCCACCTAAGACCAGGTGGCCCGGGTAACCAAGGGCTCAACCTGAGGGAACCCCAGGTTGCTATTGTTGAAGCTCCAGCTAGCCTCTGTCTCCTCCTGTGCTCCGCCTCCTGGTGGCAGGCGCTCTCTGGGTCCAACCTGAGGGCCGTACCAATCCTGCACCAGGCCAAGGGTCCACCTCCAGTGCAACAATATATTGTGAATACACTTTGAAAATTGAATTATATGAAATTATATATTATTATAGAATCAATTGACTTTATTGTTTGATTTATGATTAAAGATTTTTTGATTTTTGTATAAAATGTAGATACTTTCCTTATATATATTTTTTAATTATATTTTGGTGGGTTAGTGTATTTAACCAATTATTTTTGGACCAATTTGAAATTTATGAACAAAACCAGAACAATCCACCATGTGTTACGCTCGGGCTGTGTTCTGGTGTGTGAACACCACCCAGAAGGGTGGCTCCAGGTGGAGAGAGATAGGGATGGCTGGGAGCAGTGTCAAAATCCAGGCTGGGTCAAGGCACGCAACAGTGTCAGAGTCCAGGCTGGGTCAGGGCAGGCGGCAAGCAACAGTGTCAGGGTCCAGGCTGGGTCAAGGCAGGCGGCAGACAACAGTGTCAGGGTCCAGGCTGGGTCAGGGCAGGCGGCAAGCAACAGTGTCAGGGTCCAGGCTGGGTCAAGGCAGGTGGCAAGCAACAGTGTCAGAGTCCAGGCTGGGTCAGGGCACCTAGTAGTAAGACAGAGAGCCAGAAGGCCACACACACACACGCACGGCAAGGCAGAGAGCCCGAAGGCCACACACACAGCAGGGCAGCGGGCCAGGAGGCCCCACACGCACACAGTAGGACAGAGGACCCGAAGACCTCACTCACACGGCAGAGCAGAGGGCCCGGAGACCTAACTCACATGGCTGGGCAGAGGGCCTGAGGACCACACGCGCAGTAAGCAAGGCAAGGCTGGGCAGAAGGCCCGAAGACCACACACAGCATAAGGCAAGGCAAGGCAGAGTAGAAGGCACGAAGGCCACACACAGCGCAAGGCAAAGCAGGATAGAAGGCCCGAAGGCCACACACAGCACAAGGCAAAGCAGGATAGAAGGCCCGAAGGCCACACACACAGCACAAGGCAAGGCAAGGCAAAGCAGGATAGAAGGCCCGAAGGCCTCACACAGCGCAAGGCAAGGCAAAGCAAGATAGAAGGCCCGAAGGCCACACACAGCGCAAGGCAAGGCAAAGCAGGGTAGAAGGCCCGAAGGCCACACACAGCGCAAGGCAAGGCAAAGCAAGGTCCAAGACCACACGCACAGCAAACAAGGAAGGCTAGAGCAGGGAGCCCAGGCAAGCTCGATGCCGAAGCACTGAGGGAACTGCCAGGCAGGGATATAAAGGGAAGTCCTGAACATAGAGTGAACAAGGGAGATGGACTGAGCCTGTCAGGAGAGCCAGCTCTAGAGGGACCCCTGGTGGTGAGGCGGTTGCACAGCAGCCATAGCCGTAACACCATGCTTCTAAGGCCATCAGATTTATAATTGAACCAGCCAGGATAGGCACATTTAGTTTGAAGGAGCACTAACATGAAATTATATACTCACTAAAATGTAAAATGAAACAGATGCCAATTTAGAAACACTTTTTTTTTTTTACCAGCCCGCGCCTAATCATTTGTGTGCATGAGCACATATGTGTATAATCCCACCTCACTCCAGAGCACATAAAATAATGAAAGATATTGACTTTTTGTGAAAGAGGTCATGAAGATGGTGACGTGGACCCAGACAGAAACAACAGGGGTGGCTCACATTCCCTTGACTAGTCAGGAAGAACAGCAAACGTCTTTGCTCCATGAACCCTGGCCCCTATAACATTTCCTCAGTGCTGGCACACATAAAGCATCAAAACAGAGTCTCATCACTCTCAGGTAAACCCAAACTCTCAACTTTATTTCTGGCTCTCCAGCTAGTCAACTATGATAGCCCTTTACTGAGATAAAAAGGATTTATAGCAAGAAAACCTGCAGAGAACTGACAGTGAATGCAGAATAAATGTTCACCTCCCCTCCTGAGGACAGGCAAGCTGTGATGTTGCAGAAAGTATGTTGGACCAATGGGAGCCTCAGAACTACTCGGGAGGCAAGAAGGGTTCTAACCAATGGGGAGAGAGGAAAAGGAGAGATGTGGGCTTCTGCTGATAGGAAAGGATAGAAGCAACAGGAGCTGCCAGTGAAAGGAGACCAGGATCTTGTTTTTCTCTGAATCCCATGCAAAAAAAACCCTCGTAGAGGTGTGCTATACCAAGCGGAAAACAGCTGAGTACCAGTGGAAAGGAAAGAATCTGTCAACAGGGGACAGGGTCAAGCTTGGAATAAACTCTTCCCTTGCTGTCCTTCCCTATGTCAGGAGACATTGGCTGCAGTTTCTGTGGAGGGGGAGTGTCATTCCTCTGCTGAAAGAGCCAACAGAGATAAGTAAACAACCAACAAAACAATCTAAATCTTAACTCTAATAGTGAGAACTAGAGGGTTTTCCCTAAAAGTGTATTCTTTCAGTAGATGCAATACTCAGAGTGTACTGTGCTAGGAGTTTTGCCCTACACCTGCAAATACTACAGTAGGGACAGGTTGCAGGGGGATTTCAATCCAGAGAACCCCTCTGTGCTGTAAACACTGGGACCAACAGGGGCTGCCTGCTCAAACAGTTTGAACTAAACCCATTTTCACAGTAGGGTCCATATCAACCTGCCACAGCAGCCTTGTGTGGACATTTTGTTTATTCAGGAACTCTAGGGCCCTGCCACGCTTTTGTTTTTTTTTCTTCTGCATGCACCAACAGGTCTGGGGAAAGCATTTTTATTTCTAGCAGCTTACACTGGGGTTTGGGAGTGGCTTGCATGCCTTTTGCAATTTCTGGGGTTGCAGACCTCTCTTCAGGTGCAGTCAACGGCCCCGGCCAAACCTAACAGTTCAGGATCGCAGGCTGCGGATTCCCGCATGCCTGTTGCCGCGGGTAAGTGTCAAAGCACATCTAGACCTGCTGCGGACGATGCTGATAGGGACCCAGAGGGCACGCACTTGGCTGCCAAATGGTGATGATATTGTCCTCCTGAGTGGCTGTGTTTCCAGGGATTACTGGTAAGTGTCAAATCCAGTCCCTAGGTTAGTGATATTACACTCTTTGTTTGAGTTCAGTGTTTTCCTGTTAACTGAGTGCTTGAATGGTTGTCATATATTGTTCAGTTGTCCACAGTTGGCTTTTGCATTGAATACTGGCAGGCTGATGGGTATATTTACTGTGACATCAGCTCTGCTCCATCTGTATCTGCCCGAAGAGGTGCATAACCCACTGCTGAGAATTAACATGTCCTCATTAAAGAAAAGGAAATTATCAGGTAAGAAGTAATTTCTCCTTTTTTCACAAACCCCAGGAAATACATTTTGGGGCCCTCCCCACCCAGAATATCTGGTGCTCCTGAAAAGTGGAAAAGACACAATTTTGAGGGTCACCCCACATGTGCAAGAAAGGTGTTAATTTTGCCTTTGGTAAGGGTAGAGTATGTGAGATATGGACAAGCTAGATGATAAACTGAGTGAGTTGGGAGTGAATTAATATGAATGTAGAAGGCGCCTGACTAGCAGAAGGGATGAAAGTGCTGGAATTGTCACCTTTTGAGATTTTAAATTATTTACTGATTTAAAAAATTGGAATCATTTTTAAAAAGATTGTTAAAAAAGGGAAGTTGAATACCCATGTTTTGGGGGTTTTTTTTTTAATGAAAATGTTTACTAATTTTTGTTTGGCTTTAATATTGGCTTACTTATACCTCACCTAGGACACTTTTAATTTATTATTTATGTTCCAACTTTTGTGCCTGGTCAGCTACTTCAAAACAATCAAGTACTGGAGGTAGTTCCCCTTTCTGGAGGACTTGTAATCCAGGTTTGGCAATGGGATAATGGTAAGAGAAGGGATCTGCACAAGATCAGAAGGAGTGGTAGGAGGATTTGGACCCTGGCTCAGCCTAGCTTGCAGCCTGCTGCTCTAACCTCTAGGCTACTCCTCTGCTTGAATGAGTTAGAAAATTAAAGCCTTTAAATACATAAAATTAAATAACTGTATTTTTTAAATGAATTTAGCATTTAAATTTAACTGAGATGTGCACCGTCTTGCTTCAGATTACTGTATTTTTTTGTGTGACATGAACAAAATCTGTGTGTTTCATAGTCCAGGGATCCCCATTATCTATTGCTTCCTTGGAGCTATATGGCTGAAAATGTTTCTACAAAGGGGTCAGTTTTCAAAAACTGCTCAGGTCTTCACTCTCTAAGTTTTAGGACATTTTTTGTTGAATTTAGGTGTCCATGTTTTTGGTCAAGAATGTCTCCTAAATTTAGGGATGCAATTAATGTAGTGCATCAAGCTAGGTAGAGAGAACATGGGACAAATCTACTCTTCTTTCACTTCTCATCATTCCAAATCACATTAAATCTTCACTGATGGTAACTGTGCTGTTCATACATATGACTATGCATGTTAAACTGCCCCCTAAAGCCCAACTTACCCCACAGACCTCATCCCAAGTTCATAATGCCCCCTCTTACAGTGGTATAGTTAACTTTTTTATGAGTATCTCTCTCTCTCAAACTAAAATTTAATGCACATTGTAGTAAAATACCTTGCCCCTTTTTTTTTTTTTATCGTGGGCGCTATTTTTACTATATTTAAAGCAAAATGATGAATCTAGGCCTACGTTTGGTGTCTAGCACTGTAAATCAACATTAGGTGCCTAATTTTTTCCCTTGGCCTAACTCCACCCCCATGGTCAGCCACTTTTTAGATGCCTAATGAAAATAGGCACTTAAATTTAGGGACTCAGCCCCAGTCAACTTTCAATGGGGCCACGTTTGGTGCTTAATTCCTTAAACTAGATGGTTAGACCCTCTGAAATTAACCCCAAAATGAATAAAGGACATGTTTTTGAACAAAGTGTGGAGAACCTGTCCATGGTCTTTCACCCATTCTCCATTCTGATGGCATAGCATGAATATGCACAATGTGTTTCTTCTACTTTCATTCTGATGTATATCAAACCATTTGGGGGCGGGAATGCCTACCAAAAAAGAGAAGAGGTAAAACTCATAACGTATTCTGTGGCTCAGAGGATTCATAATCCTAAAGCTATAAATGCATTAAGGAAAATGTTCTGAAGTATGCACCCCCTTTACCAGCATATTTAAAGGTTACTTTTATTTGCCAGAGCCAACAAATATCATTCAGAAAGTTTGCAAACACTGGAATTTGGGTGAATTGAGTCCAGCTGGGCCTGTTGGAATATGCAATCTTGCTCTCAGCAGATGGCCTCTTCAAGATGATGCTGTGTTCTGTTCTACTCTTCATAACGTACATTTTGGAGGATAATGTTTCAATGTCATTTATCTGGATACATTAGCATGTTTCAAAATCACCCATCTCAGAAAAACTAAGTATGTATGGACTTCCCAACACTCGTTTTTTTAGCTGCATTAACATGGGATGTTCCGGGAGCAGGAGAGAGGGCAGGACGGTGCGAGCTTTTTTGCTTCCCTGTGCAAAAATGTATTGTGCTGCTCCCCCCCCATTCATTCAGTGTCTGTCCCAGACTCATCAAATAAAGCCCAGCTCCCTCCTGCAATTTATATATTTTAAAACTGACACCCCCACCCCCCCAGAATCCATGGATAGGGAAGGGTATTAGGTATCCTAGGCAAACCTTACAGCCTTGCACACAAGCCCCTCTGGCCCCCCCCCCCCGGCCCCCCCACACATACACACTCCCACACCTTGTATAGACACAAATTATGTATTTATAACAAATCATACATGAAAAATAACATTCAAAGGTACAGTCTTCTAAGGCAAAAATATCACTTTCAACATATATATTATATTTACAAGCACTGCTATGATGCAAACCAGAAAACTCTGCAAAGAAGATACTTGGAGCTCCTAAGGAATTAAACATTTAGTAATGCGTGCTGGGTGTGAGCTTGGCCCTTAGAAAGCCATAAATAAATAGAGTTACCATTACAATCAGGGAAGGTGCAAGGGGATTAGGTGCCCTAGGCGAATGTTCTGCCTGGTACCCCCCCCCCCCCCCCCCTTCCCGGTCTCAGCCCTGACTCCTACCTCAGTCGTACCCGCCGAGTGTGTGCTTCTCTGTGCCGTGAGCAGGTTGGGCGCTGCTCATGGCCCCACATGGTTGCTCTAATCTTCAGCGCCCCCTAATGGTTGGCGCCTTAGGCACTCACTTAGTTCGCCTAATAGGACGCACCGGCCCTGATTACAATATAGTAAAGCTCCCATACCAAAACAACCCTATCTATCTTATCTCTGAAAAAGCAACACTGTACATATTACACCAGGCCTTAGAACACCAGAGGAAGGTTGAGTCAAATGAATTTGATTGATTTTTTTGATTGGGCAACTACAGAATTGGAACAAGCAAGACTACGTGATGTGATTTATCTGGGTTTCAGCAAAGCTTTCAATACTGTCCCACACAGAAGGCTCATGAACAAAATGAGAAGCCTAGGAACGGGTCCCAAGGTGGTAGAATGGATTAGAAACTGGTTTACTGACAGATGACAGTGAGTGGTGGTAAGTGGAACCTATTTTGAGGAGAGAAGAGTGATAAGTGGAGTGCCTCAAGGATTGCTTCTGGGGCTGGTTTTGTTCAATATCTTTGTGAGGGTTAGAAGTAAAGGTTTGTCTTTTTGTGGAGGACATTAAGCTCTGCAACAGAGTGAACATGCCTGAAGGAGAGAATGAAAAGTGATCTAAGAAAGCTTGAGGAGTAGTCAAAGGTTTGGCAGCTGGAATTCAAGGCCAAGAAGTAAAAAGTCATGCATCTGGGGTACAGAAATCCAAAGGAGTTATACATAATGGGGGCCAGACACTGATGTGCACAGACCACAGAAGAGAACTTGGGGTAATAGTGTTGGATGATCTGAAAGCAGCAAAGCAATGTGATAAGGTGGCTAACTAAGGCCAGAAGAATGTTGCACTGAACTGAATGAGGCATAACTAGCAAGAAAGAGGAGGTAATATTGCCTCTGTACAGATCATTGGTGAGGCCTCATCTGGCGTACTGTGTTCAGTTCTGGAGACTGTATCTGAAAAAGGAGAGAGAGACAGGATCAAAGTGGCCAAAGAAAGGCAACCAAAATGGTAGGGAACAGCAAGGGCTCATTTGTGATTGACAGGGAGGCCAGCATGGCCACGTCCATGGTGATGAAGACTGACTTCCTTGCTGGGGTGAGGGGGGAACATTTTGGAATGAGCTTACCCCATTAACCAGAAATGTACATGCAAGAGAGAGTGCGCCCATACTAAACATCCTGAGTACATTCAAATTATTGCACGTATTCAAAAGTATGGGCGTACTTTGGGGTGGGGGAGATATGTGTGTTTAAAAACCTGCCCGGGTTCTAAAATACTTTATCAAATCTGCATGGATCCATGTATGAGTATGGAGCTACCATCCCAGTACAAACAAGGACGTAAGGAGAATGCCTGCACAACTTGACTAAGGTATGGTAAATGGGACATTATTTAAAATAACTAAAACTGGGGAAAAAATTATCCTATCCACCAAATTCTTTATCAGTTCAACTTTTATTTGAGGAGTGGTCTTTCAATTCCTGCGAGGAGACACTAGCCTAGGAGTCACAGCAGAAAATGTCTGTGCACATGCCTAGAATTAGCTATTCTCTGCTGCTTTGGATTCAAGTGAGTTATTCCATATGCCCTGAACAGAGCAAGACCGTCAGTCTGAGTGAAGAGTACTGCTCTGCAAGACTACAAGGCAAAGGGGACAGAGGTAAAACATGGGCTAGCAAACAGAAGAGCAGCTAGGATCCACCTCAAGAACTGTAAGACTGAGTAAAGTAAAAAAAAACCAACCTATATCCATAAGAACATAAGAAATTGCCATGCTGGGTCAGACCAAGGGTCCATCAAGCCCAACATCCTGTTTCCAACAGTGGCCAATTGAAGTCACAAGTACCTGGCAAGTACCCAAACATTAGATAGATTTAGTACCTATTAATAGCAGTTTATGGATTTTTCCTCTAGAAACTTGTTCCTCTAGAAATTTGTTCCTCTAGAACAAATTCAAAAAAGGAGTCAAAACATGGCTCTTTAAGCAGGCATACCCGGACTCAATTACTACGTAGACCTCTCCTAGATGGACCTTTTCTAAGACTTTACACTGCCAGCCCTCCCCCCTCTTCCCCTTTCCTCCTGTCCCCCCACCCCCTTCCTCTCCTCCACTTTCCATCAGTGCCCCTTCCCCTCTCCCCCTGGAATATTCTGCACATTTATAACTGCTTTAGTACGTAATCAATGATAAAGATAAAGTTGTTTTTAGTTTATTCAAAGTTATTCTCCTTCTTTCTACCTTTTCCACCCTACCTATCAGTTCTTTTATGTTATTATATATAATCATATGTTTGTTACTTTACTCAAAGTTTACACCTTTTCGCATTAACTATGATATGTTACTCTGTTCATTGTATTTTCCTCCTTTACAGTTCAATGTAAGCCGGCATGATGTGCCTTACGAATGTCGGCAAAGAAAAGCCTATAAATAATAAATAAATAAATAAACTTATCCAAACCTTTTTTAAACCCAGTTACACTAACTGCCATAACCACATCCTCTGGCAATGAATTCCAGAGCTTAAATATGTGCTGACTGAAAAATAATTTTCTTTGACTTGCTAACTTCATGGACTGCCCCCTGGTCCTTCCATTATCTGAGAGAGTAAACAACCGATTTACATTAACCTGTTCAAGTCCTTTCGTGATTTTGTAGACCTCTATCATATCCATGATAGGAACTAGGACTGTCCAGACCCAGATTTAGGCACAGGCAATGTAAGGCAACTCTCTCTGAGGCCAGATTTTCATCGGTGCCAGAGCACATCTGCTGCTGCCATGCCTTCATCCAGTGCCCTGATGCTCTCAGGGCACTGCTTGCTCTATAGAGCAGTGCTGACCCTTACAGCACCCAACTCCATCAAAGATTTCAGTGCGGGACTCGTGAGCCCTTTTTTTCTGACAGGCCCTGTGGCTCCCCACCTCCTTGCAAGGGTTTCCATGGTAAAAGGAAGCCCATGTAGAACGAACAGAGGAGCACCTGATGTTTCTTGATGACATTGTTGCTACTACGGGGCAAGGGATGAGATCCAGGACCAGGAGCAAAGGTGAGGATCTGGACAGGGGCAATAGCGAGGGGAGATCTCCTTGCACCTCTGAGACTTCGGGGGCAGGGAGACGAACAATCTCCTTCCCACCCCCACCCCTCCAATGATCAAAATCCAGGGAACCCTCCTCCCCCCCCCCCCCCCTTGCTATTTTTAATCTGGCCCTGGAACTGTCACAAGGCTACATCTCTATACGCAAGCAAATTTTCTTTACCTGCAGTCTGGATTGATCCTAAGAAACAGATAATGCAATTTTGTGTAAGCACTGAATTTGCTTTTGAATCTGCTTGGTCGGTACAGTAGGTCATACCAACTAGGCAGTGCCAAAATGAACAAAGCAAGGTGCGTACAGTCTCTTGCAGTCAGGTGAGTTTGGAAAATATTTATGGAAACCAGAGAGTACTAGTTTTAAAACATGAGACTGTAGGGGCATGCGAGGTAAAGATTTAGTAGTGACTGTGTACTTTGTGGACCTTGTCCTAACCACAGATTCTGTTGCTCAGAAAACATGAATCCCACACGCACTTGACTAAATGATTCTCTTCTGTTGCATTAATAGAGTCAAGTAGAAATGTACGGCTTGCCTCTTTCAAACTCCTACATGAGGTTTCTTAAAATGTATACTTGCCTTGCTTAGCTTCTCGTTCTGATATTAATCATTTTTTTTCCCAAATACACAATATTCAAAATTGCACATTCATCTTGTGTATTGACATGACACTTGTTTTTCTAAAACTCCTTAATGTATTTCTTTTCTTTAAAATAAAAGGGAAAGGGAATCCCGGGAGGTGTCTAGAGAACATATTTTGTCCCACCCATGCACGAAGCTCCTATGTGTCAATTTCTTTAGTCTTCTGGAAGATCAGTAGTATGTGCTTTAAGAGGCCCCAGGGCATCAAAGGATGAATTTAAAAAAAAAAAATCATATTGCCAAATGTTTCCCTTTATAGTGAAGACAAGTTGGCTAGTCTAGCATTTCCCATATCAGTGACACCCGTATAACTAATTGAAATACAAAATCCAGTCAGCACAGGAAAAACCATTTTACGGCGATTGTCAATGATCACATTCTGTCTCACTCAGTGGTGATTTTCTTAATAAAAAAATAAAAAAAGGATATCAGATCAGGGCCAGATTGTCCTGACCTTCCACTCCAGCTGCAGTCAGGGTCGAATTTAACATTTTGGTGCCCTTAGGCAGGACCAGAAAGCGGGGAGATGAGTGTGCCAGGAGACAAGAGGGACACAGAGTGCTCCTCTGAAGCAGCTCCAGCGTGTGGCCTTAAAGCAAACGGGGATTTGTTTATTAATAATTGAGTACTTGGATTGGACACTGCTGGAAACAGGATACTGGGCTTGATGGATCCTTGGTCTGACCCAGTAACATATCTTATGTTCTAAAACTGACCCTTATTTAGATTTTATTTAAATTTTATTCTTTTAAATGTAACAAAATACACATACGTTTGTACTAAAGGGGTTTTCCCATTTTTTTGTCTATAACCTGTTAATAATAATAATAATAATGAAGGAATCTGCAATTTCTAATTTTTATTTGTGGCTTACTGCAATGGCAGGCAATTACGGTCCTTGAGAGCTACCAACAGATCTGGTTTTCGGCATAACCAAATATGCAAATGAATTGGGCTCTAAGCCCAAATGAATTGCAACTATTCCTCTTGAATATTACAAACAACCTGAAAACCAGGCCTATTTTTGGAGTTTCCTGTGTTTTATTGCTTACTTGAGTTATGTTATTATTTGGTTTGAGGTTGATGATCTTGTGATATTTTTATTGCACCTTGCTGGAGAACAAGCTCTTTGAATCTGCCAGATATAAATATTTTTTAAGTAAATAAATAAGGATAGCTATCTTACTGTGTATTTCACATGTCAGGGAAAAAGCTAACCTCCCTCCCCAAACCATCACAGGCATAGCCTCTGATGCCACTGAAACTTCAATCAAACTCTGTTTTTACTCATAGCAACATAACATTTCATCCATACTGACATGTCACCTCATAGCATTTCCTCTTGGATTCTCTGCAAGTATGGATGAACACATGCTAAATATTTCTTTTTACCTATTAACAAATATTCCCCCTCCAGAAGAAAAAAAACCCCCAGCATTCACGTGTGACATAATATGAATACATTTTGATTGTAATGGCTGCGGAGGAGAAGCCATACACTGTTGTCCATAGCCTGGATGGGTTGAAAAGCTGGCCCCAAAGCTGGCTAAATGACTCAGTGGCAGTGCTATGTGCTGCCATATGGGTGATTAGGTTTGATTTGCAAGTCTTATGTCAGAGGGATCCCAAAGTTGCTCCTTACTAGAGGAGTTGCCCTTATCTATAATGGCGTTAGTGGTCTCAACAGAGCTGGTCTGCCAGTAGTGTAGGATCAGTGGTCCCAACAGAACCTGGCCTACTAGCGAGGTCCGTGTAGGTAGGAGTACTTAGGGGCTTTGACACACCCCAATGGTTTAATAAAATTGCTGCACCCATGTTGGGCAGTAGGAATTTTAGGGGATTCATGAGAGACGAGAGTCAGGAGAAGCCAGTCTGCCACCTGCCACAGATTGGTGCTATTGGGGTTTTTATTTTCACAGGGAAAGTACCGGAGTGGGACATTCGCACTACTGAGGAGAGTCTGGAAAGGAAGAATTCCTGTCTAGGGAAGGGGACTGGGGCCCAAGATCAGGGCTATCAGTAATCCTGGATTTCAAGGGAGAAACCCCTAAGAGGCCTAAAGATTTTAAACAAGGTCCATGCCTGATGTTAACGCTTAACATTTGCAGCTGCTTCTTTCAGTTTTTTCCTAACCATTTTTCTCATCTTATCAGTCTTCTTTCTGAAAGCTAAATGCTGTCGCAGTAGATTTGCTTAGTGTCCTCCCTGCAGTTATTAAGTCATATTTGATCATGTTATAATCACTATTGCCAAGTGGCCCCCAAAACAGTTACCTCTGACACCAAATCCTGTTTTCCACTGAGGACAAACTAGTAAATTGTAAAAAGCCGGCTCGTGGAAAAACTGCGAGATACGCGCGTGGCTGGGCCGCATGCGTGCCACGGGCATTTTAGAACGGTGGCGGTGGCCATGCGCATATCTTGCAGTAGGCGCGGAAGAGCCGGCTGTGAGAAAAGGGGCGGGCCGGGGCAGGGAGTGGGGTGGAGGCCGGCTGGGACAGTGCTATTTTGTGCTATCTCGGTGAAGCACTTGCCAGCAGCTGGCCGGCGCGCACAACTTGCTGCAGCTCCTGAGCAGAAGTAAATTATAAAACAAAAAGAATTTGATTAGATAGGTGGGGTTTAGGGGTCAGGGCAGAGAAGAGAAAAGGGAGGAAGGATAGGTAGGGGGTTAGGGAACTGGGGATGCACCAATCGCGTGGCAGTGCATTTTTAAATACAATCCACCCTCCTTGTGTGTGCGAGTCATCACCTGTGCGCAATGAGACTTCCCTCCGAGACCCCTCCAGGATAGGTCAAAGAGGCTCCGCTGCTGTACTCTCCACATGAGGTGCAGAACGGCTGCTCTGGGACTAATTTGGGGATTTTGAACCTTCATTTAGAGGAGCCCTGCTGAAGGCCTGGGCCTTTCCAAAGCCCAGGGAATAGGGAACCCTGGGCTGAAGACGCCCAGTGTTTAGGAAAGATCTGCCTAACAAACGGGCCAATACAGTAAAAGTCACGGGAGAGCGGGCGAACGTCCGCTCTCCGGGCGCGCGCACAGGCCACTCTCCTGTGCGCGCGATTCACTAAATTAATTTATTTAAATTAGGGCCCGTGGCAAAAAGAGGCACTAGTGACACTAGCATGTCCTTAGCGCCTCTTTTTGGACAGGAGCGGCGGCTGTCAGCAGGTTTGACAGCAGACGCTCAATTTTGCCAGCGTCGGTTCTCGAGCCCGCTGACAGCCAAGGGTTTGGAAACCGGACGCCGGCAAAATTGAGCGTCCAGTTTTCAACCCGCGAGCCACGGGCCCATTTCAAAATTTTTTTTTTAATTTTTAACTTTTTTTAACTTTGGAGGCCTCCAACTTAATATGGTCATGATATTAAGTCGGAGGGTGCACAGAAAAGCAGTTTTTACTGCTTTTCTGTGCACTTCCCCGGCGCCGGCAGAAATTAATGCCTACCTTTGGGTAGGCGCTAATTTTTTAAAGTAAAATGTGCGGCTTGGCTGCACATTTTACTTACTGTATCGCGCGGGAATGACTAATAGGGCCATCAACATGCATTTGCATGTTGCGGGCGCTATTAGGTTCGGGGGGTTGGATGTGCGTTTTCAACACGCTATTACCCCTTACTGAATAAGTGGTAAAGCTAGTGCATCGAAAACGCGCGTCCAATCACAGGTTAACAGTGCGCTCCGCCGGAGCGCACTGTACTGTATCGGGCTGAAAGGTGGTGACCCGTTGCAGCAGATTCCTGCAGTTATTTAAGTTGAGGAAGATTTGTTTTCCAACATCTTGGAGGAAGTGTTTTCTGCTCTTCTTCCTGCCCATCAAGAGGACTGGCAAGAACTGCAGTCCGCAAGGATTCCTACCACCAGGGATCCCACCAGAAGATCAATCTGCTGATTGTGAGTAAAAGATCTACATTCAAGGGAGGGCACCCATCTGGCGTCCACAAAGAGCCCTGAGGGATAGAGACATTAGCTGTGTGCCAAAACAGATTTTTGTCTCATCAGGAGGGGTTTCCCAGCCATCCAAGGGAGCCTGGCTCAGAGGGACCACTGCACAATCTAATCTAGAAGTATGGCTGGATTCCTGGCCTAACAAAGACTAATGCAGAGATAAAGGAGAAAAAGTCTGCAATTAGAGACTGTGGTTTGTGATTTACCATATTTAATTGTGACATTCAACGAAATTGCGTCTGTAAAGCATTATTTTGGACACTGCCTACGTGGGCCAAGTATGGTTTGCTTGGCACACAATACACAGTGCACAGCAGAAAGAGAAAACTCCAGCACAGCTTACTAGTAGTCATCCCATACTGGGACTGGAGAGGACTCCTTTCCACCCCTAGTCCAAAGGTTTTACACTTTGGGATGGGATGTGAAGTGAAAGCTCGCCTGGGTTCCTGCCTTGAATAACTTACTTACAAATAACTTTATGTCTCCCTCCATACTCGACTTGTGCCTAAGGAGGGGTTACACATGCATTGCACATCAATTTAGAGGGAGATCTGAAATAATTGCTAGCACAGCATAAAACAGTGGGCAAATATTTTATGCTGGGCTGCTTGCCCCGTGTTTTATGCTGTGATATTAATGGGTAGAAAGAGAGAGGAAGAGTAGTAAGTTCCATACTGGGGCAAGAGTGAAGATAAATGGAAGAGGCTGGACAATTGTTCAGGCCTTTACTTTATCTTTATTAAATTATTGTAATTCCGTGTACATGAGTTTGCCAGACTATGCAGCAGCACTAAAGGTTTTGTAGGCTTTTCAGAATGCCGCTGTCCAGTTGATCTCTGGAAGAAGTATGCACAATCATATTTCTCCAGTTCTAGTTGACCTTCATTGGTTACTTGTGCTTTTTATATGAAATATAAAATGGCAACCGTGGTCCACCAGCTGGTGACTCTCAACTCTCTACCATGGGCATATGCTATGTTGCATTTGTACAATCCTCCTTCAGCATTATGCTCCTATCAAAGAGGTCTCCCTGACATTCAGTCAATACGTGCTGCATGGCTCGCTGAGACACAGGAAAGAGCCTTTTTTGGTAGCAGCTTCTGCTTTCTGGAATTCCGTGCTGGCTGAACTGCAAGACGATGTTAAAAACTTTTCTTTTCTGGCAAGCATTTTCTTGAGTTCTAGGAAAATGACGTACGGCTGCTTGCTGATCATACATTTTGTATAATGGTCTGTTTATTTTAATTAATTTTTATTGTTTTTATGATCTACCTTTGTGTTTTATGTATTTATTATAAATGTATGTTTTGTAAGTCACCTAGAGTTTGACACCAATTGTACTAAACAAATAATAATAATAATTTATGGAGTAATGGGCTGCTGAAAGGTAAAGGAAGAGGAAACAGAAAAAGTTGTCGCCAAGGGAAGCGAGTTAAAATTTTATGGAAACTAGTGTGGTTCATATTATAGAACACACAGGGGTCGAAGCAATATAGTGCGCCCAGCCTAGAGCACAGGTTTACACATGACTGGACGCGCATTTTGGACGTGTTAGACTAGCAGCCGATGCAATAAGGAGATTAGCGCATCCAAAATGCACACCCAAACAAACATGTTGTCGATAGTACTCATCACATGTAAATTCCATGTAATGAGGCTATTAGCTATTGCCCCCAATGGCAAATTTAACTCTAGCCCCAGAGCTGGCATTAAGTCAATCTGCGAGTCAAGGGCTCAGGAAAAATTAAAAAAAAAAAAAAATACAGTCCTCTGTAGTTTCTCCTAATAGTATCATTACGACACTTAAATCTACTGTTTGCCGTCTTTAAGAATAACAATATAATTTTATTTTTTATTTATTTATTTCAGATTTTTATATACCGGCATTCGAGACAGCAGTCACATCATGCTGGTTCACATAGAACAGGGGTGCATAGTAAACATAACTATAACAATGGTGCTGAAAAGGCAGTTACATATAACAGGGTGATAAGAACTTGGCTGAGAAGGAAGAGAAAGGACAGGTTATTATGTAGTGGCTTGATGAAAAAAAAGTTCTGGATGCACAAAATACACGCACAATAGACACGCTCCAAGCCAATTTTGCCCCTTGCTATTGTGCATGTATATTGGGCGAAATCGACCAGAAGCGGGATAAAACAGATGCTGATACTGAGTGCCCATTGCAATTGTGGGCGGTCGATGCATTAGAGCGCTAGGGACGCACAATTCTTCCCTAGCGCATTTTTTTCTTAACACTGCAGCTCATTTAAATATTGCATCAGGTGCCCAGGAGACTTGGCTGTGCATGTTAGAAAAATGGGCACGCAATATGAGCACCCGTTTTAACGTGCTTCTTATCATATCAGCCTAACAGTGTGACAAGTCATAATATATATATATATTTATTTATTTATTTGTTGAGTTTTATATACCGTCATTCGGTAGAGCCATCATAACGGTTTACAAAAATATACATTTTTCTTAGCAGTTGTGTAACAGAAAAAACAATGTGAATGTTATACATTTTCTTAGCAGTTGTGCAACAATAAAAAACAATATGTCACCAATGTGTGTAATATTAAGGAACTGTATTTTAAAAACCAATAAAAAGAAAAAAAAACACTAAACAAAAACCTCCCAAAAGATTACTGGAGAAAAATATGGCCATTTTATCTGTACCTGATAGGCACTACTAAGGAGGAGACTTCCAAGTAAGAAATAGATGTAGGGTTTTTTTTTTATCCAGACTACAGTAAAGGTTTCTCACTCTCAGTGCCCACAAGTTTTAATGCAGCTGTCACACAGAATTACTTGTTTTCCCCAGACAGTGACACTGATGGTTATAGCAAAGTAAATGGCAATGCAAACTAGCTCTACAATTAAAGAGCTAATTCCAGCATCAGTCCTCACCAGAAAAGAAACATGACATGCATGAATGTCTGTAAGACAGCTGCCCTGTGTTAGCTTAGCTATAAGTGGAGGTACAGTGTCTGAGCAAATAAGGAATTGACACAGTCTATTCTTTCTACATTTTAACAACTAACTTTTAAAGACGGCAATTTCCAATATAGGTTCATATCAAGAAATACAGGCAATGAAACTGTGAGATGAACAGGGAAGTGCAAACCATGCCTATGCATAGGTGTTCTAATATTTTTTAACTTTCACTCTATTCCTTATCGGAACACAGTCTTTTTCAATAGGGTAGATTCCAAGTCTATGCTCCACCTACCCCAAAGTTTAGGACCCGATAAATCCTCTTTTATGGAAGTTATCAGGACTGGCATGACAAGATGCATAATCTGTGCATTAGCACAGGGCAGTCATTTCTGGGGGTCGGCACCACTGAAGATGCTAGTGGGGGTTCCCCTAGATCCCCTCTAGCTGAAGAATGGGAGGATCTGGTGACAGCAGGAGAGCAGTGACCCAGGTCAGAGGTGAGATAAGTGCCACCCTTTCTCCTGCCTCCTCTCCTTCTCCAATTAAAGTACATTCAATACAAGCCGTTAAGCCCGTTAAAACGGGCTACATTTAAAAAACTTTTCGGTCCGTTTTCGGACACTGCACCCATCTACACTTCTTTTCCTCACTCCCCCTTCCTCTCGCTCATTCACCTCAGTCACTCATCCTCCTCCCCCTTGGTCACTCACCACCCCCCTTCCCTCTCCTGCCCCCACTCAAACTCCCTTCCCTCACTCTCACCTCCCCCCTTCCCTCATTCTCACCTCCCCCATCATTCTCTCTCCCACTCCCTCCCTTCCCTCCCTCTCACCACCCCCCATTCTCACTCTAACCTCCCCCCAATCTCACTCTCACCTCCCCTCCCTCCTCTCACCTCCCTCCATTCTCACTCTCACCTCCCCCTCCCACTCCCTCCCTCTCACTCCCTCCTCTCACTCACACCCTCCCTCCCTCCTCATTCTCCCTCCCTCCCTTCATTCTCTCTCCCACTCCCTCAGTCATTCCCCACCCACTCTCAATCCCCACCCCCTTCCCTCTCCCTTTTATGCTCTTCAGCGTGGCCTGCTCATGGAGACGGGAGGCCTCTGGGGATCCCTCCCCAGCACGCACCTCAGCTGCTCCATGCCACCGCCGCCACATTGCCTCCTGATATCGCTGCCGCCGCTCCTCCCATCTAGTGTAGCTCGGCCCACCTGACACTCGCATACCGCCGCTGCTCCGCCCGATATCGTCGCTGCCGATCCGCTGCTGCTGCTGCTCCTCCCAGCGCCATCTTAGTTCCGCTGTGACCGACGTACTCTCCCGCCCACTCATGCGCAGTAGAGCTGCTCTCTACTGCGCATTTGCGGGCCGTCAGTCAGAGCCCATCTATAAGGTAGATAAGTGCAACACCTCTGAATATGTTACAAATATGATAATAAATGCATCAGAGGGCATAATACAACATGTAAAATATTTGTTTACCTTACATATTGTCATTACATCTTATTAATGTTTATTATTATGAGACTATACAAAATTAATTTGCTTAATCTTTTAATGTATTTGATAATCACACATATAATAGTTTTACATAAATTAACAACACTCATAAACACAATTCTATTCACAAATATATGTTATAAATAGTGCACCCAAAAGTCAATAATTCTAAAACGTCAAAAATCCCATAACCAATTGAATACATATTCAGCCATATTATAATCCATATGCATAATACTAAAACCTAATATTAATCCCTCCTCATGCTATTAAACATCATTCACTACACTCATACCTTACTTATCATTCATACCGCCACACTCACTCATCCATAACCATGCTTTATCTTTAAAACTTATGAGTATTGTCCAAGTATCATATTATCCATGTATACTGTAATACCAAAAATCCAATACCCTCCGTTTCAATTATATTTCCAATGCTCAATGCCTATCGTTATTTCTATACTCCCGTTGGAGAACCTCGTTTCACCGATAAGGGCTTCTTCAGGGGATACAACTCCAAGACCAAATATGACTCAAATGCGTTAATTGTTCACAGACGACATCCTCCACACGCCACATCTAATAGAAGTCAATAGTTCAAACGCATATCACATGAAGTGGACGGGAAATATCCAAATATTCCCATAAACTCCTCTTCAACAATCGTCCATTATTGTCTTTTGGGTGCACTATTTCTAACATGTATTTGTGAAAGCATATTTGTGAATAGAATTGTGTTTACGAGTGTTGTTAATTTATGTAAAACTATTATTTATTTATTTATTTATAATTTTTGTATACCGAAATTCTTGTAGGGATACAAATCAATCCGTTTTACATGAAACAAGGATGCCAATGGGCTTAGGAAAAGCCAAGGCTTACATAAAACAGTTTAAACAGAACGATTCCATAGAACAATAAAGTGGTAACTCTCATTGGGTTTTTAGAACAAACCCAGGGCTTTAAATAAAATGACTTCAAATGATTAAGACATATAAAATACAAATTAAATTAACAAATTAAATATACAAATTAATATAATTATATATGTGTTTATCAAATACATTAAAAGATTAAGCAAATTAATTTTGTATATGTCTCAAAATAATAATCACTAATAAGATGTAATGACAATATGTAAGGTAAACAAATATTTTATATGTTGTATTATTCCCTCTGATGCATTTATTATCATATTCTGTCCTTCTCCTGCATTGAAACACAAATGTGTCACAGTGCTGTCAGCTCTCCCCTTGCTCCCTCCTTCATATGCTATCTGCTGCCACAGGGACAGGAGGAGAAAGATCTGTAGCAGGTAGAGCTGATACTCAAGACTCAGGACTCTGGACTCTCTGCCTGCCGCCAAGAATTGAGGAGGAAGCTACCGCCTAGCAATAGATGGGCAAATAAGTTCTGATTGTTCTGGGAGGAGGAAGAGGAGTTGAATACTGAAAAGGAGATGAAGTAAGTAGGGAATGGATGCTGGGGGAGACTGGTGAGAAGATGGGTGACTGCCATCTCCTTGAAGTCAGCATTGCAAACGTGTGCTGTCTGGTACCTTTCTCCTCCTCCCACATGTTCCAAAGCAGCTGGGCGAGGACCAAGGGTGAATAGGAGTAGAGGGGGAAGGAGTAGTGTTATTATACGAGAACTATGAAGATATGTGTGAGCGTGGAGGGTTTGTAAGAGATGGAGGGTTAAAGGAAGTGCAAACAAGATATAGTTGCACTGGAGAAGGTAAGAGAAGGGTGGCCAAAATGATATGGGCAGGGGGGCAGCTTCCCTATGAATACAGTTTTCAAGCAGTCATAATATGGAAACCTTACTTGCCTCAATTACAGATTTTCTTTTGCAAAATCTTGATTTGGACATTTGGCTGCTAATCCTGTTTTGTTCGCCCTCACAGCTTTGTTAGACAGCCTTCCTTGCTGTTTCTTCAGTTGATCAGGATGTAATACATTTTTCATAGTAAGAAATTTGTCAAGTAAGACAAAAAAACACATTTTTAAGAAGTTTTCTTAAAGTAGAAAGATTCAAAATCAGCCTATAACTCAGAGGACAGTCAATAGGTAAATTGACCTTTTTCGAAACAGGGCATACTAAAGCTTGCTAGGCAAAAACCTTTCAGCCAAGGAGAGATTAACCATCTTAGACATAAGTCCAAGAAAATCATTCCGTAATAAGGTCAGAATCAAAAAGGGCAAGGATGAATTAAGCAGAAAGAGTTTTTCAGAATGACCTCAGTCTCAGAAATCGATACATCCTGGAACTTTTCCCAAAATAGATTAGATCCTAATGATGTCAGTAAGGTGTTAGCAGAACCTGTTATACTTCCAGAATAAATATCAAGCAAAGTGTTCTGACAGGACACTTTCTGAGCTAACAGGGCAGCTTTCTGAGAACAATTTCAGCAAATTCTTGTGGACTAAACCTTATCTCAGTTTTCTTACAATCTTAACCTTCAATACACTTGACACTGTTTGGAATGCCTTAGTATCGATTGAATCTGCAATTGCCCCTTTGACACAAGTTTTCTTAAAGGCTAATAAACATGGAATAAATACAAAGAAATTGGTTATACAGCATGATACAAAATTAAATTCTATGGAAAAAAGAATTGCTTCTGTGGAAAAAATTCAATAAAATTTAGTGCAAGCTGTTCTTGTTAAAAAGTTGGAAAATATTGAGAATTCTTTAAGGTGTCTTAATTTAAGGGTTCTTAATTTCCCCATTATCAAGATGATGCCTTTAGAGGATTTTTTCAAGAGCTACCTGGTTAATATTCTTAAGATATTAATAGAAGCCATGCCTTTAATTACAAAGGCTTATTATTTGCCTCAAAACATGATGGAAGTTCCTGGAAGTGAACCTCAAGATCAAAGATCTATGAGCATTACAGCTGTACTGGAGTTGACTCAAGATACTGAGATTCCACAAAGAGGGATTATGTTAATTAGGGATGTGAATCGTTTTTTGACGATTTAAAATATCGTCCGATATATTTTAAATCGTCAAAACTCATTAGAGGCGATATTAGGGATGTGAATCGTTTTCCATATCGTCTTAACGATAGAAATCGTGTGGCAGGGCAAGAAAATCGTCTTAGGCACGATTTTTTAGTTAAAAAATCGTTAAAAATCGTTTTTTCCGATTAGTGCGCACTAACGGGAGTTAGTGCGCACTAACGGGAGTTAGTGCGCACTAACTGGGAGTTAGTGCGCACTAACTGGGAGTTAGTGCGCACTAACTGGGAGTTAGTGCGCACTAACTGAAAATGATACAATTTGACACTTTTCAGGTCAGTTAAGGTCAGTTTAGGAATGAATATGTATTCCTATTGGCTGCCCTCTTATTTATTCATGTTACCAAGTTTCCTACTGACAGTATATGGGGGATGGGAAATGGAAACAGTTGGTAGCTTGACAAAACAAGTAATGTGATCAGTCAATGTGACTAGAACTTGTGCCCTAACCCTGATACCAGGGGTATTGTGATCTTCCGGCACACAGTGCCCTATCCCTATTAATACCAGGAGTGTTGTGATCTTCCTGCACACAGTGCCCTATCCCTAATACCAGGGGTGTTGTGATCTTCCTGCACACAGTGCCCTATTCCTGATACTGGGGGTGTTGTGATCTTCCTGCACACAGTGCCCTATTCCTGATACCGGGGGTGTTGTGATCTTCTTGCACACATCCCGATATCAGGGATAGGGCACTGCGTGCAGGAAGATCACAACACTCCTGGTATTAATAGGGATAGGGCACTGCATGCAGGAAGATCACAACACTCCTGGTATTAATAGGGATAGGGCACTGCATGCAGGAAGATCACAACACCCCTGGTATCAGGGATAGGGCACTGTGTGCAGGAAGATCACAATACCCCGGAGGAGTGAGGGTCAGGCAGCTCCCCCCTGTCTGTGAAGCCAGCCTCTCACTAGTAATGCAGGGAGGGAGCTGTCTCAGACTGGTATCAGGGTTAGGGCACTGTGTGCAGGAAGATCACAACACTCCTGGTATTAATAGGGATAGGGCACTGTAAGAGATGACTGTAGTAGATTGAATAAAGATCTGATGTTTCTGCTCTCCTCACACCAAACAAAAACAACACACAAGCAGAGAAGCCCTTCTTACAAAGCTGAGCTAGTGAGTTAAGTAGGAGGAAAAGTAAACATACTGGTGCCAGTGTGGCTACTTAAAAAATACACTTACCAACAATCAATTACATATATTTGAACTGTGTACAGTTCCAGCCAGGACCACCTTTCTAAAATGCACAGTGATTGGCAAATTCAACATGCACTAGCATTTCAGGTGCCTGCGAACAAAAATAATAAACAAACAAGTTCTAGTCACGTGAGTGCTGATCATTACATTACTTTTTTTGTCAAGCTTCCAACTGTTTCCATTTCACATCCCCCCAACCATATTGGTAACATCAATAGATAAGAGCACAGCCAGCCAATAGGAATACATACATACATATTCATTCCTAAGTGACCTTTACTGACCTGGGAAGTGTGAACACTTTGTTTCATTTTCTGTTGGTGTTCGTTAGTTTCCAGTTCCATTTCCCATCCCCCCAACCATCACCTCAGTGGTAACCTTGGTAATATCAATAGATAAGAGGGCAGCCAGCCAATAGGAACACATATTCATTCCTAACTGACCTTCAGTGACCTGGAAAGTGTTTATTTGTATCATTTTCAGTTAGTGCGCACTAACTCGAGTTAGTGCGCACTAACACGATTTAACGATTTTTAACGATAAATCGTTAGAATTTCTATTGTATCGTGTTCTATAACGATTTAAGACGATATAAACATTATTGGACGATAATTTTAATCGTTGAAAAACGATTCACATCCCTAGGCGATATACACTAGGAATTCCCCCGATTTATCGTCAAAAATCGTAAATCGGGGGAAGGGGGAGGGAAAGGGGGAGGGCGGGAAAACCGGCACACTAAAACAACCCTAAAACCCACCCCGACCCTTTAAAATAAATCCCCCACCCTCCCGAACCCCCTCTCCAAATGTCTTAAATTACATGGGGTCCAGTGGGGGGGATCCCATTTTGGTTCCTGTCCCCTGACATCACGAGCGCAGGAGATCGCTCCCGGACCCCCGCTGGACCCCCAGGGACTTTTGGCCTTAACGCAAGCTAATTTCCCATTCAGGTGAGCAAAGCATCCCTAATGTGCCTAGGAATACTAACTCTAGAGAAATAGTACCGGAAGCTAACTTCCTGGGATTGATATGTGCATTGGATCGCAATTTGGAGTTGTGACCCTGCTATATAGTGTGCCAGTTTTCCCGCCCTCCCCCGATTTACGATTTACACGATTTAAAAAAAAAACAAAACCGCGACGATCCGATTCCCTCCCCCCCCCCAAGCCAAAATCGATCGTTAAGATGATCGATCACACGATTCATGTTACGCTTGGGCTCCGGTCAGGAGTCGTGAACACCACCCAGCAGGGTGGCTCCAGGTGGAGAGAGACAGGAAGCTAGAAACAGTGTCAGGTTCCAGGCTGGGTCAGGGCAGGCAGCAAGTATCAGAGTCTGGGTACAGGCTGGGTCAGGGCAGGCGGCAAGTAGCAGTGTCTAAGTACAGGCTGGGTCAGGGCAGGCGGCAAGTAGCAGAGTCTGGGTCCAGGCTGGGTCAGGGCACAGTAAGCAGGGCAAGGCAGGTCAGAAGGCCCGTAGGCCACACACACACACACAGAAGGCCCATAGGCCACACACCAATAGCGGGGCAAGGCAGGTCAGAAGGCCCGTAGGCCACACACACACACAGAAGGCCCGTAGGCCACACACCATAAGCGGGGCAAGGCAGGTCAGAAGGCCCGTAGGCCACACACCATAAGCGGGGCAAGGCAGGTCAGAAGGCCCGTAGGCCACACACACACAGAAGGCCCGTAGGCCACACACCATAAGCGGGGCAAGGCAGGTCAGAAGGCCCGTAGGCCACACACCATAAGCGGGGCAAGGCAGGTCAGAAGGCCCGTAGGCCACACACCATAAGCGGGGCAAGGCAGGTCAGAAGGCCCGTAGGCCACACACACACAGAAGGCCCGTAGGCCACACACCATAAGCGGGGCAAGGCAGGTCAGAAGGCCCGTAGGCCAGGTACGGAAAACAAGGAAGAAGGCCCAAAGGCCGCGCAAGGCAAGGCAAGGAAAGGCCCGAAGGCCACGCAAGGCAAGGCAAGGCAAGGAAAGGCCCGAAGGCCACGCAAGGCAAGGCAAGGAAAGGCCCGAAGGCCACGCAAGGCAGGCTAGAGCAGGGAGCCCAGGTGAGCTCGATGCCGAAGCACCGAGGCAACTGTCAGGCAGGGTTATAAGGGCACACCCAGAGCATAGAGTGGACAGAGGAGATGGACTGGGCCTGTCAGGAGAGCCAGCACTAGAGGGACCCCTGGTGGTGAGGCGGTTGCACAGCAGCCACAGCCGTAACAATTCACATCTCTAATGTTAATCTCTTTTGCCTTTATGAATGATAGAAATATGGTTCTCAGATTTGTTTTTAGGAATAGGAATTCGCTATTTCATGGTCAGAAAGTCTGGATTTATCCAGACATTACTAGGATAACCCAGGAACAGAGAATAAAATTTCTTTCTATGAGACCTGAGGCACTGACATGGGGAGCTCAGTTTATATTACAATATCCGTGTAAATGCAAGGTGAAATTCCAAAATGCAAACTATGTCTTTTTTGAGCCATCACGATTACGGTCTTTTTTGGATGCGCACACCTAGAATCAATTATTGTAGAACGGCATTTAAATTATGGTGTTAGTAATGCTCCTTTTTCTTTAATTACATAGATATTTTGCTTGATTTTCTTTTCTTAGATCCTCCCCTCTATTTCCTATTGTGTGGGAGAGATAGTAATTTGATTTTCTTTATTCTATTTTATTTTCTTTTTATGTAATTTGATCTACAGAATGCCAGGGTAACTTCAAAGCTTATACAAGAATGTTCCAGGAGAGCCTCCATATATATCCCATAGCTAGCCATCTATAACCACCCTATTCTTTGCTTCAAAATAAATTCTATGAATAACTATGTCCAATTAATCTCAATTTGGAATTGGTTATTTCCTTAACAAAGCTGACAATTTATTGCCAGTCCATTGCAATTATAAGCCCACATGCATTTCCCATTTTTTCTTAATTATCTTAAGTTTGGCTTATTTGCATTATATGATGCTATTGAAATTAAGGTTAATTTAGTATGATCTTCTCCCTATAAAACAACTTCCACGGGGATTGAGAAATCTTGGAAGACTTTTGACATAATATAGCTGAGAATGCATGACATAATTGTAAATTTTGGAGGAAATAAAGCATTTGGCAGCTCATACTCTTGGTTCAGCTGTTCAAACAATTTTAGCGTCTCATCCATTAACAAATACATCAGAAGCATGCATTACCATTTTTGGTTCAACTCCTGAAGCCATTCAAAGAAGACAAATTCTTGGGGGTGGGGGGGAAAATTCATAAAGGGGTATCTGGAGTTGGCTTCTTTACAAAATCTAATTGATCATTGTGGCAAAATGAGGCACCACCAGGACTCAAAGACGGGCATCTAAGCCCAGAGCCACATGTGTGCAGAGCTCAAATAGGATTCTGTTATGATTGTGGACCCTTGGGCCAGCTGAGACAGTTGGTGGTATGTCTTGGGGTCCCACAGCCGGGAGGCGGCTCAGAGGAGACTCGGAAGAGGCTTCACTACTGGAAGTCCGAGGTCCCCCCAGGAGGAGCCCGTAGGGACCCGGACCTCTTGGACTTAGGTGGGACCCTTATGCGACCAAGGATCCAGACGGTGGCCGAAGAGATGGATGAAGGACAGCTGGGCCCAGGAAGCTGAAGAGTCTTCACCCTCGGAAGCTCGCAGCTCCCCCGGGAGGAGCCTGTGAGAGCCCGAGCTGCTGGGACTTAGGAGAATCCTCTGGGCCAGCACGTACCGGATACCGGAGATGGTGGAAGAGGCTGAAGTTGGAGTCCAAGAGCGAAGCTGGGTCAGAAGACAGAAGTCAGAGATCCAAACCAAAGCCAGGGACAAAAGCTGAAGACGGAGTCGTGGGACAGAGCCGGGTCGAAAGTCAGAAGTCAATGCCAAAACCAGAAGCGGAAGCTGAGAACGTAATCAGAAGACGAAGCCGAGTCAGATGCCAGAAGTCAGAAGACAATACCAGAACCAGGAGCGGAAGCTGAAAACGTAGTCAGGAGCAAGCCAGGTCAGGAGCCAGAAGACAGGACGATCAGGACACACTGCAACAACTAAAGACACAGAAGACTGTGGAACCTCGTTGCAAAGCGAGGTATTGGTGCAGCTGCTGGGTTAAATAACCCGGCAGCATCTGATGTCAGCAAGGAGCTGTCCACAGTTTCCCGTGCTAGCCCCTTTAAATCAGCAGCCCCGGTGCATGCGTGCGCCTAGGGGGCGGGGCCAACCGTGGATCAGAGTCTTCCTCGCAGGGAGAACGCCGCGGAGGGCCGCTCCTCGGGCCTAGGAGGCTGAAGGGAAGGCGTACTTGTGGCCGGGCCGGGCCACCTGATGAGTGCAGGTCCTGGGGCACTGCCTGGGACCGTAACAGATTCAGAACCTGTTAAAGTTCTTTATCGGATTTAGAACAGATTGGAACTTTTTCCTATTAGGGGCACATTAAAAATCACATCTGGCAAAGACAATTAACACAAAGGGGTAGATTTTCAAAACTTACGCGCATGCATCCATGTGCACGCGCTACCCAGCACGCGCACATGGATGCGCGATTTTATAACATGTGTGCACTGGCGTGCGCTTGTTATAAAATTTCAGGTCGGCGCGCACAAGGGGGGTATAGTTTGGCAAATATGCGCGGCGACGCATCGGGGCCTTCCCCAGTTCCCTCCCAGTCCACTTCAATTAAGGAGCAAACTGGGATGGAACTTCCCAACCCCCTACCTTAACCTCCCTTCCCCTTCCCCTATCCTGCCTATCCTAACTACCCCTAATTTTTTTATTTTACCTTTTGCTCCTGCCAAGGAGCAGGAGCAAGTGGCGCACGCTGGCACAGTGGAAATGGCTGCTGTGCCGGGTGCCTTTATTTTATTTAACAGTTTTATATACCGACCTTCATAGTAAATAACTATATCGGATCGGTTTACAATTAACAAGAATAAAACTGGGGTAACTATTCAAGTAAACAAAAGATAAACAGTAGGTAGGAATGAGTCAAAGTTACAATCAACAGGGAAGAGAACTTGGAAGCTTGCAACAAGCTGGAAAGAAGATAAGGCAGGAAATAAATATGAAGTGATACCATAGGGCATACGGGTTAAAGCTTAATGGTGCTTTAACCTGGGAGAGTCAGAGTCCATTCGTGAGTATAATCACCATAACGGGTAAGCGTGAAGGACAACTAGTGATTGTCTGGTGGGTCGGCGAAGGCTTGGTGAAAGAGCCAGGTTTTAAGTCTTTTTCTAAAAGTTAACAGGCAAGGCTCCACTCTGAGACTTGAAGGGATGCTATTCCAGATAGATGGGCCAGCTATCGAAAAAGCTCTGTCTTTGGTCATCGAGAGGCGTGAAGCTTTAGTAGGGGGAAATTTCAGGGTGCCTTTGAGAATATCTCTAGTTGGTCTGTTAGAGGAGTGGAGTTTGAATGGGATTTCCAGGTCGAGTTGAAGATGATGATGGATAGTTTTATGAATTACGGTGATTGATTTGTATAGAATTCTGAAATTAACTGGTAACCAGTGTAGGTTCCTGAGGATGGGAGAGATGTGTTTGCTGCGGCTGGTACTGGTCAGCAATCTCGCAGCCGCATTTTGTAACATCTGCAGTGGTTTGGTAGTGGATTTGGGAAGGCCTAGGAAAAGGGCACTGCAGTAGTCTATTTTGGCGAACAGTAGTGCTTGGAGGATTGTCCTGAAGTCGTGGAAGAATAAGAGTGGTTTAAGTCGTTTTAGAATCTGTAATCTGAAGAAACAGTCTTTGGAGGTTGTGTTGACCATTTTCTTAAGGTTTAGATGATTGTCTAGTATTACCCCAAGGTCTCTAACCTGCTTGCAAGTAATGTGAGTGATGTGTGGAGATGGTGGGGAGATATTGATTTCGTTTGAGGATATGTGGAGCAGCTCTGTCTTGGAGGCATTAAGAACCAGGTTTAAACTGTTGAGTAGATTAGTGATGGATAGAAGGCAGTTGTTCCAATGGGTGAGCGCTTTTGAGATTGATTCTGTTATCGGTATTAGAATCTGCACGTCGTCTGCGTACAGATAGTGAATTAGGTTGAGGTCTGTTAACAGTTGGCAGAGGGGGAGGAGGTAAATATTAAAGAGGGTAGGAGATAAGGAGGAACCCTGAGGTACGCCAAGAGTTGATTTAGTTAGGGGTGACTCTTTATTGTTGATTTTGACTTTGAAAGTCCTATTGCTGAGGAAGGACTTGAACCAGTTGTGGGCAGATCCGGAGATGCCGATATCTGTTAGGCGATCCAGCAGGATGGTATGGTTGACAGTGTCAAATGCCGCCGAGATGTCCAACAGGACCAACAGAAAGGAGTGTCCTTTGTCTAACCCCATGATAATATGGTCAGTAAGTGAAATGAGAAGGGTTTTCGTGTTGCGTGATTTACGGAACCCATATTGCGATGGGTATAGGATCTTGTGGTCTTCAAGATATTCAAAAAGCTGGGTGTTTACCAGTTTCTCCGTTAGTTTGGCAACAAATGGGAGGTTAGAGATGGGTCTGAAATTAGCTGGTACATTAGGATCTTTAGTCCCGCCCTGCCCTGCCCCGCCCCCCAGACCACCCCTTTTTAAAGCCCCGGGACTTACATGCGTCCCGGGGTTTACACATGTGGCCGGGCTCATTTGAAAATTGGCCCAGCGCGTGTAAGGCCCAGGGTTTATGCGTGCCGGGGTTACCCTAATTATTTAATGTCAGGAAGCCCAAATATGTTCATTATTAGATAATTTAGAGTATGATGGGAGGGAAGAAGTCAAAGCAAATATAAAAGCTTTCTGGCTGAGGCCTAGCTAGATCTGCACCAAGAGCTGGATGAGCACATGACCATTAGCGATATGCAATGGTTTAATTTGTCTTGTTTGCTACGTGTGCATAACATTTTCACCAGCATAAAATTTTACCTACATAAAACCTAAGTTACGCACATAAAGTAACAAAATGAATAGAAACTAAATTATTTGATTTGCATGTAAGAAGGTATGGATGAGCTGCTTTGCATACACTTGAAAATTTAATGCATGTAAAGCAGCTCATTTCAATTGAGGGCAGGTTTTTGGCCAAAATATTGCATAATATCATCAATATCATGCAATATTGCTGCGATAAGGGTATATCATGTGAAAAACACTGTTTTCTACACGTTATACCCTTATCGCAGATTAGTAGTTATACCCCTAAATTTGTACCTGAGGCACTGGAGCATAAAGTGACTTTCTGAATTGTCTGTACTCTTTTATCATAATTAACATTTGTATCCTTACTTTCAGGAGAACCATTTATCAGGTGGGTTATTATAACTAATTGTGAATCTGATAAAGATGAGGAAAAACATGCAAACACCTTGGGCCACTTTGCCCCTTTGTTTGCCATTTTGTTTTCTTATCTGTTGTGCCTGCTGTATCCAATATGGAAAGTGAGTTTATTCCTAAATAAATAAATAAGAAAACTAATGCTACTTCAGCCCTACTATCTGACTGTCATTTACATATTCTGTTTCTTACAGAAAACATGGGTTTCTCGATTGGATACCCCTTTTTGAATTTATTATGTCCACAAGGATATTCCTTCATCCAACATGCAAGGACAGATGGGACGGGAGGGGGGTATTCCTTTAATATAACTGTTCTCAATGTAAAACAAGTAGTTATCAAATTGGGAAACAGTTGTGAAAGCCTTGTTGAAAAGTTGGTGAACTTTGGGTTTACTATAATATCCTCCTGAGGTACTTTGCTAGGAGCTGATTCCTTTTGTTTCTCTTGCAAACTGATACGTTATAATAATTGAGGATTTTAATATTCATCTAGATAGTAAACTGAAGGGGAATCTTACCACTGTTGGTGAGATTGCTGTGCATTAGCGTAAGCAGGATCCCAGATCTAAAATTAGTGTTCCATGACTTACCCATGAGCTTGGTCTTACAAAGCGGAAAATGCACTATGCAGAAATAAAGTGGAGCAGAAAGCATACCGAAGCCAATAAAGCACATTTTTTTTTTAAATGTTATCTTTAATGCACGTCACAATATAACACAAAATATATTGTACCAGCAAGGTACACTGCATGCTGAGTATAGGCTACAACTCGGTCTGTTTCTTTCACTTGTTGCAGCCAACACGTTCCAACCTTTGTGTCATAATGACAAAGAAAACAAACCTACTGGATAAAAAAGGAGACAAAGGCTGTTTCAGCGTAAAACCTTAGATTTAAGACTGTTCATGTGCTTGTGTGTGTGTTGGGGTCTGTGGCTTGTGCATGGAGGAGGGTGTTTCTCCCACAGTAAAACAATGGGGATTATTTTGTGAGGATCTAGTCTCCTACAATACTGACTTGATCTTTCTGGTTTTCAAACTTGTCTGAGATACTTCTATTTTCCTCTAGTGTGCCAAATTTGGCGGCTTTCCATCCCTTCTTCGGAGAGTTATTTTCCTCCTGGACCCACAAGGAACCCATTTACATAAGTCTTTGCAACATTCCAGATGTCAGAAAGCATAAAAATCCTTATAGTTTATAAAGGTCTTTTCTCACATGGGAGAACTATTTTACTAACCGTGGTCTTCATGGTCCTATTTAACATGAACCCTAATTTTAATCTTTCAATGGCATGGACTCCCCAGCGAAACAAGGAAAAACAGAACTTTAAAAAGCATATCATATCCAAGCTCAAAAATAAATTTGGCACTGAAATGAAATCAACCCACTAAAATGATCAGCATCACATGATCTCCTTTGTAATTTTGAGAGAGAGAAATGAAAACACAGTATAATCTTTGATAAATGGGTGTTTATGGAAGAATGCCCTACTAATCTATCCTGGCGGAATTAAGCCAATATAACTCACGTTTGTCTTCTAATTACTAATCAACCCCATACTAACATTTTATTGAACCTCAATTCAGTCCATGAAAAAATAATCTAATATATATCTCTTAGAAAGAGGGAGCCATTAAAATGTTTATGTTCATTATTTAGTTAAGAATTGATCTTACACGGAGAGGCTTAAGGAATGCAAAACACACTTGCTGGAAGACAGGAGGTGAAGGGAAGATACAGAAACAATCAAATATTTATCAGCCTTCGATAAAGAACAGGTAGCATTTTCCTTTCCATTAAGAAAGAAATTCCAGAACATGAGTCATGATATATTTAAACTGAGCCTTTATTCCTCTTAATTCACAATGAAATATTTACTTACTGGAGAAAAATTGTGGATGCTTCGACTAGTCTGCCAGTGGATGTACTAAAACTGGGACAGAGGTTTAGCACACCTAGGGACGAGGTAAGCGCAGGTGGGAAAGCGGTAGTTAAATGAAATGGGGAGAAAGGTCCCGGGTGCTGGATTGATCACCTGGAACAGGAGAGGATCAAGAACGGGAAAAGAAAGATTAACTTGCACAAACGCATCAAGCCCCCCCAAGAAAAGGCGGCAAGATCAGCCAACATGAAACGAAGGCACAGTCTTGGCATCGTCTCAGATATAATCGGGAAGAAGTGTCAGGTTTCCTAGCATTAAGCCATAGATTGACTGACTACATTTCTTAGCTATGGTAAAAAAAAAAAAAAAGAGAAGGACTGCAAGCAGTCAAGCTTATATGGCTGACAGCTGGGAGGTAACCACATTCACTGCACTAAGGGCATTTGAATTCTGCCCTGAAAGAAGAGAGTATTAGCTCTGGAAAGCCAGTCAAGAATGTATTAAGTTAATCCAATAAAAAGGGATCACCTTCAGTGCCAGTGCAACCATTAGGCGGGACTAGGCAGCCACCTAGGGTGGCGTCATTGGGTAGGGTGTGAACAAGGTACATGAAGGTGCCATTTTCTAAAATGTCAAAAGTGTGTGTGGGGGGGTTGGGGGGGTGACAGTAGTTGATAGGGAGAGAGAGAGAGAGAGAGAAACTGTAAGAGGGTGACCATAACTCTATATATCTATCAATGTCAGAGAGCACATTCGACTCAGGCTAGGTTGGGGGTGGGCGGCGGTGTTATATTGGGCTGCCTAGGGCGCCTCAAACCCTTGTACCAGCCCTGATCACCTTATATTATTTTGTTTGTTTTTATTTGATAAACTTTATATCTGTGCATTCAAATGTACTCATACAACAGCCAAACTACTTTTTATTCAAGGACAAGGAAGGGTGATAGCCTCAGTCTGAGCAATGCAGGTGACCAGGCTTGTACAGCTGACAGATGGGAAATATCTTTAGCTGAAGTAGCAAAGACAGGGGCTTATCCAGCTCAAAAAATCCCCTTTGAATTGGTAATAAAAATGTAATTTTAAAAAGTAGGTATATAAACCTTTGTGTTTTTTTGGAATAGTAATAGTTTGATATTCGAGAATTTTGAGGTCAATATTCAGACATAGCTGGCTAAGTAAGACTTATCTGGCTAACAGCCTGGATATTCAGAAGTGCCATTCCGCTGAATATACCAGGTTAAGTTTAAAGATAGCCGGATAAGTTTGAATATTGCTACTTAATCCGGCCAAGTTAGCATCCTACCATGATATGGGCCCAGCGCTTCCCTTCTGGCTAGGCTGCGACACTGGAAGTGTAGGCTTCCAGCACAGCGCTACTAGGAGCTACACTGCAAGAGTGTGCTTCCATCGTAGCAGCCTAGCAATAGGAGAAAAACTGGGCCCAGATCGTGGTAGGATGCTACCATGATCTGGATAAAGAAAAACTTACATTTAAGGTATGGGAGGGGGAGGGGCACCCTGAAATGCACAAAATTGAATTCAATAGACCGCTTCTGGGAGTGGAGGCGGAAGAGAGCCCGGCAGCAGCACCAAGCCCTGTTTTGTTTAACACAAATACATACATTTATTCATGAGAATGTTCCTAGCAGTAAAGTATTGTCATGGGGAAAGATAAACAGGATATGATCGTTTGGGGTTGCAGACTTTTAACATGGGTTGTATGGCTTCCAGAATGGACACATTTATCTGTATATTCACACCCAGCTCAGATGGGTGAAGTAATACTATCACCGTAATTAATTCAAATTAATTTCTTTACCTTAACACAAACTTTAGAGAGAAAACGGAAGGAGCTCTATGACTGGTTAAGACCGACTAATCAGGGCCAGCGCGTCCATTAGGCGAACTTCGGCGGTCGCTTAGGGCGCCGAGCCGTAGGGGGCGCCGAAGAGCAGCCACGTGCTGCCGCAAGCGGGGCCTATCCTGCTCGCGGCAAACAGAAATAGAGACTGAGTGCTTCTCAGGGCCGCGAGCAGCGCTGAGAAGCACACAGTGTTGCGCTCCCCCCCCATCCCCAACCTGTTTTGGCGCCGACTGTTTCTATTTCTCTTTGCCGTGAGCGGGATAGGCCCCGCTTGTGGCACCATGTGGCTGCTCTTCGGTGCCCCCTACGGCTCAGCGCCCTGAGAAGCCCACAGTCGGCGCCGAAACAGGTAGGGGGGCACGACCAGGGGGGGGGGGGGGGGAGCGGCAGCGCAAAGGTCGCCTAGGGCGCCCAATACCCTTGCACTGGCCCTGCGACTAATTCAATATCTTTGTGATCTGACTCCATATATTTCACGTTTACAATATTCACCAAGGTCCTCGAGTGCTACAAACAGGTCTGCTTTACAGGATATCCGTAATAAATACCTGCCCGTAATCCACTTTCAAGTGTCACAAAAGGTGGAATGCAAATAAAATATGCATGAAATATTGGGTTGTACTGCTTGCACGGTATGCAAATATCTCTCATACATGTTGATTGTGGATATCCTGAAAACCAGCCCCGTTTGTGGCACTCAAGGATCGGCGTTGTTTTACCACTGGTAGACACCAAAAATGAAAACAGTCAACTGCTATAAGCTTCTGCTTTGGGTAAACAGTCTTCTTCAAGCATCAATGGCCTATGAAGAAGGTTATGAATGTTTTCACACTTTCTTACTGTCATTTCTAAAGCATTTCTGACAAAGCATTGTACAACCAGTGTTCAGAAGTGGTACTGCAAGGTGGACTTAAAGAGGGGCTAGGAACAGGAAGAATAAAGACAGCAAGAAGCAGCATAACAAGAGTAAGGATTGATTAGTCAGACGCGCGTTGATGGAGCACAAGATAAACAAATACACACCTACTCAACTCCTGCCAGAACAGGGAGCCAAAGCAAACATGTTGGAAGTGCTGAGAATGAGTGCTGAAAGATAAGACAGGCCTAACCAGGAACAGAGGGGAGACCAGGCTTGCAGCTCACTGTTGAGAATGTATAGCTTCATTTCAACTATTTGACACATTTGGAGAACCAAGAGGTTTCTGAAAGTCACTGGGTTCCTTCATATTTACACTTCCTTTCGGGGAATTTTTGCACGTCACCATATCTCAGGAATTATTTGTCAAATAATGCATTGTATTGGGATTAATGGTTTTCCAATGACATAAGACAGGGGTAGGCAACTATGGCCCTAGAATGTCACAAGCAGGATATCATAATGAATATGCATGAGCCGTATTTGCAGGTACTACCCCCATTGTATGCATATACCTCATGGATATTCGTTGTGGATATCCTGAAAACCAGACTGGTTTGTGGTGCTTCAGGGCCAGAGTTGCTGATATAAGACATATGTTTGTGCAATATACATCGTACGGACCTAGAGAAATCATTACTTAACTGACCAGGAGGTAGGAACTGAGCCATATTGTCTGTCTAAAACCTTATGGCAGGGTTTCCCAAACCTGTTCTGGGGTCCCCACAGCCAGTCGATTTTCAGGATATCCACAATGAATATGCAGGAGATACATTTGCATAGACTGAGTCTCCATGATATGTAAATTTAACTCATGAATATTCATTGGGCATATCCTGAAAACCTGACTGGCCGTGGAGTCCCCAGGACAAGTTTGGGAAGCCCTGTCCCATGGTGCTTCAACTATCCTCTGTTTAGCTCCTGTCGAGGGAGCTTGTAAACATCCTCTGGTTAAAATGCGATTTAAAACCTCTTTTAGCATTAATTTGAGATTAAGTGATGCAATACATTTGATTTTGTAAAACATTTCAGTACCAATAATATTTTCAATGAAATGCTTTCCTAAATTACCCAAATTATACTAAACAATTTGCTCAAATAAAAGGAAATAAAATTAAGTGAAGCTACATACTCTAGGCAAGGAGTTCTCAATCCAGTCCTTGGGATAAACCTGAGCAGTGAGGTTTTCCGAATATCCACAATGATTATGCACGTGACAGATTTGCATACAATCAAGACAGTGCAAGCAAATCTTTCTCGTGCATTTTCACTGAGGATATCGTGAAAGCCAAATTTACAGGGATGGTAACTTTTAAACAGCCGCGCGGGCGCAGATGTTCGCACATATGCTGGCTGATGCCAGTGGACGCAGCCGTTTTATACCATACATGCATATGGGCACATGTGTGATAAAATCGGCAGTACATGCATACATGTGCGCGCCATTTTACATGGATGCGCACGTTACGCAAATGCCATCTCTACCGCATAAATGGGGGGGATTTTGCTAGGCAAGTGCACTGATGCAAATACTCGTTTCCACAGTTCATTTCCAGTTCGCCCCGGTAAAGGATAGTCCTTTCCTATCCTAACCCCAACCCATAGCTAGAAAGCCTCTCTTTTACCCTATTAGCCCTGACCCTTCAAACCCCACTGACTAGCCCTCATTTTTTTTATTTTAAAACTTACACGCCATCCACAGCAGAAGTAAAGTTACATGGTGGGGATCCTGGCACGCGCTTGTGTGTGTGTAAATACTTACACCCAGACTTCATGTTACAGTCCATTGCCCCGCCCCATTTTTTGCCTTTTCGATTTGTGCGCGTACCAGGAGATACGCGCATAAGAACATAAGAAAATGCCATACTGGGTCAGACCAAGGGTCCATCTAGCCCAGCATCCTGTTTCTAACAGTGGCCAATCCAGGCCATAAGAACCTGGCAATTACCCAAAAACTAAGTCTATTCCATGTAACCATTGCTAATGGCAGTGGCTATTCTCTAAGTGAACTTAATAGCAGGTAATGGACGTCTCCTTCAAGAACTTATCCAATCCTTTTTTAAACACAGCTATACTAACTGCACTAACCACATCCTCTGGCAACAAATTCCAGAGTTTAATTGTGCGTTGAGTAAAAAAGAACTTTCTCCGATTAGTTTTAAATGTGCCCCATGCTAACTTCATGGAGTGCCCCCTAGTCTTTCTATTATCCGAAAGAGTAAATAACCGATTCACATCTACCCGTTCTAGACCTCTCATGATTTTAAACATCTCTATCATATCCCCCCTCAGCCGTCTCTTCTCCAAGTTGAAAAGTCCAAACCTCTTTAGTCTTTCCTCATAGGGGAGCTGTTCCATTCCCCTTATCATTTTGGTAGCCCTTCTCTGTACCTTCTCCATCGCAATTATATCTTTTTTGAGATGCGGCGACCAGAATTGTACACAGTATTCAAGGTGTGGTCTCACCATGGAGCGATACAGAGGCATTATGACATTTTCCGTTTTATTCACCATTCCCTTTCTAATAATTCCCAACATTCTGTTTGCTTTTTTGACTGCCGCAGCACACTGAACTGACTGCCGCAGCACACTGAACCGACGATTTCAATGTGTTATCCACTATGACACCTAGATCTCTTTCTTGGGTTGTAGCACCTAATATGGAACCCAACATTGTGTAATTATAGCACGGGTTATATTTTTCCCTATATGCATCACCTTGCACTTATCCACATTAAATTTCATCTGCCATTTGGATGCCCAATTTTCCAGTCTCACAAGGTCTTCCTGCAATTTATCACAATCTGCTTGTGATTTAACTACTCTGAACAATTTTGTGTCATCTGCAAATTTGATTATCTCACTCGTCGTATTTCTTTCCAGATCATTTATAAATATATTGAAAAGTAAGGGTCCCAATACAGATCCCTGAGGCACTCCTCTGTCCACTCCCTTCCACTGAGAAAATTGTCCATTTAATCCTACTCTCTGTTTCCTGTCTTTTAGCCAGTTTGCAATCTACGAAAGGATATCGCCACCTATCCCATGACTTTTTACTTTTCCTAGAAGCCTCTCATGAGGAACTTTGTCAAACGCCTTCTGAAAATCCAAGTATACTTCATCTACCAGTTCACCTTTATCCACATGTTTATTAACTCCTTCAAAAAAGTGAAGCAGATTTGTGAGGCAAGACTTGCCTTGGGTAAAGCCATGCTGACTTTGTTCCATTAAACCATGACTTTCTATATGTTCTGTGATTTTGATGTTTAGAACACTTTCCACTATTTTTCCTGGCACTGAAGTCAGGCTAACCGTTCTGTAGTTTCCCGGATCGCCCCTGGAGCCCTTTTTAAATATTGGGGTTACATTTGCTATCCTCCAGTCTTCAGGTACAATGGATAATTTTAATGATAGGTTACAAATTTTTACTAATAGGTCTGAAATTTCATTTTTTAGTTCCTTCAGAACTAGGGGGCATTCCATGAAGTTAGCAAGTAGCACATTTAAGACTAATCGGAGAAAATTCTTTTTCACTCAACGCACAATAAAGCTCTGGAATTTGTTGCCAGAGGACATGGTTAGTGCAGTTAGTGTAGCTAGGTTCAAAAAAGGTTTGGATAAGTTCTTGGAGGAGAAGTCCATTAATGGCTATTAATCAATTTTACTTAGGGAATAGCCACTGCTATTAATTGCATCAGTAGCATGGGATCTTCTTAGTGTTTGGGTAATTGCCAGGTTCTTGTGGCCTGGTTTTGGCCTCTGTTGGAAACAGGATGCTGGGCTTGATGGACCCTTGGTCTGACCCAGCATGGCAATTTCTTATGTTCTTATGAAAGGTTTTTGCAGGATAAGCCATCTAATGTTGATTAATTGCAAGTAATTAACACAGTGACCTTCTTATGAAAATGGCCATTGTTTCTTCCCTGTTTGTCTTTTTTCTACTAACACTCTCCCCATATAAAGGATATAAGTGTACTCACTAATAATTCACTTGAATGATGTTTCCTATTTTTAGTTTTTCAATCACTGATATATGTTTTTCAAATTTTGCTTTGAATGTTAAATTAAAATAATATAAAGAATTAAAAAAATAAGGGGCAGATTTTTAAAAAGTAAGCGCGCGCGTACTTTTGTTCGCGCAACCGGCGCAAACAAAAATCTGGGGTTGGCGCGCACAAGGCTGCGCAAAATCGGCATCCTGCACATGCCAAGCCGCACAGCCTGCCTCCATTCCCTCCGAGGCCGCTCGGACCGCCGTCACACCTCCAGCCCCTCCCATGGACAGCCGTCACGCCTCCCCAGACACGCCCCCGAACGCCGTGCCCCCCGAGCAAAGCCCTGGGACTTACGCGTGTCCTGGGGCTTTGCGCGCGCCGGCGGCCTATGCAACAAAATAGGCGCACTGGCGCGCAAGTGCCCTGCACGCGTAAATCCAGCAGGATTTACGTGCACAGGGCTTTTAAAATCTACCCCTAAGTGTCTTCTGCTTTCTTTCTAAATAAATTCTCTCCTACACATAGATCAGAACCACACTTCTCTACAAACATCAGTTTCAATCACTGCACCTCTAGTTGCTAAGTTACAAGTCAAAAACAATTGGACTTATACTTTTTACAGCATTCTTTTGCTTCATACAAGGAACTTATCATGCTATTCTGATCAATAAATTCCATTAATTCCAGCATACCATTCCACATATTGAACTGTTATTCAGTGATATAGGCCTAGTAATCTGATTTGTTATTTAGAATTACAGAATGGTTAATCTCTATCCTAGTGTGATCCCACACCTTTCACATCTGATGAGGGGATACCAATATATGACACTTTGAGAAGCAGATCTGCTTAAAAGCCGACTACCACCAGTTTCTCATGGTAGAGCAAAGGGATATTAAAGCCTGAAGCACTCTAGACATAATACTCTATGTCTGTTTTCCTGTACCAGTTAAAAATGAATGGATGGGAATGGTCACCCAGACCTTAGGTATATTAAGATGCTTGAACTATCTTTACTTTGAAGCACTTGCTGCATTTGACGTTCTACTAGGGCTGACCCAATGGCAACTGCTGAAGACTGCTATGTGGAGGGCTTGGGTTTGTTTATGGACTGGGGATCCTGTAGCTGCAGCGTTTAGTTTTAGGGAAGAATTCCCATCCATCAATCAACGGTGTTAGCTCGTGGTTAGTCAGGATGCCCATGAATCTCCCATGTATTTGTGATTGAAAGCTCATGGTGGTTCTGATTGAGTGGGTAGCCATAAGGTTCAGGAGGAAACTAAACTGCTGAAAATAAGAAGCTGCCTTGGTCACTTTTGCAATAAAAATAAAAAGGGTGGAAAACATCTACCTTGGTCATTAGATGGAGCTGAAAGGAAATGAACCACAGACTCCCTGCTGAGAATCTATAAGGACGACACATCAGACTTCAAGCAAGATGCCTACACTCTCCCCCCACTTCTCCAAATCTGCGCTCAAGACTTTGTCTTCTCCCATGCCCTAAGAAAAAACAAACAAGCTGGAGTGTTAGAAATATTTCAGAGAAAAACACTAGGCTTGGCCCATTCCCCCCACAAGGCAGCTTAAGGGATTAGAAACCATATTCTTGCAAGCTGATAACCACTGAAATGGGGAATCTTCTTGTACTATCCCCACCATCAGGCACAGAAACAACTCTGCAGGATCTTCTGGCTGTATTAAAACACCCCAGGGCCTTAATTCCAGGAGATGCCAACAATCATGTGGATGACACAGAGCTAGACTGCATCTCTGATTTTCTAAGTTAATATATGCCTTAGGCTTGACCCTATTGGTCAATAGACCAATTCCTGACACAGGTCACACCCTTGACTGATACCCCAGAACATCTACTGTATGAGCTATCACTGGACGACATACTGATAACTCAGCTGCCCTGAATGGATTGCCACATAATGCAATTTTAATTAATGCCTCCCCCCCCTCCAGAAAAATCAGTAATGCTAAGCCCACATAGCTAGATTAACCATATACAGTATCCCAAAGATCCTACTACAAACCCTCAAGAAACTGGTGGATATCCGCTCAAGCCACACCTCAGCCTCCTTTACTAGTAGAATCCTGGAACACAGACCTCAAATCAGTCAACAATATTACTGCCCTGCGAAAGTCTGCCAAATCAAACTCTGAACTTAGCCCATGGGTCACACCAGAACTAAAACAACTGGGAGTGATAGGACATGAGTGGCAAAAGTCAGCACTGCAGTCAGACAGATGTGGCTGCAGGTGACCCCAATGAGCTGAGTAATTACCACTCAGTCTCAAATTTACCATTTCTTAGGTCAGGGGTTCCAACCTTTTCGAGATCATGGACCCCTATTCAACTTCCAAAAGTTTTGTAGACCCAGACAAGCTTTTCTAATTTTTATACACAGTTATATGCCATATATAGAAAACATTTAATATAAATGCATAGAAATAAATCTGCACAATTGTACATCAGAATCATTCATAATGTATAAAAGTTAATATTAAGTGATGCTTACTGACAAACAGGTGGGGATGGACTGGTGTGGCAAAAGGGATGGGAATGGTTTTGGGGAGAGAGAGGGACTGTTTGGGATGGACTGGGGGAAGAGGAGAGATTGGTGCGGATGTATTTGGGAGGAGAGGGAGAAGTGGGAATAGACCTGAGAGAGATGGGTGGGGAGAGAAAGGTAGGAATGGACTGGAAGAGGGAGAGAGCCTGGTGGGGTTGGATTGGGGGAAGAGAGAAAAACTGCTGGGGCTGGACTGCAGGGAGGGTGAGAGAAACTGGAGTGGCTGGACTGGGGGGAGGGAGAGAGAGAGACTCTTGGGAACAAAGGAAAGAGGGTTGTGTGAGACAGTTCCACATCACTAAAATGGAGAGGTGGAGAGAAATTTGGTGCATACCCTTGACTTGGTACCTTTTTTTTTTAAACAGAAAATCACTCCTCTCTCTTGTCCTGCTTTTCCTTGCCCATGGCCCCTGAGCACCAGCCCCTTCCCCCATCTTCTTTCCTTCCAGCCCTCTGCCCCTTACCCCATCCTCTTCTTCCCACTTTTCTTCCCATGGCCCCTTCCCTACTGCCTTGCTTTCCCTCACCTGTGGCCCCTTAAGAACATAAGAAACTGCCATGCTGGGTCAGACCAAGGGTCCATCAAGCCCAACATCCTGTTTCCAACAGAGGCCAAAACCAGGGCACAAGAACCTGGCAATTACCCAAACACTAAGAAGATCCCATGCTACTGATGCAATTAATAGCAGTGGCTATTCCCTAAGTAAAATTGATTAATAGCCATTAATGGACTTCTCCTCCAAGAACTTATCCAAACCGTTTTTGAACCCAGCTATACTAACTGTACTAACCACCTCCTCTGGCAACAAATTCCAGAGCTTTATTGTGCATTGAGTGAAAAAGAATTTTCTCCGATTAGTCTTAAATGTGCTACTTGCTAACTTCATGGAGTGCCCCCTAGTCCTTCTATTATTCGAAAGTGAAAATAACCAAGTCACATCTACTCGTTCAAGACCTCTCATGATCTTAAAGACCTCTATCATATCCCCCCTCAGCCGTCTCTTCTCCAAGCTGAACAGCCCTAATCTCTTCAGCCTTTCCTCATAGGGAAGCTGTTCCATCCCCTTTATCATTTTGGTTGCCCTTCTCTGTACCTTCTCCATCGCAACTATATCTTTTTTGAGATGCGGCGACCAGAATTGTACACAGTATTCAAGGTGTGGTGTCACCATGGAGCAATATAGAGGCATTATGACATTTTCCGTTCTATTAACCATTCCCTTCCTAATAATTCCTAACATTCTATTTGCTTTTTTGACTGCTGCAGCACACTGAGCTGACGACTTTAAAGTATTATCCACTATGATGCCTAGATCTTTTTCCTGGGTGGTAGCTCCTAATATGGAACCTAACATCGTGTAACTACAGCAATGGTTATTTTTCCCTATATGCAACACCTTGAACTTGTCCACATTAAATTTCATCTGCCATTCGGATGCCCAATCTTCAAGTCTTGCAAGGTCCTCCTGCAATGTATCACAGTCTGCTTGTGATTTAACTACTCTGAATAATTTTGTATCATCTGCAAATTTGATAACCTCACTCGTCGTATTCCTTTCCAGATCATTTATATATATATTGAAAAGCACCGGTCCAAGTACAGATCCCTGAGGCTCTCCACTGTTTACCCTTTTCCACTGAGAAAATTGACCATTTAATCCTACTCTCTGTTTCCTGTCTTTTAACCAGCTTCTAATCCACGAAAGGACATCGCCTCCTAACCCATGACTTTTTAGTTTTCGTAGAAGCCTCTCATAAGGGACTTTGTCAAACGCCTTCTGAAAATCCAAATACACTACATCTACCGGTTCACCTTTATCCACATGTTTATTAACCCCTTCAAAAAAATGAAGCATATTTGTTAGGCAAGACTTCCCTTGGGTAAATCCATGTTGACTATGTTCCATTAAATCATGTCTTTCTATATGCTTTACAATTTTGTTCTTGAAAATAGTTTCCACTATTTTTCCCGGCACTGAAGTCAGGTTCACTGGTCTATAGTTACCTGGATTGCCCCTGGAGCCTTTTTTAAATATTGGGGTTACATTGGCCACCCTCCAGTCTTCAGGTACAATGGATGATTTTAATGATAGGTTACAAATTTTAACTAATAGATCAGAAATTTCATTTTTGAGGTCCTTCAGAACCCTAGGATGCATACCATCCGGTCCAGGTGATTTGCTACTCTTTAGTTTGTCAATCTGGCCTACTGCATCTTCCAGGTTCACAGTGATTTCGTTCAGTTCGTCTGACTCATCACCCCTGAAAACCATCTCCGGAACTGGTATCTCCCCAACATCCTCATTTGTAAACAAGGAGGCAAAGAATTCATTTAGTCTTTCTGCAATGGCCTTATCTTCCCTATGAGCCCCTTTAACCCCTCTGTCATCTCCCTCACAGGTTTCTTGCTTTGGATATATTTTAAAAAGTTTTTATTATGAGTTTTTGCCTCTATGGCCAATTTCATTTCAAATTCTCTCTTCGCCTGTCTTATCAATGTTTTACACTTAGCTTGACAATGCTTATGTTTTATCCTATTTTCTTCAGATGGATCCTTCTTCCAGTTTTTGAAGGATTTTTTTTGGCTAAAATAGCCTCTTTCACCTCACCTTTTAACCATGACGGTAATCGTTTTTCCTTCCTTCCACCTTTCTTAATGCGCGGAATACATATGGACTGCGCCTCTAGGATTGTATTTTTAAACAATGTCCATGCCTGTTGAACACTTTTAACCTTTGCAGCTGCACCTTTCAGTTTTTTTCTATTTTTCTCATTTTATCAAAGTTTCCCTTTTTAAAATTTAGTGTTAGAGCTGCAGATTTACTTATTGTCCCCCTTCCAGTTATTAGTTTAAATTTGATCATGTTATGATCACTGTTGCCAAGTGGCTCCACCACCGTTACTTCTCTCACCAAATCTTGCGTTCCACTAAGAATTAAATCTAAAATAGCTCCCTCTCTTGTTGGTTCCTGAACCAATTGTTCCATGAAGCAATCATTTATTACATCCAGGAACTTTATGTCTCTAGCAAGTCCTGATGTTACATTTACCCAGTCAATATTGGGGTAATTGAAATCTCCCATTATTATTGCACTGCCAAATTGGTTTGCTTCCCTGATTTCTCTTAGCATTTCATCATCTATCTGACCATTTTGTCCAGGTGGACGGTAGTATACTCCTATCACTATACTCTTACCCAACACACATGGGATTTCTACCCATATAGATTCTACTGAGCATTTAGTATCTTGTATGATCTTTATACTGTTGGACTCTATACCCTCCTGGACATAAAGTGCCACACCCCCACCAAGTTGATCCTCTCTATCATTGCGATATAATTTGTACCCTGATATAGCACTGTCCCATTGGTTATCCTCCTTCCACCAAGTCTCTGTGATGCCAATAATGTCAATCTCATCATTTGCTGCTATACACTCTAACTCTCCCATCTTACTACTTAGACTGCTGGCATTGGCATACAGACATTTCAAAGTGTGTTTTTTGCTTGTTTTAACAACCTGCTTTTCAGTTGTTTGGGATAATTCGGAAATCATTAGCTTTGGTGATTTTTTACATATAGGTATATGAACTATGTTTGCATTTAATGGAACCTCTCTGTTGGGATGCCCTAACTCTCCTGTTTCATTAGTATCCTTCAAGGATACATTTCTCCGAACCATGCACTGCTGCGTGACTGTCGGCTTTCCCCCTTGTTCTAGTTTAAAAGCTGCTCTATCTCCTTTTTGAAAGTTAGTGCCAGCAGCTTGGTTCCACTCTGGTTAAGGTGGAGCCCATCCTTTCGGAAAAGTCTCCCCTTTCCCCAAAAGTTTCCCCAGTTTCTTACAAAACTGAATCCCTCTTCCCTGCACCATCGTCTCATCCACGCATTGAAACTCTGGAGCTCTGCCTGCCTCTGGGGACCTGCACGTGGAACAGGAAGCATTTCAGAGAATGCCACCCTGGAGGTTCTGGATTTCAGCTTCCTACCTAAAATCCTAAATTTGGCTTCCAGAACCTCTCTCCCACATTTTCCTATGTCGTTGGTACATGTGGGCACCAACGACATTAAGAGCTCTGTTATTAGGATTCTGCTGCAGAGACAGCTGGCAGTGCACCCATGAACATGTGAGGTCCTGGTTGTGGCACCCCCTGAGATTGCTACCATGGATTCAAGGAAAGTTAAAGCCAGAGAAGCAGCAGGAAACATTAGAAAGGCTCCCATGGCTATGCTACAGTATGGTGGGGAGTTCCTCAGTCCATGAACCCAGAAGGAGTGAGCTTGTGGTAACAGCCGAGAGACAAGGAAAGGAAATAGAAAATAGGGAAGCACTATGGAGCTTCCACCATTAGATAAGTTTTCTTTCCCTCCTCTCAACAGTAGTGTCTGGGTTCTCCATTAAGGGGGTTTGACGCACAAATTTCAATGGCAATTGTTTTCTCAGCTGCCCATCCCATGGACGCTCTGTGATTGTCTTCCAGACCCCTTGGGATCCACAGACTGCTGACAACTTTCCTAGGTAAAATCATCAGAAAGCTGTACTAGAGCATCTGATTTCCTGCTGACCACAGAGGGCCTGGCCTCAGTTCAAGTCAAGCAACAGGCCACAATTCAGCGACTATATTAGTGAGCCTATTTGATGAAATACAATGCATGGACCATGGGCAGACAGCCCCACCAGTATTCGTCTACTTCTCTGTGGCAGTTGACACCATCCATTATAACAACCTAATTACCCATTTAAAAGACATGGGGCTAGCAAGCCCAGTCTGGTTCAACTCCTTCCTCCAAAACCACTCCCAGGCTTTCACTAGAGTCAGCATCATGCAACTCTCACTTTATGTTCATCCCAACTTTCACCTCAAAGTACGAGCTAAAATTAATTTACTGGCGACAAGAATGAAGACATTTTCCTGTACAGGTCCTTATTGCTGGACTTCTATTACTCAAGATCATCTAGGCTTTTTTCATGTTGTTGGGATTGGTTTTTTTAAATTCTTTTTAATGCTGACTAAATAGAAGCAAAATTAAAAAAAAAAAAAAATCCCTCATAGATGTTTTCATAATATTGATGTTCTGACCAACACCTAGGTTCTTGATGAACCTGATGCTGTTTTCGATACAGATGCTCTTTTAGAGCAATTCTTAGGTTCAATGAACCATTATTTTACATTTGATATTTTATAAACACTAATTTTTATTTAGATTGTATGATGTAAATTGTTGAGATTGGGAAGTAAATTACTGTTACAGTGTTGATTGCTGGTTCTGTTATACACCACTTTGTAACCTCCCCAGCAAGTGGTGGGCGGACTACAACTCTTAAAAAAAAAAAAAAATTAAGTGGCAACATTACAGCATGGTGCACTTCTACCAACCAAGTCTACTGGCTATTGCCAGTATCTAGGGTTAATATGTAATCTAGCATCTTGATACTTATATCTCAAAAGTGCAGTGAATGTTTTGACTTTGTGTAAGGGGAGACGTCTTGTTCATAGACCTAGCCTCAAAGCAATTGAGGGTATAACCACTAGCAGATGTTTTCATGGATAGTCTCTTTGGCCCTGGAATCTAGGCCAATAAAGAGTCAGACTTGGCTTTCTCAGATAGCTATGGAGCCTTTTTGGTTGGACAGCTATTATTAGAATCCTTAAGCAGGTCTTATATCCAAGCAGCAGACATGACAAGCAGCCAGGGATACTGTGTCTTTATTAGGGGCAAGATTTGAAGCCTCTGGTATGTTTCAGTGACAGCATCTTCAATTTCAACCAAAACAAAAAGAAAGCTGAGAAAATAAAAATACATTAATAAGCTAAAAATTCTTACAAACATTAAGAAGATTGTTTATACTAATATAAGCTCAGACAATAGTTTAAAAGAAAATAGGCACATGAACAAGATAAGGCACACCATGCTCCAGTAAGCATTAAATGTAGGAACAGATGATGGCCTATGATCTTTGTAAAAGTACTAGAGTAGGAGAGATTTATCCCTATCGGGCAAGCAAAAGATTATACTACCTTAGTAACCATTTGACTGGCTTATCAATTTTCAGATAATCTTGCATTTGTTTGTATGGGAATTGATTATTGTAACGCCTTTGCTCTTAGAGTACCTTTGTCCAAGCTAAGAGCACCACTGATAGCACAGAATGTAGAAATCCATGTTTTAACCAGTGTGATTGGTTAGCAACACATTAGACCAGCTTTACCTGGGCTGCACTAGCTTCCAGTTACTGCCAGAATCAAATATAAAACTGCTACAACTATTCAAACTCCTGGAGAATGTTATTCTCCCTTAAATTTGTGCTTTTTTATAAATTTAAAACCCTCCATGTGCACTTCATTCTTCACAGCCTTGGATGCTAGTAGTCCCTTCTGTTAAAATGTGAGACAAGACTTACAAAAGGGCATTCGTTATAGCTGGACCAGCATATTAGAATAGTCTACCTGAACAATCGAGAACAAGTTTGTGTATTAAGAGGTCGATTTTAAAACAAGCACATGTGCACCCATACATGTGCATATCAGCAAGCGAACAAGGATACACTAGAATTTTTAATGGTCTACGCATTTATGCCCATGTTTTAAAATTCACCAAGCCATACATAAGCATGCTCTTAATTTTAAGAGATTACTTGAGTATACCTAGTGTGTGTGTGTCTTCAAAAGGACCACGTCGGCTTTTACATTCATATGTCAGCGAATTTTAAAATATGCTAACAGCAAGGCACATTCCCAGTTTTCCAATTAGTCCACCAGTTTTGTCCAATTCATAATGAGGTACTTCTGACCCTTCTGGTTCTTCATCCTGCATCTGCCCTGTTGACCTAGACCCCTCACCCTGTCCTATAAGCCCTAAAACTTGAGATCTTCAGACTTGCTCCTCATCAAGAGCAGAAGTTACAGGGATATCCACCGTACGCATGCCCCAAGTTTCATTTTTTAAATTCAGAGCTACGAATGTAAATCTTGGCCCCTCCCCAGAACACTCATGCCCCACCCCCTTATTCCTCACCCATGCACCATTACATATGCATGGATTTTGCAGCTTTTTAAAATCTGTGCAGCTTGCACGAAGCCCACATACACGCTAATATGGGTATTTTTGAATGAGCAATACTTTTAAAATCAACGTGTAAGATTTTTAAGAAGTTATTGAACACTCATTTGTTCCAGGTACCTTTTAATTCCCAGATCTGAGACTTGGTGTATTTGATAAATACATTGTTTCTGTGCTTGTTTGAATTTTATATGTATTTAGTTTGTACTATTGGTTTTATGTGGGTTCCTTTGTGAACCACTTCGAACCAAGTCTAACTAATATATACATTTTTTTTAAATAAATGAATCAAATGAATCTGTGAGGGGGAAAACAGGTTGGGCTGCTGTTGGTAGTTTAGGACCAATGATGTAATAAAAGGGAAAGGCTAGCCTAGGTTGCTAATACAAAGTAGAACTGGAGAGGGACAGGTTATTTTTCAGATTTTGACAACGAAAAAGTAATATTGTGTTTCTAACAGGACAACTATACTTCTATTTCCTAGAACTTAGTGTAAAAAAAAATCCCAACAGAGTGGAAGAATTAACTTTAAAAGAAAATAAAAAAAGCACATAATATAATTATATAATATAATATATGATAAAGCTTGGTTCAGGTATTTCATACTTTGTAATATATGCTGTTGGCCACTATTTATTCTTTTGGGGGTAATGTATGTAATTTTATTAATGAAGATTTTTCATTTGCAGTTTATCATCCCTCCCACCACATTTGTGAAACATAGTCCATGGCAGAAGACAGTGATACACCTTTCTACTAATATACATTTGCACAGAACCGAGAAGTTAATTAAAAACTGACACTACTATGTACAAGAATGGACTGCCCCTTTACTACATGTTCTTTGTCTAGTTTTAATAAAACATAAAAGACTAGAAGTTTCATGAGCCCAAATATACATTCTCAGCAGGACAAGACAAAATCTAAATCTCTCTGAATTTGCAGAGCTTCAAAGAATCAATATGAGCAAGACCAGAAAACATATTGGGGTACATTTTAAAAAACAGTACGCGCGCGAACAAAAGTACGCTGGATTTTATAAGATACGTGCATCTTATAAAATCCGGGGTCGGCGCGTGCAATCGGAGCGGCCTCGGAGAGAACTTTCCTTCTGCCTCCCCTCACCTTCCCCTCCCTAACCCACCCCCCTGGCCCTACCTAACCGCCCCCTACCATTGTTGGCAGATTTACGCCTGCCAGAGGCAGGCGTAAATCTGCGTGCGCCATCACCCGAACCGGGGGCTGGTCCGGAGGCCTCAACCACGCCCCCGGGTTGGCATCTCGCCCCCGACACGCCTCCCGCCCTGCCTCGAATTTCACGCCACCCACCTGACACGCCCCCTTTGCAAAGCCCCGGGACTTACGCGCAACCCGGGACTTGCGCGCACCGCCGAGCCTATGCAAAATAGGCTCGGCACGCGCAGGGGCCTTTTAAGAGGGTTACGCGCATAACTTATGCGCGTAACCCTTTTAAAATCCGGCCCATTATACACCTACACAGATTACAAGCTTAAAAGTTACGAAGTGCTATACATAACACATGAACTAATTAATATTGGCTACAAACAAGTAAAACCAGTTTTCTCCTTTTTTCCTGATATTCTACTTTTGAGTTTTTGCAGTATTTGCTTTCCCATCCACATTCTGTTTTGCTGCCATCTGCTTTTAGTCATTTTGTAGCATTAACTAAGAGATCACATTTTAAATAAGCCTTAAAATCACATTCTAACTAAAGGAGAAACATTTATATAATCAGAAAGAGCTGTTAATCCTTTACATTGCTTTCTTCTCTGCTATGTTCTCTCTCTGTAATGCTGTACTCAGTAACTGGTGAGCTCCATGGGGATTTTCATAAAAACTCATCTCAGATTAGAGTTTCTAAGCCCTCACTGGAATGCTATTTTGTGAAAATAAGCAAGTTTGCTTACTGAAAACAGTGTTTTCCATAGACAGCAGGATGAATTAGCCATGATGTGTGGTAGTGCGCCCCCTGGGGCACTGGATGGAAACAGCACACCGCTTGGAGCATCCCCTCAGTCCATTCCAAAAGATTCTGTAGGCATAAGTGTCTGATGTTCAGAGAGGAGGGCGGGTATCTCATGACTAATTCATTCTATCTAAGGAAAACACCTTTTACGGTAAGCAACCCAGACCCCACTGTAGAGAGCAGACTACTTGACTTGAGTGCACCTCAGTACAGCATGTCCCACTGCACTCTTTTGTAGCTAACAGTAGCTAAGGAGGCCCAGACAGTAGTGGATGGTGAAGGTATGTACAGAGGACCAAGAGGCCACTTTGCAAATGTCATTGATAGCTATAGATGTAGCAGTTGCACACATCTGACACATTCTCGCTGGACCAGCAAGGTCTAGAGCAGCTGCTGTATAACAATATTGGATGTAGTTGATTATCCAATTTGAAATGGATACTCCAAGCCTGTTAGGGTCATAGGAAACGAACAGCTGAGGTGTCTTTTGGCATGTTTGTGTATGGTGCTTGTAGAACAAATTTGCAATCAAGTGTATGAGAGAATTTCTCACCTTCTTGGGCATGAGGTTTGGGAAAAAAAGTGGGACGCATGATAGGACTGATTCAAGTGAAAAGTGGATAATAACTTTGGTAAAAACGTTGGATGTGCCCATACTGCTACCTTTAATACATGCTGGGGTACATTTTCAAAAACAGCGCGCACGTAGCCGTGCGTATCTTATAAAATCCGGGGTCGGCGCGCGCAAGGGGGTGCACATTTGTGCAACCTGCGCACGCCGAGCCCGGCGCACGCTGCCTATTCCCTCAGAGGCCGCTCCGAAATTGGAGCGGCCTCAGAGGGAACTTTCCTTCCGCCTTCCCTCACCTTCCCCTCCCTAACCCACCCCCCGGCCCTATCTAAACCCCCCCCTCCTTTGTCAGCAGATTTACGCCTACCCGAGGCAGGTATAAATCTGCACGCGCCAGCGGGCTGCTGGCGCACCATCACACGACCCGGGGGCTGGTCCGGAAATTTTGAAGGAGCATATCGAAATTCCTTACATACCAACACATGTTTACACACTGAGCATGATCCACGACTCATCTGACCATAATCCTGATTCTCTACTGTCTTTAATTTACGATATTTCAAATGGCCACCTAAGTTCTGTCACTTCTTAACAGCAAAAATAGGTTTTTCAACAAATTCAGCACTAGCTGATAACATATGCCAATGTTTTAAAATACTAAGGAAAACACCTTAGTATTTGTTTGTATTATTGATTCTCTGTGCATGAGTAGGGTTTAATGAAATAGAGAATTCATTTATCCCTGTGTGTTCTTCATACTACTACCTTGTCATGATAGAACTGCAGGTAAGGAGAAAGGTGAATGAGTGTACATAGTTCCAGTGGCGTAGCCAGAATTGATTTTTTGGGTGGGCACAGGGTTAACATAGGTGGGCACAAGGCATGCAGGTCTACTAGTTGTTTTCTTACTGATAAATAATGCCATATACTGCACCCTAGAATGGCTTTCTAAGTAGTTTGCAACAGCCATTATGTGTCATGTATGAAACTTTAAAATAATTTACTTCAATTATTTCAAGTATAGAAAACAATCAAATCCAATCATATAATAAAACAAAAATTAATGTATTCTTTCATGAACCATCTTTGCAGAAACCCAGAAATCTTCATAAATACAATAAAATATAATTAATCATCAGAACAGGTGCAGCGCAGAGCTAGGGCAATTCACATTACAAGTAACATGAAAAATAAAATTCAAATTCTGGTGTAATCTCAGCAAAAAATAACCCTCCACTGCTATTTTGTGAAGTAACAAACTCTTGCAAAGAAAGAGGCATCTGGAACCTTGCCAAACAATCACAGCACTGACTCTCAGGATTCAAACAGCAACCTTATGAAAAAGCAGCAATGCAAATACTACACCAGGCCCTAGAACATTAATACATCACCTACGGGAATAACAGAACAGGCTGGACTACTACTACAGAGAAACTATATGCTAGAAATACTCATTTCTGTCACAAACAGGCAAAACTGAGACCGACCCTTACCTAATATAGAAATAAGAGACTATAAATTAGAAACAGAAACATGTAGATAAAGCCAAAATAGAAAGCCTGAGAAACTAAAATGTCTGAACAGTGGAATACTTAAGAAAGAGCAAAATTCAAAAATATAAGAATGCACATTCCCAAAGATGACATATTTAAATTGCTAACATCTCTCTCTCTCTCTCTCTCTATATATATATATTATTTTTTTTTTTTTTACCTTTGTTGTCTGATCTTTGTATTTTTCTAATCAGTTGGTCCTGGTCTCTCTTTCCCATTTTTTCCCTTGTCGCTCATTTCCTAATTCCTCTTCAGTGTCTTTTCTACTACTGTCTTCTTCCCTTCCACACACACACACACATATATAAATGCTTTCTCTCACAGACTCCCTCACACACTCAGGCTCTCACTCTCATATGCTCCCCCCCCCCCCCAAGCTCACATTCTCTGCAGACACACATACAAGCTCTCACTTTCTCACCCCTCCCCAGGCTTATATTCTTATGCACACACAGACGCACATCCAGGCACCCATTCTCATCCACACACACACAAACCCATTCTCCCATTCTCACCCACACATACACACATTTAAGGTCCCATTCTCACCCACACATACACACTTTCAAGCACTCATTCTTACCCACATATTCAAGCTTCCATTCTCACCCACACACACAAACCCAGGCTCCCATTCTCACCCATATATATACACATTCAAGCTTCCATCCTCACCCACATATTCAAGCTTCCATTCTCACCCACATATTCAAGCTTCCATTCTCACCCACATATTCAAGCTTCCATTCTCACCCACACACACAAACCCAGGCTCCCATTCTCACCCATATATACACACATTCAAGCTTCCAACCTCACCCACATATTCAAGCTTCCATCCTCACCCACACACATTCAAGACTCCATTCTCACTCCCATAGACACCCAGGGTCCGATTTTCACCCACACACACACAACAAGGCTCCCATTCTCATCCTCACATACAAATTCAAGCCTGTGCACAGTTTCCGCTTCCTCCCCCCAGAGCAGGAAGATCAGCTGGCCTCTCCTGCTGCCACTAGCCTCCTGCTATCTTCGGGCCGTATGGCCGACCGATCTTCCTGTTTGGGGGGGGGGGGGGCGGGAGGAGAGCGGAAGCGCAGCGCACAGTTTCCGCTTCCTCCCCCCAGAGCAGGAAGATCAGCTGGCCTCTCCTGCTGCCACTGGCCTCCTGCGTAGCCAACCGATCTTCCTGCTTGGGGGGGGGGGTGCGGAAGCTGTGCGCGGCGCTTCCGCTCTTCTCCCCCCTCAGGAAGATCGGTCGGCTGTACGCAGGAGGCCAGTGGCAGCAGGAGAGGCCAGCTGATCTTCCTGCTCTGGGGGGAGGAAGCGGAAACTGTGCGCGGCGCTTCCGCTCTCCTCCCCGCCCCCCCCCCCAAACAGGAAGATCGGTCGGCCATACGGCCCGAAGATAGCAGGAGAGGCCAGCTGATCTTCCTGCTTTGGGGGGAGGAAGTGGAAACTGTGCGCGGCGCTTCCGCTCCCCCCTCCCCCCGCAAACAGGAAGATCGGTCGGCCATATGGTTGTAGGACCGCTTCCCCACGTGTGCCGTGATGGCGTGCCAAGCATGGGTTCTCCTCTTCACTGTTGCGGGGATGGGATCCCGCGACAGCCTTGCAGTTCTGGTGTCAGTTGGGTGGGCCTGGGTCTAAATTGGGTGGGCAGCTGCCCACCCAGGCCCACCCGTGGCTACGCCATAGTTCATTCACTCTGCATGCTGAAGTCACTGCAATGAGAAATAGGACCTTCCATATCATGTATTTAAGGGAGGTTGTTTGAGTGGTTTGATCAGGGGTTTTGTAAAGCCTGTAAGCACTACATTAATGTTCAAGGGCACCGGAGGCTTAGTATCAGCCATTTCAAGAACTTTGATACCAAATGGGGAATTGAGACAGGATGGCAGTCTTCATATGTACATGATATCTCTAACTGTGAAGTTACCAGTCCTAACTGGGATAGGTGAAACAAGTAGTCTAGTGCCTTCAGTTCACAATAAAAGGGGCCTCTGCACATGAGGAACACATGTTGGCATAATGGTCCCATTTGAAGAAGTAATTACACTGGGTGACAGTTTGCATGCTGAAAGAAGTACTTCATGCAGTGGACCCAAGACTCTGAACGAACTCAATACTGTGTGTGCTCAACCTCAAAGCTGTCAAATGAAGATATGATAGCACTGGATGTAGCAGTTGCCCCCACCCCTCCTGCATCAAGAGGCAGGGGTCGTTTCCAAGCAGAATAGGCGGTTAGACAGAATAATGAACAAGATAAGCGTACCAAACATAGTAAAACAGAAATGACGGCAGAAAAGAACCAAAATGGTCCATCCAATCTGCCCAAGCTTCTTATGGCAGTAGCTGCCGCACCATGCAGGTTACCCCATGTTTCTCTTAAGGCTAGAAACTGCTACTCTGTGCAGTTATTTCCAAGCCTTATAATAATCCACAAACATTTACTGCTAGCAACATTTTTACTGGGTGAACCTTTTTGAAAATTCAGATAATATGCTTTACTTATGGACTGTGTCATAGAAGCAGTCCTGTATTTTTTTCCCCCATCTACACAATTACCCAGACCGTAAAAGTCAGGGCCCTTGTTGGTTGCTGTCTGAATTCAATTCCCCTTTTCCCCTTGCCGTTGAAGCAAAGAGCAATATTGGAGCTGTATCAACAGTATCAAGGCTTATTGGCTAAGGGTACTAACCGCCACACTAGGAAGTTACCATCATGCACTCTTTTTCTTCATTTCTAACCTCTAGCCTTTAGGGATCCACAGTGTTTGGCAACAATGAGACTGTTAGTATCATTCTGGCTTGAGCCCAGATGAGTTTCTGAATCATGCAGGCAATGAGTGGAAGCGGTTGAAAAGTGTATACTGTGCGCTCGTTCCACAACAGTAGGAATCATCCGGAGCCTCCTTCTGGGGGATGAACAGTATGGAGAGAACTGATCAAACTTTTTGCTTACATCTATTACGAACAGGTCTATCTATGGTGTTTCCCAGTGGTGGAAAAGATGGTCAAATAATGTCTAGTTTAATCGACCACGGAGGTGGGCAACAAAGTCTGCTCAGCCTATCCGTTCCTGTATTGTGTATTCCAAGGATGTATGCTGGTTGAAGATAAACTCCGTGGATCACTACCTAGTGCCTGATGTGTAGTGTTTCTGGCAGAGTCCAGGAAATATTACGCTATGTCCTTATTCATGTAGAACATTACTACTTGATTGTCTATTTGAATCAGGACACTCTTGCCCCCAAGCACATGACTGAAAGTTGTGAGGGCATGGCCAATGACTCAATTCCAAAAGGTTAATTTGTAATCCTCTCTCTGAGATTGACCAGAGGCCTTGAATTTTCAAGGAACCTGCTTGAGCCTCCCACCCCTCCGTGGAGGCATCCATGGTGAGGAGTACTTGGTGATGGTTGGGGGTGCAGTGGCACATCCAATGTGTATAGAGTTGGCTTGAGCCACCAGAAAGGTTCCTGAGCCATTTCTGGGGATACAAACATCATGATGTGGAGGAGCTGGAGATGCCGGTTCCACTGTGATCTGAGTCCCCATTGTAGGTGCCACATATGTAAAGGGGTTAGAGCAGTGGTTCCCAACCCTGTCCTCGGGACACCCCAGCCAGTCAGGTTTTCAGGATATCCACAATGAATATGTATGAGAGAAAATTTGCATGCATTGCCTCCATAAAATGCAAATTTTCTCTCATGCATATTCATTGTGGATATCCTGAAAACCTGACTGGCTGGGGGGGATCCCTAGAACAGGGTTGAGAACCACTGGGTTAGAGGAACTACATAGATGGCAACAAGGTGTCCCAGTAATTTGAGAACCTGTCACACTGTCATGTAGCAAGATTTCAACAGGGAGGCTGCTACTCTTCAAAGGTTGCCTACTCTGTCCTCAGGCAGGATAGCTCTCAGAGCAGTGTGTACAAGGACTCCTATGAACTGCAGTCTTTGTGTTGGGACCAGGACTGACTTCTCAAAATTGACTAGGAATCCTAGTGCCTGGAGGAAGACAATAATGAAGTCCATGTGGGTACAGTCTCCTGCGACAGCCACTGTAAGCCAGTCGTCCAGTTAGGGAAACACATGGATATCCTGGAGCCTACAGTGAGCTGCCACCACTACCAACTCTTTGTGAAGATGCTCAGAGCAGTACTTTATATTGATAATGGTGATCAGCCACCTTGAAGCAGAGGAAGCACCAACAACCTGTATGGATGGGAATAAGAGCATAAGCATCTTTTAGATGCAAGGAGCACATCCAGTCACAGGATTGAAGGAACAGTAGGATAGTTTCCAGGGAAATCATCCTGAATTTCTCCCGGCAAGTATGGTGGTTGAGGTTGCAGAAGACTAAGATGGGGCAGAGCCCCCCACCCCCCATCTTTTTGGGGATGAGAAAGTACTGCAACTTGAATCCCATCAAGCTTCGCAGGTGGGGGATCTCTTGGCTCACATCCTGCAGTAGGAGCTTCTGAACCTCAAGGACTAGAAGATTTTTCTGACTCAGGTTGGTGAGGGAAAACTTGGTGTGGGGTCAGTGGGAAGGCTATGAAATCCAGACAGTAGCAGTGTTTTACTATGCTCAAAACCTATTGGTTATTTGTGATTTATTTCCAAGCTTGAAAGAAGAATCAGATCCTCCTCTTCCCCCCCCCCCCCCACATTCGAGAAGTCTGAGCTGGTGGGAAGCAGTCAAAAACTGGGTGCCAGTTTTGCTACAGTAGCCTTTGCTGACAGCATTCTTTGGGGCAAGCACAGGAAGATAAACCATGTGAAGGCTGCCTGGATTGGGGCAAAGGAGGAAGCCTATACTGTTGCTTAAACCTTATGATTTCCTTGGATAATAAGGCCTCTTATAAGAGAAGTATGGCTGTCTAGGTGCAGGTTGAGACAGCAGATAGCAATGTTTTGCTCCTTTGTTTTGGAATGTCTCCCTGAGCTTCTTACCGAAGAGGTTATCGCCCAAGCAGGGTAGGTCAGCCAGTTTTTGTGGACATGATCATGGATGACTCTGGCCCGCAGTCGTGCCATGTGACATGCGGCTATGGAAGCCCCGGATGTACGTTCAGACGTGTGAATGCTTTGTACACTGAATGCAGCAAATGTTGAACCTTCTCCTCCACGCTGCGTAGGAGGGCATGGTAGTCTGTGGTTTGCCCAACTCCCTCCCGATGAAAGGCCCGAGGCTCTGAACCATTCATATATGTACTGAACCATATAGAATTGATGCTGGGTTATCCGGGCCGTAAGCACAGACACCTGGAACAACTTCTTTCCAAACTCATCCAGCAATGTTATTCTTCTCCAGAGAGGTTTTAGAATGAAGGCGGGCCTTCTTTGCCCATTGCATCATGGATGTGACTCCAACCGAATCATGGGGTAGTTGGACAACCCTATACCCAGGCGACTTCTTTTATGTGGAATTTTAAAATCAATCTTCTGAGCTACTGTAGACCCCATGAAGGGCATCTCCCACTGTTTTAGCAGTACTGTGTTGAGCATTTTGTGTGGGCAGCACCATTGGTTCCAAAGGGATATCTAAAGGTTTTAGGGTAACTAGGACCTCTGACCTAGGATCTTGGTCCTTTCGGACCGCCACTTTAATTGTAGCTCCCATCTTCAACAAAACTAGAGTAAGTGAGATTCTCTGGCAGAGATGTGTGATCCAGGAGCTCCAATGCTGGATCTGAAGCGATTCTCTGGCAGAGATGTGTGATCCAGGAGCTCCGATGCTGGGTCTGAAGGGATGCTAGTAGAGCTGCTTGGGGACGCCTCTCATGATACAGGACTCAACTATGTGGGCGAAGGTGACCGTAGTGAGATTTGCGGAGAAGGGATGAAAGAAGAGGTCTGGTTTTTTGCCCTGGATGGTGAGAAGTCTGGGTCCGAGCAAGGAGCCATGGAGGTGCTTCTGGTTTTCCACCTTCCAGAGTGGATGACCGAATGGGATAGGCCGGAGGAAAAGTAAGAAGTTGCAGGACTGGAAACAGAGAGAATGTTCAGACTGTATTTGAGATCTGGTCCATAGCTTGCTGACAATACTGTCCCAGAATCAAGGGCAAAGTATCCTCCTCAAAGAACAGCATTCGCTCTCCTTTGAAAGATAGAAGCAGCAGAGAACACAAGGGGTTCAGAGTCTGCAGGCAGAGACCTTGTGAAAAAAGCTGTGGCTCAGGCATGGCCCTGGTAATTGGTTGTGGAATGTATAGAGCTGGGTCCCATAGCCATTGGGCCATAAACCCTTTAATATGTAAGGCCGCCCAGAGAATTTCCCTTGTTAACTCCTTACTCAGGTGACATGGTAAGAGAGTAGTGAAGATCTCCTCCTCTTGAGCTCCTTGAGGCTTCAGAACAAGAGGACAGAGGGAGCAGGTCCTGATCATTATCTGAACTCAGAGATGATCAAAGGTGGTTTAGGCAACTGTGCAGATTCAGTGATTTGCTTGGAAAGAGTTATAGGCTGCAATACTGTTTTGGAATACACTGGACTTGATGGAAGCATGGGCCGTGAGCTTCTGCATAGAGTGTGTTGACTTTGGTGGGGCATGAGGCTTCTCAATGAGCGTCTGGGTGTGGGCCTTCAACGCTTTCGGTGCGTTGGGCACGCCGATTCTTCATCCTTTTGCTTCAATGAGGACTGGTGGCTGGATGCAAATTGATCAATGCTGTCTTGATGGTTTTGCCTTTTTAGATGGTACCAGAGCCGTGTGCGTCGAATGCATCGAGGCTTCTCTGTGCTTTGATTTCAGAGGTTGTTTAAACGCTGTTTCCGATGCATCTCGATGTTGCATCAAGAATGTGCAGCAAGGGTGATCTTTATCCCTGACCATCACCATTGCTGGATGACTTAGTTTGGATGCTCCCAGACTTCAATGGGGCCCGAAGCAGAGGTTGTAATCTTAGGTGTTCAGCCACTTTGGTTCTCTGCACCCGCTGGGACATCTGTCCACAGGGACCGCAGTTCACCTGTTCATGGTCGGGAACCAGGCATAGATAACATCGGTCATGGCCACACACGAGTGACATGATCTGGCCACAGGAACAGGCCTTAAACCCACTGGCCACTTTTTGCCATGATTCTTTTTTTTTTCTTCTTCACAGCTAGGAATTAACACTGAAAAGTTCTGTTTTGGAGGTTGCTGAACAAGAAAGATTGAAGTAACAGGGTGAGAACCCAAAAAATAGAGAAACAAGAGAATACAGTCCATGCGGAAGACTGAGATGGAAACTCCTGCACATGCTCAGTGGCGCAAAAGCTCAGACAGCTTTGAGAGACAGTTTCAGTCCAGTGGCCAGGGAGCGTACTGCCACATATCATGGCTAATTCAGCCCTGCTTATTGCTGCTTATTGATGGAAAAATACCACCTCTGTTTTCCACCCTGTTCTGCTTTGTAGCTGTGGGTAGTCCATTCTGTTTCATGCATCACTGTCAAGACAACAGATAAAAGTACTTCAGAAGGACAGCTTTGAAAATATACCTGTAGAAATGCACTTTCCAAAAACTGTCCTCCCCCCACCTCCTCCATAGTGCAAGGAAACATATGCACAGCCTTCACAACCTTTATTTTAAAGAACTGTAAGATATGATGTAATCTCTATATAAATTTCTAAATAGACATCATATGAGCCGACAGACTTTGCCAAAGTAGTATTGTGAATTGACGAGACCTCATATATGTGGCGGGCTGTTCAACCACAAGCCCTACTGCCACTATTAGAAAAGCTTGCGGTGATGTAGGAAAACTTTTGCACCGTCTTCACGTTATAATCCGTTATAACCCGCTGCATAGTAAACTGTTACATATTCACGGTTACACATCCAGTCTTTCTGTGAGACCAATGATTATAACGTGAAGACGGTGCAAAAGTTTTCCTACATCACCGCAAGCTTTTCTAATAGTGGCAGTAGGGCTTGTGGTTGAACAGCCCGCCACATATATGAGGTCTCGTCAATTCACAATACTACTTTGGCAAAGTCTGTCAGCCTTCACAACCAGCATACTTTTCTCTTCAGGAAAAAGAGGCAGGACCATAAAGTATATGTGAGAAGGGATTTATTTATTTATTTATTTTTAACTCCCTGCATGTATTTCCTGGCAGAAAATTTGCATATGTAATTTCTGCAGGTACTGTTTACCAGCAATCCCTGCCAGGTCAGACATTTTCAAAGAGAAACTCCATGGGGAGCTACCGTTTGGAAATTAGCTTGCAACTAGCTACTAGCTTGCAACTAGTGGGCAGTCTGAAAACTGCCACATAAATAGTTTATCATCATAATCTAAAATAAACATTTCATGGCAAATTATTCACAACAGATCTTCACTGTTTTAGACACACTCTAGGTCAGGCTGCTTTGGGTAGGACCAAATCACTCTAAACTTGTGATCATAAAAAGAAACAATCAATTGTGAAAGCTTTTTTTGTAATTTAAGGACCACCATACTCTGAGGTACATAGGCCATAAGTCATACCAGTTAACCCCCAATTCTAACCATAAGTCTAAAGTCTGTGTTAATATATATATTTTTATCACTTTTGTATTTAAAAATAGTCCAAATAAATGGCACATCACTGAAGATAAAGATTGAAGTATTTCAAATGTATTCATCTGCTTGTGAACAACTGATGATCTATGCATAAATAGCACTCAGCATTCATCTTTAAATACCTATAGCCCAAGGTTTCCCACCAATGTGTGCTTCAGGGGTTCAAGGCTCTTTACCTTCAGCAATTGCATTAAAATTTATAGCATCAATTATTGCAATGCCTCAAGTCATAGTCAGAGGAATCCTTGTTTGACACAAGAAACTGGCATAATTGATGCTATACATTTCACTACCATTGCTGAAGTACAAAGGTTCTTTAAAAAAAATTTGTAATTAATTTTTCACAGATTATTTTTATGTTTATCTATCCGGCTGGTATATGGTTGTTTTGAATGTGTAAATTTGTGATAATACCAGCCATTCTAAAAGCAATGGATTAGCATTAATCAAATCCTGTTATAGCAAAGATGGTTTTGGAGGCTCAATGGATTTCAGAACTATAGTAATGTTTTTGGCTCAGTGGTTGCACTTCATGCTGCCATGAAGATGACCTGGGTTTCATTCCCAAGCAAGATAATCTTCTCCCCAAGTTGGCCAGGGCTGGGGATGCTGTAAATACAATATTCACAGCCCCTGGGGTTGGGGGAGGGTTTCCAACTGCCTCCAAATTTTCAAGACAGGTTTATCCAGTCCTGGTTTTACCCCATTGTATGCAGGGACCTACTGCACGCCCTAATAAAAGGCAGACAATAAATGCATGCATACAGTAGAATGAAATCAGGAACAACCAGTCCTGAAAAACTGGAATCAGTTGGCAATCCTACTTGCAGGGGTGTGGAAAAGAAATCCCAATCATCATGCAACAGCAGCACCTAGTGGCTGAGTTTTGGGTTCCATGAGGCCTACTGCATGGCACTTAGCCAAAGAATCCCTTTTCAAGGACTGGGCTACATCTAGTGGGAGGGAATATAAAGTAAGGTAGGGGTGGTCAACACCAGTCCTCGAGAGCCACAAACAGGTCAGGTTTTTAGGATATCTACAATGAATATGCATGAGATAGATTTGCATACAATGCAGGCAGTGTATGCTGATCTCATGAATATTCATCATAGATATTCTGAAAACCAGGCCAATTTGTGGCTCTCAAGGACCAGAGCTAGCCAGCCCCTAAACTAGGGGGGAAAAAAATCCCCAGGTATTTGTGAACGAAAGCTCATTGTGCCAGATCCCAGCCCTCATTTCAACTGAGCTAGACATCCAAAGGAGCTAGAGGAAACTGGCAGGTCATCTCCCAATCTCCTCCCAAAAACATGTTTAAAACAATTCCAGAAACTAGACACTATGGGGTAGATTTTAAAAGCCCTGCGTGCGTAAATCATGCCGGATTTATGCACGCAGGGCACTTGCACACCGGCACGCCTATTTTACATAGGCTGCCGGCGCGCGCAAAGCCCCAGGACTTTACTTGGGGGCATGTCGGGGCGTCGGCAGTCCGTGGGAGGGGCCGGAGGCGTGACGGCGGTCCGGGGCCAGGGCCGAGTGCTCTAGCACAGAGGCCTGTGCCAGGGCAGGGAGCCGGCGACAGGCGTAACAACAAAATATGGTAGGGGAGGGGGATTTAATTAGGGCTGGGGGTGGATTGGATAGGGGAAGGGAGGGGAAAGGTGGAGGGGGGGGGGGGGGGACAAAAAAAAAGTTCCCTCCAAGGCTGCTCCGATTTCGGTGTGGCCTCAGAGGGAACGGAGGCAGGCTGTGCGGCTCGGCGCACGCAGGCTGTCAATTTTGCGCAGCCTTGCACGCGCCGACCCCGGATTTTAAAAGATATGCATGTATCTTTTAAAATCCAGCGTACTTTTGTTTGCGCCGCGCGCGCGTACTTTTTAAAAATCTGCCCCTATTTCAGTTCATCTATTCTGTATAAATAGCATCTAGTTGTCTAAGTGGTATATTGATTTGATATTCCTAGCTTTCTATTTTATGCTGTTGGACAGCTTTCACTTGTTTCCTTACTGACGTATTTCTTATGACACCTCCATCTCTAAGTATTATGTCACACAGAGGAAGGGGATATACAGGCCCACAAAGGTGCCATGGGCTATTAATAAAAAAAATAAAAAAGATACCATCTAATTAAATAAAACCATCACATACCTACAGTCTTTTACAAGGAACCTTAGAGAACAAATACATAATATAAATGTAATACTATACCTGTTCAGTTAATGTACTAGAATAGCTTATGACAGAATTGCTTACACTTTAATTGGGGCAAATATTCTTACCAGATGTGTGTTTGTGATAATTAGATATTTATTTATATTTAAGACAAGAATATAAAGCACCAAGTGTCAGCTTTTGCCAAAAGAAATTGTGATTTCCCTAGATGCTCGGATTTCTGAAAACATGAGTCACTACAGACTAACAATGTGAGACTATACTGAACTAGAAAATAAACAGAAAAAAAGTTAATACAGAAGAAAAAATAGTTTTGATACTAACATTTTCAATAGTTCACAAAGCATTCTGAATATGTTAAGAATATTTCCATGGTAATGTGACAGGATACTTTATTTCCATGAGAAAAAAAAAAAACCTCAAAAATCAAGTTGTGTCTAACATTTGCACCATGAGAGACAAAAAGTAAAAAAAACTTGCACCAGACTGAATAAGGCATTTACGGTTAACCTTGCTAACACCAGCTTACATGATATAAGTTCAATGGCTTTCCCTGTATACCACCAAAATATGTAAGAATTTGAGCTACAAAACCGTTACTGGCTTGCATAATTACATTTTTATCTTTCGCTCTTTAGATATGTATTGGGCTCAGCAGTTTCCTCTTGTTCTTTTGGCTTCCAGCTCAATCAGAACCAAATTCCTTTGACCTATGGCGCCATAAGTTTTGATTCCCAACTGCCTGGGATTTTACCCTTTATTTTTATATCTGACTCAGCCATCATAGCAACAGTCCCATGGCCAGGGGCCATAAACTGAAGCTCCCGCTGAAAACTAGCTAACATGGCTCCTATTTTTGGCCACAAAGGGCCACTATCAAACAATGACTCCACCCTTCAGAGGCAAGGAACACTGCCTCCAGAGCATCCCTAGGGATGGCCAGTGCAGATTTAAAAGTCAGTTTTGTTGTTTGATTATTCAAATTAAATTTGCAGTCTTGTTATTGTTGCATTAGAACTGCTGCTGAGTTTAATAAGCAGGAGCAAACTTACTTCCATTCCTCCCTACATCTTTCTAAGAATTTAAAAGCTACTACAAGGTCAAGAGATGAGATTACATATCGTTGTCCTTTAGTTGAGATGTACTGATGGGATCAGGTGTCAGAGGGCAATAAAAGGGCTCAGATAAAGCAAGTTTGCATACCATAGCAAGGATAGCAGGATGAATTAGCCACATGTGGGAAATGTCCTCCAGCGGCACCAAAGACTCATCGTTCTTAGCAAGTAGAGCTTTTAGCTCTATGTGTGAGAATTCCCATACAGACATTACCTCATAAGCCTCTTTAAACAATTTTAGAGCTAAATCTAGCTGGTAGTTGACTCTCCAGGAAGGCAGGAGGGTATTTAGCATGGCTAATTCATCCTATGGAAAACATTATTTATGGTAAGCAAACTTGCTTTTCCGGCACTAAGCAGGGCTGAATTAGCCAAGACATGTGGGGAATCCCAAGTTGAGGGTTGCAGCAGAATATAAACTGAACAAACAACCTGGACCCCACTGTAGAGAGTAATTACTGAGTGAACAGAATATGTAAAAATGCTTGTCTCAACTTACTGTCACTCCTTGAGAGTTTGTTGAGATAGTAATGGGATATAATGGTGTGTACTCACAACCAAGTTACAGCTTTGCAGATGTTTTCAAGAGGTACTACTTGCAAATGAGAAATGGATGAGGCCATAGCTCTAACTTGAAGAGCTTTGATGACATCTAATTTGTAGCCCTTCTGATATGTAACAGTGTTGTATACAGTCTGCTATTCAGTTAGACAATGTACATTTGGTGACTACTTTGCCCAATCTGTTAGGATCATAAGATACAAAGAGTTTCAAAACCTGACAATTCAGCTGATGTCTTCTCTTGTAACAGGCTAAGGCTCTTTTACAATCTAGGTATGAAGGGCTCTCTCACCTTCATGTGCATGTGGCCTTACGAAGAATGTAGGTAATATGATAGCTTGATTAATAGGGAAAGCTGATACAACTTTTGACAAACGTCAGGTGGGTGAGGAGCAGCACCCTGTTGTAGAAAAAATTACAAAAATGATGGATAATGAACCAGTGGTGGATAATGAACCAATGCTTGAAGTTCGATGATTCTTCTGGCTGTTATTGCTGCAATTCTAGTTTCTATGTTAAAACATTTACGATGTCAATAAGTTCAAAGAGCAGCTTCATTAGTGGAGACAAGACAACATTCAGATCCCATGGCACAGGTAATTTCTGCACTGGAGGTTTAACTTGCCATAAGCCCTTCATAAATCTTGCTACCAACAGAAAAGTTGATATAGGCTGTCAACTTAAACATGGTAAGCCCTTATGGTAATGGGATGTACTGTTATTGATGATGTGGCCAATTTCATGTGACCCAAACAGGGTCACATGAAATTGGATCCAAGGCATTATATTGATATCATATGGAGAATCTTTTCTATTTAAAGCCATAGGCTCTTCTAGTTGATGGCTTCCTGGTGGATACTATTATGTCCTCAATCTCTCAGGAGAAAGATTTATGATTACTGAGTGTCCAACATCCAAGCCATCAGGTTGAGGCATGGGAGATTTGGTTGGCATAAACTTCCTTCTTCTTAAGTTAATAAGGTTGGGTCTGTTCCAGATGAATTGAGGACTGCTGGAGAGCTGTATGAGATATTCAAACCAAATCTGTCTGGGCCATGCTGGAGCTCAGAGGATCAATTGAGCTCATTTAGCACTTTTTGCACTATCCTGTCTACCAGTGAAATCTGTGGAAAAGCATACATGAAATCTGCATTCCAGCAGAGCAGGAAAGCATCATAAGCTGACCTGTTTGCTTGGTAGAATGGAGCAAAATTTCTCCAGTTATCTGTTCTCTTCTGAAGCGAATAGGTTGATCACTGGAAGACTTTATAAGTTGAATAAAGTGTTGGCTATTGATTGTTGCAGGGACCATTCCTGAGGACATAAAACTCTGCTGAGATGATCCACCAACGTGTTGAAGATCTCTAGAAAATAGGTGACTTGCAGGACAGCTTGATGCTTGCATGCCCATTCCCATATCCTTATCGCTTCTTAGCATGGAGTCCATGACCCTGTGCCTCCCTGCTTCTTAACATAGAACACTGTCCACATGGCTGTGGGTCTGAATAATGATTTTCCCCTGGGAAATGTGCATGAAAGTCAACAAAGCATACCTAATTGCTCTCAATTTCAATAGGTTGATCAGAACCCTTGGGTTCAAAAAGGTCCTGTATGGTTGCCCCAACCTTTTGCAGAGATATTTATTGCTAACATTACTTGCTGAGGGAGCATAGTGGAACTCCTTCTTGAATAATGCAAGGGTTTAGGAACCAGCACAATTGCTGTTTCATGTTCCTTGATACTTGTACTTTGGTCATCAAGGGTTGAGTTAGCTGTTTTCATCAACAGCAGAGACCCCACTGTAGGTGAAGGATGTGGAAGTGGGTTAGTGGAACTAAATGAATGGACACTGCCATATCACCTAAAACAACCAGGACTTCTCTGGCTGTCAAGCATTTTGAATTCAATAGATTATGAATGAATGATCTCTGAATGATCACCTGGTCCAACGGAAGAAAAGCTCTCTTCTGCAGTAAATCCAGCCATGCTCCAATAAATTTTATTTTCTGGTCAGCACTAGATTTAACTTTTTGAAATTCACCAGAACTCCCAACTTCTGTAGAATTGAAATGGACTTTTGCAGGGAGATTAATACACCCCTAGGAGTCGGCTGTGGCTAGCCAATCATCTAGGTATGGGAAGACTTGGATTCCCTGATGTTGTATGTGCTATACTACTACAGCTAGGCACTTGGTGAAGACCCTCGGAGCTGCTGACAGTCTAAGGTGAGTACTTTGTATTGATAACAGGAAGAGTCCACCTTGAAGCAAAGATAATGCCAGTGGGAGGGACGGATGGTTATGTGGGCATATGCATCTTTCAGACTGAGTGTGAATAAATATCTATTCCCCCTTCAAGATGTGGGGAAGAATTAAGTTGAGGGAATGCATACTGAATTTCTCACAGTAGATGCTTCTTCAGGTTTCTCAAATCCAGAATGGAGAGCTTTTGAGAATGAGGAAGTATCGGGAGTAGAATCATTGTCCATGCTGGAGCATAGGGACCAGCTTTATTGCCTACTGCTGAAGAAGTTTTCACTTCCAGATGGAGCTATAACAAGCGAAACGGATCCAGATTGAAGGCCAAACAATGAGGAAGAAATTGTAGTCAGGAAGAACGCAAATGGTATCCAGAATCCATGATTTTAAGGACCCTGTCTTTGATTATCTTGCACCACTCTGACAGAAAGGTCCAGATTCTCCCTCCAACTAGAGAAGGCAGTTGGTGGACTTGCAAAGTGATCAAAAACTCAGTCCAGACTTGGGCTGGACTTGTTGCTTTTCTTTAGGTTGACAGCGTTCAAGCAGTCAAGTACGAGCCAGAAGAGGCAGGAGCCAGCATCTTTGAAATGGCTGGAAAGGGCATCTCTGGAAGTACAGCCTTTAAAAGCAGAGACGGAGCATCTCGAAGACTACTGCTTTTCAGGCTCTGCTGAGAGGGATTTTGCTATCTGTGACTGTTTCACTGTGCTTCTCTCCAAAAAGGTGTTCCCTTAGACAAGGAATAATTGCCAACTTATCATGAAATTTATGCATCGGAAAGGACAATGAGGTCCAGTGCTTCTTCAGCACTGGCTGTTCCAGGTGCTTTTTCTTCGACGCAGGATGATCTAAACTACTTGACTGAGATTTCGGTCTGCATTGCTAAACTGGGAGTTTTTGAGGAACTCCCACTCAACTCTCTTCCTGGTGAGGCTGACAATGCTGCACTGAGGGAGGAGGACCAATTGACTTCTAACAGTTTCTCTATAAGCTCTGGTGTGTTAGGTACAAGAGAATATCCATCTGCAATTATAGCAGTTGGCCTGGTCATGATCTGATCCCAGGCAACAGTAGCAGAGTTTGTGTACATTTGTAATGCAGTTCTTGAATCCACTTACTGTGGCCTTCTTTTTGTAGGACATCTTAAGGAGGGAAGTACTTAAACTTTTTTTTATGGTAGCACTGAAAAGTGTTGTTGGGGGTGCTGCTCAGGCAGCGAGGCAACTTCCAAGAGAAAATACTAAGATTTTATATGCAACAGAAGAGATTTAAAGAAAAATACAGAGAGACACGCATACACATCTGTGCAGAAGTCAGAAGAAAAAAAAAGAACAAGGAAGCTCACGAGGCAAAGCCCACCTAGAAATTCTCACAATTGCTCAGTACAGCTAAAAAGCTCTACTAGATAGAGGAAACAAGTCCATTCGGTGCTGCCAGATGAAGTAACCCACATGTCATGGATAATTCAGCCCTGCTTATCAAACACAAAAGAGAGGCTTTAAGTATTAAAGGCTGTGCATCCTTGATTGTGAGTGGCTTAAAACTAGGCCTGCTGAGAGACGTTTGGTGCCTCATCTACTTCACATATTCTCTCTCAGCTTTATTCCCAACAGATATAACTGCCATTAATGGTGATGGCTTTAGCAAATCTAGAGGAAATTTAATTATGTCACTTTAATTTTAAAAATCTTCAGGCTGAATTAGCAAAAAAGTTTGAAACTTATGAGCAGTAGCACAAATTGTCAAGGCTTCTATCCTGGCTGCAGTCCACGTGTGCAATCTTTCCTATATATTTCTACTTCAAACATCTTAAAAAAAGGTTTCTGAAGTAAAGAATATATCACATTTATTTACCTTCTGCTAGGACCAATAATGTTTGGGCATTCATGCTGAAAACTAAGGAATTCCCTTGGGCAATTAAAATATCAACAGGCAAACAAGTCTGTAGGCAGATATGATTGGAGCAGATCAATCACGAGATAAAGATAGATGAGATAGTCTCCACTTTAGATCATTTTTTTTAAAAGATTGAATTATAAATGCATATGAGAGATGAATGAATAGACAGTAACCAAGGCCGAAATTTGAATGACTGATGCTACTGCTAAAAAGTTTCAACTTCATATTAATTTGACCCTTTTTTCTGTTAGTGTCCAATATACGCACATGTATTTTTCTGTACAATCTTAAGGTGAATTTTAGAAGGCCATTTATTTTCCTAGCTGTGATACTGAATGACTATATTATCACAGTCTAATAGTTTTTTTCTTTGAACATCTGACAATTCTTATTCAAATTTATTAAATTTGAAACAAATTCCAGTTAGGTAACTATTTATACTACTGTTTGCAATTTTAATACTTTACATATTTGTGTTTCTAAATGCATGCCTAAAAATAAATGTCAGTAAACAAAAATAATTATATAAGGAGATACCTTTTTATTGCATTAATTTAATACTTTTGTCTAGCTTTCAGGAGGTAAGTCTTCCTTTGTTTTTAACCCAATGGAAAGAGTGCTAGTATCTGACTGCTAGTCACAAAATATATTAAATTAGTTCAATAAAAATGTGTCCACACATTCAAGTGGACCAGCACACTAAGAACACTACTTTTTATCCTAAAATATATTCTTGTAATTTGAGGCCCTGGTACAACTGCACCCTCTATATCCCCTCTTGCCAGGCCTGGTATCATATGTGATTGACATTTGCACTAAATGAGGAGGAACTCTAATCAAGAACTTTTTTTTTTTTTTTTTTTAATTCCCTACCAACAGCTGAATAACTTGGCAAGGAAATACACCAGGATTAGTTTAACACAGAGATCTGGTCATATCACCTTTGATATTTTTCGTTATTACAAAAGTCAATTAGATAGGCGAGTTGGTAATTTTGCAATCTATCCTAAGTCGTAAGAATCACAGCATTCTGAATTGTTTGGCACAGGCCAAGTACTCATGCCGCAAACTTTCAATTCATTCTTAGATTAACAGATTAGATTATATCCGCAAGCTTTACAGAAGAATCTGTAATATGTAAAATATTCTAAATCCATTTCCTCATGCTACACAATTTGAAGTGACTTAATTACAAAATAAGAATATGCAAGACATACATAAGACAACTGTAGTTACACTTCTGCCCAGTACTCGATTTGCTTGCAAAGTCAGATTGTTAGTGCATAACTGACATTTTATTGAAATCTCAAATATTCATGAGCTTTTGGCAAGACTAAAAAATTCACTTTATCTCACTCACACATATAAAAAGTCAGGGCTACAATTTAGCCCTTTGGTTGTGCTTGTAACAACTTCTTAGGGAAATCTGTCAAACAGCTTGTCAGAGCAGAAATACTAACCAGATTGCAGGAGACAGCAATTTGCCCAAATGTCACCTCTACTTTTCTTCTTATACCTAGGCCTCATTTCCTTTTTGTCCAAATACAATATTGTTTGTTATTTTTATGCTGAGAGATTATACCATGTACATCTTTCAATGAGTTCATATCCCAGATTGAAAATCTCCTTCTCTGAATCTACCTTTCAGCTTTTCGCTTCACACGTACCCACCCATGTGATGTCTATATGAGATTCTGACAAGGACCAGCATGGCAGTACCCCCAACTTACTTGGCATCATAATAGATGGCAATGGTTAAGCTGGAACAGTTTTCAACCCCTTTAAATACTAGCATCTCCTCAACCATTTGGGGGGGGGGGGGGGGGAGGAATTTTTGACTTTCTAGTAAATCAAAAATATTTTAGCCCTGCAATTTTAAAACCTAATCCCTATTGTAATTTTTGTATTAATGTACATGAAAAAGCACAATTTTTCACATAATTAAGAACATTCCCAAATATGCTGCCTAAAAATATAAAGATATATGCAAAAATGTACTGGAATAAATTAGATAAATCACAATCTTCATTATTCAAAAATAAATACCATCAATTTGGCCAATCATAATAGACTTTCAGCAAGAAACCAAACCTTCATTTACCTTATAATCAATCAGCTAAAGTTCCCTTTTTCTCTATTTTATAAAGGTTTACAAAACACACTTTTCTCAATGATTCAAATAGTGAAGCAAAGGACCCCGACATGGAGCCATGTTTTGGAAATCTGCATCGGGGGTGAGGATTCTTCTGATTGTGTCATAGTGCACCATTTAATATGAAGCGATTATTACTAAAACAATAAAAAAAAAAGTCCATTAGATATGTGCCAAGACTGCGCAATTAATTTCACATCCAAGATAAAGCACAGACAAAAATTGATACAATGTAACAGCAGAAAAACTGCATAACTTTACTCGTAAACGCCAAAATTTGGTGTGAAAGAATCACCGGATGTGATCACAAGATAACCTCCAGTAAACCTTTATATACTGATCTAAATTAAAAGGTAGCAACTTAAAACATAGATCTCAAAATAAAAATAAATGTAATTAAATCAGAGTACACCAATCAATTTCAAGGTTAGGACCATGAGGAGTGACTGAATTAAAAAAATATCCAGAGTTCACAAAAATTTAACTAAGCAATATAGTTCTTTCTTCTAGTGGTATTATCAATCTGTTCAAGAATCCCCTACCTAAGGTCCGCTAATAAATGAATATGTTCTACGCATTGCAGAACAATAGGAGCTTGCATCTTCTGAGTATAGATACAACTTTTATGTTCAATGAGGCGAATCTTAGTGCGTCCAATGCAGATCTTTTGACACGGGCACTGTAAAAAATAAACCACAAAGGAAGAAAGGCATTTTGTAGCCCCCCAAAAATTAATGTTTTTTTCTGAGTTGGGGTGAATCCAATGGGTTCTGTTAATATACTGAGAGCACAAAAGCTGCAAAGGCCACATAGATTATTGGCCAGGAACAATATCTGATATGGAAAAACTGACAGGAGGAAGTTGTGAATTAACTATAAAATCACAAATACTTTTTCCTCTTTTATAAGCTGTTATTGGTCCTTCCAGAAATAGTATGTAAAGATAACACATGCCGATATTTGTGAATTGACACAGTAGTAGATTATCTAAAAGAAGCCAAAGTTCCCAATCGATCCTGCCTGGTCTGGTAGATCCCTACATTAAGTCCTTTATGGACCTGGTGCTAAGGGATATTCAAACATCAGAATCTGATTTACCATGAACATAATATATTTTAAATTAAATCACAAATGACGGCACTATTACAACTGCAGAAGGACACTAGATAAGTTATAAAACACACGAATAAGGACGGCATGACCATCAATATAGAGCCGCCAGCATCATATTGATGAAATTCGTACACGGCTTGACGACATTGCATATTATAAAAGTCTTGATACTGATCCTACTCCTTTTTTGAAGAAATCTATTTTGGTAGAACTTGAGATTGCCCATGACAAGGTTTTCTAACTAACCAAGAAATATTTTTTTTGACTCCTAAGGACTGTGTTACCCTGGTTTTATATACCTTGCCTAAGATCCATAAAAACTGTGAACATCCTCCGGGGCATCCAACTGTAGCTGTGACTGGCTCAATATTGGAACCTTTGTCTTAATTTATCAACATGTTTCTCAGTAGTGAAGTACCTAAGATCAACTCTTAAGTGAAGGACACTAAACACATGCTTAATATCTTAGACAATGTGAGTTTATCTTCTTCTGCAATTTTACTTGTGACATTAGATATAAAATCTTTATGTAGCAATATTCCACAGTCTGCAGCATTGGGCATTGTTCAAACTACGGTTGAAAACTGGCCTCATCGTATACCATCATCATTTATAGTCCTTATGGCTGAAATGGCTTTGTGCCACAATTATTTTTTAGCCTTGGACAATTTTTACTTTCAACAACATGGTACTTCCATGGGAACCACCATGGCTCTGAGTATTGCCAAACTGTACATCACCCAATTTGAAGAACAATTCCTTTTTCCCCCTGAATTTTTTTTCATATATCATATCATGGCACCAATATATTGATCACTTCCAAATCTACAAAGAAAATCACCCACCACAACTCCAAACATTTAAACAAACTTACTCGGCTCGCACACTGTCGCTGCCATATATTTCGCCCGCTTAAAATCAAACTTATGAAAACATTTCCACAAGTTATAAATATTTAAGGAAGGAGGCGGATAGTTTCATACTAGTACATTACACCATGGCAATGTATCTGCTGTATATGTCATTAACTACCGCCATCCATCCACATGAATTTTTTATGTTTATATTATTTTTTTTCTTTTTCTGCAGTGCTCTGAAACATTCTTTATAATCAAAGTGAATTAAAAGCACAAATCAGTTAGAAGAGAGTGAAACTTTTCATGGATGTAAATGAATCTTTCAGCGCATTTAAATGAGTCCAGCAACGAAACAGCATACTTTCCTCCCTACATGGCCATGTTTCAGACTCACTGTCTTTCCTCAGGGGATGTTGAACGAGTAGATGACCCGCTGTTTCCCGTGGTCCACTCGCATCCTAATCCATCGATGTTTCCTGCTGATAGTCTGAAGTGTAATGGTGCCATGGTGTAATCTACTAGTGTGAAACTATCCGCTTCCTTCCTTAAATATTTATAAAATTGTGGAAATGTTTTCATTATTTTCCAGGTTTTATATACCGTCATTAAGATAGTATCCATCATAACGGTTTACACAATGTTCAAAAATCAATAAAAAGTTATAAAAGAAGTTTATGATTTTAAGCGGGTGAAATATACATGGCAGTGACGGTGTGCGAGCCGAGTAAGTTTGTTTAAACGTTTGGAGTTGTGGTGGGTCATTTTCTTTGTAGATTTGGAAGTGTTCATTTAATCACCCAGTCGTGGTTTATTGATTTTTGGTGTTTTAAGTTGATCAACCAATATATTGATGACTTTTTTTTTTTAGGTAGCCATCTACTAAAGCTCATCTTGTGGAATTTATGACATAGCTTAATCTTCAAGATAAGGAATTTACAGTTCACCTTTGAATGTGACTACCAACAAATACCATTCCTGGATATTTGGCTCTACAAGGCAGAGAATAAGATCTGTACTACCCTTTATCGGAAACCAGCGGAAAGAAACACCCCGATACATTTTACCAGTTATCAGCCCATTTCATTTAAGAATAATCTCCTGGTGGATCAGTTATTTTGGTATTTGCCGTATTTGTTCTACTAAGCTTGAATTTTTGACACACGCACAGGAACTTAGTGCTCGTTTATTGGCTCATGGGTAGCCTTTCAAAATAATTACAAAGGCATTTAAGAGAGTCTCATGCTGAAAGAATTTGCCTTCGTTTAGAAATAGACAATCTACTGAATCATCACCTTTAGTATGTGCATTACAGTATTCTCATTTTGCACCTACTATTGTGTCAATTATTCACAAATATTGGCTTGTGTTATCTTTATATACTATTTTTCTGGATAGACCAATAACAGCTTATAAAAGAGGAAAGAGTATTTGTGATTTTATAGTTCATTCAGAACTTCCTCTTGTCAGTTTTTCCATATCGACACGCCTCACGGAACATACAAGTTGTATCTATACTTGGAAGATGCAAGCTCCTATTGTGGTGCATTGCGTAGAATGTAAATCAATACAAATCATTTATCTGAGGACCTTAGGTGGGGGATTGTTGAACGGATTAGCGATACCACTAGACTAACTCCTCTTGATTTTCTTTTTGAATTCAGTCACTCCTCATGGTCTTAACCTTGAAATTGATTGGTATACTCTAATTTAATTAAATGTATTTTTATTTTGAGATCTGATTTTTTTTTAAGTTGCTAACTTTCATTTAGATCAGTAATTAAAGGATTACAGGAGATTATCTTGTTATCACGTCCGGTTAATTCTTTCACGCTAAACTTTGGCATTTGGGAGCAAGGCTATGCAACTTTTCTGCTGTTACATTGCATCAATTGTTGTCTGTACTTTATCTTGGATGTGAAATTATTAGTTATGTGGTCTTGGCACTTCTATCTAATGGACTTTATTATTTTAGTAATAATCGCTTTATAGTAAATAGTGCACTGTGACACTAACAGAAGAATCCTCACCCCCAATGTAGATTTTTTATGTATGTTCTACTGTAAATCGCCATTCCTATTTTGTGATATGCGATTAATAAATTTTAATAAATGAAATGAAATTTCCAAAACATATCTCCGTGTCGGGTTCCTTTGCCTCACTGTTTGAATCACTGAGATAAGTATTTTGTTTTGTAAATCTTTTTTATAAAGAGAAAAAAGGAACTTTGGCCGATGATTAATTATAAGACAAATGAAGGTTTGATTTCTTACCAGAAGTGCCTATTATGATTGGCCACATTGATGGTATTTATTTTTGTATAATGAAGATTGTGTGATTTATTTTGTATCTTCATGTATTTGTTACCACTGGTATATATTAGAACAGTAACTAATATATTGCTTTATAAATGCAGGTTTCAATGCACAGAATTAGTGCAGAAATTCTATTTGCATTTCTATTTAAGAATTCTCATTCATGAAAAAAGTTCAATTACTTTGTGAATTTAATATTTTACATCTAAAAAGGCTTTTTTCTTTCTTTGAAAAGTAAGCAAACATGAACCTTTGCAGAAAATTTCAAAGGACTAGCTGCTATCTTAGTACAGTACTGGAAAAACTAAATACATTTTTAAAAAAATTAAATATTTTGGGATATGAAAATTTTTGATTTTTATTTCTTTAAAGAGAACAAATTTCTTCCTTTTGCTCACTATCTTATATTTTACACAGTTTTCCGCTTAAGCAGATATGTGAGCAGCATTAGGTTTATAATTCACAAGTTTCTGGAATTGCAAACAGCAACTGCAAAAGACGTAAAGATAAGAGTTTCTCGTTTTTGGTACAATTTTGGGTGGGACTTCACACTAGCACGCTGGAGACTACAGTAAAAGACAGTAAGTCTAACTTTGGAAATACAGAGAAAGCCAATTAACAAGCTTGGTGCAAATTCATGCTGGTGATGATTTTGATGATTTTTTAAAAAATAACCAGCTAATCTTCAAGCAGTTATCTGTACTTGAAAGTTTTGTGTTCATACCTAACACACAGACATAAAAAGCATAGTAAGTATTAGCACTTGTACATGTTTACATAAATGTAGAGTAGTAATTACACACAAAACACTGTTTCAAAAAGTTGAAATGGTTTTAAGTGAAATCTTGCCAGCTAATAACAATATAACACAGTCAACATCAATCTTCTATGAGAATATATTCATTTCTAATTAACCCACTTCAGCTTATTTGCATAACTCCTCTGATTGTTGCAAAATACTTGTTTGCTAAATGAACTTTAACGCAGAATTCCAGAGAACTGGTGTATTCTGCACCAAAACTATCATTTCAGTGTAATTGCACATAATGTTTATAGTCTGAAGAAAGTTGTCCACCAAAACACTTTGGTATAGTTTGATAAACAGGATACAATAGTTTCTTAACTTCGAGGGGGGGAAGAGGAGACAAACCAATACTGTCTTTGGTTAAAATAAGTAGTTTGGGGAATTTTGTAACGGAAGGGGTTCCAAAACTAGAAACGAATAGCGCTGCTGTACAGCTGGACTTTCAGCAAAGCCTGACGATAACCTCATTGACTCCTGCTGTGGAAGGGGGGGAATATAATCCAGTGAATAGTACTTGCTAACTCATGACATACAGAACTTGTAGACAGGGAGCAATTTGCAGCTTGCCTTCCATTTTCTAATTATCCTTTACTTTGTAAATACTCTGAAAACTGCTCTCTATCTGTAAAAAGTCCACAATTGAAAGTGAAAATAAGCAGGATTCAAGCACTACACACTAACTGCTGAAATTTTTTGAGTTAACATTTAAACTTGGGCTAAGCAACGGTTATGAATGGATACGTCTAACTTGCCAGGTATTTTTGCATTACTTATACTAAGCTACTAAGTAAAATGCACATGGGGAAAAACACGGTAAGCTTCTACAAGAGACTGTGCAGACTTGGAAAACAAAGCATATTTTCTTTATTAGTACTAAAGAAAAGCCATAAGGCACAGCAAGCAGAAACACGGTCAGACTAAAGCGGTTAGTGTTGCATACAAAAATGCATCTTCTGTATTAACAGCCAAGAAAGGTTTACTAGCTCTCCTGGTCCCAACCAAGGAGATATAAGGGTACACTGTAGCAGCTGAAAAAGAAACTAGGGAGCATCCACTGTAAGTACATGACACTTTACTGATCTGATTTTGGTATTACTGCTGATCTTTACACTTCAGGGAAAAATGATCTAGTATAAAAAAAATATTTCTAATGCTATCAATACCATTTCATGGATTATACAACTCCATACCTTATTAAGGTTATTTTATGCAGACTGTGGCCAAGTACAATAATCAAATATATTAAAATGCCAAGGCCAAGCTTCCCAAAAAATATTTACAATTCAAAATACTGTACAGTATGTTAAATTTATGGGATGGCTGTCTCAAATTTTCCCCCTCACACTTATCTGGTAACTCTTAAGCAATGGAAATTATAATTCTGCTATAATTGTTGGCACACACCAAAAATTAAGCACCGTTTACCTGTCAGAGCTTATAACAGCAATCCTTTCCCCACCATTACTGACGGTTATTTACAGACTAGCTAGGGCATCAAGTGCTCCAAGCTTCACTTTATTATAGTTCAACCTAGTTATGAACCATTGGCAATAATCCAATTCAAATAAGCCTGGCTTTAATGCATGGTTTTTTTTTGTTTTTTTAAATCCTCTAAAAACATTTTCAGAAATAAATCCCCACTAGTTATTTAACTCCCTACAGGAAATTAGATACTAACCCAATATTTGACCAAAAAGGACATTTGCATATTCTAATAAATATTAAAAATAAACTTAGAAGTAAACAGATTTCGCACTGGGGAGATGTAGTACAAATGCTAAATCATAGAGAACCTCAATACTGCCAGCAGCTTTATTCTGAAAATGGGCTCAAATTATCCAAATAGTTTCAACTTATTTGGAGGAAATCAAAATATTTTACCAAAAAATGGTGGTATTGTGGTAGAAATGACCCATTAGACGTCTGTCATTTACCTAGTGTTTCATATAGAAAAGCCCCATAGTTATTTAATCTGCTGCTACAGTTACAAAGCAAAGACGACACAGCTTTCCACTATCATCTAAACATTTTAGTGTAGGCCTTTATGAAAACATGCAGCTGTCTCTCTTGCTTGTTTCCAGAGGCATCACAAGTTGCTTGAACTACTGACAATGGGCAGCATTTGACATACCAACACATTAAGCATATGATTTTGCAATAAACCTAAACACTTTAAAATGTGCTCGATATAGGCATATTGTCCGAAACGCAAATAAGCAAATTCTAAAACTGCAGCCTACAGTGGCTTTGGATGCAGCTTCTATTTACTTTGTCTTAATCGGTTCCCGTTCCAACCATCGCACCCTGACTTTTTGTTTATAGTGATATTCCTTTAGAAAGTCTTGCAACATCGACGGTAAAGGAAGTACATCAATTCCATCATATGTAGTAGATCTACAGATTACTGCCCGGCAGATATACTGCAAACTAAAAGGAAAAGTCCTGTTTAAAGGTACAATAAGCAAAGGTTCAAAAAACATGCACGAGCTGGGGTCTTTATAGTGTTCAAGAAGCCCTGTTACAGTAGAAGAGTGAAACACACAGGGATCATGAGCATCAAAACTGAAGTTGTGATTCCACTGCTCTATACGAGCATGTAGGGATCGGTTGTAACGACGGAAGCTCACAGAGAAGAGGTATTCCTCTTGTGCTGAATCTCTAAGCAGAAAAGTGCCTTCTGGTCTACCCTCCAGAAGTGCCTCTGCCTCATAACGGTCCATCACACCCCAGTAACAGGGGTTACTTGTAATATGAAACAAGTCTGGCACTAGGCAGTGTATGTAATCAATCTGAGTGTGTACTTTCCAGGCCCCTTGTCTACTGACATGGGCATGGCTATCTCCGGACACCTGACGCTGCTTCTGCCTACGTGACTGCAAACAGAGAGTAGTTGTATCTTCTTCAGACTCACAACTACCCTGCAACACTGCGGAGTTATCACTTGATGCATCAGTCATTCCAGCAGCTAACTTTGGTCCCAGCTTATATATTGGGTTAACCTGTGCTGTAGCTTCAAATGTATGTATTTGAGCATTTGGAGGAGGATCAACCCCTTCTTCAATACTAAGCCTTCGTCTTTCTCGAAGCCGATCCTCTTCATCTTCTGTAGATATCAAAGAAGGGTCAAATGTGTCAAAAATGGTTGAATGTGGACTCACAGGAGCTGTATGCTGTTTAATGAGATGCCACTTCTGGGCTAGATCCGATCCAGCAGGAAAAGGGCATTTCTCAAGCATCAGTTCTGAGAGATGGATCTTTCTTTTATTAGAAAAGAGAGGCTTGGACTGTTTGCTGTAAGTCCTCATGGGAAAGCACAAACCAACAGTGTCATGTAATCGCTGCTGTAATGTTCGGCTCCCTACGCTCCTGCTGGACACACTATCCATATCATGAACAGAGCTTACACCATACCTTCTCTCTCTCCTTTGCAGTCTACTCCTTGATCTACTAATCTTTTTATCTGCATCTAATGAACTCTGCGTCTTGGTTGAGAAAGAATGTTTCTTCTTGCTACCCCATGGAGCATGGCGAGTATAAGAGTCTCTGCGTGCAAGACGAGAGCCTGCACCGATACTTAAATCATTTTCTTTCTCAATGCTTATTTCAACAATCTGAGGGATGTCAGCTGCACAATTTTGATTTCTCCTTGCTGAATTCTTTGATGGACTCAAGCCAAGTTGTAATGAAATGTTATCTCTTAAGGGGCTGTTCGGTTGCTGTTGAGTCAGACTGGTTGCACTGATACTTCTACCTTTCACAGATGAAAATCTGTTGGAGTTGACATCTACAGCTTCATTTCGATTTCCATCTTCATTGTTGAAGAGGCTCTGACATCTGTATTTGAAATTATTCCACATCTTTCCAACTTTCTCCATTGATTGGGTTACCTAAATTTAAAATTGGAAATACATTTTAGTCAGAATAAAAAGCTTCTTAATAAAAAACATGGTTTCATTTGCAAGGGTGTTAGTTTAATTATTTTAATGATACAAATGCTACCGTAAAATGCAAATGATATAAAATGGACAATAATCAAGGGATCAATTCAGACCTTTTGGGGGCAATTCTGTAATACCGCGAATAAATTAGACAGTACATATGCATGCAGGGGACGTTTCCAAACCCTCTCTTGGAGACATGCCTATCCAGTCAGGTTTTCAGGATTGCCACAATGAATATGCACGAGAGATTTGCATACCCTGGGTCTACAATGCTTGCAAATCTCTCTCATGCATATTCATCATGGATAGCCTGAAAACCCAAATGATCATATGTGCCTCAAAGAAAGGGTTGGGGAAACACTGACAGAAGGTTCACCAATCTTCAAAATGGATTCACATGCATATATTCGCTTTGAAAATTATCCCAGCAAAACCACGTACACACAATTACACCTGCTATTTGGTACACAGTTTTGCCAAGAGAATTTACGCGCATACTTTTCTAAGTCAAAAAGCGTGGGTACAATTTCCAACCTACCCAGTCTTCACCCTCGGAACGCCTCTCCCCTATGTGTGTACAAGTACATGCATACAGTGTGTGCTTGTACTTTTACACACACGATTGCAGAATTGTCTAGTGAGTAAAGCTTTATTGTACCTCGAGAACTCCCTCTGAAAAAACTTACCCTTCCTGTATGTAGCATATCCTCCATAATAGGGTTCAGATATGTAGGAGACAATCAAACTGGATTTGTTAACTTAGGCTACCACAGGCATTCAAGGCTTGTATAGAAAATCTTAGTGCCACATGTCTGAATTTGGTTCTGGGTACTAAACTAAGTCCTTTCTTGAACTCCTGCACACAAGGAGAATAATTTTCAAAGGGCCTTCTGCAGGTAAAGTAGTGCTTAAGCCACAGAAACGGGCCTTTAGAAAATTGTGTGTAAAATTATACGTATACAGACTGTGTGCACATAAAGTTATGCATATAGCAAGAGATGTTCTGGATAGGACTGAAACTTGCAAGCATATGCTGATTTTTTTAGAAATCTACATGTACATTCTTTGTTTTGCCAGGATAATTTTCAAAGCTGACTTATACAAGTCAGTCTGTTTAAAAACTGGTGAACCTATGAACATTTGCCAGCTAACTTGTGCGTGATGTTGCAAATTATACCCCTAATGCAATCAATAATATTCCCTCCCTATATATATCCCTAACCAAGGAAAAACGGCCTTTTACCTACCGTATTCAAAGTTTTAGATATAGCAAGCTCAAAACACTTTAGGCTAAGAAATATAAACATTACTAAAGAAGAGATGGTTTTTATTCCTATTCACAACCTGCTTATTAGCAATTGATTCCGGTGATTTGGAATTATTCATATTTGCTCTTCATTTCAGCTACCTCTGTTTTTCCCATGTATTTCACAAATTACTAAAGATATCTGTTGTACAGATTGATATGTATCCTTGATTCGGTTTAAGTATTATTTTAATTGTAACTCGCCTTGTATACTTTTATGTGGAAAGGCAGTTAAAAAAAAAACACAAAAAACAATATTAGGAATAATTTGGAACGGAACAGAAAATAAACCGATCATAAGGCCTCTATATGGATCTAAGGTGCCACCATACCTAAATTTGTTAGGATTGCCATTTCAAAATAGATATAGCAAAAATAGAAAAGATACAGAGAAGAGCAAGGAAATGATAAAGGGGATGGAATGACTCCTTTAAGGAGATATGCTAAATAGGTTAAGGCTCTTCAGCTTAAAGAAGAGAAGACAGATAATCATATATGGTCAATGTTCCCTCTAAGAATTGGGTTGCTCTGAGCAGAAATATATGGTTATATTACCTTGTGAGCACTCTCTCTGATACACAATGCTGATCAATTTTATGCTCATGGCAACACGACTCAAAGGGAACAATAGCTAAGTCCAGGCCTTAAAATAATCGCCTAATCTACATCATTTTCTACATGCAAGTGAAATTAATAGAGAGCAAACCTCTGTTTAAAAAGGAAATGAGGAAGAGATGACCATAATGCCGTAAAAACTAGTGATAAATACCATCATTTTCACAGCAAGAATTAAAGTTGCACAAGAACTGGACCTCTAAAATACAGACCCTAACCAAATACAGAATAGAAAGACCTTAAAGTATAAATAGTAATGTGCCAACAAAAACTATACTGGAAACCACAAGCCCGACTGTATTTTGCTGTGCAACAGAAAAACAGAATCATTCCTCACAAATCAAGCAATAAATCGAGATATAAAACCATACTAATATTAAGAATGTCAAAACAGCCAAACACCAATAATTTAAAGAACTTGCATAAATTTGTTCCATTTTTGAAATACCAATTAAATAAAACATCCAATAATTTAAAAATGTTCTAATTTCAAAGCAGAAACATCAAATTACACCAAATTATTAAAACTAACGAGAATTTTAAAAAATCTCCTGCTCTCCATACCAGGGATCTTTTGATTTCCAGTCACCCTGAGATTGTAGTGGATTGAGGGAGGTAGGGCCTCACAAACTTTATCTTCTCTTTCACACACAGACACACACTAACATTCATTCTCTCTTTCATACTCCTGTTCTCGTGTTCATGCTCTCACACATACCCTCTCTCAAACAAACAAGCTTTCTCTCCCTCACACACACACATATATAGTGTGCGTGCCTGTGAGAGCTTGTGTGTGACACAGGCTTTCACACACATGCACTATAGGTATGCAAGCTTTCAGAAACACACATTTAGCACACAGGAGGATATCTCACAGATTCTCACGCACACATGCTCTCATACAGATATATAAACATACAGATGTACACAGGTTCTCACAGACATATACAGATATGCACACAAGCTCATACATGCATGCATTGCAAACAGGATCTCTCACAGACACACACACATAGGCTCTCACACAGACATGCACATACACAAGCTTGGCCTCCTCTTCATTTTGGGCTGTGGTGGGATGAGCTCCACCACGGCCCCCGGCCTGTCTTCTGCTCCAGGCCACAGTGGGATGGGCTTCACCACGGCCCTACTGGTCTTCCAGCGTGGAGGGAAAAAAGCCGAGTGCGGCCATGGGAAAAGTTGTATACGGCCACACACACATGCAGCCTAGAGGGAACGTGAGGGTGCAGAAAAAGTTAATAGGGAAGGTTTATATACTCTTTTAAATAGTACAAGAACTAAAGGGTACTCTAAGAAAACATGTAGATTTAAAATAAATTTAAGAAAAATTTTCTTCCAGTCAATGTACAATTAAGTTATGGAATTTGTTGCAGGAAGATGTAGTCAAGGCTATTAGTAAAAGTGGATTTTAAAAAGGTTAAAAAGTTTCTGGAGGACAGATCCATTAACAAGTATTATCCAGGTAGATTGGGGGGGAGGGGGGGGTAAGGAAATCACAACTTCAACTCTAGGAACGAGCAACAAGGAATGTTCCCGTAATGGTCTGCTAGCTATTTCCAAGTGACCTGGACTGATCACTGACAGACAAGCTGCCTAACTCAGACCATTGGTCTGACCCAGTATGAAATCGCTTTTTTTTTTTTTTTTTAAGATTTTGTTCTCCTATACTTTCATCACATACAGACTACAATTTTAGGTCATTCACAGTAGTATTATCAAGAGAGAAGATTCATTTTCTTAGGTCAGGGGTAGGCAACTCTGGTCCTTGAATGCAGTAAGCAGACCTGGTTTTCAGGAAATCCAAAATAAATACGAGAGAGAGATATCTGCATACAATAGGGGAAGTGCCTCCAATCTCATGCATATTCGTTACAGATATTCTGAAAATCAGACCAGTTTGATGCACCTGAAAACTGGTCTGAATTCAACTTTTTAATGAAGATGACCCAGTCAAATTTAATGACCACAAGGGTGAGAAAAAATGAAATGATATTTACCTGATAATTTACTTACTTTTTTTTTTTTTAAATTACAACTAGACCAGTCATTATGTTTGGGGATTTCTCTCCTCCATGGCTGACTGAGACAGAGGACACACCTTTTACATGACCTCGCTCTGGGGCATAAATGGGGTATGGTTTTGATTCAATTCTAGAAGCCTACTTACTACCAAAGCACTGCAACCACAAGAAAATCCCCTTTGATGCTTTCTTCTTCAAATACCTCCTAATAGGTCCTAGGGACCATTCTGGGTGCGATCAGAGGTCCACAGAGTGTAAGACTGAAAGAGGCAGAGAAAGGGAAGTGCAGCCAGATATACCTCATTTATTGTCCATTATCCCAACGATTCTTCTCACCCTTATGCTCCTGGGCAGGATCTTGACTGATCTAGCAGTATTCAAGGAAAGAAAATTATCAGGAAAGTATAAGTTCACCTTCCTTATCCTGTTAGACCAGTAATTACATTTGGGAGTTAAGCAATTACTGGGGTGGGAGGAAGACAAGGCTGTTTTAATCAACTCTTGCCCTGGAGACAGTGTCTGCCTTGGTCTGTGTGACCAGCCAGTAGTGTTCACCTAGAACGTGCAAGGTACATTGCACACTCCCCTCCCAAGTGGCTGAGCTGCCTCTGGCCCGATTGAAGCTTGAACTCTTAACGGAGCTGGTTGCCTGATAACAGGTAGGTTGGTAACATTGCCTGTACGATTTATATTGTTATGGTGGCCTTAGAGGCCACCTAACCTCTTTGGGTGCTGCCACCTGTCAAGCAAAACTTGTCTGTTTCCCTATAACTGTTTGCTGTTTTCAGGTATGATCAGATAATCTGATATGCCTTTAAATAGTCACAGACTCTTAGCTTCCCCTGACAGCTACTGCTACCGAGGGCTGGAAGGAAATCTGATTAAATCACATAGAATGTTGATCCTAGCTTAAGCTGAAACAATGGAATTGGCCCTTGAGAAATTCCTAGGTGAGGATCACTGCAGGCCTAGGCCAGCAGTTCCATGACGCATCTTAGCCAAGTCAGTTTGTTTGAGAAAGCAAGTTTAGAGAGAGAAGCACTTAATGGATGTCTATTTTTAATGACTCGAAGGGGCTCCCTATCAAAAGTCTTAGCACCTGCTTGAGATCCCACTGAGGTCTATCTGGGTGGAATGGTGACCTGGTGTGGCTTATTCTCTTTTTTCTTCTCTTAGGCAATCTGCTGCCCAGCTACTGGGGCAACTTTAGTTTGGTCCTTATAGCACACAACAGCTACTGCTTGGATCTCTGAAGACCCAAGTACCAGATGCCAGCTTGTCAGAGATCTAAATCTGTGGGATGCCTACCTTCTAGAGGAAAAGGTCCTGCCTAGCAACTTATTCCTTAACATAGGCTATGGGGGGGGGGGGGGGGGTGTGCAAACTTGCTTCCTAGCCTTTTAGTTGAAATACTAATGCCGGTCACCTTCTTTCCGTAAGTTCGCCCCTTTCAAAGGCCAACCTATACTGAAGGAAGACAGGTCATCCAACGGCCCTGAGCCTAGTCAGAGCAGATTCCATTCATTTGGCAGCATCAAGGCAGCTCCATCCAGGAGCCTCACCAGGCCTGTGCACCAGTGTCTTCTGGGCACCTAACGTAACTGGGCATGGAAGGTTCTTCATCTTTATTGTCCGGGTTATCAGTGGCCGTGGTGGGAAGGCATACTGTGGGGTGAATCTTGGTCACAAACCTGTGAGGGTATGTCTGGATCGTGGCTCTGTCCTATAACTGGACAACTAAGCTACTTGTGATGCCAATAGGACTGCACAAAGAGGCCCCTGTCCCCTTATCTCTTGGACCTAATGACCACTCATCTGGGTCTATTTTGCTGCTGCTAAGATAGGCAGCATATCGGTTCTTCCCTGCTATAAGCTACTGTAGGGAGTTATTTCTCTACCCCCTGAGCAATCCAGTGGCTTCCTACACTAGTGCGGGGCTGCCATTGCCTCTTTGCCCATTAACAAATGTTACCACATTGCCCTTGTTTTAAGGGAACCATAACTGCAGTCAACCCTTGCTAGTAGGGGGGAAGTGTATCTGCACTAGACCGATGGCTCTTGCTTCTACCTATTTATCGAATAGCATATTATTTCTTCCTGACTGGCACCTGGTCATCTGGCCCTGGGAACGTACGCCCTCTCTCTTCTGGCTTGTACCAGGGAGCTCCCAGAAACTCCAGAGCCTGAGCAGGTTCTAAACTGTTTGAGTCTGTCTAGACCAGTGGTCCCCAAACCTGTCCTGGAGGGCCACCAGCCAGTCGGGTTTTTGGGATATCCTCAATGAATATGCATGAGAGAAAATTTGCATGCACTGCCTCCATAACATGCACATTTTCTCTCATGCATATTCATTGTGGATATCCCAAAAACCCGACTGCCTGGTGGCCCTCCAGAACAGGTTTGGGGACCACTGGTCTAGACCAGCGGTTCTCAACCTGTGGGTCGCGACCCCGGCGGGGGTCGAACGACCAAAACGCAGGGGTCGCCTAAAGCAGGTCCCCAACCACTGGTCCGCAGACCAGTACCGGGCCGTTGGGGTTTTTTGCCGGTCCGCGGCGCCGCGGCTGCTGCGGGGAGGCGGGGCGCAGGGCCGGCGGAAGCACTAGGCGAACTAGGCGGTTGCCTAGGGCGCCAGCTTCCCGGGGGCGGCACTGCCCCGGTAAAATTAAGAGAGCCGCGCTTTCAAGCATGTGAGTCCTTTGCTGTCAGCCCGGGCGGAACGCGGCAGGACAGCTGGAGTCAGCGGCACCGGGCGTGCTCTCTTCTTCCCCCCCCCCCCCCGCGGTCCAGAAGAGGAAGTGGAGAGCATCGGGTGCCTGCGCGGGAAGAAGAGACCACGCTAGTGTCCGACGGGAAGAAGACTGCAGCGCGGCTCGGAGGAAAATGGAGTTTCAACCGCGGCCGATGGGACTCCGCCTCCGCGAGGGCTGAAAATGAAGAGGTTAGCGTTGGGAGGAGGCTGCTGCCGCCGCGAGTTCCCGGGGTGGGGGAGAGAGATAGTGAATGAGCGAGCAAGCATGTGTGTTTGAGATCCTGTGTGTGTGAGTGAGAGATTACATGTATGTGAATGATTGAGAGCCTGTGTATGTGAAAGAGAGTATGTCTGTGATTGAGAGCCTGTATATGTGAAAGAGAGTATGTCTGTGATTGAGAGCCTGTATATGTGAAAGAGAGTATGTCTGTGATTGAGAGCCTGCCTGTGAGAGAGAGAGAGAGCATGAATGTAAGTTTACCATTGGGAACCTGTATGTGTAAGTTTGTGTGAAAGAGTATGTGTGTATGATTGAGATCCTTTGTGTGTGAGAGAAATCATGTGTATGTATGATTAAGAGCCTGTGTGTATAAGTAAGAGAGAGATCATGTGTGTCTGTGTCTGATTGACAGCTGGTTTAGGTGATGGAGCATGTGAGTATGTGATTGACAGCCTGTGTTTAAATGAGAGAGAGAGATCATGTGTGTCTGTGTGTGATCGAGAGCTGATTTAGGTGACGGAGCATGTGAGTATGTGATTGAGAGCCTGTGTGTAAATGAGAGAAAGAGAGGACATGTTTGTAAGCATGTGAATGAGAGTCTGTGTGTGAGAGAAAAAGACAGCATGTATTTATGTGATTGAAAGCCTGTGTGTGTGTGTAAGCGTGAAAAGATAGACAGCATGTGTGTAAATGTGTAATTAAGAGCCTATATAAGTGAGAGAAAAAGCATGTGTATATGAGTACTGAGAGCATGTGTGTATAGGTGTGTCATTGAGAGCCAGTGTGAGAGAGAGCGCTGGTATGTGACTGAGAGAGGAGAAAGTTCCAAGCAAACCACCCCACCTCCTGCTAATTCAGAACAATCTCAGGACACCTGGATATCAAATGTTCCCAGGTATGCAGAGCAAAAAAATTTTTGTATCCTTATTATTTTTCATTACTGGGTCTTTGTGTCTGCTATTTTTAAATATTTTGTTGGTATCTGCAAATGTTTATATGAGTTTTTAATTATTGGATATTCCACTCATCAGCTGTTTCGAAGTATGTTCTTTTTGTTAGTACAGTATTACTGCTGATGATATTATATTTCTTGATTTGTTTTATAAGGATGGGTGATGTTTCTTTTTTCCTTTGTTACACTGCATACAGAGACTCTGGCTTGTTGCAGTTTCCAATTCAGTTTTTTCTGCATGCTTCTCGTTATGCGTTTTGGTCTCTTTATTCTATGTTAGGTGAGGGACAGCACGTGATTCAGGTGAGGTTTTCTGCTGGCGTGTTGTTTCTGTGTAGGACTCTATAGCAGCCTGACTTGGTCCGTTTTCCTAATAGGAGATGTATTGGTGTCTTAAGGCCTGGTGTAATATTTTCAGAGACTTATTGTACTTTAAAAGTGTGATCTTACATAAAATGCACACATTTACTTGTATTTAGTTTTAAACATATTGTATGGCTCTCATGGAATTACATTTTAAAATGTGGCGTTTATGGCTCTCTCAGCCAAAAAGGTTCCTGACCCCTGGTATAGAGCTTAGCCACTACTGCTGCTTCTGGTGTGTACTACAGCCTGCATGGAAGAAGAGTAAGAGAGCTGCTGGAGGGGGTAAGTAAAGATGGCTTTTTAAGTTCATTTTTCTTGATTGACTGCCATTTTAATTATTTAATATTATGTGATGTGTCTGCTTTTTTTGTTTGAGCAACAAGTATAGCTTTGGTTTATGTTTATTTTATATATTTTTATTTATTTATTTATAAAAGAGTTTCTATACCGTCGATAAGACAAATCATCTCAATGGTTTACATGGCATAAAAATGTCAAATAAGTGTTCTGTTATAAATACAGACTTCGTTATTTTCATTAATGCACAATGTAAGTTAATTGTGTGTGGAGGCGGGGGGGGCGGCATAGCTGACGTTTCGCCTAGGGCGCCTAATACCCTTGCACCGGCCCTGGCGGGGCGAAGCTGGCGACCTGCCTTCTCCAACCCCAAAAGGGAAGAGACATGGCCCAAAAAGCTAGCGCGTCGCAGTGACGTATGTTGCTGGAGCCGCGCAGGCAGGAAGGAGGTGTATCAGCCACTGCAGGTGCTCCTCCTACTTCCTTCCTGCCCGCCCTGCCCCGGAAGACAAATGTTGCCGGAGCTGCACGGGGAGGAAGGAGGAGGCACGTCAGCCGCGTGGGTAGAAGAGGCGCTTCAGCCGCGTGCAGAAGAGGAGCAGCGGGGCCGGGAAGACTAGGGCCACTGCAGAGCCCATCCTGTGGCAACCCGTAAAGAAGAGGCCCAGAGGTGAGAGAGAGGTGTGTGCGAGTATGAGATGAGTTGAGAGACTGTGTATGTTTGCAGAGACAGCATGTGAGAGCCTCTGTGTGTGTGAAAGAGACAGCATGTAAGAGTGAGAGCCTGTGCTTGAGCAAGGCAGCATGTGGGGGTGTGAGAGAGCCTGTGTGTGAGACTCAGACAGCCTGTGCCAGTGAGAGCCTGTGTATGTGTGTGTGAGAGAGAAATGCATGTGAGAATGAGAACCTGACTGTGTGTTTGAGGGAAGAAGACAGGTGGAGAGAAAAGAAATAGAAAAAAAGGCAATATAAAAGGAAATGGCAAAAAATTAGAAAGGGAAGCAGATGTAAAAAAAAAATAAATTACTTTTTACTGATTGGCACATGTAATCTTTGGGAATGTGCAAGAGTAGCACTTTCTCTATGGCGGATCTCACAATGTACGAGATCAACATGGAGGAAGTGGAAACCCACGGGGCCTGCACAGAGGAGGCAGCAGAATGGGCTTCAGTGCCAATAGCAGCAATCAGTGCCTCCCCAATAGCCACGTGGCAGCAGTGGCAGTAATTAGATTAATTGTTTGACTCAGCTGGAGGTGACAAAGTATGAAGTGGGATGTGAAATCAGCTTGATCTGGTGGAGAATTAGGATTGCTGTTACACATGAACTGTATTTGGCAAACAAAGGGAGCCAGGATAATCAATTGATGCCTGCAGCTGAGGACTGATTCATTATGACTCATGTAGAAATTAGTGCATTTTCCAGATTAGTCTGCATAACACAATTCTCAACATTCAGCATTATTTCTGCTGCATAGAGTTTTATCTGAGAGGCTCTGAGGTTGTGAGGGAGCCAGTAAGAGAGCAGGGGTGTGTATGAGAAAATCCAGGGGAGTAAGAGTGTGTGTGGGGGGGGGGGGGGGGGGGAGGAGAGAGTGTCTTACACCCTGAGAGTGTATCAGTGTCTGTGAGAGTGAGAGGTTATGGTGGGTATAAGAGCATGAATGTGTATGTGAGAGAGAGAATGGACATGTTAGTGTATGTGTGAGAGAGAGAGGATAACCTCCTAATCCTCGACAATATCAGGGTGACTGGAAATCAAGAGCTCCCATGTATGGACAGCAGGGGCTTTTTAAAATCCTTATTAGTTTTAATTATTGTGTGTTATTTGATATATGTGCTGTTTTGAAATATTATTGGTGTTTGGGAATTATAAAAATGTATATGATTTTAATTAATAGAAATTCTATTTATCAGTAATTTTAAAATATTCTTTTATTAGTATGGTTTTACTATTATAACTGATGCTTTATGTTTCTTAATATTGTTTTATGAGGAATGGTGGTTCTGTTTATAAATGTCATAATAAATAAATATGCACTAAAATCCAACCCCATCCATAACCCCGCCCCCATATGACCAAAGCCCCGCCCTCGCGGGGCGAGGGGTCACCGCAACATGAGGAACTGTATTTCGGGGTCACGGCATTAGAAAGGTTGAGAACCACTGGTCTAGACTAACCCCCACCAGAGGTGGTGTATTGCTCTGGAGACATGATAGCTCCCTTGATCTGCCTTGGCTCTCACAAACCAGTTGCCTGGATATGGGTGGGTTCTGATGCCTTACATATGCAGAGCTGCTGCTACCAACAACCCGAGCTTGATGAAGGCTCTGGCATTTGTCTCTAGGATGAACGCTGCACCTGCATCCAGGTATGCTTGCCCCATGCACCACATCCTACCAGGTTCTAATGAGACACCCAGATAGGAATGTAGGCATAAGCTTCCACTAGGCCAAAGACATTAGGTATATATTTTTTGGTAGGTGCTATAACCCCTCCAAGTTCTTGCGAATACAGGAATTAAACAGGCAAACACTCTCTGTAGGCTCCCCTGACCCCTCAGGATACAGGAGCCATCGCTCTGTGGAGACTCCACCGACCCCCCCACCCCCAAGGTCCAGGGGCCATCACTCCAGTGACCCTTCAGGATACAGGGGCTATTGCTCTCCAGAGACTGCACTGAACCCATAAGGATCAGGGGCTGTCACTCTCTGGAGCTCCATAGCCCTCTCAGAGTACTGGGGTCCAGGAACTTGACCAGACAAGAGCCTGGGAGAACGCTCCCACTGGGAGAAGTAACCCCAAGGGGTTGTTGTCCTAGGAGCAACAAGGACTCAATCAGTTCAGGGTAAAACCCTGACTCTGGGAGCTATGTCCTATTCACATGTTCGCCATTGCATGGAGAGAGAGACTACTAGTATTGAGCCAGTACCACACTCCCTTTAAGCCCTAGAGAGAGGTCATGAAAAAGGTAGGTCCTCTGCTTCTGTCAACTATGGAGGATGGAAATCCCCAAACTTAATGACTGGTCTAGCAGGATAAGGAAAGGCTCTTTAGACATTTTTAACCAAATAAATGTGATCATGGATCATAATTCACAAGCGGGCCGATACAGTAAAAACACGGGAGAGCGGGCGAGCGCCTGCTCTCCTGGCACGCGCATAGGCCACTCTCCTGTGCGCGCAATTCAGTATTTTAATTTATTAAAATTAGGCCCGGCGGTAAAATGAGGCGCTAGGGACACTACCGCGTCCCTAGTGCCTCTTTTTTGACAGAAGTGGCGGCTGTCAGCGGATTTGACAGCCGACACTCAATTTTGGCGGCGTCTGTTCTCGAGCCCGCTGACAGCCACGGGTTCGGAAACTGGGCGCCGGCAAAATGGAGCGTCCAGTTTTCGACCCACCAGCCGCGGGCCCATTTTAAAATTTATTTTTTTTTAACTTTTGGGACCTCCGACTTAATATCGCCATGATATTAAGTCGGAGGGTGCACAGAAAAGCAGTTTTCACTGCTTTTCTGTGCACTTTCCCGGTGCTGGCAGAAACTAGCGCCTACCTTTGGGTAGGCGCTAATTTCTGAAAGCAAAATGTGCGGCTTGGCTGCACATTTTGCTTTCTGAATCGCGCGGGAATACCTAATAGGGCCATCAACATGCATTTGCATGTTGCGGGCGCTATTAGGTTCGGGGGGTGGGGGAGGTTGGACTGCGTTTTGGTCGCGCTATTACCCCTTACTGAATAAGGGGTAAAGCTAGCGCGTCCAAATGCCGGCTAAAATGCGCTCCAATGGAGCACACTGTATCGGCCTGTAAGTGAGAGAATGCCAAGTAAAACACCCAGACTAGGTATCACCCCTTCCCTAGGTCACAATTAGCAGAATCCAAGTATCAACTCACATCTATAACTGAAAATGTTCATATGTGGCCATGCCATAATCTACTAGATAAGGGAGCCCGGAACGACGTGCCGCAAATGCGCAGTAGAGAGCAACTCTACTGCGCATGCGCGGGCGAGCACGTCGGCCAGAGCTTGCCCATAACAAAAATGGCGCTGGAAGGAGCGGCAGCAAGGAGCAGTGGCGGCGGCGAGGAGCGGCGGCAAGGAGCAGTGGTGGCGGTGAGGAGCGGCGGCAAGGAGCAGTAGTGTCAGCGGCAGCAAGGCGCAGTAGCGGCACGCGCCCGAGAGGGACCTCCCCCGAAGATCTTCCATTTGTGCTATCCGGAAGGGGAGTGACTGAGGGGAGGAGGGAGGAGAATGAGGGAGGGGGGGAGGGAGGATAAAGGGTGAGGGGAGAATGAGGTGGGAGGGAGGGAGGAGAAGGGGGGGGGGGAGGAAATGGACCGAAAATTTTTTTTTAATGTAGCCCGTTGTTACGGGCTTAACGGCTAGTATTTATATATAACAAAAAGTGTGTATATTTTGTTATTACTCACACCTAAATGTGTGACTAGATAATTGCAATTAAATGCAGGGGCACTTTTTTTTTTTTTTTAAGATGAATTTTCAGAATTTAAAATAGAGTCAAGGTTCATTTTTTTACATATTTAATTTGTATTATAATTTGTTAACACTCCTAATGCTTTATAGCAACAATGTATGTCAAAGTATAAGACTCTGGAATGAATATAACTAAAGGGGTGCAATGCCATCTAAGTCCATAGAATCAAGACAAGTTTCTGAAGGAGTAAGAGTACAATGCAGTTGAGGAGGTGGGAAACTGGCAAAGGGAGTAACTATCTATTGCCTTTGCCATCTGCATACTTCTCCCCACAGCTTCAACAGAGGACTCCAGAAGACACCGTGAGCCATCTAGGCTTCAGCTTCCACAGCTCTTGCACTCTTTCCAGCAGCAGAGGACCAAAAGATTCATCTGCATACTTCTCCCAGTAAAGGCCACCAGAAAACACCACAAGCCACCTAAGCTTCAAGTGCCATAGGCCCTGCACTCTTTCCAACAGCACATGATCAGAAGGTGCACACCCACACCATCACGTCTATAAATTTGCAACAATAGATTTGTTGTATTAACAGGTATCTATTTCAAAAGAGGTATAATTAGGGCATACCTGCTAATTTTTTTTCCTTGAGTTCTGACAGACCAGTCTCCACAGTGGATCACAGATTTTTCCAATTTTTTTTCTGTTACCTGTTATTGTATATATATTTTCTTCTTCCCTTTATTTTTTTTTAAACTATACAATACACCTAGCACCCTCAAGCAGAGGACCCTTTTCAATTGAGCAGTCCTCCTGCTCTTCCTTCTCCCCTTTAGTTGCTTATTTTACCCCCTCCCCCCCCACCTTTTTTTTTTTTTTTTGAGAACTAAATACAAAAAAAGGGAGTGTCCTAAACAACCCAAATTACCTTTAAGAGACAGCAGCATTTCTGCTCTCTTTGTCCTTATAGGCTCTGCTATTCTATATTTTTGCCGCCTCCTCCTATTCTCGGGGTGGGATCTGGTCTGGACTGGTCTGTCAGGACTCAATGAAAGAAAATTAGCAAGTAAGCCCTAATTGTACCTTCCTCTTCATCCTCCTGTCAGACCAGTCTCCCCAGTGGCACGTACCTGAGCCTCACTTATCCTGGATGGGAAAGTCCCAGAGCTGCTTCCGGGACTGCCATGATGAACTCTGCCTCCATTCCCTCCTGCAGGTGTAGCCTATAATGTTTTGTGAAGGTATGCACTGATGCCTATGTGGCTTCTCTACAAAATGTTGATGCCCTTGCTACATACCCTCCACATAATGCTCTCTGCAATACTAGACAGCTCAAAATTTCTTTTGAATAATGCTTCTATTTTTCTATGTTGAAAGTCTTTAAGGGCTGCTCCCCCTTCAACCGGGATAGTCGTCTTCCTTGAAATTTCCGATACTGCTGCAGCCACCTTGGGTAAGGAAAGAAATTTATCATTCCCCACCGGGTTCTATCATATACAAATTTTTTCATATTTTTCCTACTTCTTAATTTTGTCTCTGGGGAAGCCCACTCAGCTGTTATCATACCCTGGCTAGCTGAATGGATTGGGAAAACCTCAACTTGCTTCTTAATCCCTGTGAGGATGGGATTTCCCTTTGGCTTTGCTTCTTTAGGCTGGTCCTCCGCTCGCCTTAGGCCTTGTGAGACCTTGGTAATGAGGGCCCCTAGTTCCTCTGCCCTGAACAGTCTCACTGCTGGGTCCTCCGGGTCAACCTCAGTCCCTCCATCTTCTTGGGAATCTTCCTGGGAGGAGTTGCCCATTTCCTCTGAGGCTTGGTTCTTTGTGTCCCTCAGAGTGCCTCCTCCTTCAATTTCTAGCTTCTGCTTCTTTCCCACAGAGGTTCTTACCTCAGGGGACCTTGCGGTGGGGCTCCCTGCATGGGTCATCTTGTCCTTCATCTGGCAGCATACTTTGTGCAAGATCTACTCCTGAAGGAATTCTGTGCTACTGCGGAGCACAGAATCTGTGCAAAATTCCCCTTCTGCGCAGAATTTCCATTTTTTTTTTGCACAGAATTTGGTGAAAACGCAGGCCTCGGCGTGCCACAAGCGGAGCCCATCCTGCTCACAGCAACGACGGAGCAGGCCTCGGCATGCTGGAAGCAGAGGCCGCCCCGCTTGCGGCTAAGATGGTGCAGGCCCTGGCATGACACAAGCGGAGGCCACCCTGCTTGTGGCTAAGATAAAGCAGGCCCTGGTGTACCGCGAGCGGAGCCAATCACACTCTCAGCAAAGATGGTGCAAGCCCCGGGTGAGAGTGAGTCTGTGTATGTAAGACTGCGAGCGTACTGGGAAGAATAGCGTATTGGGGGGGGGCGAGAGAGAGCATGTGATGGTGTGTGAATTTGGGTGCCAGAAAGAGGGAGCCTATGTGAGGAGATTTGAAGGAGTCTGTGTGTGCGTGAGAATAAGGGATTGTGTGTATGTGAGAGAAAGAGAGCCTGTGTGAGAGACAGACACACATACACACACAGAGAGGGGCAGTACTGAGAGGGGTCAAACTGTGGGAGTGGAGATAGAGTGGAAGAGATTGAGCCTAGAGGGGAGGGGAGAGATAGCGGCAGGTGGAGAAGCTGGAGCCTGAGGGCAAAGAGAAAGGAGACTGGCCAGGGGAGTAGGGAGAGAGGGTGGAAGGAACACTCTTACAGAGAACTTCTAGGGAAATTCTGCTCAAAATATTTAAAACTCTGCACCTTTAAGTAATAACATTTTTCTGTATTACATTTTAAATAAATTACTTAAAGACTTATCATATACACTGTGTTATTTTGACCAACAAAGTACGCAGAATTTTAATTTTTTTTGCTCAGAATTCCCCCAGGAGTAAAGAGCAGCACAAACTCTGTGGAGAATTCACTCTCTGCATCCCTCCTCCATCCTCTGATGCCACGGAGGAATGAATCGAATGCCTATCTGAGGTATTTCCATGCTCTAAAATTGCAGGAAATCCTAGGCCCATCAAGATGCACTGCCCCAAAGGGGCATCACCCTCCACCGCAGCTCCACTCTCAGAACCGTCACAGTTATGGAAAAATGAGCCTGTAATGAATGCTCTTAATGCACCAAGCCCCACAACTGAGGCATTTCCTTCCCCTGCCCATTCCTGCTCCTACCACTCCGTTGGGGTGGAACGTCAGGCTGGGTTTGTGGTTAAGGCACTTCTAAACCTGTATACCGTGGCTGCTCCTCTCTCTTCCGCTTTAAGGGGAAATACAAGGTTTCCAGCCTGATCGCCTTGGGAATGTGGGGAGGAAGTCTAGGACTGCCTTCATCTGCTGGTAGGAGGACAAAACCCACTGTGGAGACTGGTCTGGCAGGAAGAGGAGGAAAAATCAACAACATGTATAAGCAGATAATTTTAACTCGAATACGTGCAGTGACTTGAGGATCATTCAGACAGAAAACATAAAATAAGCCAATAGACTAAAAGTAGATTAGTGTGACTATCCCTACTCCCTTATAAATTTTAAATGGTTAACAACTCAACCAAACTAAGATGCAGGCAGTAGTCCAACAGCGAGAGGGGGCTATCCAGTATTTTACATACAGTGCCACATGTATGACTATATACCAGTTGGTGAGAGATTGTATGTGTGCATTCTGTGCAAAAAGCCTGTAGCTCTCCATAGAATGAGTCCAATCTCTGGAGGCTAGCGTGGCAGACCTTGAGGAGCTAAAGGAGACAGTAATCTAGAGGAGACCTTTACGGACATAGTAGTGCAGTCCCACCTCCACTCTAGCAGCCTCTGTGCTACCTTGGAGGGGGAAGGTCACCTGGAACGAGAGCATCACCTTGGTGTGGAAGGAAGCAAATCTGTAGTTAGACCTGCCCTCAAGATGATGCAGTATCCTTTCATACAGAGACCGTCTCTCCAGGGGCATATGCCCGGAAGGGAAGGATTAGGATGGCCATTGTAGTTGGTGATTAGATCATTAGGAACGTAGATAGATGGGTGGCTGGATAACTTGGTAACTTGTCTGCCTGATGAAAATGTTGTGGACATGTCACATAGATAGGATTTTAGACAGCTCTGGGGAGCAGTCAGCTGTCTTGATACGTATGGTTACAGTGACATAAAGGTGCAAGAGGGAGGTTTCTGGAAGCCAAATTTAGGATTTTAGATAGAAAGTTGAAATCCAGAACCTCCAGAGTTGCATTCTTAGAAATGCTCCCTGTTCCACGCACAGGACCCCGGAGGCAGGCAGAGCTCTGAAGTCTCAATGCATGAATGAGACAACGGTGCAAGGAAGAAGATTTTAGGTTTCTTAGAAACTGGGAAATATTTTGGGGAAGGGGGGGGCCCTTTAAACTTTAACCAGGGAAGAACCTGACAACCAACACTAACAAAAAAAAAAAAGCGAGATAGAGCAGCTCAGAAGCACACAGCTCGAATGGTGTATCTTTGAAGGATTCTAACAAAACTAGGATATCTAGACCTTTAGGTAAAGAGCAGATGGAGAAATTCCAAATTACCTGTCCACTGATAAACAGATTGGTAATGCAAATAAATGCTAAAATTCTAAAACATAAGATGGGAGAGTTAGTGTGTATAGCACTGAATGAAGAGGTAGATAAACCCGGCATCTGAGAGACCTGGTAGGAGGATAACCAATGGGACACTGTCATATCGGATACAAATTATAATCGCAATGATAGGATGGATCAAATTGGTGGAGGGGTGGCACTATACATAAAAGGCGGCATAGAGTCAAACAGAATAAAAAGCTCTGCAGGAAACAAAATGCACTGTAGAATATTTATGGATAGAAATTCCATGTAAGATAGGGAAGAATAGCAATCGGGGTATACTACTATCTACTTGGCCAGAACGAACAGACAATGAAATGCTAACGAAAATCAGAAAAGCCATCAAAATTAGCAACACAGAAATAAGGCCTCCACATGCACTATAAAGGAAGTGTGGTTGGAAGCTGTCTCCAGTAACCTTCTGCCAAAGCTTGATCATAGCTCGACTGCCTTAACCTGGTTGTGATCAATAATTAATAAAAATAGATATAAACAAACTGAAAATGCCTCAAGAAGAGGTGTTCAACTCCCTGGGGGCTATGCTATCCAACCACATCTATCAAATATAAGTTTGAGAGATATCTCTGGCTTTTCCCTTGTCATGTTGAGCTCCTTCAACTAAAGATTGCAAGATCAAAAGCAGAGGAAAGGAGAAAAGGTACCACACAAGTGTAATAGTCAGAGCTAAGCGCTGCGTTCGTGCCTGTTCTCGCCTCGCTCCACCCTCTCTACCTTTGTGGCGACTCCCTTCGGGTCTGACGGACAGATGCTGCCACGGCTTCTCCTCGACGCTTCTCCCCGGAATCCCCGGGCTGGCCTGACGCTGCGGATCCGCCATGCTCCTGATGACTCAAGGGCGCGCGCGCTCCAGAGTTTGTACCGGCAAGGGCGCGAACCTCAGGGGCGTCCCCCGTAGTGATGTCATCCGCTTCCAACTTAAAAGGTCTTTGCTTGCAACTACGAATCGAGTTAGCAAGGGGAATTCTTTCTCCGCTGCTCTGCCTCCACAAACTTACCTAGGGGTACCCACTCCTCGGGGGCCCCGCTCTCTCTTCTTGATTTCAGATTGCTAAGACGGGATCCGGTACTTGCTCCTCGAAGGCCTACATTCCTGAATGCTCAGAAGACTCCTTACTGCCTGGAAGCGATCGCAGACGTGAACACTGTGAGTTCTATTACAGATAGGAACCGGTACTCGCTCCACGAGGGCCTATGTTCCTAATCTCTGAAGACTCCTTTCTGTCTAAGACGTTATCGCAGGTACGGAGATCGTGAGTTATTATTGCAGATAGGAACCGGTACTCGCTCCACGAGAGCCCATGTTCCTAAAACCCTTCAAAAACTCTCTTCTATCTCAGAAGCTATTGCATACCTATACTGGTACATTACTATTGCAGATTGCAGATAGGAACCAGTACTCGCTCCACGAGGGCCTATGTTCCTAAAACCTTCCAAAGACTCTTCTATTCCAGAAGCCATCTCATACACAGATATTGTGAGTTCTTATTCCAGACTGCATATAGGAATCAGTACTCTCCTACGGCTCCTGTTCCTGAATATACTGAAGACTCTCTGTTGCATACGAAGCCATTACAGACATCTACAATTGTGAGTGTACCATCTACTACTGGTTATGTATGCAGCATACCCTGTCTACTCACTATCTATAGTCTCTCTCTACAGCTCAACAACCCAGAGATCACAGTTCTAGTATCTGAAGGATTTCAGCCCTGCTGGGCACATCAGCTCACTACTGCCACCTCTGGTGGTTCTACTTCCTGTCTAATAAAGAACTATCTGGGTTTGTCTCCATACTCCAGCCTAGCCAGTGGTCCCTCTCAGGATATCCTCCTGGGGGCGCTGTCATCTGTCATCGGCCCAGGGATTCACCAGTTTCCATAAAGTGTTTATTCCTTACACTACTAGAGCGGTATCATACAGACTGCCACTCTGTGGGAGCCAACCCACAACAGATCATTAACTCTGCCTACGGAGTATTACATATTGTAATGTAACAAGCATTCCACTCATGATAACTATTTACCTCTACGCCACCACCCGGCCCTAAGCCTAAATAAAAACTCTCATACCATTCTTATATTAGAACACAGACGCCTATTAAGATAAAGTTGCTTTCTTCCCTATTAAGATAAATTTTGCTTTCTTCCCTCTCCAGTATGTTCCAAGTTTTTGCTTTACTCGGAGCCTATCTTCATACCTGTATTACGTATTTAACATTAACATTCTCATGCTTGTTATCACAGTTCCATGCAACTAGCATTACATGTAATTAGCATTTAGCATTACATGTAATTAGAATTTAGCATTCTATGTTATCAGCGTTCTATCAGTATTTTATGTTCTATGTAATTAGCATGCTCCCATGCTTGTGTTCAGTTTCAATGTAAACCGAGACGATATGCAATATCTTGTATGAATCCCGGTATATAAAAATGTTAAAATAAATAAAGAAAGAAAGAAATATTGTTAGCTCATTCCCCTGGGGGAACAGCATAGACAGATAGCTAACTTCTAGCATCAGATCCTGAACAGATTGCTAACTCCGCCTCCCTGGCGGGGTGCTCCACAACAGATTGCTAACTCCTCCCCTCTGGAGGAGTAGATCTACTACAGATTGCTAGCTCCCTAGCAAGATCCATAACACTAAGATCCAACCCACCCCCCAGGGTAAGAGGACCTGAAAGAAAGAAGGAAAAAAAAATAAAAAGTGACAATTCCTTTCATCTTGTCACTTGCTTGACTTAAGCTTGGTGGAAACTGGATTGGTATAGCAGGAGTCCAGGAAAGTAAATTATCAGGTAAAGTTGAATTTTGCCTTCCTTCTCCTCCTGCTAGAACAGTCAACACTGTAGGGTCATATCAGATCTACTGTTCTCTTGGGTGGGAAAACGCACATACGGTCTCCAGTATGCTTGCTCCGAAGGTCGCATCTGCATTGGCTAGTATGTCTAACCTGTAGTGCTTGGTAAAGGAGTGTAGGGAAGACCATGTGGCCACCCTATAAATCTCTTCTGGTGTGACCCTTAACATTTCTGCCCATGTCACTACTTGGGCTCTCATACAGTCCTGGGTAGTATTGCCTTCTCTTTCAGGATATAAGCTGATCCTATCGCTTCCCTGATCTACCTGGCTAGTGTTAACTTGGAGGCTGCCTTTCATTTGCATGGTCCACCATATAAAATGAACAGTCTGTCCAACTTCCTGAATGGATTCATGCCTTTCAGATAACTGAGCAACATCCGCCTTACGTCCCGGTGGTGCAGTTCTGGGTCTAACTTATTGGTTTTCTTATTCCCAAAAGGCTGTTAGTATAATGGTCTGATTAAGAAGAAATGGGGATACGACCTTGGGGTTAGAGGGAACAGGCCATAAAGTGACAGAATCCCTGAAGGTTAGGAATAGATCCCTTCATGAGAGAGCATGTACCTCTGAGATCTGCCTTACTGAGTAGACGGCCATGAGGAAGACCATCTTTAAGGATACATCCTTAAGAGAGGGTGATTTAAGTTGCTCAAATGGCTAGCCTGTTAGGGCTTTGAGTACTAGGTTAAGGTCCCACAAGGGAACCAAAGGGCAAAATGGAGGAGGGAGGGGGTTGCCTTATATGTTTTACTTTGTTAAGAAAGCGCACGACGCCCGGGTGTGCTGCTATGCATACACCTTCTACCATGCCTCTAAAGCATGATATGGCTGCCACCTGTTCTCTTAATGAGTTGAATGCCAGCCCCTTGTTCAGGCATTGATGAATGAAGTCAAGTATCTGTATAATCCCTGCTTTCCAGGAAGATTTACTGTTTGTGCAGCAGAAGTTCTCAAAGAGACACCACACTCAAATGTAGGCCAAAGAGGTTGAGGATTTTCAAGCCTTTGGTTTGGTAGATATGACTGTGGACAAGTAGCCTTTCCTATATAGACGTGCACTTTCAAGAGCCATCCATAAGACAAAATGGAGTTGGGTTTTTCCAGACCTTGATCAGCTGGCAGACTCAGGGGTTACTGCTAGGAGTCTCAGGAGATCTACATACCATGGACCATACAGCCAGTCCAGGGCAACAAGAATTGTCAGTGTTAGCTGATTCTCTATGTTCTTCAGCATCCTCCCTATCAGGAGCTACAGCAGGAAGACAAAGTAGCCTTTTGGTTGGCCATGGACTGATTAGGGCATCTACACCACTGGAGCTGGGGTTCCCTTCTATAGCTGAAAATCTTCCTTAACTTCATGTTGGTGCATGACACCATTAAGTCCATGGTTGGATGACCCAATTTGTCCATGATCCTGCAAAACGCCTCCTGAGTTCCCACTCTCCTGGATCCAGCCTGTTTCGGCTTAGAAAGTCTGCCTGAATATTTTGTGTTCCCATGTGTGTGTTCCCAACAGGAGTTCAAGATTTCACTCCACCCAGTCGCAGATCATTGCTGCTTCAAAGGTTAGGGACTGGCTGGGGATACCCCCTTAGTTCACATACGTGTCTGCTATTGCAGTGTCAGACAGGATCCTGATCGGCTTGCCCTTTACCAAGGGGAAGAAGGCTTGAAGTACTTGCCTTATGGCTTGTAATTCTAATTTGTTTGCAGTCCATGATCTTTCTTGTTCTTTCCACTATCCTTGTGCCATCTGGCCCTAACATTGGACCCCACCCGAAATTGCTGACATCAGTGGTTATGATGATCCAGTCAGGTAGTATCAGGCTCATACCTATTGCCAGGTTGGAGGGTTGGGTCCACCAATCTAGGCTGTTCCTTACTGGTGGAGGAAGAGGCAGTTGCTGCTCGTAGCCCATTGTGGCTGGAAATCACCTGGATAAGAGCTCTCCCAGCAATGGGCACATATGAGCCCTTGCCCATAGTACCAGGTCTACTGATGCTGCCATGAGGCCCAGCAAATGTAGGAAGCCCCATGCTTTGTGGGGGGGGGGGGGGGTGGCTGCACTTGGAAGTTTAGAGTATGAGCCACTAATTTCCCCATCCTTTTCCAAGTGAGGTACACAAGGTCTACCTCTGTGTTGAACCGCGCTTCCAGAAACTCCAGGGACCGCGTGGGTATCAAGGTGCTCTTTGCATAGTTCACCCTCCAATCTAGACTTTCCATCAGGAACATTAGTGCTGTAGTGGCCTGGATCAGCAAGTTGTCCAAACGAGGGTGGACCGGCACCCCTTGCTTGCACAATGTTGCCACCACCATTACCAATAACTTGGTAAAGGTCCTTGGTGCAGTCACAATACCAAAGAGGGGCACCTGAAACTGCAAGTGTTTGCTTAGTTCACAAAAACATAATAGCCTCTGGTATTGTCCCCTTATGGGGGACTTGGAAATTTGCCTCCATTAGATCCAAGGAGAATTGGAACTCTCTTTTCCTTGCGGAGGTTATTACTGAGCGCAAAGACAATCTGAAAATGTGGTACCCTGAGGCACTTGTCCTCCTTGAGATCCAGTACCGTGTGAAAGGAGCTATTCTTCTTGGGCACTACTAATTAAATGAAGTTTCTGTGCCCTGCTCCTGGACTGGTACTGGCACTACTGCTTGCAAATTTGCAGCTTGCCTAGGGTGGCCTCTTTCATCGCTTTCTTTGATGAAATGCATGGCAAGGCTATGAAGATCTGGGCCATGGGTTTTGCTAGCTCGGGGGTGTATCCCTGCCTATAACCTCCAAGTCCTACTGGTTTGAGGTGATACGAGTCCACTCAGAGTAGAACCCTCTTAGACATCTGCCCAAAGGTACCCCCTGATTGTCACGAGTGGATGGCTGGAGCCTGCCGGTGTCGGACAGTCAGTCCTTGACCTTTTGCCCTCCCCCCAGAAGAGCTTGGCCTTTGACCCTTTTTCTCCGCTGGGATCTGAAGCTACCTATCCTGTATCTTTGATAATCCCTGAAGCACAGGCGTCTCAGGTTTCTTGAACTGGTCCACAATTTGTCCTCGGGAAGCCTCTGGGGAGTTGCTTCCCCCAGCTTCTTTATGAACTTCTCTATCTCTTTCCCTAACAAGACCCCCTTTAAAAGATAGTTTGCCTAAGTGGGACTTCGAGGCCTCATTCACTGCCCAGTTCCAGATCCATAAAAGTCTCCTCACTGCCACTTCCAATGCTAAGGCCCGGAAGGACATTCTGAGAAGATAGTACAGCATGCCCACTAGAAAGGCCTCACCTGATTCAAATTCGCTTTATCCCCTGACTCAGATAGCTGCTGTACCCATCTTACTACTGCGCAGGCCACATATCCACTGCAGATGGATGCCTGCAGAGCCAACACTTTGGTTGTGAAGGCTTGTCTCAGGATAGTCTCAATCTTCCTGTCCTTCATTGCCATCATGCCCTTCACTGGTATGGTGGTTCTGCGGGTAACTGCTGAAACCAGGGCATCCACCTAAGGGATCTTTAATAGGGAGTCTCTTATTTCCTGCGGGAGTGGGTAGGCTTTCCTCAGGACCTTGGTACCCTTCAGTGGGCCCTGAAGATCTTCCATTCTGCCATTACCATTTCTCTCCAGGCTGGGTGCAAGGGGAATGTCTTGGGTGGCTTCCACATTCCCTGGAGAATGGGGTCCCACTCAACCTGCTCCTCCTTTTTTGGATCTGAGATTCTAAGTGTTGCTAAAGTATTTAAGATCAGGGCAGGCAGCTCTCCCTTTTCAAAGCAAGTGTATCTCTGCCGAGTCCTCCTCCTCCTTCAAGAGAACAACTCCTGATCGGAGGGACCAGAGTTCAGATCCTTTAGAAACACAATGGCAGAAAAAGACTTATGGCCCATACAATCTGCCCATCTGTCCAACTAATTTAGCATTACAATTCTCATCACTTCCTTAGAGATCATCTGTATTTATACCATGCTTTCTTGAATTCATATATTGTTTTTGTCTCTACCACTTCCACTGGGAGACTGTTCCAGACATCTACCACCCTCTGTAAAGAAATATTTCCTAAGATTGCTCCTGTATCTACCCCTTTCAACCTCATGCCATGACCCCCCTTGTTCTAGAGCCTCCTTTCTATTGAAAAAGGCTCACTTCCTGTGCATGGAAACTTTTGAAATATTTGAATGTCTCTACCATATCTCCCCAAGCTCACCTTTCCTCTAGGATATCCATGTTTAGATCTAAGTCTATCCCCATATGCTTTAGAACAAAGACCACTGACCATTTTAGTAGCCACCCTCTGGACCAACTCCATCCTGTTTATATCCTTTTAAAGGTGCAGAGAGAGAAAGGAGAAAGTATGAGCAACAACTCTCCTCCTCTCTTGCTAATCAAGACAATCTCAGGGCACCCAGAATTCAAAAGTTCCCAGGTATGGAGAGGGGGATTTTTTTATCCTTAGTTTTAATTACTGGATGTTTGTGTTTGCTGTTTTGAAATGTTTTATTAGTATTTGACAAGGTAATTTTACAGAGGGCAATTCCTTTTAAACTAAACTCTCTGATATCACATAGCCACACCACGCAACAGAGAGATCACATGTATTCCAAATACAGTTTAACCATTTATTGAAAATCACAACGTGTTTCACCTATCTAGACATTTAAAAACTAAACTCACACATTCATACCTCAATCACACACATGCCATATAAAAACATCTATATGCACAAATAACACTGAATAATCAGGATTACAATTAATTACATACATACAGTTTACATAATTTAACAAAGTCCGGTGTGTGACACCGGACTTTGTTAAATTATATAATATTATATATAATATATATTATATATATAATTATATATATATAATATATATTATATATAATATATAAATATATATATATATTATATAATATTATATATAATATATATTATATATATAATTATATATATATAATATAATATATATTATATATATATATAATATATATATTATATTATATAATATTTGTTAAGTTTCATACTATATTTGTTGTTGTATTGGGAAATGTTCTTTACTTTGTTACTCTCTGCCTTTACTCACATTGTTAATTGTAAACCGGGTTGATGTGATTCCTATCATGAAACTCGGTATAATAAAAATAATAAATAAATAAATATAGATGTTTTTATATGGCATGTGTGTGATTGAGGTATGAATGTGTGAGTTTAGTTTTTAAATGTCTAGATAGGTGAAACACGTTGTGATTTTCAATAAATGGTTAAACTGTATTTGGAATACATGTGATCTCTCTGTTGCGTGGTGTGGTTATTAGTATTTGAAACATTTTTATGAATTTCTAATTGTTGGATGTTATTCTATTCTTCAGCTGTTATGAAATATGTATTCTTTATTAGTATGATTTTATTACTACTGATTTTATTTTTTTTAATTTTTTTCATGAGGAATGGTGATTCAATTTTTCAATTGTTGTACTGTTGTGGTTTTCAGTCCAGTTTTTGCCTGTTTCTATTCATACTTTCAGTATGCTCTTTTTATTCTGTATTTGGTAAATGTCTGTCTGAATTCTGCATGTATGACCAAAGTGAGGCATTCTGCAGCATGTAGTTTCTGTGAATGGCTCTATAGTAGCCTGGCTTGTTCTATTTTCCTAATATGAGGTGTATTGGTATTTTAGGGCCTGGTGTAATATTAGCACATCTACCTTTGCATAAGTGAGGTTTGTGTGCTGGCAGTTAGGGTTGTTTTAATAAGGAGGTTTTACTATATTATTATAATTTTTTTTACTTGTGACTTTGAGTACTAAGCCCACACGGAACACATTGCAATAGTCCTAACGCCATACGAGTTCCAAGTGTCTTTTTTACTTTTTTTTTTGTAGGGTTTTCTGGTTGGCACCACAACAATGCATGTAAATATAATATACATGTAAGTTGTTTTGGGTTTTTTTTACCTGACTGTACTTTTAATGTCATTTTTCATATAAACTATTATAAATGCATAATTTTTAATTGTGGGGAGGGGAAAGTGCGCAAAGCTATATGGTTCACAAAGCAGACTTCTTCACCCACTGAGTCCAGTAGGACACAGCTAGTCTTCCATTCCTGCCACAGGCCAGCGAGAACGACAAGTCTCTTTCTCTTCTAGGCTAGCGATAACTGATTTTATCTTCCCCTGCTGGCCTGAAAGTAAAAGCAGAGGAAAAACGGTGGTGGCCACCTGGGGGAGAGAGAATGCAGCTTGTACAAACATTTGTTATTTTTGTTCAGAGAGAGTATTCTTATCTTTCCTTTGTGTAATTCTTAATAATAAATGTAATACTGGGGCTTTTTTTTTTTTTTAGTTTAGCTGTGGATTGTTGTGAGCAGTGTCCATCAGGTGTGTCACAATGGGGAAAAGGTTGAGAATCACTGCTTTAGACCATTCCCCAAGCTTAGCTAGATCCCTTCTCATGTTTTCCATTCCTTCCTGGCTGTCCACCCCGTTAGATTTTAGTATCATCAGCAAAAAGACAAACCTTTCCCCGACAACCCTTCTGTTACGTCACTCCTGTGTAGGAATTCTAGAGGACCCCAAGGACAGCCTTAGATTTCTTAAGGAGGGGTTCCAGCCTCGAGGCCAAAGATGGCCCTGGTATCTCCTTATTTGCTTGAAAGGTTTTAAAGGCTTGATGCATCAGCAGAATGAATTGAGTTGAGAAGGCCCCACTGGGGTTCTGCTTCACTTTTGCTTGCTTCCTGAAGAGGACTCGGAGGATTTATTATTTATTTATTTTATTTATTTAAATTTCTTATATACCGGCATTCGCGATGGGAGTCGCATCATGCCGGTTTACAAATAACAAGGTGTGACAACAGAATAAATACTTAATAACTTAAAAACATTAACATGTGATAGAAGAATAAGGTAGCAGTTACAATAAAACAGGGATAAAATGCAACTTGGAATGAAGAGAAGGCAAAAGAGAGATTAACACTGAGATAACAAAAGAATGACCAAGGTAAATAAAACCAAGGTAAATAAACCTGCCTCATTAAAAAAGAGAGAACATTATTGAGTTGTCAAAGGTTGTTGATTACCCTGACGGGAGTTCTTAGTTGCTTAAGTTGAGAGTGGGTTCAGTTGGTGTCTGGAAAGGCTTTCAAGAATAGCCAGGTTTTAAGTCTTTTTCTGAAAGTGGGGAGGCAAGGTTCCTGTCTCAGTTCTGGTGGTATAGAATTCCACAAGGTAGGTCCTGCTGTAGAGAAAGCCCTGTCTCTGAGAGTCCTATGGTTAAAGGTTTTTGCAGGAGGCACCTGTAATGAGTCTCTGTAGGACTCTCTGATAGGTCTGATGGAGGTATGTTTTTTAAATGGGATTTGGAGGTTAAGCGGAGAGAGTTGATGGAATGCTTTGTAGATGGTAGTAATGGATTTATATAAGATTCTATAGTGCACTGGCAGCCAATGTAAGTCTTTGAGAATCGGAGATATGTGGTCTCTTCTTCTTGTGTTTGTCAAAATTCTGGCCGCCGTGTTCTGAACCATCTGAAGAGGTTTAGTATGAGAAGACGGGAGACCTAATAGAATAGAATTGCAATAATCTAACTTAGAGAAGATTATTGATTGCAAAACTGTTCTGTAATCGTGGAAATGGAAAAGTGGTTTGATTCTTTTTAAGACGTGTAATTTATAAAAGCAGTCCTTCGTGGTTTGATTAATAAAAGATTTTAGATTTAGCCGATTGTCGATAATGGCTCCTAGGTCTCTTACATGTGAAGTTTGAAAGCCGGTTGGAGGATTTGAGGTGAGGTTACTGTTTTCAGGGGAAATTATGAGGACTTCGGTTTTAGCGGAATTTAAGATTAGATTTAGGCTGGAGAGGAGGTTGTCAATATTTTGAAGACAGTTTTCCCAGATTTTGATAGTTTTTGTAAGGGATTCTTTGATAGGGATGACAATCTGGATGTCATCTGCGTATAGAAAGTATTTGAGGTTAAGATTAGTTAATAGTTGACATAGGGGTAGGAGGTAAATGTTAAAGAGCGTGGGGGAGAGAGAGGAGCCCTGTGGAACACCTAGCGAAGAAGGGTAAAACTGTGATTCTTTGTTATGTATTTTGACTTTATATCCTCTGTTTCCCAAGAATGATTTGAACCAGGCAAGAGCAGAGCCTGTAATTCCGATGTTCGCTAGTTGATTTAGGAGAAGGGAGTGATTCACGGTGTCAAAGGCCGCCGATAGGTCGAGGAGTATCAGCAAGTAGGCGTGACCTTTATCGAGGCCCATGATGAGGTAATCTGTCAGAGATATGAGAAGTGATTCTGTACTTAAAGATTTTCGGAAGCCGTATTGAGTGGGGAATAATATGTTGTTGTCTTCGAGGTATTCTGATAATCTGGTGTTGACTAATTTTTCTGTAACCTTGGCTATAAAAGGAAGGTTGGATATTGGGCGGAAGTTGGATGGATCTTTAGGATTAAGGTTCGGTTTTTTTAATAGGGGTTTGATAGAAGCAACTTTCAGGTCGTCTGGATAAATTCCTTGGGCTAAGGAACAATTGATAATGTCAGTTAGGGTTTTGGAGATGGTATCTGGAATTAGCAGCAGTAGTTTGGGAGGGATCTGGTCAAATGGGTGGGATGATGGTTTCATTCTCTTCAATACTAACTTGGTCTCTGATATTGCAATGGGTTCGAAGGCTTGTATAGCCATGTCATTGCAGTGATGGCGGAATGTGCTGGGTGGGGCTAGGGTATTCGTTTTTAGTTGAGATTGCAGTTTGGAAATTTTGTTACTGAAGAAGATGGCCAGCTCCTCAGCTTTTTCGTGCGCTTGGTTGAGTGGGATGTCCGGAGAATTGGGTTGAGTTAAGTTCGAGACGTAAGTAAAGAGGGCTTTTGAATCGAAGATGAGGTGATGTATCTTGTGAGCGTAGTAGCCCCTTTTTGTTTTTAGTGTGGGCTTGAGGGCCTTGGGCAGGCTGCTTTTGCCAGCTCCTCCATGGGCTCACTATCACATAGGGAACAGAAGGAGCTTGCCAGGGTGTAAATCCCTTTCAGTTCCACAGGCTGGGCACTTCCTCTCAGCATTGCGCGTCAAGTATTTGTTTTTATTTATGAGTCTGCATCAATCTCAGTGTGCGCGCTTGGCCCCACTCCCATCTTCACGCCAGCTTTGGGCCTACTCCTCTCAAGCAGCAGCAACCTTCCCTTCCTGCTCACAGTTTCTCCCTATGCCTATCTACCCGGGTTTGCAGGGGTATGCACACACCAGCTACCCACTGGAGGTGCAGGAAAAGGGAATCAGCGAGAAGAGGCTAACTTTGGAGCACTTGGCAGTCCCAGTTCCCCCCTGCTAGGGTAGCTGCAACAGACCCCCTGAGGAATTGCAAGTGCCCAAGTGAAAGAGCTCACCGGGAGAGAGAGCGCCAGAGATAACTTGAGAGTAGGCCTGTAGGATCTGTCCCAGGAGCCAAGGGTTTGTATTTTTTTTTTCAGCTCAGTTGCAGTCGTCTCCACCTGCTGGAGACAGAACTACTAGGGACTGACTCCAAGCACACCTCCTTTTATAGTGCATGTGATACCACACCAAAAAATATGGAGGCGTGTTCTCTGTCTCCATCATCTGCGGAAAGAGGAAATCCCCTATAGTGGAGGAAAAGGAATGGGGGATTTCAATTACCGCACTATTGGCTGGGTAAATCTCACATCAGGCCATGCTAAGGAGGTAAAGTTTCTAGTTAAAATAAATGACTCCTTCATGGAGCAGTTGGTACAATAACCAACAAGAGGGGGAAGTAATTTAGACCTAATCCTTAGTGGAGCACAACATTGGGTAAAGGTGTTGGGGCCACTTGGCAATAGTGATCATAATGATCAAATTTGATTTGATAGCTGGAAGGCAGACACTAAGGAAATTGACGGTGATAATTTTCAAAAGAAACACGATGATAAAATGAGGAAAATGATTAGGAAAAAACTTAAGAGCAGCTGCAAAAGTTCTTTTGGCTAGAATAGCCTCTCAGCTCACCTTTTAATCATGTCAGCTGTCATTTGGCCCTTCTGCCACTTTTTTTTTTTTTTTTTTTTTTTTTTTAAATAGAACTGTTTGTCAGCGATATCAGAAATATTTTCCCATAACCTCTTCCCACCCCTGTATATTATAAAAGAAAGAAAAAAAATCAGAGTAGGATACAAAAAAAGAACTAAACAGTGTAAACTTGGAGACTTAAGAAATATGCAAAAAGATATATATCTTTCTTGCAACTGGATCCAAAGCCTGTAGAAAAGGTTCCCATATAGCAGTGCAAACGTCCTGTGCTCTATTTTCAGATCCACGATCTATATTCCATAGTCATCAAATCGAACATTTGGGATCACCACATCTCTTTATCAGGTGTAATGTTTCCAACCATTGAAGAAGAATATAGCACTTTGCCAATAAACAGGCCTTAACTAGAAAATATTTATGGGCCTTCCTCACCACTGTTCCCTGAGAAACATGGTGTGGTATCCTTCCACATTTTTTAATGAATGGAATACATCTGGCCTAGGCTTCCAAGATGATATTTTTAAAGAATGTTAATGCCTGATGTAAATTCTTAACATCTTTCAAAAAATGAAAAAGTGATCTGAATGAAGAAACAGGAAACAGCATAAGCACAGGCAAGTTAGATACAAAGCATTGATAAGGAAGGCAAAAACAGAATCTGAAAAGAAGCTTGCTATGGAAGCAAAAAATAATAAAAACTTTTTCAAGTACTTTCAAACAAAATGCCTGCAAAGAATAGGAATAAAAGGGCACTAAGGGAAGGCAAGGCCACAAAGGAGAGACAAAGGGGATCATTTTCTAAAGGATTTAAACGTGTAAATGTAACTACTATTGTAGCAATTTTCAAAAGCCCACTTACATGAAATTTTAAAGCATGCAAATGCTTTTAAAAATCAGGACCTAAATGATTTGCTTTGGTCTTTACCAAGGAAGATACCCATGTCAGAAAGGATACTAAACAAAATTAAACTTTCTTCGGCAGCACATATACTATACTTAAAAGTAATGATTCAGAGGAAATGAAACAAACGTCAGTGAACCTAGAAGATGTAACAGGGCAAATGGACTAACTAAAAAGAGTAGCATATATCCCAGAGTGCTAAAAACTGAAAAATGAAATTGCAGGCCTACTATTATTAATTTGTAAATTGTCATTAAAATCAGCTATAGTACCTGAAGATTGGAGGATGGCCAATATAACATCAATTTTTAAAAAGGGTTCCAAGGATGAACCAGGAAACAACAGACCAATGAGCCTGACATTGTGTTGGGAAAAATGGTTGATATTATAATAAACATCACAATTATTAAACATATAGATAGTTATAGTTCAATGGGACAATATCAACATGGATTCAGCCATGGAAGTCTTGCCTCATCAATCTGCTACATTATTTTGATGGCATAAATACACATGTGGATAAAGATATGAGAGTTGATAAGAGTATATCAGGCTTGCTATGGGACATTCAGTGGACCAATATTTTCAATCTTAATGATCAGTGAATTGCACCCTTTTCAGCAATGATTTTGTTGTTTAATAAAATTTAATATTTCTTTTACTTTCTTCTACCACATATTGTATTTTGATGTGTGATTATTGATAATTTTATCCTTGGACATTTTTTTGTCTTTATAAATTAACTCCTACATTTTCTCTTGTACTAGTTGTTGTCTTAATAAAAAGATTTAAGAACATGCTGGGTCAGACCAAGGATCCATCAAGCCCAGCATCCTGTTTCCAACAGAGGCCAAACCAGGCCACAAGAACCTGGCAAGTACCCAAACATCAAGAAGATCCCATGCTACTGATGCAATTTAGCAGTGGCTATTCCCTAAGTAAACTTGATTAATAGCCGTTAATAGACTTCTCCTCCAAGAACTTATCCAAACTTTTTTTGAGCCCAGCTACACTAACTGCACTAACCACCTCCTCTGGCAATAAATTCCAGACCTTTATTGTGTGTTGAGTGAAAAAGAATTTTCTCCGATTAGTTTTAAATGTGCTACTAGCTAACTTCATGGAATGCCCCCTAGTCCTTCGATTATCTGAAAGTGTAAATAACCAATTCACATCTACTCATTCAAGACCTCTCATGATTTTAAAGACCTCTATCATATCCCCCCCTCAGCCGTCTCTTCTCCAAGCTGAACAGCCCTAACCTCTTCAGCCTTTCCTCATAGGGGAGCTGTTCCATCCCCTTTATCATTTTGATTGCTCTTCTCTGTTTGACAACTTACCTCATAAGAGACCCAAAGAAATTAAAATGTTATGGGGATAAGAGGCAATGTTCTATTAGGGAATGAGAACTGGTTAAAAGATAGAAAACTGAGTAAGGTTAAATTGTCAATTTTCTCAATGGAGAAAAGTGAATAGTGGAGTGTCCCAGGGATCTGTACTGGGATCACTGCTTTCTAACATTTATAAGTGACGTAGATTTGGGAACAACAAGTTAGGTGACTAAATTTGCTGATGATACACAATTATTCAAAATTGTTAAATCACAAAAGGATTGTGAGAAATTGTAAGAGGACTTTTCGAGACTGGGAGACTAGGCAGCTAAATGGCAGATGACATTTAATGTGGACAAGTGCAAAATGATGCACGTAGGAAACAGTAACCAAACTATAGCTACACAATGCAAAAGTCCACAATGGGAATGACTACCCAGGAAAAGGATCTAGGTGTCATCGTGAATAATGTGTTGAAATCCTCTTCTCAGTTTGCAGCAGTGCTCAGGAAAACAAATAGAATGCTAAGATTTATTAGGAAAGGAATGGAAAAACAGAAAATCATAATGTTTCTGAATCGCTCCATGGTGCAACTGCACCTTAAGTACTGTGTGCAATTCTGGTCATTGCATTTCAAAAAGATACAGCAGAACTGGAAATGGTACAGAGAAACGCAACTGAAATGATAAAGGGGATGGAACGAGTTCTCTATGAGAAAAGGTTAAGGAGCTTGGAGAAAAGGGGAGATGTGACAGAATTCTATAAAATAATGAGTGGCATGGAATGGGTAAACACAAACCAGTTTATTCTTTCAAATAGTACAGAGACTAGGGTACAAACAATGAAGTTACTAGGTAATACATTTAAAACAAATAGCAGAAAAATGATTTTAATTAAACTATGGAATTTGTTGCTAGAGGATGTGGTAAAAGCTGTTAGCGCTGCTGGGTTTAAAAAAAGGTTTGGACAAGTTCCTGGAAGAAAAGGCATACAAAAGCCATTAAGGTGGACCCCTAGGATAAGCAGCATTGACTCATCAACTTTTCAGTATCCTGCCAGGTATCCGTGACCTGGGTTTCCACTGTTGGAAACTGGATACTAGGCTTGATGGACCTTTGGTCTGATCCAGTATACCAAATCTTATATTTACTTGCATTTTATGGGTCACTTCTCCTACATTTGCTTCTGGTGATTTACAATACGAATCCCAAATCACTCAATCCATAAATTAAAATGACAATGGGCACCCAACATAAATAACAACGTCATAAACATCAAGCATACACATAAAATATACTATTGCAACCTAATGTAGTTTATCAATATACATATATCATAAATACTATTAATCATTTCTAAAATGCTGCTAGGCATACAGGCTGTGCAGATACACATAAGAGACCATTCCTATTCTATAGAGTTTACAATCAATCCCATATTAATGATTTATGGCACTGATATTTGGTTATTTGCAGATTTAAAGTTATTTTACAAAACAAAGTGCTACAGATTTCCTCACTTTGACTTTATTTTCACTACTTCACTAGGATTTTGAGAGCAAAATTTATTTTCCTTCCCAGCCATAAAATTAACTCTAAATTAGAAACATGACAATGAAAGACCATACAGCCCATCTTATCTGTCCATCCACCAAACTGCTCGGCTTTACAATCCCTCAGAGATCCCCCCCATATTTACGGGGCTAGGAGGCTGACGTTCAGAGCTTAGGAACAAGGAGCTACCAACACATACAGACCATAGGAGGCCAAGACTAACAGACATTATACCAAGACTAATAAACGATAATGCCTTTGTATGCCAGTAGTAACACTGAAAGAACTCAAGTTCAGTACACAAAACAGTGCTACACGAAAATATGAGTACAAGTACAATCAAAATTTCATCTAGTTTAATAGATGTATACAGCCATATCTGAAACAATCTAGGACTAGATTCTCCCCAGAAAATTAGTGGAGGGAAGCGGGTGATCCAATCAAGTTTTTGTCCCCTCCTCCACCTTGAATCTCCCCCCACGTCTCTGTAATCCCATCATCCTCCTCTACTTTCCCCCAAATTCTTATATTTATTCTACCTGCCTCTATCTTCCTTCCAGCTTGTCTTTAAGCCTCCAAGTTTTCCATACCTTGTTGATTGTAACTTTGACTTATTCCTTTCCTTTGTTATCTATTATTTACCAGAATTGTTACCTCAGTTTTACCCTTTGTTAAAATGTAAACCGATCCGATATGGTTATCTACTATGAAGGTCGGTATAAAAAACTGCTAAATAAATAAATAAATAAATACTCAACCGCTCGTTGCTCCTCCTCTACATGCTCACCTTACCTTCTCTCAGCATGCAGAAATAAGAGCTGGCAGACACCGCGGGGACAGTGTGAGGGCATGTGCCCCCCTGCAATCCCTTCTCCTCCCCTGCATGCTTCCCGTTTAGAAAGAAAACCTAAGGGAGGTGAGGGGTGGGGGAGGAGCCGGGTGTTCTCACGCCTGTGCAGGTCACTCAGTTCCTGCTGCAGATTAGCTAGGAAGCAGTGGCGTCGCTTCGAGGGCCACAAAAAATTCGATGCGCCCACCCGCCAATACCTCGTTGCATTCCACCGCGGCTTCCGCCTCGACTTTCTTTTCCTCCTTTACACCGCCCCGCCGGCAACGGCCGCGACAGCAACAGCAGCAACACCGATAATGGCTACGCCGCAATCTCTCCGCTGCGCGCGGGTCCCGGGCGAACTCAACGTGGGGACGCAGTCGCACGCTGCACGTCACCGGCACACTGACGTCACAAAACGTCCCTTCCTACAGGAGCCGTGATGCGCCGCCATAGGGCCGCCCACCATCCAAGCGATTGGGCAAGCTCTCTGGCGGATACCGAGAAGACATCAGGACTGACTGCTGGATGGGCAGGCACGTGAGAACGGAAATGATTCAAGTCGTTTTGGCACTGCATAAGAGCCGACTTGGAGAGGAGGGCCTGGGGCGGAGGGAAGATGGATCTGGAGGCAGGCTTATGCCATCCAGTGTTTCACGGCCCTGATGAACATTGAGAGACTGGGTTAAGGGGCGGGTTTCCAGCCTGCTCGGTGATATGTCATGTATGACGTGCAGCATGTGTTTGATGGGGGAAAAGAGAGAATGGAGGGGGCGGTGACAAGTGAAGCTGCACCCGGTGCTTGTCAGACGTGTATAAGTACACCCTTCATTTAATGTGTGATCGATAATTTTGAAATACACATGGTAAATTGTCAAAGCCTTGGCTGGCTGCAGGGGCGGAGTTTTATTTGTTCAAGCCTGCCTGCTGCCTGGCATTTGTAACCAATCAGCAACCGAATCCGGCTTCCTGCTGAAAGGTACAGGTGGAAGTGGGGTCGGGAGTTGTTGCCATGGCAATCAGAATGAAAGGGATAGTTGGACTGCTGTGCTGGTGGAGTGTAGGGTGCAGGACCATGCATGGCAGCCTGTGTGTTAAAAGTGCTTTCTGTTCTTTTTCACCTGCCGCATTGTAGCTGCAGCAGTGTTGAAACTTAAAAATGCATCGAAATTAATGAGAACAATCGGCATGCAGTAGAGGGTATGGCGTTTGGTGGACAGGTTAATCACAATTTGCTGCTACTACTTATTTCTGCTGAAGCCTATCTGTCAGTAATTGAGTGGTACACAAAAAGCAAAAGTCTCTAGGCAGTAGATAGGTGCCTGATAGTGTAGTCTGAAGACGATGTGGAAGAAAAGGTAGATAACTATCTACAGTTGTACTCAGGGGCCGCTCAAGGCAATTACTGCCTAAGGCGAAGGATTAAATGTTTCCCCCCTCCATGGCCCAATGCAGGTGAAATCACCGTGGGCCAGGGTGGGGGAAGACAATGGAGGGTGAAGTGACTTGCCCAAGGTCACAAGGAATGGCAATAGGATTTGAACCCTGGCTTCCCTTGTTTGCAGCTCACTATAACCACTTATAGGTCGACCCAGTAAGGGCAGGTAGGAAGAGCTGCGTTAGTGCCGAGCGCACCTGCGGTTGCCGCACGCACAGTCCGGCTCACCTACCGCTCGATCCTGTACTCTAATCTCATGCAAATGTAAGCAGCGTCCAAGAAGCGTTAGGCGAAGCGCAACCCATTTTACTGTATAGGCGCTTAATACAGCGCCTATACAGTATCCTGGGTGCGCTGGTACCTGTCATTTCAAATGACAGGCACCAGGAAGTGGATCCCAACTTTAACCCTAAAACCTAAAATCCCCTCCTCCTGAAGTGGCTCGACATGTGCCAACTTACCTTTTGTTGTTTTTCAGCCCTTTCAGCCTTCTCTGCCGTCCTCTCTGCCGTCCTCCGGAGGGGGGCAGCTGGCGGCGAAAGCAGCTTGCAGCGGTGTCCCCCCGGTCCCGGTTCTCCTGGCTCTCGATGACAGCGGGCTGCCTCCAGCGCTCACATCACCAGCGGCCAAGAAATTAAAAGAAGAGCGCCCCTGTGCTTTCATTGGCTTGAGCGCCCAAATTGACGGGCGCTGGTGACGTGAGCGCTGGAGGCAGCCCGCTGTCAGAGAGCCAGGAGAACCGGGACTGGGGGGGACACCGCTGCAAGCCGCTTTCGCCGCCGGCTGCCCCTCCCCCCTGTGACGTCACGCCCGCCCGTCCCTGTGCTTTCATTGGCATGAGCGCCCGTCAATTTGGGCGCTCATGCCAATGAAAGCACAGGGAGACCGGGACCTGCGCCGGGTGGGGGGGGGGCGTGCCGCGCCGCTGCAAGCCGCTTTCGCCGCTGGCTGCCCCCTCCATAGCACGGCAGAGAAGGTTGAAGGGGCCGAAAGCAACAAAAAGTAAGTTGATAACATGTCGAGTTGCTTCGGGAGGAGGGGATTTTATGTTTTTAGGTTTCTTTTTGGGGGAAAGTTTGCTGTCTACCCTTACCCCTGTCTCTAACGCAGGGGTAAGGGTAGGCGGTAAATGAGCAGGTTAAATGTGCGGCAAAACGGCAGGGTAAAATAGCGATAGTCGGGGCGCACGTTACTGTATGGGAGGGAATAGCTAATTCGATCGTTTACATCTGATATACATGCGTGCGGAAGGGGTTACCCGGTGATTTAAAGAGGCAGTGAGGATGGGTTAAAGGGGATAGTGTATCACAGGAAGGGCTAACGCGGCCGGAACGTGAGTAGAAAGCGGGTTAGGAGCGGGGTAACCGCGGCCCCACTTTACTGTATCGAGCCGTTAGTTTTTGGGCCTGTTATTTTTTGTTCTCAGTCTTCGGCATCTGCACTAGGGGCTGCCAAAGAAATGTTTAATGGAGTGGGGCAGCCATCCTGGGTCTAGAAATAGAACTCTTCCATTCCCTATCGTCTACCGCCCACCCTTATCCAGGATCTGCCCCCTGGGGTGTGAGAGGTTGGTGAATGGTAGGAGTCTCTGTGTGTGACACACTCTTAGGGCTGATATAATGGTAATAGATGACCTAGCCAAACCTTATAACCTTTCATTCCCCCTTCCCTCCCCTCCCCACATAATTAAAAAGGCAGATTGCATATGGACAATAGACATTCAAAGTACAATCTTCTAAAATAAATATCACTTTCAATAACATATATATTATATAGGCAACCATTGCAAAAAAACACATTTTCAATAATAGTTTAATAGACTTAATAAAATACCTTTGTTATAGTAATCAAGGTGGTTTACTGGATCCCATATGGTATTAGGCATATGGTAAAGTGCATTGGGTGTGGACTTGACCATCAGAAAGCCAGGAATAAACTGAACCACACTTCCAATATAGTAAGCCTTCCATATTATAATTGCCAGCACTCAACCTATGAAAAAGCCATACTGCAAATATTACATCAAGCGTTAAACACCAATATACCTCCTATTAGGAAAACAGATTAAAGCCAGGTTGTTGTAAATCCCTACACAGAATCTACATGCTTGCAGAATACCTAAAGCCTCAGTCACACAAGCAGCACACAGATAGACTCTCACCAAATACAGAATAAAGAGATCCTAAAATATAAATTTAAACGTGCAGACAAAAATGAACTGGAACTCACAAGAAGCCAAATTCTGTAAGCAATGTAAACACAAAAAATATAAAAATGTCATCTGCTGATAAATTCGGCTAATTAAAAACACGTATAAAATGTTTAAAATATTACCAAATACTAATGAAATATTTGAAAACAGTAGATACATCACATCCAATAATTAAAACTAAGAAGGATAAAAAAAAATCTTCCTTTCTCCATACCTGGGAACTTTAGATTTCCAGTCCTCCTGAGATTGTCGTAGATTGGAGGAGGGTGCACAACTTTAACCTAGTGATTGGAGGAGTAGCCTAGTGGGTAAAGCAGTGGGCTTTGAACTGGGAGACCAGTGTTCAAGTCCCACTGTTGCTCCTTGTGACCTTGGGTAAGTCACTTTACCCTCCATTGCCTCAGGTACCAATTTAGATTGTAAGCCCTTTAGGGATAGGAAAATATCTACAGTACCTGAATGTAATCCACTTTGAAGTGCTGAAAAAGTGTGAAAAGCGAAATAAAAAAAACCTCTCTCACACACATATATACAGGTACTCTCATACACATAAACACACATCACCCTTTCATTCATACGTACCCCACCACCTTCTCGATCCCCAGGACTCTGGACTGCAGCCACCACAGGACCTTTCTTTTGCTGGCAGAAAGAAACCCTGCCAGCATATCACAAAGCTGCTCCATTTCCGTGATTTCAGAGCAGTGTTACAATCCATCATTTTTTCGAAAATAGACTATTGTAACTCACTTCTACACGGTCTCCCAGGCTACTCCATAAAACCCCTCCAACTGTTACAGAACGCAACAGCAAGATGTCTCACCAAATCCAGCAAAAGAGAACATATAACTCCAATTCTAAAAAAGCTCCACTGGCTCCCAGTCAAATTTCGAATCCTCTTCAAACTTCTATCAATCACCCACAAAGTCATTTTCAACAACACTCCACTGGACCTGTACAGACCTCAGAATCCCTCTCCAACTTCACACATCTTCCTGACCAATAAGATTAGCACAAAGAGGAACTCTACACACGCCTCCCATGAAAACATCATTAAGTAAAAGAGCTCTATCTACAGCAGGCCCCAAACAGTGGAATTTTCTTCCTCTGGAACTAAGGTTGATACACTGCCACAGCACATTCAAAAAAAGACTCAAGACATGGCTATTCAGTCAAGCATTCCCATAACTTGCTAAGTACTCTTCAACTCCCACTGACTGTAGACACCAATAGCTAATCTCCCTCTCCATGGGCTTGTTTTGCATTAATAGTTTGTAAGGTTCTTTTTCCCAGTTATGTTATCCAAGTTGTTCTTTCCCTGTTCTCTGTAAGACACTTGTTGTCATTGTTTAATATTTATATCTGTTGCAATGTAAACCGGAGTGATAAGTAACTCTGTTACCTGAACTTCGGTATAGAAAAAGTTATAAATTTATTTATTTATGTATTTATTTGAAGAGTTTTATATACCGTTATTCGGAAAGCCATCATAACGTTTTTAGATATAAAAAAAAACATGTTGTAATTACAATAATGATAAACATAACCAAGTAAGTCTCTGCAGATATAAGGTTGAATGTGGAGGGAGGTTAGTAATGTTGAGAATTAAGGTTATGAGCTCATTTGAGAGTTGGTCTGTGTAGATGATTGTGGATCCAAGAAGAATTTACGAAACAGTAAAGTTTTTAGGTCTTTTTTGAAGGTTTTTAAATTGTGTTGAGATCTTTGGTCTTCAGGTAGATTGTTCCAAAGATTAGGGGAGGCGATGGAGAAGGCTCTCTCTCTTGTTGTTGTTAGGTGAGCATCTTTGACAGTGGGGATTGATAAGAGGTTTGAATTGCTGGAACGTAGGTTTCTTGAGGAGTTCTGTAGAGTTATGTTAAGGGTTTTAAGTCCTTGATGATCATTGTTAATGACTTTATGGATGATAGACATGGATTTGTAGGCAATTCGTGCAGTGATAGGGAGCCAGTGTAGAGATGACAAGATGGGCGTAATATGGTCATTTCTTTTTGTTCCTGTTAGGATTCTAGCGGCAGAGTTTTGAAGTATTTGTAGTGGTTTGAGGGATGAGAAGGGTATACCTATTAGCAGGGAGTTACAATAGTCGAAGGTGGAGAAGATAAGTATTTGAAGTACTGTTCTGAAATCATCAGTGTTGAGAAATGGTTTTAAATGTCTTAGGGTTAGGAGTCTGTGGTAACCTTCTTTGGTTTTGTTTGATATGTGGTTCTTAAACGATAGGTCTTTGTCGATGATGACTCCGAGGTTCCTGGAGTGTGATGTAGGGATTATAGTTGTCATGTGTTTGTCAGGAATTATCAGGGGTGGTGGAGCTGGGTTCTGTTTTTTGTCCATCAACATAATTTCGGTTTTGTCAAAGTTGATAATGAGTTTTAGGGAGTTTAGGAGTTGCTTGATAGAGATTAGTAGATCAGATGTTTTTCTGTAGGTGTCTTCAATTGATTTTTTTATGGGGATCAAAAGTTGTATGTCATCAGTATATAGGAAATGTGTAATTTTGTTTTTTTTGGAGAAGTTGGCATAGGGGAAGAAGGTATATGTTGAAAAGGGTGGTCGATAGTGCAGATCCTTGGGGGACGCCAGTGATAAGTGATAAATAAATAAAAATAAATTTAGTGGCTTGCGAGAAGATGAGCCTCCCTACTGCGGAGAACGCCACCAACCTCCACCCGCTGTCTGCGCACGCCCTTAGGCTCACATGTGCCTGGCATCGTGCGATTTAAAGCACCTAAGCCAGGAACAGTCTCTGCCATGCCCATAATGAGGTCACTTCCAGAGCCTTATTTAAAGGATTTCCTGCTACCTCCTCTATGCCTCAGCTAAGGGTTGCAGGCATCCTGTGTGTAGTTTGAGTTGCTGCTTCTTGACTCCTGCTTTCCTGGTCTTGGGTCTGTCTCATCTCTCCAACCCAGCTTGCCTTGTGTCTCTAGCCTACTCCACCTCATCTTTCCAGCCTGTCCAGCTTTGTCTTATTTGCCCTTGCCTGCCCTGCTGTGTCAGTCCTTCCCCTTGTCTCCTAAGCCTGCCCTTGGAAAACTTCTGGATCTGACCCTAGCCCGGACTTTGACCATTCTTGTTCACTGTCTGCCCCTGTCCTTTGCCTGATTACTGACCCTTCTAGCATGCTGCCTGCCTCTGACCCTAGTCTGAACCTGGACCTGCGATTAGACCACTTTCATAGAGATTCTCAACTAAAACCTGCTGGCCTCCAGAACCCAAGGGCCGAACCCAACGGAAAAGGGGTTAATATAGGTGAAGCTCCTGTGCCTTCTCTTCCCTGTGTAGCTCCGTCAGCTGTCAGTAAGTGCCTATGGTGTCTCCACCGTAGGCTGAGCCAACCTCCCTACAGCAACAAGGGTCCACAGATTGCTGAGGCCATGGAGCCGGCGGTCTTGACTTTGCTTCAGACTATACCAGGCCTGGCCCAACATGTCCAAGAATGGCAAGGAGTTCTGAACCAGGTGACTGCTGTCCAGGAGAAGCTTGCGCACCACATTGACACCTTGCGCTTTGCTCCTTCTCCAGTTCCTGTGGCTCTGCCTCCCACCAGCTCTGCCTCTTCCCCTAGACCGGTCCCTCAACTCCTGGCACCTCCTCGATATCTGGGTGATCCCAGAGAATGCCATGGCTTCATCAACCAATGCCACATGCATTTCGAGCTGAGGTCCACTCTAAGGTGACCTACATCTTGTCATTGCTGGGTGTCCCTGCATTGGCTTGGGCATCTCCTTTATGAGAGCATGACAGCCCTCTACTCCAGAGCTTTCCCGATTTCCTCCAGCAGTTCAGGCTTATTTTGAAGAACTGGGGCGAGCTTCCTCATTGGCAGTGGACATGCTCCAGATTCGGCAGGGTTCCCAATCTCTAGGGGCATATGCCATCGAGTTCTGAACATTTGCTTCCAAACTGCACTGGGGGTAAGATAACCTTACTGCATTTTTTTGGCAAGGCCTCTCCAGCAGAATCAAAGACAAACTGGCTGGGCGAGACAACCCTCCTTCATTAGATGCCTTGATCTCCTTGGCTGGCCGTATTGATTGATGCTTTCAAGAAAGAGCTCTGGAGAGTAAGGGCATTCTGCGACCAGTAGCATTGACTCTGTGTTTTTAGCACCCTCTTGTTCCCGCTTCTTCTGAACCCATGCAGCTGGGCATCATTAACCTTTCTCCAGAGGAGAAGCTTCAACAAAGGCAGTTGGGCATACGTTTATATTGTGCTGGCCATGGGCACATGGCATCTCAATGCCCGGAGAAGTTGGGAAACTCCCATGCCTAGTGTTGACTGGGGAAGCAACCCTAGGTCGGACACTCTTCTACCCCCAATTGCCGGTTTCCATTGCGGTCTCCAGTGAACACTGTTAGTTCCACATGAAAGCATTCCTAGATGCCGAAGCAGGCAGGACATTTATTGACCAAGCCTTGAACCACCAGTACCAGATTCCAACCATTCAACTACACACCATCCAGTAACTATTTCCTCTGTCTGTGGGGAGCCCCCTCCTAGGCCAACTCACTGACGTAACTGTTCCACTCTCTCTTTGCACTGGCCTTCTCCACCAGGAGACTATTTCTTTCCATGAACTCAGTGCACCTTTGCTGGTAAAAGAATTCCACTGTGCGTTTCCTTCAAAGCCTAAGCCCTGGACCTTGAAGAGGGGTACTTGTGGGATGTTTCCACAAGCCGCCGCAATCACCCCAACACTGCCGGTCATTTGGAATGCCTTCCTGCGGCAGATGCTGCCTTCCACCCGCATGGCAGGATACTGCCTCAGCCGCCGCTGTCTGCATGAATCAGGCATATGCATGGCTGGCATCACCGGCTCTAAAGGGGCCATGGTGGGAACAGATTGCAGCACCTTTGTGATTACATCACTTCCAGAGCTCTGTTTAAGAGCTTTCCTGCTGTCGTCTCTTTGCCTGCATCCTGTGTGGGTTGTGAGTTGCTGCCGCCTGACTCCTGCGTTCCTGATCCTGTGTCTGCCTCGTCTCTTTAGCCCAGCCTTCCTCATCGCTCCAGTCCAGCCCACCTCGTCTTTCCAGCCTGTCCAGCCTCGTCATATCCATCCCTTGCCTCCCTGTCTGCCCTGCTGTGTCAGTCCTCCTTGTCTCCTAAGCCTGCCCTCAGACTGACTGTAGCCTGGACTTTGACTATTCTTGTTCACTGCCTGCCTTTGACCTTTGCCTGGATAATGACCATTCTTGTTTATTGCCTGCCACTGACCCCTGCCTGCACATTGACCCTTCTAGCTTGCTGCCTGCCTTTGACCCTATTCTGGTCCTGGTCCTGGACCTGTGCTTTCGCTACTTCCATAGGGACTCTCGCCTAAGACCTGCCGGCTCCCAGAACCCAAAAACTCAACCCAAGGGGAAAGGGGTTTGTATAGGTGAAGCTCCTGTCCCATCTCTTCCCTGCATAGTTCCACCAGCTGTCGGTGAGGGCCTATGGGGTCTCCTCCATTGGCTGAGCCAGCCTCCCCACAGCAACAAAGGTACATGAATTTTACACAGCTGTAATAAATTTTCTCTGAAAGCTGATAGTAGTTGTGGTTAATAGTAAATAAGAAATGGAAAGATGATGCTTCTCAAAAGGGCTGTACATCCTGTAGAGAATCTAAGCTATATCATAAGATGACACAGGGTGGCAGTGTAATAACAAATATATAGATAGATAGATAGATATACACTGCAGAGGAACACTCCCCTCTTGGTATTATAGACACCACTATTGTTAAATATTATGCAAATCAAAGAAATATAAAAAATATGCAATGGTCCATAATGTTCCAATATTTTCATGAGACATAAGGAATAACATCTCAGTGACAGGTCTAATGAATGTCTTTGCTGTCTTTGTTTTGCTGTCTTGATTTCTTTAGTATAAACCTCTTGCTGCACACAATGCAGTACAACTTTTTCTGAATGTGAGGTTTCATCATTGTGTGTGGCTTCATTCAGAAATGCCAGTGGTAAGCATTTGATGTATTACCTGGGATCTGCGGGCAGATTTCTGTGTCCAATCTTGGATTTATTAGCTTGAAAGAATCTCTTTCAGCTGAGAATCCATCATTGTTCTTTGTTACTCAGCTCCAGTTAGCTATGTTAGCTACATCAGGTGAGCTGCCTAGAAAAGACATTGTGTCATGGGCTGCTAGGTTCCGATTGGTGGGCACATAAAGCCACTGCTCAGGACGCACTGATTTCCTGATGTGCTCATCACTGTTGCTCATATATGTAGAACTTTCTGGTTTGATTGTACATGTAGCCCATCACTATTTTGCTATTGGTGTAGAATTTGACCATTTCTGGCTGAATGTCTGTTTCAATATCAGTTCTGCTATCTCTACTGCCAGTACTGTTCCACATAATTCAAGCTGTGGTATAGTGTTATTAGACTGAGGTGCTGATTTAGCCTTAACCAAGATAAATCCTATATGGAATCTGCCTTCTGCATCTATCATCTTCACATAGAGGATGGCAGCTACAGCCTCTACAGAAGCATCTGAAAAGACACAAACATAGAAACATAGAAATGACGGCAGAAGAAGACCAAACGGCCCATCCAGTCTGCCCAGCAAGCTCTCACACTTTTTTTTTTCTCTCACATACTTATCTGTTTCTCTTGGCTCTTAGTAACCTTTTTTTATTCTATTTCCCTTCCACCCCCACCATTAATGTAGAGAGCAGTGTTGGAACTGCATCTAAGTGAAATAGCTTAATTTAGTTAGGGGTATTAACCACCGCAATAAGCAAGCTACACCCATGCTTATCTGTTTATTCAGACTGTGTAATTCAGTCCTCGTTGATTGTTGCCTGAATATAGATCCACCTTTCTTCATGCTGGCTATGTATTGAAAGTGAAGTATCAGTCTTGCTCCCCTGCCTTTGAAGCAGAGGACTATGCTGGATATGCGTGGGGCCGCATGGAGACAAGGAGACAAGGAAGTCATAAAAGGATTATCAGGAGTAACGACAAGATTGCTCAAGAAGACCCCCTGATGCAGAAGATACTCGAAACATGGCCATGTCGGGGTGATGTATAGACTGTGACACAAAGCTAAGTAATTAGTAGTGTTTAACTCCTGAGAAACAATTGTTTGTATGAATCTCTTTACCCAGAAGGACCCCTTTGGACCTAATATGACTTTTTAAGGAAAAGTTTGAGAAAAAAAGAAAAAACTGTTTTGACTCCGAGTGAGCACTATATCTAAATTAAAATAAAGGTGGACCAAATGGTCTATGCAGCTTGTTAGGACTGACAAGTTGTGGTCACAAAGGTCCTACAAATTATTCAAAAAAAACTTAGTAAGCTTGCTACTGAGGGCGCTTTTGTGATTTACTCTAGAAGGTCTACAGTTCCCAGGTACAGAATTGTCTGTTAGCTAAGCTTGCACTGCCAGAAACCCTCGCAAGACAGAATTAATTATTTTTCCTGTTTCCTGGGGCCCAGAGACAGTGGCTGCCCAAGAGAGGGATTTGAATAGGCTGCAGAGAGGGAATTAACAGTGAGTCAGTGCTGAATCAGCAGGGTTTAGTTTTCATAAAAAGAAAAGAAAGAGGATGGCTTCTTGCACAGATGTTTAGTAGCAGTGCAGAGACTTTCAGAGGGAAACCAGGACCAGTAAGCCAACATGGAGCAGGTGATACAGCTCCTGATAGAAGGACAGCAGCAGTTCTAGAAAGTTGTTAAAAATCTATATGAACAGCTCATCCAGCTGCAAGCTGCCCCAGGCCAGGTGAATCTGCCACCTCCCATCCTGTTTAAGATGAACACAGGGGTGAATGCGGAAATCTTCTTGAGAAACTTCAAAAATACCGCCCGCATGATGGGTTGGCCAGAAGTTAACTGGAATACATACCTGGCAAATATGCTTACAGATGGGCCTTTCAAGCAGCCAATCTGGAAGGAAGGGCCACATATGTGGAAGTTAAGACCACATCCTAGAAAGGGCAAGATATACTTCGGAAACCTTCTGGCAACAGTTCCGTGGGGTGTGATACAGCCTGGGGAAAGTCCCTGAAACCTATTCCACCGACTGCAAGATGCCAAGTGGAAATGGCTGCAGCCCAAGGCACAGACCAGCCTTGAAGTAGCCAGCCAGGTGCTTCTACAACAGTACCTAGACAGGATCGCCTGGCCCATGTGGAATTGGGTCTGTCAGCATCCCGGTCTCACTTTGGAAAAAGCATTAGAAATAGAAGATGCCGGAGGCAACAAGAAGGAGAGAGAGACCAGTCCTTACCGGGGGTGAAGAATCATTCCCGGCCCCTACGGAGCGACTGCACCTCCCTGTGATGTCATTACTGTGAGACTGGCTGGCCCTTTAAAGCTAATTTCATCTGCGGTGCACAGCGTCTGCCAGCGCGTTGCCTAAGCCATGCACCGCCGAAGGAGCGCGGGACTTATTTTCGACTTTGTTTCGAGTTTGTTTAAGGAGATTATGCTGGACATTTACTAATTCTTGAAACTTCTCTGAGCCCCCGATCAAGGTTTGAAGGAGACTGTAATAACAAGGAAAGGCCGGATCTGGTAAGCCCTTCTTTTCTTTGATTAACATTAATTGTGCCTCATACAAAGCATAAGGGACATTTACGAATGGAGTCTTCTGCCCCAGCGTCAACTACCCCTACGCAACAAGTGATTGAAGGGTACTTTGCTCCGGTAACAGCTACAACACCAGGAGAGTCCACTGAGGGTTCAGGAAGGGAACATAACCTGACCCTCATGGACATGCAAACTTCACTGAGCCCGGGAGCACCTGAAATTCCCTCTCATCCAATCCAAGGTCACCTACAAGGAACCGTTTGTGAGTCCTGGTTATTAACTGGTGAGGACACAAACGCAGAAGGGGGACTTGAGGGGGGTACCAAGGATATAATAAAAACGTCTAGTCAAGTTAAGAGTGATGTTAATGAGAGTGCTGAGATAAGTAATTGTGTTACATCTGTGATTCCTAGGAATGTAACTACTTATGGGAGAGAAGAAAATCTGGAAGGTGAAATCAATTTGATTTCAGAAGCCAGCCGGGAAAGGGGGGGGGGGGGGGGTTGATGATGACTGGTCTCTCTATGAACAAGTTAATAAAACCAAGTAAAATCACTTTAGATTCCATCTGGAGTGCATAAATAACGATAGAAAAAGCAATTACGTCATTAACAAAAGCGATAAACACTTCTCAAAATAAGATACAAGATATGGATTCCATGTTAAATACACAGGAGACTAAAATAAATGAAATTTAAGAACAACCTTCATGTGTGAAAGAAGTTCAAGTAAATTTAATTCAATCTGATACCATGATGAGAAGAAAATATGAAAATAAGTTGCGTTATTTTGAACTTTCCATGCATTAGATTCATTTCATCGAGGGAACAATTTAAAAAATATCTCATGGAAGTGCTTTTGATTTCCCCAGATTCATTACCACAGACCTCAAAAATGTATTTTGCCCCTATTCATAAGAATGGTAATGATATAGGAGTGAGACCTACAAATATGAATATAGATTCAGATTTAACTGCTTTTTTAGAAGCGCCAAATGAAGAACAGATTGAATATAGGGGAATATTATTGGTAAAGTTTTTTCATATGATGGATAGAGATTTAATCTTGAGACTGTTCCTTCGTAGTCATAATAAATTGTATTATGGACAAAAAGTGTGGATCTACCCTGATGTTACATGGGAGACACAATCTAGAAGGAAAATTTTTGTGGGTATGATGCAGGGAGTAAAATCATTGGGAATCCAGTTGAATATAAGATATCCCTATAAATGCATGTTGAATTAGAAGGATAATAGATATATTTTCTATGAACCTTTGCAACTAAAAACCTTTCTTGATAAATGTAAAAGTGAGACCAGTATCACCTAACCATTTCAGGTGGAAAAGAAATAAGCTGCTTGCCTCCTTATACTTAATGTTTGTAGGTATGAAAGGATAGATTGAAGTGTTCCTGCTAAATCCTGAGAGCCTTTTATTGCTTATAAATTGATTAACAGAAATAATAGTTTATATTATTTAGACTGTTGGATATTGTATATGTGATATCAAATATAAGATGTAAACTTTTCTGTTTGGTGTTAAGAAAAAACTGATAAATAAAGAATTTAAAAAAAAAAAGAAATAGAAGATGCCTTCCACCAGACCCAATTAATACCAGATGCAGTGCGGAGCAGATTGCATCTGTTATGGTTTAGCAGTGTTTGGGTGGATTCTTGGGTACTGTGGCAGATGACCACACCCACGGGGAGGGGCCCTGTGGGGAGCCTCAGTATTGGGCTAGACTCAGGATGCACAAACACAGAATTAGATCTTTTATTGTACAGCTTGGTGTATACCACCAGAGGTGGCAGTAGTAAGGTGAGCCAGAGGTAGCAGTCTCGGGACCCTCGGCAGAGGAACCCGTCTCACCACGTTGGTATAGAGGGATTCCGGTGTAGGTTTCTCAACAAGGCAATGCTGTAGATGAGACAGACTGAGAGATTACTCACTAGATGGTAGCTGTAGGTTGGCGAGCTGAAGTAGATGGTACAGGCACAGAGGCAGGGAGAGCAGGCCCTCGAGGAGCAAGTACCTGATCCCAGTAAGGCACCTGAAATAAAAGCAGAGGGCCCCCAAGGAGTGGGTACCCAGGTTAGAGAATACCCCGAAGGGCAGAGAGAGAGCTTCCAGCGGCAGCATGGAAGCGGCAGAGTAGCTTAGACCGGACGAGTCCAACGATCCGTATCATGATCCTTGCTAACTCACAGGCCGATACAGTACAGTACGCTCCGGTGGATTGCATCTGTTATGGTCCAGTGGAGCGCACTGTTAGCCCAGGTTTGGACGCGCTAGCTTTATCCCCCGAAAATGCGCATCCAACCCCCTCGAAACTATAGCGCCCGCAACATGCAAATGCATGTTGATGGCCCTATTAGTTATTCCCGTGCGATACAGAAAGTAACGCCTGAACAAAGGCTGGCGTTAATTTCGTCCAGCACCGGGGAAGTGTACAGAAAAGCAGAAAAAACTGCTTTTCTGTACACCCTCCGACTTAATATCATAGCGATATTAAGTCGGAGGCCCCAAAAGTAAAAAAAAAAAAAAAAAGTTAAAATTAAAAAAAAATTAAAAATCGGCCCACGGATCGGAAGACAGACGCTCAATTATGCTGGCGTCCATTTTCCAAACCTGTGGCTTTCAGCGGATTTGAGAACCGACGCCAGAAAAATGGATCGTCGGCTGTTAAATCCGCTGACAGCCGCCGCTCCTGTCAAAAAGGAGGTGCTAGGGATGCGCTAGTGTCCCTAGCGCCTCCTTTTACCGCGGGCCCTAATTTGCATAGGCCACCCTCCTGAATCGCGTGCCCAGGAGAGTGGCCTGTGTGCGCGCCGGGAGAGCAGGCACTCGCCGGCTCTCCCGCACGTTTTTCTGTATGGGCCTGTCAATGAGCTAGCAAACAAGTACAGGCTAAATACCTGGATGGCGTGATGTTACTTGAGGGGGATGCCCCCAAGGTTCACGCCATAGCTGGAATAAAGACGTGGGTAGCATGAGCACCCTAGGAGACCCTTGGGAGAAACATGGTGGGAGGCAAAGCCATAGCCGATCAGGGACGCTGGAGAGTACCTGAAGAGCTTGCAGACATGGTGGTAACCATCTTCCCAAGGCTAGCGGGGAGAGCAGAGAAAAAGGTGAGGCACAAGGGTCAAAGCCGTCTGAGACCGACGGAAGCAAGAGTACCCCCTTTAAAGGGCCCCCTCCAGAGCTCCTACCTGGTCTTGGTTTCTGAGGATGCATTCTGTGGAATTGCTGAAGCATCTCTTTATCCATGATATTAGCCAAAGGTTCCCAAGAGTTTTTTTCAGGTCCATAACCCTCCCATGACAGGAGGTATTCCCATATCTGCCTCTCTTTCTCACATCAAGGATAGTGTCTACCTTGTATTCAATGTCTTCTTCTGCCTCAATAGGTGTAGGTTCAGGTGTCTTGGTTGAGAACTCACTAAGGACTAGTGGTTTCAATAGTGAGACATGGAACGCATTATGAATCTTCAATGCTGGTGGACGTTTCAGACTATATGTAAGATTACCTAGTCGTCGGAGAATGGGAAAGGGTCCGACCAAGCGTGGAGCAAAATGAGCTGATGGTAGCTTGAGTCTTAAATGCTTTCTGGATAGCCAGACTTTGTCACCAGGCTGGAAATCTGGAGCCTTGCAGTGATGAGCATCATAGCCTTTCTTTGCTCGTTGTCCTGCTTTATGAAGCATCTCTTTGGTCTTAGTCTATAGTTGTTGGATATCTTTGGCAGTAGATTGAGCTGCCGGGGATGACACTGAAAGTGGAAGTGGCAATGGTGGTGCTGGTAGTCGTCCATAGACCACTTCAAATGGTGTTGATCCAGTTGATGTTGCTGGATGAGAGTTTATGGTGAATTCAGCCCAGGGCAACAGTTCAGCCCAGTCATTTTGATGAGTGCCCACATAGGCACGAATGAACTGCTTGAGTGTCGTATTCATTGTCTCCATTTGCCTGTTAGACTGTGGATGGTATGCTGAGGTGAAGTCGAGAGAGATATCAAACTTCTTGCACAATGCCTTCCAGAGCTTAGCTGTGAATTGGGCTCCTCGATCAGAGACAATATGCTTTGGCATGCCGTGTAGGCGAAAGATGTGAGTGATGAAAAACTTTGCAAGCTCCATGGCTGTGGGTAAGCCAGGGAGAGTCACGAAGTGAGCCGTCTTTGAGAAACGATCTACAGTTACCCAGATCGTGTTGTTTCCTCCTGAGAGTGGTAAGTCTACCACAAAGTCTGTAACAATGTGTGTCCATGGCTCATCTGGTACTGGCAAGGGTTGGAGTAGGCCCCAAGGGCGACTGGGTGGCAGTTTCTGTCTGGCACAATTTGAACAGGAAGCAACGTAGGAGAACGTGTCTTCCTTCATGGAGGGCCACCAGCAATACTTCTGCAGTTTAGCCAGATTTCTGCGTTGACCAGGGTGTCCAGCCAGTTTAGAGTCATGAGCCCATGCTAACAGCTTTTTTCTTAGGTTCTTGAGTACAATGGTCTTATCCGCAGGTACTGGGTGAGTAGCTGACAAGATAACTCTTTTCGGGTCGATGATATGCTGAGGTTCATCTGAAACATCCTCAGAGATAAATGAGTGAGATAGGGCATCTGCTCTGACGTTCTAATCTCCAGGGTGATATTTCAGCAGAAAGTCAAATCTGTTAAACAGGGACCATCTTGCTTACCTTTGGTTTAGGCGCTGTGCGTGGCGGAGGTACTCCAGAGTTTTATGGTCTATAAAGACTGTGATCTGATGTTGTGCTCCTTTGAGCCAAGGGCGCCACTCCTCGAATGCCATCTTTATTGCCAGGAGCTCTTTATCTCCTATGCCGTAGTTCTTTTCTGCTGGCGAGAAGCAACGGGAGAAAAATGAGCATGGGTGTAAGGCCTTAGAATCACCGGCCTGGCTTAGCACGGCCTCTATGCCGATGTCTGAGGCATCGACCTCTACGATGAAGGGCCGAGTCTGATCCGGATGTCAGAGGCATGGCTTGCTCGAGAAGGTATCTTTCAGTTTCTGGAATGCTGTTACTGCCTCCGTAGACCAATTGGCAATGTTGGCACCTTTCTTCGTCATAGCTGTAAGCGGAACAGTTAGTGAGGAGTAGTTCTTGATAAATGTTCTGTAGTAGTTGGTAAATCCCAAAAATTGTCTTAGAGCCTTTAGACCTGTGGGTTGTGTCCATTTCTTAATGCTCTCCAGCTTCTGTGGATCCATCTGAAAACCTTGGTTGGAAACAATGTACCCTAAGAAAGGCAATGATTCCTTGTGAAACTCGCACTTAGACAACTTGACGTACAGACGATTCTCATGGAGTCTTTGCAGCACTCATCCTCCAGATGAGTGGTCATATCTTGGGAAAATATCAAGGTGTCATCTAAATACACAAATACACATTTGTATAGAAGGTCCCGCAGAATGTCGTTCATCATGTTTTGGAAGACAGCCGGGGCATTGCACAGGCCAAAGGGCATCACTAGATATTCAAAGTGACAGTCCCGGATATTGAAGGCTGTCTTCCATTCATCGCCAGAGCGGATGCGAACTAAGTTGTAGGCTCCCTTGAGATCAAGCTTGGAGAATATCTTGGCTCCCTGTAGTCTATCAAATAGCTCTGAGATGAATGGTAAGGGAGAGTGGTCTTTCACAGTGATCTCGTTTAGACCTCTGTAGTCTATGCATTGACGCAATGTTCCATCCTTCTTCCCCACAAAGAAAAAGCCTGCACCAGCAGGAAACTTGGAGGGTCTTATGAAGCCTTTCTGAAGGTTCTCCTGTATATATTCGGACATGGCTGCCACGGATAGAGGGTAGACCCTTCCTTTGGGTGGTTCAGTGTTAGGCTTCAAATTGATGGCGAGTCGTAGGATCTGTGTGGCGGTAGTACGTCAGCAGCTTCTTTGGAAAATACATCTTGAAAAGATGCATATTGAGGCGACAACCCAGGCATCAATGGGGTAGTTGGCATGCAGGGTAAAGGAACGACCTCCATCAGACATTTACCATGGCAATCTGGACCCCAACGTGAAAGTTCCAGAGTGGCCCAGTTGAATTGAGGCATATGCTGCTGCAGCCACGGTAGCCCCAGTACTATAGGGTGCATGGCCTTCTCTAGAACAAAGAAGAAGATAGTTTCAGAATGGAGAGCACCGGTCCGTAAACATACTGGTTCGGTGAGCTGGGTTACTTCGCCCGGTAAGGGCTCTCCATGAATTGAAGATAGGAGAAGTGGAGACGTCATGGTAGTAGTGGGAATCTGCAAATGCTCCACTAATCATTGTAAAATGAAATTACCTCCTGCCCCTGAGTCCACTAGGGCAAGAGTCTGATATTCTAAGGGTCCGCAGATCAAGGATACAGGAAGAGAGAGTGGAGGAGAGGGTGCAGTAAGACCTAAGTAGAGTCCTCCCGGAGGCCTTAGGTCTGCCAGTTTCCCGGACATATAGGGCATGTTTGAACAGCATGGCTAGCTTGTCCACAATACATGCATAGCCCCAACTTCTTCCGCGTTCTTCTCTCTTTTGACGTCAGGTGACTGCGGCCTAATTGCATTGGTTCTTCCTCACCAGCAACTGGACCCAAGGGAACAGGCCTGGGTGTAGACTTAACTCGAGCTTCGCTCTGAAGGGGTCTTCTGGGATTCTTGGTCTCTTGAACCTTGTCACGAAGTCGGCGATCAATCCTTGTTGCCAACTTCACCAGTTCAGCCAAGGTCTCAGGCATCTCACGAGTTGCCAGCTCATCCGTCAAACAAGAGTTCAGTCCTTCAAAGAAGAGGGTCCTCAGGCATTTAGGGTCCGAATGTAATTCAGACGCCAGTGTCTTGAATTCTATAGCTCTACTGAGTATGTGTGGAAGTTTCCACGCAGGGTTGCCTCAATGCCTCCTCAGTCTTTATTTTTGTCCAAGCAGCATGGATGGTTTCTCATCCTCTCCACAACTTATTTCTTCTCAGTCACTTTTTCCTTAAACTCGTTGCCTCACTGCCTTGGCAACCAAGCCAACAGTATTTTTCAGTGCTACCTTAAAAAAAAAAAAAAAAAAAAAAAAAGATGATCTTCAACAGCAGGAAAAATTCTCTGTACAGCATCCTTCCAGCATGTTATTGAAGAAGGAGGACATAGTGAATGATTTTAAATCAAGTGAGTGCATGCAGATTATGTCTATCACGGATAGCCACGATAAATGCTATTGCTGTCTGGCCCAGACCACGATCAACCTAACTGCCCAGCCTGTGGCCAGCGATCCAGTGCAACCAAGATCGAGAATCTGTATCGGTCCCAGAAGAGCTACTAAAAGTCTCCTTCCTGGAGCACAGCTTATTCTGCCTCCTTGGGTGGTAGAGCGGGTGAGAGATCCAACAAGACACCTCCTTCAGTTCGACCTATGATGGACACCCGGCCCACATCAAAGCCAAAACAGAAGTGACTCGCTAACACGCTTACGAAGAAGCCACAAGATGCATCAACATCAACAGCACCCTTAGAGGCAACCTCAATACTCTTGAAGCACACAAAGCTGTCAGAGCAATTAATGCATGATGCATCACAGCACTAGAAACATGGCATGTCAAGAGCACCTGAAGCAGACCATGTCGGAATGCCAAAAGTATGGCACATTGGAGTGACTAAAGTATGGTGCATCCGAGTGCCCAACACCAGCTGTGTCAAAACATCTGAACACAGCACCATGGAGCGCCTAACACATGAAGCATCAGAGCAATCAAAGTGCTGTGACTGCCCATTGGTGCACCCTAATGCATTGATGCATTCTGCACTTGCCAATTATGGCAGCATATCCTCGGCCTCATTTGATATATTCTATAAAATGTGTAACTAGGAAGACTGATACCTTGCATCCCTCATCGGTGCATTCCCCTGCATCCTTGCTCAGTTTGCATGGGAGTAAACAGACAGGACACCAGATAAAGCCTCAAGAGCAACTGGGAGCTTTCCCAGTGGTCGATACAGATATCCTGGGGGCAACGCTGCCTATACACTGCTCTCGTCCATGTCTTTACCTATAGGATGCTCTAAGATATCCACCGCCTACTACTAGACACCTACCAGTCTCATCTTCTCACTCAAGGACTGAAACTCGGGTTAGATCCAATTTGCTCAATTATTCCATTGACATCCAACAGGCCTCCTACAGCGTGTTAGGATCCCATCTTAGTGCCCAAGGAGAATACTTCCCCTTCATCACTCTTGCAGCAGTTTCAGACTTCATTGGATCAGCTCACAGAAATAGTGAGAGGTTTCTTTCTTTCTATTTCATTGGAAGTTCTGACCCCTCATCCGATATATCCACTGTATTCTAACTTTTTGCCTCACATTTTGCTGTTATTATCTTCATCTGCTATGGTTTTTGGAGCTCCTCTGCTTCCAACCTGTTTGACTTCATTGCAGTCTACAGGTTCTTCCAGAATGGGAATAGGAGCCTACCATTTGGCTTCGCCACTCCTCCTGAACTATCTGTCCTTATCACCTCTATCACCTTGGTCGCCTTCGCTGGGTTCATCTGTGGGTCCATCTCCAGGGGAGTCCCCAGGTAGTTCAACCAGGAGATCATCAGACCCATTCCCCTCTACCACCGGATCATACTTCCCCACTAGAAAATCTTGCCTACTTGAAATTTATTGAAAAGATGAGAAAGTCATTGAATGTCCATGTTTGGAAAGACCCAGATCCACATGCAGATGTCATGTCCATACTCCGCATATTGGACATGCCCTTTGAACCAGTGGCCCTTCCCACCCATGCCCTCCTAGATACTCTCCAGATGAAGATGTAGGAGACTCCTATTGGGATATGGGATAGTCTAACTTTTCCATCAATCTGTTGTTGTCGAGTCAGCACTAAAGAAAGCCAAAAAGGTGAGGCTACATTCAAATTCACCTCTAGGCAATTATCATCATCTATTGGACAGTTTTAGTAAGAAGGTCTTCCAGGGCACCATGTTGGTGTCATGCATTGCACACCATCATTTCTTTAGGGTCCAGTAATCCATAATTGCATACAGTTTCTCAAATCCTTAATTTGATCTGAATCTGGAGGAAGCGGTCCTTTATCTCGTAGGGCAGTCTACGAATTCTTCGATACCTTGACCAGAACATCAGCTTCCTCCATTAGGGCCCGGCGAAAGGCATGGCTGTGAGCAAGCTCCATTTTTGAGGATGTACATGAAAAACTAGCAGATCTTCTATATTTGGGAAACAATCTTTTTGGAGAAAAGCTGCTTGAGACAGTATACCAGATAAAGGAAAAAGAATGCAGCAGTTCAGTCTCTTTCCACCACAGCGGATCATCCACCCTCTCACAGATGGCCATACTATTCATACAGAAGACCATACTACCCCCAGTGGTCTTACCACGCACTACCTCCTACCTCTGCTTCATGCCCAAAGACAGCCTGCTCAGCAGCTCCCAGTTCAAAATCATTAAAGGAAATGATGCCAGCTGAAGGCTACTCAACAGAACCAAATCAAATCCGCTCTGAATTTTTAGTAACACCAATTTTGGAAAATCTTGTCTCAGTGCATGGCAGGATTCAATCACACTTGGAAGCATGGGTCCTCTCCATGGTGCAACAGGTTACCAGTTGCATTTCTCAAAAGATGCCAAGTCTACCTCACTAGAGCTCTGCAGCTTTTGATCCCTCACAACTAGCTCAGCTTCAAGAGGAGGTGCAACTTCACCATCAGAGGGAGATTGAGAGAGTTCCCCCATGGATCAAGTTCCTAGCTTCTACTCCCAGTACTTCCTGATTCCAAAAAAGTCAGGGAGCTTATGATCTATTCTAGACTTCAGGCTGTGAAATGACTACTTACATTGGGAGAAATTCAAAATGAGCTCCATTAGCGCTATTCTACTGTACATTGAACAGGGGGAATTAATGTGTTCCTTGGACCTACAGTATACATAGAAACATAGAAACATAGAAATGACGGCAGAAGAAGACCAAACGGCCCATCCAGTCTGCCCAGCAAGCTTCACACACTTTTTTCTCTCATACTTATCTGTTTCTCTTAGCTCTTGGTTCTATTTCCCTTCCACCCCCACCATTAATGTAGAAAGCAGTGATGGAGCTGCATCCAAGTGAAATATCTAGCTTGATAAGTTAGGGGTAGTAGGGGTAGTAACCGCCGCAATAAGCAAGCTACACCCATGCTTATTTGTTTTACTCAGACTTTGTTATACAGCCCTTATTGGTTGTTTTTCTTCTCCCCTGCCGTTGAAGCAGGGAGCTATGCTGGATATGCTTGAAGTATCAGTTTATTCTTCTCCCATGCTGTTGAAGCAGAGAGCCATGCTGGATATGCATCGAAAGTGAAGATTCAGGCACATTTGGTTTGGGGTAGTAACCGCCGTAACAAGCCAGCTACTCCCCGCTTTGTGAGTGCGAACCCTGTTTTCTTCTCCCCTGCCGTTGAAGAAGAGAACTATGCTGTATATGCATAGAAATTGAAGTAACAGGCTTATTTGATTTGGGGTAGTAACCGCCGTAACAAGCCAGCTACTCCATGCACATTACTATCTCCATGCACATTACTACTGCTATTATACATATTAGCAGAGGGGTCCAGGAATGCATCCTCCGATAGCAATGAGGAAGCAAGAGAATAGGGAGAGGGCTTGTAGAGGTGCACTGTGGAAAGAACTGGAAGGGTGTGGGGTGATGTGGTGGTGGTATACAGATGTAGAGTGAGAGAGGCTGCCAGGCATGGGAGAAAATCTGATAAGTAATTTTTTTCTCTTGACTAGTAAACCAAGTATTTTCAAACCCTGTCCATTTAAATCATATGGAAAAGTAACATAGTAACATAGTAATGACAGCAGAAAAAGACCAAAATGGTCCTTCTAGTCTGCCTAGCAAACTTCCCAAGGTAGTAACTGCCGCTCCGTGCAGCTTACCCCTGTGTTTTTCTTCAGGGTAGTAACTGCTTCTCCGTGCCAGTTAAGCTTTATTTATTCCCATCCTCTAGCCTTTTAGGGATCCACAGTGTTTATCCCATGCCCCTTTAAAACTGTAAAGGATTTCGGTCTTCACCACTTCCTCCGGAATGGCATTCCAGGCATCCACCACCCTTCTCAGTGAAGAAAAGTTGGGTGAAGGGAGGGGATGGAGGGAGAAGAAAGGGGTGAATGAGAGGAGAGAAGGGGAGTGAACAGAGGTGGAAGAGGGATGGTGGAAAGGGGGAGTCCGTGAGAAGGAACAGGATTGAAATGGATAGGAGGTGAAAGGGAGGTGAGAAACTTGAGAGGAAAGAGATGGGGTGAGAGTGAACGAAGGGGAAGGAGTAGTAGGAGTAAGAGTAAAACATGGGAAAAAAAAGAGGAGGAAGAGGGAAGGAGTGTAGAGAGAAAGACCACCCACCCCCCATACATAATATATACACACACACACACACACACACCTACACCAAGGGACAGATGTAGCAGGGTTTCAGGAGGTATGGTACAGGTTTCAGAGAAATCTAGAAATATTGCTCACATCACCATTCATACTTCCTATTGGCACTATCTTCATTTCCAGGTAGAAAATATTTATTACTAGTACACGTACTTCCATTTGCACTCTCTGATGCCCCCAGGTTTTCACCAAGTGCTTTGCAGTGATGGCAACCCACCTCTGATGACAGGGAATCCAGGTTTTCCTGTATCTGGACAACTGGTTAATAACAGCAGCCTCTCATGAGGAAGCCCTAATTTCCTATCAAGAAATGATCAGGCTTCTCCAGAACTTAGGGTTTCTCATTAACTTTGGGAAATCCCATTTAACTCCAACCCAAAATTTTCAGTTTACTGGAGCACTGATAGACATCTCCAAGACAGAGCATTCCTGTCTCTTGACCAAGAACTGACCCTAAGTCTCCATGTCCAGAGCTTTCTGTCCAAACAATATTCCACGGTGCACCAAGTACCAGTGGTCTCAGGGCACATGGCAGCCGCTATACATGTAGTTCAGTTTACACGGTTACACATCCATTGATTTCATTTGGTGTTCAAAAACTAATAAGACCAGCTGCTTCCACTACTGCACTCAAAAGTAGCTATGACTCCAGAGATGAAAGAGGAAATCAGTTGGTGGTTACAGCCTTGGGTGCTTACAGGGGGAACCCCCTTCTGTTCTCCACCTTACAAGGTTACATTAGCAACTAATGCCTCGACAAAGGGCTGGGGCACCCATACAGAGTCACATCAATCATAAAGCACCTGGTCACCTCAGGAACAGAGCTTCAGATCTTCTTGAACTTGCTGAGGATTGCTCTGCTGCAACCCTCAGCTTGAACTTAGGTCCATCAAGCATGCTCTCAAAGCGTTCCCTCATCTCCACAAAGGCAAGAACATCTTGAAACAAACAGACAACCAGGTGCCCATGTTTTATGTCAACAAGCAGGGAGGCACAGGTTCTTGGCTTCTGTGCCAAGAAACGCTTTAGAGATGACAATGGGCGATTGATCATCAAGCAACTCTTCAAGCCACTTATCTTCCTGGCCTGGCCAACATTTTAGTGGATCATCTCAGTAGAATTTTTCACCTGTGAAAATGGTCTCTCAGACAGTTCATTGCAAACAGGTTCTTTATATTATGGGGTTGGAAAACAATCACAAACTCAATTGATTCTGCTCCATCCTACTGAGTCCATTAAGTGTCATGCAGGACATGTTTCTGTTCGATTGGGGAGCAGACCTTGTATACGCTTATCCACCATTAACAGTTATTGTGAAGTTGGTACAGAAGCTCATTCATGACCAGACTCCAATGATTCTCATTACTCCAGTATGACCAAAACCAATTTGGTATGTGTATCCAGTACAGCTCTCGTCACATCCTCTAATTCCTCTGGGTTTGGCCCTTCTCTTCTCACATAAGACAACAGTCATCTTCTTCATCCTGACCTTCCGTCACTCCACCTGATGAAATGGATGTTGAGCATGAAGTGATTGCTGGTTTCTCCCTTCCGAAAGAAGTAGAGGAGATCCTCCTGTTGGTGAGAAAGCCATCTATGAGATGTAATGCACTTTTGAAAGGAAACAATACTCCCACTGTGCTCCCAAAATGGCTTGGATCCCTGCACATGTAAACCTTGACTGCTTTTATCTTACCTTCATCACCTCTTGACCTCTGGTCTAGCCATATCTTCAGTAAGAGTTCACTTAAGTGCAATAGCAGCATATCAGACCTAGTGGACAATATTTCGATATTGACACAGCTGATCTTAAAGTTCGTGAAAAGATTGTTAAAAGTCAAGCTACTGCTCCATAAACTGGCAGTTTCCTGGAACCTTTACATAGTCCAAAAGCAGTTAATGAAAGCTCCATACAAGCCACTGGATTCAGTCCCTCTAAAATGCTTGACGTGGAAGGTACTATTCTTAGTCACCATTACTTGTGTGCAAAGAATAGATGAACTTCACGTTTTGGTGCACTATCCACCTTATCTTCAATTTTTCCATGATAAAGTTGTTCTTTGAATGCATTCTAAATTTCTACCTAAGATTATCTAAGCATTCCTCATCAATCATTTGTACTCCCAACCTTCTTCTCCTGGCCACATGCTCATGAAGGGGAGAAGACTCTTCACACACTGGATTATAAATGAGTGTTTGCTTACTACAAACAGAGAATGCAACCATATTGACATACGTCCCAACTTTTCATATCTTTTGACCCTAATTGACTGAGTATTGTGGTAGCAAAAAGGACAATGCCAAACTGGATAGCAAACTCTATCCAGCATTGTTATGTGGCAGCAGGATTGAGCCTCACAGATCCATTAAAAGCACACCAGCTACGTGAGATGGCCTCTTCCATTGTACACCTCCGAGAAATCCCTTTGGAGGATATCTGCAAAGTTGCCACTTAGTCATCGGTGCATACCTTCACTTCTCACAACTGCCTAGACATCCTCACAGCATTAGATAGTTCTGTAGGACAGGTAATACTAACTCATGTACTCTCGCAATAGGCTCCTCTCCCCAGGGGCATACGGGTTTCTTACTAATAAATGCTCTGCTGTAGCCCTCAGCTTGAGACTCCCCACAGATCATGGCTAATTCAGTTTGCTTACCGTAATCCATAGATAAGATGAATTAGCTATGTGCTAATGTAATCCACCTCCCTGGAGAGCAGACTATGCATCCATGTTATAATCTGGTATGGTTGTGGACTCTGGATCATAGTGAGAGCTGACTCCATCCACAGGGAGAAGCCCTGTGGGGACTCACTACGATAGGCGTGGCCTCAGCTGAGACGGATACAAATGTAAGAGACTTTATTATACTGGAAATGTGGGTATAACCCACAGCGTGGAGAAAAGACACAGTCCAGAGTATTAATCCTGCTCGATGATAATATCCCTAGTAGTGGCCCGCAGAGTGGTGTATGCCAGGGAATTCCTCTCGTGATGATACACCTCTCAGAGTAGATCCAGTAATGGGCCGCAGTGCGGGGTATGCCGAGGATCAGTGAGTAGTAGTTCAGAGAGATGCAGGAGCTCAGCAGCGCAATGTAGATGATGGTACTCACTCCGTAGTGTAGAAAGGTAGCTAGGATGAGCACGGTAGTGGCCCGAGGTATGGGGTACACCTGCGGTTCCATCAGCAAGATGGTAGAAGCAGGAGTAGCACTCACAAGGCTGAACCTGCAGGGTCCCAACAAGGAAGAATGGATTCTCCAGGCAGGAAAGCCCTCCGAGGAGCGGATAGCCAGAACGTAACAAGGCCCCCGAGGGCATTCTAAGTCCAGGAATTCAGGAACAGTTCAGAGTAGTGAAGTGAAGCATCTCCGAAGGAGTGGAATAAGCAGGAAGGAAGTCTTTGCTAACTCGAAGGAAGCACAGGTTGGATGGTATAAATTCACGTGGCGGGTGACGTCATGCGGAGGGGACGCCCCCGAGGTTCCCGCCATGACGTGTATTTGAGAGGGCCTCACGCGCGTTTCCTAGGTAATCCCCAATTCAAGATGGTGGACGGGATTGCCCACGCCGTCCTGGGGACGCTGAAGAAGTTGCATTTGCAGGCTGAGGCCGCCATCGCTCCAAGAATCGCTGGTGAAGGGAAAAGAGAGGTAAGCAGCAAAGGTCGCAGCCGTCTGCGACCGGGCGCAACAGTCCATTAGCTCTGATATAGTGAGGAAGCACTGAGGCAATGCCTGTGCAGGAACTCCCACACAGGCTCAATAGAGCAAAAAGTTCTACTAGCTTGGAGAGATGAGTCCGTTCGGTGTCGCCGGATGATGTCAGCCACATACCATAGCTCATTCATCCTGCTAACTACGGGAGACTTGCTTTACCTCCTTTTTTTTCTAATGATCAGGGGTGGTTCTATCATAAGGCAAGGTGAGGCAGTAGCTTCAGCTGGCAAAATTTTGGAGTGGCAAAAAGTGCCTCTCCAAAATACCTCTGTGGTGGCTGCCTCACCCTGCATCTATATCTTCAGGCAGAAAAATGTCACCAGCCACCATGCCCGCGAGGATTCCAGGCCTCATTGGTAGGAAGATAAACCAAGTTGGGTGCATATAATATGACATGCCTGGGGAGATTCCAAGCCCCTCGGGCAGGAAGATCAAACCCCCACCGCCAGTGTGACCCAGGATTATGATGTGCCCGCGGGGATTCCAAGCTCCATGGGTAGCAGGCAGGAAGATCAAATCCACACTAGCACCGCTCAGGATTATGATGTACCCTGGCCCTGGGATTGCAGGCTCACAAGCAGAAAGATGAAATTCTGCGTCGGAAGTGCAGTGGAAGATCGAACCCTCACCAATGATGTGGGATTATAGCATTATGTGCCTTGGGGCTGCGAGCAGGAAGTCAACACCTGAGCCAGCCATGCGAAATGCCCACTGGGATCCCAGGCAAAGAAGAGACACGATGGATGGGGTATAAGGGAAGGGGGGAGGATTGAGTGAGAGAGAATGGCATGGGAGGAGAGAAGGGATAAATGCGTGACATGGGCTGGAAGGAAAGGGAAGGGTAAGTGAGCATGTGAGAGGGGAGGGAAAACAAAAAGGGCTGAGTGAGAGGGGATGAAAGAGAAAGTGGACTAAGTGAATCAGGAGGAAGGGGGGAGCAAAAGGGAGCCTTTGAGTGATTTCACATGTGTGGGAGCATGTGGAAAAGTCTAAGCGTGTGTATGTATGTATGTGTGTGTGAGAGAGAGAGAGAGCCAGCATGTGTATGTGAGAGCGTGTGCAAGCATATTAGTGTGAGTGAGTATTTGTATGAGCATGTGAACGTGCGAACAAGGGTGTGTGTGTGTGAGCATGTGAGAGAATGTGAGTGAGCATGTATTTTGAGACAGTGGACAAAGTTTGTGTATTGCTCCCCTTCCCCCACTAATCCTGGACAATTTCAGGGTGACTAAATCAAAAGTGACCAGGAATGGAAAGCTAAGGAATTTTTTTATCCGTTTTAAATTTAATGATTATTGGATGTTATTAATGTGTCTGCTGTTTTAAAATATTTTATTGTTTTTGGGAACTTTTTACAAACTTTTATATGAATTTAATTATGTAATGTTATTCTATTTGTCAGCTGCCTTGAAATATGTATTTTTATTAGTATGATTTTACTGTTATGATTGATGTTTTAATTTCCTGATTTTATTGTTTTATGAGGAAGGTTGAATCTGGCTTTTTGTGGTTTCCAGTTCTTTTTGTCTGCACATTTCTCTTTATACTTTATGGACACTTTATTTTGTATTTGGTCTGTCTGTGTTCTAGTGTGAGATGAAGGTGAAGTACTCTGTTACTTGTGTTTGGCGGTGCACAGGCTGCTCCCGCGAACTGCTGCCCTTACCTCCTTGGCCGGGCCGGCTGCACTCATCCCCAGCGCAGCAGGATGCTGCTGACTCCATTCCCAACGCGGTCACATGAGCCATTCCCCACAAGCAAAGCGGGATGCCGATGGCGCCCCTAGTGTGTGCGCTGATGCTCAGGCGTTTAAAAGGCCCGTGGTGCCCCCCCCCCCCCGGTGCCCTTAGATGATGTCACTAGCCTCTGCCTATAAGAAGCCAGCCCAAACGCTTACCTGACACCTGCTTCTTCAGCCTGTTCCTGCCTTCATCTCAGCCTGTCCAGTTTTTGTTGCCCAGCCCATTCCTGCCTTCCTCTCAGCCTGTTCTAGTCCTTGTCTGCCCAACCTGCTCTTGCCTTGCCTGTTTGCCTCTCTTTCAGATGGATATCTGGTTTGACCCTCACCTGGACTCTGGATACGCCTGATCGCTGCCTGCCTTGACTCTTGCCTGGACTCTGGATATACATGATCACCGCCTGCCTTGAGCCTTGTTGGACCCCAACTCGTCTGATTGCTGCCTGCCTATGATCTTCACCTAGTTCTTGGACCACGCCTCCAGTCATCAGCAGAGACCCTCATTTAACTCCTTTTGGCCCCAGCATCCATAGGGTCAACCTGAGGGGAACATAGACTAGTAAAGGTGAAGCCCCTGACCAATCTCTACTTCGCCTGGATCTGCCTGCTGATGGTGAGAACCAGTAGGAGGGGCAACCTCAGCCCAAGGGTTCACAGACAGAATACTACTGTGTAGTTTCCTTGAAGGGATCTATAGCAGCCTGTCTTGTTCTGTTTTCTTAATAGGAGGTGTATTGATGTTTTAGTGCCTGGCGTAATATTTACAGTGTTGCAGTTTCATGGGAAGGGTTATTATTTGGGTGCTGGCATTTAGTGGTTTTGATATGAGAGGCTTACTATATTGTAATTGTAGTTCATGGCTTTTTGAGGGCCAAGACCAAGCCCAATGCACTTTACAATAGGCCTAATACCAAATGGACACCAAGTGTCTTTTTTTTCAGGGTTTCCTCATTGTTACCATGTAAAATCTGTTCTGAATGCAAAATATGTAATTGTGGGCATAGTGAGGGCCAGTGGGGGGCACAAGGCTGTAAGCGTCGCTGAGCACCTAATACCCATGAACCAGCCTTGAGAGAGTGTTCTGTGCACAGATCCTCACTATTCACTCATCTCCCACACCCCCAAGATGTAAATACAGGTAAAGATTGAGAAGCAGATAATAGAGTTCCCAGGAGGGTGGCAGGCTTGCCAGCTTCCTAGAAATATTAGTTGCCAGCTTCTTAGAAATATTATCACTGATATTCTTATCTGCAACTCCTCTGGGAGCTCTGACCTCTGCCTGCCCATTTCCATAGCATTTCAAATCATGAAAAGAGCCAGACTCAAGGGGACCCTCCCCCTCCCCCCCTTGGTGACCTTGGTGATTTGATCTGCACCATGCTTTGGTGGAGGGAGGGTGCCTTGAGCTGCCCCGATCCTTCCCAGTTGGTCCCTTTTCACACTTTCTAAGCATCTGAATCATTGAGTCCAAGACTCTTGTTTGTAATTGTAATGATTATTTCTTTTATTGTGAATATTTTCATGTAACCCGCTCCGAACTTTGGAGGGTGCGGAATATACGTGATTTTAAATAAATAAATAAAATAAGTTATGCACTCTGGCATTCCTCTGTCTCTGTCCATTACCTTATTGCTCAGTTTTGTAACTTTGAGATCGTAAGAACATAAGACTTGCCATATTGGATCAGAGAAAGGTCCATCAGGTCCATCCTGTGTCCAACAGTAGCCAGTCCAGATCACATGTACCCAGTAGGATCCCAAATAGGTCCAATCATTCTTGCTCATAACCAGGGATAAGCAGTGGCTTTTCCACGTCTACATGCTAATAGTGGTTTCTAAATTTTTCCATACAGCAAATGTGAATATTATATGTATCTTAATAAACACACACCAATATACTTCATAGCAATTGATAAACCACATGAAATGATAGTGAAAATGCAATTAAAATAAAATTAAGAACTAACATCAGTGAACATCAAGAATCACACTACTTTCCACATGCATTCATCTCACATCATCATCTGCTAACAATCCACGATAAAATATTAAAACTCCAATCTCATACACAAGTATCAATAAAGGCATCAGTTATGTCCTTATTTAATGTAAAATGCCATCACCTTCGCTGAGATGATACTGTTGTTATGATCTTCACTAGAATATTGAAACCAACTGCCATGTTTAAAGGCAATTCCCATCTTCAATAGTATTCGTATTTAATGTGAAATTGTGATCATCTTCAATGAAATAATAATGTAATCTTCACTAGAATACTGAAACCAACTGCTGCTTTTCAAACAAATATTACAGACAATTCCTGACAAAGAATTAATTTCACCTTAAACAAGGCGTCATCAGGGGAAGTAACTCAATCTATAACAAATGCAAAATAGATGACGATTTGAACTGATAAATCTGTAAAACACGTTTAATCAAATTATTATATGATATCACGATTTTATCTAAACACTTTGCATCCAGTTCAGTAAAGGCTACTATTATACGGCTTCAGTACATTCTTGTGGCTATCTTCTCTTATTAGTAATAAAATTCCACTAAAAGAAGAGGTAGGAAAAACTCCGAAACATAATAAATGCCTCATTCTCAAAAATATCCAAATTGTATCCCAATAATTTTCTAATCACTATAGAAAAAGTGTCTATCAAATGTAACGTACCACTATTATTGAATGCGCAGAACACATAAAAACTCCACTAAAGACACAGTGCAGGAAGCACAGAGATACAGAGCAGGCCAGAGGGGGCGGACATATATTAGAGTCTCAGTCCTCATGCTTACTGCACTTTGAGGATTGCATCATTGTAGAGGAGGTCTTGGAGGTTTGCTCAAGTGGAGAGGGGGCAGCAGCATTGCATCAGCACTGATAGTGCCTAGGGATGGTGTCTGCTCAAATTGACATTACCCTTTATACATATGAGAATGGGGTTGATTGAAGTTATAGACTTGTATATGTCACCTTTAGTTATGGGCTTACTGTTACTCTTCAAATTTCACTAAATTGAGATGCTAAATGGGTTCATAAAGATTTTCTCATATCTGTAACAATATGAGCATATTAGATGGCCCTAGATCCCTACCCAGTAGGAATTAACAACTTAGGAAGAGACACCATTCTTATGCAGCCTCTCCTCTAGGTTGGCTGTGGTTGGTGGTCTCAGTCTACTTGGGGTTGCTAGGTTATGAGCACTTGTAGTCATTTTAAGTTAACTTTTGAAGAGAGAAGAGCCGTTTTGATTTTCCTCTGCTGAGTTAGGTTAGTGGGCCTAACTTGGTGTTTTCTTTTAGAGGACATTCCTTACCAGTGCACTCCCTGCCTGAGATGGTCTGCCTCACTTTTGGAGAGAGACATGGAGGATTTTTGGCTAAATAAAAGTTATCTTGTACTGGGGAAAACTCAGTCTGTTGGGTGAGGGACAGGCTCTTGATCTGGAGGTCTGGTGCTGAAGACCTGTGAGCTGTCCTTCTACTCTCTAGAGCAGTGGTCCCCAAACCTGTCCTGGAGGGCCACCAGCCAGTCGGGTTTTTGGGATATCCTCAATGAATATGCATGAGAGAAAATTTGCATGCACTGCCTCCATAACATGTAAATTTTCTCTCATGCATGTTCATTGAGGATATCCCAAAAACCCGACTGGCTGGTGGCCCTCCAGGACAGGTTTGGGGACCCCTGCTCTAGAGGAAGCAAGATCAGTGACAGCATTACCCAGAATGAGATATTTGGCTGGAAATTGTTTTGCTACTTTTTGGTTGTGAGGAAGTTTTTTGACTCTCCCCTCCTCACATTGGAGCTAGGGCTGTAGGAGCCTGGTTATTGTTCGAAGACATTAGACTTTTCCTTCCGAGAAGTCACATCTATTTTGGAAATTCGGGAAGAAATATCAAGATCTGGAGACCTCAACTGGATCTGCACCCCAAGGGACCAGGACACAAGCTGGATATGAGACACGGAACATTTGGACTCAGGTAGGATTTTCCAGGATTTAGGGGATCCCATCACAAGTAGAATTTTCCCTAGCCCACGGGACAGTTTATGCACATAGAGAAGTGATGAGCTCCATCCCAGGAATCTGAAAAATAGGACACATACACAGAGGAAGAGAGATAAAAGTAAATAGAGACATATGTAATCTCACACTTTTGGATTTGTTTTGGACAATGATTGCACTTTGAAGAATCAGTAAATTTAACTTGAACACCCAATCTGAGTCCAGCCTGTTTGTCCCATCTAAGGCACAGCATCACAGCAGCTAACAAATTGAGAGCATTATCCACACTGCCTTCACTCCCACAGAAAGAACCCACACCTTGGAGGCAAGCAAAAGGGGGAAGAGAGGTGGTGGAGACAGTAAGAGGGATACATTCTTTTGTGAGTCCTTGGAAACAGTATCAATCCATGAAAAAGGGATAACAAATATATGGCAAGTTTTGGTATTTAGACTTTCCCCACTCCATCCTTGATTTGCTTCTCCTTTGCCATACTAACTATTTTTGTCTAGAAATGCCATTGGGGTGCAGGTGTGCATCCCAAGTCAGTTTTAGGCTTTCTGGTTTGGCAATCCCAGGCACTAATGGGGTCCTATTGTGCAGCAGGGAACAAGTACTGAATGTACTATTCTAAACTGCTTAGTAATGTTAATAAGTGATCTATACATTTTAAATAAATACTTGATACTGGGCAGCATGCCCAGAACCCTTCTTCCCCCCCATGTTAAGCTAGCAAGAATTCAAAATCATCAGAGTAAACAGTGGATCCTCATACGTCAAAGATGTATGCTCAGAAAATGAAAAATACATTGAATTAAGCAGAGCTATGTGTCATATTAGCATGCAAAGCAAAAAAAAAAAAAAGAGACTGATTATTTATTGTGATCGCTATTCTCAACACCTGCCCACAAATACACACACAACATACTTTTACAAGTAAATATTACATCAACAGTGGCATAATACTCCATGTGCACCAGTCTCTCTCAAAACAAGAACAGGAGGCATTATATAGATAAGAAAATCTTTGATAATTAAGTCTTTTCCTATCAACAATAACAGCTCTTTCTCAGCATTCGGAAAAAATGCAAACGTATCCAATCATTTATAATCTAATTTTGTAGCATATAGTAAGTAAAAAATTATTTCATATCTACACTAACTTTACCATTAAGTTGAAAATGGTGATGTAATTTTTTATTCCTTTATCCTCTGTTACCTAGAAGTCCTACTAGATTGGCCTAATATAATTGTCTAAGTTTACTGGACACCGTCTTGATTGATAGGCAGTGTGGGGAAGAGGGTTTTATACTTAAATGTGAATCTGAAGTCTTTGCCTCATTTTGTGCCAATATGCAGAAAATGAAATGACAAGTTAAAGATGCCATTCGATGCTCAGTTTGCAAGCATGTAAAATGCTTGGACTTAAGGAAGCGAATATCTGCACAAGGTAGTCATTTTTATCTCTGAGAAGGATAGCAGAAAGGGTCAGATGGGGTACATTAAATCTGAACTTCCTTTATCATCCATTCCAGACCAGTCCAAAACCCACTTGTTAGAGTGGAGAAAGTCTAAACACTAAAACTTGCCATATATTTAATGTGCTCATATTGTTTGGACTGGTCTGGCAAGACTAAAGGAAAGGAAAGTAACCGGAAACAGATAAGTCTAATTTCAGCATATTAAGCCAGTTTAGACTATGTAAATGAATACCTCAAATGTATGAGGAGCAGGAAAGAGAATAGTCTAAGAGTTGAACAGTTGACAGATCTTCTGGACATGTAATAAAAACATAGCTTAAATAACACATATATTATCTACATCTTCTGAGCCTTGTGGCTACCATAGTAGTAAACTGTCATATGGTATTTTGGCTAGTATAATAAATAGACTTAATAAGAAATGATGTGAATGTTACTTGGTTACACTGCTTTCCTGGACCTTAGGGACCTAGTTTTGACATCTTTTGTAGATTTCTTTCAGAAATGATAAAATGCTGAGGGATACAGACGAAAATGAAAGCAAAGCAACATTGAAGCACTAATATTTTTTCAAGAAGTGTGTTTCTGAAATCCCAAATATGCTTCAAAACAGCCATTATTCAGAACAGAGGGCTTACAGCATCTTTCTGGAAGATAAAAGGTCACAAGTAAAGGGTGGACCGCTTTGGAAACCACTTCCAACTAATGGAAAATAATTTGTAATTAATATGAGGCAATTGCCATTAAAAATAAAAACCCTGGAAACAAGAAAGACTTTTAGTCACTTAAAACAATGATTCATACTGTCAGCTGATTAATCAAATACTTAATGCAACAAAAAAGTAAGACTGCTTACATGAGATTCACTTTGAGCCCAAAGCTAACATTTTCACAATTAAACTTTCCAATGAAAGCTTCTGCTAGTAACACGATAGTCCCTCAGAACATTATGGAGATATTTTGTAACAGCCTGCATAGATTTGAAAGCAATTAAAACAAACTTTATACCAATTTTCAAAGGGAAAGTATATGCATACTTTCCCTTTGAAAATTACCTGTTTCTTTTGCCAGCTTGCAGGGATGATTCTCAAGCCAGCGCACTCATCCCCAAACGCCATAGACTTCAGCCTCCTCTTCCACGCAGCAGGGATGCTGCCATCGCACACTGGGCCCTGCTCCCTAAGCACGCACATGCCAGACATCCACTTTTAAAGGGCCCATGGCAGAAACATAGATGCAGCGCCCCTGGATGATGTCAGCTGCTTAAGTCCTTATAAGGGCACTTCTCCCTGATAGACACCGCCTCAGCAATGGATAGACTACCCTCCAGATAGTGTGAGTTGCTGCATGCATCTCTTCAGCCTTGCCTTCCATCTGCCTTCATCTCTTCAGCCTTGCTTTCCACTTGTGTTTGCCTCTTCAGCCTTGCCCAGTCTTGTCTTCACCTCTTCAGCCTTGCCCAGTCTATCTTCGCATCTCTAGCCTTTTCCTCTTCATCCAGTCTATCGATTTCTCTTCTTAGACTGACCTCTGGAAACTGACCTTTGCCTGGACTCTCGATATCCCTGCCTGCCATCTGCCACTGATGTTGGCCCGGACTCTCAGTATATTTGCTTGCCATCTGTCTCCGACCTCAGCCTGACCCAGATCTACTCTTCTTCCTATGCCCTGGAGACTGCCACCTAAGACCTGCCGGCCCCTAGAACCCAAAGGCTCAACCCTAGGGGAAAAGGGCTGGTATGGATGAAACTCTGCACCTGTCTGCTCCAAGAGTTGACAGTGAGGACCTACAGGGCTTCCCCTGTAGGTTTCCTTAACTTCACCCTAACACAAGGGTCCACAATTCTAACAGGTTGCCAAGTTACATTGGATCTCAGTTGGTGAAATAATTAAATATAAAATTGCTATGACAATTTTCAAACTGGTTTCTGATCAATCTTGTCCATGGGCTAATGCTATTTTAAAATTTTATCAACCCTCAAGAAATTTGTATTCCTCCCAGCTGGGCTTATGAGATGTTCCGTCCCCTAGAGTCACACATTTACATATTACTTGGAAATACTTCTTTTCAATTGCCGGTCCAGTCCTCTGGAACTCTTCCAATGGAGCTACGTCATTGTGACTTGGTCAAACATTTTAGAGAGCTTTGAAAGACTTTTCTGTTTAAGTCAGCCTATTTTAATGTTTTATTATTTTAATTAGCTTTTTAACTGAGTACATTTTATTTTAATTTTATTGCTTTTTGTATAATGTATATTTTATGTCATATTGTTATTTAGTTTATTTGTATGTTTTATGATAAATTATATGTATCTTTCCTTATAAATCACCTAGACCTATTTTTAGTGTTAGGCGATTTATAAATTTTAATAAATGTAAATGTAAGGCTATGGACTCAGTGGCCCTGTCCTTGCTCCAAGCAATACCTGGCCTGGCTCAAAGACTGCAAGAGCAACGGCAGGTATTAAACCAGGTTACCACAGCCCTGGAAAGATTAGCCATCAGGATGAATGCTCTAAAGCTGGTCCCAGCACCAGTACCAAACATTCCCTCTCCACCAGTATTGCCTGCACCCACCAGACCAGTATCACAGCTCCCAGCACCCCCACATTACTTGGGGGACCCCAAGCAGTGCTAGGGTTTCATTAACCAATGCCAGATGAACTTCCAACTCTAGGCTGCTCTGTTTCCTGTATGATCGCATTAAGGCCATGTATATCCTCTCCCTCTTGGGTGATCCCATTATGGCTTGAGCCTCCCCTCTCTGGGAGCATGATGACCCCGCGCGCCAGGACCTTGCAAGTTTTCTAAATTAATTCCATCTTGTATTCGATGAACCAGGAAGAGACACTTACCTAGCTGCTGAGATGCTACAAATCCATCAGGGCTCCTGGACTACACCGAATACGCCCTAGAATTCCAAACCCTCAACTTTGAATTGAACCAGGGTGAGGATAGCATCACAGCCATTTTCCATCATGGACATGCAGGCTGAATCAAGAATCAGCTCGCAGCACTGGAGGTTCCCATCTCCTTTGGATAACCTTATTGCCCTAGCAGGGCATATTGACTGAACGATCCAAGAGAAATCTCATGAGCATAAGGCACAACAGTCTATTCCTGTAGCACCTCGCTTCCAGCATCTTCTCCACCTATGATCCGGGTTCCAGATGTTAAACCCCTAGAAGAACCTATGCAGCTGGGCTTCAGCTGCCTGGCTTCTGAAAAATCATGCAGAAGGCAGCTGGGCCTGTGCATGTATTGTGCAGGTCGCGGACACTGAATTGCAAACTGCCCTGATAAACAGGGAAACTTCTATGACTAGGATTAACCAGGGAGGCAACCCTAGGCCGGACTTCATCTACTTCCCAACTCCTCATTCCTGTGTCCATCACCATGGCCCAAAACCACCTTTTCTTGGAAGCATTTCTGGACTCTGTCGCAGGGGGAAACTTCATAGACCAAGCTCTGGTTGCACACCATATTATATCCACAGTTCTTCTGACTCAGCTGTTCATAATCTTCCCAGGCTATGGAGACCCCCCTGCTCATGGAGAGTACTGTTCTACTAACTCTCCACACAGGACTTCTATATTCCGAGACTATTACGTTCTACATCATTCCTCAAGCAGTCAATTCCATTATTCTGGGACTTCCCTGTCTTCTAAAACATCAGCCCACCCAGTGGGGCCCGTCCTGTTCATCTACGTGCCTTGACTCTGTCACTCTTCTGGTCCATCTGACCATTGCGGTCTCTCAGATGGGACTGCCTCCTCAATATGCCGAATATCAGGACATATTTTCCAAGCAGAAGACTGAAACCTTTAACTCCTCACCATTCCTATGATTGTGGGATCAAGCTCCTCCCTGGAAAGGAATCTCCTTGAAGGACGGTGTACCCCTCTCAGATCCTGAGGCCAAGGTTATGAATGACTATCCTGGAAAATCTTGCTAGAGGCTTCATCCACCCATCCTCTTCTTCTGTCAGAATGAATGAAATTCCGTCATGGGAAGAAAAGATGGAACTCTCTGACTCTGTATAGATTACAGGGGCCTTAATGCTATTGCAAAAAGGATTGCTATCCTCTACCATTGATATCCAAGCTGTTTGATCACCTTCAAGGAGCCCAGATCTTCACAAAACTAGATAGAGGAGCATACAATCTCATCTGTATTAAACGAGATGAGTAGAAGACCACCTTTAATACTAGAGACAGGCACTATAAGTACTTAGTAATGCCCTTCTGACTTTGCAGTGTCCCAGCAGTCTTCCAAAAATTGGTGAATGAAATCTTTTGGGATCTTTTATACTCCTCCGTGGTGGTTTATTTGGACGACATACTTATCTTCTCCAAGTCGCCTACCTCGCATAGACTACATGTGAAACAAGTACTCCAGCACTTTCTTTAGCATCATCGGTACACCAAGCTAGAAAAATGCCTCTTCAAGCAAAAACAACTACCCTTCCTGAGGTATATTATCTCCAGTACCGGTCTATGCATGGATCCGGCAAAACAGAAGGCCATCCTAGAATGGCCTCAGTCCCTTTGAGACCCTGCAACAATTATAGGGCTTTGCCAATTACTATCAGCAATTCATCCCCAGGTACTCCACCCTCGTTGTACTATTTAATGCCTTAACACGCAAGGCCACAGACACCAGAAATTGGACCTCGGAAGCTGTCAGTACATTTCAGATGCTAAACAAAGCTTTCACTGAAAGGCCATGGCTAAGACATCTGGACTCCAATCATTCTTTCTTGCTTGAGGTAGATGTCTCTTCCCTTGGGGTTGGGGCTGTCCTTAATCAACATAGGACAAAAGAAATGCTTCTTCCATGTTCATTATTCTCCAGGAAATTCTCCCCAGCGGAGAATAATTATATAATTGGAGACAGAGAACTCTTAGCGGTTAAACTGGCCCTTCATAAAAGTTTTCTAGAATTTCATTCATAGATCCTGAAGAAGCAGCAGCAAAACATGGTATCGTGTTTTGTTTATTATATTTTTGATTATATATATTTTTATGATTTAATTCTTGATGATTTAATTCTGCAACACAATTTTTTTGAATTATTTGGATGTAACATATTTGGCATGTGTGCCTCTACAGTGAGCATTACATTACATTTTTTTAAAAATATCAGTTTAATGTTTTATACTAAAAATGTACAATTTAAGAAATATAAAGCTAGAAATTACATGGTAAAGCTAGATAAAAAACACTTAATTTTCTTTTTATTTCATAGTAAATTCCTAAAATTATAGTTTTGCTTTTGTTGAAGCTACACCATTTCTGTATTTTTAATACTTTAGTACCATTTTAAATACTTTAAAAATTGTGTTGTAGATCTAGCAAGTTAATTTATTTCAAATTGCATATTAAATATTGCCCCAGATAAAATATTCATGAGGCTTTAAAATCTGCTTTAAAGACTTTTGGGAGGAGAGGGAGTTCAGTTTATTTTACCAGATAAATGCCCCACTATACAGTAAGCCATTTTCTTTCTATCCACTCCATTCAAGCAATATTTCTGCTAGCTTGTAAAGAAAGTTCCAAGATGTCATGGTTAATTCATGAGCTGTCAAATGCTGTAAATGAAAAATTTCCTAGGGGGATGGTTAGCACTACAAGAATCCCCAAACCAGATGCAGAACAGAATAAAGTTTGTTCATTTCTGAAACTGGAGTCCTTGGTGGCATTCAGGTAGCATCAGATCACATTAAAATTGCAAACTTGCCCTAAATAATTTACATATTACACATTTATAATCAGTTTTTGGAAATCTTTAACAAATTTCAGAATGTTAAATAAGAATCTGACATAATTTAGCTATACAGCATAATATTGTCACATCAGAAGTGAAGGAAAGTCTGAAGCTTGGTGAAACTTTATTTGTGATTTTTGGTAGTTCTGCCTTATTAGAAGAGTTAAGAAATAGCAGGAGTATGTAGATGGTTGTTGTATTGCAGTTGTTGTAATTAGCTGATGACATAAAAAAATGCATGACACATATTTAGAATCACAATATATGTATATATACATTGTGATTCTAAATATATTATATATATATGTTTGAGTCAAACATATGTGGCTGCTGAAGATATATTGGTAACTATGGACATTGAGTCATTACACACAGTTATACCTCAGTCTCAAGCTTGAGTGAGAGAGAGAGAGAGAGAGAGAGAGAGAGTGAGTGAGTATCCATAATGCCCCTCCCTAGATAGATATTTATATCCCTATGGGAGCCCCACCTAGTAACTCGAGGTGAGGTTTAGGTATTAGTGTAGGGGGTTGGGGCCACTTTGACATTCAACGTGAGACATACGAACACAACAGTGGTCTCTTGTGAAGATTTGATGACCTTCGGAGAGAGGAAACTCACCCAAAGATGAGATTTGTGCAATATTCTCTCCACCTAGCTTGATGTTACCCAGACAGAGAGTCCATCAAGCTAGGACTTTGCAAACTGGTAAACCCAGCCCACTCCTGCCCCTAACTCCTCCTCTTTTTTGGATTTGCATCGCACCATACGATATGGTGCTATCTCATGCATTACAGGCATTTTCGCATGTGTTAAGGGCTTATTGCATGCGTTAACGGGGCTTTTCGCATGCGATAAGCCCTTTACACATGCGAAAACGCCTTAGCGCATTTTGATAAATGACCCCCTAAGTTAGTAACATCATGGTATAGAAAACCAAATGAAAGAAATAATCTTCTTTATTCCAGTTTTCATCCAATCCATTTAAAGAAAAATTTGCCAGCTGGACATTTTTTTCATTTAAGAAGATTGTGTTCAGATATACAAGAATTTAAGTGCCAAACAAAACTCATGGCTCATCATTTTTTGGAGAGAGGGTATCCTCTCCATTGTGTGATGCAAGCATATTGTCGAGCCATATACAATAATAGGGAATTATTGTTGACATTAACAGTCAGGACCACTTCAGATAGACAAACTTGTGTATTAAAACATTCGGTCCTATCTCCAAAAATATATTCCATCAAAAGGAAACATTGCTCTATTTTATGGGGTCTTCCTGGATTAGGAGTCCCCTATTTGCTTTTTCTAACATCAAAGATCATATTATTCGTTCCAGCTTACCATCTGTAATATATGACAAGCAAGAATTACAAACAGCATTTCAAGGAAATTGTCAACTGTGTCTTTGAAAATGGCCCATGAAATATGTATTATCATCTACAGGTCAAAAGTCTGAGGTTTTTCATGAACTTTCTTGCAAAGTTACCTTTGTGATTGTGTGTCCTTGCAATTTATGGTACATGGGCAAGACAAAACGAAAGTTAAAGACCAGATTTATTGAGCATAAGAGCTGTTTGAATAGGACACAGCCTACTGCTCCTATAATCCTTCACTGTCTAGCAAAACAGCATGGCTTTCAGGAGTTGAAGTCAACTATTTTAGATTATATACAAGCAGATTGGTGAGGAGGAGATAGGGTGAGGATCCTTGATCACAGGAAATAATTGTGAATCTTCCATCACAATACAACTCACCCAGGAGGGCTTAATTCTGAGATAGAATGATGTTTTTTAATGAGCAGGTTTCTAATGGCACATTTAATGGTGTAGATATTGATAATAATTAGAGTCATTTGACAACTCTCAATGTCATTGATAACAGGTCATTGTGACCGTCATAAAAAAATTAACAGGTGAAGGAACGCCGTCGGCCATTAACAGCAGCTGCTAGTAGTCTTCTGTAGATGAGGGCTCTGGATTAAATAAAGAAGGTACCTGGGCATAGGTAAACCAGCAAAATCCATTGCATAAATTATTCGGTATTCTCCCATAATAAATAAGTTTGCAGCTTTTTATTTATAGTGAACTTTGAAAAGTATGACAGCTTCCAGCCAGGCGCCCCTGAAGCAGCAATTGGCGAAACATGGCTCTGTCGGGCTTGTAGATTTTTGCTCGTTTGAAAGCTGCACGACATCTAATGAATAGGAAAGTGTACCCTTTTTCATTTTAAATGCAACAAAAATTTTTCTAAATAAAGTAGTTAGAGCAAGACATATGATTAAATGTGACCCATGATATTTTTAAAAATGGAAGAGTATTCCAAAAAAGCTACATGGGTGTTATGAATTGTCTTGCTAAAACAAATTCTTATACTGTTCTGGTGTTAGCTTAAAAGGGACTAATGTAAATAGTGATGGTGTGAAGAAATGTAAGCAAAAGTAAGGTGAATGCTCTTAAATGATATTGCTTGTCATCAGGAATGCAAGAAGGAAGATGAAGAGATCAGCAGAGAAGGAGATATGGGAGGGGACAACAAAGAGTGCAGGAACTGAAAGCGGTGATACAGAAAGATCAAAAAGAAAAGAATGTGAGAATGTAAGGATAGAGGAGAGTCAGACAAAGTCAGAGGTGGGAAATAATGATCTGAATTAAAAATACAGAGAGCCAGATGGCAAGGAATACACCAAGGTAGTGAGAAAAAAAATCATACAAGAAATTCCATGTAAATTTTGTTGATTTGCAGAGGCTGAGGAAGATTGACTTTTCAATTATTTCAGTAACATTGAACTGGCTACCTCATAGCATATGATGGAGTGAAGGATCAGATCCAACAGGACAACTGGCTGTGATGGACTCTCTTCTCTGTGCCTTTTTCATACTGAAAAGGGATGGTAAGAAGGTATAATACTTCCAGTTATATCATTTGAAAACAGACTAAATGCTATTTTCAAAAATGAGTGACTAAACTTTCTCCCTCAACAAGCAGGGCCAAATTAGCCATGACATGGATGATGTCATCCAACAGTGCTGAATGGACCCATTTATCTAGTCAATTTTTTACTATTGAGCATGAACAGGAGTTCCCATGAGCGCGTGCTGCCTCATAAGACACTCAGTCCTTTTTTTTGTCTGAGCTTCCAAATAGATGTGTACCCTCTCTTTTAGTCTTTTTCAATTTCTAAAGTTCTTTAACTCATTTTTAGAGTTGCCTTGCTGCCTTGGCAGCCTCTCAACAACACTTTTAAGTGCGATCCAAAAAAAAAAAAAAAGAAAGTATCCTTGGTTTTGCAGGATATTCAGTTCAAAGACTTCAAGGACTGTATCTGAGGCCACAAGATGTCCATCACCAAGGGCCATGATATCTACTACAGATACATCAGCCCCAACCATGACTCATCAACTGCTATGATTGTAGCTATATGTCACTGAGATCCCAAAGGAATAAAGCCTGGAAGATGGAGGAACTTTAAAGATTAGTAAAACGTCAGAGCCGTTCCTCCAACCAGAGCAGGGCTTCTGCAATCTCCCTCTATGCCGAGTCAAGCAGGAACTCATAAAAAGCTCCCATAACTGCTGCGCCAGGTTACGAATCTGCTGTAATTCAGGGATCGAGCAAGATTCAGAAGCATCACATGCAGGATCCTGCAAGCTCATTGATGCACCTGGGGCCGATTCTCTGCCTTTGTAGGGCTTGTTGGTGGAGCCTGTGGTACAGTCAACGCTGCCAAAACAAAGGTTAGTGCCAAAGAAAGCTTCATTGATGTACCAGCTTTCAGCACCATCAATGCACTGGCCTTCAGTGTCCTTGATGCATTGGGCCTTGACACCGTCAGCACATCAGCCTTTGGTGCTGTTGATGCACCAGTTCTTGAAGCAAGTGTAACACTGGGCCCCTGCACCACAGATGCATTCAATGCATTTGATACAGGGAATTAGATGTTTTTTTGTCAATTATACTTTGCTTGGGTATCAATAAGTGCTGATGAGCTGCAGGTGGCACACTTGGGATGCTGGTGCCTCGAGGCTTTGCTTTCTGGCTCCATCTGCTGGTGGGAGTGCATGGCCCACTGTCTGGACTGATCTGTGGTATTACAGGAATGAAAATTAGCAGGAAGAACCAATTTTATATATATATATATATAGAGAGAGAGAGAGAGAGAGAGAGAGATAGATAGATATAGATATATGATACAGATATATATATATATATATATATATATATATAAAACATACACACACATATACAACAGACCACTGGGGTATTGGGGTAAGGGGAAATGGGCTTCTGAGCGGGTTGAGCAGCCCCCCAGTGGGCTAGACCCTACTTTAGTTTCGGTAAGCACACCATGTGGTAGGCCATGGTACTATCTTGTGCACGTTTTTATATGTCTTGTATTGCCTACCATAGAGCATTGGAACATGTATGTGCCGGCTCTGTGCATGTGCTGCGCACATAACGCTGCGCACGTATGTGCGCGCACAACTCTAGGCGCAGAATTTAGGAAGCATTGTTGGTTAAGCTGGAAAGAGGGAATACAACATCTGTTTATATTGGTGTAATATACAGACCTCCATCACAGACAGAAGACATGGCTAGAAATTTAATGGAGAATATTCACAACATTTCTTTGAAAGGGGACTATTGCTAGGTGATTTCAGCCTGCTGGATGTTGATTGGGGCATCCTGGGTGCAGTGTCATCTAGAAGCAGGGAGATCCTGGATTCTCTGCAGGGAGAACTCTTATCAATTGGTAATCAAATCCACACATGAGAGGATGATACTGGAACTGGTGCTTACCAATGGGGGGGGGGGGGGAGGAGAGATTGTTCTGATGTCAAAGTAGAGGTTATATGGGATCCAGATGCACTGGAGAAGGCACAGAGAAGGTGACCAAAATGATAAAGGGGATGGAACGGCTTCCCTATGAGAACAGACTAAAGAGTTTAGGGCTTTTCAGCTTGGAAAAGAGTAGGTTGAGGAGAGATATGATAGAGGTCTATAAAATCATGAGAGGACTAGAATGAATAAATTTGAATTGGTTATTTACTCTTTTAGATAATAGAAGGACTAGGGGGCACTCCATGAAGTTAGAAATAGCACATTTAAAACAAATCTGAAAACATTTTTTTTCCTAGCGTGTAGCCAGATGGACTTGGGTCCAACGGGTTATATGCTCCCCTGCTAGCAGATGGAGACGGAGTCAGGTTTCAAAGCTGACATCACCCTAGATACACCCCTGTAGGAACACAGCCCTTCATTATCTCTCCGTCTCGTAGCAGATGTAGATGTGTTTTCCCTGTGGGGATCGCTGTACCCTTTAGAAGAAAAAAATTCTACTTTTAAATTGGAGAAAGATTGAGCTCCACTCTCCTTTGGTGATATCTAAAGATCCCTCCCCCAGTTGAGAATTCCTAAGGTGATTTCCAAGATCCCTCAGAGGTGTGCCTTGGTCTGGTAGCGAGTTACTTTGCTGTTGAAGCAGCTGAAAGGCAGTGGGTGGAGGAAGCCGAGTGTGGCGGTGATGGCCAAAGCTCTCTCTCCCCATAACTGGAGATTGTCTCTGTACTCAGCCGGTATGTGCTGAGCCCAGATAAGTATAAAAAAAAAAAAAGAGGATCCCTCACCAATTCAGAGACAATGGAGGGGTTTTGGTACAACTTTCTCCGGTCTCCTTGCTCAGCGTGCCATCCCAATCCCATTGGGGTAAGGGGAAGTGGGCTTCTGAATGGGTTGAGCTGCCCCCCAGTGGACTAGGCCCTACTTTAGGTTCGGTAGGCACACCGCATGATAGGCCATGGTGCTATCTTGTGCACGTTTCTGTATGTCTTGTATTGCCTACAATAGAGCATTGGTACATGTATGTGCTGGCTCTGTGCACGCGCTGCGCACATAACGCCGCACATGTATGTATGCGCACAACTCTAGGCGCAGAATTTAGGTAAAGCCAGGCATGCGGGCTGTGTGTGCACATTGCCGTGGCCCGCATAGGCACCCGAAATCTGTGTGCACAAAAATTTTTAAGCATGAGCTGGTTGAACAGGCAGCTACTGTCCTGAATGGCTCCGGCAGCAAAGAAACATAAGCACCATTATCTCTGCACTGCTTGTCATATTAGAGCTACATAGTCTAACCTGGATTCTTACTTATGTCAGCACTGTGAGGAGGCCCAGGGAGAGTTGGCCTCCCCAGACTTTGCTAAGCCTGGCTTCTCCCAATCAGAGGATGGGTCAGCCACAACCTTAACCAGAAGTACCCTGGATCTGAGTAATCCCAGTACTGGGTCTTCCATGGGAGAGGGAAATCCAGCGGCACCTACCCCAGTACTTCCTGGGCTAGGCATAGACCCAGATGCTTTCTCTTGGATGGAATTTTTTCAAGGCCTTCAAGTCTTCGTACAGGCAGAGTCTGGTAAGGCCTTCCTCTCCCAGCCCTATCGGCAGACCTTGAGACATGCCTCGCCTCACCAAGGGTATGCCTGGCAGGGACCCGGACAGCATGGACGATGCTTTCCCCATCTTCCAAGGAATCTGGGGAAAGCCCACCAGGTTTAGAACCATATAGGACCATGTTATGTTTTTCCATAGAGATGAATTGCCAGCCCTGGTTTCTCAGACCCTGAAGATGCTGGGATTTCCTGGGGACAGACTCTATGTCGGAACCAAAGAAGAATCCCGTTCTGGTTTCTCTATGGAATGCCTCTTGCTATTTGCCAGTGCTGGAAGCCATCCAGGAGTTGATCGACTGGAGTGGGACACCCCAAAGCAAGTTTTAAAGGTGGGCGAACATTAGAAGCTCTATACCCACTGGATCTGGCAGTGAGAGAACGTCTGAGTTTCCCTAAAGTGGTTACGCTGGTCTGCACCATCTCAAAGTGAACAACTATCCCAGTGGAGGGAGGAGCAGCCTTGAAGGATGCGCATGATAGGCGTATGGAGTCCATGCTTCAACAGGCCTTTGACACAATAGCAATGACCTTACAGATTGCTTCTTGTTGTGCCCTGGTAGCTCATTCATGCCTGCTCCTCTCTCGGAAGCTGGATGACTCGGGGGAAGAATTCCAGAGGGGTTATGGAACCTGCTGCCGCCTTTTTAGCTGCTGCAGGCTCTGACCTAGTCCGTACCTCGGCCAAAGGATTGGCCTCAGTGGTAGTGGCCAGAAGACAGTTGTGGCTGCGAAATTGGTCAGCAGAAGCAACCTCTAAGGCAAACCTCACAAAGATGCCCTTTAAGGGATCATTACTCTTTGGAAGCAAATTGGAAAAGCATGCTAGTAAATGAGGTGAATCTCCAGTGCCCTGGCTACCAGGAGATAAGATAAAGCAGTTACAGTGTCCCTTGCCCATGAGGGGTCAATCAAGGGATCCCAAATGCTTTCATCCCTACAGAAACTCAACATTTCAGAGGTCTCAGTCCTTTTAGAGTCAACAGCCCAAGAGAGGGGCAAGTTCGGGTTCAGGTTGTCTGAATCCCCCAATGAAGTTTTGCCGACCCACCCCCGGAACGAGGAGATAGGGGGTAGACTTTCCCTCTTCTACCAGCATTGGGTCGAGATCACTTCAGACAAATGGGTACTGGAGGTCATATATGAGAAGGGACTCAGACTCTGGAACTTGGACTCAAGAAATTGGAGGACTCCAAAGACTAGAACCAGTGGAAGTCTCAGGCAGAACACAGACTAGGAACAGGAACCGAAGACTAGGAAACAGGCTTGGAAGCAAAACTGAAGACTTGCACTCAGGAAACCAGGAAGACACAAGAACCAGATGAGGACCAGGAACAGGAAAACCAGTGATGATCACACAAGACAGGAGACCAGGAACAAGACGAAAGATCATGAAGGACCTTGCAGGAAACAGGAGATCACAAGATCAGAAGACCCTTGCGAAGACCTGGAGCAGAACCTGAAGAGCCCTTTTATAGGGCAGCCAGGGATGATGTCCGAGGGCACCGCAGGCTTTTCACACCATGGGCCCTTTAAATGCTGAAGAGGCATGCACGTTTAAGCACACCAGCAGGAGCAGAAACCATGGCAGTGCCACAAGAGGCTGGAGGAATCTCCCCACCAGGAAGCATCAGTACCAATCCATACAGAGGACCAGTGGCAACCATGGGAAGCAGCAGTATGACACAGGCAGCATCAAGAGTCAAAAACACAAAGAAGCAAAGGTGGTGTGGAGTTAGTCAGGTCACCGCAGGGACTTCCCACAAGCAAAATTGCAACAATTTTAGTGCATATGGCGCTGAATATCCCCTTCTAGCCATTTAGATGGATTACTTTTCAGTGATCCATCTAAATGGCTTTTGAATATCATCCTCCTGGTCTTTGTGCAACCACCAGCTCAGTTAACACAGGAAGGAGATCTTCCTGGAGTCCAGAATGTGCTTCTCAGGAGAATGACCCTATACTGGTTTCAGAAGAAGAAGTCTCTTCCACAACTCTGGGCCAAAGGGCACAGCAGTCCATAGACGAACAATAAGGAGGGCACCATCCAACATCTCCTGTCCAGAATGTTGGATTTGTTCCCAAAAGGGGGAGTCCTTTCACATCTACACCTCGGGTACTGCTATCAGGAGGTTCCAGTGGCTGATTCTAGCCCTTATCAGCCATCCCTCTCTGAGGAGGAATCCAGCGAGTCCAAGGATGAAGTTCAGGATGCCACTATCTGGAGTAGGCCTGGAAATATTCCCTTCCGAGATGTCTGAGGACCCAGCCTCAATCGCCATTGTCTTCATCTGGGTCTTGGGCTAATATCAACCCACTGCTGGATTCAGAGGAGAGTCTACTGAGATTCCTTCAGCTCTCTTACCTGACCTGCTGGAATATTCATTGCCACCAGAAGACCTCTGTACTCTAAATTCCTGGATAAATTTGGTAAGGTGATCAGAGTCAACATCCATAGGGATAAGAATTCCCATGCAGGAGTCGTTGTGATACTAAAGATTCTGGAAACACCTGCTGAGTCTCCAACAATACCAATCCATTCCATCCTTGGGAATTGCAAATCAGAATGTGGGATAATCTGGCCTCCTACCCTAAGGAAGCCAGGAAACTGGACTTTAAATACAGAGCACAATAATCTCTGGGGTTTTGTGTGGTTCAACTACTGCACCAGGCCATGTTTGCGGCATCAGCATTGAAGTGGGCTAAAAAAAACAGAACTTTTTTCAACAACCCACTGAGGAAGGACCCTAGGTTATTAGACAACTTCAGAAAGAAAATCTTCCAGAGCTCGATGCTCAATGCCTACATTGCTGCCCACAACTATTCATAATACAATACTTACATGGTTGCATCAACAAATTGCAGTCTTTGGTAGAGTCTCTCAACAGGGAGCAGGAAGGCTATCAGCAAGTCCCTCTGGATATAGAAAAGTATGAGCATCATTTCCTCCAGTCAGTGTACGAATCATTTGACGCCACAGCTAGAATTTCTGCTGCAGTAACTGGAGCACACTGGCTGGCTTGACTGAAGGCCAGCAGCCTAGGTGAGGATGTTCAAGAAAAAACTGGCCAAAGTCCCATGTTTTAGGGACAATCTCTTTGGGGACAAAATCAAAGAAACCAAAAGAAGGAGCAGCATTCAGTCTTAATAGACAGGGAACAAGCATCCATCATCCTCTAAATGGCCTTATTTCACTTACAAGTATTCCTTTTTCCAGATATGTCACTTCCACCAATTTCAGTAGTATTGTACCCAACCTATGCTTCCATAGCAGCAGCTTCTGGCTCATGAGATATCAACCTAAAGTGCCACAGCAGACCAGTCTAAGACTGGTCTGAGTTTTTGACAAGTCTCAACCTCAGACCTCAGCTCCTTCAGTAGGGAGACAAATTCAAAGAGTGAAGGAAGATCACCAAGGATCAATGAGTCCTCAAAATTGTGTAGTCTGGATACCGTTTGTGCTTCTCTCATATCCCTGTTTAGCCTTCAATGCAGATCCATCTCACTCACCTGAGCTCCACCTTGAGGTGGAGTTATTTCTCAGCAGCAGGCAATAGAATTTGTCTCTCCCAAAGACCATGAAAGAGTTTTTAAATTTTTTATTAATATTCCACTCTAAAGCGGACTATTTGACACTCCAAAGTGGATTATTTCCTAATCCCTAAGAAATCAGGGGGTTTCAGACCTATTTTGTATTTTCAAAGACTGAACAAGAGCCTGTTTATAGGAGACGTTCAGAAGATTGGATATATGCCCTGAATCTAAAGTGTATGCTCACATTTCCATCCAACAGTCCCACTGGAAATATTTCAGGTTCGTGATGGACTCCTTTATTAATGCCAGGTTCTTCCTTTCGGGTTCTCAGCAGCCCTCAAGGTATATATGAAATGCCTTTGTCACCAGGGGATTTGTGTCTTCTATTACCTAAATGACTGGCTGGTGATGGGACCTTCCCAGATAGGTATGTTGGAATTCCTGCAGAAGACAATCCAGTTCATTTAATCACTAGGGTTCATAATCAGCTTTATCAAGTTGAACCTCATTCCCACCCAGAGAATCAAGTTCATCAGGGAGAGGGTAGACTCATTGGAGTAAAAAGCAATCCTTCCATCAGATCAGACATCCTGTCTTCAAACACTGGTTTAGAACGTACTATAGTGGGATCAGGTCCTGGCACAAGTAATCCTGGTTCTCCTCAGGCACATGGATGTCAGCAATATATATGGTCCCCATGAATCACCTCAACATGAGGGTTCTCCAGCTGGGCCTTCCCACCCAGGGGGATCAGCTGCTTCAGCCTTTGTTGCACCCTGTAAAGATTACCATGGATATGAAAACATCTCTTCTTTGGTGGCTAAATTCACAGATACTTGAGATAGGTGCTCTTATTCAAATTCTACCTTATCAGGTGTATCCAGCAGAGAGCAGAGTATGCATACCAGCCTCTTCTAAACTCAAGAAATCTAGTTGATGACAAAACCTCTTGGAGCTACAAGCCATTCAACATGCATTGAGAATATTCTTGCAACCTTTCAGGGAAAAAGAATTCTGATTCAATTCAACAACCAGGTGGCAATGTTTTGTGTAAACAAGCAAGCGTGTTGGACCCTCTACTGGGAGGGTTCTAGACCCTTTACTGGGAGTGGGCTTGCAATCACAGAGCTTTTCTCCAAGCAACTTATCTTCCTGGAATCTCCAATACACAGGTAGATCAACTCTGCAGGGTTTTTTGTCACCACATGTGTTCTCTGGACCAGAGTGTACCAGACAGGCTATTTTACCTCTGGGGTGGAGGGTGGGAATCTTGCCTGTTAAATGACCTGTTTGCATCAGAAGATAACAGAAAAGTTGAGAAATTTTGATCCATTCTTCAAACTAGTTCAAATCTGCTCTGGACACTTTTCTGCTCAATTGGGATGTAGATCTATTGTATGCCTTTCCTCCACTTCCATTGGTGGCAAGAACTGTGCAGCAGGTACTCAAAGACTGGAGATATCTTATCTTCATCACTCCAACTTGGCACAGGCAAGTGTGGTTCTCTTACCTCATTAGATTGTCAATCCATCCACCAATCCCTCTGGAGTCTGAGCTGGCTCTACTAAATCAGGAGGAGGGTCATTTCATCTATGTCATCCTAATATCCCCTCCCTTAGCTTGATGGCATAGATGTTGAGCACTCAATTGTCTCATCATAATCACTATCTAGGGAGGTTGAGGATATCATGATTTCAGCCAGGAAGTCATCTACCAGACAAGCATACAGTTTTCAAATGGAAGCATTTTCCTCTTGGTGTCAGGCAGGCTCCTTGAACCTGTTCACCTGTGCCACAAAAGATCTACTTCAGTACTTATTCTCCCTCTCCTCTTTAGGCTTCAGTACATCATTGATCAAAATGCATCTCAGTGCCATTACCGCTTACTACTATCAAATAAACGGAAAGCTGATCTCCATCCATTCTCTGGTACTGAAGTTCATGAATAGCTTATGGCACATAAGACCTCCAGTTGCAAAGCCATCATTGGCATAGAATCTCAAGGTTATCTTGGCACAACTGGATGTTGTGTGTCCTAGCCGCGGCAGGCCCACGATCGACTCTTCTCACCCCCAGCGTCCAGGTCCCGGAACTGGCCCTTCCTCTTTGGCGGTGGTGAGCAGCCGCATATGCGCTCCTCCCACTTTCCCAGGTTCCTCCGCAGCCTCCTCCAGTGCCAGTCAGGTCTCCCCCATATGTGTATGGGGGAAACGCTGCCACCACATAATCCCTGTTGTTTGCCTTAGTCACATGCGCCTTCCCCGACTTTAAAGGGGCCACGGCGGGAAACCTTCCCACAGCCCCGGATGATGTAGTTGCCCAGCCCTGCTATTTAAGGCAGGCCCCGCCATTTGGTCTTTATCTTCACAACAGGTCTCCACGTTTGTTGTGTGCTTAGTTGCTACTCCTTCGTTCCTGTTCCTGCTCCTGTGCTTGTTCGTTCCAATCCTGCGTTCCTGTTTCCAGTTCCTGATTCCAGTACCCATTATCTGTTCCTGATTACCTTGGATGGATTCCTGGCTTTGATCCTTGCTTGTTCCTGACCACGCTTTGGATGGACTCTTGGCTTTGACCCTTGCTTGCACTTGACCTTGTCTTCAGTCGCCTGTCCTGACTTCAGCCTGCACCTGACTTCGTCTCCAGCTGTCTGTCCTGACTCGAGCTTGAAGCTGACTCTGCCTCCAGTTGACTACTTGGACTTGGCCTTTCTTAGGCTCTTGCCTACTTATAAGCCCGGACTTAATCTGTTCCTGTTCTCTAGCCTTCCTCTGCCTGTCCGGGCTTCTGGATCCAAGCCCTGTCTTGAACTCAGCTCCTTAGGACCCTGTGTCTCCATTGCTTCCTGGCTCCCTGCCTCGAACATCTTCCTCGGGATCAATCACATGGAGACCAGCCGACCCCAATACCCAAGGGCTCAACCTGCAGGGAACGAGGGCTGGTATTGGCGAAGCTCCAGTCGGCCTCTGCTTCCTGGTCTGCTCTACCTCCTGACGGTGGGGACCTGTGGGGGTTTCCCCACGGGTAGCATCAACTCCACCTCGGGCCAAGGGTCCGCCTCTGCAACACTGGAAGGTGGTATTTCTAGTCATCATCATTTCGGCTAGAAAGGTCAACAAGCTACAAGCATTGGTTCATTACTCTCCATATCCATACTCACCCGGTTTCTGCCAAAGTGGTTTTGATGTTCATTTGAATCCAGCCATTGTTTTGTCCTTGTTCTTTCCAAAACGTCATGTACATAGGGAAGAAGGCCTTCTATTCACTAGACTGTAAAAGAGCATAGGCCTATTATCTGAAGAAAGTTCAACCATATCATCAAGCTTCTCAATTTTTCATCTCCTGCGATCCTAATAGACCGAGAATAACTGTTAAATGCTAGCTGCCTCTATTGCTCATTGCTAAGCTCTAACTGGCCTCCAGATCACAGACTCTGTCAAGGCTCATCAAATAAGAGCCATGGCTACTTCTGTTGCTCACCTAAGAGTTGTATCCATTGAAAACATCTGCAAAGCTGCAACTTGGTCATCAGTTCACACCTTCATATCCCATTACTGTCTGGACAATTTATCCAAAAATGACAGTAACTTTGGAAAAGCAGATTTGCACAGCCTGTTCAGTCAGCAATCTGCTCTCCACTGGAGTGTCTGAGTTGCTTTTTCAGTAAGTACTCTGCTGCAACCCTCAGCTTGGGACTCCCCATGTGTCATGGCAAATTCAGCCTTGCTTGCTGATGGAGAAAGCACGTAATGGGGTTCTATTTAGACAGCAGGATGAATTAGCCATGGTTAATATTGGCCTGCCTCCTTAGAGATTTGACTACCTAGCTAAAGCTAAGCTCTACAATGGACTGAGGAGCTAATGAGGCAGCATGCATGTAGGAACTCTCGCGCATGCTCAGTGGTAAAAACTTACTGAGCTAGAGAGATGGGTCTATTCGACACTGCTGGAAGATGTCACCCATGTGTCATGGCTAATTCATCCTGCTCTCTGTGGAGAATCCCATTTACAGTAAGCAAATTCACTTTCTTGTGCAAATTTTTATGATCTATTTTCCCCTATTAAGTGAAGTCATTGTTTGCATATTTTCATACATTCCTTGACAATGCTTCACTTCAAGCAGGGTTGTGACTAACAAAGCTTTGTGCCAAAAAGCTGTGTCCTACATTCCAGTGTGCACTACTTTCTCTGTTTTCAGAAAACATAAGTTTGGGCAGGATTCCATAGGCACTGTACACACAGGGAACGCTGAGAATGGGCACTAGGCTTTTACAGAGCCAGCTGGGGACCACCCCTGCTTTTTCATGTTAAAACAGTAAAGGCACAAGTAAGAATCCTGCCATAGCTTATATTTTCTGAAATTATCAAATTAAATGTATGGGGCAATTTTCTGAAATTATTTGATTCATTCCCTCCTGAATGGAATTGAAAAGTGCATAATTTATTATATTCCATGATGGTGTTTCAGTTCTAGCGGGAGAAAAGGGAAACAAACCCTTTTTTTCCATAAGAAAATTGCTTCATACATAGCTGTTTGTGGAATTTTGTCTGACTTCAGAAAGTATAACTTGTGGTGGAATTCATTGCTCAGATACTATTTCCACTGGGGAAAGGTGGGGTGAGACTCACTTTGCCAGCAGAGAAGCTAGGGATGTATGCCTCAACGTCCACATGCAAATCTGTTAATCCTAGCCTCCCTTCAAAAAGGAGCATTATTGGCTTGCTCAAATCACTGCACATTTGTTTCAATTGAACCCTGGTGCAAGGCTCCCAGCCAACGACCGTCAGAGTTAGGAAGGGGCATAAAATAGGGGAAAATCTCCAGGTAGGTGTGAATGAAGGCTCATGGCACTATAGCTCAGTCCTGCTTCGGAAACCCAAAAGAAGTTGGAGGAAACTGCCGGATTAAAAAAAAAAAAAAAGACACGGTGTCTGCAAAACAAAGCATCCTAGCACAAGTCACATTTTCTGAACTCGACTACATCATTTCAGAGGTGTGTGAAAGTGTTTTCCTCCAGCAAATATTTTTACCCATAAACTGGAGCATTAGCTTTCAAAGCTCCAGGTAGTTGTTCTAGCTCAAGAGGGAGAATTTTGGGAGAATTTTGGGAAAGAAACTGGCACTATGTACTCAACTCCCCCATTTGTTATAGCTGCAGAAAATATTGCATGTGGCAGGAAGTCTAATTGCTTATATATAAGTATGGAGTTTGAAGAAGGGACATATCTCAAAGAGCCAGCAATGGTTTATAGCCCACCTGAGAACAGCTGCAGATCTAATCCATCTTTTCTTTGTGAAAACAGGGTCTGTACTGTCAGGCATCCTGCCACAAGTTATATTTCCTGAAACGAAACAAATTGAAGGTTTCAAGAACCGAAAACAAGTCTTACCCCTGGAAAGTTTTATTGCCTGTAACCCTAATTCCCTCCTCCTGCTGCCCAAACTGGAGCAGTACTGAAAGGTACGATCATTTCACATTTTTATTCATAAACCTTTTGTATTAGCATGGGGAGGAAAATACATCACCGTTTCTGAAATCCTAAGCTTGTCTTTAAATTGTTAAATCACCTCAGGAATATGCAGAAGAGGTGATCCACAAACCTAAGGTAATACATAAACACAAGCCATGATAGGATGCTTCATTATTTAGTTATGAATAATATAGGGAAAAGAGGGGAAGGCAGTCCAAAATAATCCACAGTGTTTTCCAGACTACACAAAATAGCCTAAGGGGTGAATTTTCAAAACTTTACGTGTGTAAAAATAATCATATACGTGCATAAGTAGCCTCTATTCATGTATTCCGTATTTTATAACAGTTGAAAATATGCATGTATTTTCACTTTTGCGCACACATACACACACTTAAAAAAAAGGGGCAGTTGGGTCATTCTGGACCACACTTTTATGTGTAAATTGCTATTTTAAAAGACATATACACGTACATTTGCCAACTTTTGTATTTTTACACCTGATAATTATCTGGCATAAGTGATATTAAATAGAGATGTGAATCGGAATCGGTTCCGATTCCGGTTCTGATTCACATCTTAAATTATTTTTTGTGCGGCCCGATTGTGGTTTTGTTTATCGGCTGCGCCCGAGTCGATAAACAAAAAAACCAACCCAACCCTTTAAAACTGTTCCCTTAGCTTTCCCCACCCTCCCGAACCCCCCCAAAACTTTTTACAAGTACCTGGTGGTCCAGTGGGGGTCCCGGGAGCCATCTCCCGCTCTCGGGCCGTCGGCTGCCACTAATCAAAATGGCGCCGATGGCCCTTTGCCCTTACCATGTGACAGGGTATCCGTGCCATTGGCCAGGCCCTGTCATATGGTAGGAGTAATGGACGGCCGGCGCCATCTTTAAAAATGGCGCGGGCCATCCAGTCACTGATGGGACATCAGTGGGATGGCAGTGATTCAATGACTGCAGGAATTTCATGCCTGAACTAGCAGCAAATGCCAAGTTCTGACAATTACAGTACAATATTATGCTTTTAGATTGTTTTGACTTATTTATTTTATGTGTTGTTTTTATGTTTTCTGTATTATACACTGCTTTTGAGTAGATTCCCGTGATATAGGGCCAGCAATTTATGGCAGCTCTTCAGGAGCGGTACCATCACATCAGTAACCTCTCAGAAGGATCCGGGACTCACAGAATCAGCAAGCAATGGCAGCAGTGGAAGGGTTCACATGTCCAGATTCAGTGAGATCCCCATAGCAAATGAAGCATCCACACTCTGATCTTCTTAGGATAAAGTTGACAGACGCTGAACATGTTTATCCATCAGTCCCCTATTTAGAGTGGAAGCCCCAAGTAATACACCAGTTTCCCTGTGAGAGAGTGCTCCTACTTTTCTCCTATAAACTTGTGCAGAACCAGGTTGGATACCTGGTCCACCTTAAATCCTAGGGATGTGAATCGTGTCCTCGATCGTCTTAACGATCGATTTCGGCTGGGAGGGGGAGGGAATCGTATTGTTGCCGTTTGGGGGGGTAAAATATCGTGAAAAATCGTGAAAAATCGTGAAAAATCAAAAAAACGTAAAATCGCAAAACCGGCACATTAAAACCCCCTAAAACCCACCCCCGACCCTTTAAATTAAATCCCCCACCCTCCCGAACCCCCCCCAAATGACTTAAATAACCTGCGGGTCCAGTGGCGGTCCGGAACGGCAGCGGTCCGGAACGGGCTCCTGCTACTGAATCTTGTTGTCTTCAGCCGGCGCCATTTTCCAAAATGGCGCCGAAAAATGGCGGCGGCCATAGACGAACACGATTGGACGGCAGGAGGTCCTTCCGGACCCCCGCTGGACTTTTGGCAAGTCTTGTGGGGGTCAGGAGGCCCCCCCCAAGCTGGCGAAAAGTTCCTGGAGGTCCAGCGGGGGTCAGGGAGCGATTTCCCGCCGCGAATCGTTTTCGTACGGAAAATGGCGCCGGCAGGAGATCGACTGCAGGAGGTCATTCAGCGAGGCGCCGGAACCCTCGCTGAACGACCTCCTGCAGTCGATCTCCTGCCGGCGCCATTTTCCGTACGAAAACGATTCGCGGCGGGAAATCGCTCCCTGACCCCCGCTGGACCTCCAGGAACTTTTGGCCAGCTTGTGGGGGGCCTCCTGACCCCCACAAGACTTGCCAAAAGTCCAGCGGGGGTCCGGAAGGACCTCCTGCCGTCCAATCGTGTTCGTCTATGGCCGCCGCCATTTTTCGGCGCCATTTTGGAAAATGGCGCCGGCTGAAGACAACAAGATTCAGTAGCAGGAGCCCGTTCCGGACCGCTGCCGTTCCGGACCGCCGCTGGACCCGCAGGTTATTTAAGTCATTGGGGGGGGGGTTCGGGAGGGTGGGGGATTTAATTTAAAGGGTCGGGGGTGGGTTTTAGGGGGTTTTAGTGTGCCGGCTCACGATTCTAACGATTTATAACGATAAATCGTTAGAATCTCTATTGTATTGTGTTCCATAACGGTTTAAGACGATATTAAAATTATCGGACGATAATTTTAATCGTCCTAAAACGATTCACATCCCTATTAAATCCCCTAAAGGGAAAATGCTCCATGGGAGGGACCCTATGGGATGGGAGGAGCTCAGAGGGCGTAATTCTGTACAGAATGCTTTGAAGGTAGGCAGTGTTGTAAAGTTTATTTTGCTATGTGAAGTTAATAAAGTGAAATTGTAAGAAAAGGCTGGAATCAGAGTGTTTACTGCTCCAGCCCAGAGGATTTTGCTCGGCCAGTCCTCACATATGGTATCATGTGTGGGATTTTTTTCTCTAAAACCTGATACAGAGGAAAGCCCAAAGCCTCCAGAAGGAAGGGAGAAAAAGTTTATTTGTTGTCTGGCCTGCCAGAAGTTTGAAGGCAAGCAGTGCTATAGTGTGCACCAAAGCACGGACAAGAGAAAAGATTGTTTGCTGTGGCACCTACCAAAAGCAGCTGGAGGCAAGATGGTGTGGTTCACAGAGCATGCTGAAACCAAGCAACACTACTAGGACTGCGGAGCACAGAAAAAGAAAAAAATCCCTGAAAATAACTTTAAAGCAGAGAGCGGCCGGTGGGGCCTAGAGAAGAGTAGTCCAAGTGCCTGTAATTAAAAACTTACCTGAGTTAAAAAATTCCAATTTACCCCTGACAACTGAAAAGCAGAAAGTTAATACAAACAAAAAACACACTTTGAAATGTTTGTATGCTAATGCCAGAAGTCTAAGAAGTAAGATGGGAGAATTAGAGTGTATAGCATAGACTTAATTGGCATATCAGAGATATGATGGAAAGAGGATAACCAATGGGATAGTGCAATACCAGAGTACAAATTATATCACAAAGACAGAGAGGAGCATCTTGGTGGCGGAGTGAAGCTTTATGTCTGGGATGGCTTAGAGTCCAACAGGATAAAAATCCTGCATGAGACTAAATGCACAATTCAATCTTTATGGGTAGAAATCCCTTGTGGTTTGGGGAAGAGAATAGTGATAGGAGTATACCACCATCTACCTGGCCAAGATGGTGATACGGACAGTGAAATGCTAAGAGAAATTGGGGAAGCTAACGAAACTGGTAGTGAAGTAATAATGGAAGACTTAAATTACCCCAATATTGACTGGGTAAGTGAAACATCAGGGCATGCTAGAGAGATAAAGTTCTTGCATGGAAAAAAGACAGTTTTATGGAGCAATTGGTTAAGGAATCAATGAGCAAGGGAGCAATTTTAGATATAATTCTCAGAGGAGCATAGGATTTGGTAAGAGAGGTAACGGTGGGACCGCTTGGCAATAGTGATCATAATATGATCAAATTTGTATTAATGACTAGAAGGGGGACAGTAAGTAAATTCATGGCTCTAGCTAAACTTTCAAAAGGAAAACTTTGATAAAATGAGAAAAATAGTTTAAAAAAACTGAAAGGTGCAGCTACAAAGTTAAAAAGTGTGCAACAGGCATGGATATTGTTAAAAAATACCATCTTAGAAGCACAGACCAGATGTATTCCATGAACATAAGAACATAAGAAATTGCCATGCTGGGTCAGACCAAAGGTCCATCAAGCCCAGCATCCTGTTTCCAACAGAGGCCAAACCAGGCCACAAGAACCTGGCAAGTACCCAAACACTAAGAAGATCCCATGCTACTGATGCAATTAATAGCAGTGGCTATTCCCTAAGTAAACTTGATTAATAGATTAATAGCAGTTAATGGACTTCTCCTCCAAGAACTTATCCAAACCTTTTTTGAACCCAGCTACACTAACTGCACTAACCACATCCTCTGGCAACAAATCCTATTCCTTACCTGGGTGAACTGGGAATGAACTGGTAATTTTGTTGGCACGTGTGTCTTTTAAAATCCCCCCAGTTATGTAGTAGAAGCGGGATTTGCTCATATAAACATGTGCCCACTTAAAATTGCATGCACATCTGCACGCGGCTAGGCTATTTTAATACATGCATGCATATATGCACGTATGTTATAAAGTGGCTGCGTCCCTGGGTGTGGGCCGACAAACTTGCACATATGTGCACCTGCATGCCTGTTTAAAAGTTTAAAAGTTACTGTACCTAAAAACGAGACTTCAGTTCTCTTTAATATTTATCTTCAACCATTGGCTAATCTGATGCAGTCCTTGAGTATGGATTTTGTTGTGGCTTCCGGCCGTGGCAGGCCACGGCCGGTCCCCTCTACCTCCTCAGATACTCTGCGGGGTCCCTCTCTGTCGGCGCGGCACACTCCGATCCAGAGTTGGCCACCAGCATGCCTCCCACGCGGCTCTGGACACCGCTGTCCTCCTCCCAAGCAGGCCTCTCCCAGCAGGCCACACACAGAATGGACGGCCACTTAAAGGGGCTGCGGCAGGAAACCTCGGCCCAGCCCCAGTTGATGACGTCAGGACTGAGGGGTATTTAAACCCTGCCTCAGTCCCCAGTTCTTCACCTTGGCAACAGGTCCACCTCCTCGGAGTGCTAGTTGCTGATCCAGTTCCTGACGTCTCCAGTTCCTGTCTTCTGATCCTGATTCTGCTCCTGATCCTGTCCTTGGTTCCTGATTCCTGTTCTGATGGTTCCAGTTCCCGCATTCCTGTCTCCATGCCTCTCCTCATCCTCCAGTTCCTGTGCTTCCATCCTTGGCTTGATCTCCTGGTTCTGACTTCGGCTCGTTTCCTCATCTCTGCTCGTCTGCTGCCCATCTTGACCCTTGGCCTGGTTCCTCGTCTTGCTTGTCTGCTACCTGCCCCAGACCTTCGGATTGGACTCAAGTTTTGTACCTTCGCTGCCAGCCACGACCCGGACTACTGACTTTGCCTCTGCCTGCCATTATTCCAGTCTTCGTCGAGGCGACCCGCACCTAAGACCTGCCGACCCCAGTACCCAAGGGCTCAACCTGAGGGGAACGAGGGCTGGTATAGGTGAAGCTCCAGCAGGGTTGTCCTTACCTGCACTGCCAGCTGGTGATGAGGGCCATTAGGGGCTGCCCCTCAGTGGTAGCACCAACACTCATTCCAGTCCAAGGGTCTACAATTTCAACAGATTTTTACCAATGGTATTCACCTGTGCATACCATTAGGAAAACAAAGAGAGGGACCGGTTTCAAATTTAAAGAGTAATTTGAGGTAGATTTCAGATTAGTTAATAGAAAATAAACTAAAATTGAAACCTCTAAAATCTGAAGTTTTTCGGGTATGAAAAGTCACCATAATTGTATATCACACTGCTATAGAGTTGGATAATGCTAAAATTCTTTATGCAGATTGTGTTAGAATCTTGGATGTTCTGGTGGATTCATATCTAAGTACAGATGAGCAGATAGCTTTAGCCATGAAAAATTCCATCCACCACTTGCAACAATTAAAATCACTTTGTCATTTGCTGAGTCAACATGATATGAAGACAATAGTTCAATCCTTGATTATTTAAATGCCCTATATGCAGGGCTACAAATAAAAATGTTTGTAGACTGCAGATGATGTAGAATAATACAGATCACCAAGTGTCAAGTTTGAAATCTCGTAACACAAAAAGCCTATATTGACCCCCAATAGCTTTCCATTCTCAGTTCAAAATACTGGCAATAGATTTTAAAATCTTCTTATCCAATATGTAACAACACGCACTTAAGATCCACTGAAGAAACTCTACATAGATTACTTGCACCTACAGAAATTACCTTATAGAAAACTCGAGATAGATCTTTTTATTTTGCAGATCCCAAATTTTGAAAAATTTTAGCAGAGATTAGAGCTTTAGACAACAATTTGGTTTTCAGGAAAAGAGTGAAAGGCTTTTTTGCTTCTATCAGTTTATGGTGAGGGACATGGTTTCTTTGCAGCCTAAAGTGTTGATCTGCTACTTAAATAGCCTTTGTCTCAAGTTGTCCAAATTATGACAGTGTTTTAAACTGTACCATGTTGTGCGATTCAGCTAAATTATTTTTATTTACTTCTCCCGTGATGTAGTTAAGTTTTAGCAATACTAGCAAATGCGATTTGCATTAACCCATATTAATATTAATGATTTGCTATGCATGAAGTTGTTTGTGATGTAGCTCATTAAAAAATTTGCCTATCTATGCTAATATTAATGGAGACTAGCACACTAAAGTGCATTAAATAATGCAGCGTTAATGTACTTTAATGGATCCCTAAGTCTCTGATTGTGTGCCAGTCCTGCAGTGGCTGCAGAATGCTTGACCTCACTGACTGGGCAATGATATTTAGACTGAGTCATTGCTGTAATTTACAATATTGTGCTCCACTGCCTTCCCATTATTATGCTTTTTCATTTAGCATGTATATTGGAAAGCTGAGAAGTATGTAATATCTATTAATCACACACCATGACATTCATTTTTTTAAATATCTAAGGAATTTTTTATATATTCATTTTTAATTCATGAAGAAAATACAATTGCACATTAGGCTGCAGTTAGCAAGTTCTCGGATGGCTTCATACATGGAATATAATGAAATTCTATTTCATTAAAATCAAGTGCTTACCAGTGTCACAATGCAGTATAATACACAATGATATGTGGTAGCATGGAACATTCATGGACTTTATTTTCAGACTTCTGGAACAGCTAGAGCTGAGTAAGCTGAAACACTAGCACAGAAGACATTAGCAAATCAATTTAACATGCTCCATTTCTCTGATAAACAATGAAATGACTCTTAAAATTTTCCTGCAATTTCTAAACACAAGAAAGGAAAGAAAACATTCCAATTTTGTTATAGAATTGTCAAGATTTTGTATAGATTTAATTTGAATTTCACAATGATCAGCATTGTTTTGGTATGAAATTACACAATCATTTTAGATACCTTTAAATGTGGAGAACAGGGAATAAAATGGCAGCATGAAGTTAGACGAGTGTTCTGCTGCTCTGAGTATTCTATTTTTATCACTTGTTTTCTTCTCCTGCAAAATGTAATATTGACGTGAATTTTCAAAATGTTACACATGTAAAAATGAACATATACAGAACACAAATAAGTAGCATCTATACATGTATTCCGTATTTTATGAAGGTAAAAAATACCTACATGTTTTCACAGTCGAGCGCACATTTACTTATTTATTTATTTAGGCGTTTTATATACCGTCGTTCCAAAAGAAGATCACAACGGTTTACAATATCAGCATTCATATTTTTGTCAACAATTACATACTGTGTGTCAATATTCACATTCTAGGTCAACACCACAGCAAAAGAAAATTAGGTTCTTACCTTTGATAATTTTCATTCCTGTAGTACCACGGATCAGTCCAGACTCCTGGGTTTTGCCCCCCCTCTAGCAGATGGAGACAGAGGTTTACTAACCAAAACTCCGCCTATAACTAGGCTGGTGCCACCTACAGTCTGGCAGTATTACGTAATGTCAAAGCAGAAGAAAAAATCAAATACTTTCAACTAACTATAATACAAATAACATTGATACCTGTTCACAACCTCCCAACTGGGAACCGAACCTGAGATATCGAAAACTACAGCATCACATCCTGGCTGAAAACACAAGCTCACACTCGCACCCTACTGCCTCTCCCGGTATCAGCAACACCACAGGGCGGGACTCTGGACTGATCCGTGGTACTACAGGAACGAAAATTATCAAAGGTAAGAACCTAATTTTCTTTTCCCTGTATGTACCCGGATCAGTCCAGACTCCTGAGATGTACCAGAGCTTACCTTACTTGGGATGGGAACTGGAGAGGCCCGCTCTGAGCACTCCTTCTCCAAATCCCACATGACCCGGAGCCGTGACATCCAGACGATAATGTCTAGCAAATGAATGCAAAGACTTCCAGGTTGCTGCCCGACAAATCTCCTCCGCAGAAATATGGTGACATTCAGCCCAGGATGTGGATTGAGACCGAGTAGAATGAGCCCGAAGACCCAAAGGTAGAGACCGGCCCTGTACGAGGTACGCTGAACTGATTGACTCCTTCAGCCACCGAGCAATAGTAGTCTTTGAAGCAGCCTTACCCCTTCTGGGACCACTCCAAAGAACGAAGAGGTGGTCGGACACTCGGAACGCATTGGTCACTTCCAGATAGCGTAAGAGCGCACGCCGCACATCCAATTTCCGGAGATCCTTGGCCAAAGGATCCGAACCATCCACTTGCACAAACGATGGTAGTTCGACCGTCTGGTTCACGTGAAAGGAAGAAACTACCTTGGGCAAAAAGGAAGGAACCGTACACAAAGACACCCCGGACTCTGAAATTCTCAAGAAAGGCTCACGGCACGATAAAGCCTTCAGCTTCGAAATCCGCCGCGCCGAGACAATAGCCACCAAAAACACTACCTTCAGAGTTAAATCCTTTAGGGTAACCTTGTGAATAGGTTCAAAAGGGGCTGCACACAAAGCCTTCAGGACTATGTTCAAATTCCAGGTCGTCGAAACGGCGGACGTAGGTGCTTCGCCCCCCTAAGAAAACGCACTACATCCGGGTGTGCTGCCAGCGAAGCACCTTGAATCTTCCTGCACAATGAGCCCAGCGCCGCTACTTGTACCCGCAACGAACTACATGACAGGCCCTTAGCTAATCCTTCTTGTAGGAAAAGAAGGATATCCGCCATGGTCGCCCTGGTAGGAACCACGCCGCAATCCATACACCAGGAGTCGAACACCTTCCAAACTCTCATATAAGATAAGGACGTAGAGACCTTCCGAGACTTCAGTAGGGTGGTCACCACCGCCTCCGCATAACCCTTGGATCTCAACTGCTGCCTCTCAAAAGCCATGCCGCTAGATAAAAGCGATCTACCTGGTCGAAACAAACGGGACCCTGATGCAGCAGATCCTGGAGATGTGGGAAGCGCAAGGGTTCCTCCACCGACAGATTCAGTAGATCCGCGAACCACGGGAGTCTCGGCCACTCGGGAGCGACCAGTACTACGGCCGACGGGTGTGCCTCGATGTGCCGTAGCACTCGACCTCTGAGTGGCCACAGAGGGAAGACATAGAGCAACACATCTGTCGGCCACGGTACCGCCAGAGCATCCACGCCCTCCGCCGCCGTCTCTTGGCGCCGAGCAAAAAATCGAGGAGCTTTCGCATTCTTGAAGGTTGCCATGAGGTCGACTGTGGGTGTGCCCCACCGAGCACAAATGAGCTGAAATGCGTCTCCCGCGAGCTCCCACTCTCCGGGGTCCAGCCAATTGCGGCTGAGAAAATCCGCTTGCACATTCTCTACCCCGGCTATGTGGGAGGCTGCCAAGCTGCTCAGATGTTTTTCGGCCCATGCAATCAGTAGTCGAGCTTCAGCTGCCACGGGCTGACTCCTGGTTCCCCCCTGATGATTGATGTAAGCCACCGTGGTCGTGTTGTCCGACAAGATCCTGACGGACCAACCTCGGATGAGCGGAAGGAACTCCAACAGAGCCAGCCGGACCGCCCTGGTCTCCAGGCGATTTATGGACCAAGACGCCTCCTGTGGAGACCATTGTCCCTGCACCGACCTGTGCAGACAGACCGCTCCCCAACCATAAAGGTTGGCGTCCGAGGTGACCACCGTCCACGACGCAATCTCCAGTGGAACTCCTCGACTCAAGTTGGTCGGAGACAACCACCAATCCCTGCTATCCCTGGCTGCCTGAGTCAAGGGTAATGGCAGACGAAAGTCCTCCGAGACTGGGTTCCAATGGGAGAGCAACACTGACTGTAAGGGCCGCATATGCACGAACGCCCAAGGAACCAATTCCAGTGTGGAAGTCATCGACCCCAACACCTGTAAATAGTCCCAGACGATGGGTAACGGATTGGACAACAACTTTCGAACCTGCCTCTGCAGCTTGAACATGCGTTCCTGTGTGAGAGACACCGTTCCCTGGCGGGTGTCGAACAAAGCACCCAAAAACTCCAGAGACTGCGACGGCATCAGATGACTCTTGGCTACATTTACTATCCAACCGAGAGAACGCAACAACTGAAGCACTCGCTGAATCGCCGACTGACATAGGGTCTCCAATTTGGCCCGAATCAACCAATCATCCAGATAGGGGTGTACCAACAATCCTTCCCGTCACAGTTGGGCCGCTACCACTACCATGATCTTGGTGAACGTTCGGGGTGCTGTCGCCAGGCCAAAAGGTAGCGCCTGAAACTGAAAATGCTGCCCCAGCACTGCAAACCGGAGAAACTGTTGGTGCTCTGCCCGTATGCTGACGTGTAGATACAATTCTGTGAAGTCCAGGGAGGCCAGAAACTCCCCCTGCCGCACGGAAGCTATCACCGACCGCAATGTTTCCATCCGAAACCGCGGGATTCGCAGACATTTGTTGACACTTTTTAGGTCGAGTATAGGGCACTACGAAGTAAATGGAATAACGGCCCCTGCGGAGCTCGTTGGGTGGAATCGGAATGATCGCACCAAGATCCCGGAGCCTCCCCAGTGTCATCCTTACCGCCCGACGCTTTTCTGAGAAACCGCAAGGCCACATCAGGAAACATTGACGCGGCCGGTGTAAAAAATCTAACTCGTAACCGCGTCTTATCACCTCCAGGACCCACTGATCCGACGTGATGCTGGTCCACTCTTCGTAAAACCGACTCAACCTTCCGCCGAATCTGGGTACCAAGGAGCGGACCGGCCGCACATCACTGGGCAGGCTTGCCCCCCCCCGCACACTCTGACCGGCTCCCAGACGACCGAAACGGCACCCACGAAAGGACTGCGAATAAGCTTGCTGCTGGTTTGCGCTGTGCCGAAAGGAAGACGCCGAGCCCCGATAGGTTCTAGAACGACGACCACCTCGAAAATGAGAACGAGGAGCTGAACCACCCCTGGACCTTGGTCTGTCTTCTGGAAGCTGATGCACCTTATTCTTTCCCAAGGACTCAATCAGATCGTCTAACTCTTTGCCAAATAACAGTCTACCCTTAAAGGGCAACGAACCCAGGCAGGCCTTAGAAGTCAAATCCGCCGCCCAATGACGGAGCCACAGCAAACGATGCGCCGCCACCGCAGACACCATTGTCCTGGCCAAAATGCGAAGCAGGTCATAAAAGGCGTCAGCACTATAGGCAATGACCGCTTCCAAGCGCCCCACCTGACGTGCCTCCTCAGGCAACAGAGACTCATTGGCCAGAAGCTGTTGCGCCCAACGAAGGCCAGCCCATAAGGAAAAATTACTGCAAATGGCTGCACAAATACCTAACGCCGAAACCTCGAAGATCCTCTTGAGCTGAACCTCCAACTTCCTATCCTGCAAGTCCTTTAGCGCGGTGCCCCCGGTGACCGGAATGGTGGTCTTCTTCGTGACCGCTGCCACTGCCGAATCTATCTTTGGCATATGTAACATCTCCAGGGCGTCTTCCGGCAGAGGATATAACTTATCCATCGCCTTCGCAACCTTCAGCCCTAAATCAGGCGTATCCCATTCCTTAAAAATCAGATCCGAAGCCGAAAAATGTAATGGGAAGGTTGAAGGAGGACCTTGAAGTCCCAAGACAACCGGGTCCATCGCACCGAGCCGGGACTCTTCCTGCGGCAATTGAATTGCCAATTCGCCCAGGATCTCCGGGATAAGGGGTCCCAGCTCCTCCTTTCTGAGCAACCGGATCACCTTCGGGTCATCCCCCTCTGCCCCATGGGAAACTCGGGAACCCGTGGCCCCCTGATCTCCATCCCCATCGACCCCCCTCGGAGGCTGGGACTGGACGTCCTGATCACCTGCGTGCCCCTCCGGCTCATCAGACTCCGTAGTGGTGTCCGGGTCACCCCTGACCGCCGGGGCACGAAGGGGCCGGGATCTGGCCAGGCCCTGTGGCTCCAAAATGGATCTCGCTCACTTACCCGCTCTAGGCCCCGCATCCGGAGCAGCGGGCTCTTGGGGTCTCTTCCTGGCCAGCCTCCAGGCCTTAAATGCCTTGTGCATAAGGAGGACAAACTCGGACCCAAAAGATGAGTCCGAGGAAGCTTCATCCTCATCCCCCTCAGAAGGCCTACTGCCACTGGGACCCACTGGCCAGGCAGGAGTGTCCCCCGCGGGGACCCTACGCTGCGGGGACAAAAGCGGAGGAGGGTCGTCCTCCCCCCCATCCGCCAGCCTCGCGTTCGCCTCGGACCCCCAAGGAGAGAAAATGGCTGCCATTCCCGCCGAAAAAAGAAGACAAAATGGCGCCTGTACCCGGGTGCCCCGGAGGCGGGCCGGCGCCGACCGCTGCTCCGCTCGCCGCGGACTCGGTGCGCGACTGCTTCACCCCCGGGTCCCTAGAGGAATCGCCGAACCCCCCTCACCTCCCGAAACACAGGAAGAACACAGGCTGTCCCTTGACAGCCGCGCCGCCGCGGACCCGCAGGCCCAACACGCCGCCCGACGCGGCATGCCTCGCGTTGGGGGGAGGGAGAAGGAGAGAAACAAACAAGAAACTAACAGGGAAGCATCCCTCGAAGTGGCGAACCAGTGTCCGGACCTTCCCCAAACAACAGCAACCACGCAACCAAACAAAACAAAACAAAACTATATATATATATATTTTTTTTAAACTTTACCAATCCCTCGGGTCCGGGTCCAGCCGAGAGGAGAAAAGCGGGCACCCCGGTGTCCCCGCTAGTGTTGATGGTGCGCTGGAACGTGGGACTCCGCCACTCATCAGCAGCCTCCGAACCAAAAAGGATGGTCCCCTCAGGACCTCGCAACTTTCTGGGAGGCAGACGTAGGGACCAGCAGGCAAGCCTCCGCGGTCCCTACCTTACCTATTGCCTCTATCCCTCTTTTTGTTGTTTTTTTTTTGTTTTTTTTCTTAACCTATCTACCACCTTAAACTTAGGATCCAGCACAGACTGTAGGTTTTGTACCTCCTCCACCTGCTCGGAGACAGAAGAATACTGCCAGACTGTAGGTGGCACCAGCCTAGTTATAGGCGGAGTTTTGGTTGGTAAACTTCTGTCTCCATCTGCTAGAGGGGGGGGCAAAACCCAGGAGTCTGGACTGATCTGGGTACGTACAGGGAAATACATATTCTAGTTCATATTTATACATATTCTAGGGCATTGCAATAGGTACTATATAATCTAGTTCATATACATACATTTTCTAGGTCAACACAACAGTAGATGCAAATTCTAATTCTACTAACAATACACTTTACATCGTTCATTACTTATTGTTCACTCCACTAACATTATTCTCTGGTACTGATGGTGAAGTTATCAGCATATTGGTATTTTACGTTAAGTTGTATGCATTTCTAAAGATCCTTGTTTTCAGTTCACACTTGAAACTCTTTCTTTCTGTTATCTGACATGACTCTGGAAGTGAGTTCCACAACTTGGGGCCTGTTATAGAAAACATTTGGGCTCTTATTTGTGTTAGGTATGTGTTCCGAGTAGAAGGTACCATTAGAAGTCCTTTGTTTTGTGATCTTAGGTCTTTCTGTGGTGTTTAATGTTGAAGAGTCACTCCTAATAAACATGGGTTAATTTTGTTGATGATATTGAAAATTAGAGTTAATACATCATAATGAATTCAGGATTGTACTGGAAGCCAGTGCAGTGCAATCAGCAAGGGGGTGATGTGTTTGAATTTCCTTGTCCCTAGTAAGAGTCTAGCAGAGGCATTTTGAAGTAACTGTAGTGGTTTTAGTAGAGCTGAGGGAAGGCCTAGTAAAAGGGAGTTGCAGTAGTCTAAATTTGAAAATATTAATGTTTGTTAGCAATGGTTTCAGTGGATGTAATATTCTCTGCTTGGAGTATCCTGTTCTGATTAATTTGCTTATATGCTTTTTCATAGTGAAGTTCTCATCGATCAGAATTCCTAGGTCTCGTACTTGATCTGAGGGAGAAATATTAGTAATTCCTAGGTCTAAGGTTGGCAGTTTGATTATCATGTTCTCTCCTTAACCACACAATTTCATGTTTTTTTGGGTTTAGAGTTAGTTTCAGTTGGGAAAGTTTTTGTTGTATGGCCTTCATGTATGTTGACAGAGACAACACATTTTTTTTAAATGTTGTGTTAAAAGGTATGTAGAATTGTATGTCATCTGCATATAGGAAGAAATCGATTCCTAGATTTGCTAGAAAGGTGCATATAGGCAGCAGTTAGATGTTGAATAGTATTGCCAAGAGTGCTGAACCTTGGGGGATGTCTGTATCGATTGGGAAGGTGTCTGGAATTTGATTACCCAGTTTGACTTGGAATGTCCTATCTTTTAAGAAGGAAGAGAACCATTTGTTAACATTTCCGTCTATTACTATTCCTCTCAGCTGGTGGCATAGCAAGGTATGGTCAACTTTGTCAAATGCTGCTGTTAAATCTGTTAGTACCAAGATATATGATTCATTGTTGTCAAAGCCTTGTAGTACAGGGTCAGCTAAGAAAATGAGTAAGGTTTCTATTGAGTGATTTTTTCCGAATTAGAATTGGTTTGGGTATAGTATATTGTTGTCTTCTAGATTGTTCTCTAATTATGATAAAAACTGCTTTTTCTAGGACTTTCACGATGAAAGACATGTTGGATATTAGTCGGTCCCAATCATTGATTCTGCTAGTTTTATTTTTCAGGATTGGTTTAATCACAGCTTGTTTTGCCCTATCGGGGACTAATCCTTCTGCTAGTGAGTGGTTTATTATAGTTGTGAATATCAGAGTTATTACGTTGTTTACTGTTTCCAGGGCAGTTGCAGGGATAGCATCCAGTGGGTGGGTAGCAGGCTTCATTTTTGTGATGATTTGGTTTACTTCAAATTTAGATACTGGGTCAAATGAGTTCCATTTCACTTGACCAAATTTTAATTCAGGCTCTTTTGTTGGTAAGCAGGGGGAAAATTGTGACTTAAGTGTATTGATTTTGTTTAAAAATAAAGTAGCATATTCATTGCATGAGTTTTTTGTAAAGTCGTAGTTATTTGAGATGGAGAAGGATGGGTCCTTGATTAGGTTTCTAACTGTTTTGAAAAGTAGTTTGGAATTAAATATTACACCATGAATTTGTTTTGCGTAGTGGCCTTTTTTCCTTTGTTGATTTGTTCACAGTATTTTGTTAATAGGGGTTTGCATTTTTTCTAGGAATTCTGTAGATTGGCATTTCCTCCATTGCTTTTCAGATTTTCTCAGGGTCTGTTTAGTGTGTCTTAGCTCTTCGCTATACTATGGTTTCTTTTGTTTAGTTGTGTTACCTTCATTTTGGAACATTTTTTTCTAGATTGGGCATACGGTATCTGCTATTTCATTGATGATTTTATCCCAGGAGTCAAAAGATGAGGAGGCATTATCGTGATTGAACTCAGTTATTTTATTTTTAATAGTTTCTTCAAGTCTTTCTGTTTCTGTCTTTTTTCTGTATGTGAGTGGAGGAGTAGCCTAGTGGTTACAGCAGTGGGCTGAGAACCAGGAGACCAGGGTTTGAGTCACACTGCCTCTCCTTGTGACCTTGGGCAAGTCACTTTACCCTCCATTGCCTCAGGTGCAAACTTAGATTGTAAGCCCTCTGGGGATAGGGAAATACCTACAGTACCTGAATTTAATCCACTTTGGAGCGCTGGGAAAAGTGGAAAATAAATGTGAAAGATTGATTATTATGTGAGTTTGTTTGTTGTGTGGTAAGGAGTAGAGATGTGAATCGGAACCACCAGGGGCTTTTGGCAAGTCTTGGGGGACCCTCCTGACCCCCCCACAAGACTTGCCAAAAGTCCAGCGGGGGTCCGGGAGTAACCTCCTGCACTTGGACCGTCGGCTGCCAGTATTCAAAATGGCGCCGATAGCCTTTGCCCTTACTATGTCACAGGGGCTACTGGTGCCATTGGTCAGCTCCTGTCACATGGTAGGAGCACAAGATGGCGCCGGCCATCCAGTGCTCCTACCATGTGACAGGGTCCGGCCAATGGCACGGATACCCTGTCACATGGTAAGGGCCATCGGCGCCATTTTGATTAGTGGCAGCTGACTTTTCGGGAGCAGGAAATCGCTCCAGGGACCCCCACTGGACCACCAGGTACCTGTAAAATGTTTTTTGGGGGGGGGTCGGGAGGGTGGGGGAAGCTAAGGGATTAGTTTTAAAGGGTCGGGGTGGGTTTAGGGGTTATTTTTTGTGTGCCTTTTCCCCGCCCTCCCCCAAAACGATAAGAGAACCCCCACGATCAATATCGTGGGGTTTTCCTATTGTTTTGGGGGAGCCCCCGATTTCTGACAATTTTGAAAATATCGTCTGATATTTTCACTCGTCCGAAGCCCGATTCACATCCCTAGTAAGGAGAGTTACTTCTGCCTTTATTAGCTAGTGATCAGACCAGGGCAATATTTTGTGTGAAGTATTGATTAAGCGGTTATTATGATTGGTGAAAATTAGATCAAGGATGTATCCTGCTTTATGAGAGGGGTTGGATGCAAATTGTGACCAGCCCATGGCTTCCATAGTATCTAGAAAGATTTCACATGCTGTAGATTTAGGTATGATGTCTACATGTAGGTTAAAGACCTCTACTATTAGAGTTGATTCTGGAGTTGTAAACACTTTAGTGAAGATTTCGATTAGAAGTGAGCAGTCTTTTTGGAGTGTTCCAGGTGGGCTGTAGATCAAACCAATATTTAGAAGTGGTGATTTTAGTATTGCAACCTCATTGTGCGGGTTTATCTCAACTTTGCAGGGTTTGCAGATTATTAAGAGTCCCCACCTTTCTGTTTGTATCTGGGGAAGTGAAAGATATCATAGTTGTGGTGATCAATTTGGTTTAGGAGGACATTATCACTGTCTTTTAACCATGTTTCGGTAATGCAGAAGATAATGGGGCGGATTTTAAAAGCCCTGCGCTCGCGTAAATCCGCCCGGATTTACGCGAGCAGGGCCTTGCGCGCCGGCGCGCCTATTTTCCATAGGCCTGCCGGCGCGCGCAGAGCCCCGGGACTCGCGTAAGTCCTGGGGTTTTTTGTCGGGGGCGTGTCGGGGGGCGGGGCCGATCGACGCGGCGTTTCGGGGGCGGGCCCGGGGGCGTGGTTTCGGCCCGGGGCGGTCCGGGGGCGTGGCCGCGCCCTCCGGAACCGCCCCCGGGTCGAGTCTCTGCACGCCAGCGGCCCGCTGGTGCGCGTGGATTTACGTCTCCCTCCGGGAGGCGTAAATCCATTGACAAAGGTAGGGGGGGGTTTAGATAGGGCCGGGGGGGTGGGTTAGGTAGAGGAAGGGAGGGGAAGGTGAGGGGAGGGCGAAAGAGAGTTCCCTCCGAGGCCGCTCCGATTTTGGAGCGGCCTCGGAGGGAACGGAGGCAGGCTGCGCGGCTCGGCGCGCGCCGGCTGCCCAAAATCGGCAGCCTTGTACGCGCTGATCCTGGATTTTAGAAGATACAGGCGGCTACGCGCGTATCTACTAAAATCCAGCGTACTTTTGTTTGCGCCTGGAGCGCAAACAAAAGTACGCGAACGCGCCGTTTTTAAAAATCTACACCAATGGGATTTAGTTCTTCTAGTAAGTCATTTATCAGTGGGATATTTTTTTATAGCAATTGAACATTTAGTAATAGGAGAGTAAACATTAGGCAGGAAGAAATTACAGAAGAGTTGCTACTTTTCTTGAGATAGATCAGGTTTTCGCCCTATCTTTGCTTGTGTTTTGAGGTTCTCAGATGATTTCAATAATTTCCTCGTTCTGTGATGGTTTCAATGAGGTAGACTGGCTCCATTTTATGATGCGCTTGGTTATGTCTGAAATAAGAATTTACTTGCTTCAGGCATACAAAAAGGTGGTCTAAGGGTGTTCTGGGGCAGAGCCAACACTTACACGAAAAATTGCTATTTTAGTAGATGTGCATTCTGCCAACTTACTACTTACTGGTGTATTTTTACATCTGCTAATTATCTGGTACAAGTTGACATGCCACTTGACATGCGCACGAACTTATTATACTATCACGATTATGGACATGAATACCGACAACACTGAGATGTACTTGTATTTTCTTATCTGCATTTACAATACCTACACGTGCTCACAAACCTGTATATAATTTGTAATATCTATATGCACTATTAGACAACAAATGTAATCTGTATTGCTCGACCAGTCGAATCATGTAAACCCTGTATATAATTTGTAACATCTATATGCACTATTAGATAACAAATGTAATCTGTATCGCTTGACCAGTCGAATCATGTAAACCGTTGTGATGGCGAAACCGAACGACAGTATATAAAACTCGACAAATAAATAAATAAATAAAGTGATATTAAATGTGTTTATTGTGTAGTACTGACTGGGTGGGAGGTCTTAGTGAACTGACCTGGAGTTCAGGGTGAAGAACTAGGAAGATCTCAATGTCTTGGACTGGACAAACTGGTGGACTAATTGGAAAACTCATTATTTTCATTTACACACATGCTTTAAAATTGGCTAATTTACGTAAGTCTTACTTTACTTTCACACGCAAAATATATGCATCTATGCATTGCATGTATTCACACATAAGCCTACCTACATGCAAATGTTGCAGGGAAGAGATATGCTTATTTTATAACACACTTATATCATACGCATGTGTTATAAAATACTTATATATGGCTGCGCGCAGATTTCTGCATGTGTATATGCTGCCATGCACATTTGTTTGAAAGTTATCTTCATGGAGTATAAAGTTCAATAGTTCAGCATGTGCAACATTCAGCTAAAGGCTGTGTTAATAATATTGTTAGTAAAGGTGATGGGACACCAGATGATGCTCTTGGAATTAATCAAGACATTCACTGTTCTTATTCAGATTGTGTGGTTGGGTCTGTCTGAGATGGGGCCTAGCTAAACTTTAAGAACCAGCACATAACCATCTATAATGTGACACGGTGTCAGAAGTTTGAATCTCAGGTGAGACTGGCAGTCCCTGAGTCAATTTGCTGCCTCACCAATGCATCAAGACAGCTAAGCTTGACCTTCCTGAAGGCTTCAACTCACCAGTGACTTGACATGTTCAGTAGTGCAATGAGCCTGCACATGGAGGATGAAGTGATACAAGTGTGTAGTATACTCAATTACACTAGGGAGCTCGAAACTGAGCACATTTTCAAGTCATTTGTCTTCTAGGCTGAGGGAGACAGTAATAGATATGAGAAGATACTGAAAAAGTATGAGGAGTGCTTTATTCCCAAGTGTAATCTCAGCTCATGGAGGAACTTTCATTAGATAGGTGTATGATCTGGCTTAACAGTGTGACTTTGGAGCCACTAAAGAGGACTGAATACAAGACAGGATGGTGATTGGAACTGAGGACAAAGTTATGTTACTAAAGCTGCAAATGCAGAAAGATATGATGCTGCATACATTCATAGAGATTATTAGGCACTCTGAACTGGTTAAAGAACAGAACCAGGATCCAAGCGCACAATGGCCATTATTCAAAGGCTTTGGGTAACTTTTGGAGTTACCCAGGCAAAAATTGAGATTTAAATAATTTCCCCCACTTCCTAGCTAAATTTTATTTGGGTAGCTCATTACTAAGGAAGGTAGCCAAGAAAAATGTTGTTGCAATTTCATTTTTGGACCGGGGGTGGGCCATTTTGGATCCATTCCCCGATCATTTTTTTTTCTATTTGTTTCCCTTTTCTTAAAAAAACAAAACAAAACAACAACAACCCTAGAACGTGGCTCAACCCTTCCCATTTATTAAAATATGGAGCCCACCCACACCCACCTTAGCACAACATCCCGAAACCCCCCCCCCCCCCCCCCAGGACTCTCCAAAAACCCCTGGTAGACTAGCACCACTCCCAGGCCAGAGGCTGCCATTAGTTAAAATGGTGCCAGCTGCCCTTCCCCCTACCATGTGAAGGGCTACCGGTGTCATTGGGCAGCCCCGTGCTTTTTCTTAAACCCCACCAAAAAATGATAGGAAAAATCACATGAGATTTTGTTTTTTCTATTGGCTTTTTTTTAATTCCCGAAATGCAATAAAACAAAATAGAAAATATCATCAGTATTTCCTATTTCTTTGCAAACAAATGTCCATCTCTACTCATTACCCACACAAAATTTAGCCAGAAAAAAAAAAGAAGAGGCATGGGGGCAGTGCTAAACCTTAGCAGGTGAGCACTGATATTAGGTACTACCAGACTAAAATTATTACTCCTGGGGGAATTCTGCGCTACTGTGGAACGCAGAATTTGCGCAGAATTCCCCCCCTGCGCAGAATTGTCAAATTCTGTGCAGAAAATAGCAGAGGAGACCCCGGCATGGCGCAGAGTGCGTCCCACAGCATACGCTCCGTTCGCGGCGAAAATGAAGGCCCGGCGCGCCGTTTGCGGCGAAAAGGGAAGGCCCCTGTGTGCCATGGGACGCTCTCCATTCGCGGTGAAGAAGGAGGCCCAGCGCACCGTTTGCAGCACGCGGGGGCCTTCCCTTTTTGCCGCAAATGGTGCGCCGGGCCTTCATCTTGGCCGCGAACGGTGTGCGTCCTGCAGCATGCCAGTGAGAGAGAATGTTTGTCAGAGAGGGGAGGGGAGGGTGAGAGAGAGCACGAGAGTGTGAGAGAGAGCATGGGGGAGATGCCGGTGAGAGAGAATGTGTGTATGAGAGAGGGGAGGGTGACAGAGAGCATGGTTGGTAAGAGAGGGGGTGGGGAGGGTGAGAGAGAGCAGGAGGGTGTGAGAGAGAGCATGGGAGGTAAGAGGGTGGGGGGGTGCTTGAGTGTGGGTTTCAGAGAGGGAGCCTATATGAGGGGAGGGGGATGCCGGTGAGAGAGAATGTGTGTGTGAGAGAGGAGAGGGGTGTGGGGGAGGGTGAGAGACACCTTGGTTGGTAAGAGGGGGAGTGGAGGGGATGCTTGAGTGGGTTTCAGAGAGGGAGTCTATATGAGGGGAGGGTAACAGAGCAGGAGGGTGTGAGAGAGAGCATGGGAGGTAAGAGAGGGTGGATGGGGGGGATGCTTGAGTGTGGGTTTCAGAGAGAGGGAGCCTATATGAGGAGATTGTGAAGGAGTATGTATGTGTGTGAGAGATTGGCAGCTCATGTGTATGAAAAAGGGATCGTGTGTATGTGAGGGTGCTAGCCTGTGTGAAGGGATTGTGTATGTGTGAGACAGAGCCTGTGTGAAGGGCTGTGTGAAAAAAAGACATAGGTAGCCTGTGTGAGCATGTATGTGTGAAAGAGAAAGGGAGCTTGTGTGGGTGTGTATGCACGAGAGAGGGCCCTGTATGAGGGGATGTGTGTGTGCGAGAGAGTGAGGGAGCCTGTATGAGGGTGTGTGTATGTGGAAGGGATACTCTTAAAGTGAATTTCTAGGGAAATTCTGCTCAAAATATTTAAAATTCTGCAACTTTAAGTAATAACTTTTTTCTGTAATAATTTAAAATATAATTACTTAAAGACTGTCATGTTCGGAGAGGAATATGTGAAAATTCTTTTTTTTTCTTATTTGGTTACTGAAGGAATGTATGACTTTAATTACTTGATTTTTCTTTCCTCTCTATATTGTTTGACTTAAAATGGAATGTATAATTCTTGGAAAAGATAAATAAATAAAAAAAATATGAAAAAAAAAAAAAAAGACTGTCATGTAAATTGTGTTATTTTGACCAATATAAAGTTTGCAGAATTTTCAGTTTTTGTGCGCAGAATTTTAAAATTTTTTTGCGCAGAATTCCCCCAGGAGTAAATTATCCAGGTAAGTCTGGTCAGAAGACTAACTGCCCTAAAAGTTAACCAAGTAACTTCACCTGGTGAAACACTCACCTGGCTAGTTCTGCTGAATATCCAGGTAAAGTTACTCGGTATCCTTCCTGCTAATTAGACTGCTGAATATGAACCTCACAGAGCACAGAGGAGGTGTTAAAAAGCAAACAGTCTCAGGAAGCAAAGACAGAGCAAGCTGCAATACCAAGCAGGCATCCAGAGACCTTTCTCCCAGAGGAAAATGAAAAAATATAGAAGGTTTGGTGAAGATCACCAGTCCATCAATGCATGGCATATCTTATGTTCTTATGGACTAAGTAAAGGAAATCATGGATCTGATTTTCAAAAGCATTTATATGCATAAAACCTTTTCAAAATAGTCCAGGGATCAGTGCCTGTTACACGCATACTTTTAGACAAACTCATGGTAGGTGTTCTGGAGAGGCAGAGTTGGAAGGGAGGGGGAGATAAGAACTTTTGTTTGCTTGGAACAAGTATAACTTTGTGCATGTAAAACTGAGCACCTACCCAGTCAGTTAAGGCAGCATTTTCAAAGCCAACTTATACACTTAAGTTCACTTTGAAAAATCCTCAGTACATGCAGACTTTACCGCAATCCTGGCAGTAAAATTACCCTCCCTGAGTACTTTCACACTTAATTACTGCAAATATTGGTCAAATTTTAGCTATGATTCCTGTATCATTCTGGCATCATAGCTCAAGTATCTACATTTGGGTGGCTCTTAAGAATTCACTATACACATCCCAACATTCTCATTTTAATGATGCCTTCATTGCTAGCCTAAAATTAGATGCTGCTTACTGAAATGGCCATGATGTTGTTCTTCAATCAACAAGAAGTAAATTGAACAATAAAATTCTTCTCTTGTATATGTCATACCAAATTAGCCTGAGGTAAGATAGGAAGATTTACTTGGCACCTCTAAGGTCATAACCAGAAATATTAATAGAAGCTGTTTTCCACTCACTGTAAGCGATCGCAGCTGACTGGCTAATATACAGGCTTTTCTGCCTCGTAGCATGGAATTAATAGTCCTACTACATTCAATTGGAAAATATCTTTAATGAATAGGGCTCTCTAAGATGTAAATTATGTAATGAAATTGGCAGCTATTTTAGGGGTCAGTATTAAAATATATCCAGCTATGTAAGTTACTGACCTGGAAAAGACTTATCCTGCTAAGTTACATGGGATATTCAGCGGCACAGCAATGCTGCTGAATAAACCCAGATAAGTATTAAAGTTAGCTGGATGAGCTTATCCAGCTAACTTTAGACCTGCTATGGGCCACATCCAACATATATGGTTAACTTACTAGTTAAGGCTCAATATCGCTACTTATCAGGCTAAGTTAACCAGATAGGTAGTGCTGCCCAATTATGCCCATTGCCCACCCACTGACTATATAGCTAACTCTATTTAGCCTGATAAGTGACTTATCTGGCTAAGGGGTATAGTGGATATTCAGCAGCAGCCACTTAGCAGGATAAGTTTGAGTTGCCTGGCTAAGTAGCGTTTGAATATCTACCCCTTAATTTCTAGTAATTGTATAATTAATTTTCATATAAAAGATTTTGCAAATGCTGATTTATGGATATTTCATTCTTTTTAATGTCTGCATGGAAATATTGACAGAAAAATAGAGTAAATCTCTGACAAGGCACTCTTAGTTGTAACACGTGTACTGTTATACTATTCTGTAACCAACGTTCTCTCTAAGGTGGAGGGGACAACACTGATACTCTTCTCCCCAGCAAGCGTGCTGCAGCCATTTCATCCTTTGAACCACAGGGGACCCCAAAGTCTGCAGGTGCTGCCATCCCCACAATAGCTGGACCATGCCAAACTGGGAAAAAGGTGTCTGTGTTCTCCCACAAGGGTACACTGTCTATATCCATGAAGGATTTCCTGGCTCTCAAAGAGAAGGTATAGAGAAATGGACCATTGCTAATACAGCTTTTGAATATAATGTCTTCAGAAGAGACCTATATTTTCACTAAGTTGCCCAGAGGAAAGGTATGCGCTCACTACACGGTAGAGGAAGTGCATACAAAGTGCCCACATATTCTGCCCCTGCTATATCTGCAGGCAGCGGCACGAGCTAAAGCAATGCAACTACATTTGAAATACAAATGTATATGCATTGCTTATTCCCCTACCTGAAACATTCAAAGCCTATCCCCGGGAACTCCCCTTTTTAATTCAACTAAAAGTGCATCTGTTGTCGAAAGCCCAGGTGCTCTTTTAGCCACTCTGACGGAGTTCAGTTTTTCTTAGTTACCCAGCTAAAATCCTTTGCAAATGGTCTTCACAAAGGAGAAATTATTCAAACAGCTCACCCAGCAGCAAAGTACCCACCTACCTGGTATCTGATTAAGTACATGGGTACTTTCTAAATTGCTCTTGGGTATAAAGAACTCACAGACTTTGCAGCTGCTCCTTCTGTGGGTGGATATTTACTGGGAAACAGCACACATTGATTTGAAAATCCCATCTGTGCATGTTGTTTCCAAACCTTGCCTAAGCACATCCCCAGGAACCCTTCCCCTTGATCCAGATGAAAGTACACTCACTATGGATCCCTGCTGATGCTTTTAGCCGCATTGAGTGAAGACAATTTTCAGAGAGTGAATTAATGTGGAGAAATGGCTTTGAAAATTGTCTTTAGTGCATCGTCCTGTTTTTGTGATTGCCAAAACTCTGAGCGTCTCATGTGAATTCTGTAGACCAATTGCTTACTTCAATATTTGGGCTCTATTTACTAAATGTTTTCTCCCATTCTGTGTCCATGGGAAAAATTATTAATAAATGAGCCCCTGTGTTTGCAGTGTTCTTATGATGATGCAGTGACATTACAGTACATTATTGCGTCTGGAAACCAATTCAAAACAGGGAATATACCCTTCCTAATAAGTAGTACTCATTCTTTAACCTATGTTGATCTTCTGTCTTATCCTTTTGAATTTACCCTCCATTGCCTCAGGTAAGAACTTATGGGCCGATACAGTACAGTGCGCTCTAACGGAGCGCACTGTTAACCCACCATTGGACGTGCGTTTCCCTTACCCCTTTTTCAGCAAGGGGCCGAAAACGCACGTCCAAAACCCCGAACCTAATAGCGCCCGCAACATGCAAATGCATCAACATGCAAATGCATGTTGATGGCCCTATTAGGTATTCCTGCGCGATTCAGAAAGCAAAATGTGCGGCCAAAGATAGGCGCTAATTTCTTCGGGCACCGGGAAGAAACTGCTTTTCTGTGCACCCTCCGACTTAATATCAAGGCGATATTAAGTCGGAGGTCCTGAAAGGTAAAGAAGGGTAAAGAAGGGTAAAGAAAGTAAAAAAAAAAGAAAAAAAAATTTGAAGTCGGCCCGCGACTGTCGGGTCGAAAACCGGATGCTCAATTTTGCCGGCATCCAGTTTCCGAGCCCGTGGCTGTCAGCGGGCTCGAGAACCGATGCCGGCAAAACTGAGCGTCGGCTGTCAAACCCGCTGACAGTCGCCGCTCCAGGCCAAAAGGTGGCGCTAGGGACGTGCTAGTGTCCCTAGCGCCTCCTTTTGCCTGTTTCTACCGCCGAGCCTCATTTAAATACAGAATCACGCGCACAGGCCCGTTAGATTATAAGCCCTCTGGGAAAAGGGAAATGCTACAGTACCTGAATGTAATCCGCTTTGAAGTGCTGAAAAAGTGTAAAAAGCGGAAAATAAAAAAAAAATCTAAATAAATAAATACCCATCCAAGAGTAGCAAATATTAGTGACAGCATGGATTTAGAAAACACAGAGTGACAAGGTGAGCTCACAGAATAATGACTTAAAAACTTTGATAAGGAAAAGCAGATGCATCTGCATGTGAAGGCTTATAGGTCAGATAACCAAGCAGAGTTAACAAATAACTCCAAAAGGCTAACACATTCCTGCTTTTTTAACTTCCATGTCCTTGTGCATTTGGACTTCTAGTCCTGGTAATTCTATTTTTCTAAAAGGAATTTGATCTACAAATTCCTATATAAATAGGGCAAGCACTGGTTCAACTGACCTTAATGGCCTAAAGTCATCTGGTAACCCAATAGATAGAGGGTCAATCTATGCAGGAAAAATGTTCCATTGCACTGCAGATTGAGCCATTTTTATTATGTTGTTTGTTTTTTAAATTTGATTTTTGCCACCACAATAAAAAAAAATTAATCGTTTCTAGGCCTTCTCATATCCTCCCACCATTGGGCCTTCTTCTACCTTTCAGGGATGGCTGTCCAAGGACAGCCTGTCCCTGGACCAATATTATCAAAAAAGCCCACCTATCCGCCACAAGGGACCGTGAACTCTCCATTGCAGGCCCTAAGCAATGGAACTCCCTCCCGACTATACTTAGACTTGAGCCATGCTACTCTAAGTTCAAAAAGAAACTAAAGACTTGGCTCTTCCAACAGGCCTACCCAGAATAACTGACTCCATCTTCTTCCTCTCCTTTAATCCTGTAAGTAGTACTTAAATTGTATATAGACTCTCGTTTAGCCTTCCTGTCACCGTTCAAAGTTGATGTTTTCTCTCTTCCTCCTTACTGTCTGCACTTGTATTTATGCGTCCTGTTTTTACCCTGCCCTGTTAATTGTATTTTCAGTCTGTTAGTTACGATGTAAACCGGCATGATGTTTGCATACTAATGCCGGTATATAAAAGTTCTAAATAAATAAATATAAAATAAATAAATTACCCCATCCTGGATTGCGAAGTCAAAATTGGGGAGGAGCGATCCCCAGTCTCTTCTGCCATGCTGGATTCCAATTTCAAAATGGCACCAGCTGTTGAAGAGGTGTTATGCTGTAAAAAAAAAAGTGCATGACATTTAATTTCTGTATTGTACATAACGTTCCGGGCCGAACTATCTGAGAAGGGCACATCAGATGAGCTTACTAGACAATGGAATACAGATTTAAATATTGAGCTTGACAAAAAAAAGTGGAAATCTATTTAGAAAATGGCAAGACATATCACAATATGTAGTAAGGGCCGGGAATTATTGTATAAATTGCTAAATTGAATGTATCATTTCCCAGGGGGGGGGGGTTTGCCAAATTTAGTAATGTAAGTCAATATTTATTTATTTTTTATTTATATGTATTTATATATTGTTGTTGGGAATGTGGACAGATTGTTTCTACCTACACATGTGCTGGGAACAACTCCCCTATGAGGAAAGACTAAAGAGGTTAGGACTTTTCAGCTTGGAGAAGAGACAGCTGAGGGGGGATATGATAGAGGTGTTTAAAATCATGAGAGGTCTAGAACGGGTAAATATGAATCAGTTATTTACTCTTTCGGATAATAGAAAGACTAGGGGGCACTACATGAAGTTAGCATGTGGCACATTTAAAACTAATCAGAGAAAGTTCTTTTTCACTCAACGCAGAATTAAACTCTGGAATTTGTTGCCAGAGGATGTGGTTAGTGCAGTTAGTATAGCTGTGTTTAAAAAAGGCTCGGATAAGTTCTTGGAGAAGTCCATTACCTGCTATTAATTAGGTTGACTTAGAAAATAGCCACTGTTATTACTAGCAACAGTAGCATGGAATACTTAGGTTTTGAGTACTTGCCAGGTTCTTATGGCCTGGATTGGCCACTGTTGGAAAAAGGATGCTGGGCTTGGTGGACCCTTGGTCTGACCCAGTATGGTGAAAAAAAAAAAAAAGAATATAGAGAAGTTCAAGCATTTTGGGAGGAGGTGACAGACCGCGTTTCAAAGATATGTGGGCGACAATTAAATGCAAATATGACTTATTTCTCCTAGGAAGATGATCTACTAGACGGGAAATGTGGGGTAGCAGGGGTTTAGTGGGGCATCTGATTCACTCTGCATGACTTACAATAGCCCACAAGTGAAAATGCTTTCCTACCATCCTTTGCTGGGAAAGTAAGATGGTGCACATCGCTATAATGGAAAAATTAACTTCTCACTTCAAAATCAGACTAATAAATATCAGCAGGTGTGGGGACTGGAATTATCAGGGAGAAGATGTAGACAGTTAATGCAGTTAAACCTGGTCTTGAGCATCGGTATATTAAAAGAATTTAAATAAAATAAATAAATAATGTAGGCAATCATTCTGGACTTGTTGATGTGACGGAAGTCAAGCTATAGGGCCAGATCTTAAAAAATACGCACGGGCGTAGATTTGTTCGCTCAACCGAGTGCGAACAAATCTACACTTGATTTTATAACATGCACACGCAGCCGCGCGCATGTTATAAAATCTGGGGTCGGCGCGCGCAAGGGGGTGCACACTTGTGCACGCCGAACCCTAGAGGAGCCCCGATGGTTTTCCCTGTTCCCTCCGAGGCCGCTCCGAAATCGCAGCAGCCTCTGAGGGAACTTTCCTTCCGCTCCCCCCCACCTCCCCCTCCCTTCCCCTATCTAACCCACCCCCCAGCCCTACCTAATCCCCCCTACCTTTGTTGCATTAGTTACGCCTGCCCGAGGCAGTTGTAACTTGCGCGCGCCGGCCAGTTGCCAGTGCGCCATGCCCCGGCACAGGCCACTGTGCAGGAGCACTCGGCCCCGCCCCGGACCGCCCTGCACCACCGCCATGCCCCCGCCCCCGAACCACCACCACGCCCCGGCTCCACTCCTGGACCGCCCCTTTTTCGAAGCCCCGGGACATACGCACGTCCTGGGGCTTGCGCGTGCCGCCGAGCCTATGCAAAATAGGCTTGGCGAGTGCAGGGGCAGATTTTCTCAGGTTACGCGCATAGCCTTTGAAAATCTGCCCCACAGTGTAGGTGAATGGAAAAATAACCTCTGTATTAGATCTGTTTTTGAATGATAACTGTACAAATGTTTATATATGATGTCGCATTGTTTTGATGTTTTGTTCTGATGCCTTCTCAAAAATTAAAAAAGTATGTAAAAAAAAAAAAATGCAAACAGCTGTACAACAGAAAGTTACAGACCTCAGGCCCAGCAAGTACTATTTTAAAAACAGGTCCAAGATGGCCATGAGTGACAGAGGATTACTCCTGTTCCATTATGACTTCTTGTGACCCACAAATGGGATAAGATGGGTCTGGGAAAGGCCCAAGAAAGTTTTGGGGTTTTTTTTATTTCAGCAGTGCTGGTGGGGGAGGGGGGTATTTGCCAGCAGTGGCAAGAGAGCAGTCTAGGGCTGTATCCAAAACAGAAAGAAAAACCCAAAAAATGTTGTTGTGGCTTTCTTTTCATTTCATTTTCCAATGACACATAATGAAATAGAGTATTTTGTTGCCTTTTTCATTTCCCAGAGGCTTAAGTTTACCCAAGAAATATTTGTGTGTCTAATGCTGGGGCAGTGCTCTCACTCAAGGGAGTTTCACTTAGAACTGCTGACATAGACATGAGAGAATTCAGAAGATGATACCTGTTCACAAGATAAAGAATCAAGTAGTCATTTCTCATCACTAGAAGGTGAAGGGAATTTTACCTTTTCTGCCTTCATGCCCTGAGCTGATCTGAGGCCTAGTCATTCTGGTCTACTTTTCTAAGGTCCTATAGCTGTAGTGACAGGATTTTCAGGATGTTTGACAGCATGGATTTCTCCTAACTTATCCTTGAAAGACTAGATTCTCTTCTAGTTTTTGTTTCTCTGTTTAAACCATTGGACTTCTGGCTTGGCATCTTCACAATTAGATACCTTTTCTAATTCACTAGTACTAGATTTTTCTGTAAATCAGATTATTTATAATTTTTTTCTGAATGCAAGTGGGAGCTATGCACAGCACTGACATTTTTTTTTGTCCTTAAGATATTACTGTTCAGTCTGCCTTTAGCAAAGATGTCATAGAAGGCTTCAGCATGCCGAACCAGAGATGAGAAGTGCTCTTATTTTATGTCAGAAGGATGCAAGGTTTCAAAGAATAAACTTTTAAAATCACCTTTTGAGCTTCTTCCTTGTGGGCTCTTTTTGGAAAAACACTTGCTTTAATTGGTAAGAATATTTGCCTGCTTCTTAAGGGCTTGTTCTAGAGAAGCTAAACTATTCTGAGTAGTCTCTTTCATATCTAGAACAAAAAAAAAGATGTGATATCTTTGGTTCAGGTATTTAACCTCTCAAAGCTCTGCATTCCTTTGATATAAAATCTTAATTGCCTCATCATTTACAGTGATGCATTTACAAAGCAAACTTATTTAAAATGCTTTGTAAATCACATTGAGAATCATCAAAGTCCACTCCTGATTTTGCAGATAGCAAAGACTGAAATGCAATTGAACTGATTTCAAATATCAATTTAGAAATCAAATATAAAAATTATATTTATTTATTTATTTGATTTTTCTTATATTCGGCAAATTAGCACTTCTCTCATTAGAGCACCAAACCGTATGGTAGAATTCCGGATTTAATCAGTAATTTCGGATTTAATCGTAATTTCAGAGTCTCAGATAAAAGATGATTTCACTAACAAAGTGATCAGCATACTTTACAGAAATATATAGATGGTAACTTTTAAACTGGTGCACGGGCACACATGTGCACACATTTGTTGGTCCACACCTACAGACCAGCCATTTAAAACATACGCCTGTATATGCGTGCATGTTATAAAATAGCAAAACCACGCGAACATGTGCATTAGAATTTCAAGTGAATGCGCGTAAATACCACTTCTACCATTTAAGTGGGGGAATATTAAAAGACACATGCACCAATGCCATTACCAGTTTTCCAAGTTCATCCTCTTTTCACCCAGGGAAGGAATAGGACTTCCAAAACCCCTAGTTTAACTAGCTTCTCTTCTCCCGTTAGTCCCAACCTTTAAAACCCTGCTGATCTGCATAGAATTTTTTGTTTTACAACTTACATGTCATCCATAGCAGAAATAAATTTACACAGCAGGGGTCCTTGGTGCGCGCCTTTGCGCATAACTATTTACACACTAATTTGAAGTTAAATTCCAGAAATGCCCATGCTCCACCCATAGCACTCCCATACCCATCTCTTTTTTTGAACTTTTCATTTGTGCATGCAGTGGCAAGTATACACATATCCGGGCGGCTTTTAAAATGTGCTCGGCGCATGCTGGCCCAACTTGTGAATGTATCTCCTAGTTTTGGTGCACACTGGGCTTTTAAAATTCACCTTATATTGTTTTACTTTTGTTTTGAAAGTACTGAAGAAAAATTCAACTTTAAAATCTTTTTACAGTTGTCTAAAAGACAAAAATAGCAGCTTACCTCTGAGCTTGCATTTCACACTACCATAATTACTTGTCTGCTTTTCCTTCGACAAACTATTAAAACCAATGCTTTATTTTCTCGTTTCAGGATAGCACAATTATGCTAACAACTCAAACACTGAAGGTCTAATTAATTCTGATTAATCTTTAACATCCCAGACAAGCAAACCTAATCTATAAGGAATAATTAGTCTTATATGTTTTATCTATCTGACATTTAAATCAGATAAAATAAAGTCCAAGTTCATGTAACAAGATCAGAATACCTACATCTTTCTTGAGGTAGATAATACGTTTTTTGTAGCATCACAAAATATAACATGGTTTTATGTATGGTAGATATTGTTTTTAAGTTTTTGGTTTAACAAAATAAATCACTCTTGTTACAAATATTAAGAAAACTCCTGCATTTAGCTCAAAGTTAACTTGTACTTCTCAAATGCCATGCCAATTGAACTACCCCAGCATAATGTAGTAATTTTGTCAGTTATCTTACTCTGATTCCGCTTAGTCGGATCATCCTTCTGGAGAATCAAGGTTCTGTCTTAGCACAGAGGATAGACAGCTGGACCTTTGGCAGGCAAATGACAGATTAACACCACTATCTCAGGGCAGCAGACCCAAAACTTACAGATGCCTCTTCTAAGCTATGCAGGAAAGGGATGGGGTGAAAATGACTTGACCTGCTAGGGCTTAGGCAATGATGCGACTGGAAAGTATGCTTTAGTGAATGGATCAGGGCTGGCTGAACTCCATGAAAAGTCTCTTATGCCAAGTTCTTAGGTGTGAAGTTTGCATGAATGGCAATAAGCAGTATAGTACTGTAGTAAATCAGTAAGTCCAAAGGCCTTTATTCTTCTCAGGATTTCATACATATGCAGTAGGGATGTGAATCGTTTTTCAACGATTAAAATTATCGTCCGATAATGTTTATATCGTCTTAAATCGTTATAGAACACGATACAATAGAAATTCTAACGATTTATCGTTAAAAATCGTTAAATCGTGTTAGTGCGCACTAAATCGAGTTAGTGCGCACTAACTCCCCGTTAGTGCGCACTAACTCGATTTAGTGCGCACTAACTGAAAATGATACAAATAAACACTTTCCAGGTCACTGAAGGTCAGTTAGGAATGAATATGTGTTCCTATTGGCTGGCTGCCCTCTTATCTATTGATGTTACCAAGGTTACCACTGAGGTGATGGTTGGGGGGATGGGAAATGGAACTGGAAACTAACGAACACCAACAGAAAATGAAACAAAGTGTTCACACTTCCCAGGTCAGTAAAGGTCACTTAGGAATGAATATGTATGTATGTATTCCTATTGGCTGGCTGTGCTCTTATCTATTGATGTTACCAAGGCTAATACTGAGGTAATGGTTGGGGGGATGTGAAATGGAAACAGTTGGAAGCTTGACAAAAAAAGTAATGTAATGATCAGCACTCACGTGACTAGAACTTGTTTGTTTATTATTTTTGTTAGCAGGCACCTGAAATGCTAGTGCATGTTGAATTTGCCAATCACTGTGCATTTTAGAAAGGTGGTCCTGGCTGGAACTGTACACAGTTCAAATATATGTAATTGATTGTTGGTAAGTGTATTTTTTAAGTAGCCACACTGGCACAAGTATGTTTACTTTTCCTCCTACTTAACTCACTAGCTCAGCTTTGTAAGAAGGGCTTCTCTGCTTGTGTGTTGTTTTTGTTTGGTGTGAGGAGAGCAGAAACATCAGATCTTTATTCAATCTACTACAGTCATCTCTTACAGTGCCCTATCCCTATTAATACCAGGAGTGTTGTGATCTTCCTGCACACAGTGCCCTAACCCTGATACCAGTCTGAGACAGCTCCCTCCCTGCATTACTAGTGAGAGGCTGGCTTCACAGACAGGGGGGAGCTGCCTGACCCTCACTCCTGACTTCCCCCATGTCCCAGCTAGTGAATGGTGTGTGGGTGAGGGGGGGGGGGAGGATGGTGAAGTCTGAGACAGCTCCCTCCCTGCATTACTAGTGAGAGGCTGGCTTCACAGACAGGGGGGAGCTGCCTGACCCTCACTCCTGACTTCCCCCATGTCCCAGCTAGTGAATGGTGTGTGGGTGAGGGGGGGGGGGGGGGGGAGGATGGTGAAGTCTGAGACAGCTCCCTCCCTGCATTACTAGTGAGAGGCTGGCTTCACAGACAGGGGGGAGCTGCCTGACCCTCACTCCTGACTTCCCCCATGTCCCAGCAAGTGAATGGTGTGTGGGTGAGGGGGGGGGGGGAGGATGGTGAAGTCTGAGACAGCTCCCTCCCTGCATTACTAGTGAGAGGCTGGCTTCACAGACAGGGGGGAGCTGCCTGACCCTCACTCCTGACTTCCCCCATGTCCCAGCTAGTGAATGGTGTGTGGGTGAGGGGGGGGGGGAGGATGGTGAAGTCTGAGACAGCTCCCTCCCTGCATTACTAGTGAGAGGCTGGCTTCACAGACAGGGGGGAGCTGCCTGACCCTCACTCCTGACTTCCCCCATGTCCCAGCTAGTGAATGGTGTGTGGGTGAGGGGGGGGGGGGGAGGATGGTGAAGTCTGAGACAGCTCCCTCCCTGCATTACTAGTGAGAGGCTGGCTTCACAGACAGGGGGGAGCTGCCTGACCCTCACTCCTCCGGGGTATTGTGATCTTCCTGCACACAGTGCCCTATCCCTGATACCAGGGGTGTTGTGATCTTCCTGCATGCAGTGCCCTATCCCTATTAATACCAGGAGTGTTGTGATCTTCCTGCATGCAGTGCCCTATCCCTATTAATACCAGGAGTGTTGTGATCTTCCTGCATGCAGTGCCCTATCCCTGATACCGGGATGTGTGCAAGAAGATCACAACACCCCCGGTATCAGGAATAGGGCACTGTGTGCAGGAAGATCACAACACCCCCAGTATCAGGAATAGGGCACTGTGTGCAGGAAGATCACAACACCCCTGGTATTAGGGATAGGGCACTGTGTGCAGGAAGATCACAACACTCCTGGTATTAATAGGGATAGGGCACTGTGTGCAGGAAGATCACAATACCCCTGGTATCAGGGTTAGGGCACAAGTTCTAGTCACATTGACTGATCACATTACTTGTTTTGTCAAGCTACCAACTGTTTCCATTTCCCATCCCCCATATACTGTCAGTAGGAAACTTGGTAACATGAATAAATAAGAGGGCAGCCAATAGGAATACATATTCATTCCTAAACTGACCTTAACTGACCTGAAAAGTGTCAAATTGTATCATTTTCAGTTAGTGCGCACTAACTCCCAGTTAGTGCGCACTAACTCCCGTTAGTGCGCACTAACTCGAGTTAGTGCGCACTAATCGGAAAAAAACGATTTTTAACGATTTTTTAACTAAAAAATCGTGCCTAAGACGATTTTCTTGCCCTGCCACACGATTTCTATCGTTAAGACGATATGGAAAACGATTCACATCCCTAATATGCAGTATGCATATGATCCAAAAGTTACTATCAATTGGATGTTACCACAGTCCCCTGGCATAGGATTGGTAGACTTCTGATATGACTTTGTCTTAACTGGTATGTATATTCATATTCTCACAGAGATAGTGGCATAAGTTTGCCAAGGCCACAGACTCAGTAAATTTGTTTCTGGCAGTACCTAGAAAATTGTATGGTGAAAACAGATTGCTCGATATGAAGAATAATAGCAGTAGCTTTTCCTTTGTGTAGTTCTCACAGGCATTAAAACTGTAGGGTCCATCATGTGACTGGACTTCCATTTTGTGTTGCTCAGGCCTGCAGAGTATGGTTCATTTGCACTTTTCTTCTCAGGGTAACTGGCTTATCCCTACAACACATAAGTGGATACGCAGAGATTAATGCTAATATTTTATAAACTTTGTGGTGGAAGCTACACATTTTATAAAATGCTTGACTTTTTTGTTCCAAAAGCATGCATGCATATTTCAGTATGTGCAAATATTTTCAATGTAAGAAAATGCATATGTTGTCTACCCATTTTATAAACCTACGCACGTACATTATAAACATTAAAAAAAAGTTAAAATGTATGGGGCAAATCTTAAAACTTATGCGAGGGCGCAGATTTGTTCGTGTAACCCGGTGCGAACAAATCTACGCCCGATTTTATAACATGCGCTCGCTGCCACGCGCATGTTATAAAATCCAGGGTCGGCGCATGCAGGGGGATGCACAATTGTGCAACCTGTGGGCGCCGAGCCGAGCAGCCTGCCTCGGTTTCCGAGGCCGATCCGATTTCAGAGCGACCTTGGAGGGAACTTTTTTTTTGTCCCGCCCCCCACCTTTCCCTCACTTCTCCTATCTAACCCACCCCCCCAGCCCTAACTATATCCATCCCCTACCTTATTTTGTGGAGTACTCGGCCCCGCCCCCGGACCGCCGCCACATCCCCGGACACGCCCCGGCCCGCCCCTTATTCGAAGCCCTGGGACATATGTGCATCCCGGGGCTTGCGCGCGCCGCCGAGCCTATGCAAGATAGGCTCGGCGTGTGCAGGGGGAGCTTGAGGCAGGTTTTCGGGGGTTACGCACATATCTTACGCATGTACCCCTTTGAAAATCTGCCCCTATGTGTAATAACCTTGATTTATACATGGAGGCAAATATTTTATTATGTTTGGTGGTCTGTACTCACCTTCTTGCCTGACCCAGTTGCATCCTGTCCCAGCATGACAGGAAGCTGTGGCCTCCTCCTGCAACATGCTCACACGATGTCATCATCCACCAGCAGGCCAACATGCCAGTGGCACCCCTAGGGCACATGTGCACTGATGTCACAAGATTTAAAGGGCCTGCAGTGAGAAAACCATCGTGGTACCCTTAGATGACAGCATCCAGCCTACCCTATAAAAGACCTGTCAGGACATCTGCTCAATGCCTCAGCAACAGGTCCCAACTACTCCTGTGTAGAACATGTTGCTACAGCATCTTATTTTCAGCCCCCTCTTGTCTTCATCATCTCATCTTCAGCCCAGCCTTGTCTTCAGCATCTTGTCTTTAGGTCCTGTATGGTCTTCAGTGTTCCTTGCTTGACTCATCCTTCCTATCTGTCTCTTCTTCCCTTTGGACGGATACCTGGATTGACCTTGGCCTGACCTCGCATTATGTTTGACCACTGCCTGCTATCGACCACTGCCTAACCTCGGATTACGCTTGACCACTGCCTGCCACTAACCACTGCCTGCTCCTGGATTGTTTGACCACAGCCTGCCACTGACACTACCTGTTCCCAGATACGCTTAACTGCCAACTACCTATGACCCTGCTATCCAAAGACCTTCTCTTTGACCATCAGCAGGGACCCCACCTAAGACTTGCCAGCCCCAACACCCAAAGGCTCAACCTGAGGGAAACAAGGACTGGTATAGGTGAAGTTCCAGCTGGGTCTTTGCTTCTCTGGATCCACCTGCTGATGGTGGGAGCCTGCAGGGCTCCTCCCTTCAGTTTGTGCCAATCCTGCCTCAGCCTAAAGGTCCACAAATGCAACATTTATAAAGTGTGTGTGTATATCATTTTGAAAATACTTGCACATGTACTTGGAATCACCTGTTCATCAATATCCACCAGCACCCAGTCCTTCTCCAATTCACCTAGAGCCTCTAGAACTTCACCCCAAACCTCCATCATAGAAATGACGGCAGAAAGGACCAAATGGTCCATCCAGTCTACCTAGCAAACTTATGGTGGTATTTGCTGCGCTGTGCAGAATACCTCCATCATTATCAGTTTCTGGGACTGTAAAAGTCAGGGCCCTCGTTGGTTGCTGTCTGAGTCCAATTCCCTGTTACCTCTTGCCATTGAAGCAGAGGGCAACGTTGGAATTGCATCAAAAGTATCAGGCTTATTGGTTAAGATAGTAGCAGCCACATCAGCAAGTTACCCCCATGCTTATTTGTTTCACCAGACCATAAAAGTCAGGACACTTTTTAGTTGCTGTCTGATTACAAGTCCCCTTTTCCTCTTTTATTCCTGTCATTGAAGCAGAGAGCAATGATGGAGTTGCATTAACAGTATGAAGGCTTTTTGGTTAAGTGTAGTAACTGCTGCAACAGGAAGTTAACCCCATGCACTCTTTTCTTCATTTCCATCCTCTAGCCTTTAAGGATCCACAGTGTTTATCCCATGCCCGTTTTAATTCTTTCCCTGTTTTTGTCTTAACCACCTCCTCTGAAAGGGCATTCCAGACATTCACCACCCTCTCCATGAAGAAATAATCCCTGCCTGTTCTGAATCAACCTCCCTGGAGTTTCATTTTGTGACCCCCTAAATTCTACTGATTTCTTTCCAAAGGAAAAGGTTTGTCGATTGTTCATCATTAAAACCTTTCAGGTATCTGAAGGTCTGTATTATATCTCCCCTGCACCTCCTCTCTTCCAGGGTATATATATTTAAGTCCTTCAACTTCTCCTCATAAGACATTTGATAGAGACCTCCCATCATTTTGGTTGCCTTTCTCTGGACCGCCGCCATCTTGTCTCTGTCCCTTTTGAGATATGGTCTCCAGAACTGACCACATGACTCCAGGGTAGCCCTCATCAAGGACCTGTACAAAAAGGATTATCACCTCCTTTTTCTTACTGGTTATTCCTCTCTCTATGCAGCTTAGCATACTTCTGGCTTTAGCTTTCCCCTTGTCACTGTTGGCAAGTTAGACCCTTACACCAAGGGGGAGTTGGTGCTTCTTCCGGGGAGGAGCCCCTCAGGTCCCCACCATCGGCAGGTGGAGCTAGCTGAGGAAGAGGCCCAACTGGAATTTTGTCAATACCAGCCCACGTTCTGCTTAGGTTGAGCCCTCGGGTGCCTGGGTCGACTGGTCTTAGATTTGGGCCTCTGTGTTGATGGAGAATCATAGAGGTGAAGGTGTTGCAGGCAAGCACAGTAGGAGAGCTGGGTTGGTTTAGAACGTGGAGGAGCAAAGGTCCATAGCAGGCGGAGGACCTCAGGGTAGTGGTCCAAGCAGAGGTCCAAGGCAAGCTGAGAGTATGCGGTGTCATGGTCCAAGTTGAGGGCCAAAGACAGGTGGAGAATATCAGAGTCATGATCTAGGCGAAGGGTCGAAGGCAACGGTGTTCTGTCTAAATGAGGCAAGGTCCAAGATCAGAGGCAAGAGGAATGTCAGCAGTGTGAGGGTCAAGAATTAAGGTCAAGCCGGCAGTCCAATAGAAGAACACAAAACAGGAGACAAGGGACCCCGAAGAGATACTGAAGACATACAAGGGGAAACAAGGAGAAGGCTGAAGACTGAGACGAAGGATGGACCAGGACACAAGAAGACAGCGTGCAGAAACCAGGACCTAGGAACATAGACAAAGACAGCAATCAGGAATGCAGGAACAATGAAGTTGCAACTAGAGCATCCAGTAAATACTTTTATACTGCAGAGCCGATGATGTCATCAAGGGGTGCCTCTCCAGGATTCCTGCCACTGGTCCTTTAAATTACACACTGTTGGCATGTGCGTGCCCTAAGGAGAACAAGGCTCAGGAAGTGTTATGTTTTTGAGGTGTTTGAATGGATTCTTGGGTATTGTAGAGATGACCATGCCCACGGGGAAGAGCCCCATGAGGAACCACAGTACTAGGCTAGACTTGGGACGCACAAACACAGAGATTCATCTTTTATTATACAACTGATGTATACCACCAGAGGTGGCAGTAGTGAAATAATCCAGAGGTAGCAGTCCAGGGACCCTCAGCAGAGGGGACCCATCTCACAGAGATTGTATAGAGATATCCGGATGCAGGTTCCCAGTACAGCAGAGCTGTAGATGAGACAGACTGAGAAAGTTAGATTACTCACTAAGTTGGTGGCTGTGTAGGTGGAGATCCCAGCAGGCAGAAGTAGTTGAACACAGGCACCGAGCCCGGGAGAGCAGGCCCTCGAGGAGCGAGTACCTGATCCCAGAAAGGCACCTGAAAGAAAGTAAAGGGCCTCCGAGGAGTGGGTACCCAGGTTAAAGAAATACCCCGAAGGACAGAGAGAGCTTCCAGCAGCAGCAAGGAAGTGGCAGAGTAACTCAGACCGGAGGCTTTCCATCCAATCACGATCATATCACGATCTGTATCACGATCCTTGCTAGCTCAATAAGCTAGCAAACAAGGGCAGGCTAAATACCCGGATGGCGTGATGTCACTCGAGGGGGACGCCCCCAAGGTTCCCACCATGACGTGGATAAAGACATGGGTGGCGTGCATGCACGCGCGCACCCTAGGAGGCCCTTAAGAGAAACATGGCATGAGGCTTTGCCATAGCCGTTCCGGGGACGCCTGAGAGAGTGGCATGCAGACGCAGCAGTAGCCATCTTCCCAAGGCTAGCGGGAAGAAGAGAGAGAAAGGTGAGGCACAAAGGTCGAAGCCGTCTGAGATCGCCGGACGCAACAGGAAGACAGTGGTGTCAGAGGGAGACTGCATGGTGGCTTGCCACACAGCCAGAGGGGGAGCCGAGCCAGCATCAGTGAGAGCCACCGGAGTGGAAGGAGAGCAGGTACTGAAGTCCCATTGCCTCAGGTGTCAACCCCAGCGTCGGGGAGTGTTGGGGCTCAATCTAGGCAGGAGGTGAGTGCAGCGGCTCCCGGAAGGCCACAAGCCACCAAACACAACAGTCAGAGCACTTTGCTGTCTTCAAATCACTAGACACTATCACCCCAAGGTCCCTCTCTTGGTCCATCCATAACAGCCTTTCACCCCTCCATCACATACATCTCTTTTGGTTTACTGAACCTCAGATGCATGATTCTGCACTTCTTGGCATTGAATCACAGCTGCCATATCTTCAACCATTGTTCAAGCTTCCTTAAATCACGTTTCATTCTCTCTACTCCTTCTGGCATGTCCACTCTGTTGCAGATCTTAGTATCATCCACAGTAGACATACTTTACCTTCTACCCCTTCCGCAATGTTGCTCTCAAAGATATTGAACTGAACCAGTCCCAACACTGATCCCTGTGGCACTCCACTTAACACTTTTCTCTCTTCAAAATAGGTTCCATTTACCATTACATTCTGTCTTCTATCCGTCAACCAGTTCGTAATCCATACCACCACATTGGTGCTCATTCCCAAGCTTCTCATTTTATTCACAAGCCTTCTTTGCCGGACCATATCTAAAGCTTTGCTGAAATCCAAGTAGATCACATCGAGCACTCTTCCTTGATCCAATTCTTTAGTTACCCAATCAAAATAATCAATCAGATTTGTCTGAAAGGACCTTCTCCTGGTGAATCCATGCTGCTTCAGATCCAGCAATCCTCATGACTGTAGATAGTTCACTATCTTTTCCTTCAGCAGAGTCTCCATTAATTTTCCCATCACAGAGGTGAGGCTATCCAGCCTGTAGTTTCCAGCCTCCTCTCTGCTACCACTCTTATGAAGCAGGACCACCATGCTCTTTTCCAATCATGCGGCACTACTCCCATTTCCAGGGAGCTACTGAACAGGTCATTCAGTGAACTTGCCAGCATCCTGGGATGAACTTCATCTGGTCCCATAGCCTTGTCCACTTTCTTCCCATACATTCTCTTCTGTAAATGGAGCTTCTACCCCATCTCCATATACGGTCTTGTCAATCAGCAACGGTCCTTCTCCAGAGTCTGCTTTAGTGAACACCGAACTGAAGTATTTATTTAATATTTCCACCATTTCTTTATCTCTCTCCACCCAGTGCTCCTAATCACCTTTCAATTTCATTATACCACTTCTGTTGCGGTCCCGGTCGCTAGACTCATGACCGGGTCCTTACTTTTCCTGGCCCTCCAGGTCCGCGACAAACTCCGGCGTGTCCTGGGCCTTGTCCGGCCTCTCCACGGTGGCGTCTCCATGAGGGAGACGCCGCCGAGCTCAGACCTCAAGCCCCATCCCCCTTAGGTGCACGTGCGCGTGAGGGGGAATCTTTTAAAGGCGCAGTGGTGCAAAAACAGGGCCGGCCCCAAGATGATGTCAGACACCCAGTGTCTGACTGAAGACTTTGCCTTGCAACAGGGTTCACTCCTCGCAGTTGCTAGTTACCTCTGCGTTCTTCGTTCCTGATCCAGCTTTCGTGTTCCTGATCCAACCTCCGTGTTCCTGATCCAGCTTCCGAGTTCCTGATCCTTTCCATTCTCCTGCTTCAGTGTTCCTGAACTTCAGATTGTCTCCCTGGTTCCTGACCCCGGTACGTCTTGGTCCTCTCTTGTCTGCTGCCAGCCTCGACCTCGGACTGTTCCACCTATTTGTAGTCTGCTCCGGGAGACTGCTCCTAAGTCCCAGCAGCCCAGGTCCTCAAGGGACCCTCCCGGGGCGACTGTGGGCTTCCAAGGGTGAAGCTCCTGCCTGGTCTCCCGGCTCCGTGCCGCCACCCAACCATTGCAGCGCTACAAAGATTCGCTCTTTGTCCAGTCTTCATCTGCACGGCCGGCCCAAGGGTCTACAAATCCAGCACTAACAGTTTGCAAGGCCATGGACCCGGCAGACATTTCGGGACTCCAGGCCTTTCCTGGAATGGCTCAACGTTTACAGCAGCAGCAGCATTATCTGGATGTTCTAGCAGCTACAGTCGAGCAGTTGGCAAACCATTTGGATGCCACGCCCCCGGAGACGCCACCCGTACACCCTCCGGTAAATGTTCTGGGACCTACCGCGCCCACGCAGCTACCCGCCCCACCTCGCTACTCAGGCGATGCCAAGGGTGGTCGAGGATTCTTAAATCAATGCTATATAAGGTTTTCACTTCTTCCAGGCCAGTTTCTCTCTGATTCGGTGAAGGTGGCTTATATCCTGTCCTTACTGGATGGAAAAGCACTAAGTTGGGCCTCGCCCATGTGGGAGCGCACTGATCCTATGTTGAATAATTTGCAGCAATTTGTACTTAATTTCAAACAAGTGTTTGATGAACCTGCACGGCTGTCAACTGCCACATCAAAAGCAGATGCAAAATCCATGGGTCCTTTGTGCCCATGGGCAATTTCAAAGGTAAATTACATGCATAATTTTGCTTTAAAAATTAGCACAAGATTTATAGCTGTGGACTCTGCACCTAGGTGATCTCTTTGATAATTGCCCCCATAGGGGTAAAACAAAACAAAATAATTTAGAGAGTTTATATGTAACTGGGAAGACTAAAAAAGGGAAGTATTTAGTAAGCAAATCAAGTACCAGTGCCAAATGAAACAGAAGCTTCTCTTAAACTTAAAAATAGAAGATGGATTTGAAAATCACATTTGAATATGAAGTAGAAATAAATTATAAACAAGATTAATCACAATAACTATGAAATGTGAAATGATTTATTATGACTTCTAATATAGGATTTATTACACACCAGAAAGACTATACAACATGGGAAAAAGACAGAAAAACATCTATAGTCATATCAGGACATGTGATGTGGGAATGTAATCAAATAAGAATTTAGCTTTAGATTTATTAAGTTATTAAGTTATTTCTGGTCTTCAATGAGTGATTATATATTAGTTATAACTGAGATGATAAGCAGATCTCAAAGACATTTGCATGAATACAACAGCTGAGTACATGAAGAAAATAGCAGACATTAACAAGGGTCTCTTGTCAGGATAAACATTTGTTTCTAACAAAAGCTAAAAATGCAATGAATGAGGCCATTTTTGGTTATGGAATGAACTGAAAATAGTCTCCTACAAAAATGTCCACAAATTGAGGTATTTACTTACCGTATTCATGGTATAAAAAAAAACCGGTTTCCAGCAGTCCTGGCTGGGCCTTGAAAGCTACAAAACTGCCTGGGCCAGCGCAGAGGCCCAGGTCCCAGGCAGGCCCAGCACTGAGGCCAGGACTGGGGTCTTCCCTGTACATCACTGTTGGCACCAGGAAGCTCCCATCCGGGACCCCACTTACCCTGTTTCCCAGGGCTCGCTTCTAACATGGCAAGAGCGATTCCTAGTCACTCCTGCCTGGGTTCTAGCCAGTCCCGGATTAACCATTAAGCAAAATTAGCAGGTGCATAGAGCGCCAAGGGAAGGTGGGACTCCACAGAGTGTTGAAAATTTAATTTTTTTTCTATTGCCTCCTAGTTATAAGTAAATAATTTGCTTATATTGCTTCCCGCTATTTATTGTTAAATAAATACAAACATTTTAAAAAGTTTTTATATTTAATACAGTTGTGGAGTCTGGCCTGGGGAAGGCCTGGAAGAAAACTGAATTTTTAATCTCTTATTTCACCTTCAGCACTTATTGAGTCTTACTGTCTTGTCAGTTAAGCAATGGAAGGGCTGAGGGGGCACCATCGGTGGGCTGTGCTTAGGGCATCAGTTGCCATTAATCTAGCCCTGTTCCTAGCGCTTTAAAAATGGCACGATCCTCCTGGATGACATAACTCTGGCACCTTTCATTTGGTGTGGCCGGCATCATTTTTTATGTACGGCCATATATTTCTACAGCTGTACATCAAAATGGTATTGGCCACACCAGAGGAGGACACTGAAGTGATGTCACTTCAGTGCCACCCTCCAGGCATCCAGTGCCATTTTTAAAGTGCCTGAACAAGGGCAGGAGTGACCTGGCCTTGCTCCTGCTGTTTTAAATGGCAGATCAAGAAACGGGGTAAGTAGGGACTGGGGTTGGAGCTCCCCAGCCCTGGCAGTGATAAAGGGGGAGGGCACAGGTCCAGGTCTTGGCCCCAGCCTTGGTGCTGGGCCCAGCCTGGGCTTAGCCCTCAGCGCTAGGCCTGGGCAGTTTTTCAACCTAGGAAGTACCAGCCAGGACTGCCGGAGGCCCTTTTCTTTTATCAGTTCTTTTTTTGTTTGTTTGTTTAATGTTTTTTTCAGTTTGGCAAACAAACCAAAAAATGCATTAAACGAACCAAATAAAAATGATTTAAAAAACCCAAAATGAAAAAATTGAACCAAACCAAAAATGTAGGTGCTGCAGATCCCTAGTCTATAGCATTGCATCAGGAATTAGACTGGACAAACTAGATGAGCCCAATGATCTTATCTGTCATCATTTTCTATCCTTCACTAACAAATGAGATAAATAAATTATTTGTGGTCTTAGCACTGGTAGTAAAAAAAAACAATGTAACTGAAGTTTGGAAAGAAGTATTGCCATTGTGAACTGATGCCTGAATTGTAGAACTGAAAGGAATAACATAGACAGAAACAAGCTTGCATGATAGCACTTCCCAAACTTTTATCCAATAAATATGACTCTATTTTTACTCTTGAAAATTCACTTAACCCTAGATGATGCCCAAAACAAAATAGCAGACCTCCATTTCCCCTTAATTTCCTTCTTGGGCTGTTGCTACAGACAAGAAAAACAGGTGCCCATTCAAAGCACCAAGCCAGGGGTCACAGGAAGATGGAGGCAAGCTGATTGTGCTGTTCACTGCCCGGATCCCTTCTATATATTCCCCCCTGCCCTGTCCCTAGATGTGCATATATGCTCCATAAGCTGGCCAAGAGTAGCCCAGCCTACCCCAATGTGGGCACAGCCATGGAAGTCAAAAAGCCAGTTGGAGAAGGTAAGTTCTGGGACTGGGGAGAGAATTGCTGTGATCCCCAGTAATGTTACTGCTTCTCCCAATTGGCTTCCACTCTCCCTCTCTTCCCTTTTCCTCAGCTGATGATCATTTCCCTTCCACAATCTTCCCCTCCCAACTTCTGGAATTGGAGAGGCAGCACTGACTAGAACAAGCGAGGTGGTAGCATATGTTTTCAGAGTCCACCTTCTACACAGTTTTCTTTCTGGTCTAACAGGAAGATTGTACAGTACGACAGACAGGCAGGACTTTGTGAGAGTCATACTCACAGGCCCTATGCTAACTGCTGCTGCCTGTTCTGGGTTGGAAGTGCTCCTATTTCTCTTGACCTCATCCACTGATATTGTAATTCCATTTGGGTCCATGACCCCCAGCTTGGAAGCCAATGTTTTATAAGCATAGAGGGAGACTTTCTTGATGAGTGACTAAAACCATGTAAGCCAAATAAATAAATAAGCTTATGGACTGAAAATTTCCAGAAAGAACAATGGGATAGAATTGGAAAAAGGTTTGTATGTTTGCATTTTATGTCTTTTTGCTGTAGAATTCAATAAACAATATTATGAAAAAATATATATGTTTTCAAACTTTTTTTGAGTGAAAGAAAAAAATGTTACTTTGAGTAAAAGATAATTTGAAAGAGCAAAGTTTTCTGTTTTTCTGAAAACTAGAAATGTTTTTAAAGTATCAAAACTACTCGACACATATGGAAGCTTTACAACCATGGCAAGGCTCTAGCTTGGAGCTACTCTAGCTTCATAGAAGCTTAAATTAATTTGGGTCTGAGGGCTTTTGGATATTAGAAAAACAAAAAAGGTAAACATGTATTTTGGTGAATCACCCTTTGTAAGCACGTCTATAGGTGGAGAAGAGAGTGTTAATGGAGTGTCTAAGGTGATTTCTCCTGCTATTTGCCCTGAATATTTTAAGTCTGTTACAAAAATCTTTGTTTCAACAAATCACTTTTAGACTATCTGCTTTTATATATATATATTTATTATTTTATTTTATTTTTTTACTATTTACCCTCTAGAGGCCAAAAATAATTTGGATCAGTTAAAACAAAAGTGAATATTCAGAGTAAATGGTACTGCAGATAAACATTTAGGGACTTGCTATCAAAAAAGGCTCACCATGACACAAAATGAGAGATGTCCTTATAGAATAAAGCCCTCCCTGCCTGTTCAAGCCATATGCACAATTAAACCAATTTACTGTTTGGACCATAGAACCTCATTCAGGTCTATTATATATCCAAGATGTGACCATATAATTCAACTTTATTTTGGGGAAAGTCTGAATTGGCCAATCAGAATATCTGAGGCTTCCTTTTCTGCTGAATTAAATCTTGATCATGTATTTTGTTTAAAAAAAAAAAGATTTATTTGACAAACTAAACATAGCTTACTCTTTCCAGCATTTTCAGTTCTTGTTATCTGCATTTTGCCAGTGTTGCTATCCTGTTCGGCACTGAACAGTGCACTTAATGTACCTCAAGGTATAAATTTTTGGTAGCTAATCTACCTGCAGAGTTATGCATATATTTTGAAGTATGCATAAAACAACTCAATATTCAAACACAATGTACCCGCACCCTTTGTATTTGAATATTGGGTTGTTAACTGCCAAACATACTAGGGATGTGTTATCATTTAAAATTTAACATGTGTCAACCCCTCCCCCCTTTTTTTTTTATTCATATCAATGTATACCATTCAATGGAGGCATTTAGTCCTGCTGGAGCTACAGTTAAATGACATAAAATCACAAACAATTCTTCCTGTTTTGTTTTCTGTTATTTCCTATCCTAAATGACACAATAAGGTTAACAAAACATTCATTATTCTGTTTGTGTTATTTCACATACATTAAAGTGTTTCAGCCTGTGCTATTTTACAAAAGCATGTATGTTGTAAAAATATAACCTGAGCTGTAAAAATATGTGATCCAAACACGAAACAAATGAAAAAAAAATGATATAGATGGGAAAACTAAATGAAATAAACTGAAAATGAAACAAAAATAGAAGATCCATACTCAAAAGAATTTAGCTGGATAACGCAGAAATTATTCAGCTAAATGAATGTTGGGCACTTAGTGTAAATACTAGTCAGCTAGTAAGTTAGCTGGCTAGAATTTAGCTGGATAAGTTAGGGGAGTTCTGGGGGCATAACTGGGAGGAGTTCAGTTAGCCAGATAAGTCTGCTCAGGCCAAAGAGCTGACCTAAGGTTAGCCAGCTAACTTTAAGATAGCCAGTTATGTTCAACAGTGTGATTGCACTATTGTGCAACACTCAAGGGAATGTGAGCTCTTGGCCGCTGCTGAATTAGTGTCCCCTAATACATGAAGCTGCGGGTCAGGCCCCAGCAGGTGGTAGCAAATATACCAAGAGGCAAGGCCCAAGAAGTTCAGAGTCTTCACCTATACTGGCTACCTCCCCTTTGGGTTCTGGGGGCTGGCAGGGCTTGGATGGACTAACTGAGGTCAAAGAAGGCAATGGACAGTAGGAGTGGTGTCCAAGTGATGGATGGGGCAGGCTACGAGCAGTAGAGGCAGTGTCCAGGCAATGATCAAGGCAGGTGGCAAGCAGCAGAGACAGAGTCTAAACAATGGTCTAGGAAGGTGGCAAACAAGTCAAATTCCATAGTAGTCCAGGTCAGCAGCAAATATTAATCTGAAGAAGGGCAGGCATGGAGATAAGGCAAGGAGAAGTGGGTCAGATGCCAGTGACAGGGAAGGCAAAATAGGTAAACTGGGACATGGCAGGGTAAGGCAAGCAGGAATACATCAAGGCAGGGCTGGAGGGACAGGAACATGGCAAGGCAGGTACACAAGGCAATGAGAGCCAATGACTTAGTGCTAGAGACCTGCTGCTGAGGCATTGGTAGAGCGTAGAGCCTACTGGGTCTATGCCATCTTTAAAATGTGCCGTGAATGGTTTTCCCATCGTAGGCCCTTTAAATGCCAAAAGAGCTCTCTCGTGCATGTGCCTATGAAGAAACAATCCTAAGCCAAGATGTTGATATGTAGTAGCATGGTTGGCATGAAGAGCTTGAACAGAAGGGAACACCAACTGCAGCATGGTTACTATGGCTGGTGGAGTGTTACCAATTGAATATATCTCCAAAGTTAGGCAGTATGGTAAGCTACTATAGCACTGAGATATACTCTTATAGATGATGTGGCAAGACCTGAAACAGAAAGAGTAATTAAGTAGCTCTGTAAACCTGTGGATTCACATGTGAACAGATCCAAGTTATTGTGATGACATCATGTGGAGAGCCAGATACTGATGACAAGTTAAGCCCTGCCTACAATGACTGTATGCAAAATCATCAGCATAGAAGTCTAAACCAATAATATTGCAATGAACAACAGGAACACAAGACATTGCAGAGAGTTCTGGCAGTACAGCAGCATGCCCTGCTAAAGACTTTGATTTGGACAGACTTTTGAAGCAGCTAAACTTCAGGTTCTATAAATCTTAGATGGGGTAGCAATTTTAGGATAACAACTTTGTTGTAGGATTTGTTAATAAATTTAGGGTGAATTCCTTTGTTCAAGTGATAACCCAGAGCTGATGGATTTATTGGAAATCGTGGGGGTCACAGTCTTATAATTGGTTTGTACATGGTTTCAGAGCCTGGGAGGTGGAGGGATCCACTATTTATTTATTTAATAGCATTTCTTACCCACCCCATCCAGATAAGTCTGGGATGGGGTACAGGAAAACATGTATAAAAATAAAATTGATAATAAAATGACTAAAAGATATAACAGGATGACTTTTGGTACATAATAACAAAAATGCAGTTCAAAATAGTGGATCACTGGAATGCCTCAGAGAACAGGTGAGTTTTTAGTAGTTTTCTGAATTGTTTGGTATTGTGTGTAAGCCTGAAGGATAAAGGAAGGGTGTTCCAAAGTGTGGGCCCAAAAATAGAAAAAGAACATTTAAGTATCAAAGCTAGTCTGGCAACTCTAGAAGAGGTAAAATCCAGTAAGAATTGACTTGAAGAGCAGAGGATATATGCTGGGGAATATATCAGTAGAGTAGAAGAAATCCAGGGAGAGTTACCAATTGGGAGCTTAGGAGATGGAGGGGTCCATTAAGGGTTAACCCATTTGTACATTACAATTAGAGATAATTAGCCTGGAAATTAATTTGGTATAATAGGAATCCAATATTTTGAGATTAAGCTTCTGATTTGCATTCCCTGCATGTATTCAATTTAAACTTAGAATGAAGGGATTTCAAATGTTGTCTAAGAAAGAAGAGAAAATTAATGGGCAACAATTGGACAAATTAATGATAAAAAAAAAAAAATCCCTTCCAACAAACAACTGAGGAAGGAGATGACAATTTTTACACCTATAAATTAAGAGAGAGAATATACAATTTATTAAACTCACAGAATATGGTCTTAATTTTTCTTCCTTTTTTTAGCACTGAAAAGTACACTTTGGGAGGTGTTGAGGCAGAGAGGAAATGTTTAAAGAGAAAAATATTGAAGAGAGAGACACTGCTTCAAGATACGCATTAAGTTTCTGAACAGACTCAGCATAATTGCTCTCAAGAGGACAGATATCCAAATCATCAGTATAACAATGGAATTGCTGTGTTGTTGCCAGTTGCCACTCTTGCCTTGCTGTCTAGCTCACTCCTCTCCTGTTTCAACTCCCACTGTTATATCACTATCCTGCCCCCCCAAAACAAAAAAAAATTAAAAATGTTAAAACCCCTTCTTCCACCTCACCTCTCTACTGGTTCAGTGCCTTGCTGTGCTTGTTCTGCCACTTACTGCCCAGCCTGTTCCTGCCCCTCTCATGGTGTCTTGGGGCACTTCTAGTACCATTTTGCCCCTCTCACAGTGTCTTGAAATGCTCTTGCCATTGTTGATGGTACTCCTAGCCCTTTTTTGTGCCTTGAGATGTTTCTGCCACTGTTGTGCTGTTCTTTTGGTGCCTTGGGATCTTCATGCCACTGTTGTTGATACTTTTTGTCTTTCGCATGATTTTTGGGGTATTCTTGCCACTGCTGTTGGTATCATTTGCCCCTCTCATGATGCCTTAGGGGGTCCTTGCCACTATTGGTCCTGCTTTACTGCTCTCTTGGTGCCAAGGGGTCTTCCTGCCACTGTTATTGTTGCCCTTTGCTGCTTTTTTGATGCCTTGGGACCTTCATACCACTGTTTGTACTGCTTTGCTCCACCTCAGTGCCTTGTGTTAATGCCTGTATTTGGGATGCTTTTCCCTATCATGATGCCATGCGATATTCATGATGCTCTTGGTGCTACTTTGCCCCACTCTTGATGTTTTGGAGTGCTCTTCACTCTCCTACTGATATCTGCCTACAGGTTTCACTAAAATTAGATAGAAAACCCCAATTTTATAGCCCACAATAGGCTGCATTGCTTTCCCCATTGACATTAATGATAAATGAATGACTGGATGACACAATTTAACAAATAATTGTTAGCGCTGTGGACCCTTGGGCCGGGACGAGGGTTGGTTCCACTACCGAGGGACAGCCTCCAGTGGTCCTTGTCACCAGAAGGCGGTACTGGTGAGGAAGACCCGGCTGGAGCTTCACCTATACCAGCCCTTGTTCCCCTCAGGTTGAGCCCTTGGGTGCCGGGGCCGGCAGGACGTAGGTGCAGGTCTCCTCGGTGAAGCAGAGTCCAGGAGCAGGCTGAGGCAGTGTCGGGGATCCGGGTTGAGGCTGGCAGCGAGGGTGCAATACAGTGAACCAAGCCGGAGGTCAGGAGCAGGCAGCAGACGAGCAGAGACGAGGAAACAAACCAAAGGTCAGGACGGGCAGGAAACACACAGAATCAGGAAACCAAAGCCAAAGTTAGAACCAGGAGGACAAGCCAAGAAGAGGAACGCAGGAACCAGGAACAAGCAGGAACTCAGGATCAGGAACAAGAAGGAACTCAGGATCAGGAATACAGCAACCATGCACTCCAAGGAGCAGGACCTGTTGCCAAGGCAAAGAACAGGAGGCTGAGCCAGGGTTTAAATACCCCGGAGTCGTGACGTCATCTTCGGGAGCCGGGCCACAGTTTCCCGCTGCAGCCCCTTTAAGTGTCGGCAGTCCTGTGCGCATGCACGCCTAGGGGAGAGCACATGAAGAGGAAGTTGGCGTCATCCAGGGCCGTGTGGGGGAAGCGCTGTCGGCCGGCTCAGGCCTGGAACATGCCGCGCCGAGTGCAGAGAAGCATGCCAAGAGTCAAGGCAGGGAGGGGGGACTGGCTGCGGTTTGCCGCAGCCGGGATTCCCAACAATAATTATTTTGGCCCTAAACTAAACAAAATTAATTACAAAGCCACAAATTTGAGTGAATGAACTGAACCAAAAATATATTTATATGCACATCCCTAGACCCAAGCCTTCCACTCCCAGAATCATTTTCAAAAATATTGCTGTGTCATTCTGCTACTTTTCTGCCTGGCCTGCTTCTGCCTCTCTCACGGTACCTTGGGGAACTCCTACCACTTCTAATACCATTTTTCCCCTCTCATAGTGCCTTGGAATGTTCTTGCCTCTGATGTTGAGGCCCTTTGCTGCTCTCATGTTGCCTTGGGGTATTTGTGCTACTGTTGATGGGATCTGGGATCTGCTTGGTACTTGTAACCCAGACTGGCCACTGTCAGAGACAGGATGTTGGGCTTAATGGGCTTTGGTTTGACTGAGCATGACATTTCTTATGGTCTTATTTTGTTCTTAAGACCAAACTATTCTATTAAATGCTTTCTTTCTTTGTGTCCAGGGTCAACAGAAAAGCATTATGACCTCTTTGCTGGGCTGAATGATGTCATTAACCATGTGAATTCCCCCCAAAATGGATGTAAACCATAGAAAAGCGCTCTCCTCCAACAGACTGATAAATTGACAGTGTCCAGGGTGGAGATCAGGGCTGATGCTTCCTTTTGGTATACTAGGTGGTCACCTAGAGCGCCAAAGCTTTGAGTGTACCAAAATCCTACCAGTGCAAGGCTCAAGACCACTGATGGAGACCATCCTGCCAGCAGCCATAAAAGAGTTAGTGGCCCAGGGGAGAGAGAGGGGATGCTGTCTCAGAACCAGTGCCATCAAAAAAGTGAGCATTGTGATGTCAGGGGAGAAGGGAAAGAAAGACTGAAGGTTTACCTAGGATGCCTGATACCCTTGCACCAGCCCTGGTGGAAATCTCCACATTGGGATTCACCACGCAGGAAAAGAATCTAGGCATCATCATGAATAATTAATTTAAATCCTCTGCTCAGTGGGGTGGCCAAGAAAGCAAATAGAATGCTAGAAAATTTTAGAAAAGGAATGGAGAATAAAACAGAGAATATCATAATATCTCTGTATCATTCCATAGTGCAATTGCACCTTGACTATTGTGTATAGTTCTGCTCATCACATCTCAAAAAAGATATAGCAGAATTAGAAAAGGAACAGAGAAGGGTGACCAAAATGATAAAGGGGATGGAACGATTCCCCTATCAGAAAAGGCTAAAGAGGTTAGGTCTCTTCAGTTTGAAGAAGAGACGTCTGAGGGGAAGATATGATAGAGGTCTATAAAATAATGAGTGGAGTGGAACAGGTAAACTCAAATCAGTTTTTTACTCATTCAAAAAGTACAAAGACTAGGAGGCATTCAATGAAGTTACTAGGTGATAAGACAAATTGGAGAAAATGTATTTTTACACAACACATAATTAAACTCTGGAATTCATTTTCAGAGGATGTGGTGAAAGCTGTAAGTGTGGGCTGGGTTTAAAAAAGGTTTAGACAAGTTCCTGAAAGAAAAGTCCATAAAGCATCATTAAGGTGGACAGGGGGAAATATATTGCTTATCCCTGGGATAAGCAGCATGAAATCTATTGCATTGGGATCTGCCAGGTACTTGTGACCTGAATTGGCCACTATTGGAAACAGGACACTAAGCTTGATGGACCTCCAGTCTGACCCAGTATGGCAAATTTTGTTTTATAAATATGCAGATGCTTCTATATGAGTACATACAGAAGTATATACATTGAAACACCACATGGTGCTAAGAAGTTGGTGTTAAGCACATCAAGAGTAATCTACATATGCTGCTATGGTCTTCTTTTTAGTCTTGCTGTTTGCACTAACAGCTTCTGAACATGCAGTCCATTAAGTCAAGCAAGAAAAGAAGCTGATGCTGACAAATTGGTAGAAAACAGATGGATGCCACCTCAAAATTAATCTGAAAATAGCACACAATTGAAGACATAATGGAAATAATAAAAAAAATCTTTAATGAATAGGCTTTTTACATAAAGAAATCCAGTTACACAAAATGCATGTTGGGTTTCTGTTTGGTTTGGGTTGCTTCCAGTATGCCTTGCCAACAAAGATCTGCTTGGGACAATAAAGAGTTTTTATTATATCTTTGAATGTATGCCATTTTTTTTATAGTGGATGTAGTCCAGTGATCCAAAGAATTAGATGTGGCAGCCCTATCAAATAAAAGGCATTACTGTAACCAATGACCAGCCAAAAGAGGAAAGAAAAAAACAAACCTCAGGAACGGCAGGGCTGCAGCTCTGACTAACTTTGAATAAAGATAGATTAGTCTTACTGTAGCTGAAAGCAGAACTCTGTTTAAAGAAAATAATAAATGTACATATGAGGCCTTATTTACATCAAATCTAAACTTGCAGATGAATTATTAACTAATGCTGCACTAAACTAAACATGCCAGTTCCATGATAATCGACTTAACAATGTTTTTTGTCAGTGTTCCACATAGAAGACTGGTAATCAGGCTGGGCAGTATGGGAGCACAAAATGTATATGGGATGACGAACTGGTTGAGCTAGAGAACACAAACAGTGGTGGTAAATAAGAGTCCACTCTGGTATAGGTAACATGACCAATGGGGTACTCCAGGTCTCATTGCTAGAACTGGTTCTTTTTAACATCTTCATTAACAAACATTACAGATGAACATGAGGGGAAAATGTGATTGTAACACAGCAGATACACCAGGGGGAAAAAATTGAAAAGGGTCTTGCAAAAACTGTAAGAATAGTCAACAATTTGGAAATTAGCTTCAGTGCTAAACAGTGCAAAATCATGTATTTGGTTTACATAAATCATCTAGCTACACATCATTTAAAAAGACAAGACCTAGACATTGTTAAACAACAAACAATTTAGGAGTAATCATCTCAGATGACCTGAAGGTAGCCAGTCAATAACATAAAACAACATGGACAGCTCAGTATGCTCGTTTTCATAAGCAGAGCTATAATCAAGAAGAAAAAGGAGGCCATATTGTCTTTGTGTAAGTCGCTTGTGACTTGGGGGATGAAACGGTGACTGCCTGGGCTCTGTGCTTTGTGAAGAGGGGGTAGCCCTATTCATAACATTATAATTTCTTGCCAGCTTAGGGCAGAGCCACAGATGTCATCATTCTGTGTTTGCTACAAATGATTTGTCCTGGGCCCCATACCTTCCCAAGGTCAGCCCTGCCTGTGAGATCCCTCTTTCAGCACTGTGTTCTATTCTGGAGGCCATACCTCCATAAGGATATTGAGAGGATGGAAATAGTTCATAAAAGAGCTATTAAAAAGAGCTGCAACACAAAGTTCACACAGAAAGCCTTAATACACTCAAATTGTACTGCTTGGAATAGAGAGGGGGAAAGGGGAATATGATCAAAGAACGCAAATATTTGACAGGCATCAAAAAATTATAGGAAGGCGGAATTTTCCCCAGAAAAGGAATTTCAAGGACAAGGAATCATAAGAAGTTGGAGGGGAAACGGTTCAGATGAAACATGAGAAAATACTTGTTTAATGAGAGACTGGTAGATGGTTTTAATAACAAGCAGAGATGGTGACAGAATTCAAGCATGCTTGGGAGAAATATAGAAGCCAATGGCAGGAACAGGGTTGGAAGGCTGCAGTATTGTAAACAATGTACCTTTCACTCCCTATAGAACAGGCACAAGGTAGGAGTTGATAAGTCAAAAACAAAGAGCAGATAAGAAAGCAAGACTAAGCAACATAGCAGGCCACAGGGTAGCCAGGTTAGTACCAGTAGGCTAAAACTGATCAGAAGCCAAGTGGGCTGATGCTGGCAAGCCAGTAGTGGCCAAAGACAGTCCAGTAAAATCACAAGATCAAGATAGAAGATGCTCTTGCAACAATCTCACTAGTTTTGGTAGCTGTTTAGATTAGTAAGACATGAGGGGTCTGCTGGATGTTGAACTAAGTATGGGAAGTTATGTGCTCATCTACCCCAGATGACAGAGAACCAAAAAGAAAGAAAGTAAACTTTTACTTGGGTAAATAGTGAAATCCTACAAATGGTCAAGCTTCTATAGCTGACAGCTGGGATATATCCTTAGCAGGTAGACTGCATAGGCCAGTTGGTCTTTATCTCTCATCATCTCCTATGTTACTATGAGCCTGATATTCAAAAGCCTTAGCTTCTTAATTTTAAGAGCTAGGTGCCTAGACTTTTACATATAAAAAATTTCCCTGGGATCAGTTCTTCAGTTTAAGTGCCTTAAATCACAAGGCACCTAAGTTTAGACATCTTATAAGGGGGCATGGCCAGGGGGGCAGGATAAGGGCGCAAATTTAGGGGCTCAATGCTGATTTCTAGTTCTGGACACCTAGAGTACCTAAGCTTATGTGAGTCAATACCTCGACTAAGTATAGGAGCCTCAAGTTTAGATGCCTTAAATCCATTGAGGCACCTATATTCAGCTGTTTAAGGTACCAGAAATGGCTAAATATACAGTAGGTGCCTAAATAAGGCTCATAATTAATATGCCTTAAATCATGCGCTGAGCTCTCTTTGAATATTGGGATCTATGTTACTATGTAAGTGCCGAGTGCTCTAGGCCCAATGAGCTGCAAGCTTCAATAAATGCAGACTTTCGGCACTTAACCTTCTTCCCAAACAATCTGGAAATACAGTTCCGCTTCAAATTTTAAGCTGCGCTATATATATATATTTTTTTTTCCTATGGCAACATTTAGAATGGTTGCCAGATTATTTGGCAGTCGACCATATTTTTTGAAAAAACAAGCACCATGCAGCTGTAGCCAGTTGTAATAGAATTTGTCCAGGCATCCCCATTCAGAGCCAGGCAAATATAAAGTTTCTTTTCATGTGTTCATCTACTTTGGCTGAAAAAACAGTCGCGCAAAGAAACTTCATTCAGAATGGAGTCCTGAGGCAGCCAACAATCAGTTAAACCAATTTGCATTCATAAAAGACAGACATTTGCAATTTGCAAAATGTCCAATGTAGAAAATTTCTCGGAGCTTCAAGCCTGCAAAAATGCATGAATTGTTAGCCAGCTATTATTTAAATCAGACAGGATGGACAAAAGAGAGAACTCCTCAGCCTTGGTGTGCTCACTGTTATGATGATACAGACCAATGGATTTCATAGGACTAAAATTAAAGTTTTGAATATGGCTCACTTTGCCGTTGAAAGGAGTGTGGGTAATTTTCTGAGATTCTTAAACACAGGAGTATACTACAGAGTGCTAAATCTAGACTTATTTTTATGGTATTGATATTTTATTGATATTGGTACTTGCTCCAGGATAGCTCAGCAAAGACCTGCTCTTTACAGTATTAAAAAGAAACAGGTTTAAATACAAGCCCCATAACCATAAAAACCATGCAGGTACCTAGTTTGCTGCATAGCACCCCACAGGTTAATCTGTAGGTCTAAGGTAAGAAAATGTATTTTTCAATGTACTGATACATGAGCTTGTAGCATCAGCTCAGGTGAAAGTGAAAAAAAGAAGCACAGCAGATGCAAATATCACTGATAATAATATCAGAAGAAATATTTAAAGAAAATTGTATTATTTTCAAATTTTTTATAATCAAGGTTTATTGAAGGAAAATGAAAACATTTTACAGACAATTGTAAAATGCAATAAATATTGAATGAACAACAACAGATAGGCTGATCTAGGTGGATAGGGAAAAAAAAAATCAAATAAATAAATAATTAAAGCAAAGTTACCCTCCTTTTTCTTATTTCAATCCCTCTTCCAAAACTTTCCCTCCCTTCCACTTATCCTTTCTAGCAGAACATAACATATTGGGGCCTAGGCAACCTGAAAAATAACAGAAGAACATTTTAACAAAGTTTCACATTTTACCTACAATCCATCTGTACTCAAGAGAAAAGTGATGAGCAAAAGATAGTGAGGGGGGAGGGGGTCACAGAAGCAGGTGTAGATACACTTAAAGTTATCAAAAGAAATAACTAAAGAGGCATGCTTCAGAGATTTGAAGCATACTGCATACCTAGAAAAGATGAGTTCTATGAAAGGTATACGGTCTATTTGAGAATGCAAACTGAAGAAGATTCAGAAGAAGAATTTGTAAAAGACCTGAAATGTTCCAGTTCCTCTGTTCCAGCGTCTCCTGTTCCAGCATCTCCTGTGTCTCCTGTTCCAGCGTCTCTTGTTCCTTCGTCTCTCCATTCCTGGTAGTACCCTTTGGACTGATCTCACGGTACTGACCTTTGCCTGTTCTCTGACTACTCTTTGATTGCTGCCAGACCTGACCTCTGCCTGAACTCCGACTACTCTTGATCGCTGCTTGGAACTTGACCTCTGCCTGTGACCTGACTACTCTTGATCGCCGCCTGGAACTTGATCTCTGCCTGAACTCCGACTACTCTTGATCGCTGCTTGGAACTTGACCTTTGCCTGTGACCTGACTACTCTTGATCGCTGCCTGGGACTTGACCTCTGCCTGAACTCAGACTACTCTTGATCGCCGCCTGGAACTTGACCTCTGCCTGAACTCAGACTACTCTTGATCACTGCCTGGAACTTGACCTCTGCCTGTGACCTGACTACTCTTGATCGCCGCCTGGAACTTGACCTCTGCCTGAACTCCGACTACTCTTGATTGCTGCTTGGAACTTGACCTCTGCCTGTGACCTGACTACTCTTGATCGCCGCCTGGAACTTGACCTCTGCCTGAACTCATACTACTCTTGATCACTGCCTGGAACTTGACCTCTGCCTGTGACCTGACTACTCTTGATCGCTGCCTGGAACTTGACCTCTGCCTGAAATCCGACTACTCTTGATCGCTGCTTGGAACTTGACCTCTGCCTGAACTCTGACTACTCTTGATCGCTGCTTGGAACTTGACCTCTGCCTGAACTCAGACTAATCTTGATCACTGTCTGGAACTTGACCTCTGCCTGTGACCTGACTACTCTCGATCGCCGCTTGGAACTTGACCTCTGCCTGAACTCCGACTACTCTTGATCGCTGCTTGGAACTTGACCTCTGCCTGAACTCAGACTACTCTTGATCACTGTCTGGAACTTGACCTCTGCCTGTGACCTGACTACTCTCGATCGCCGCTTGGAACTTGACCTCTGCCTGAACTCAGACTACTCTTGATCACTGCCTGGAACTTGACCTCTGCCTGTGACCTGACTACTCTTGATCGCTGCCTGGAACTTGACCTCTGCCTGAAATCCGACTACTCTTGATCGCTGCTTGGAACTTGACCTCTGCCTGAACTCTGACTACTCTTGATCGCTGCTTGGAACTTGACCTCTGCCTGAACTCAGACTAATCTTGATCACTGTCTGGAACTTGACCTCTGCCTGTGACCTGACTACTCTCGATCGCCGCTTGGAACTTGACCTCTGCCTGAACTCCGACTACTCTTGATCGCTGCTTGGAACTTGACCTCTGCCTGAACTCAGACTAATCTTGATCACTGTCTGGAACTTGACCTCTGCCTGTGACCTGACTACTCTTGATCGCCGCCTGGAACTTGACCTCTGCCTGAACTCAGACTACTCTTGATCACTGCCTGGAACTTGACCTCTGCCTGTGACCTGACTACTCTTGATCGCTGCCTGGAACTTGACCTCTGCCTGAAATCTGACTACTCTTGATCGCTGCTTGGAACTTGACCTCTGCCTGAACTCTGACTACTCTTGATCGCTGCTTGGAACTTGACCTCTGCCTGAACTCAGACTAATCTTGATCACTGTCTGGAACTTGACCTCTGCCTGTGACCTGACTACTCTCGATCGCCGCTTGGAACTTGACCTCTGCCTGAACTCCGACTACTCTTGATCGCTGCTTGGAACTTGACCTCTGCCTGAACTCAGACTACTCTTGATCACTGTCTGGAACTTGACCTCTGCCTGTGACCTGACTACTCTCGATCGCCGCTTGGAACTTGACCTCTGCCTGAACTCAGACTACTCTTGATCACTGCCTGGAACTTGACCTCTGCCTGTTACCTGACTACTGTTGATCGCCACCTGGAACTTGACTTTTGCCTGACCTGACTACATCCGGATTGACCTCTGTTACCGACCCTGCTGTGGCTGACCATTCTGGACTGATACTCTGGCCTTGATCCTCTCTATACACTCGGACACTCTCTTCTGGCCTCCTGCGACCTCTGGACTTTCCTGTTTGCACACCAACCGCGCATCCTTGTTCGTGGTGGGCACTCCCTTGAACTTTCTCTCTAGGAAACCTTGCAAGGCCCAGCTAAGACCAGGCGGCCCGGGTAAGCAAGGACTCAACCTGAGGAACCCCGGATTGTATTGGTGAAGCTCCAGCTAGCCTCTGTCTCCTCCTGTGCTCCGCCTCCTGGTGACAGGTGCTCTCTGGGTCCGACCGGAGGGCCGTACCAATCCTGCACCAGGCCAAGGGTCCACCTCCAGTGCAACAAAGGACATGGTTACCCTATGAATATATGAGAAGTTAGATGGTGAAGTGATTGATTTGCTGTGTGCAACTGACACATGCTGCAGCCATATACATCCAATAAAGATCTTCTTTCACAAATAATGATGTGATATAAATTACACAGATTCAGTAAAAAAAGAGGAGGCAGGTGGGCAAGAAATACCTGAACTCTCTCTAGAGAGAACTAATATAGCTCAGAAAAAGTTCATGGATCAAGGTGAAAAGACAGGACCAACCAATGCTATTAAAAAAAGAAAAGGAATCCTAAGAAACATGAGAAAAGAAAGTCACATGGAAAAGGAAAGAACAATAAGACATATGTGGGGAGAATTTTAAACTAAGGTAGTGTCCAAGTGAAAAAGCTAGGAAATATGAATGTCAAAATTATTTTGCAACAACATGCAAGCAATCAAAGCAGGTGAATGCCCTGGATGTAAATGATATGCTGAGATTCATCACAGAGGAATTATTCTTAATTTTAGTCTGTAGAAACTCATGAAGAAGGATGGGAATGAAGGCAATAATTAACGTTATCCAGTCATCTTTAAGCTCAGTACTGGAATTGAGTTAATAAATTAGCTAGAAGAAGGACCATTGCAACTACAGAAGAAAGAGATAGTCTTCAATACTGTATTCTGAGTGATGAACCCATTACCCATGCCCACTAAGGGATAGGCAAACGTAGCATAGCACTAGCAGGGAAAAGTCATTCTGCAAATGTTGTAGCAGTGCCAGGAAAGAAGGTACCTATTCTGGGACTGAAAACATGTCAAGTTCTGAGAATGATAAAAAAAAAAAAAGCACATTGTAAAGGAGATTACAGGAAAAAAGATCATTATAAAAATAGAGGAGCAGCATTGTTATGTTTTCTCTTAGATAGGAAAATAGCTTGGGCCATACAAAATGAACTTAAAAAACATCCCTATACTATACCATCAGGATCAGGGAGAGCTTTTACTATTAAATGGGCTTTTCTTTAAGTGATCAAAGACAGTCATTCTCAACAGGGTGCTTAAAGGTCAACTTGGGTTGGAAAGATCTAGAAAGAGAGAAATGTGATTTTTTTTTTAACTCTTTATAACTTTTCTTGGCATTCAAAAGTAAACATCCATACAACATGCTTTCTTGATATAATAGTACAATACAACATATATATTACTTGTATCAAATAAGTCAAATGTGACACTCTGTCAATCAAAGAGGGACAGGATTATGACAATATCATCGATTCACCAGTCCTATAGTAATTGTGATATAGACCCCATTTCATATCATGCTTAAAGTTCCCATTTTTCAATGTGTACCATAAATATTCAATATCCACTATGTCTCAAACTTGGTCACACCAGTAGTCTATCTGAAGGTTACATTTCCAGAAGGTAGCAATTATGAATCTGGCTACCAACAAAAGCTGGCCAACCAAAGGTCTGTACTTTCGAGGAATTAACAAACTAATCCACCTACTGAGCATACATTTGTGGCATAATACACACACGGAAAACTAGAATATCAGCAATTTTCTACGTAATCTGTGACCAAAATTATCTAACTCCTTGGCAGTGTCACCACATATGTAAATCTGATCCCATTTCACCTCACTCCCTCCAGCAAGCAGTATCTGAGGCTAGATGTTTTCTCTGATAAAATACAGGTGTATGGTAGGTTCCGTGTAACAACCTGATCATTAAGTCAACCCACATAGCACATATAGAACTACGATAGGCAGCAGCCCAGATATTTTTCCATACTTTATGATCAAAAGTAGTGCCCAAATCTGTATTCCATGCCATAATCAACGTTGGCAAAGTTTCTGCCCTGAGCTTGCCAATCAAGATACCCAAATATATAGCTGTGATACCCTTGGCAGAGGCATCAGGGTCACTAAGATAATCCTCCACTCAGTTCAAAGGCCTCAGTGGCATGAAGATATCTAGAATACAAGCCAATGCTTCCCACAATTGCAAATATTTGGCATACGTGTGTGCTGGTAAGTCAAACTTCTCACTAAGAGAATTGAAAGGACTGGAGGCCTGTTTCATCCCAAAGTTGGGCAATACAAAAAAGACTCAGTGCTTTGCTTTCCATTCTTTAATCTCTTTCAAAAAGGCACACCATGAAAAGTAGGGTTTTCATATATCAGGACAACGGGTGATATAACCTCTTCCAATGTACCTAAAAATCTCTGTGCTTAGGTCCAAACACTGAAAGTGTGCTCTAATATAAGACCTCTCCTGCTCACATGGCATTGAATAGGGGATTTTCCTGGAAGAAAAGGCAGTATTGCCAAAGTGATCACATCCATCTGCAGCCACTTCAATGACACTCAGGACTTAAGACACACCAATCTTGCTGTCCAATAATACATTTTTTAATTGGGCAATGCCATTCCCCCCTGCCTCTTGGGCATCCACAATTGTTGGAGACTTATTCTCGCTTGTTTATATCTCCAAAAAAAATTAGCCATTGAACTATGTAGCTCATCAAGCACTCTCAGCGGTATAGAGCAAGCACATGTTGGAATAAACACAAGAGTTTGGGCAAAACATTCATTTTTTACATGTTTATCCGACACGCCCAAAAAATAGCCAGGTCAGCAAACTCCTGCAGGTTCTGTTTTATTTTACCTATAGGGCCCACATAAGTCTTACATAAATCATGAAATTCTTTAGTAATATAAACCCCTAAATATATAAAACCAGTTGAAGCCAGATGAAAGTTAGAAATGCAGTCAGGGAGTATCACCTTAGTTCCCAAAGGGAAAATCTCAGATTTGTCCCAGCTGATTTTATATCTTGCAAGAGTACTGTACGTTTGCAAAAGTTCCAATAATGCTGGACCAGAAACTTGTGAAGAAGTTAAATAGATAAGAACATTGTCTGCATAAAGGGAAATTTTATGTTCAATCTTTCCTATTTGCACTCCCAGGATCCCAGGATGCAGCCTAATAGCTGTCACCGAGAGCTCAATGACCATGTCAATTAAACGTGGAGATAGGGAGCAACCCTGCCTAGTACCCTGTGCTATGTGTATGAAAGAGGAAAGTGAGCCATTAATTAGCAGACAGGTTCTTGGTTTAGCATACATAGCTTTAATCCAAGTTACAAATTGATCCGACAAACCAGCATGCCGGAGGAAAGACCAGGATAGCCGATCAAAGCCTTTTTCCATATCCAATGAGACAATCAGGCCCATAAGACCTTTCCCTATTGGCCACATATATGATATTAAATAACCTTCTAGTGTTAAATGTAGATACTTGTCCCTTCCCAAAACCTGTTTGGTCTCTGCGGACCAGTAAGGGGAACACTGTTTCCAGCTGGAGCTGCAGGACCTTAGCTAGAATTTTCAGGTCTGAGTTAAGGAGCAAGATAGGTCTGTATGATCCACAAACCATGGGTTCTCTCCCTGTTTTATATATCAAGGAGATAGTAGCATTGGCTAGATCCCCCAAAGCAGTTTCTTGCTTTCCAGCCATATTACAAAGCAGCACCAAAAAAGGAGCAACGTCATAAAACATCTTTTGAAGAAATCTATAGAGTGACCATCAGGACCAGGACACTTCCCTCCTGGCAATGCCCTCGTTGCCATTTGTATTTCAAGCAGAGAGACAGAAGCTGCAAGCAGTTCTCTCTGCTCCTCAGTAATCTGTGGTAGATCTAGCTGAGTTAGAAAATTCTTAATAGTCTTCACAATAGCAGGGGGCTGAATCTGTTTATGAGTGAGAAAATTATTGTACAAATATTCTCTCAATTTCCTCTGGGTCCACTGTGCCTTCCCCCATTCGGCCTTTTAATGGTCACAGTATGAAACTTCCTGGCCTTCTTTTTAACTGCCTTCGCTAAGAAATCTCCAGCTTTGTCACCATGTTCATAAAATTTCAGTTTGACATACTTAAGGGCTTTTTCAACTTTGCTCATCTCTAAAGTCTATAATTCTCTACTAGATACTTCCAGTTGTTTATAAGTTTTGGCTGAGCAGTCTCTTTTATGCTTCGCCTACAGCATTCTGATTTTAACCATGAAGGCGTCCATCTTCATCCTATTCTCTTTTTTAAGAAAACTCACATAACAGATCAATTTAACCCTAAGGTAAATTGTGTGCAGGATTATGTGCATTAAAATCAGAGAGTGCTTCTTTGAGAAGGTTAAGAAATTTCTTGTGTCCAAGTATGGTTGTGTTCAACCCCAGTTGAAAGTATGAGGTTTAAAGGAGCCTAAATATATAGAAATTTCCACTGGAGAGTGATCAGATGTAGCGTTGGGCAATATTTTACTATCTTTAATTCTGGAAACAAGTTGTGGTGTACAAAGAAAATAATCTATTCTACTATTCATATTATGCCTCGGTGAGTAATAGGTATAATCTCTTTCTGTCGGAGTTGAAGACACCATATATAAGTGAGTGTAAAGGTGTCTATTAGGTTTTTGGTATTAGGCCCACAGAATTCCCCTTCCTTGTCAATGTTTTATCCATGAAAGTATCAGAACATACATTCCAATCTCTACCAATACAGAGTAAGCGAAATGTCAAGATCTATAATCCTGGATTCAGCTTCTTCAATTTACATGAATTCTCTTGCACTGTTTGAACAAGGCTAGCTACCTTTTCCACTATTATACTAAACTGAGTGTCAAATTTTTAAAAATTTTGTTGGCAAAACTTTCCATTAACTTTGCAATATAAGGGGCACAATCACCAACCCCATTTTCCTGTGACCTGTGTTGCATATCCCCGCTGCAGCAGGCCCTACTCACCCCCGACACCCGGGTCCCGGACCTGGCCCTTCCTTTTTGGCAGCGGTAGGCAGTCGCCTACGCACTCATGCTCCTGCCATATTCCCAGGTTCCTCCGGCAGCACCGCAGCCTCCTCCTGTCTCAGCCAGGTATCCCCATGTGCGTTGAAGGGATATGCCGCCACCATGTAGTTCCAGTCTGTCTGTCATAGCACGCCTTCCCCGACTTTAAAGGGGCCGCGGCGGGAAACCTTCTCGCGGCCCCGGATGATGACGTCTCCGGGCCTTGCTACTTAAGGCAGGCTCCGCCATCTGGTCTTTGGCTTGGCAACATGTCTCCACGCTTCCAGTTGTTTACTTAGTTGCTACTCGTTCGCGTTCCTGTTCCTGTACCTGTTCTGTTCCAGTCCTGCATTCCTGTTCCAGTTCCTGTGCTTCAGTTCCAGTTTCCTGTTCCTGACCCTCGCTTGTTCCTGATGACCCTTTGAACAGATTCCTGGCTTTGACCTTTGCTCTTTCCTGACCACGCTTTGGACAGATTCCTGGCTTTGACCCTCGCTTGTTCCTGACCATGCCTTGGACAGATTCTCTGGCTCTGACCCTTGCTTGCACCTGACCTTGTCTGTAGCCACCTGCCCTGACTTCAGCTTGTACCTGACCTTGTCTGCAGCCACCTGCCTTGACTTCAGCTTGCACCTGACCTTGTCTCCAGCCGCCTGCCCTGACTCCAGCTTACACCTGACCTTGTCTCCAGCCGCCTGCCCTGACTCCAGCTTGAACCTGACTTTGCCTCCAGCTGACTACTTAGACTTGGCCTTTCTTAGGCTCTTGCCTATTTACAAGCCCGGACTTAACTTGTTCCTGATCTCTAGCCTGCTTCAGCCTGTCCGGGCTTCTGGATCCAGGCCCTGTCTTGAAGTCAACTTCTTTGGACCCTGGGTCTTCTTTCCTTCCTGGTGCCTTGCCTTGAGCGTCCTTCACGGGATCAACCACGCAGAGGCCTGCCTCAGACCAGCTGGCCCCGGTAACCAAGGGCTCAAATTGCGGGGAACGAGGGCTGGTATTGGCGAAGTTCCAGTCGGCCTCCGCTTCCCATTCTGCTCCGCCTCCCGACGGTGGGGACCCATGGGGTAACTCCGCCTTGGGCTAAGGGTCCACCTCCGCAACAACCTGCCGTCATCCTCAAAGGCCGACTTCTCAGCAAGCGACAGATTCTGCAAGATCAGATTGGCTTAGTTTTATCTTTTTAGAAGATTGATCGACCCACACGGATAGTATAGGCCATCTGCCCTGATATTTAGATAGCAACATGATTTGCTTATGTTCCCCTGTTGTCACTAGGATGATTGAAAAAATCAATTTTAGAAGGGAGCATGAGAAAGCATCTGCTGCCTCATTCAGAGCATAACCAGAAGCCCAGAAATGTGATATTTTGACCAAATATGAATGGAGATATTTTAGGAACCAAACAGAATTGCCATCATGTGGTAATTTCTGTGCAGGACTGAGAGAATTAACTGAAATTAAAACAGAAAAATAACTGAAATTCATAGATAGAATTACAAGGCTTAAACCCTTAAGTATAAATAAATAATCAAGATGCTGAAACATCTCTGGGCAGTGTGACATTTACATTTTAGTCCCTGAAAGTGTTCTAAAATGTTTTAAGTTTTACAAGTGTGTTCATGTATGTTACAGTGACATGCTTGCTATAGCTGCCAGTTCATGTAATAAAAATAGCCACCATTTTGAAAGAAAAGTGTATAAAACCTGATCTGCAAGCGAATGACGTGGCTTTTGTTATCTTGGTCTTTGGGAAGCTTGACTAATGGCCAAAAAAGTCAAACAGCTAATTTGGCCATGTAGTCACCTTCTTAGGAGACTGTGCAAAACAAAATACCCATGCAAGATGGAGACAGGGAAATGAAAGGAAAATACTTCCCTGATGACAGAAGAGCTTGTTAGCAATGAGAGACTCTTTTATTACATGAAGCAATTAGAACACAAATGTATCTGTTTGTACTTGTATCCTATCGCTATGACAGTTGTATTGAACTTTGACCAGCCAGTGCACTGAGAATAAAGTTTGTATATCTTCAGGATAAAGCAGAGGATTTGGAAGTATTTATTTACCTTAGTGAGAAATATGGAATTTAAAAACAGGAAGAAAAAAGAAAATTGGTAAATAGTTATACTTAGTAAATATATATATATATATACATACATTTTTTCAAGTAGATTGGCTTGAACAATTATGAAGTAATCTGATGCACAAAATTATTTATATCAAAAGCAGTAGTACAAAAAATGAAAAAAACTACATTTATATAACACTGATCATGGGGTGTAGCAATATATTGTGATAAATATTAAACACGTGGAGCGCCATATGTTTGGCATGGTTAAAACTGTTCCTGTGAGGTAAACAAGTCATTAAGGATGTGCATATAAAAACCTAAGAATATAAGATATACCACATTGGGTCAGAACAAAGGTCCATCAAGCTCAGTATCCTGTTTCCAACAGTGGCTAATCTATGTTACAAGTACCTGGCAGGTTCCTAAAAGATCCATACTGCTTATAGCAGGGATAGCAAGGGATTTCTGCAACTCCAACTTAATAATGCTTTATGGACCTTTTCTCCAGGAATTTGTCCAAACCTTTTTTAAATGCAACTATACTTTCACCACATCCTTTGGCAACAAATTCCTGAGTTTAACTATGGATTGAGTAAACAAATAGTTTCTCTTATTAGTTTTAAATGTACAACTTAGTAACTCAATTGTGTGTCCCCTGGTCTTTGTACTTTTTGAAAGCGTAAACAACCAATTCATATTTACTCGTTCCACTCCACTCATTATTTTATAGATCTCTATCATATCTCCCCTCAGCTGTCTCTTTTCCAAGCTGAAGTGTCCTTTAGCCTTTCCTCATACGGGATTCATTCCATCTCTTTTATCATTGTGGTCGCCCTTCTCTGCACCTTTTCTAATTCTGCTATATTTTTTTTTTAGATGCGCTGAGCAGAACTGCACGCAATACTCAAGATGAGGTCATACCATGGAGCATTATAGACTCATTATGATATTCTCTGTTGTATTTTCCATTCCTTTCCTAATAATTCCTAGCATTGTATTTGCTTTCTTGGCTGCTGATATACACTGAGCAGAAAATTTCAATGTAATTTCAACGATGATGCCTAGATCCTTTTCCTGAGATCAAACTCATTCTCTAAGAGCTAGGAGCTCTTTGCACCTAGTGCACACATACAGTCTTTACCAACTGGGAGATAATCATACATGTGCACTCAGTGAAAGAGACTAGATAGGATTCCTCTCACTGCATGACTACTGCCTGCATCTTAATTTTGTTGATTTATTTTTGAGTTAACATTTCTAGGGGAGTAAGGGAGTAATCTAAACTACGTTTAGTCTATTGATTTGTTTCATATTTGTCTGTCAATGACACTCAAAACACTATAATTAATCTACTTATAACTAACTAGTTACTCACCTTATTGACTATTTTTTAAATTTAATTCATTCTGTATGAAATATGTAGTAAATTTATAGCAATGGGTTTTGAGGCACACATGCACCATTCTAGTTCTTTTCTGCTGCAAGGGGTATGGGGTCTCTGGAAACTGGGGCTGTGAAGACTGAAGCCTGGATAACTCACAGTGACTTCTGGAGTCCTCTCCCAGGGCTGTTGGGTAGGGTATGCAGATGAAAATGCAAAACACATAATGAATGAGACCATTTTCAGTTTGTTATGAATGGAACAAACCAAAGGAGCCATTAATAAAAATACTTGAAACTTTTTGAGCATTTTCATTTTTATGAGGGAAAGAAAAACAAAAAATGGCTTCCTGGAGGCTCTCTTGTCATGGTGGTGAAGGCTAGGGTCAGGGGATACCCCCTCAGATGTGGAGCAGGACAACAGGGCAAGGCTTGGGTTTACCCTCTGCCTAGCCAGCCCCTCCCCCAAAGATTGGGTTCTAGGAGCCGGTAAGGCTTGGCTTCTCTGGGAGAAGGTGAGTCAGGCTGGATAAGGTAGGGTAAGCACAGGCAGGAAGTGAGGTCAGGCACAGGATGAAAGTTGTGGGCAGAGACAGGATGGAAGCAGAGGACTGGATACTGAAACAGGCTGGGAGCTGAGGACTGGAGCAGGGTAGAAGCTGAGGATTGGATACTGGAACAGGCTGGCAGCAGGGAACTGGATAAGGACTGGGGCTAGACACAAGCATAGACAAAGACCAAACAAGGGCAGGACCGAACAGGGACAACACAACATAAGGAACACTGAGGCCCAAAGGCAGCAAGGAAAAAGGCCTGTAGGTCACAAAGCAAAGTTCAAAGTAAGAGCAGGCCTGAAGTCTTAGACAAGGAAAGGCCTGAGTAGACCACAAAGCAAGGTACAAGGTAAAAGTAGGCTTGAAGGCCACAAGGCAAGGAAAGGCCCGAGTAGGTCATAGAGCAAGGTACAAGGCAAGAGTAGGCCCATTTGCCACAAGGCATGGGACAAGGAAAACATGGCCAGGTCAGAGAGTCAAGAGTGACTCCATTAAGAGGCCTAGAGGTACTGGCAAGGCTCGCTTAAATAATTCAGGAACTGCTGAGTACAGTAGTCAATGAGGAGGTGGTTCAGATAGCTAGGAGCAGAGCATGCTTGAGGTCTCTGCTGGTGGGGAGGTGTCATAGCAGGCAGAATCAAGGTACAGTGAGGCTGTATAACAGGTAAAACCATCACATTTCTGACCACTTCTCCCGTTTCCCCCCGCCCCCCCACCTCAACACAAACCTTGGGGAATGGGCTAGGCCCAGCTGGGCCCCTCTGACTTTTCTTGTGCTGGCCAAATTCCCTGCAGGGCCCAGGCCTACATGACAGGCTTAGCTGGGCCCAGTCGAGGCCTCCATGGACCCCTCCAAACCCCCAATCCTGCCTCCTAAAAAATCACCAGGGCCAGGGACATCCCCAGCTCCCACTTACCCCTTACATGGAGCTACAGCACATTGTAAAGGGCAGGAGTAATGACCACCTGCTCCTGTGCTGATCTCCATGCATTTAATAATGGAGGCACAGGCCCTTCCTGAGTGGCACCAAAGTGACATCACACACCTATTTTTATCCACACAAGAAAGAAGCATTCCCGGAAGTAGAATTGGGACAGGGAAATCATTTACATACATACTTTTGATTTTAAGAAGTTTGTGCATAAATGTACACATGCATATTTGCACCTCCTCTCCAGGAGGTGTAAATGTGTGTGCATATAGTAAATATGGCAGGGTTTCTGAGAACAGCCCTAATTCTCAAAGTGGGCTTATGTGCTTTGAAAATCCAGGCTAAAATATGCAAGTAATTTCTACTCACAGATTTTAGCCCTACACATGTTGTTATAAAATTGGGCTCAGAAAATATACCAGTAGGCATGGCCCTTTCATGTCATATACTTCACTTGCTTGTGCAATATTTTGAAACCTATGTACTAAGTTTAGTGTACATGCTAATGTCATTTAGTGTGCACAAAAAATAGCTTGTTATGCACTAACAGTCTGCAGGCCAATATTCAAAAGCTCTAGTGGTTTAGGGTTTTGGGGCCAGTTTGATATGCAGAGTGAGACGAAAGAACAGCACAGTACACCTCAGTGAAGATTAGACGTCATTTAGACTGAGGAAAGTTTCATAAAGATGAGATTTCTACAATGTTTCTCACCCTAGTTTGATGGACCATAATGTGCAATATTGCCCCTCATTTTCATTAATCCCGCCCCTATAAAAAATTTGCATTTCCGCAATGCAATGCTGTAAATATCGCGTGCGCTATGCTGTTAACTCATGCATTATGGTGTTATCGCAGGCGTTAACACCATAACACATTTTGATGAATGATCCTGTAAGTTATGTGCTTATTTTAAGTTCATCCAAATGTGGGATCATAAATTGTGTGTTGAAAATAGCCATCTAACATAGGGCCAGATTCATTAAGGCTTTTCTCTCATTTTGTGTCTATGGGAAAAATCCTTAAAGGTACATTTTAAAAGTCACGCACAGGGCATATGTGCGCGCATTTGCCAGCGCGCGCACATGGACGCGCTGATTTTACATCGACGCACGCATTTGTGCATGAATCCTGTCTTGATCGTGTAAGGTGGGGTAATTTTAGAAGGTACATGAGGTGACGCAATAGCCCCATTTCCCAGTTCTCTTCCAGTTCGCCCCTGTAAAGGAGCGAACTTCCTAAACCCCCTACCTAACCTGCCTCCCTTTTACCCTACCAGCCCTGACCCCGAAAACCCCGCTGCCTACCCTAGATTTTTTTGTTTTCATGCTTACCCACAGTCTGTAGCAGCAGCAGGTTACGCATTCTTCGGATCCCAGCAGGCGCTTGTGTGCTGTTGCCGCTGTCCCGGCCTGCTCATGCCTCGCCCAGACCCCACCCCCAGTATGCTCCCAGCCACCTCTTTTTCTGAAATCCTTCTCAGTGTGCGTACTGGGAGACACGCATGTGGCTGCGGGCATCTTAAAATCTGCGCTGCCCATGCGCATCCCAATCACGTGCGTATCTCCCAGATTGGCTGCGAATAGGGCGTTTAAAATTTGCCCTTTAGTGAATCTGGTACGTAGGGTCTTAAAATTTTAAATGCATACACTCTAAACCAGTCCACCAATAATTTGGCTGGTAAGTACTAACATTAGCACATACCAGCATGCAAGTTAAGCAACATTATATGCAAATGAGGCTTTAGTATGACTAGTTTCGATATGTTGTTTTAAACTTAGTGAGCATGCTCTTTATACATGCCTAAGAAAGCTGCATTTTACAAATGTGCAATTTGGGGTAGATTTTAAGACGTGCATGCGCTACCCGGTGCGCACACATGGACACGCGATTTTATAACATGCGCGCTCATGTTATAAAATCGGGAGTTGGCGCGTGCAAGGGGGTTAACAATTGTGCACCTTGCGTGTGCTGAGCTGCGCTGCCTATCCCCGTTCCCTTCCCCCCACCCCATCTTCCCTGCCCCCAACCCTAAGCTAAACCCCCCCCAAAAAAAATTTGGTCTACCCTGTTGCGCCTTCTGGCCAACTGCCGGCGTGCGATCCCCCGGCACAGTGGCAAATGGCTGCTGTGCCGGGAGCCTCTGACCCCACCCCGGACCGCTCCTTTTTGCAATCCCCGGGACTTACACGCGTCCCGGGGCTTTACGCACGTGACCTTTTGAAAATCTGGCCCTTTATGCATTACCATTTAAGTGCTGTTTTAGAGTGCACGGTAATATTTTTAGCTCGTATATTCTAAAGGTTTTCTACACTTGCGCTACTTTGATGTTTTTAAGTTTACTTTGAATGTTTATTATTATTAATTTAGATTTCTATAACTTTTTTTTTTAAATTTACAACTCAGTAGTTCAGAAATATAAATACAGTGTAGGATAGCACAAGCGGTCTGTAACTCCCCAGAAGACAGACACCCACTAGATTTTGATTTTTCTTATGTAAACTTTTTTTTTTTTTTTTTTACACAAAAGTGCCTTCCTTTCATCCACAATCACACTCAGCATTTATCTTCAGAATTCACTAGTCACTTCTCAGCATTTACTTTCAGTATTCACTTCTTAGCACTTTCAGTATTCACATTCATTCTTTACCTTCAGTGTTCACCTTCTTTCAGGAGCTGCCTTCTTCTGGAGACAGGGGCCTATCTGTTCCTAGCTGGGTCAGGCTCTTGTTCCTGTTCTGCGGGATCCACCTACCAAGGTATCTGTGTCTCTAGCTTTTAAGGTGGACCAGGCATCTAGCACTGGTTAAAGAGGGTTTTCAGGGACATTCCTTCACAGCAGTCACTTTTGAAGTTCAAGGCCTGGCAAGATATTTCTGGCAGGTATATAAAAAGACTAACTTCCATCCTTGATCCAAAGTCTACAGATCATGAACGCACAGTCACTGGGTTATCAGAACATCACAGTCCTCTTCCTGAGGTGTTCATGGCTCCAGTGAAGAAGGAAGAAACATAGGCTTCCATGCCAGCTTACCACCACCCATATATTTTTCAGCACAAGTTCCCCCAGTATGTTACATTTCTAAGAAGTATGTTTTTTTTCTCAAGGATTATTTACTTTTCATCCAAACATTTGTGCATATTAAACCTGGCCAGTTTTCATATTGTTTAAACTCTTAAACGGTTGTATACTGCAGACCTGAGATCTTTATGAAAGAGCAGCATAGCAGCCAGAAGACACAAGCCCTTTATTTACTGCACCTGAATAACTATCTGACATATTCACATTCCAGCTGTGGAACTTACTTGCAGCTGCTTCCTAACTTTAGAAAGATTTACATAACTTGTTTATAAGTCTTCATTGCAGAACAGTTCATTCATAAAATGCCACAGTAAGTCCATTCATAAATGCTGACACATTTATAAAACCATTCGACTAATTTCAGAGATACAGTATACATGTACAGCAGTCTGTTTGTAGAACTACCTTAATCATGCATTCATTGTTTCTATTATAGAACAGTTAACTCTGAAACTGCTAAAACAGAAAAGCAACACTGGTTCCATCCCACCATAAAACAGCTTGCCTGCTCACCTTGCTTCATTTTACCACCTGAGCTTTTGATGTGACTCTGTGCCTTCTCTGCAAATCTCTCTGGGACAGCCGCCACTCTTGCATGGACAAATTACAGCCACACGCCCACCTTGACGCCATCAGTCAGGCGCCATGATAAGAACAAGTGTGACGCCATAGGCGTGTCAAACATAAAATGGCGAACAGCCCAACATCAACCAGTAAAAGGAGCATCAAGCAATTCTGGTTTAGCACTTCTGTGTCATTGCCAGGGAACAATGTTGTACAGAAACAGCAAGCTGAATGACAAAGTGACACCCTTTTAGCATGTTATGCTCAGGACAGGCACCTCTTTCACTCTGCCCTAATCTCATCCATCTCTCTAGAGCTTAGAAAGTGTGGAACTTTTGCGCCTTCAAAATTTGACGCTGTAGGCACTTTCTATGTTCTCTGTGCACAAATCAGGGCCTGGGGGCAAACATGAGAGACGGAAGAGACACACAGGGAAGGGAATGAGGAAGATATAGGGACAAGGAAAGCAGGGGGAGGGGGAGAGAAGACACAGAGACACACAACAGAGAGGGACACACAATAGTCTGCTGTTAATTTCAGTACCTGCTATTGTCCATACCACCAAATAATTCTCCATGGCTCAGCCCTCTTAACAGCAATTTAGGACTATCTTGCGTGGGTTAAGTCATGCATTAAAGAAAAGCAACAGAAAGTAGAGCTGCTTACCTGTAACCGGTGTTACATAACATACATAAGAACATAAGAGTCCATCAAGCCCAGTATCCTGTTTCTAACAGTGGCCAATCCAAGTCACAAGTACCTGGCAAGTACCCAAACATTAGATAGATCCCAAGCTACTATTGCTTATTAATTACCGTAAATGCAGTTATGGATTTAACCTCTAGGACCTTATCCAAACCTTTTTTAAACCCAGTAACACTAACTGCTGAAACCACATCCTCTGGTAATGAATTCCAGAGCTTAACTATGTGCTGAGTGAAAAGGAATTTTCTTCATTTTGTTTTAAATGAACTACTTGTTAACTTCATAGAGTGCCCCTGGTCTTTCTATTATCTGAGAGAGTAAATAACCAAATTACATTAACTTGTTCAAGTCCTTTCATGATTTTGTAGACTTCTATCATATCCCCCCTCAGTTGGCTCTTCTCCAAACTAAACAGCCCTAACTTCTTTAGCCTTTCCTCATAGGGCAGCCGTTCCATGCCCCTTATCATTTTGGTCACCCTTCTCTGCACTTTCTCCAGTGCAGCTATATCCTTTTTGAGATGCGGTGACCAGAACTGCACACAGTATTCAAGGTGTGGTCTCACCATGGAGCGATGCAGAGGCATTATGACATCCATCGTTTTATTCACCATTCCCTTCCTATATTTCCTAACATTCTGTTTGCTTTTTTGACTGCTGCAGCACACTGAGCCTACTATTTCACTATGATGCCTAGATCTCTTTCCTGGGTGGTAACTCCTAAGATAGAACTACATTGTGTAACTATGGCAAGGATTATTTTCACTTTGCACTTGTCCACATTAAATTTCATCAGCCATTTGGAAGCCCAATCTTCCAGTCTTGCAAGGTCTTCCTGCAATTCATCACAATAAGCTTGAGATTTAACTACTCTGCATAATTTTGTGTCATGTGCAAATTTGATCACTTCGCTCGTCGTACCCCTTTATCTTCCTGTTACCAACAAAACAGTGTTATTCTTGTTGTGCCAGTTGGTATTTGTTTTATTGGCCCCCTTTTATGTTTGAGAGGCCGTCTGTAGCTAGGGATTCACTCATGTTTGAGGACTGCCATCCTACTTGGCCTCAGAGAAAGCAGAGTTGCTTACCTGTAATAGGTGTTCTCCGAGGACAGTAGGATGTCAGTCCTCAAAACCCACCTACCACCCTGCAAAGTTCAGTTTCCACTTCGTGGGTTTTGTTTTTATTTTATTTTATTATTTTAATCCTCAATCCTATGTTATAAGACTGAGGGGACTCGAGATGCGTGGTATAATCTAACAAAAATAAGACACCATGTGTTCTCCGTAGCTGGCCCAGTTCTATGGAACTCACTACCCGAGACCCTACGACTGACTCCAGAAAGAACGCAATTCAAAAGTGAACTGAAAACATGGTTATTTTAAAATGCCTATAACCTAGCTTAAAACTTACCTGAAATCAGAGCAAACACCAGAAAGGACAACTTAAAACTACCTGTGCTCAGAACAAGCACCAATAAGGTGAAAGACATTAATAAACTAACAATAGAAGTAAAGAGCCCATCACACCCCAACGATGCCAAAATAAAAAATCTGAAACCTATCTTATAAACCACTAAACTCTTATCTCAGTACCTTTAGTTAAAACACTAGAACATCCCCATAGATTTATATCTCACTTGATTATATTAAGTCAATGCTCATGCAGATGTATAGTATGTATGTTATGTGATTATATTAAGTCATTGTATATGTCATGCTATAATATGTATGTTATGTGGTAAACCATTGTGATCTATATTTGGAACAACGGTATATAAAATAACTAGCTAACTAACTAACTAAATAAATATAATCTGTGCTTGAGCATGCTCAGAGAGGCTCAGTTTTCAGTGTCGGGCTCCATCAGATGATGTCACCCAAGTGTGAAGTCTGATGTTAGGGCCTCAGCCTAGTCCAGGGCTCGGACCCAGGCCCAATGCTGGTGCCTTGGCCAGGAGACCGGGTCAGGATACCTTGGACTCAGCCCAGGGTCAGGCCCAGGCCTTGGAGCCTGGCGCCTTCCCCGTACCTCAACCTTCCAACACACAATTTAAAATTATTCATTTATAACAGATTTTTGCATAGGTTCGGCGGCGTGCACAAGCCCCGGGACGCGCGTATGTCCCGGGGCTTGCAAAAATGGGTGGGGCGGGGATGGGGCCGCGGGTGTGGCAGCGGTCTGGGGCGGTCCAGGAGCGTGGCCGAGTGCCCCAACACAGCAGCCTGTGTTGGGGCCTGCCACACCGGCAGACAGCAGGCGCGCGCAAGTTACGCCTGCCAGAAACAGGCGTAACTTGCCTTGGAGGGAAAAATTTCCCTCCAAGGCCGCTCCAATTTCAGAGCGGCCTTGGAGGGAATGGGGAAAGCCATCTGGCCTCCCCTAGGGCTCGACGTGCGCAAGGTGCACATGTGTGCACACCCTTGCACGCGCCGACCCTGGATTTTATAACATGCGTGCGGTAGCATGCGCATGTTATAAAATCGGGTGTACATTTGTGCGCGCCGGGTAGCGCGCACAAATGCACCCCCGCGCATAATTTTAAAAATCTGCCCCATAATATACATGCTGTTGTGATAGTTACATGCACTGGGTGGTGCCAATCAAAAAATTCTGCAAAAAGACACTTGGAAATTATATGATAATGGGTTTATTGTAACATGTTGGGTGTGGGCTTGGCCTTCTCATAACAACACAGCACTAGTTGCTAACACTCAAACTGTAATAACCCTATCTAAAAAAAAGTAACACGGCAAATATTACACTAAACTTTAAAATACCAATACACCAATCAGGAAAAAAGAACAAGACATGCTACTATAGATCCCTACAGAGAAATCATAGGCTAACAGAAAACTTCATTTTGGTCATGCATGCAGAACATAGGAACACCCAAATACAGAATAGAGAGACCATAAGTTATAAATAGAAAAGTGCAGACAAAAACTGAACTGAAAATATAACAAGCCAGACTCTGTATATAATGGAAAAACAGAAATATCACCATTCCTTATAAAACAAACAAATATAAATCATTAATCATAATAGTACAATCATACAATAAAAGAATTTGAAAACAGCTGACAAATAGAATACATCCAATAATTAAAGATTGATACAAATTTTGAAAGCTTTTCCCAAGCCAATAAAATATTTCATAAAGCAGATGCATCAAACACATCCCAATAATTAAAAAGAAAGGATAAAACATCTCCTGCTCTTCATACCTGAATTAGTGAGAGGAGGTAGTGCTGATGCACAGACTTTGTCCTCTCTCTCACGCATACACATTTGCTTATTCACACATGTTCATACACACACTCTTTCCCCTACATGCTCTCACACACATACATGCTCTGTAAGGTTGCCAACTGGCTCTAGATTTTCAAGACAGGTGTATCCAGTCCTGGTTTTACTCCCCTGCATGCAGGTATAGTCTTGCTTTTCTTAGGGAATGCAATAGGGAAATCAGAATAAATCCCAGCAAGCAATGGGGTAAAACCAGGACTGGATCAACCTGTCCTGAAAATCTGGATCCAGTAGGCAACCTTAATGCTCTCTCTCTCCCCCATATGCTGTCTCACGCACATATGCTTTCTCTCTTCCCCACATGCTTTCTCTCTCACACACATATGCTGTCTCACTCCCACATGCTTTCTCTCTCTCCTCCACATGGTCACACATACACATGCTCACACACATATACACAGCTTTTTCTCTCTTCCAAAGGTGCAGACAACAGAAGTAGCTTTCATCTTGCGTCCCATGGTGGCAGCAGAAGTCTTCCTTTCTTGTCTCTTTGACCCCCAGGCCACCTGCTGCTACTCCTCTTTTCAGCTCCCCAGGCCAGACCATTGCTGCTGCTGCTACTCTTCCTCTCTTTGGCCGCATGGCCCGGTCTGCAGTTGCCCCTCTCTTCAACCGTGTGATCCAGCCTCCTACTGCACGTCTCTTTGATCATGTGGCCCGTCTTGCTGCTGCAACTCATTTCATCCACATGGCCCAGCTTGATGCTGCTGCTCCTCTCTTTCATTTGGGGGGGGGGGGGGGGGGGGGGGGGGGGGGCTGTCAACACTGCTTCTATTTCTCGAGGCCAGGTAAACCCAGCCAAAGCTGCAATGCCATGACCTCCAAATCTTTCCTTCCAGCCCTACGGGGCCTATATCTATTGCTCCTTCTGGCTGCAATAATTGGACCTCCTTCTTCCCGCCTGCTTGGGCCCACATTACACTTCCTCTTCTGGACCCTGCAGGTGGGAAAAAGGAGGCCTACCAGAATTGGGATTGTTGCTTCCACAGTTCTGAGCAGTGTAAATCAACATATTTTAAAACATGCCCATGTAATAGAAATTAGCTAGTTTACAAATTATTCCACCAGTTCGCCCAGTCCTTCTCCATATCATTGAGACCCTCCTGGTTCTTCAGCCTGATTGCCCCTCAGTCCACTCAGACGTCCCACCCAGCCAATCTTGCACAATAAACAAGTCTAGTATCAATTATGCTAGACAATTAGCAGCTGTAAAATTACACAAGTTAAGTTGCTAAATGTACACGTGTGTCTTTTAAAATAGCAACTGATGGGCCTAATTCACTAAGTTGCTACATTCGTGGACCCTTGGGCTGAAATAAGATTGGCACAACTTGAATGGTGGAGCCCTGCAGGTGCTCATCATCAGCAGGCAGACTCGGACGAAACAGAGACCCAAGCTGGAGCTTCGCCTATACCAGGCCCTCGTTCCCCTCAGGTTGAGCTGGAGCCAGCAGGTCTTAGGTGGGGGTCTCTGCTGAGGGCAGAAGAGGAGGTCATTGGATAGCAGGATCATAGGCAGGCAGCGGTCAGGCATACGGAGAACAGGCAGAGGTCAGTCCAGGTATCTGCCCCTTCCGAAGGGAAGCAGGGGCGGATCTGAAGGAAGGGTCAGGCAAGGAGAGGCACAGAAGGCAAGGAACACTGAAGTCAAGGCTGAATCTGAGGATGAGACACTGAAGACAAGGCTGAACCTGAGGATGAGACACTGAAGACAAGGCTGGGCCGAAGACAAGAAGCCGAAGACAAAACGCTAAGGACACTGTAGCAACACACTCTATACTCGGGTAGTGGGACCTGTTGCTGAGGCATAGAGACAGAGTCAGTAAGGGCCTTTTATAGGCCAAAACGTCAGACGTCATCCGGGAGCGCTGCGGGGCTTTCCCCAGTGCATGCCCTTTAAATTAAGCAGTGTTGGGGATGCGCTGGACGAGTGCAGGAGTGGCAGCGTCTGCCGCGCATCGGCAGCTTCCAGCCGCACGGGATCGCGGGCGGCGTCCTATCGCATTTCGATCTGGGCCCACAGGTAAGAGCAGCGGTCTGTGGGGGCAAGCCATGGACTGCCAATCGTAACGAAGCTTTTTCCCCCCATAGACACAGAATGGAAGAAAAGCTTTCGTCAATCGGGCCCTAAGTGCGTAACTGTTGGCCGCGCCCTAGAATGCCCCTGGACCGCCCCTTTCTTACACGCATATGTGCACACACAAAACAAAGTACATGCATTCTTTTGATTTTTATAAAATACCAGTTACGCAAGTACAGGATTCTTATGCGTGTAACAAGCTACTTAATACATGCGTAACGTTTTGATAATAATTACCCCATAATGTCTATATCCTCATATAATACCAATCTAACTTGCCACTCTTACTATACAGAGACTTCTGGCATTTGCATACAGACTTTTAAAAGTATGTTTGGTATTTGTACTTTATTTCTCTTTGTATTAACAACCTGTTTATGATAGCAAATGATACAAGCAGTGGAGATTCAGTCATATCTGTGTGCTGTTTGTAAGCCTTCCCCCAGAGGGTGCCTGTGAGTGATGATCTCCCAATCCTCGAGGGGAAGTCAGTCCTAGTTCGAGTGTGGCAGTGTAAATTTGATTCCTAGGGAGGAGGAGGGTTTTTCAGTGTGCTCTCCAAGTTAGGCCCTCAGTTTAGCACAGAGAAGGAGAGACACTGCCCTGCCAGGTCCCCAGAGGTGGACTGGAGGGAAGAGAGAGAAGCAGAAGGATCTTTGCAGTTTTACCGAAATCTTTTCACACACTTTTGCCCTGAGCCTTCTGGCAGGCAGAATCCCCTGCTCAGTGGGTCGGGAGGGAGCTGTGTACCTCTTTGCCCAGTCTAAGAGGAGGTTACAGTGACTGTGCAGGGAGAAGGGTTTTGATGAGTTTTACCACCTAGAGGGACAAAAGCTGTATTTTCCGCCACCCTTCTTGGCCTGAGCTGGAAGGACAGCTTTCAGTGGTAGGTCTTCCCTCCTGGAAGGCCTCATCTGTCTTCTGAAGAGGAGTTGGAGAGAGCGAAGAAAAGAGAAAAAGGACATCTGGAGACCCCCCAGCAGAGTTTCCACCCCGGGGGGACAGGACACAGCCAGGTTAGAGTGCAGGATTCCTTGTGGACCTCAGGTACTGGGTAGGGTATCTGTCATGGTTAGGACACCCCCAGAGGCAATAATAGTAATTGGGAGAAAGCTTGAAAGGTCCACGAGAACTCAAAAAGCTGTTCAAAAATCGTTTCATTCATTTATGGAAACTAACATCTTAATGGACCATGTTCAGGGACCATGTTTCAATTAACTGCTTCGGGAGGGACCAAGTCTCAGTGTAATTAATGTAGGGGCTTATTGGTGAGGTCAGAGCACAGGTTATTGACAGCCAAGAACTTCAATGGGCAGATGCCGTACTGTACTCATATAAATTCAAGGAGGAGATCTCTGCAACAGAGTACGAACAGGAACAGCTCTGCAAGAGCTTGACAGCAGTCGGCAGTAAACGAGGGCTGTCCAGCACACTCCCAGCCTACTTGGGATACTTATTTCCTGCCATGAAGGATAAACCAGTTTCAAGTCCCTGCCTGGTTGGGCACATCCTCAGAGTTAGAGATCAATTAAATCCTGGCCTATGTAGATCTAAGGACCCTGGATGGAGCTGGAGATTGTACTTTTTGCATGTGCTGATTCTTTTCCTATCAATAACAGTAAACTTTAATTTGAACACCTATCCAGTGAGTCCAGCTTAGTTTGTGAGTGTACCTGTCCCGAAGAGCCCTGGTAACACACACACACTTGGAAAACACTACTGCCTGGGCCAAGAAGGTTATCCTTCCCCTCACAGAGAGCAATCCCCCCCACCCCGGGAGCAAGAAGAGTTGGGGGAAAAGGACCGAGGAGCTAGCCATGGTTAATAAATTCTTTTAAGGCCCTTTGGAATTGGACACATTCCCCAGGAAAGACTCCGGAGCTCTGCCTGCCTCTGGGGACCTGCATGTGGAATGGGGAGCAATTCAGAGAATGCTTACCCGGAGGTTTTCTATTTCAAATTTCTACCCAAAAATCCTAAATGTGGATTCCAGAATCTCCCTCCTGCACTTTCCTATGTCATTGGTACCCAAAAATGGGAGAACATCAGAGGAAAAAAGATACGTTGTCTTTTCCCCCCTCTGATTTTCTCCCATTTTTTATTCATTATAATAAATACTGAGAAATTCCTGGGAAAAATAAAACTAAAAACTAAAGGTCCCTAGATATGTGTAAGGAAAAAAATGGATCTGACAGCCAGAATGGACATTTGGGGTCTCTGAAGCATGCGTCTCCGCTCTATGTGCGAGATACATTCTGGCTGGCAGAATTTTAAGTGGCTCCTTATACAATAGCAGGCCGATACAGTACAGTGCGCTCCGGCGGAGCGCACTGTTAACCCGCATTTGGACACGCGTTTTTGACGCGCTAGCTTTACCCCTTATTCAGTAAGAGGTAATAGCGCGTCGAAAACGCGTGTCCAACCCCCCCGAGACTAATAGCACCCGCAACATGCAAATGCATGTTGATGGCCCTATTAGTCATTCCTGCACGATACAGTAAGTAAAATGTGCAGCCAAGCCGCACATTTTACTTTAAGAAATTAGCACCTACCCAAAGGTAGGCGTTAATTTCTGCCGGCGCCAGTCCCAAAAGTTAAAAAAAGTTAAAATAATTAAAAAAAAAAAATTTAAATCAGCCCGCGGCTGTCAGCGAGCTCGAGAACCAACGAAACCGGCAAAATTGAGCGTCGGCTGTCAAACCCGCTGACAGCCGCCGCTCCTGTCCAAAAAGAGGCGCTAGGGCCCTAATTTGAATATTTTGTTTTACTGTATCGCACGCACAGGCCCGTGTCCTATGAGCGCGCTGGGAGAGAGGGCGCTCGCCCGCTCTCCCGCGAACTTTACTGTATCGGCCTGTATGTTTGCTCTTTTTCTGGGACTGGTTTTCAATTGCAATACTACTCTGCACTTTACCAACACTAGATGGTGCCATGAATTCATGTGATCAGAAAGACTGTTTACACCCAACTCTCTCAAAGCCAGCATTGTAATCACTAGGATGTGTATGAAATATGATGTGTTATCTCTCACAGAAAAATAGCTCCTGGGCTGTTTGCTTGCAGTGGTCCCAGTTTTCAAAAGAGTTTTTGTCTTAGGCACAGAATGGAAACAATCCTTTTGAACAGAGTGCCAAGCTTTAAGCTTACTTTGTTTAAACAGGACACCCATAAGCAATAGTGGTGCGGATATTCCTTTTAAGGCAATAAATCCAACTGGAACTTGCAAGTAGTGGGGGGGGGGGGGCGGATTATGTCTTCAATAAAACAGAAAGTAGGACAACATTTCTCCATAGTTTGACATTTGGCTCACCCACAATATTTCTTACTTCTTAAGACAATGTTAGTAGCGCAGCATTAATTGAAAATGTGGATATGTTGAGTTTCACCCGAATTGGAATCCAGAAGTCTGAGGTTTAAAAGCGCTGTCTCTACCATCAGACTGTTTCTCATTCTCTGACTGATAGGACATTGTTGAATTCATCTTCCAGCATCAGCTTTACCCCCTTAAATTTAAGCTGCGAGCTTGTTCTCTTTATCTCTGTGCCTTTGTGAATTAAGGAGAAAACAGGTCTCTCAGTTTTCATTTCTGCAAGTATTCGATGGAATAAAGTTTTGGTTTCATCAATATCTGTGTTTTATCTAGAAAAACCCCAATATAAAAGAAGACAATTGACTGAGAGAGCTTCAGGGAGCGTGGGGCTGTGCATAGTAGTGAGAGGCTGGAGGGGATGATGGGGACAGATACTTGAGGCCTCGCTGGAGCTATAAGACATTCGGTGGTGGGGGGCACTGTGATGGATAAACGGCACTTCTTTGGCATGGGTGGTCTGTGAAGGGGGCAGCGAGAGGTCGGTGTCAGCGGGTCCGTGGTGGGTGTTGTAACTGCGAGGAGAGGGATGCAGGTAGTGTATGTGGCAGCAAGAGTCTTCATGGGTAGTGAGAAAGCTGCGCCCAGTCCCTGGAGCTGGCCCGACGAATGAAGGATTTTAGATGGGACCAGAGCCCCCACAGTCTAGTCACCATTTGCCTTAAGTTCCATTTCCCTTTTCTAAAACATCTTGAGCTATCCACCCCCTCTTGCCCTCCTCTTGGCTCCTCATGCCCTTTATAACCAGCCTCTTTGTGGTTAACAAACAAAGCCATGGGGCCTGATGGGATTCATCCAAGGATTCTGAGGGAGCTCAGAGATGTGCTGGCGGGTCCGCTGTGTGACCTGTTCAATAGATCCCTAGAAACGGGAGTGGTGCCGAGTGATTGGAGAAGAGCGGTGGTGGTCCCGCTTCACAAGAGTGGGAACAGAGAAGAGGCTGGTAACTACAGACCGGTTAGCCTCACTTCGGTGGTGGGAAAAGTAATGGAGTCACTGTTGAAAGAGAGAATAGTGAAATATCTACAGTCCGGAGAATTGATGGACCAGAGGCAGCATGGATTCACCAGGGGAAGATCCTGTCAGACAAATCTGATTGACTTTTTCGACTGGGTAACCAAGGAATTAGATCAAGGAAGAGCGCTAGATGTCATCTACTTGGATTTCAGCAAAGCTTTTGATACGGTTCCGCACAGGAGACTGGTGAATAAAACAAAAAGCTTGGGAGTGAGTGCCGAAGTGGTGACCTGGATTGCAAACTGGTTGACGGACAGAAGACAATGCGTGATGGTAAATGGAACTTTCTCTGAAGAGAGAGCGGTTTTAAGTGGTGTACCGCAAGGATCGGTGTTGGGACCGGTCCTGTTCAATATCTTTGTGAGCGACATTGCGGACGGGATAGAAGGTAAGGTTTGTCTTTTTGCGGACGACACTAAGATCTGCAACAGAGTGGACACGCCGGAAGGAGTGGAGAGAATGAGACGGGATTTAAGGAAGCTGGAAGAGTGGTCGAAGATATGGCAGCTGAAATTCAATGCCAAGAAGTGCAAAGTCATGCATTTGGGGAGTGGAAATCCGAATGAACTGTATTCGATGGGGGGGGAAAGGCTGATGTGCACGGAGCAGGAGAGAGACCTTGGGGTGATAGTGTCTAATGATATGAAGTCGGCGAAACAATGCGACAAGGCGATTGCAAAAGCCAGAAGAATGCTGGGATGCATAGAGAGAGGAATATCGAGTAAGAAAAGGGAAGTGATAATCCCCTTGTACAGGTCCTTGGTGAGGCCTCACCTGGAGTACTGTGTTCAGTTCTGGAGACCGTATCTACAAAGAGACAAGGACAAGTTGGAGGCGGTACAGAGAAGGGCGACCAGGAAGGTGGAGGGTCTTCATCGGTTGACATACGAGGAGAGATTGAAGAATCTAAATATGTACACCCTGGAGGAAAGGAGGAGCAGGGGTGATATGATTCAAACTTTCAGATACTTGAAAAACTTTAACGATCCAAAGACAATGACAAACCTTTTCCAACAGAAAAAAATCAGCAGAACCAGAGGTCACGAGCTGAGGCTCCAAGGAGGAAGACTAAGAACCAATGTCAGGAAGAATTTCTTCACGGAGAGAGTGGTGGATGCCTGGAATGCCCTTCCGGAGGAAGTGGTGAAGTCCAAAACTGTGAAGCACTTCAAAGGGGCATGGGATAAATATTGTGGATCCATCAGGTCCAGAGGACGCATATAAAGAGCAGGTAGTAAAATACTGCACGGAGCGGCAGTAGCCACAGAGGCATTCACGGAGCGGGATGCCAGTGGCCAGTGGTAGGTGTCCACCTTCATGGAGCGGAAGGATGTAGGGCTGTCATCTCCCAATTAAATAAAAAACAAAAACAAAAAACAAAACAGGGATGGGATCCATCAGGTCTAGAGGACACATATAAAGAGCAGGTAGTAAAATACTGCACGGAGCGGCAGTAGCCACAGAGGCATTCACGGAGCGGGATGCCAGTGGCCAGTGGTAGGTGTCCATATAAAGAGCAGGTAGTAAAATACTGCACAGAGCGGCAGTAGCCACAGAGGCATTCACGGAGCGGGATGCCAGTGGCCAGTGGTAGGTGTCCACCTTCACGGAGCGGAAGGATGGAGGGCTGTCATCTCCCAATTAAATAAATAATAAAAAAACCCAGGGATGGGATCCATCAGTTCTAGAGGACGCATATAAAGAGCAGGTAGTAAAACACTGCATGGAGCGGCAGTAGCCACAGAGGCATTAACGGAGCGGGATGCCAGTGGCCGGTGGTAGGTGTCCACCTTCACAGAGTAGAAGGATGAAGGGCATCCATCTCCCAATTAAAAAAAGAAAAGAAAAAAAAAAAGAAAAAAAACAGGGATGGGTTCATGGGCTTATAGGTATTACCAATTATTAGGCTTTTCAATATTTGATGATAGTTAATGTGACTTTCAAGGCATTCTTCACTTTCGGTGCATGTCCGGCATGACTCCTTGCTCAATGACAGGGGAAAAGAAAAACTGATACTTCACACATTTCCAGCATTGCCCTCTGCTTCATGGCAGAGAGCTATGCTGCCGCTTACCCAACTAATCAAACTTAATATTTCACTTGGAAGCAGCTCCAGCACTGCTCTCTACATTAATGGTGGGGGTGAAAAGGGAATTAGAACATAAGGTTACTAAGAGCCAAGAGAAACAGTTAAGTATGAGAACAAATGTGTGAAGCTTGCTGGGCAGACTGGATGGACCGGTTGGTCTTCTTCTGCCGTCATTTCTATGTTTCTATGTTTCTATAAGGTGTGGCTAGTTTCATTGTAGACACCAGAGAAGCAGGATGTAGGATTTTTTTGCCTCCCTGTTTGAGGCCTCTTGACTCATCAGGCTTCCCCTATTTTATAGGGGATTAGCCTCTGTGCACAACCTGCCAGAGGATCCCCTAAGTATTAGTTCAGTGAGATAGGTTTTTGCCAGATTTCCCTTTGGGGCAAAAGGGCTCTCAAGCCAGAGGAGTGAAGACCCGTCAGCATCACTCTGCTCCCTAGGTGGGCAAAACCAGAGACAAATCCTTCTGAGTGAGATTTTTGATGGCCGAAAAGTATCCTGTTTCACAAGAAGGAAAATACTTTTTTTGTTGTTGTTAAGAGGTTTTAAGCCACCCCTCTTCACTGCGAGCCTGGCTGGATCAGCAGCTTCCAAAGACTTTTCAACCTGAGGAGTCCCCCTTTCAGAGCAACTCATTAGAGTCAAAAGGAAGAACAAGGAGACCCCATCCGGATTCTCCACTAATTTGGGACCAGGACACAGGGCTGGGTGTTCGGGAAGACCCGGGACTGAAAGGTAGGATTTTTACTATGCTAGTAGGGGGTTCCCTGACCTAGGAATCCCGGATAAGCCGCTGGGGGAGAGCTTTAAGTGCACATTTACATTACCATGGGAAGCTCAACCTGTGCTGAAAGGAAAGGAACACCTAACCCACAGTGAAACACTCTGTCTGTAAAGACATCATCTGTTGCTGCACAAATATTTAAAGAAGGACTTTTATTTGCCTTAAACCAATCAGTAAATTTATTATTTAACACCCAGCACCTGGCCCTGTTTGGTTATTCAAAGCATCTCCCTCCAGAGGATGCCACAGCTACAAATACACACAAGGGACACACTAAAGGTTCTTTCATTGCCTGGGCATAGATGAGAGTCTCCCCCCACAGAAAAGAATCTACCCTAGGGATCAAGAGTCAAGCTGGGAAGGAATCAGCTAGCCGGAGCAGCCCGGGAGGTTATAAATGTGATTGTGTGCCCTTGGGACTATACACCTCAGGTAAGGGTTACATAAATTTAAAGCACTGAATATTTCTCTTATATCTTTACAGGTATTACATATTACCTCAGAGATTTTACAGGCATTGTGTAATCCCCTGAACAATTTTCACATTTTTTTCATATTCTCACAGAGACTGCACATGTGTCTACCCCTGTGAACACTTTACAGGCACTGCACATTCTGCTGAGAAACCTGTGCTGGTTACTTCAGAGTGGAAAGGTGGGTCAGAATGAAACCCGAGGTTCTGAAAAGGTTTATCAGTGGTAAAGCCCAGAGACAGCTTTTAGAGGAAGTGCCGATGACCCAGGTAGCACATTGGAAGAAAGTGAAAACATTGATTATGGGCAGACACCAAATGCATGAGACTTGACAGACCTCCAAGCAGCATAACAAGAACAGCGGTAAAAGTAAAAGGAATAAGACTGATGCTACCACTGATGGTTCTCTAAATGGACAAGGCATTGGAAAACTGAAGCTCCTGAGAATAGGATCCACCCAGAAATGAAGACTAGGACAGGATGCACCACCAAACGAGTTGACATGTCCCATGAATATGTCTACAAAGGGTCTTTCAAGAGTTTTCCAGTCATTTACTAAAGCTTAATTTCACTATGGAGTTAAAAATAAAAAGGAAAATGTAAAAAAATTTCCTTTGAACGATATATAAGTTAATAGGTAGTCAGTGCCCCTGATCTCCCGCAATTTTGTGACTATAGGAAGAAAACCAGGGGCCAGGTGCTACCTGCTTTGCTGTCCTGTACAAGTGATTAATGTGCTGCCCCCACCCAAGCCTCTGTGGATCCTAATGGAGCCTTTCACAGATTTCTCTTTTCTCCTAACAATAACTTTGTGTCGGAGCATCATTTACAGGTGCAGTGAAATTTAATTAAGGCCACCAGATTTCAGGTGGGCAAATTGGGGACACGTCTTTCCTGTTTTGCCAATGGTGCACAAATACTGTAGTTCATTTGTGGGGAGGAGCGTTTATTAGGTGAACTGTCCACATGAAAAATTGAAGTAATCAACTCTCAAAATGTACATAAAAGAGCATTATTTGAATTTTGAAACTACTAAATATTTCAATCCCAATACAAAGCCTCAGGGCTTATGGTTATGTTCTAATCATGGAAATTAATTATACACAAGAAAAATTCAAATCACCCAACAAGGTCTAGCTGTTATCAACATGTAAATTCTATATTACAATAAAGCCCACAAACAATATAAATTCAAATTAGTCATAGACTTTGAACGGAGTCCCAGGTTTTTTACACCAGGGCCAGTTCAAGGCTATTAGGTGTCCTAAAGTGAACCCTGTGCCTTCATCCCCTTCCCTTCCCCCACCATGGCCCTTTCCGCACACAATTAAAAATTATGCATTTATAACAGATTTTACATAAAAAGGGACATTCAAAGTGCAGTCTTCTGAGGTAAAAATATCACTTGCCTCATGTATACTACATTTACATGTACTGTTGTGGTGCCAACCAGAAACCCCTACAAAAAAAGACGCTTCAAACCCATACAGTATTAGGCCTATTGCAACGCATGTTGGGTGTGGATTTGGTTCTCACAAAGCCGTGAATAAAATTAATTACGATTATAATATGGTAAACCTCCCATACCAAAACAGCACTCAAACAATAACATTACCTATGAAAAAGGCAACATTCAAAGAAAATCAGAACAAGCCAGGCTGCTATAGATTCCTATACAGAAATTGCATATTAGTAGAATACCTCACCTCATTCACACATGCAGAACTCAGAGAGACCCTTTGCGTAGAAAGAATAAATAGACCATAAAGTATAACTAGAAATGTACAGACAAAAACTGAACTGGAAATGCAAGAAGCCAGACTCTGTATGCATTGTGAGGAAACTCATTCCAAGATGATATTTGTGCAAGGTTCTCTCAACCTAGCTTGATGGACACTCTACCTGGGTAACATCAATCTAGGTGGAGAGAACATTGCACAAATCTCATCTTGGGTGAGTTTCCTCTCTCCGTAAATCATCAAATCTTCACAAGAGACCACTGTTCTGTTCGTATGTCTCACGTTGAATGTCAAAGTAGCCCCTAACCCCCTACACTAATACCTAAACCTCACCTCGAGTTACTAGGTGGGCCTCCCATAGGGTCCAATCTCTGGAGGCTAGAATGGCAGACTTGGAAGAGAAGAGGTAGAGAGACAGAGGAGACCTTCCGCGATATTGTAATCAAGTCCCAACTCCACAATGGAAAAACAGAAACATTACCATTCTTCATAAAACATTAAATAATAAAATCAAGATATCATCAATCACAATAGTAAAATCATAGTCATAAAAAGAGTATTTCAAAACAGTTAACAAATAGAATATCCAAAATTTCCCAAACACCAATACAATATTTCAAAACATCTGATGAATACAAAATATACAATAATTACAATGTTCTAATATTTCCCAAAAAAAGCAATACAATATTCAAAACAGTGCAAACATCAAATTACACCAAATAATTAAAACTAATAAGGATTTTAAAAAATCTCCTTTCCCTACCTGGGGATCTTTTGACTTCCAGTCACCCTGACATTGTCATGCATTAGGGTAGGTAGAGCCATAATTTATCTTCACACACACACATGCACACATATTCATTCTCTCATACACATGCCTAAGCTCTCACACACATTCCCTCTCTCTCCCTCACAGACACATTGCATGTGTGTACATGTCTGTGAGAGTCTATATGTGACACATAGGCTCTCACAAGTACACACATGCACATAGGCACTCACACATATGCTCTCACACAGACACAAACAAGCTCTCAGACTCATACACATGAACACAAGCTCTGACACACAACACATTCAAGCTCTCACACAGACACCCACACATGCAAGCTCCGACACAAACACACACAAGTTCTGACACACATGCACACAGGTTCTCACATACACACACACACACACACACACACACACACTCCTCGCGTGACCCCACCCATTCTCTTCTTCACTTTGGGCCATGGTGGAATGAGCTCCACCACGGCCCCACAGGCTTGTCTTTCCTTCAGCCCTGCCAACCTTCTTGTGATTGCGGGATGGGGGTGGGGGGCCGTAAAGCTGTGAGCGCACGCGCGTGGCTATCAGAGAAAACTGCCACGGCCTTTCCTCAACCCGCCGGCGACCTGCCTCTCTTCTTCCCAGCCTTTTCGTACTTTCAGCTGCTGGCAGGCTGAACTCCATGGGTGGTCCCGTGTCCTCGCCTGCTGCCATCGCCTCCTCAGATGTGCCACTCCATGCAAATGCACAGTGTGCACACCCGGTCACGCCGGACTTGCTTTCCCCTCAACTAAATTTAACCTCAGAGTTCCTCCTTGCTGCAGGTCACTGACGCCTCCTTTCTCAAGGAGGGTATGGAGGGCAGGTCTTCCCTAACCTGCACAGCCCCAGACACAGGGGTCCCCATGTCCTGAAGCCAGGTAATGTACAGGCTCTCCCAAGGCTCCTAACCAGCTAGGGAATGGACTGCATAAGGAAACCCCTCCTGATCCTGGTCAGCCTCTCCAGGCAGGTTTTGCCTGGCTCCTCTGAATGGGCCTGAAAAAACAACCTAAGCAAAACTCCTCTCTACTTCTTATCTCTCAGCAAACCATAAGGAGCTGCCTCTTGAGCTTTCTCTAGGGAGCTGCTATATAGACTCTCAGAGGGATCAGCCCTTCCCTCTTTTTTTGTGTGGGCTCTTCCAAAATGATCATGCAGATGGTGAAGTGGCCCCTGAGGGTGACAGCATGATTTAAAGCAGCTCTTTCCTTATTTTTACTGTTAGGACAGGGAGGAGCTCCTTTCACTCCCCTCCATGACGTTGACTCCATCCACTCACATGAGCTGGCTAAATAATTGGAGCAGGCCCACTGTATCTAAATTCTAACAAAACACCAACTTTATTATCTGGAATTTCCAGCCAGTCCAAAACTATTTACATGGATGAGAATGCTTTACAAGATTGTTACTGAACAATGTCAGACTCATGAGCCTAACAAACAGTTACCATCATAACATAGTTAACAGTTGGGGATATATGAGATACATCCCTACACAAGGCAAATGCTGACCCATAACTTTAGCGCAGGGGTCAGGAACCCATGGCTCACGAGCCAGATATGGCTCTTTTGATGGCTGCATCTGGCTCGCAGACAAATCTACTAAATCAGTGTGTCGCCACACTTTCCAGTCCCCCGCTGACCCAGCTGCTCCCCGGTCCTCCTCCGCCCGGGCTTAAAATGCTGTCAGCCCGGGTGGAACGCGGCAGAATAGCTGGAGTCGGCGGCACCGGCGTGCTCTCTTCTTCCCGCCCCCCCCCCCCCCCCGGCCCAGAAGAGGAAGTGGTGAGCATCGGGTGCGTGCGCGGGAAGAAGAGACCACGCTAGTGTGGTCAGCGTCAGCCCGAAGAAAAGAAGACTGTGCAGCACGGCTCAGAGGAAAATAAAGAAGAGCTTCAACCGCGGCCGATGGGACTCCTCCGCGAGGGCTGAAAATGAAGGAGGTTAGCGTTGGGAGGAGGCTGCTGCTGCCGCGAGTTTCCGGGGTGGGGGAGAGAGAGAGTGAATGGGCGAGCAAGCATGTGTGTTTGAGATCCTGTGTGTGATTGAGAGCCTGTACATGTGAAAGAGAGTATGTCTGTGATTGAGAGCCTGCCTGTGAGAGAGAGAGCATGAATGTAAGTTTACCATTGGGAACCTGTATGTGTAAGTTTGTGATAGAAAACCTGTTTGTGTGAAAGAGTATGTGTGTATGATTGAGATCCTTTGTGTGTGAGAGAAATCATGTGTATGTATGATTAAGAGCCTGTGTGTATAAGTAAGAGAGAGATCTTGTGTGTCTGTGTGTGATTGAGAGCTGGTTTAGGTGATGGAGCATGTGAGTATGTGATTGAGAGCCTGTGTGTAAATGAGAGAGAGAGAGCATGTGTGTCTGTGTGTGATTGAGAGCTGATTTAAGTGAGGGAGCATGTGAGTATGTGATTGAGAGCCTGTGTGTAAATGAGAGAAAGAGAGGACATGTTTGTAAGCATGTGAATGAGAGTCTGTGTGTGAGAGAAAAAGACAGCATGTATTTATGTGATTGAAAGCCTGTGTGTGTGTGTAAGCGTGAAAAGATAGACAGCATGTGTGTAAATGTGTAATTAAGAGCCTATATAAGTGAGAGAGAAAAAACATGTGTATATGTGAGTACTGAGAGCATGTGTGTATAGGTGTGTCATTGAGAGCCAGTGTGAGAGAGAGCGCTGGTATGTGACTGAGAGAGGAGAAAGTTCCAAGCAAACCACCCCTCCTCCTGCTAATTCAGAACAATCTCAGGACACCTGGATATCAAACGTTCCCAGGTATGCAGAGCAAAAAAAATTTTGTATCCTTATTATTTTTCATTACTGGGTCTTTGTGTCTGCTATTTTGAAATATTTTGTTGGTATCTGGAAATGTTTTATATGAGTTTTTAATTATTGGATATTCCACTCATCAGCTGTTTGGAAATATGTTCTTTTTGTTAGTACAGTTTTACTGCTGATGATTTTATATTTCTTGATTTGTTTTATAAGGATGGGTGATGTTTCTTTTTTCCTTTGTTACACTGCATACAGAGACTCTGGCTTGTTGCAGTTTCCAATTCAGTTTTTTCTGCAAGCTTCTTGTTATGCGTTTTGGTCTCTTTATTCTATGTTAGGTGAGGGACAGCACGTGATTCAGGTGAGGTTTTCTGCTGGCGTGTAGTTTCTGTGTAGGACTCTATTGCAGCCTGACTTGGTCCGTTTTCCTAATAGGAGATTTATTGGTGTCTTAAGGCCTGGTGTAATATTTTCAGAGACTTATTGTACTTTAAAAGTGTGATCTTACATAAAATGCACACATTTACTTGTATTTAGTTTTAAACATATTGTATGGCTCTCATGGAATTACATTTTAAAATATGTGGCGTTCATGGCTCTCTCAGCCAAAAAGGTTCCTGACCCCTGCTTTAGCGCATTCTCTTCACTCCCTTACGTAACTTTCCCCATGCCCTAATGGACGGCTAGGGTTTTTACATCACATACCCATAACAAAATTCACATCCAATAGGGACCAAATGCTTTTCTTTTAAACAGGATTTACTCGCATAGCCTGTATCCACCTCCTGTATCCACCTTCGTCCTCCCAGTGCAGGCTTCCTGGACCACTGCCCCTGAAGAACATTCATGGAGCCCTCCTCAACCCAGACTCACCCCTCTCTTGAATTCCTGCTCTTCACCATTTGGGTACTTCCTCAGGAGGGGGAACAAACTATTCCACTCTCAGACAACCGGCCTCTCCGTTTCTCCACTCAGGTAAGCTCCCTGGGGAGAAGGAACCCTCTCCATTCTTTCTGGCCTCAGGCCTCTCCCTTTGAACGGAATAGCCCCTGCAAAGTCCCACTCTCTAGGCCTCCCAGGCTGCAGGCTGAATACTCCAGTCAGTCTCATAGCAGGAAGTCCCTAACCCTCACCCTATTCTGGAAAAGGCATTGGGAGGAAAGAGCAAAAACCTGTCAAACCTCCCCACCTTTAAACTTCCCACTTCCCCTTAACATCCCATCACAGAACCCAAAATATTTAAGGCAGCACATATTTTCTCAACTTCACATCATCACATTAAATACTGTGCTCACTCATATAAACACCATCCAGTGGTTGTTTACTGGTACTACAATAACATCTCTATAAAACATTTCCTAAAACATGGTTAACAATGGACATAGGGTGTACTCTCACCCAAAACCTTTTACATGGGTACCAAGCTCAAACAGAGTGCACCAAAACTGGGGGTCTTCCTACATAAGGATAGTGTAATAGGTGTCCCACTCAGAAGAAGAAGACCTGACCAGACCAGATGACAACACACTCAAACAATGCTAGATTCAGAGTATAGACACTAAAAGAAAAGAAACAGAAAAAGAAAAGTAGATTTGGACAAGAGGCAAACTCAAAGAAAGATTATATGAAAGGAATAAAAGAACATTCTTGCCTAAGTATTCCTGTGAAAGTTAAAGAACTGAAAAATAGAAATGAATATAAAGAATCAATTCTTAAGATAACAAACTTACAATATAAGAAACAGTTCTGAAGGAAAAATATAAAACACAATTACTTATCTGAGAAACAGTACTGTTTGTTGATTTATACCTGTTAAAAGAAAAGAAATAATAATTAGCAGTGTTGGTTAAAAGAATACCTGTGGCTTATGTGTTTGAGGACTTTTACATTTTTTTTTCAAATATTTTAAATCTAAGAGCACCTTGCTTTTCAAATTATTTTTTACCATTCTTGGCAGCTGACTTCCTACTTATTTAGAAATAAAACATATTTATTAAAAGAATTAAGTGTTCTAAAACCATCATTCTTTATTTATTTTTACTCCATGCTTCCCCTCCCAACCTCCGGGAGCACTGATGATCGGGTGGGTTTACCCATTATTGTAAGTTACTTGACAAGGAAGAGGGCATGTGACTTCCTTCCCCTTGTGAAACATCTGGACCAGATATTCTTTCATTGTAACACCTGAAACTCCATAACATAACTACAGTAGCAGGAGAGGCTCTGATACATAAGGACATGGGGATGAGGGGGTCCATGATAACCTTTTAAAAGCTAAATCCCTTACACCCACTTATAATGGATCCCTATTCAGAACTGCATGATTTATAGTATCAAACACCACATTCAAATCAAATGGTATCAATGCTGAATCTGCTCTTGTATCTAATGTCAGATGTAAATAATCATGTCAGACGTTGGTGCTGACTCAGTGCTGTGACAGCACCTAAAAGCAGATTGGTAAATATCCAGAACATTAATCTCAGCAAAATAATCTTGAAGTTGAATTGCAATTCATATTTCTATAATATTAGTAAGGAATGGGATGTTTAATACTGGGAGATAGTTTTGTAAATTGTTAAAAACCAATTTAGAATTTTTTAAATAATGGCTTTTTCATTATTATTTTCAGATCTTGCAGTAATTCACCTTCTCGTATGGATGTATTTATAATCAGCTGCAGTGTGCTTAAGGACTAATCTTTCCCAGATTTAACAATGTGTGTTGGGTATGGATCTAATTGAGAGTAGTTGCATGTGCTAGTTGCAACATAGAAGTGGCTCTGTGTAAATTAACCTCTCTAAAGTGATTTGTTTTCTAGCAGGCTGGATAGGACAAATGCATTCCTCTCAATAGTAATGGCTCCTAAATCTTTGCAGATATTGGCAACTTTGTCGCAAAAGGATTAACTTGTAGTCACTTCTGTCTCATGACGGTAAATTGTGTAACTATAGAAGTACAATATTTAAGTCAATTTCTGAATTATGAGTATTTTGCTTTTCCTGTCTTTGCTACCTGGCTCAGGGAAAGACCAGCTAAGACCTAAATTTACTAAGCTGCAATATAGTTGTAATGCATGTTAAACAGCATTTTTCACTTGATATAGCCATATTGTGGCGATATTGCTTGATATTCATGGTATCGCACAGATGTTTCAAAGAAACTCCATCCCTATTAAAATTAGCTGCTTTGCATGCATAAAATTTACTAATGCATGCAAAGTAGCGAATGCATAGGCAATTCCATGCAAATAAAGCAGCTGACTTAGAAAAATGTCATTCCATTATTTTAGTGAATTTCAGGAAGGTATAGTTATTTTGTCCCAGGGATGGGGCAAAGGCCAGTAAGTACCATTTTGCAAAATGGTGTTGACTGGACCCTGGGCTAGGGTGTGTTCCAGGCCCATTCTGAACCACCAATGCTTCTTTTTAAGGTATCTGGGGGTTGAGGGTGGAGAAGGGGGTCCAAGGAGGCTCTAGACACTTATTTTGAGGGGGTGGAGGGACCCTAGACTTACCAGGGATTTGAATTACTGTAAGGGGGATGGGGAGCAGCTCATGGGGGTGTAGGCATGCTTTACCTATGGGGGGTCTTGTGTTGGGCTGGGAGAGAATTTTGTATGAAGGGGAGGGTTGGGTAGAGGATGGAGCATCATTGCATGGTTTTAAACTCTCTTTTTTGTATTGCGAGGCCCCCTTGACAGGGAGCCTCAGGGTAGACAGGGGTCTACCAAGATACCTGGGGGGGGGGGGGACTTAGCTAATTTGCAGGGAGTTGGAATTTTGAGCATCAGGCCCTTTAAATCAATGACAGCCCCAGCTGGGGTGCGCTGCCATTGCACGCATAGGCCCTGTTTTGCGGCGTGATTGTTTGTCGCACGTTTCTCTCACAATAAAAAATTGCACAGTGAGACCACAATATTTTGTCAAGGAGGGGCAAAATATCATAGGAACACCCCCTCCTAGAAATATTTGGTCTCTCCCAATATAAAATATCATAGCTTGATAAATCTCCCCTAAGTTTGTTGTTTCTTCTAATCAAGTAGGAGGGTTCATATAATCTCCCTAATTTTCAGAATATAAAAAGAAAATACTGTGAATGGAGTTTTTACTCCATCTTGCTTAAATCTTTTTGATTATATTTAGTTTTTGCTGGTTCTTTGGATGGGGAATGAACCAGGGAGCTCAGAATGCAGCAACGTTTAGCAGAGCAAATGGACTGGAATAGCACTGAAAATCTAAGGAAAGTACTCTTCAATTCTGATAACATACAGAATTAATGTAAAACCGTCCTCATGCTCTGCTTAAGGTATACAAGAGGTTAAATTGCAATTGGTGGAATTCTTCCAGTTTTTGCAACCAGAGTAAAGTACAGCATCCGCTGGGTGTACAGCTCGCAGTTTATTGGAGTCAGGGTTTCCCCCTTTTGTTATGATCTGACATGTTATATGTGATAGGGTTTTAGTGCTTAGTTTTGAAAGTTAGATTCCTAAATTAGCCCTTTTGAAAATTTACTAGGGCCGAGTCCCTAAATTTAGGCTATTCGTTTTACTAGACTCCTAGATTTAGAAGCCTAAAACGTGGGTGGCTATAGAGGCAGTGTTAGGATAGGGAAAAAGTTAGGCACTTACCACTGATTTTCAGCACCAAGAACATAACTTAATACCTTAAATCTAGGAAAATGATTAGTAGGCCCTAAATTTAGGTCCTAGGTTTTAGGGTGAATTTTCAGCTGAAAATGAAGCCCCTAAGTTTGACTGAAAATGGACGGCTAACTTAGGTGTCTGACTTTAGGTGCTCAGCTTTTTTTGAATATTGACTTCTATAAGTCATTGGAAGAGCCTGATCTGAGACGCCTGCCATTTTCATAGGCAAACGCCAGGAGTTCCAGTGCGATGTAATATCTCAGACTGTGGTTTATTGTTACGCTTGGGCTCCGGTCAGGAGGCGTGAACACCACCCAGCAGGGTGGCTCCAGGTGGAGAGAGACAGGAAGCTAGAAACAGTGTCTGGTTCCAGGCTGGGTCAAGGCAGGCGGCAATAAGCAGTGTCTAGTTCAGGCTGGGTCAGAGCAGGCGGCAAGGAGCAGAGTCTAAGTTCAGGCTGGGTCAGGGCAGGCGGCAATGAGCAGAGTCTAAGTTCAGGCTGGGTCAGGGCAGGCGGCAATGAGCAGAGTCTAAGTTCAGGCTGGGTCAGGGCACAGTAAGCAGGGCAAGGTAGGTCAGAAGGCCCGTAGGCCACACACACACAGAAGGCCCGTAGGCCACACACCATAAGCGGGGCAAGGCAGGTCAGAAGGCCCGTAGGCCACACACACACAGAAGGCCCGTAGGCCACACACCATAAGCGGGGCAAGGCAGGTCAGAAGGCCCGTAGGCTCCACACACACAGACAGAAGGCCCGTAGGCCACACACCATAAGCAGAGCAGGGCAGGTCAGAAGGCCCGTAGGCCACACACACACAGAAGGCCCGTAGGCCACACACCGTAAGCGGGGCAAGGCAGGTCAGAAGGCCCGTAGGCTCCACACACACAGACAGAAGGCCCGTAGGCCACACACCATAAGCAGAGCAGGGCAGGTCAGAAGGCCCGTAGGCCACACACACACAGAAGGCCCGTAGGCCACACACCGTAAGCAGAGCAAGCAGGTCAGAAGGCCCGTAGGCCAGGTGAGAACAACGAGGAAGGAGGCCCGAAGGCCGCGCAAGACAAGGCAAGGAAAGGCCCGAAGGCCGCGCAGGGCAAGGCAAGGAAAGGCCCGAAGGCCGCGCAGGGCAAGGCAAGGAAAGGCCCGAAGGCCACGCAAGGCTAGAGCAGGGAGCCCAGGTGAGCTCGATGCCGAAGCACCGAGGCAACTGTCAGGCAGGGTTATAAGGGCACACCCAGAGCATAGAGTGGACAGATAAGATGGACTGGGCCTGTCCGGAAAGCCAGCACTAGAGGGACCCCTGGTGGTGAGGCGGTTGCACTGCAGCCAAAACTGTAACATTTATCTTGAACTTCCAGACCCATGCAAAGCTGTCCCAATGAAATGACATTTCTCAACTTGACTTTTCTGTAATCTGGTGATGAGCGTGATGTGCCAGAGATCATACTGGTTTGTTGAGGTAGCTGACATGACATCGCTATCAGCAGGTGTGAAATGTGTATTAATGACATTAGTTAAATAAAGTGCATTGTGGATGATAAAGGAAAAAAAAAAAAAAGGCGAGTTCACGTTTCAGGAAGATTAATTAATAAATTCATCAATTCATGAACTAATACAGATTCCGAAATGCATTTTTCAACTAACCATTTTTCTATAGTCAATACAAACATTTTTTGAGCTATACATTTGGTTGATGAAATTGTCTCCAATCAGCCAGCTAACAAGTACCAGCATTCCCATTCTATTCAGGAACAGTACAATACAATCAGGCAAATAATGGCTGAGGACAGAGGCTGACAGAACGCGAAAATGAGCAGCTGGACTGAGACAAGGGCAATCTGTGAGCATTAGTGAATGTCAGGGGGACTGTGAAGCTTTCCTGCCATACAATTAACAGGCTTTAGTCATACTGTCACGTACTAATCACAGTCAATGCCCACAATATAGATTATAATTGTTCAATCATCTAGGTCACAAACAGTGTTCGCGTTGTCCATTTGGAGCATAACCAGGCCCTAATGTGACGCATTTGGCACCAGCACTGCAGAAGCCCTGGTCTGAGTCATCCCGGGCTGAGCAAATTAGTATGGATTGCAGCTGTACCTGCAGAGAATGTGTCCCCACGTCCACCAGACTGTTTTACTGCGTTAATAGTCTAGTGAAGCGAAACGTAACACTTGGAAATATAAAAATGTAAGGTAGTCAAAGTAGTTTTACAATCTGATAACGCTCCTGGAAAATGAGAAACTACTACTTATCTGATCATTTCCTTTCCTTACGACAGTCAGATGAATCCAGAACAAGTGGGTTATGCACCTCTACCAGCAGATGGAGACGGAGTAAACTGACATCACAGTATATATACCCCTGCAGTGACATCAGCCTTCCAGTATTCTCTTCAAAAGCTACTGTGGATAGACTAGCAAAACTTGATTAAAAACAGATAAACATTTCAATACTCAGCCAACAGGCAACATTGAGCTCAGACAAGAATGTAATAACGCTAGTCTAAGGACTGGACTAACACTTACCCAGTAATCCCTGTAACATGTGGCCACGCAGGAGGACCACACTACAATCATTCGGCAGCCAAGGGAGGGAAACTGGATTCGTCAGACTGTCCTAAAGAAAAGGAAATTATCAGGAAAGTAGTAATTTCTCATTTCTTAGAGTACAGTCAGATGAATCCAGAGCAAGTGGGATGTACCCAAGCTACTCCCAAATAGGGCGGGAGGCTGTCAGTGGTCCAGTCAAAACCGTACGTGCAAAGGCTGCATCCTCCTGGGCTTGCACATCCAGATGATAATACTTGGAAAAGGTGTGTAACGAGGACAATGTCCCAGCTCAGCAAATATCGATGGAAGACAACAATTTCACTTCCACCCATGACACTGCCTGAGCCTTAGTGGAATGAGCCCTGAACTGACTAGGAAGCTGCTTCCCAGCATCAATGTATGCAGCTATAACTACCTCCTTAATCTAGCGAGCTATGGTAGCCGCGAGGCCAGTTCTCCCTGCCTAGTATTGCTGTGAAAGACAAACAGGCGATCTATCTTCCGTAAGTCTTAGTGACCTCCAGATACCTGACAATATGTCTCTTGACATCCAAAGATCACAACAGATGATACACCTCTACATCTCTCTCTCTCTCTCTCTGTCCAGAGACTGCAGGGAGATGGACTAATTTAAGTGAAAGTCAGTGACCACTTTCAGTAAAAAAGAAGGAACAGTATGTAGCTGTACCGCCCCTGGAGTCAACCGGAGGAAAGGCTCCCAGTAAGACAAGGTCTGCAGTTCAGAAACCCTACGCGCAGAACAAATTGCCTCAAGAAAAAAACATTTTCAAGGTTATCCACAAGGACAGGGTATACAGCAGACTAAACATAAGGCCCGCCAAGAAATCCAGCACCAAATTAAGATTCCATAAGGGCACCGGAAACCACAAAAGAGGGCAAGGAAGTTTCACTCCTTACAGGAAACAGGACACATCAGGATGAGCCGACAAGGAACCTCCATGTACCTGACTCCTGAATTTAGGAGAAAGCTGCTACTTGTACCTTTGAGCAACTGAGGGCCAAGCCTTTATTCAAACCATCCTGCAAAAATTCAAAAATGAACGGGATTTTGGTCGAACCAGGAAGAGCACCTCAATCTTCACACTATTTATTTTATTTATTTATTTATTGGTTTTTATATACCGGAAGTTCCTGTATACAATACATATCACTCCGGTTCACATTTAACAGAGATAACTATCGCCGGGTAGGCGGTTTACACTAGGCCTCAAACACCTCCCAAACCTGCACATAGGCGAAGTATCCAAGTTTCAGTAAGTGAGCCCTTTCAAGGGCCATACTGGAAGACAAAATCGAGTCAGATCTTCGTGAAGAACCAGTCCCTATTGCAATAGTTCCTGTGTGCCGGAAATTGAAGGGGCAAGCCCACCAGGAGCTTCCATAGATCCGCATACCACGGTGTCCTAGGCCAATCTGGAGCAACAAAGAGCATCATTCCTCAGTGGCATTCGATTTTTTTTAATCAATCTGCCCAACATGGGCCATGGAGGAAAGGCATACAGCAACTTGTCTTCCAGCCACTTCTGCACTAGGGTATCGATCCCCAATGACTTCGGATCTCTCCTGCGACTAAAGAATTGCGGAACTTTTGCATTTTGAGAAGTCACCAACAGGTCTAAGAATGGGAGTCCCCAATGATCCAGAATCAGCTGAAACAATACCCTTTCTCCTGGGTCCAGACTCTCCCTACTGAGAAGTCTGCTCTTACATTGTCTTTTCCTGCTATGTGCGAGGCTGAAATCATCTGGAGATGCACTTCTACCCACTCCATAAGTTGATCTATTTTCTGCGAGATTCAATGGCTCTTGATTCCTTCCTGCCGACTGATGCAAACCACAGTTGTTGCATTGTCAGACATTATCCTGACCGCTTAACCCTGCAGTCTGTCGCTGAACTGCAAACATGCCAGCCAGACTGCCCTGGCTTCCATATGATTGATGTTCCAGAGAGACGCTTCTGTATCCCAGTGCCCTTGTGCCATCAGCTCCTGAAGTGAGCTCAGGCTTGCATCTGTCATCAGTACTAGCCAGTCCAGTGGTGTTAGGGAAAATCCCTTCCTTAGATGATCCGGCTGCAGCTACCACTTCAGTTGGGAGGAGACCTCCATCGGCAGTTGGAGCTGAATCGAATAGTCCAGAGACTGTGGGCTCCTCCAAGACAACAGGGAGCACTGAAGAAGATGCATATGCGCTCTTGCCCATGGTACCACTTCCAGGGTTGCCGCCATTAAACCAAGTACCTGCAGATAGGACCATAAGGTCGGCCATAGAGTGTTCAATAGACACAGTTGTGCCATCAATTTCTGAATACGAGCTTCCGGCAGGAAAGCCTTGCCCTACTTCATGTCAAACCAAACCCCAAGGTATTCCAACAACTGAGCAGGCTGAAGACTGCTCTTGGCCAGGTTCACCATCAAGCTGAGCTCCTGCAAAAGGGACATCACTTTGCGGGTCACCAGGCAGCTCTCTTCCAGTGACTTGGCTTGAATCAGCCAGTCGTCCAAATACAGGTGTACTAGGATCCCATCCATTCTCAATTCTGCTGCAACTACCACCATTACCTTGGAAAGAGTCCTGGGAGCAGTGGCCAGACCAAAAGGCAGTGCCTGAAACTGATAATGGTGTCCCAGAACTGCGAACCGCAGAAAACGTTGATGCTCTAGTCAAATGGGAATGTGAATATATGCTTCAGACAGGTCCAAAGAAGTCGGAAATTCCCCCAACTGCACAGCCATTATTTCAGCGTCATCCACAGATGACTGTTGACACCTTTGAGATACAAGATGGGTTGAAAGGATTTGTCTTTCTTGGACACACTGAAATAAATTGAATATCGCCCTGTATTTTCTTGAGAAGTGGCACCGGAATCACAGCCCTCAAACTGAGGAGCCTTGCCAATGCATCCTCCACGGCCTGCTTCTTCTGTGGGGAGTGGCAGGGAGAGACCATGAACACATCCAGAGGAATACTGCGAACTTTCAGCGCATATCCTTCTTGTATCACCTCCAAGACCCATTCATCCAAGGTGATCTCAACCCACCTCTCATAGAAGAGAGAGAGTTGTTCCCCTATCTCCTGTTCCTGGGAGTGGATTGTCAAACCTTCATTGGGAGGCTCGGGAGGATCCATTACCTGAGCCTGTGTCCCTTCTGGGCTGTCTGGGACAAAAGGACTGAGACCTACCAAATGGTCAAGTATTCTGAAAGCTCACTCTTCTATACGGTCGAAAATACTTGGATCCCTTAGCACGACCTCTACATGCTAAAGGAGCATGGCTTCTGCTTCTTATCATGCTAAAAGAGTGTGGCTTCTGTTTCTTATCCTCTGGTAATCGAAGAACTGGTGATTCGCTTCACTTATTGGCCAGTTTTTTCCCAACTCATTTCCAAACAAGAGCGAGTCTTTAAAGGGCAATTTTGTGAGGTTAGTCTTGGAGGTCACATCAGGCAACCAATTTCTCAACCATAACTGACGTATGGCCACTATTACTGAAGCCACTCTGGCTGACGTGTGGATCAAATCGCAGCCTGCATCTGCCAAAAAGGCAGCCACTGGCTCCCTAACTGCCCTGAAATTCACCCCAGAGTCAGCAACCTCTTGAGAGAGAAGTAAACAAGAGCGAGTACCACCAAGGAACAACAAGAAGCTATTTGCAAAGTCATTGCTACTGCTTCAAAAACCTGCTTAAGGATAGTTTCAATCCTTCTATCATGATCATCCTTCATGGCCACTCCTCCTTCCATGGGAATAGTGTTCTGCTTAGAGACTACACACATAAGTGCATCTACTTTCAGAAAATGCTCTTACCACTGGGTACAAGGAGTACAGGCCTTCCAAAATCTGACCCCCTTTGAAACTAGCCTCTAGGGCGTCCCACTCAAGAACAATACTTGAATGGCCTCCATCACAGCTTTACACAAAGGAACCAAAATGGGATTTCTCTTTGGCTCAGGCACGGATTCTACCCCAAGAACCCCAAGCATTTTCAAGGTCTATAAGACAGAGCTGGTAGTTGATTTCTATGAAAGAACCATCACATAGTCCTATATAGTTCTAATCCAGGAGGAATTTCACCATCCTCAAAACAGTCAGGATCGGTGTCACTATTCATGCTATCAGGATCTCTATCGGACAATCCCGCTCGAGGAGGACTCTGGTGCTTAACAGCAGGTCCAGGCAAGGTTCCTACTTGTGACTCTGCCCTGGGAAATTAGACAAGGATGAGGACTGCGCCTGAAGAAAAGATTGCTAACCCTGGAAATTCTACCAGGAGGTACCTGAGGCGCACTCACTGAGCCACAGTCCCCTGCTGACGAATCAGTTAGGGGATGTCCAAAATCAGGCACCCACCTGGAATCATCTTTACCCAGACCTATATCTGGGTGGGAAGAACCAGGCCTGGTGAAATCAGAGGAAGATAAATCTCCCTGAGCCTCCAAACAGTGCTGGCACAAGTCAGCAGGTACTTCTGGCTGATATACCTGAATATGATAGGCAGTATAAAGAGAAAAGTGACTTTGGTTTCTTAGAAGTAGGTGCTATTAGGCTGGCAACGTGATGGTCGGTGACTATAGGCGTGCATCTAGCTTTTTTTTTTTTTAAGATGTCCAAAATTCTAGACATCCAAACTAGGCGTCCAACTCTTAGGCGACCCAATGCATAGGTGTCCAAGATTTAGGCGCCCCTAGGATAGGCACCATAAAAAAAACTTAAGCGCATCGGAAAGCTCAATTTGTGCACACTGGTAAGCAGACGGCCAGTTAAGGTGCTGCTTAACTTGGACACACAGACTACTTGGCCTGCCTAAACGTCCAAAACCTGGATGAACAACTTGGATACATAGCTAGTCGTACACACCGAAACAATCCTGTAGAAGACAGCCTAAAGAAAGTGCGCAAAATGTCGTTGAGGCCTACCACTTATCATGCAGCGAAAAGGCCTCAGAGCAGAGCTTAGCCTACAGAGGCCGCTCAACTCACCAAGCTGCCCACATCCCTCGACCTCCCACAGAGAGGGACATACATCAGAATGGTGTGTTGAGCACGAATACTGGGGGAAGGAAGAAGCCCTACGCAAAAACCATCCTTCTCTGTTTCTGTATTTTTTTTTTTTTTAAACAACTTACCTGAGCTCAGCCTTACCTGGCTGAGTACAGAGACGATCTCTGGCTATGGGGAGAGAGGACATGTGCTGTCAGCGCCGCGCTCGGCTTCCTGCACCCACTGCCTTTCAGCTGTTTAAACAGCTAAGTCTACCAGCTGAAAACCAGCTCCCAGACCAAAGCACACCTCAAGAATTCTCAACGGGGAGGGACCATTTGGTATCACCGCAGGATAGTGGGGCGAATTAATTTTCCTTATTTCTCCTTTTCAAATTGAAGCAAGCCCAATGGAGAGATGCACGTCCACCCTCTGCTGGAGACGGACAATACTGGCAGGCTGATGTCACTGCAGGCGTATATATACTGTGACATCAGTTTGCTCCGTCTCCATCTGCTGGTAGAGGTGCATAAATCACTTGTTCTGGATTAATCTGACTGGACGCTAAGACATGCTCCTTTATGTAGAATTGCTTTTTAGGGCACTTCTGTGATGTAATATATTGTCCATTTAGAACAATTATCAAATAATCTGATGCTTTTTTTCCTGACCTTTCCTGAAATTGCCACTTTTGGTTAAGCAATAACACTTGTGTCTCCAGAATGTTCAGAGGATTCTAGCTAGATTCTAAGGGGTGAATTTTCAAAGCCATTTATGCACATAAAATGTGGCCTTACGTGTGTAAATGACTGTATAAAATAACTCATGGTTCGGTGTGCATAAAAGAATGCATTTAACCTGATTTGCATATTCTTTTACGTACACTGGGAAGAGGCATTCCAGAGGACAGAGTTGAGACTTTCATGCAAGCAGGTGAATTTTCAAAGGAGTTACACATGTAAATGTAGCAATTTTCAAAAGCCATTTACCCATGTTAAGTGCATTTAACACGGGTAAATCCTATTGGCAATTCAATGGTATATATTATAGTAATTTTCAAAAGCCTACTTACATGGGTAAAATGCGTTTACACATGTAAAACCTAGTTTTAAGTATGTACATGCTTTTGAAAACCAGGCCCTTACTTTTTATATGTAAATAAGTTAACCTGCATAAGATAATGCCCCAGCAGAGCAGACATAACTTTGTGGGGGTGAGTTTGTGTATGTACACCCAGGAATTTTCAAAGTAAACTTATGCATATGAGTTCCTTTTGAAAAGGTGGGGAAAAGCCTGCATGTAAAAAGTTCCATGCAGACTTTATCCCTATCCACTCACTTATAAAATTGCCCTCCCCATCATGACATCTTTTTTTTCCCTTAACATGCCCCTAACAACAGATTTTAAGGAGGTATTTTCAAAGACTTATGTGGGAGTTGTGCATGTAAAATCTGTATATATGCGCTTAAGTAGCCTCTGTGCGCAGTAAGTGAATTTTCAGAAGGGTGAGAGTGTATGCATACCGCTGCTGCTGCCATGCAGAAAAATATGCACGTACAAAGCAGGCATTTCCAGAATGTTCCAGGGCGGAGGTTGGAAGTATGTAGACATTTATGGTTTTTTTTTTTAACTGAATATAAGCATATCTCATCAAACATGCATGCATGCTTTTACATGTACTAATTAGGTCACGGAAATTAAATCTGACGCCTCTTTTGTCTGCAGTTTTTAGGTGGGGGATCTGGAGCAAGTGGTGGAAGTAGTGGGTAAACTGATGAAGGTCTCGGCAAACTGGTGCTTGGAAGTACATGCACAAGCAAATATTTTCATAAGCAAGATATGTACATACATCAGCCAAATTATAAAATACCTGCCTCAAAGCAGAAACCTAGGGTTATTACACACACGTTACAATTATTTAATGCTTAAAATATATTATGTAATTTTAGAAAATAAAATGATATGGATCGTTGTATTAAAAAAAAGTGTATGTGTAATGAAATACATGCGTGAATTTTCAGAGCAGTATTACGTGGTATTTTATAAACTGTGAGGCTCTCACTACAAAATTTATAAAATACAAGCATAAAAGTTTAGGAGCACTTACTTATACATGAATGTAATGAGTTATACTCACTATAGAAAATTACCCTTATAATGGGAAAAAAATTGAAAAACACTATTAAGTTGATGACTCTGCTTTGCTAGGACAGCTAAATTATAATGACAAGATTAGTCATAACATTACAGTTGAAGCCAAAATGTCATCTGCACTGCTTTTAGCTGCTTCGTTTAATAAATCTCAGCTAAAACTGCTTCTCGGCTTCAACAAGAATCCTTCAGATTGTAGGAGAAAATTAAAAATTCAATGTGGGTTAAATCATCCTTTCAGGAAAACGCAGCCATGTCACCAACTAGATTTGGTTGTGCATGGGTAGAAATAGGGCACCATCATTTAAAAATGAAGTAAGAATGAGGCGTAGGGGAGAGGAGCCGCACTGGTTTAGACAAAATTGTTACAAGGAATAGTAAATTGGATTGGCATGGTTACAAACCAGACAAGCGGAGAATCGTTCCACACTCAGTAATTAGCCAAAGTAGCAAGGAGAGTACAGAGCAGGTTATAGTCCTTACAAAATTCAGGAATGTTTCAATTCTTTATTCCAATGACAGTTCCTCTGTTTAAACACTTTCAAAGTAATACATTTAAAATTGTCCCCTGGCCTCACTCACCACGACCCGACCAGCCCTGACCTTTCTTGTGGTGGAGGAGACCCACCGCCGACGCTGCGCTTCCCCTTCGCAGCTCGGGGCCGCCCGATGTCCGGTCTAGGTCAGCACTTCCTTAGGTGCCTCTCTGCAGCATTTAAAGGGCCCATGGTGGGAAAAGCCCCACGGCCTTCACTGATGATGTCTGAGCTCCAGAATTATTTAAGCCAGCCCCTGCCTTCAGTCTTTGCCTCAGCAATAGGTCGAAATCCATACTAGTAGCTGGTTGCCTGACTCCGTGTTCCTGACCCGTTGTCTTGTCTTCCTTCGATTGACTCTTGGCTCTGACCTCGAACCTCTTCCTAGACTTGCTTGATTGCGCCTGCCTGCCAAATTCCGCAGCTAGCTGCCTGCCCTGACCCTAGGAACATCCCGACTCTTCTTTTGTCGGCCATTTGTCATGGAAACCTTCATCACCGGAGACATGCGCCTAAGTCCATCCGGCCCCGGCACCCAAGGGCTCAACCTGTGGGTAACGAGGGCTGGTAGTGGTGAAGGTCTTGTTGTGTCTCCACACCGACCAATACCACCCGCTGATGACGAGGACCTGCAGGGATCCCCTCTGCAGGTAATGTCAACCTCGTCTTGGTCCAAGGGTTCACTCAATCAACAAAGCCTTGTTTTTATCCAACTAATTTAGTTGGCTAAGTGGCCATATATTCAAAAAGTTCTCATTTATCCTGAGAATGTCTGAGATATCCAGCTCAATGGCTTTGAATATTGATCTCTTAGTGACTAATGTTAGTTTGTGAATGACCAGCAATAGGACTACAATTAATAAATCACTAAAATCAGAGTTTAATTGAATGTTATTTTAAATCACAAATTAACTCTTATTTGAATAATTTCCTCCCAACTACAGAAATAACCTATATACCAAAAAATGTGAGTGGGAATCAAACTAGTGACTAGTTGCCCAGAAATCCTTCTCAGGAAAGTGATCTTTGCAAACTCACAATTCTAAACTCGGCAAACAAACACAATCCTTAAAAAACAAACACTATCCTTAAAAAACACTATCCTTAAAAAACAAACACTATCCTTAAAAAACAGTCAGTGATAGTTAAATATTTAAGAATCTTTTTCTCAAGATTTAAGCACTCTTTCCTGGCAAGTCCAACTTACCACCAGCAGATGAAGGTTCTGCAGTCAGCACTCCTATTCTGAGGTTTACTCAATTCTTGCTTTCCAATATATCTTTGCCTCTAAGACAATTACGTCAAACAAAAATATAGAGTACAAAAAAATAGAGATGTGAATCGTGTCCTCGATCGTCTTAACGATCGATTTTGGCTGGGAGGGGGAGGGAATCGTATTGTTGCCGTTTGGGTGTGTAAAGTATCGTGAAAATCGTTAAAATCATGAGCCGGCACACTAAAACACCCTAAAACCCACCCCGACCCTTTAAATTAAATCCCCCACCCTCCCGAACCCCCCCCCCCAAATGCCTTAACTTACCTGGGGGTCCAGCGGCACACTAAAACACGGCAACTAAAACCCCTAAAACCCACCCCGTCCCTTTAAATTAAATCCCCCCCCCAAATGCCTTAAATTACCTGGGAGTCCGTAGCGGCGGTCCATAGCTTAAATTACCTCCGTAGCGGCGGTCCGTAGCTAAATCGGGGGAAGGGGGGAGAGCAGGAAAAACCGGCACACTACATCGTGTAGTCTTCAGCCGGCGCCATTTTGCAAAATGGCCACCGCAAAATGGCGGCGGCCATAGACCAAAACGATTCGATGCAGGAGGTCGTTCCGGACCCCCGCTGGACTTTTGGCAAGTCTTGTGGGGGTCAGGAGGCCCCCCCCAAGCTGGCCAAAAGTTCCTGGGGTCCAGCGGGGGTCAAGGAGCGATTTCCTGCCGCGAATCGTTTTCCGTACGGAAAATGGCGCCGGCAGGAGATCGACTGCAGGAGGTCGTTCAGTGGGGGTCAGGAACCCTCGCTGAATGACCTCCTGCAGTCGATCTCCTGCCGGCGCCATTTTCCGTACGGAAAACGATTCGCGGCAGGAAATCGCTCCTTGACCCCCGCTGGACCCCCAGGAACTTTTGGCCAGCTTGGGGGGGCCTCCTGACCCCCACAAGACTTGCCAAAAGTCCAGCAGGGGTCCGGAACGACCTCCTGATGATTTAAAATATCGTCCGATATATTTTAAATCGTCAAAAATCGTTAGGGCCACGATACAATATCAATTCCCCCGATTTATCATCAAAAAATCGTAAATCGGGGGAAGGGGGAGGGCAGGAAAACCGGCACACTAAAACCCCCTAAAACCCACCCCCGACCCTTTAAATTAAATCCCCCACCCTCCTGAACCCCCCCAAATACCTTAAATTACCTGGGGGTCCAGCGGCACACTAAAACACGGCAACTAAAACCCGCTAAAACCCACCCCGACCCTTTAAATTAAATCCCCCCCCCCAAATGCCTTAAATTACCTGGGGGTCCGTAGCGGCGGTCCATAGCTTAAATTACTTCCGTAGCGGCGGTCTGTAGCTAAATCGGGGGAAGGGGGAGAGCAGGAAAACCGGCACACTACATCGTGTAGTCTTCAGCCGGCGCCATTTTGCGGGGGTCAGGAACCCTCGCTGAATGACCTCCTGCAGTCGATCTCCTGCCGGCGCCATTTTCCGTACGGAAAACGATTCGCGGCAGGAAATCACTCCTTGACCCCCGCTGGACCCCCAGGAACTTTTGGCCAGCTTGGGGGGGCCTCCTGACCTCCACAAGACTTGCCAAAAGTCCAGCAGGGGTCCGGAACGACCTCCTGCGTCGAATCGTTTTGGTCTATGGCCGCCGCCATTTTGCGGCGGCCATTTTGCAAAATGGCGCCGGCTGAAGACTACACGATGTAGTGTGCCGGTTTTCCTGCTCTCCCCCTTCTCCCGATTTAGCTACGGACCGCCGCTACGGAAGTAATTTAAGCTATGGACCGCCGCTACGGACCCCCAGGTAATTTAAGGCATTTGGGGGGGGGATTTAATTTAAAGGGTCGGGGTGGGTTTTAGCGGGTTTTAGTTGCCGTGTTTTAGTGTGCCGCTGGACCCCCAGGTAATTTAAGGCATTTGGGGGGGTTCAGGAGGGTGGGGGATTTAATTTAAAGGGTCGGGGGTGGGTTTTAGGGGGTTTTAGTGTGCCGGTTTTCCTGCCCTCCCCCTTCCCCCGATTTACGATTTTTTGATGATAAATCGGGGGAATTGATATTGTATCGTGGCCCTAACGATTTTTGATGATTTAAAATATATCGGACGATATTTTAAATCGTCAAAAAACGATTCACATCCCTACAAAAAAATAAGGAACACTACTAGAGAAAAGTTGAGGGGAAAAGCAGTAAAATACACAGCTTTCAAATATTATCTCAAAAAAGAAGGGGAGGGAACAGATCCACCCCAATGTCACCAGTTTGTAAAGGGGGCATCCTATCCCATACACAAAATTGTGTGAAAACAACAATCAGGAAAATGAAGAAATCCCTTCTGATGGTGGTGCTGGCTAGATGACAAACCAAATAGATGAGCACTGCAGTGTGTGAAAGGTCTCTCTCCCCTGGGGAGCTTCCCCAAATGGTTTTCTTAGTACTAAATAGAAAGCTGGCCTGGTTTCAGTCTTACAGAAAGACCATGGTCCATCAGCTTCTCTTTCCCTGTGCTATCTCATGTGGCTGTACCTGCCAGCTAGGGTTTATGCTTGACTTCGGCTGAAAGGCTGAAGCGGTTAAGACGAGATATTGAATTTGTAACAAAAGGCAAGGAAATAAACCTTCTCCCTCCTCTACTAAGATACTTTTTGTGCAAAGTTTAATTACTTAACTCAGTCTCTTAGGAGGGTGATCCAGCCATGTGCTCCTGGGCCTGGATATCTCTGGAAAGGAAATCTCTCAGTCCCTTGTTAGGATTTTACATGTAGCTCGGCTATGAAGCAAGAATAGCTGTCTATTTCCTCAGAGTGCAGACTTCTGTCTCTCCCTCTCAATAATTAGCTCTTCAGGAGAAGAACTGATTGTAGAGCTGCCAGATTAACTCTTCTTTCTCTAGCTCCTAGCTCCAACTCCAACTATCAAAATGATAAAGGGAATGGAACAGCTCCCCTATGAGGAAAGACTAAAGATGTTAGGACTTTTCAGCTTGGAGAAGAGACGGCTGAGGGGGGATATGATAGAGGTGTTTAAAATCATGAGAGGTCTAGAACGGGTAGATGTGAATCGGTTATTTACTCTTTCGGATAATAGAAAGACTAGGGGGCACTCCATGAAGTTAGCATGGGGCACATTTAAAACTAATCGGAGAAAGTTCTTTTTTACTCAACGCACAATTAAACTCTGGAATTTGTTGCCAGAGGATGTGGTTAGTGCAGTTAGTGTAGCTGTGTTTAAAAAACGATTGGATAAGTTCTTGGAGGAGAAGTCCATTACCTGCTATTAAGTTCACTTAGGGGTAGATTTTCAGACAAGCGCGAACAGCCTACTTTTGTTTGCGCTCCAGGCGCAAACAAAAGTACGCTGGATTTTAGTAGATACGCGCGTAGTCGCGCGTATCGGCTAAAATCCTGGATCGGCGCGCGCAAGGCTATCGATTTTGTATAGCCTGCGCGCGCCGAGCCGCGCTGCCTCCCCCCGTTCCCTCCAAGGCCGCTCCGAAATCGGAGCGGCCTTAGAGGGAACTTTCCTTTGCCCTCCCCTCACCTTCCCCTCCCTTCCCCTACCTAACCCACCCGCCCGGCCCTGTCTACACCCCCCCCTTACCTTTGTCGGGGGATTTACGCCTCCCGGAGGGAGACGTAAATCCCCGCGCGCCAGCGGGCCTGCTGCGCGCCGGGCCGCGACCTGGGGGCGGGTACGGAGGGCGCGGCCACGCCCCCCGGGCCGTAGCCACGCCCCGTACCCGCCCCCCAAAACACTGCCGACACGCCCCCGGAACGCCGCGACGACCGGGCCCGCCCCCCGACACGCCCCCCTCCGAGAACCCCGGGACTTACGCGAGTCCCGGGGCTCTGCGCGCGCCGGGAGGCCTATGTAAAATAGGCTTCCCGGCGCGCAGGGCCCTGCTCGCCTAAATCCGCCCGGTTTTGGGCGGATTTAGGCGAGCAGGGCTCTGAAAATCTACCCCTTAGAGAATAGTCACTGCCATTAGCAATGGTAACATGGAATAGACTTAGTTTTTGGGTACTTGCCAGGTTCTTATGGCCTGGATTGGCCACTTTTGGAAACAGGATGCTGGGCTTGATGGACCCTTGGTCTGACCCAGTATGGCATTTTCTTATGTTCTTAACTCCTGGCCATTCCCACCCCATACACAAAGAGAACCAGCCAAACTTGTGCCTTTTTTTCCTTAAATGATCTCCCAGCATTCCTTTGGCTTCCTCCTCTGCTGGCTATGTAGTGCTGTTCTCTGGGCAGGTTAAACAATACAGCCCTTTTCCCAGCTTGTTAACACTGAGTACTGCATGCTGGTTCTTGCAGAATATTTGTCAATCACAGGGTTAGAAACAGTGGTTTTAATGTATTTTTATATTCGTTCACCTTGGTTGCGGCAGCTTGCAGTCTGCAGAGTTGAAAAACCCTTTTTGGCAGGTCCAAAACACATCACTCAAATTCAGATGCAGCTCAGTCCACATTGTAAGGCTCCAACACATGATAAACTCATGGGGGCAGGAACCTGGTTTATAGTAGCTTGCTACAAATGGAAAACCAAGCAGGAGGCAGGAAGGGTGGCAAAACTTCCTTCTCACAAACTAAAAGTTGCCAACAACCATGGCAAAAATAGGGAAAGGCACCCTATCTTCTTCCTCTTACCCAGGTCTCAAACCCAGTATAATGCTCCTTACCTCTCCAGTGATGCACTCTGGCCACTGATCCTCTGGCATAACTTCCTGCACCATGCTGCATCCTGTGGCTCTAACTAGGAGGCAAACCACAATCCCTGAGCCTTTATAGGCCCAGCATCAAGGACTTCCTGTGGCACTGGCTGATGACATCATCATTAACTGGAGATATAAGGAAGCTCAGTGCGCCTAGCCAGTGCCTCAGCAACCAGTTCCTTCAGTAATCGTTCTGCCTAGGTATTGTCATCACTCCTGGTCTTGTTTCTAGTTCCTGCTAGTCTTCCTGTCTGCTTGCCTGCTCCTGCCTTTGTCGCTCATCTGCCTTGCTAGTCTCCTGACTCCTCTCCTGTCGTGGTTCCTACTTGCCCTGTCCTTCCTTCACTTTTGGACTGACTTCTTATTGCTGATCCGGCCTGGCCCTTTGATTTTGCTTTACTCGCTGCCTGCCCTGAACTTAGCCTGCTTTTCACGTCTGCCTGAACTTAGTATGCCCTCCACCACCACCTAGATTCTGCCATCCTGACTGTAGCCTGTGACCCATCAGCAGCCACCTGTCGGGGACTAGTCTGTGTCTGCACAAACTGGACTGCGCCAATCCAACAGCGGTCCTTTGGCTTACCTTTAAGAAATGTGACTCCCAGAGACCCAAGGAGCCTTCCCTAGACAAACAAACCAAAAGAGAGCAAGCAAAGGAACATGCTGTCCCTAGGAGGGTCAACTACAAATTCCACAACTTAAGATTGTGGCAATGGTTTATATAGGCAAAGAGCTCACCATCTCAGTCTCCTGCGTGGGAGAGCTGCATCCCATACTACTATTGTCTCTCCTTCCCATCTAAAGTTGGACTATTCCTCTTAGTAGGAACCTACAGGGTTCTCCACAACGAATGGCCCAGGAACCAGTACTCTCACCTTCTTACATCAAGTAAATGACCTTTGTAAACTCACTGTTCTCACACTAGCAAATAAATACTAACTTTTACTAGCTCACCAAATCAATCCAAAGTCTATTTTTCCTGAACACTCACGATTATTAAAGGTAACAAACAAGTACTAACCTTATAAAAGCAGCAAATATACACAATCAGTAATAATTAACCTTTTAAGATTATTTACTTAAGATTTAAGCACTCTTTCCCAGCAAGTTCAACTGATCACCAGCAAATGAAGGCTCTGTAGTCAGCACTCGCCCTGGACTGAGGACTGTGGCATCATGCAGTTCTGCCATCTTAGCGTCATATCTCACACGTCGATCTGGATGGAGTAATCTTTGCAAGTGCCACAGATATAATCTCGCGGTCAACTGACGTGCTATCTCCATGTGTCAGAGAGGTGAGAACACTGCCAATGTCACCCGATGCAAGGAAGTCAATGGAAGTTGGGTTCCCACAGCTATAATAAATCTTGTGGGCAGCCTTCATGCGACTTCTGTGTGTGGGAGATGCACAGATGTGTGAGCAAGTCACAGCAGCAGTTATGATCGGCATTGAAAGTTGTGGCCATACCTACTGCTGTGTCAGTCTGTGGCTGTGGATTTCAATGCAGGACATAGTTGGCAATTAGTGAGGGCATCCCCATACAGCGTGTACTTAGGTGTGAAAGGGTGCACAGTTTAAGCCATCGCAGCTCATTGAAATGCTGTAACATGTGATGTACCAGGCGACCACTGTAAACTATAGGGTGAATTTTCAAAATATTACGTGCATAAAAATGTGCATATACATGCATAAGATGCCTCTACTCGCATATTCCGTATTTTAAAAAAATTGAAAATATGTACATCTTCTCACTTTTGTGCACCCATATACGCATGTAAAAAAGGGGCGTTCTAGGGCATTCCTGGGCAGGGCCAGCAGTTTCACATGTAAGTGCTATTTTAAAAGACACTCATGCGCGTACATTTTCCAACTTACTCATGTATTTTTACAACCTGCTAATTATCTGGCATGAGTGATATTAACATATTTATTGATTAGTACTGACTGGGCGGGAGATCTGGGTAAACTTGGGGGGGGGGGGGAGTTCAGGCTGAAGAACCAGGAGGGTCTCGAGGACCTGGAGAACGACTGGGGAAACTGTAAAAAGCTGTAATTTCACTCTCATGCATGTGTTTTAAAATACGCCAATTTATACAAGTAGGTCCTACTTTATTTTCACGTGTAAAATATATGTGCGTATATTTTTAAAACAGGTGGGTAAAGTACGCATATTCAATGCATTAATATATGCTGTTTCAATGCATTGCGAGGCCAATATTCAAAATGGAACTTATCTGCCTAAGTGGCATAATAGAATATCTGGTTGTGCCCAGCGGGTGCCACTTAACTGGATATGTGATTTATCCAGCTACGTTTTTAGCTGGATAACTCATAGTAACATAGTAATGATGGCTAATAACAACCCACATACTCTGTTTAATATAGTCAAGTCATTGGTGTCACCTCCAAGTTCAGATGTTCTGGAGATAGATGAAGATACCTGTGAGAAAATAGCAGGGTTTTTTCAGCAAAAAACAAATACAATTGTGGCGGAGTTCAAGAACTTACCATATCCTAATTATGCGGTTTCAAATCCAGCTTATAGCTGGACCTCTTTCGACTCTGTCTCGATTGCCATTATTCAAAAAATAATAAAAAAACAAAAGACATCCAATTCCCCATTTAACCCCTGCTCGGGTGCTATTTTCAAAGAACTGGGAGACTTTTGCCCAGAAGTTATATGTTACATTACAAATCAATCCTTGGAATCTGGTATTTTTCCATGTCAATTGAAGCTAGCATCAATTACACCAATTCAAAAAAATAAAACATCCCCATTATCAGACTTTACAAACTTTAGACCAATTGCATCCTTAACTTCTTTGTCAAAAACAATCGAATCATCTGTGCTCCATCAGTTGAGAGATTATTTGTCAGACCATGACATTTTACATCCAGAACAACATGGATTTAGAAAAGGTTACTCAACCGAGACCCTTTTGCTTTCATCTTTTGACACCTATATACGAGGATTTGACACTAACTCTGATTATCTCCTGATCTTATTAGATATATCAGCAGCGTTTGACACGCTTGATCATGAGATCCTACTAGCGAGACTACAAGCAATTGGTATACAGGCTACAGTACTGCATTGGTTTACTAGCTATTTGGCCAATCGTCAATGTCAAATAAATTTCAAAGGCAAATCCTCGACAATCTATATGCAAAATACAGGGGTTCCGCAAGGTTCATCCTTGTCACCGGTATTGTTTAATATCTACCTTCTTCCACTGTGTCAGATTCTAGCTGCACTAGATGTTCATTTTAAGATTTATGCGGACGATATTCAAATCTATGTCCCTTATAAATCTTCCTGGGCTGACACTATTTCATTATGCAACCTGTATGTTAATACAATTAAACAGTGGCTATGCCACAGTCGACTTAAACTTAATACAAAAAAAACAGAACTTCTTTTTCTGAGTGTTCTAGATAACTCTCCAAATGGTCCTCCTTCACCGATCACTCTGGGCAATGAGATAATCAATGTTAAGAAAGTTACCCGCAATTTGGGAATTCAAATGGATACAAATCTATCCTTATCCTATCACGTTTCCAATCTGGTAAAAAATTCATTCTTTAAGCTGCATACTTTAAAAAGATTAAAACCTCTACTCTTCAAAAATGACTTTCAAACTGTTTTACAGTCTCTTTTGTTCTCGGGTTTAGATTACTGTAACAGCTTGTTTCTGGGTCTTCCAGACTCTGCGATAAAACCATTACAGCAAATACAGAATTCAGCAGCTCGTCTTTTAGTAGGACTACCTATGAGACATCATATTTCCCCTATCTTGTATAAGCTTCATTGGCTCCCAATTAAATATCGAGTAAAATATAAGGTTCTCTCTATAATTCATTCATTAATTCATGACCATGATTCTACATGGCTTTGTACATCTTTACGGTTGTATAAACCAATGAGACACCTTCGATCAACATCTCAATATTTGCTCGATATTCCTACAGTTAAAATAGCTAGACTTAATATGACCAGGGAGAGGGCCTTTTCAGTGGCTGGACCGCTGTTGTGGAATTCTCTCCCTAACACCTTAAGGCAAATTATTAGTCATAGCGAATTTAAGAAGGCAGTTAAAACTTATTTATTCAAGATTGCATATGCTCATCTTGATAATTGACTACTTCATGTTCTAAGCCACATTTTTTGTAGTAATTTACCATTCGATTATACATTTTGAAGGAAAATGGTTTATATGAGTTATATTTTATATTCATTATCTCCTTTCTATCTTTGACTATTTTGTTAAAAATTAGTATATTTATTTTATGAGTAGGGACTATAACAATTTATTGTATTTTTATTCTTTCTATGTCTTATTTATATTTTTAAATCTGATGTTTTTATTTTATTTTATTTTTATTTTTATTTTCATTTTTTTATTTTTTCCTGGTTAACTGGCTCTATATAATCGAAATATGTAAACCGTCTTGATCAAACTAGTTTGAAAAGACGGTATAGAAATATTTTTAAATAAAAAAAATAAAATAAATAAAAAATGGTTCATCCAGTCTGCCCAGCAAGCTTCTTATAGTAATATCTACCGCGCTGTGTAGGTCACCCCCAGATTTCTCTTAAGGGTAGTCCGTGCAGTTACCCCAACTCTTATGATAAGGATAGTAACTCAGAGGTGGGGAATGGGCTGATTGAGGAGGAGTTGAGTTGGTTGGACAAGTTAACCAGCTAATTCAATATTCAGAGTTAGCCGGTTTAACTTATCTGGCTAACTTTAAGATAGTCGAATATATTCAGCAGCACGGCTGCATCATTGAATATACAGTGCTAGTTAACCAGATAAGTTCATCTGGCTAACTAGCACAGCCGTGCAGCGGCTGAATAGAGACCTGAGAGACCCCAAGCAGCCCCAGCCAAGGTGAAGAAATATAAAAATCATCAAAACTCCTGTGTGCTCTCCTGCAAATGACAAATGTTCTACAAGAACCAGCATCCAGCACTCACAGTGTTAACAAATTGGGAAAAGGGCTGTACTGTTTAGCCTGCTCAGAGAACAGCACTACATAGCCAGCAGAAGAGGAAGCCAAAGGAATGCTGGGAGACCATTTAAGGAAGAAAAGGCACAATTTGGCTGGTTCTGTCTGTGTGTGAGGAGCAAAAGAGGAGTGTATCTGGCAGTTCTGCAATGTTCTTTTCCTGAAGAACTAATTATCAAGAAGGAGAGACAGATGTCTGCGCTCTGAGAAATAGAGAGATAGGCAGCTGTAATTGTTCCATAGCCAAGTTACATGTAAAATCCCAATAAGGGACAGAAGAGCCAGGAGATGAGAGACTGAGAGATGTCCTTTCCAGAGATATCCAGGCCCAGGAGCACATGAATGGATCACCCTCCTAAGAGACTGAGTTAAGTAATCTAAACTTTGCACAGAAAGTATCTTAGCAGAGGAGGGAGAAGGTTTATTTCCTTGCCTTTTGTCACAAATTCAGTATCTCATCTTAACTGTTTTAGCCTTTCAGCCGAAGTCAAGCATAAACCCTTGTCACAGTGAGATAGGGCAGGGAAAGAGAAGCTAATGGACCGTAGTCTTTCTGAAAGAGACTGAAATCAGGCCAGCTTTATATTTAGGACCAAGTAAAATGTTTGGGGAAGCTCCCCAGGAGAGAGAGACATTTCACTCACTGCAGTGTTCATCTATATGGTTTGTCATCTAGCCAACTCCACCATCAAGAAGGACTACTTCAGTGTCTTATTTTTTTTCCACACAATTTTGTGTTTGGGACTGGGTGCACCCTTTACAAACTGGTATCATTGGGGTAAAGACAATTTTTGAAAGCTGTGTTCTTCATTGCTTTTACCCCAAACTTTCTCTATTAATGTTCCTTATATATTTTTGTTTAGAAAAAAACTGAAAGATGCAGCTGTAAAGGTTAAAAGTGTTCAACAGCCATGGACATTGTTTAAAAATACAATCCTAGAGGCGCAGTCTATAAGTATTCCAAACATTAAGAAAGGTGGAAGGAAGGCAAAACGAATACCGTCATGGTTAAAAAGTGAGGTGAAAGTGGCTATTTTAGCAAAAAAAAAAAATCCTTCAAAAACTGGAAGGATCCATCTGAAGAAAATAGGATAAAACATAAGCATTGTCAAGTTAAGTGTAAAACATTGATAAGACAGGCGAAGAGAGAATTTGAAATGAAGTTGACTATAGAGGCAAAAACTCATAGTAAAAACTTTTAAAAATATATCCGAAGCAAGAAACCTGTGAGGGAGTCGGTTGGACCATTAGATGACCGAGGGGTTAAAGGGGCTCCTAGGGAAGATAAGGCCATTGCAGAAAGAGTAAATGAATTCTATTGGGGAGATACCAGTTCTGGAGATGGTTTTCAGGGGTGATGAGTCAGACGAACTGAACGAAATCACTGTGAACCTGGAAGATGTAGTAGGCCAGATTGACAAACTAAAAAGTAGCAAATCACCTGGACTGGATGGTATGCATCCTAGGGTACTGAAGGAACTCAAAAATGAAATTTATGATCTATTAGTTAAAATTTGTAACCTATCATTAAAATCATCCATTGTACCTGAAGACTGGAGGGTGGCTAATGTAACCCCAATATTTAAAAAAGGCTCCAGGGGCAATCCGAGTAACTATAGACAGTAAGCCTGACTTCAGTGCCAGGAAAAATAGTGGAAACAATGCTCAAGATCAAAATCGTAGAGCATATAGAAAGACATGGTTTAACAGAACACAGTCAACATGGATTTACCCAATTGAAGTCTTGCCTAACAAATCTGCTTCATTTTTTTGAAGGAGTTAATAAACATGTGGATAAAGGTAACCGATAGATGTGTATTTGGATTTTCAGAAGGCATTTGACAAAGTCCCTCATGAGAGGCTTCTAAGAAAACTAAAAAGTCATGGGATAGGAGGCGATGTCCTTTCGTGGATTACAAACTAGTTAAAAGACAGGAAACAGAGAGTAGGATTAAATGGTCAATTTTCTCAGTGGAAAAGGGTAAACAGTGAAGTGCCTCAGGGATCTATACTTGGACCGTGCTTTTCAATATATATATAAATTATCTGGAAAGGAATACGACGAGTGAGGTTATCAAATTTGCGGATGATACAAAATTATTCAGAGTAGTTAAAACACAAGTGGATTATGATACATTACAGGAGGACCTTGTAAGACTGGAAGATTGGGCATCCAAATGGCAGATGAAATTTAATGTGGACAAGTGCAAGGTGTTGCATATAGGGAAAAATAACCCTTGCTATAGTTACACGATGTTAGGTTCCATATTAGGAGCTACCACCCAGGAAAAAGATCTAGGCATCATAGTGGATAATACTTTAAAATAGTCAGCTCAGTGTGCTGCAGCAGCCAAAAAAGCAAACAGAATATTAGGAATTATTAGGAAGGGAATGGTTCATAAAACAGAAAATGTCATAATACCTCTATATTGCTCCATGGTGAGACCACACCTTGAATACTGTTTACAATTCTGGTTGCTGCATCTCAAAAAAGATATAGTTGCGATGGAGAAGGTACAGAAAAGGGCAACCAAAATGATAAAGGGGATGGAACAGCTCCCCTATGAGAAAAGGCTGAAAAGATTAGGGCTGTTCAGCTTGGAGAAGAGACGGCTGAGGGGGGATATGATAGAGGTCTTTAAGATCATGAGAGGTCTTGAACGAGTAGATGTGACTCGGTAATAGAAGGACTAGGGGGCATTCCATGAAGTTAGCAAGTAGCTAACTCAACGTTCAATAAAGCTCTGGAATTTGTTGCCAGAGGATGTGGATAGTGCAGTTAGTGTAGCTGGGTTCAAAAAAGGTTTGGATAAGTTCTTGGAGGAGAAGTCCATTAACGGCTAATAATCAAGTTTACTTAGGGAATAGCCACTGCTATTAATTGCATCAGTCACTAATCACCAACAAACCTCCAACAAAATGATTAAATTGAAAGTAAATTGAAGAAATAATGTTTTTTAATTAGATATCATACATTTAAGAATTTCTATTTGTCAAAGGTGATACCGACACTGTGAACCCGGTTCCGGACACAGTGGCAAATTCTCCCGCAGTCCCTGAAGCAGGCACATAGTGCCGAAACATGGCCAATGTTGGACGAGCAGATCCGAACCCATGAGAATCAACAAAGGCGGCGACCTTGATAATTATACAATAATAAGAAAATATAGTGGGTCGGATAAGCAGCCGGGGAGAAGGGATTTTAAGAAAAAACATTAGAAATATAACAATAAAAAAGCAGATATTTTCAAAATAATAAAGAATAATAGACGGGGCGAACAAAAAGGATAACTGCAAATTGGTTACCCTTATATCAAGCCCCCGTACAAAAACCACCGGGCAAGGTTTTCCCTTGAAACAGCAAAAGTTGGAGAATTAATTGCATCAGTAGCATGAGATCTTCTTAGCATGGGTAACTGCCAGTTTCTTGTGGCCTGGTTTGGCTCTGTTGGAAACAGGATGCTGGGCTTGATGGACCCTTGGTCTGACCCAGCATGGCAATTTCTTATGTTCTTATGACTAACAGGTCATAGCCAGTGTTATTTATGCATTGCTTGATTTAAAATAAGAAAACTGTAAGTTTATACTATACTTCACTACTGTACTTGTCCCATTTAATATACTGGTTGGATTTACTATCTACTTACATTATATTAGTAAAAATGTTAATTACTGTTTTATTCTGGCGTGATGATTTTATCTGATCTATGCTGCCTCAAGTGAGAGGTTGTTTGGGAAGGGCACAGAATTGGGGTAGCGGGGTGACCAGGACCCTGTCTCATTCCCCACTCAGGTTACAAACCAGAAGACAAATCATATTAGTAAATATTATTTCTCATGTTGTACTCCCAACCCCAAGCACAGGGGTAATTCATAGTCCGGACCAAAGGGGGAGGGGGCACACTAGTGTGTAACAATCTGTCATGCAAACTTTAATGAATCAAGGCAGCAAGCATGTCTTAAAGCCTCTCAGATACCCAGATCCTTTTAGTTGTATATATTAGCTGTATATATATTATATTATATGATGTATATATTAGTATATACATCAGCCAATTATTGACTGCTGCTGCTTGGTGAGTGGAAGAGAACAGCACCATACTCGCATTTCCCACTTGCAGAGCACGGTTAACTCAGTTATCTGCTGCCTATTTCCTCCCATCAGTGTGTCAGTCAGCTACAGCACAGCCGCAGGGGATAAGGCCAGATGTGACAAAAGCCACTTAGGATGCTTCACCCTGGCCGAAGGGCTGAAAGACGTCATTTTGCTCTCTGGGCGTGGGTTCTTTCTAGTGAAGCAAAGTGGAATAAATAGATCTGACTTAGCATGGCAGTAGCCTGGGCTTGCACTAAAGACCTGTCACCTCTACCTGCTGCACTGAAAAACCTGTCCGTTGTCATTGCCCACCTTCGGCACTGAAGACTGCTCCAGCCTCCTTCCTGCCTTCCCTCCCCCAGTCGCAAGTGAAAGAAACCAAGCAGCATGGCGTGCCAGACGGAGGCTGATGGGCTGAACTGTTACCACCGCAACAGAGAAGTGACCTGCACCTCTTGCAGTGGGTTCAGCAGCTTGAAACAGTCTGTAAAGGGGTGCACGTTAAAACAGTGCACTGTGGAAGAGCGGGAAGGGAAGAAGTTACTTGCCTTAGCGGATGCTTACTCCAGCATTCTGAGGGGGTTGGGCGAGAATTCAGAGAGGGAAGGGCTGCTGCTGACTCCCGGCAGGGCTGCAAACGCCATGCGCTTCCTCACTAAAGGTTACCACGAATCTATCCATGGTAAGGAGTGGTTTTATTTGATTATCCATCTGTCAGTACGGGAAGAATTCGGTCATGGTGCTGCATGAATTTTTGTCCAGTGCACGCTCCCTTTAACGCTGTGTTGAATGATTAAAGGCTGTGGCCAATAATTGCCATTCCACAGAGGCTCAAATGATAGAGAATTCTTGAGATTTTTCTGATATTGGGAGTATGTTAGATGATCATGGTTTGCTTTGTTCTTTTGCCACTGACAATGTGTTTTAAAGGCAGTTGACTACAGCAAAATCTGACGGTTGTAATAATTGACGCACAAGACTTACTTTGGGGGGGACACAAGGCCTCAGCGTGTTATAATCAAGCTTTCTTACAAAGGAGTTTGTTACAGCGATGGGCCCGCGATGTTGCCGTTTGTATGGCCTCTGCATTTAGCACACACATGCACCCTCTCAAGTCCTCAAAAAAAAAACAAACCTATGTTCTCATCTCATATACATGTAGACAGCCTAAAGGATCTCATCTAAAGATGATTATTTCATTTGTTACAGGGGGAACAGAAGTAGTAGTATTGTGGGTTTTAGCACCCCCACGAGGGAGCCTGAGAAGATGATCTCTCAGAGTACATAAACTCCTGCCACCATCTTAGGGTGCAGATCTTTCAGTTATCCCTTGTAGGGGGCATCATGTCACTATGCTGCTCCCTGTTTTATTTGCTTTTTCTTAGGGAAGGACCTTGGGTCTATAGAGTTGAGACCTGGATTTAGAAAAGTGGAAAGGGTACCTTTGCCTAACTTTAATATGTCTCCTTGGGAACCTTTTGCCTTTTGGAGGAGAAAGTTTGTCTACCCTTCCTTTCTCTCTTTTGATTTCCCCTTTTTCTAAAGGTTTTATAACCTGTCTGAATATCCTAGGGGCTCAGTATGGTTTAGGGAAGAGGAGTGGTGTCTCTCAACCAGAAAGCATGGATGGACTATTGGAAGTCCTGTGAAGGCATGAATCTGGGTTCATTCCTGGGGAAAAGAAGGAGAAGGAGTAGAAGATCTGTAGCACCCATCCAGTGTTAACCACATCCACATCATCAAGATGTTGTATGGAGGTACCATTCAGACAAAGTAAGAAGAATGGCTGAACAACTGGACTAAGATATGAAAAATGGGACTTTGCTTAAGTACACTTAAAATTTGGAAAAGATTATCCTATCCACCAAATTCTGGAAGGAAGCTCCAAAACTACCTCATTAATTGGAATGGATCAGGAATAAGACATATCAGTTAACATTAGTAACAGGATACATTAGTGATTATTACTGCTGTATACAAGAACATTTTATGTTGAATTAACTATGGAACAACGCTCCAGGCCTAAAAAGTAATCTATCCGCCCAACAGGGAATTCTGGACTTTCATAGAGGATTAACATCAGGAAAGAACTTTGCCAGCTTAAACCCTAAATGAGGTGTGATCTTTGGGATCCCGTGATGGGATGCTAGCCCAGGAGTGACATACAACTATAGAGTTATAGAGAAGGAAGATTTTCACCCAGTAGAAAATGGGGAATTTGTCTTGACCTGGATTTTATGATCAATAAAGACAACCAACCAAATATATTATAGGAATTTTATCTGTAATGAAGTAGTATGATTGCTTTGCTAATCCACTTGGATATGTAGAAATAAAGGTAAAGAAACAAGCTGTAGGTGATTCACTTTTTAATCGGCTCATAAAGGCTAGTCACAAATATATTAATAAAAAGGTACCACTTATAACTTGTTTGACCTTTTATTTCTAGGAATTCTTTTAAAATGTGGTTTAGAGCTGGCCCAATGGCTCCACAGCAATTCTACATGCTGCCATGCAGGGGAACCTGAGTTCATAGTCCCAATCCAGGACTCTGCTCCCTGGGCCAGCTGGGGATGCTGTAGGGTAGTATATACGGCCCCCAGATAGTGGGTAGTTTTGGCCATCACCCAACAGTGACTACAGCACATTCTAAAGGGAGTGGGCTTGCACGATACCTTGTCAAAGCCCGCCATCATGTTGGCCAGCTTATAGGAAGAGAGAGGGATATAAAATAGGGGTAAAATACCCCCACTAGTTGTAAATGAAGGCTCATGATTCCAGTTTCTACTCCCATTCTGATTGAGCTAGAAAGAGGCAAAGCAGCAGGTGTACAGAATCCCATATTCCTTTTTACTTTTCTCTCAGGATTGACCCCCATAGCTGGAAACTCTTTGGGTTTAATCCAGAGCTCTGGGACTTAATTGAAATTAGTAGATCAGAGACATATCTGAAAATGGCAGGTGCCACACGTGAAGCAGGTGCTGGAACTGCAGCAAGATGGTGTACGAAGCTCCTGTCAGGTTTCCTCGGAGGCAGTAGAGATCCTAGAGCAGTGTGGAAGCCAGCAGATAGAGCAGACACAGGCAGAAGAGAGATTGCATAGGGGGGTAAGGAGGCTCCATCTAGAGTGTCTTGGGGAGCTGGGACCAACAGGAGAGGCCTCAGCCTGGAGCCAGGATCAGATTTAAAATGGAAAGGGAAGGAGCCTGTGCTAGGAAGCTCTGAATTACTACTTATGCCTTTCTCTTCAAGTGCATCATAATTGGGGCAGTGGTATGAGAAAGGGGAAGGGGATCTAGTGCTGTCATATATCAAAGGAGAGCAACATGGATAACTTATCTGCAGGGGTGAAGGAGGTGGGGGGAAAAAGAAGATGAGAGAAAGTCCACGCACCACCCCCCTTCCCCACCCCTTCCCTGTCTATCAATCTACACAAATATCAGGGTGAGTAGAATTCAGGAATATCAATCCATTACTTTTTTTTTTTTTTTTTTTAAATACATGTATTTACCTCTCACCAGCCTGCCAGTTGAACCTCTTGGGTTCTTGCTATCGTGTATATTGGCATGACGTATTGACTTTTTTTCTCTTGTTTTTGGTTTGTTCTTTCAGACATCCTCAATGATGCAGTGTTCAATGAAGACCATGATGAAATTGTGATTCTTAAGGATATTGATATGTTCTCCCTCTGTGAGCACCACTTGGTACCTTTCTATGGCAAGGTAGTTAATCACAAGACAGATTGTATTCCAGTTATTTGTTTTAATTATTATAATTCTGAATTCATTGACAAAAAATGGGAATAGGCACTGGAAAAATAAGGAGACCTGCAATCAACGCATCCGGTATTACTGCAACATTGCAACTAATCCTTTGCATAATGTGGGCATGCAAAGGAGCCAAACCTCACTATACATCTAGAAATAGTCCATCTTTTGTCTGCACAGGAACAGTAACTTTCAAACCAGCGCCCGGGTGCATATATATGCACACATGCCAATGCATGCTGAGATAAACGGTCATTTTATAACATATGCACGCATATACGTGTAGGCTATAAAACAGCCTGGCTGGGCGCTCATGCGCATCAACTGGTCGATTTTAAAAGCCCTTCTAGGAGATACGTGTATGACTCGGCCCAGTGCGCACCGTACAGATTTTAAAAACTGTGCAAGTACGGGCATATCTCCTGGTACGCTCACAAATCAAAAAGTTCAAGAAAGGGGCGGGTCATGGACCGGCCAAGACTTTAACGTGAAGTCTGCGTGTAAGTATTTACACGCACAAGCATGCACTGGGGTCCCCTACTGTGTAACTTTACTTCTGCTATGGACAGCATGAAAGTACTAAAATAACAAAAACTAGGCTAATCAGTGGGGTTTTAAGGGTCAGGGCTAATAGGGTAAAAGGGAGGCAAGTTAGCTAGGGGGTTTAGGAAGTCCTCTCCTTTACTGGGGTGAACTGGGAATGAACTAGGGAAGCAGGTAATTGTGCTGGCGTGCGTATCTATCTACTAAAATCCCCCCCCCACTTACACAATCAAGGCAGCATTTGTGCACACGTGCAAGTCAACAAAATGTCGTGAGTACAAGTATGCACATATAGCTGATTTTCTAACAGGCACATGTATACGTGAGCCAGCAAACGTGCGCATGTGCATGGGTCTTAAAATTCACCTCCAAACTTTTAGTGGATGTGTGCATAGTTGTGTAAATGCTACTTCTACCGCTTAGGTCAGGGAATTTTAAAAAGGGCATTCGTCCATGCCATTGCCAGTTTAAGCAGTTTGTCCACCAGTTTGCCCTGTTAACAACTGGGTCCTCAATACCCACCCTGGTTTGATAGCGTACATTCCCCCCAGTTACCCCAGACCCTTTAAACCCCTCAGAAACGGCTCGATCATTTTATTACTTACATGTCCTCTATAGCAAAAGTAAAATTACGCAGCAGGGGACCTTGTCGTGTGCTGGGATGCGTAAGTATTTACGTGCACATCTTTTGGCCAGGCCCCAAAATGCCCAGGCCCTGCCCTCTCCCCTTTTTGGAAAACTTTTCAGATGTGCGCACAGCAAGTTTTAAGCGCATATCTGAGTGCTTTTTAAAATAGGGTCGGCGCTCGTAAGCTCAACTGTATCGCTCATCCCTCACGATTGATGTATGCACCAGGCTTTTAAAGTTCATGTCAATGATCATATCATCTCTTTCATTGTGGGACATCCATAGCCCATTACTTTTTTAGTGTATAAAAACTTGACTGCTCTTAGGGCTCTCATTGTATCAATTCTTATCAGAGTGAGAAAATGATTACACAATCCAAAATGCTAGAAAAAAAAATTACAGCACCAGGAGTTTTACTGCATTCCTCATGCATTTCTGCTAGGGACCTTCATCTTTTGGTCTGTGTAGCCTTGACCGTGTCGGCACTAGGTCTCACTTGAGCAGACAATGGTGCTTGTATCTTTGCTGCAATGTGATGTAGACAGACCCCCAACTACATACTAGGTCAAAACCAATTAAACAAAGTAGCTAAGCTGCAATGTGAACATCGCTCGCTGGGGTTTCAAAGGTCACTGTTTGTATTTGTGAAAATGGTTCTTTTGCAGTGCTGCTGCCTTATCAAATACTTAACTATTTGCACATGCAGTTCATCTAAAATGTCTTGTGCCTTTAAAAACACATTAAGTATCAATGGTTCACATTTACCAGTACAGTTTGTATTTAGGACTGCAAGAAAAAAGTCATTTCCAATAGCCATAAAATTGTTGTTTCTGCTTCCTAAGAAAATGATTCCAGCTATTCATTATCTGCATCGTTCCCAGACATACTAGTTTCTCAACAGAATCTTACACGTTTGACTTGTGTTATAAATGATTCGCAAGAGCGTATTTTCTGCATATTGTTTACCACCACTGTTTTTCTTTCTGTAGGTACATATTGGCTACCTTCCAAGAAAGAAGGTTGTTGGCTTAAGCAAGCTGGCAAGGTAAGTACAAGCAAAGACCAAATACACAAAAGCTTTATTTTCCCAGAGACACAAAATGGGGAAAAAACCTTTTAGTACATCTGACCCTCTCAATAATAAATCTGCATTAATTGGATATTAGACATGTTACCATTATTGATATTATTATCTATTTTATATTATATGCCTATCCAAGATTATAAAATATTTGTCATTATGATTACAATTTATGAATCCATGTAAACTAAAGTGTTACTAGTCCAACTAAGTAAATCTACTTAAATGACCCAGAAGAGCAACATATGGAAGTGGAGCACTAAGTACTAGGAAGTGAAGGTTAGCCACTTGCTCATAGCTGCCCTGTGAGGGTGAAAGGAATCTGAGCCTAAGTCTTCAATCTTTACCATTCTGTGCTAACCATTAAACCACACTGTGACTCCAAAAACGGTGTAAGCCTTGCATAATGCAGATTTCTCCACACTGTTTCCCATCACAGCTCATGCAGTCTGCAGAGCGGAAATACTTGATAGCAGCATTTCAGGATTGCAGAGCAGGGAGTGGGCTGGCTTGATGTTCATCATTGGACATCATCTTAATCTTCCTTCTTGACCCTATCATAAGAAAATAAGAAATGCCGTGCTGGGTCAAGTCAAGGGTTCATCAAACCCAGTGCCTGCCTGTCTCCAACAGTGACTAATCCGGATCTCTAGAAAATGCCTGGAAAAACCCCATAGAGTAGATCCATTTCTTGTTGTCCACTCCCACGGATAAGAGTTAATTTTCCCAAAGCCTACCTGGCTAACATTTGTTGATGGACTTTTCTTCCAGCAACTTATAGAAACCCGTTTTGAACTCAGCTATGCTAGAAGCCTTGCCCACATCCTCCAGCAACAAATTCCACAGCTTAATTGTGCGTGGAATGAAAAATACTTTCTCCATTTTGTTTTAAATCTTCTACCTGTTAGTTTCATGGAGTGTCTCCTAGTCCTTGTACTATTTATTTGAAAAAAATAAATAACTGTTCCCTATTTATCAGTTCCACCCCACTCATGATTTTATAAATTTCTCTTATCATATTCCCTTCTAAATCATCTCTTCTCCAAACCGAGGAACCCTAACCTGTATAAGCCCCATTCTCAGTGCAAGCATTTAGCTGAGGAGCATACTCCACACTAGGGCTCAGTCCCGGCTCAATCCTGCAAACCTGGTGTGGATTCTCCAAAACTGGGAGGAATCTTAACCAAATGGTGTTAACTAAGGAGACACATGACAAGGCAAAGTGCTAAAAAATTAAAGTTTGTTTTTTTTTTTTTAAACTTTAACAAAGCATCCACTTTGCAAGAGTAACTTAGTATATTACAATATTAGGAAAAAGAAGAAAGAAAATAGTTGTTACTGTATCCATTGGACCCCAAGCATGGGGGAGGTCAGCTCAATCAGGGAGAATCTACAAGAAAAAACAAATAAGTAGAAATGGCCTAGCTTAAAAAAAAACCCCACAAAAAAGGCCCACCACTATACTATATGGATGATTCAGATCTCACAGATGCAGATAACATCATTTCTTTGGAATCTAGAAAAGCTTTAAGTTGTTCTGGTATCAAGAAAACAAAATTAACATTATTAAACGTAACTATACATTTACATGTGTTGCGCGTCCCGGCCGTGCTGGTGCCACGACCGGGCCCGCTCACCTCGAGCTACCCTCCGCAGATCCCGGCCCATCCCGCCTTGCCACGGCTGCCAGTTCCCGGCGTCCCTGGCGCCTTCCCCGGGCGTCTCCGGCTTCTTCCAGTGCTCAGGCCACTCAACAGAGCTCCCGCAGGGGCTCTGCGTTCTCGGCATCCTCGATCCCGCCCCTAGGCGCGCACGCGTCCAACACCCAGTCCTTTAAAGGGCCAAAAGCGGGAACCTCGGCCCGGGCGCCTCCTGATGACGTCACCTGAACTCCAAATATAAGTCGAGGCCCTTTCCCCAGAACCTCACCTTGGCAAACGGGTCATCACCCGAGTGAAGCTAGTTGCCGTCCTTGTTCCTGTGCTTGTTCCAGTGTTCCTGCATTCCTGTGCCTGTTCCAGTGTTCCAGCGTCTGTTCCTGAGTTCCTTCGTTCCTGTGTCTTGTTCCACGTTCCGCTTCCCAGGTAGTACCTCCTCGGACTGATACCCAGTAGTGACCTTGGCTTGCCTCTAACCTTGCTTGAACTGATTCCCGGAACTGACCTTTGCTTGCCTTTGACCACGTTTGGACAGATACCTGGAACTGACCTCTGCTTGCCTCTGACCACGCTTGGACTGATACCTGGAATTTACCCTTGCTTTGGCTGACCACCCTCGGACGGATACTCTGGCTTTGACTCTTGCGCTCCATTCAGACACTCTCTTTGCTCCTCCTGCGACCACCAGGTCCACCTGCCTTGAAGCTACCTGAGGCCTTCCTCGAGCTAGACCACTAGGTGCTGCCTACCCTGCCCGGAGAACCTTCAGTTCCTGTTTCATACCCGTGATCTCCGGTACTCTCGGTTCCGGTCTAGCTCGTTTGTTCATTTCCAGTCGCGCACCTCTAACTCTTGGTGGGTACACCTCTCTGCTACCTCTCCGGGAGACCCCCAGAGGCTCACCTAAGCCCAGGCAGCCCGGGAATCCAAGGGCTCAACCCGAGGAGCCCCCGGGCCGTTATTGGTGAAGCTCCAGCTTGCCTCTGTCTCCTTGGGTGCTCCGCCTCCTGGCGGCAGGCGCCCTCTGGGATCCCTCAGAGGACTGTACCAATCCTGTGCCAGACCAAGGGTCCACCTCCAGCGCAACAACATGGATATCTCAAAAAGAAGGATGGTCGGATAGCTCGGGTATCCTGGCGTAAGGCCAGGAACTATCTTCTTTCTTGTGTGGACTTTGCCAAGTGTGGAAATATCAGGAATTTCTGGCCCATGAATAAAGCATTAGATTTCTTAAAATAACTTTTCATAACTGCACTTAGGTCATTTTCAGAAAAAAAAAAAGATATTAAAAGTGTGGCTCTTTCCAATTTCTCATAATTAGACAACTCTACAAAGTCAGTAAGGTTAGCCATATCTACAGCAGGTGTTGAAGCTTGAGTAAGTAAGCAGAATGGTAGAAAATATACTTTATCCAAGGGGGGGGGGAGCTGAATCTGAAGTAAATTCCAAAATTTCTAAGAAGTATCTTTTCAGTATCAAACGCGGAAGCTCTCCCACTACACTTGGAAAATTTAGTAGATGTAGATTTAAATGTCTCAACCTGTTTTCAATAAATTTCACCTTCCTGTTTAAAGAACCACAGTCCTGGATTATAGAAGCTTGAGCTCCTTTTACAATACAAATCTCTTCTTTAAGTTCTTTAAATTTTACAGAAGTTTCCTGCTGTTGAGAAATGTTATCTTTACAAAGATTATCCATTTGTTGAGACAAAGAGTTAATTTTAGAAGTGCAGTCAGAAAAAGCTCTACCAAAGGTAGACAATAAGGTCCCATAAAGATTCTAGTGTTACCACTGCCGGTCTCTCTGCTGGAAAACAAGCTCCTCCAGAAGGCAAAGTCTCAACAACAGACTCCCACCTTCCATCCATCTCAGAGGGAATCTGGTCAGATCGAAACAAACCAGATTTACTTTCTGGGCTCAACATGGACTCATGCACAAGAACATCCAAAGCCGCAGCTCCCTCGGCCTCCCCAATGCGAGCAATCATTTCGGAACCCCTCGGTGAGGAAGACCCTGCGGCAAGGTTTCGCGTGCAGCAGGCAGCAAGCGATCATCCACGTGACTAAGCAATGCCTCCTCCAAGGCCAGAGTGAGCTTTCCCCCATTCACCGCAGGAATCGATTTGAGTTCCAACACATGGGGCCATTGCCAAGCATTCCTGGATCTTCATCTGTCCGGTTAAAGGTAGGGATTCTGACGGAAAAGATCTCACCTTCCCTTTCCTTTCCGATGGCATAGAAAGAAACTAGCACAGACAATCAAAAGGAATTCAGCCGAGCAATGCTGGCGTTTAAGCCATCTTGGCCCCTCCCCTCTAAAAAAAAAATTAAGGTTTTACTGACCAGTTCAAATAAAATAGTTATGAGTAGTACAGACTATAAAGCATTAGAATCCACAGGCAGGTACTGATTCGCTCTTGGGGTTTAAGGCTCTCTTGGACGATGGGTTTCCAGCATCACAAGGACCCCTCTTGGTGCCTGCTTCTCCAAAGCTTGAATCTCTCCTATGTACGCTTCTTTTTCACTCCTGGACTCCTGCAACACTGGATAGGCAACTCTCTTCCTGTTCTTTCTACATGTCTGTCTGTTCACCTCCGGACAACCACCTGATACTCATTTCTGGCTGGTCCTGTGTAGATCTTCATTCAATTTGAACCTTGATCAGGGTCTTCCTTCCCCCATAGAAAGACAGACCCAGAGTGAGAGGTTTACTCCCTCAGAACATGGATAATCTTCACCCCACTAATGAAAACAACAGAAGCACTAAAGTATGAGAAGCACCACCATAGGAACAGTGTGTGTGGCCCTTTTTATTACACTATAGACTACGGAGCAACAGGCACAAAGACAGGTTTTATCCCTTTGTAAGTTCTTACAAGAAGCAATGCCCACAGGAATAGTGGACACTTGGTGTGATACTGGTGCTGCCGAGTGAGTAGGTCCACACCGACAGCTGGTGGAGAAGACCTGGAGTGGGCCGGACTGATGCTTCACCTATACCAGGTTGAGCCCTTGGGTTCTGGCAGCCAGCAGTTCTTAGGTGGATCCATAGAGATATCCGAAGACAAAAATCCAAATCCGGGTGAGGATTAAGACAGGCAGCAGACAGCAGCTGCGGATACCAGGCCAATGGTCCCAGCAGGTGGCAGACAGCAGGTACGAGTATCAGGCCAGAGGCTGGGGCAGGCAGCAGCCAGAGCAGAGTCAAATCCAAAGGAAGGGGTCAGGTCTGGGCAGCAATCAAGGAAGATCCGAGTCCAGGCCAGGGTCAGAATCCAGGAAGTCAAGCCAAGGGTAATAAGACAAAGAAGACAAGGAATCAGACAAGGGACAAACAAGGCAAGGAGGGAGTACGGCACAAGACAAGAACTACAGGAAGGAAGAAGGCAGGGAGCAAGACAAGAACAATGCAAAGACTAACAAAACTCACTGGGACTACAGCACACTGGGAGACCTATTGCTGAGGCAAGGAACCAGTACAGGGCTTTGGGTTAAGTAGGGCTGGCAGGTGATGTCATCAATGAGCACCAGTCCACTTCTTCCTGCCACTCTGCTCATATCACGTGCACACTTACAGGGTGGTTATGTTGCAAAAGGACAGCGCCTACTCTCACAGCCAGCGCATCAGTTTCAAGAATGAAAGGCTTGGATGGATCCAGGCGGTGTAAACATAGGTCTCGGGTTAACTCCACTTTAAGTTGCTCAAAGACTTGAATGGTATCTGCGACCTAATTTTTGGTGTCCACCCCCTTTTTAGTCATGGCTGTAAGGGGCGCTGCTATCAAGGAATAGTTAGGAATAAATTGCCTATAGAAATTGGCAAAGCCCAGAAAGCACTGTAGGGATTTTAGACCCTTGGGCTGGTGCCAATCCATGATGGCCTGTAGCTTGTCAGGATCCATTCAGAGGCCTCTGTGAAAAATGATATATCCTAGGAAAGTAAATTCTTCCTGTTTGAAGTCAGCTTCCCATGGGCCCAATGTTCCAACAGTAATTTGGAAAAAAACAAAATATCATCCAGATAGACTACTACATGGGAGAAGAGCAGATCTCAGAATAGTTCATTAAGCATGAACTGAAATAGGCGGGAGTGTTACACAATCCGAAGGACATTATCAGATATTCATCATGCCCATCTCAGATGTTAAAGTCTGTTTTCCATTTGTTGTCTTCACAAATTCTAATTAGATTGTAGGTGTTTTAAAGTGGGCAAGGGATTTCTTAAAATATGTCATTTCTTTCAGAATTGTTGAAGTCTACTGTCGAAGGCTGCAAGGTTTGTGTGTTTTCAATTAACCTAGATTAGAGTTGTGTCAGGATAGTAAACTGGAATTCTACATGGTACTTACAGAAAGCAAGTGCTGCTTTCCTCAATAATAAGCTAACAGGGCCAGATTTGCATTGTCAGCACCCTTAGGCAGCGGGGAGGGGGGATAAAAGGATTACAACCACCCCCTCCCTAACCCTCATTTCAGATACAAGGTGGGGGTTGTTCAAGTCTCAGCCATTTACCTAAGCCGGTGCTGTGCTGTCTCCGCACCGCGGCAGCAACAGCAACCTAAAAGAAATTCAGTACAAGGCCCGCAGCCTACGGCTGCACGCTCAAGGCCCTGCCCCCTCTTCCCATATGAGCTTCCAGTTACTATGGAAACCCATGCAAGAGGAAGGGCCATGAGCGTGAGGCAGCGGGCTGCAGGCCCTGTGCTGAATTCCTAGGTTGCTGCTGCCACCCCTGTGCAGGCTCAGGACAAAGCTGCTTTAGGTAAGCACCTGGGAGGCAGGTCCCGATAGAGCATAGAAGCAGAGGCAATGGTCTGGCACCTATCAAAATTTGGCACCAGAGGCAGTTGCTTATGCCTAAATCCAGGCCTGTATTCTAAGCTTATACTAGATTTTTTCCCCCCACTCATGGAACAAATAGGAGGGAAAAGGAGACATACACACTATGTACTAAGGCAGAAATTTGTATCTCTGGTCACTAGCTACTGAGGACTATATATAGTCAATTAAAAAGCTGATCTACTTAGTTACTGTAAGTAGCCTCTGTTGGTTGCCAGGCAGAGGCAATGACTGAAATGGGCATTATTGACAAAACAGTCACAAACGTTTTAGATTCAAGTTGTGGATTTATACAGGTGGGAAATAGGTTACCTGATGTGACATAAGTAAAGACTAGAAATAAACAGAAATACATATTTTCTTTGATAGGGAACTTTAGATGTCAGTTCCAAGCCATTGTTAGACAGATGCTAGACCTTGTAGCAGAAGCTAGAAGTAGTGCTTGGTGCTTGCAGAGTGGCCTTACTGTTTTGTGAATTGTTCAAGTGCCAACACATGCATCAGTTTATAGAAAAAAACATAATAGGTTGTCATCCTGCAACAAAGCTGCAAGTCCTCAAAAGTATTTTAATGGAAGCTTATTTTGATGCTTGCAAATCAAAAGTGACCAGGGGCCGAGATTTAAGGGAACTTATTGTATAGCTGTGAGCAGGTTCCGAGGTAGGATGGCATGGGGAAAGTGGGTATACTTGCTTTTGAATAAATTGAATAGTAATATTATGTTACATTTAAATTGTTGGAGCCATGGCTTTGTCCATCCCTAGTGAGAGTGGAGTATGGCCAAGTTAGGCTGTCAGAAGTATTTTTTATGTATTTGCATATTTATTTGAGATATAGATTATTGTATTCTATTATTTTCTCTATACTGTTTATTAAGCTCTATTGTCTTTTTAATTATTTTAAATCACTTTGGGTTGTTCTTTAGTACAAGGAAAGGGGTCTAATAGTATGAAATAACATAACTTTGAAAGTCTAATAGCCAGATCTTTAGAAAGCTTAAGTTTTCCATAAGTTTAATAATTATTAATTATTTAGTAAAAAAAAACCATTGTGGTAATTGTATTCTGATGCTTTAAAGGAAATAACTCATTTTCAGTCCAGGAAAGACTTACGAAGCAAATTGCTCTAGCAATCACTGAAGCTCTGAAACCTGCTGGGGTCGCTGTTGTTGTAGAAGCTGTGTAAGTACCTATAACGTAGTTTGTTTTAAAATAGTAATTGATGATGATAATTACTGCTGTCAGCAATGCATACTTTCTTTGTAATATAGGTTTATGAATAGAAACAAGTTTTAAAGGGAAAAATAGGTGTCTGAGTAGGGTTGCCAACTGGCTCCACTTATTCAGAACATGTTACTCCAGCCCTGGTTTTGCCCCATTATGTGCAGGGACTTGTAGTTCTGATTTCCCTATTGTGGTCCCCCTCAAAATAAAAAAGCAAGACTACAAGTCCCTGCATAGAGTGGGATAAAACCAGAAGAGGCAGTCTGTCCCAAAAATCCAGAGTCTCAAACCTCTGCTGTAAAGCTACTGGTAATATTTTCGTGTATTATGCCACAAAATAAGGACCAATTGTAAAATGAATGAAAAGTTTAAAGTGCCACAACTGCATACCATTGTGCTAATGAAACTTAGAAGATGGTGTCATGCTGACAGCCAATTGGATTCAATTTCCATTTGGCATTAACTGACATAACAGTCACCCAGACATTTTGTCATAATCGAAGGCTGCAGGTTAGATGTTCCAAAAACTCAGCAAATGTGTTTGAAGTATAATGTATTTCCTTTGAGCATGGGATATGTTCTGAAATTATCTTATAGAGAATATTAACTAAGAAGAAAGTAATTCTGTAGGGGAAAGGCACAAGAAGGGGGAAAATCTGTACATAATCCCTGTCCTCCACCCACCCCCATGCTAATCTCAGGGTGAAGCACAAGTCAGAGCTCCCAGGTATTACTACTGCCCTTGCATAGGTCACTGGAGAAGTCTCGTCTCAATTAGTATATTCAGTTTTGGAGGACATAACCTTTTGTAAAGACATTTAAAAGGATGGACGCAGTGAGAGACGGGATCTGCCATGCACTGAAGGAAAGAAGGGATATGACAGAAATTTTCAAATATTTAGTAGGATATATAAAGTACATCAGGTGCAGTTTTCATTGAAAATCAAATTCAAGGACCATTGATCATGATGTAAAGTTGGAGAAAGGAATGCAGAGAGGAAATGCTTCTTTACTGGTAAAGCAATAAATGCCATGCATGCCAACCAACAGAGTTGGCATGCATGGCATTTATTGCCATGACATTCACAAATCCATGACAGAATTTTAGTAAGGGAAGGAGAGATATGGAAATTTACATGTTCATCTATCCGGAACAGTAGTGGCCCAAAAAGGTTGGATAATATAGCTGACTTGCACAGAGCAATGTTATTTTCACAGATAACACACAATTATTCAAAGTTATTAAATCATGAGCCAGTAGTGAGAAATTGCAAAAGGACCTTGTGAGACTGGGGAATTGTGTTGGGGAAAGTGGACCCTTGAGGCGAGATGAGGTTGTTGCTACCCCCGGGGGGCGGCCCCTGGAGGTCCTCGTCGTCGTCGGGTGGCGGTTCTGGGAGAGAAGACCCAACAGGACCTTCACCTATACCAGCCCTTGTTCCCCGCAGGTTGAGCCCTTGGGTACCGGGGCCGGCAGGACATAGGCGCGGGTCTTCCCAGGCGTGGAACCAGTAGGAGAGGATAGAGGCAGCATCGGAGGAGTCCAGGTGTAGAGGCCGGCAGCGATCAAGCAGAGGGGAACTTTCCTGCCACTGGCCCTTTAAAGCCCGTGATTCAGCACATGCGCACGCCTAGAGAGGAAACCACAAGGAGCTGGAGTTGGCAGCATTCGGGGGAGCAATCCTTGGGCAGAGTCGGTGGCTGGGAGCAGCGGCGGCAGAGCCAGGTCTCTGGCTGGCGCAGGTGAGGGGACCCGGTCGCGGGCCAGCACGGCCGGGGTGCCTAACATATTGGTCGTCTAATGAGAGATTATATTTAATGTGGACAAGTGCAAAGTGATGCATACAGGGAAGAATAAACTACAATGCTGGGTTCCATATTAGGTGTCACTTCCCAGGAAAAGGATTTTGGAATCATAGTGGACAATAATTTGAAATCCTCAGCAGCGGTCAAAAAATAGAATATAATGTTAGGAATTATTAGGAAAGAAATGGAAAATAACTCTGGATTTCATAATGCCTTTGTATCGATCCATGGTGCCACCGCACCTTGAGTACTGTGTGCAGTTCTGGTCACCACATCTCAAAAAAGACCTAGCAGAATTAGAAAGCATACAGAGAAGGGCAACCAAAATGGTAAACGAGATGGAATGGCTCCACTATGAGTAAAGGCTAAACAAGTTAGGGCTCTTCAACCTGGAGAAGAGACTGCTGAGAGGAAATGAAACTCTAGGGAGGACGACTCAGAACCAACATCGGGAAATATTTCTTCACGGAGAGGGTGGTGAATGCCTGGAATGCCCTTCCGGAGGAGGTGATGAAGACTAAAACTGTGAAAGATTTCAAAGGGGCATGGGATAAACACTGTGGATCCCTAAAGCAGTGGTTCTCAACCTTTTTCCTATCATGACACACCTGACAGGCCACGCTCACATGTGACACACTGCTCATTACAATTCATGGCAGAAATAAAAAGTAAAGGTCCAGTATTATTTTTATTGTTTAAAATGACAAGGAAAAGATACATATTCTGTCTCAACAGAAATTGCATAAATAGTAAACATCCCATACCAAAACAGCACCAATTTCCAGCACTTAAACAGTAACCACCTTACCTAAGAAAAGGCAACACTGAAAATATTACACCAGGCCTTAAGACACCAATACATCTCCTATTAGGAAAACGGACCATGTCAGGCTGCTACTACACACCAGCAGAAAACCTCACCTAAATCACATGTGCTGACCCTCACCTAACAAAGAATAAAGAGACCAAAACGCATAACTAGAAGCATGCAGACAAAAACTGAATTAGAAACCGCAACAAGCCAGAGTATCTATGTGCAGTGTAATAAAGGAAGAAAAGAAACATTACCCATCCTTATAAAACAAATCAAGAAATATAAAATCAGTAGCAGTAAAACCATACTAACAAAAAGAACAGATTATTTCGAAACAGCTGATGAGTGGAATATCCAATAATTAAAAACTCATATAAAAAGTTTCTAGATACCAATAAAATATTTCAAAATAGCAGACACAAACACCCAGTATTGAAAAATAAGGATACATAAAGGGGTAGATTTTCAAAAAGCGCGCCTTATCGTACTTTTGTTGGCGCATCAGGCGCAAACAAAAGTACGCTGGATTTTAGTAGATACGCACGTAGCCGCTAAAATCCTGGATCGGCGCGCGCAAGGCTGCCGATTTCGTGTAGCCGGCGCGCGCCGAGCCGTGCAGCCTGCCGCCGTTCCCTCCAAGGCCGCTCCGAAATCGGAGCGGCCTTGGAGGGAACTTGCTTTCGCCCTCCCCTCACCTTCCTCTATCTAACCCACCCCCCCGGCCCTATCTAGACCCCCCCCTTACCTTTGTCGGGGGATTTACGCCTCCCGGAGGGAGAAGTAAATCCCCGCGCGCCAGCAGGCCTCTAGCGCGCCGAGACGGGACCTGGGGGCAGTTCCAGAGGGTGCGGCCATGCCCTCGGACTGCCCCCGAAATGCCGCATCCCGCCCCTAATACGCCGCGCCGATCGGCCCCGCCCCTGACACGCCCCCCTCGAAAAACCCCGGGACTTACATGAGTCCCGGGGCTCTGCGCGCGCCGGTAGGCCTATGTAAAATAGGCGCACCGGCGCGCAAGGCCCTGCTCGCGTAAATCCGGGCAGATTTATGCGAGCAGGGCTCTTAAAATCCGCCCCAAATTTTTTTGCTCTGCATACCTGGGAACATTTGATATCCAGGTGTCCTGAGATTGTTTTGAATTAGCAGGAGGAGGGGTGGTTTGCTTGGAACTTTCTCCTCTCTCACACTGGCTCTCAATCACTCACATATACACATGCTTTTTCTCTCACTTATATAGGCTCTTAATTACACATTTACACACATGCTGTCTATCTTTTCACGCTTACACACACAGGCTTTCAATCACACACATACATGCTGTCTTTTTCTCTCACACAGAGACTCTCATTCACATGCTTACAAACATGCTCTCTCTCTTTCTCTCATTTACACACAGGCTCTCAATCACATACTCACATGCTCACATGCTCCCTCACCTAAACCAGCTCTCAATCAAACACAGACACACATGCTCTCTCTTTCTCTCATTTTCACACAGGCTCTCAATCACATACATGCTCCTTCACCTAAACCAGCTCTCAATCACACACAGACACACATGTTCTCTCTCTTACTTATACACACAGGCTCTTAATCATACATTCACATGATCTTTCACTCACAAAGGATCTCAATCATACACACATACTCTTTCACACAAACAGGTTTTCAATCACAAACTTACACATACAGGTTCCCAATCGTAAACTTACATTCATGCTCTCCCTCACAGGCAGGCTCTCAATCACACACATACTCTCTTTCACATATACAGGCTCTCAATCACACACATACTCTCTTTCACATATACAGGCTCTCAATCACACACAGAGGATCTCAAACACACAAGCTTGCTTATTCACTCTCTCCCTCCCCGGAACTAGCAGCAGCAGCAGCCTCCTCCCAACCCTAACCTCCTTCATTTTCAGCCCTCACGCGGAGAAAGGAGTCGCATCAGCCGCGGGGGTTGACGTTCTTCTTCGTTTTTCTCAAAGCCGCGCTACTCATTCCTCAGGCCGCATCTCTCTTCTGTTCTTCGGGCCGACGCTGACCACACTAACATGGTCTCTTCTTCCCACGCATGCACCCGCTGCTCACCACTTCCTCTTCCGGGCCGCAGGGGGGCGGGAAGAAGAGGCCATGCCGGCGCCGCTGACTCCAGCTTTTCTGCCACGTTCCACCTGGGCTGACAGCATTTTAAGCGCGGGCGGAGGAGGACCGGGAAGTGTGGCGATACAATTGCGTGTTCTTGGCGACACACTGGTTGAGAACCACGGCCCTAAAGGCTAGAGGATGGAAATGAAGAAAAGAGTGCATGGGGGTAACTTGCTGGTGTGGCGGTTACTACCCTTAACCAATAAGCCTTCAGTCTGTTGATGCAACTCTATCATTGCTCTCTGCTTCAACGGCAGAGGAAAAAGAGGAAAAGGGGAATTAGATTCAGACAGCAACCAACAAGACATTGAATTGTATGGTCTGGGAAACCAAATAAGCATGGGGGTAACTTGCTAATGCGACTGTTACTACCTTTAACCAATAAGCCTGAAACTTTTGATGCCACTCCAACATTGCTCTCTGCTTCAACAGCAAGATGTATCGGGGAACTGGACTCAGGCAGCAACCAACAAGGGTCCTGACTTTGACAGTCTGGAAAACATAAGTTTGGGGGTGACTTGTTTGGCACGGCAGATTCTACCATAAGCTTTCTAGGCAGACTGGATGGACCGTTTGGTCCTTTTCTGTCATTATTTCTATGTAAATTATAGTAACTACTTGATCCTTTGATTTTTACCACACTGCTGCAATTGCATTGGATTAGCAACATTGGTCCTAGAAATACAGATACTTTTGGAAAGCCAGTACTAGAGAATACTTCTAGGTTCTGTAGCCATACTGTGCAATATCCTAAAAGTACACATGGCAAGTAGTAATACCCTGCAACATGGAGAGGGTAATTTTCAAAGACATTTCCTTGGGTAAAAATTATTTTATCCACAGAAATGATCTTTTTACAAAATTGCCTGTCCAATATGTGGGCAAACGTACGCACATATTGCCTGTTTGCACATCAGTTTATATGGACTTAGCAGAGGCATTCCCAGGGATGGAGTTGGAATTGGGGGGAAGGGTTTGGACTTACATGCATACGTTTGGACTTTCCAACGTATGCATGCAAATTTTACCAAACTTTTCTGCGCACATAACAGCAGGTGTAACTGTGCATGGGTAAATTTGGTAGGATAACCTTCCAAGCAAACTTAAGCTCGTAAGCCCGCTTTGAAATTCAGTGTAGCTTACAAGCATTGTTGCTGCCTAATTTAAGCAGGCTCTTCTAAAATTACCCTCTGAAAGATGCTACTGTCGCTCACTGGTTTTGAAATTCTTTGTCATTACCCTGAATTCCCTTGGTCGCCTGAGAGCAGTTACTTTAATAAGAAAGTCACATACTTAGCGGATTTCACTGGTCCATTTTAGCAGTGACGCCACAAATGACATGCATAGTGCATGAATCAATTAGCTGCCAATCCACATCTGAGGTAATCTGTGACAGTGTTTCAAACACAGCCGCTCCCTGGAATTTGAGGACTAGCAGGGGAGCAGCTTAATTAATTAAAAAAATGATGACTTAGCAGTAAAATTCTAACTGATAGGAGGCCAGTTATTGCTATTTGCTGAGGTAATTTTTATAGAGAGAGTTGTGCGCAGAGCACACAGCTCTGCTTTCATAGCCTGGGCTTTTATGGAAATCTCATCTTCTCACTTTGAGGCAGCCACTTTGAGGCAGCCTGGATGGTTACTTCTTGCTGAATCCATAGAAAATAATTTCCACTCCAGTGGCTGCCTTGAAAAACGCAGCCTCCGCTGAACGGGGTTTGCAAAAACTGAAAATCTTGTAAAGACAGCTTATAGCAGGTGTGATTGGGACAACGAATCGCCAGGCATTGTATGGCTGCTGGTGTTAGAAGCAATATCCCAAAGAAGTGATTAATAAATGCAACTATTTAATTAAATAAATAGGCTCAGGTTTCATCCCTGATTAACTATCCTGATCTCTCTCCCTCCAGCCACATGTGCATGGCAATGAGAGGAGTCCAGAAAATGACCAGCAAGACAGTGACCAGCACTATGCACGGAGTCTTCCGGGAGGATCCCAAAACCCGAGAAGAATTTCTGTCGCTGATCAAAACTTAAAGCAGCTGGTGACTACACGTGAAAGAATGATCAACGGAGTCAAGTTATTGAGCAATACATCTGTGTGGGCAGGATCTGAATATTTAGCATATAGCGCATATTTATTTTTCCCAAAGCATTGGAGATGACCCTATCCTTGGACAGTGAGGAGGCATGGTGTGGTCTACCTTTTGGTTTTGTTACCTATGATCTTTGCACTTATATAAAGAAGGAAAAAGAAGCTAAGCGGCTGATGGGAGAGGATAATTTAGTTGATTTGAAAAAGCTTTAAGTTACAATTTGAAAAGGCAGAATGTCCCAATGTATTAGGGGGGCTGCACCACACAACCCCCTGGACAGCAATCCAGAACCTAAAACCTTATAATAGTGCATTTTGAAGGGTACAGTGCCTCTACTGCCCTTACACTGACATGAGCCAATATTAACAGCAACTCAAAACTGAAAGACGAGAGCTCTGTCAGAGTGGAGTTAGGCTCCTAAATTGGCATTTTGAACATTTATTAGGGCTGAGTTCCTGAAGTTAGGATCCTAAATGGCAGGGGAAAAACGTTGGAAGTCGATATTCAGTAAGCCAGTGAGTAGACAAGCTATCCAGCTAAAATCTTTGGGATAACTTGTCATGGATATGCCCGTTAAATCTATTCGCCTACAGTTATCCGGCTACGTATATCTGGTTAAGTGGCAACACTGGAGGAGGGGAAAGGTTTAGTGTGGGCCTGTACCCCCTCCCCCCCCCCCCCCCCAATTTTAACAAATGGTCCTGCCGGTTCACAAACCCTCAACCCACCCCCCTACCCCCAAACCGTTAAAAAGTAAACATTGTGGGGGTCCGCAAGTCAGACCTCCCCCCCACTTCCCTTACTCTTCTTGTTTTAATACAGGCTCCCTCCTGCCTCTGCCCCCACCCTCCACCTCTTTGTCATTATCCCACTGCCCACCTCCCCTCCCCACCCTGGACAGCACAAACCCCAGCTGGGAACAAGGTATCCTCTCACCTGCACCTGGTGCTTCTAGCCTTGCTCTAAGGGCAATGCTGTTCCACTCCTCAGCGGTGCGGGGGGGGGGGGTGACAAAGAGGTGGGGAAAGGAGTGAGCCACATTAAAAAATTGCAAGGAGGTGGGGGCCCCAACCTGCAGACACCACCACAACATTTTTCTTTTGAACAATTCAGAGAGTTTTGAGGGGGGTCACTGGGTACAGGGGAGGAGGTGATCGGGCCACAGGCCTGCACTACACCTTTTTCTTTTCTCTCTCAAACAATGCCACGTAACCGGATATCTTTCGAAGATATCCGATTAAGAGGCAAGTTATCCAGCCGCACAAGCCGGATAACTTAGCCAGAAAGAACTGAAAATCGGCTTAAGTTAGCTGAGTAACTTAGGCCCATTCTGGAATGCCTTTCTTTATCTGGCTAGATTTTAGCCAGATAATGACTTTTTCAACTAAAATCTAGCCAGATAAGTGGCTCAATATTTTAAAATTTGCTATTTAGCTGGATAATTAATGTTATTTGACTAAATGCCATTGGATATTGACCTCTTAGATACTTAGCATTGATTTCCAGCACTAAGCACTTAACTTAGAAGCCTTAATCTAGACAAAGGAATAGCCGGCCTAAATTTCAAAACCTAAGTTTTAGGATTGTCAGCTGAAAATGTAGGTGCCTATTTAACTTAGGGGCCTAACTTAAGTCCCTAAATTTTGGCACTCAGCTTTTTTTTGGAATATCAGTTTCTCATTAGATAAATCTCCTCAGAGAGGGCTCTCTCTTCCTTGTTACTACCAAAGTGCCACTACTGCAAGAACCCTCAGTCAGCCTACATCTGGATAAAGTATTGTCTCCATCAAGGAAAGTACAGAAATGGTGCAGTAATACTAATCCTCTGCCCCTCCACCTGGGGAAGGAAAGCAGTTTGCATACATTCGATTTCCAAATGGCTGTCTGCACAAATAGCGGGTGCAAAATACATGGCCACTTTTGCCTCGTGACTGTTACACAAAGTAGAATTTTGTAAGAGCCTGAAGTGTGTGCATACTAGCAGTGTTGCACATAAATGTTGAAAAAAAAAAAGGTGTGGTTTACGGGTGATCCGGGGCAGGGTCAATAGTATGCGTACAACTTAGCATTTGGTAAGCAATATACACTAGAGATGTGAATCGTTTTTTGTGTTCATGTTGTTCTTCGTTTTTTAGCCGCCACAGGAAATGTAGTTTTTTTGCAGTTTGGGTCTTTTTTTTTTTTTCGTGAAAAATCTTTTTTGAGTTAGTGTGTGCTAACTCCCCGTTAGTGCGCGCTAACAAAACGTAACAAAATCTAATGGTTTTTGTTAGCGCGCACTAACGGGAAATTAGCGCGCACTAATCCGAAAAATGAATTTTCGCCAAAAAACGGGAAAATCCCATTCAGTTTTTGGGCTCCCCGAAACATGCCGAATTGGACAATTTCGTTGAAATTTTCCAATTCGGCAAAAATGAATGCACATCTCTAATATACACACATTTATTATCAAACTCATAGGCCCGTTTTTACATCTGCTAATCGAGTCCTGCACAATAAGAGTCCTGAAACATCCTGTCCATTTGGAAAGTCGTGGTCATAAGGAAAATCCTATACTTCTTATATAAAATATTATATTTCTTTATTTATTACCAGTTAAAATATTATCACTTTATTTAGCACTATGTTAAATTGTCAACCAGTTATACTGTTCCATATGTTATACGGTTCCATGTAAAGCTCCGCTATCTGTTGAGCAGTTCTTCGTTTTATGTAAACCGGAGTGATTTGTAGTCCCTACTAGAACTTCGGTATATAAAAATTAAAAAATAAATAAATAAATAAATAAATTATATTGGTTGTGCATAATAGTGCCTTTTAAATAAACAAATAACCATGTATTGTTTGCTATGAACCCCTCCCCCCCAAAGTCAATTTCATAGTCTTAGCATGTCTTACTGGAAGCTGTTTATTAAAAATTTTTGTTTTACTAGTACTACTTATATTTTTAACAAACCAAGGCGTGTCTGTCTGTGTCTTGAAGCATAATGGAAGCATTTGTAACCCTTTTGTCTAGATTGTCACTGTTTCCAAGGGCACACAAAATAATGTATAACTGGGGCTGATTTCACACTTTTCACACTTCAATCTCCAAAGTCTGGGTCCTTTCTGTAGGGGTGAAGGCAAACCTTCTTGGCCCAGATAGTAATGATATTCCCCTGTGTGTATGATACCATAGCTGTATGGGACAGATACACTTACAAACCAGGCAGGACTCACTGGGTGGGTGTTCAAATTAAAGTTTACTGTAATTCCTCTTAAAAGAATCAACAGATGCAACAATAAGGGGCAGATTTTCAAAAGCCTACGCACATAAATCCATTGCCGCTGTGCCGGGGGATCACGGGCTGGTAGGCTGCCAACGCACGCAACTTGCGCCTGCTAGAGGCAGGCACAACAGGTAGGACAAAGGTCTGGGGGGGGGTCTAGATTAGGGCTAGGGGGCAGGAGGGTTAGGGGAAGATGAAGCGAGATTAGGTTAGGGGGTTGGGCAGTTCCCTCCCAGGGAACCGGGGAAGGCCGCGGGTGTTGGCGCCCGCAAATTGCACCGTTGTGCACCCCCTTGTGTGCACCAACTCCCAATTTTATAATATGTGCGTGCCAGCGCATGCATGTTATAAAATCGGGTGTCCATGTGTGCGCGCCAGGTAGCGTGCGCACATGGATGCCCGCGCGCAATTTCTTAAAATTTACCCCTAAGTGTCAAGTTACTTCCAGTGGCCCCAGATTTGCATGAGTCAGGATTTAAATGCTAACTCTGTGGATGTGTCCCTCTAAGCAGGGGCTTGGAAACAACTTATCCTCCATGGCAGGGAATGATAAGGGTGCCACAGTGGCTGGGGTATCCTACTTTGACCAGATCCCTTCCCACAGCACCTGAGGTCCATGTTGAATCCCAAACTTCACCTGGCAGTGTCCTGTGTCCGAGGGATGGAAACTCCTTTGGGTGTCTCTAGTGGCTTTGCCTTCCTTGATGTTCCTCTTCAACAGACAGATACTGGCCTCACAGAAGGAAAGGCCTATACTGGAAACAGTCACTAAAAATCTCCAGTTCAGGGAAAAGGAGGAGGGCAGAAAAGTTTTCCCTTTCCTCAAGGTGGAACAATACAAACTTTCAAAAACTTGAATCAGGATCTCTTCTCACAGCTGGGTACTGCAACCTCTCTTATGCTGGTCAAAAAGGTGTACAATCCCTCCTGACCATCCTGAGCACGGGATACAGCCTGCCAGGAATGGAACAGGTCAAAAAGGTAGAAACCAGAAAAAAATAAAGCTTCTTAATATCCCTCTTCCTTCCAGCCCTATTAAAGGAACTGGCAAGGCATGTGCCTGTCTTCTCCTATGTCAGACTGGGGGGCCCAGTGCCAGTGGAAGGGTGTCCAGCCACCCTAGGTGGTGATGTCATCACGTTCACTCTCTCTCTGTCTCTCAAATCGCACACTACAAGCGACCCCAGCTCCTCAAGGAAATACATACCCAAAAACGGAAAATGGCCTCCAGCTCCATGCCTCACCTGTGCCACTTCTCACCTCGTCCATGCTTTCAAAACTGCCACCCTTACTGGCTACTCTGCCACCCTAGGCCACTGCCTACCCCGCCTAATGGTTCTGCCGAACCTTTAGGGGCCTAACTCAGAGAACATACATGATACACATCCTTCCCTTCTGAAAGTAATCTACATCTGCCCTAATCTCAGACTAGCCCCCCCCTTGTGCCTAAGGGACTCCAGTTCCAGACAACTCCTGAGGGAGGTGCAGATCAGTATGGTAAGTCTCTCTGCAGCTGTCTACCCAAGGGCTGGGAAGTAGGGAGATCTGGTGGAGACTCCATAGCCATACCTGGGAACTTCTGATTTCCAGTCACCCTGAGATTGTCGTGGGGAAGTGGGTGGGGGGAAGGGGGAGGAGAGCATGTGCACAAAATTACTCTCACACACACACACACATACACATACATGCTCATTCTCACACACATGCTCACTCACGTTCATACACACATTCACACTTCTCCCTCTTCCACATATATACACATGTAACACTCATTCTCTCTCCTAACCTGAATCCTCATTAACCACAGCAGCCTCCTTTTCCCTCAGGTCTGTGGGACTAACGCTGCTCTTCCTCCTTCTGCAGCATCAGTCCCAACATGGCTTGTTTCATTTTCCCTCTGCTGTCTGATTCATTTGCCATGTGGGAGGAAATAAAATGCAAAACAAATCTCGGTGGTAGCAGCAGACCCTCTCCCAGCCAGAGAAAGCGCAAAGACAACAGAGGAGATGGGGGAGGGGGCGGACTCTGAGCACGGGCACATGCTGTGGCTTACCTGCAGGCGGGGGGGAGGTAGTGCCCCTACCCCAGTGGGGAGCAATCGCTGTGCTGGGGAGCAGTAACTTCTCAGGCTGAGGAAGGCACACATTCATTTCTTGAATTGTCACGGAGGGAGGTGGTTACCGTGCAAAGCGAGGCTCAGGTTTCAAGACTAAACGAGGCAGGGCTGCTTTCATGCCAGGTACCAGTCTCCTCTGCACGTGTGGGCCTAATGTTGCTGCACTTCGTACGTCTCCTCCTGTGATACGGGACCCAATTCTCCTGCTCTTCTGCTTCATGCCACGTGGAGGCAGATGCTTCTCCTCCAGCTGCAGAGGAGCCGTTGCTCCTCGTCGTGCATGGCCCACGCTGCTCCACCCATTTTTTTTTCATCTGGGCCCTCTTCAGCTGCAGGACACCTGGAGTTTTCAGGTGGGTTGGCCCGGAGACCCGGCAATCGATTCAAAATTCTGGAGTCTCCGGGCCAAATCTGGAGACTTCCCAGGTATATGTCCACAGTCTCCCAATATTGTATTAGCCTGTCAAAAGAAGAAGGTGACAGGGAATACTCATTTTGTACCAGGAAATTTTAGTTTTACTTTATTTTGTGAATATTTTTAACAGCTTCCATGAAGTTCCCCAGGGAAAAGGAGGAGGAAGAAATCCTCAAATGGCATCAAATGTAAAAGAAATGCTCAAATGGCAGCAAACACTGATAGCAGATTAGCTCATACAGCGTTTGTGATCTCAGCTCATACGAATCAAAGCTCGCATTTAGTGACTTGGGACATGCTTCCACATATGGCTTCCCTCAGGAGATTCAGGGGTATATTAAAAAAAAAAAAAAAAAGCAAGTGGGTCTCCTAAGGGAGGGATCATACATTTCTAGAAAAGGGATCCCCACCAGTCTAGATAACAAGGCAGTTAAGGTGTAGCTTGGGAGATGGTGGGGTTGGCGAAGATTGAAGGTGATGGGAAATGTTCTCTACAGTTTGTCTTGGATGCCAGCTTTTAGGGGACTATTTTCAAAATGTTTTAGGCTTAAAAACTGAAAATCACGCACGTAAGTAGCAGGTATGCACACAATGTACGTACAATATTTTGCACGAGCCTGAAGTGTGTGCATGCTAGCAGAGTCGTCCATAAGTGTAAACAAAAAAAAGGGGGCGTTCCAGGGTGGGAGTTCAGAATTTGGAAAGTAATATACGCACACACATTACCAAACTTATGTGCACACTTTTACACTCGTTAATTCGATCGCAGATATGAAATCGCACTTGCCTTTTGTCTGCAGTTTTTGGATGGGAGGTCTGAGTTAAGTGATGGGGGACAGGATGAAGTCGTTGAGGGTCTAGGTAAACCTCATGAAAGTGTGGGGCTAACTGATAGAGATGTCAGTGAGCTGGTGATTGAAAGTATGCGCACAAGTATTTTCAACAGTAGCATATGTGCATACTTTGTAAAATACCTGCCCCAGTGTAGAAATTGCAGTGAATGCACGCATGTTACAATTATTTAAAATGTAAAATATGCACCTGTACTTTTATTTAAAAAAAAAAAAAAGGGTACAGAAAAAATGTGGCTCCCTGCATTAAAAAGAATGTGTGCACTATAACATAGCTGTGTGCTTTTGAAGCAGAAACACACCACAGCCTATAAAATACAGGCAAAACTTTGTGTGCACATGTTATATGTGTATGTGCTGACTCATGCTCGCTGTTGAAAATTACCCTTTAAGACTAGCAAGCTCATAGCTTGCAAGCATAGTGTCCCTCTTACCTTGCTATTTTGTGCAGTTACTGCCACAAAAGTGCAGTCATGCCTACCATGACTACCAAAGTCATAAAGAATTTGAAATAACAATATAAAATAACCAAAACATTTTTTTGAAAAAATAAAAAGGACTACAGGGTGGACGGTGGTGCTCATGAGTACAAGGGGATGGTGTTCTAAAAGTTTTATGAATCATCACTTACACCCTTAACATTTTTTTTTAACAACCTTATGGTGATTATGTTTAAGTGTGTAAAGAGTCGTTTTAAGCAAGTTTTGAAGCTTTAAACCACCATGTTTTGAAAACAGTAAAAAGGAAACTATCTATGCTATATTAACATTTAAAAGGTTAATGAGTGTGGGTTTTATAGTGCGATTTACCACAAAAGTGCAGCTGGGACACTGTTAACTTGCTTCTCCTGGAACATCTGGCTGCCTCAGCCTGTCATTTCCTGTATGCCTCTGATCACATGACTCTAAGAGCCAATGAGAGCACAGGGAGGGATATGACCAATGAGAAAGCGAACAGGACAAAGATTTCAAAAATCTGCCTGGGCTTTTGAGCTCATTGAGAGACAGAGTAGCACAGTAGAAGTGCAGCTTGTGACTGCTAATTAGGCCTGCTGTCCTCTGCAGGAATTTTCAGCATGAGTATCCCAGTTAGACTGGGCAGCAGAAGATATTGTATGTAGATAGCCTAGGATGAGATCAGCTGTACCTCTGCTGAGCCCTTCTCATTGTTTTTTTTTAGCTGAGAGCTGCCATCAGACTCCTGTGATCTGAGACCAGAACGATGTTTTCTGCAGCCAGCATGTGAAGGGCAAAGGCCTTTCGAACACTATCCAGTGGCTCCCCGGAGTATGAGTACTCTTCTCAGACATGCACAGGCCAAGAGGGTTTTGGACTGGGCTCTTGTACAAATGAGCGCGTCTTCAGCTTCTGCTTCAGTGACATTCATTTATCACCATCTTAAAAATATAGTGATTCATCTGCATCACATCTAAATATGTGGATTACAGTTAAACTCAAGTTATAATAATAATCATCAAGCAATTGCCTATAGCTGAACAATTGTATTTGTCAATGATGGATGTAGCCCCACCCCGGGTGTGGCCAGTGTAGCGATGGATTCCCCCTCTGTGACTATAGACTTCTGAAGGTTACTGTCTCTGTGAACCAACAAACACACTGAAGCAAAACAACATTGTTGCAGGAACAAGGACAGCGTTAAGGGTTAAACACATATACAAGTGCAAAACATCCATAATTAGTACAAACCAGTTTTACAGTATAATTCCGCTCTTAAAAATAATACACGGTGAATAATGTAAACCTTTGCATTTACTGGTCCCAGCACCTGGTTTACCTTTAAATTATCAGTGAGCTCACTTTAGCTAATGGAAGCATCAGCCCTGTATTAACTAAACTAGGCGGTCGCCTAGAGCAGCGCTTCTCAACCGCTGTGTCACCAAGCACCAGCAGGTGTGTCGCGTGCTCCTGGTCTCTCCCGCTGCTCTTCCTTCCCTGCTGCCATTGGCGCTGGGCTAACAGCACGTTCAAGCCGAATGGAAACAGCAGCGGTGTTAGAGGAAGCTGTGGCACCCGCGGCTGGGCCTTTTCTTCTTCCCGCGCCTGCCCCAGAACAGGAAGCGATACGCAGTGCAGTGCGCGGGAAGGAGAAAGAGCCGTGCCGCGTGGAAAAGTGGCGGCGGCAGCAGTATCGGCCCCCGAGCAGTAGCGTGGCCCGGAGCAATCGAAGCAGCCAGCAATCGGCAAAGGAGACAGCAGTATAAGGCTCCCGTGGCTGATGGGATTGTTCTTTCTTGGCCTACAGGGGCTGGAGGAGGCTGCTGCAGCTACCATTTGTGCTCTGGGGGGGGGGGGGGGGGGGGGGGGGGGAGAAAGTGAGAGAGAGAGAAGACAGCCAGCCTGTGTGTAAGTGAGAGAATGTGTGTGTGATTGAGAGCATGTGTGTAATTGAGAGCATGTGTATACAGCATGTGTGTAATTGAGAGCATGTATGTAAGTGTGTGAGAGCATGTGTGTGATTGAGAAACAATAAAAGTGACTCGTCAGGGAGGTGTGTGGGTGTGTGAGAGAGAAAAAGCATAGAAGTGAGAAATCTGGGTATGTGAAAAAGCATGGGAGTAAGAAGCCTGGTGTTGTGGGGGGTTGTGTGAAAGAAAGCAGGGGACTGAGAAGCCTGATTATGTGAGAGAGAGCATGGGAGTGGGAAGCCTGTGTGTGTGTGTGCATGCATGAGAGAGAGACTGGTTAGTAAGGTGATGGTGTGTGAGAGAGAGAGACTGGGGTGTGTGTATGTGAGAGAAAGAAAGTGATTAAGTGAATGAGAAGCCTGTGCATGTGGAAAGAGCGAGCATGGGAATGAGAGAGAGACTGGTGCGTGTGTGTGTAAGAGAGAGAAAGTGATTATGGGAATAAGAAGCCTGTGCATGTGGCGAGAGTGAGCATGGGAGTGAGAAACCTGGGTGTGTGTGAGACAGTATGGGAGTGAGAAGCCCGTATATGTAAGATAGAGCAAGGGAGTGGGAAGCCTGTGTGTGTGTATGGCATGAGAGAAACTTTTCAGGAAGGTGACTGGTGTGTATGTCAAAGACTGGTTGGGAGTTGATTGGTGTGTGAGAGACAGAAACTGGTCATGGGAGTGTGACTGGTATGGTGTGTGTGTGTGTGTGAGAGACAGAGAGACTGGTCATGGGCCCTAAGGAAGAGGACCATTAGTGTAGAGCTTAGTGACTACTGCCATTTTAATTATTTAATATTATGTGATGTGTCTGCTTTTTAAAAATATTTTATTGGTGTTTGGAGAATTTTAAATAGTTTTTAATGAGTTTTTAATTGTTGGATATTATTCTATTCATAGCTGTTTTGAAACATTTATTCTGCTTATTAGTATAGTTTTACAATTATTTCTGTGTGGGGATCTATAGCAGCTTGGCTTGTTCTGTTTTCCTAATAGGAAGTGTATTGGTGTTTAGGGCCTGATTTTATATTTGTAATGTTGCCATTTCATAGATAGGGTTGCTCCTGTTTGAGTGTATTCCATAATACAGGTATAACTGTGTGCGGATTAGTTTATGTACATAACTGCAGATCCTGGGAGTATGTTAGGTCGGTTCTGTATGTGTTACCGAGATGAGATATTTTACTAGCATGTAAGCGTTTGTATCAGCCTTATTTGTTGTGTTTTCTCAAGAGGACATGCATTGGTGGTAAACTGTTATCTTTTCATAAGTAGGGCTATTGAGCCTGGAAGTAGAAGGAGTTTGAGTTGCTGTTACTGAGATGACACCAGAACCAGAATATCTTTTTTGCAGGGTGAGTTGTATGGGGAATGTCGTAATTCTGCTTTACATCCATAATTGTAGGTCAGAGGGGTTCCCGTGGATGCAAACTGTACTTTTACATCTAGCCCCGTGACGATCATGGGTTCAGTGTGTCATGCATGTGAGAACCATCTGTCAGGTGTGTCCCGACAGAAAAAAGGTTGAGAACCACTGGCCTAGAGCGCCAAAATTTTGGGGGCGGAAAAATCCAGCCAGCACGAGGCCCAGAGGGGTGCTAAGTCAGAGCTAATACTGCCAAATAAGGTAGCACTGTGATGGAGCCACTGCTGTTGATGGGAGGGAGCGCTGTGCTGGAGCTGCTATCAATAGAGATGTGAATCGTGTGCCAGATAGTCTTAACGATCAGATTCGGCTGGGGTGGGGGAAAAATCTGATCGTTAAGATATGTGAATTGGAATAGTTTCCGATTCCAATTCACATCGCTAATTTTTTTTTTTTAGGGAGGCCTGCGCCGCTAAAAAAAAACAAACCCCACCCGACCCTTTAAATCGACCCCCCCCCCCCTCCCGACCCCCCAAAACCTTTTAAAATTACCTGGTGGTCCAGGGGGTGCCTCAGGGAGAGATCCAGGAGGGCCTCTGGGAGAGATTTCCTGTTCCCAGGCATCAGCTGTTCTAAAAAAAAAAAAATGGCGCCGATGCCCCTTTGCCCTTACCATGTGACAGGGTATCCGTGCCATTGGCCGGCCCCTGTCACATGGTAGGAGCACTGGATGGCGCCGGCCATCTTTACTCATCAGCCCCTATTAGTAGTTGCTGTATTGTTAAATAGGGCACGGGAATTATTTGGGGGAGGGCGGGAAAACCGGCACACCAAAACAACCCCTAAACCCACCCCGACCCTTTAAAACCAATTCCTTACCCTCCCGAACCACCCCAAAATGTTAAGTTACCTGGTGGTCCAGTGGGGGGGGTCCCGGCGTGATCTCCCGCTCTCGGGCCATCGGCGCCATTTTGGCTGCCACTAATTAAAATGGCGCCGATGGCCCGATAAAAAAAAACCCACCCGACCCTTTAAATTGACCCCCCTTAGCCCCTATTAGTAGGGGCTGATGAGTAAAGATGGCGCCAGCCATCCAGTGCTCCTACCATGTGACAGGGGCCGGCCAATGGCACGGATACCCTGTCACATGGTAAGGGCAAAGGGGCATCGGCGCCATTTTTTTTTTTTAGAACAGCCAATGGCCCGAGAGCAGGAGATCGCGCCGGGACCCCCCCCCCCCACTGGACCACCAGGTAACTTAACATTTTGGGGGGGGGTTCGGGAGGATGGGGGAGGGTAAGGAATTGGTTTTAAAGGGTCGGGGTCGGTTTAGGGGTTGTTTTGGTGTGCCGGTTTTCCCGCCCTCTCCCAAATAATTCCCATGCCCTATTTAACGATACAATACAAATGCCCCTGACGATAAATCGGGGGCATTTGTATTGTATCGTGCACTCTAACGATTTAGAACGATTTTAAAATTATCTGACGATAATCACGATAACGATTCACATCCCTAGCTATCAATAGGTAAATTGGGGGAGGAGGTTATGACAAGGTTGGCCTAAGGTGCCAAATATTCTTGCATTGGCTCCAAGCATATATCACTACACTAAACACTGGGCCCAGTAATAAACACGCACCAACAAACGCATCTGTCCCCTGACCCTCTACAGGTACACATTGTGATGCTTAATGCGCTTTAATCCACAGGGGTTAGTAACCACGTGATATGCCCTTAGCTTTCTGAGTGACACAAAACATGGGTTCAACTTGGATAAGCTGTACCCCCCACCGTTACAGTGATGGGACCAGCGATTCAAGGGTTAAAGTTGAACCATCAGAACTGTAGGTTTACCTGTAATCCACAGGCTTACATGTGGTGTAGATGAATAACTATCTTTAAGGGAGTGGTGAATGCCCCCGTAATGAATTTGCAGCTCAGAAATCAGCACAGAGTCTCTCTTCCCTGTGTGTATCTGAGAAAAAGGTACCGGGCCGTGTTCTGATCTTCATTCCAGGACCTTTTATCTAACACATTGTTCACAGCACGCAGCTCTCCTGTCACAAAACTGCAAGTTTAGCAGAAGTGTGAAAATCCCTGCAGGGGACAGCAGAGCCGTAGTGTGCCTATGGCCAATATGGCCACGGCCATAGGCTCCGCTACCAAAAAGTGCCAATGAGAGCAGTGCGGCCAGCCGCCGGCAGGTCCTCTGCAAAGAAAAGCAGCGCTGCCCCGTCAAAATTGACGGCGTGGTAAGCATGGCCTTAGTAAGTGGAAAAGCAGCACAACCCTGCTAACAATGCTGCTGATTCGGGGGGGGGGGGGGGGGTCACACTGCTTTACCATTTCCTAAGGCAGCGCTTACCATGCCGACAATTTCGGCGGGGCTGCAGTGCATCGGAGAAGGAGGAGCGCCCCTGCCAGAAGTAGTCCAATGGCCGGAAGTCGTTCCCTTGCCACGGGGGCTGAAGAAGGAGATTGCTACTGCCTGCTATGTCAAGGAGGAAGTGAGTAAGTGAGAGAGAGCAAGCATATGTGTGAGAGAGTGAGAGTGAGCATGTGTGCTGGAATGTGAATTGGTTATTTACACTTTTGAATAATAGAAGGACCAGGGGTGCACTCTATGAGGTTAGCAAGTAGCACATTTCAGGCTAATAAGAGAAAATTCTTTTTCACTCAATGCACAATTAAGCTCTGGAATTTGTTGCCAGAGGATGTGGCTAGTGCACTTAGTGTAGCTGGGTTTAAAAAAGGTTTGGATAAGTTCTTGGAGGAGAAGTCCGTTAACTGCTATTATTCAAGTAGACTTAGGCAATGGCCTCTGCTATTACTGGCATCAGTAGCATGAGATCTTCTTAGTGTTTCGGTACTTGCCAGGTTCTTGTGGCCTGGTTTGGCCTCTGTTGGAAACAGGATGCTGGGCTTGATGCTTGATGGACCCTTGGTCTGACCCAGCATGGCATTTTCTTATGTTCTAAAGTGTAAGGGAGCATGTGTGCTTGATTGTGGGAGAATGAGAGAGCACATGTGTGCATGTGTGGGAGAGTAAGAGAGCACGTGCTTGCGTGCTGAAAGTGTGAGAGAGCATGTGTGTATGTGTGGGAGAGTGAGAGAGCATGTGTGCTTATGTGGGAGAGTGAGAGGGAACTTATATGTAGGAGAAAGAGAGTATATGTGTGCTTGTGTGTGGGAGAGTGGAGCATATGTGCATCTGTGCAGAAAGTGAGAGAGCATGTGTGCATTTGTGTGGGAGAGTGAGCGCATGTGTGCATGTATGTGGGGGAGGGCAGAGAACATGTGTGGAGAGGGAGCATGTATGTGCACATACATACACATATCTGTTTTGAAATATGTTATTGATGTTTGGAAGATTTTTATATGAGTTTTTAATTATTAAATGTTATTTTAATTCATTAATTGCTTTGAATTATTCTTTTTACTGGCATGGTTTTACTAATTTTGTTTTGAGGAATGGTAATGTTTCTGTTTTTTATATTGTTGCAGTGCATACAGAATTTGGCTTGTAGTAGTTTCCAGTTCAGTTTTTGTCTGTGCATTTCTATTTATACTGTATGGTCTCTTTACTTTTGTATTTGAGGGTCTACCTGTGTTTTGCATGAGTTACTGAAGTGAGTTATTCCATTAGTGTGTAGCTTCTATGTAGGGATCAATAGCAGCTTGGCTTGGGGATGTATTACTCTGTCATAGGTAGGGTTGTTGCTGTTTGAGTGCTGGCAGTAAGTGCCATTTTTATATAGAAATTATTTTTTCCTTGTGGATCCCTGAGGGTCATGTCACATTACCGAAGGCCTAATACCATATAGATTCCAAGTGTCTCTTGCTTTTTTACAGGGTTTTCTGGTTGGCACCTCAGCAGTGCATGTAAATATAATATACATATTGTAAGTGATATTTTATCCTCAGAAGACTGTGCTTTGAATGTTCTTTTTCATATAAAATCTGTCATTATAAATGTATAATTTTTAATTGTTGTGAGGAGGGTGTGATGGGGTGGGGGGGTGCAAGGCTATAAAGTTTTCCTAGGGCACCTAATACCATTGCACTGGCCATGGGCATTGCTGTACAAACATTTAACAGAATCTCCCAATTCCTGGTGTCGTGTGTTGTGTAAAGGGGGAGGGCGCAGATTTTCACTTGGCCATAGGCTCCAAATTGCCTGGCTACAGCTCTGAGGGACAGCAAACTTTGTTCGGCTGAGTCAGAGTCCGCATGTCTGTTGCTTTTTGTCTCTCTTCACCTGCTCTTCTCACAAAGCCAGAACAGAACCGAAAATCTTCTCTCTCCATTTATGTATTGTGAAGCATAGTGCAGTCACATAATTTAATGACAGGCTAAGGCAGGTCTGCAGAGGTCTAAGAAGCATTAAATCACCAATGTCCCAACTGCTTCTCTGTGAAAGGCTCAAAGACTTAGTGTGACTACACAAACTGCAAGGTAAAAGGTGATGGTGGTGATGGGGAACTTCACTTGTATATCACTAGGCCCAGTGATTAATATAATTACATACCTTCAAGAGGATACCAAGCCTTGCTGCTAGCAACTACAAGGTTATATATCGGGGTGGCCAACTCCAGTCCTCAAGAGCCACATACAGGCCAGGTTTTCAGGATATCCACAATGAATATGCATGAGAGAGGTTTGCCGTGCACTGCCCTCATTGTATGCAAATCAATCTCATGCATATTCATTGTGGATATCCTGAAAACCTGGCCTGTATGTGGCTCTCAAAGACCAGAGTTGACCACCCCTGTTATATATTATTCTCAGCTTCTACATGCAGAGTATTACTAAAAACCAGTTTGCATTGCGAATAGATGTTTCATACCTCTGTGTTTAACCCTTTATATGTAGCTCTCGTACCAGTCCTGGTTCCTGAAATAATAAAAGTGGTGGTGTTTTACTTTGGTGTGATCATTGGCTTGCAAGTAAAAGAGTTGGATACTCTGAAAGGTTACACATTTCAGGGACATTTCTCCTTCTCATTCACAGAGGGGGAATCCATCATTATTCAGATCACACCCCGGGGTGGGGCTACACATAGTAAATTAACAATTTGCTGTGTGTTTCTGGAGTATTACTCAGTTCATAGGAGCTGCAGTTTTCTTTTAAATACCACTAGTAATATTGTGTACTTATTTTAGGTTATTTTCTGCTCCAGCCTCCTTTCCCCATCCTTGGGAGAACCTTTAATTGTGTGGGCATGTATAACATGCCCATTCTAAATCACACAGCTGAGAAGTGGAGTTATTTTTGTGGCCCCTCCCAATAGTGGAGGAGGGGTTTACAGCTAGTGCTATAAAAGCTGCCACTCATGCACCTAGGGTGGATAGTTTTGGGACTATAGGGTATGTTTTGTGAGAAATGTGGAAACTCTGGAAAATTGTGTTTGCTTGTCACACGCCAAACCTGCTCCTTGTATCGGTGAATCCAATTCCTGTACCAGTGAATCTGGCTCCAGTAGTTTCAGCAGCTTTGCTTTGGGCCGTTCTAGCCCCAGCTGTTCCAGCGATTCCAATTCCATTCCTAGCCCTCCAGTTCCAGCAAATACAGTCCTTTTACCCGTAAATCCATTGCCCACTGTCTGTCCAGTTCCAGATCCAGTTGCTGCCCCTGTGAATCCAGCCCAGACTCTCTCTACAGCTCCAGCTGTTATAGTTTACTTCACACAAAGCAGAGCCTATGGAAGCCTGACAGACATCCTTCTAGGACCTACCTTTGGCTATCCTGAGGAGTTGTAAAGCTTTGGTTTTATATTGTTGCACTGCATACATAGTCTGGCTTGTTGCAGTTTACAATTCAGTTTTTGTCTGCACATTTGTATTACTTCTTTATGGTCACTTTATTCTGATTCTGGACAGGGTCTGTTTGTATTTTGCATGTGTGACTGAGCTGATGTATTCTGCTAGTTTGTAAGTTTCTGTTTTCCTAATAGAAGGTGTATTGAAGTTATAGGGCCTGGTGTAATAATTACAGCGTTGCCTTTTCATAAGTAGGGCTGTTAGTATTTAAGTGTTGACGATATTGTAGTTTTGGTACAAGAGATTTACTGTATTGAAATTGTGGCTTTCCATGCCCATACCAAAACACACACTACAATAGATCTAATACCAGTTGAAAGGTTGTTTTGGTTTTTGGGGGTTTTTTTACTTTTTTTTGCAGGGTTTTACAGCACTGGCTGTAAATATATGTTGTAATTTTTGTACCTCAGAAGATTGTACTTTAAATGTTCTTGTACATGTAACTTATCCCTTTGTGTACCAAAGAGCTAGTTTTACATAAAGTAGAACAAGCCTAGCCAACTTTCATGGCCTGCCTGAACACTGCAGTGTTATTCAATACCAGCATAAGCTCTGCTATCTGGATAGGCGAAACATCACTGCAGACTGTCAAAAGTGATTACATAGAAACTGAATCCTATGGCAAAACTTACACACAGCTTTCATTTTCATAAAAAGCAAGTACAGAAAAACAGTATTTTTCTACAAGGAATGTAGGCATCACACTAGAATATGAGAAAATTTAACCAGAAAAATTGTGTGTGCACTCACAAGTTTGCATACAGTGAGCAACTGTGAATGTAGACTGAATGACAGATGCAATGGAACTAAAATTAGATTTATATAACAAAAATTGTTACATCAAATAAGTGACATTTCTGAGGCAGGAACAAGAGCAAAACAAACGTGAACAGTTTTGTTTAGAACACAGAGCGAAAAAGAATCTTAGCAAAGGAATGAAGAGCGGATGCAGAGGATACAAACGGGTTCTGCTCCATGTCTGCACCTAAAATCTTTACAAAAGAAGGCAAAGCCTACCATGCTAGAATGGAAAACAAAAAAGTTAACCATACGATTTATCCTTCCACTATAAATATAGCGGCATAATGACGTGCAATCAGAAAAGTGGTGGGGGGGTGATAGTGTGCAGCTGGCCACATCGCGTTGCCGCACACTATCGCCCCCATAGCGCCACTGCAAAAGGTGATGTTATTTCCAGTGCTTCTGGCACTCGTATTGGCATAACATTTTTTTTACTCCGCCCCTTTCCCTCATTTAAATGTTAAAGTCGCAATACCGGCCCATCGCCATTTGAAAAATGACCCCCTTAATATGGTAAAATTCAGGAAACAAAAGTGCCATCAACCAACAAGTTTTATTCACTTTCATTTTACATCAGAAGTATGCACACACTTTATATACACAGTCTCTTTATAAAAGAAAATCAAAAGATAAAAGGATATATGGAGCCAGCAGAGAAAGTTACGATAAAAGCACGCACCAGCTGCACTGCACTTAAACAGATGTTTGCTTGTAATTTTTTGTATCCAAAACTTTTTTCCCACACATTGCGCAGATGCCTACAGAGAAAGCAGAAGATGACAATTAGCAAAAAAAAGGACACTGTGGCCTGCCCTCAGAGCCAGGCTGCGCTCCATTTCCCAAACCATCCATTCAAAAGGTCTTTCAGGCCAATATACTAAAGTGCGTTAACAGAAGCTGATTAATTAGCTAATGACATGCACATGAGTCTGGCATTAATAAGTTTGTGTTATTTATTGAACTTTATATACTGCCTGTAAGGCAAGCGGTTCACAATAAAAACATACACAAGTGGGTGGAGAGCAAGCAGAAAATCAGAATACTGATATTTTTACACATCCATTTCTTTTAAGGCCAGTGGCAGCTCCTGCTAGCAGTGTGTTTATAAAGGCTCCCATTACACCCCATAAACCACAGGATCCGACTATCTTTAGTGATTTACAAACTCCTAGCAGATGTACAGTCCTGGGTGCAAGATAAAATTCAATACTAAACAGGAGGGCATCCTTTCTTTTGGAGAAAGGGACAGAGGGCTCCCGAGCAATCTCAGTTTCTTTTCTTCTTGGCCTTCCAGCTCAGTCAGAACGGGGCTTCACTTGGGCTATCGGGCCACCCGCCGGCATTCACAACCACCCAATGTTCTTCTGCCATTTTCTATCCCATCACAACTTGCTCAGCCAGTGCAGCAGCACCTCTTGGCCAGGAACACAGCAACATAGATCCTGAGTCGGGCCACCGCTGATTTCCAGCTCAGGTCTTCAGCTCCCTGGTTCAGCCAGGGCTGAGGAAGCTGCAGGGATAAAGCTTACACAGCCCCTGGGGAGAGGGAGTTCCAGTCACACCACAATGGCAAAAACCAAATAGGAGCCAAAATTAGAATCCCTGGTGCTGGGCGCTCTCTCCAAGGGCTGCCACTGGGCTAGGGAAGCTGGGAGGGGCAATAAAATGCAGTAACACACCCCTGGGTAGTTGTACAAGACGACTCGTCCTGCTGGATTTCAGAAACGGTTCTGACCGAGCTAGAAGTTAAAAGGAACAAGAGGAAAGTGATGCCATTCCCCTGGAACCTTTGCTCGGCATAGTTTCTAATTAGTCTGATGAATAATGCGGTGCTGTAACAAAACACACAAACAAGCTACCAAAACTGCAGTACTGGTAGGTGGCTGGAATCTGTGTTGGTGGCACTCCAGTGTATCTACCGAACTTTAAATAAACTGCTGAAGAAGCTAGGGGGGAGGACAGCCATACTCTTTATACCAAACCAGCCGAACAAGAAATAGCTAAATATTTTCAAAGAAAAAAATGCAAAGGAGAACCAGAAATAGTAAGTGTGGGGAATCGATTTCCGGAAGTATGAAAATGCGAGGAAAGCAGGTAGCCATGCTGCTTGTGAACATTTTGTACGCAGAGTTAAAAGGACAATAAAAGAGAGCAACTCTCACCCTTTTTATAGGCACATCCCTGGCAGTAATGAGAACCAGGCTGATGAACTGAGCTTTTACAGATTCGGCATATGGCAAACTTATTTTTCCCGTAAGGATCAAACCTGAAAAGAAAAATAAAATGTTAATCCCCGCTTTGCCTCTTCCCTCCACAATGTGAGCAGAGAAGAACAAGAGGGACACCTGTGTTCCAGAGCAAGAATGGCACAAGCAAGCCATGAACCCTTTAGTTTAGCACAGGGGTCTATAACCAATTCTGATCACAAAGCATTTTATCCTGCTTGACAAAATACCTGCAATCAACTGTCAGGCCAAGGTCAGCCGAACCGATGCAATATCAGAAAAGCGGATAGGGATTAGCACCCAATTAGGCCTGACTTACTAAGCTTTCTCCCCCCCGCCCCCATAGATACAGAACGGGAAAGAAGCCTTACTAAATCTAGCCCTTGATCAGATAAACCAAGGCTAACCGATACAGCATCGGAGGGGAATTTTGATTAGGGCCTTGGAACTCCCAGCTCCCAATCTCAAGATTCGGCTGCTCAATGCCACCATATGAATAAGATTACTCACATCGTAATGCTACTGGTCCCACAGTATTATCAGCACTACAACATGGCTTCAAGCTCCATTAGCTATTGTTTGTTTGTTACGGCTGCAATTAGTGCTGGAGGTAGGAAAATATTCTGAACAGCAGCTGCTGGAATGGACACTCTAAAAGTCACCATCACAGAATACAAAATTCAGGCTCTTTCCTTCTGGAATGCACATTAAACCACACGATGGGCTATGGTCTAAAGAAGTCAGCTCCTGAAAATTCCCCAATACATTTTAAATGTACAGCAGCTGAATGTGCACAAAGTATTTTAACCACTAAACTGAGAATATATAACACAAAAAGCACAAAGGGCAACCCAAAGGGCTCATTTTTGGAAAGGGATTTATTGCCGAGAGCTCCTTTATGAAAGAAATGTTTTAAAATATTTAAAACATTTCACAAGACTTGCTATGACAGGCACTATTGCCCAGGGTTAGTTTGCTGTGTTAAAAGCAAGCAATATTGGTTTGACATTTTTCCCATTTGTGCAAAATAAAGTACATTATTACATTTTAAAAAACAACAACTACACACACACTTGCCAAGAAAAATCATATTTGATGCAATCTAACAGTGATAAAGGTCCAAGAAACAGATGTGCTCATTAGTAAACCAGACAATGGAAAATGACGACAGAAAGCCATTTATCTTATAGATTGGATAGGACTAACCTAAAACTCATGTAAACTATAATTAAAAAAAAAAATGTGCATTTATGTTTTACCAGGAGATATCTCATTCGGTGATTATATTTAAGGTACAGTTACAACGTCAAAGAACCAAATGCCACTCACCAAATCAGACTATTTATCAACCAATATGGCACAATGACTTGCCTCCAATCATGCACCAGTGTGACAGGGAAATGTTTTATTTATTTATTTATTTTTATAAAAGAACTTCGTGGAAAACTCGGAGGGGGGACAATGACAATTTTTTGCCAATTTATTGTTTACAAGAACCAAACAGCAATCTGAAATTGTGTTTTTCATATGCAGAAGAAATGAGAAATTACTACTTACCTGTAGGACAGTCAGATGAATCCAGAACAAGTGGGTTATGCACCTCTACCAGCAGATGGAGACAGAGCAAACTAACATCATAGTATATATATTCCTGCAGTGACATCAGCCTGCCAGTATTCTCTTCAAAAGCAACTGTGGACAGACTAGCAAAAAAAATGATTTAAAACAGATAACCATTTCAATACTCAGCCGACAGGCAACATGAGCTTAGACTAGAATGTAATAACACTAGTCTAAGGACTGGTGTACCACTTATCAGCAATCCCCGTAATACATAAGCACACAGGAGGATCAATATGCAATCATTCGGCAGCCGAGGGAGAGAAGCTGGATTCATCTGACTGTCCTACAGAACAACAAGGGCCAAACCATCAGACAGAATAGAGTTGGATCCTTGTGAAGAAGAGGTCCCTGCTGAAGCAAATCCATGTGCGGTGGAAGATGAAGGGGGACCTCCACCAGGTGCCCTCGCAAATCCGCATACCCCGTCTCCTGGGCCTGTCCGGCGCCACCAGGAAACCTAGCCCTTTGTAGCTTTCGATCCTGTGAATTATCCTGCCCAGCAAGGGCCATGGAGGAAAGGCATAAAGAAATCTGTCTTCCAGCCAGACCTGTTCGAGAGCATCTATTCCCAGGGACCAAGGACCTCTCCTGCGACTGTAGAAGCAAGGTACCTTCACATTTCGAGAAGTTACCAGCAAGTCTAGGAACGGAAGGCCCCAGCAATCCACAATCAGCTGAAACGCCTCGGCTGACAATACCCACTCTCCTGGGTCCAGACTCTCCCTGCTGAGAAAGCTCGCTCTTAAGCTGTCTTTTCCTGTAATGTGAGAGGCCGAGATCTACAGATGACCTTCTGTCCATTCCATCAGCTGGTCTATTTCCTGCGACACTTGCTGGCTCTTGGTTCCTCCCTGGCAATTGATATAGACCACTGTCATCGCATAGTCCAATTATCACGCGAACCGCTTGATTCCGCAGCCTGTGGCTGAACTGCAAGCATGCCAGTTTAACTGCCCAAGCCTCCAGGCATTTGATGTTCCAGCAGGACTCTTCGGCATTCCAACACCCCTGGGCCATTAACTCCAGACAGTGAGTCCCCCCCTACCGTGGAAATTCGCATCTTTCGTGAGTACCAACCAGACCGGAGAGGACAAGAGAACTTTCTTTCTCAGATGATCCTCCTGCAACCACCACTGGAGGTGGGAGCAGATTTCCATCGGCAAGTGGAGCCGAACCGCATAATCTTGAGACTGCAGGTTCCAACAAGATAGCAAAGAGTGCTGAAGTGTGAACTCCACTGCCTGCTTCTTCTGCAGAGAGTGGCAAGGGGACACCATGAACACATCCTGAGGAATACTGCAAATTTCAGTGCAAACCCTTCGCGTATCACCTTCAGGACCCACTGGTCTGACATGATCTCAACCCACCTCCGATAAAAGAGACAGAGACAGCCCCCTATTTCCTGTTCTGGAAGGTGGGTCGGTATACCTTCATTGGGAAGCTCGGGAAAGTCCACCACCTGAGCCCACTCCTCTTTTGGGCTGCCAGGAACAAAAGGACTCTGACCTACCGAAAGGCCAAGTCTGCTGAAAGGTCGTCCCTCTGTAGGAACGAAAACACCTGAAACCCCGGAAATGACCCCTCATACCAAAGGGGTGCTGTAACTGTTTCTTATCCTCTGGCAACCGAGGCACCGGAGACTTGCCCCACTTACTGGCCAGTTTCTCCAACTTGGTCCCAAACAAGGGCAAGCCTTTAAAGGGCATATTGATAAGATTGGCTTTGGAAGCTGTATCAGCTGACCAATTTTGCAACCAGAGTTGACGTCTAGTCACTGTCACCGAAGCCACTCCTCTGGCTGAGGTCCGGACCAAATCACAGCCTGCATCTGCTAAAAAGGCAGCAGCAGGCTCCATAACCTGCTCTGGAAGTCCCTTTAGACTCAATCTCCTGAGGGAAAAGCAGACAAGATCTTGCCACTAGGGTGCAACAGGAGGCAATCTGTAAATTCATCGCCACTGCCTCAAAGGCTTGCTTAAGATTAGCCTCAATCATTCTATCACGTACATCCTTCAAGGCCGCTCCTCCCTCTACGGGGAAAGTTGTCTGCTTATACACAGCACATACCAGAGCATTCACTTTGGGAAAATGTAAACACTCTAACATAGCCGAATCCAGGGGGTACAGGCCTTCCAATGTCCGACCCTCTTTAAAATTTGCTTCTGAGGTATCCCATTCCAGATCAATCAATTCCTGGATGGCATCCATCATGGGGAAAAAACAAGAGGATGTACGTAAGAAAACCAAAATGAGATTCTTCCTCAGCTCTGCCATTGCATCTGAACCAAGAACACCAAGCTGTTTCAAGGTCTGGGAAATCAGAGGCGGCAGTTCATCTCTATGAAAGAACCACAACATGGTTCAATATGGTTCCAGCCCTGGAGGAATTTCCTCATCTTCCAGAGAATCAGGATCAACCTCATCATCAGTGCCATGTGGATTCCTGTCAGGAACACCCGCAGGGAGCCGAGTCGTGCCCTGGCACTTAAGCATACGACTGGAAGAGGGAGGAGGCATTGGCTGAGAGTCCGACCGGTCAGAAATGGGGGAAGTGGAGGACTGTGCCTGAAGAAAGGCTTGTAAGCCTTGAAAAAATTCCACCCAAGAAAAAGCAGCCGGGTCTGGACCAAGCCCAAAATGAATTGGAACTGGTCCCATGGAACTACCCTCGCCAGCGGAGGAGCCAGTCAAGGGAGAATCAAGATCTTGTGTCCCCCCAGTCAAGGCCATGAACAACCCATCATCAGAATGGGAAGAGCCAGGCTTAGCAAAATCTGAGGAAGACAACTCTCCCCAAGCATCTGAGCAGCGTTGACACAGGTTAGAAGCCAGGTCAGGCTGAGAAGCCCTAATATGACAGGCAACACAACCAGGAAGATGCTTAGGCATCTTGCTTTCCAGTGTCATTGCTGCAGTAAACGTGTGTTGGAACGGCTCTACTCAAAAATGAAATGCGCCCAAAAAATAAGCGCCTAGAAGAAAGCGTGGCAAGGCGCACAAACAACCTATGCGCTAAGTTAAGCATATAAAATTAGTCTGTGGGCATAAAACGTGTGCCCAAAAACTGAGCACACAAGGCATGCGCAGAGCTGGCACACTGCGCATACCAATGGCCTATAGAGGACATCAGAACACGCACAAGCACTTGCAAAATCGGCTGCCGCGGCCTACCACATGGTGTGCAAGAAAAAAAGCCTAAGTGCGAGGGCTGCTCAACCCACCAGGCTGCCCAGTTCTCCAACCCCAACACAGAGAACAGAGACCGAAGGAAGTCCTGAAACCCCTCTGTCTCTGATTCAGGTAAAACTTTTTCTTTTATTTTTTTTAAACCTTACCTGAGCTCAGCAATGGTCTCCAGGTGTGGGAGGAGAGGGCATCTGCTGTCATCGTCTCGCTTGGCCTCCTGTACCCGCTGCCTTTCAGCTGAACTTGCATCGCAGCTAAGTTCACACCAGAAAACCCAGACCAAGGCAAACCTCTGAGAGACTGCAGAAATTGCCTTAGGAATTCTCACCTGGAGGAGGGTCCTTTAGGTATCACTGCAGGAGAGTGGGGCTCTCTTTTCCTGAATTTAGAATTTCAAATGTCTCCTTTCAAAAAGCTCAAAGCAATCCCCATAGGTAGATGCACATCCACCATCTGCTGGAGCCGGAGAATACTGGCAGGTTGGGGTCACTGCAGGGTTATATATACTGTGACATCAGCTTGCTCCATCTCCACCTGCTGGCAGGGGAGCATAATCCCACTGGTCCTGAGTCCATCTGTCTACACGGTAAGAAAATTAAGTTCTATTGTTCAATTCCTCAGCTATGGGAACTGCACCTTTAGTCTGTGGTTAGGAGGAAGAAGCCTGCAGATTCAAATCCTGAGATCTCTAGTTGAAAAAAATAAGCTGTGGTACCGCAGAATGCAAATTTTCACATCGCTACTGAACATAAACTAATTAAGAGAAAATCCATTTGGTTTTATAAGATGAATACCATCTGCTGGGTTTAATATTTCTCTCAATGGGCCTTATTTAATAAAGATTTTCCCCATAGAATGGGGGGGAAAAATCCTTTTTGAAAATGACCTAATGCATTAGATGAAATGTAAAGGCAGCTAATTTTCAGAGTTGAGTAATTGAGGACAACTTGTCCAAATATGCTTTTGTATTATCTTTAAAGAGAGTCTCCTTTTCACTCAATCCAGGTTCAGAGGGGTTGAGTCCTACCAAAGATGTGGACTCAATGCCCATTCTCGGGGAGGGACTTGGAAATGGAGTGAATATAGGAGGAAGTTCCAAAGATACTTCGTTGGTAGTAGTAGAGGAGAGCAACGAAGGAAGATCTATATCTTTGGATCCCTCTACATCAACACCTAAAGGCGCTAAAGGAGGGGTAGGGCTTGGTAACTACTCACAACCTGGTGAAAGTGTCATTAAGAAAAGAAATCCTCAATTTAAGGAAAATTGTGGTGTCACACTTGAAAATATATGGGAAGTTTTAATGGATTTAAAAACATCTATGAAAAATCTAGAAGTGAAAATGTCTGAAGTACAAACACAAGGGAAAATTGTAGAAGAAAAAGTTAAGAAAAATGCTGAGAAATGTGAGATTTTAGAGAAACAATTAGTTCAGATTCAGGAAGTACAACTAGGGCTGATAAAAGGAGAAACCTCTAACTCTAGAAGGTTAGAGGTACTTGAAAATAATTCTCGTTATAAAAATCTGAGAATATTGAATTTCCCCTCAGTTAAACTAATATCTCCTTTGGAACAATTTAAGAGATTTTGATTGAAAATTTATTAATTACCTCTGAGAATATGCCCTCTTTAGAAAAAATCTTTTATATTGTTTCAAAAAAACAAGAAAACTGTGATGTGTTAAATCAGACCCATCCTTTAGTAAATCTTACAGACTTTATTGAAGAATCAATGGAAAATCAAATTGAGTCAAGAGGTACCTTATGTGTGAAGTTTCAAAAGATAGAAGATAGGGATAATGTGTTAAAATTATTCCTAAGAAACCGGGAAAAGCTATATCTTAATGGGAAAATTTGGATGTACCCAGACATTACAAAAAATACACAGATAAGGAGGAAAAACTTTCTTCAGATGGGTCCAGATGTTAAGCAACTGGGAGCCCAGATGACAGTTTATTTCCCCTGTAAATGCATCGTTAAACATCTAAATGAGCGATATGTATTTTTAGAACCATTGGAACTCAAAAAATTTATAGACTCAAGAGTTAAAAAATGAACTTTCACCAGGTTGGTCATTGGTTTATATATTTGTAATTGCATTTAAACGCACCTATTCCTTAAGTAATTTTGCTTACTTATGCTCCAGATTAATTGAATTGGGGCCTTCCTTTTCCTTATAACTGGCAATGTATAAAGAATTTTCCTTTAAATTGTTTGTCTTGCGTACTGATCAATTTGATCAATTATATACATAAATTGCCTTGTAATTGACATGTTTATTTGCTGTCAAAATCTTTTTAAACTGCATAAATAAAAATTAAAAAAAAAAAAGAGAGTCTCCTAATGCATCTATCTAATTTCCTTTGCAGGTGGGAAGATTGAATTGTTTTTGATGCACTGTACACATATACTGCAATGGACAGAGGACAAGGGTTTGTAAAGACTCTGCTTGGGCTTTTGAAACAGTTACGTTAAATTTGCCTTGCATTTGAGAAAGATAATTTTGCATGTCACCATAATATTGTGATTAGACTATTGTAATGGTCTTCTGCTAGGGTCAATGAACAAAATTATAAAAAGGCTTTAAGTGGTTCAAAATTCTTCTGCCTGGCTGTTGACCAGGTGTAGATTTAGGAAACACATCACCTATACTGAGGTATTTGCATTGGCTGCCCATTGCCTCTAGTATTACATTTACATTGCTTACATTAACTTTTAAAATGCTGCATGGATAAGGCTCAAGATATTTAAGTATTAAAGTAATACAATACTGTATGTCCCTGCTCTGGTTTTGCACTCACAGAGTGAAGGTCTCGTGTTTGTAACCATAAAGAAAGATATAAAGCTGGCCAAAACCTGGGAGAATTCCCCTGGCTATGGAATCGGTTTCTGAGGAATTTGTGACTGGTTAATGATCTGGAGATCAATACTGAAAACCTAGCCGTTCAGCTAAATTAGTATGTCTATGCTTCTCCAGCCAAATCGCTACTCAGACGGATAAGTCTTATGCGTCTAACTTTTATATCTGCTCAACAGCAGTATTACTTAGCTGAATAAGTTATCCGTCTAAGGCTGAATCTCTCTATGTAGCTGGATAATTTATCCGGCTAAGTAGTGCCACCCCAACCCGCCCACAACTTGTCTGCCTAACTAAATAGACTGATAAGTGACTTATCCGGCTATCTAGCCTCCGCTGAATATAACTGGATATTCAGTGGCTGCTAGAAAGCCAAATGAGTCCTACTATCCGGCTTTTTAGCATTTGAATATCAACCTCCTGGTTTCCTATAAAGACCTCGCTGTTTCAAATGGGGTAACCTAGAATGAAGTGATTATTATGGTTCCTATTATGGTAGTTTAATCAAGAGATTTTTTTGTTTCTATCCTGTTTTTATGATTGGTATTCATGTGTTATACTTAATGCACAGTAAAATCTATCTCGTTTTGAGCTTGTTAGAAAAATGAGAAAAAATATGAATGAATGAATAAGAGGGACTGGAATCTACAGCTTAAAAACAAGAGCACATAAATCCAACATTCTCTGAACAACTTAGATCTTTCCAATATTAAGGAAACCTTTCAAATAAAATACTTGATACTATAGCTGAAAAACCTCCCTTACAACAGAATATTGCTCATACTAACCTCGTCCTCTTTGATGTTAATGCCTTGTTTTCATTTAGTTTTCGTCCACCACTTTCTACAAAAATCAGATAATGGTTATTTGAGCTTAGTGCTTATTACACAGGAAGGTGAAGGCAGAGGGTGTATAGAAGTCAAAATTCTACAAGATTACAGAGTAATTTATTAACAAGATTGCTATCCTATTTAGCCAGAAGTGTTATCCATTCAAGAGTACACGCATGGAAAACTTAACATTGTACACCATTCTAACTCAATACTATTTCTTGTACCCACGAGATATGCACTCATAAAGGTGCATTTTCAAAATTTTCACACATAACAATTAACATATACATGCATAAATAGAAGTACATGCTTTTCATAAACCTCATAAACCTTAAAATCATGAGAGGTCTAGAACGGGTAGATGTGAATCGGTTTTTTACTTTCAGATAATAGAAAGACTAGGGGGCACTCCATGAAGTTAGCATGTGGCACATTTAAAACTAATCTGAGAAAGTTTTTTTTCACTCAACACACAATTAAACTCTGGAATTTGTTGCCAGAGGACGTGGTTAGTGCAGTTAGTATAGCTGTGTTTAAAAAAGGATTGGATAAGTTCTTGGAGAAGTCCACTACCTGCTATTAATTAAGTTGACTTAGATAATAACCACCGCTATTACTACCAATAGTAACATGGAATAGACTTAGTTTTTGGGTACTTGCCAGGTTCTTATGGCCTGGATTGGCCACTGTTGGAAACAGGATGCTGGGCTTGATGGACCCTTGGTCTGACCCAGTATGGCATGTTCTTATGTTCTCAAAAATATATGCGTAAATAAGAGTTTGTGTGGAAATATATGCATGAAAAAAAGGGGCATTCCAGGGACGGGCCAACATTTCTCATGTGCAAGTTGCTATTTATAAAGAGATTTATGTGTGTGGATCTGGTTAACTTACATATATTTATACCTGCTCATTATCTGGTGTGATATTAAACGTCTTTATTGTGAAGTACTGACTGGGTGGGAAGTCTGGGTCAACTGGGAGCTGTTCAAGCTGACGAATCAGGAGGGTCTCGATGACCCGAAGACGGATGGGGAAAACTGGTGGACTAATTGGGAAAACTGGTAATTTCACTGCTTCGTGTATATTCTCAGGGAGTCTGTAGCTAAATACTCAAATGTACCAAATCAAGAAAGTACAAGAATGAATTTATTTATTTTTGATTTTTTATATACCGATGTTCCTGTAAAGTATACATATCACACCGGTTTACAAGGAAGAAACTGTCGCCTCGATGGCGGTTTACATTGAAACATTTAACAATTAACATTTAACAATTAACAATTAACAGCAACATGAAGGCGCAAAGAGGAACTTAGTGGAGTTGAATGACATTTTTATGAAAAGTTCAATACCTGTAGTATTTCTTGCACCATCTTTCCATGTATCGGGTGTAATTACAGTGCCCAGTTTCTTCTCACCTATGGGTAATCATCAGAGGGTTAGCAGGTAATGTCTACATGAGTGGTGGCTGTAAGATATCTATCCCAGCTCAAATAGTCTACTGGTATGTCCCGTATGATTGCAACCGCGCCCTCCTTTTTTGCCCAATGAACAAAGGAGTGTCCTATAAATCAAGACACTCCTTTGCCGTTTCCTTGTTTCTGTAAAAGAGGTTAATAAATGAGGTTATGTCGTCATATTTATTTATTTGCAGTTTTTATATACCGACATTTGTTTAGTAACCTCACATCGGTTCACAATTAACAGAAACATTGCAGCTGTGCCAACTAGAACGAACATATGCAACAGTGCTTTACAATAAACTTATTAAGCGGGGGAGGTAGGGGAGAGAACAGTGGAACAATAAAAGGGAAAAATAAAATAGTGGTACAAAGCAAATTGTCACTTGTCACTTTGTCCTAATAATTGTCATATGTCACTTTGGCCTAATATAGGTGTACACGGCATCTGATTTCCATCTCCCGATCTTTTGAATTGTGTCTATATTTAATCCTGCTTGCGCGGAGTCATGTGGTGCAATGTGAGGGAAGCCATGCTTTCAGCTCGCTCCAGGACCCCACCTCCTCTCACTCCGCTTTTTACCCTGTGACTCAACCTATGACCCTCTGTGACTTATCTGATATCGGGTGAGTGCCTGCGCTCTCTCGACGCTCTAACACTTGGAGTGCTGCGGTGCTTGCATGTCGAAAGTGGTTTGGAAAGACAGGGAGCGTGCTCTACCGGGAGCTAAGATGGCGGATGGGGCTCGCAGCCCAGCCACAACACAGCTGATATCGCAGCGGCAATGGCGCTTGCTATGGAAGACAAATTTTAAAAAATAGACTCCCGATTTGACTAGGCATACCTCTTACTTATGGAAACCAGCAAACACCTAAATGTGCTGGAGGCCGAAGTGTCAGCTGTGCACGATCGCGTCGCCGCTCTGGAACAGGAAGTGCACACTCTTAAAAAACTTTAACGGAAAGACAATCTGAGAAATTAGAGGACCTAGAGAACCGTTCGCGACGCAACAACCTTCGGTTCGTCGGATTTCCAGACTCGCTCAAGGATAAAGATATTTGTTCAACCATTGCGCAACGGCTACCGCGTGCCCTGCCACTCCCAGACAATATGGGCCGCATACGCATAGAACGGGCGCACCACTTAGGCACCAGAGACGCGAACAAAAATAATCCTCGCCCGATACTGGTCCGATTCTTGGGTTATGCCCAGAAGCAAGACATTCTTGGGGCTTACAGGAAACACAGGGCTCTTAAATTTGAAACAGCCTTGATCCTGATTTTTCAGGAATTTTCAGCGGGGGTTTCTGTGCAGATGAAACTCTTTTCCCCGATATGTGCCCGATTGGTGACTTTGAAAATCTCATTCACACTCCTTTACCCCACGAAGTTACGGATCGTCCATGACGGGAAAGTCAGATTGTTTACCTCAGTCTCTGAAGCCGAGACATTTATGATTACCATCACTTCCGGAGACTGAGCAGTCTGTAATGGATCCTGTGATTTAGTTTCAAGTCAAGACTTGATGAGGCAAGAATATGCCTAATGCGGACAAGAGAGTCTTCAGCAACAACTATTGTTTTCTTTTTCCTTTATTCAGTATTCTCATTTATTTACAAAATTTACCATTTGACATGTTTCGAACTGAGGGGAGAAGTGGGGTCCCAACGCACCTCCACGGACTCCTTGGTACATGTTGCGGTACCTGTACTTTATGTTTCAGGGTTGGACAATGGGAAGGGGGGAGGGAGGGTTGTTCAATGGGTCGTTAACACAGGCATTCAGGTTACAGATGCACAGGGGTTGAATCGACAGTGCTCAAGGTACACTCTGGGCTTTAGTGAAAGGGCTACAGATCAGGCTGGGGGGTCTGGCCCACTGCAATATATTTTATGGCTACGCTATTATTTTTTCCCTACCAGCCTCCATGATGACAGCGTCTGTTCGCTGGGCATCCTGGAATGTGTCAGGGGTCAATTTGGTTTATAAAAGTCACAAGGTTCTAAGAGCACTCATGCATCATAAGATTCAAATTGCTTTACTTCAGGAAACCAGGCTTATGGCACCTGAACACCAGAAACTTTGTAAACAGTGGGTGGATCAAGTTTTTTCTTCTCAATCTGCAACCAAAAAGGCGGGAGTTGCCATTCTTATCGGCCGCCAGGTGCCCTTCCAGGTTTCTAAGGTTACCACTGATCTGGAAGGCCGCTTTCTCTTGCTTACAGGCCTACTCTATGCTAAGCCTATTTCTATGTGTAACATCTATGGCCCCAATAGCTATGACCATTCATTCTATGTCGAACTACTGATCCTTTTGTCCTCACATGTTGCCAATTGCTTAATTTTGGGTGGTGATTTTAATCATGTCATTGATCCCCTCATGGACAGATCCTCCGTGACCCATGGGAACGCAGAGTCCAAAGCTGTCAAGGGACCAAAATATTTATGTCATGGCTTGGACTTAGTGGATGCCTGGCACGGGATTATACACACATCTCTCGTGCCCATGGCTCCAGCTCCCGCCTTGATTATTTCCTGGTGCACAGGGAGGACTTTGGGAGGGTACTAAAAACTGAAATTTGCCCCACTGCAATATCCGATCACGCCTTAGTATGGATGGATGTGGAAGGGCTGAAACCCACTTTCACTACCCAAATTTGGCAGTTCCCTAGGCATTTATATAATGACCCTAATTTTCGTACCCTACTGTTGAAAAAAATGGGAGGATTTCTTAGATCACAATGAGGTACATCAGGATTCCCCTATTCTGCTCTGGGAAACTGCAAAAGTCGTACTCCGAGGAGAGATCATTTCCTTTGTAAGCATTCACAACAAGCGCCTAGCCAGTGACATTATCCGAATGGAAGCGAGAATGAGAGCCGCCCAGAGGGCATATATTGCTCGTCCGTCCCAGACCACCAAAGATCAGTACTATATGACCCAAACTACTCTCATTGAGCTTTTGCATCAACGAGCTAAGAAATCGTTGATATACTATAAGAGTACATTTTTTCACTATGGCAACAAATCAGACAAATTCCTAGCACAGCTTGAAAAGGCTCGTAAGGGGCAAGGGTACATAACCACTATGAAAGATGAGAGGGATACTGTAGTTAATTCCCCAGCGGCCATCGCCCAAATCTTTTGAAACTTCTACCAAAATTTGTACACTGTTGAAGTGGTAGACGAGGCTGCTATATCACAATACTTAAATACGACTCCTCTACCATCTCTGTCCGATGCTCAAAGGGGGACTTCTCAATGCCCCTATCCATATTCAGGAAATCCAATGTGGGATCTGTCAATCTAAGCTTTAAGGCGCCTGGGCCTGACAGTTACTCAGCGGAGTTTTATAAATTACTTTGAGACAAGATCCTTCACCCGCTACGAGCAGCCTTTGAGGTTCTTCTACAGGCAGGTGACTTTCCTTTTTTGCCCAATGAAGCCCTAATAACTATCCTTCCAAAAAGATCTCTTCTCTCCCACGGCATACCGACCCATTTCTCTTATAAATTTCGACACCAAACTTTTAGCGATAATTTTTGCTGACCGACTGGCTCGAGTCCTCCCTGGGTTGATAGGGCGGGATCAGGTAGGCTTTGTAAAAGGGCGTCACTTAGTGATGAATGTACAGAGAGTGGTGGCCTCTATGGAAATCAGCAGATGGCTTCAACTTCCTTCCCTACCTCTAAGCTTAGATGCCGAAAAGGCTTTTGACCGGGTTAATTGGCTTATGTTTGATGCTATGCATAAGATGGGAATCGAGGGATTTTTTTTTACAAGCTGTCCAAACTTTGTACAGGAGCCCAAGGTCGTCAATTATTGTCAATGGCACTCGCTCTGACAGCTTCTCCCTTACCAGGAGTACCTGTCAGGGACATCCCATCCCCACTTTTGTTCTTAATCTCCTTAGAACCCCTATTGCAGAGGATTAGAGGCAATGTCGCTATTCATGGCATCCCCTCTCGTTCCTCCGCTGACCCGGTGTTGAAAGTAGTGGCATTTGCTGATGATATTCTGGCTCATATCAGTGATCCGGAGACTTCCCTATCCCCACTCTTGCAGGAATTTGCAGACTATGGCTTACTGGGGGGACTAAAATTAAACCTCGACAAATCAGAGGCGTTACCACTGCAGGAGTCGGTGGTCCACAGCTGCGGGCGGCAGTTTCCACTTCAATGGACGGCTGAATCATTTCGGTATTTGGGAATCCAATTGCATAAAAATCCAGCTCAATTAAAAGCAATCAACTATCGGTTTCTTTTGGAACACACAAAGCATAGTCTGCAAACCTGGAAAGATTTCCCACTGTCTTTAACCGGCAGAATAACCCTCTTTCAAATGATGTTACTGCCTAAATGGCTCTATTTCTTTCAGACCCTGCAAGTTTACCTCACCCAGCAGGAGATCCTGAAAATAGAGCGAGAAATACGGCTCTTTATTTGGCGTGGGAAACGTCCACAAATAGCCTTAATTAAATTGAAGAGGAAGGGGAAGCAGGGGGGCCTGGGCTTAGCTAACCTGCGTTACTATAACATGGCCTGTAACCTTCATCATGTGGGTGACTGGCGAGATGACCTACTTTACTCCCTTAAGTGTCGAACGGGAATTGGCGGCTCCATATGGTCTTAGATATCTACTTCATGTGCCTAGGAGCCTCCTCCCTACAACAGCGAAGGAGAGTGCAACAATCACACCTGTATGGCAGTCATGGAAATGGTTTTGCACCAAGTTTGGGCTTAATTGGAAGGTCACACCCTTTTTACCCTTGCAGGGAAACTGGGACTTCACCCCAGGTTTTGATAACCCCATCTTTAAGGTTTGGGTGGATAGGGGGATATGGTTAGTGGCGCATTTATTTAATGATGAGGGGCAGCATCTCTCCTTTCCACACCTGAGAGAATCACATGCGCTGGAACAAAAGTATTTCTATGCATACCTGCAGGCTAGGTATTATGCTCACTCCCTGAACACCCATGATTTGAAGCAAGCCTTTCAGTCTGAATTGGGAGAGCTGTTTGACTGGGAAGACCCGATTAGACATTCGGTTTCCTATTATTATCAGAAGCTGCTAGGAAAGTCCCCCACTCTTGACATGGATAACATTGCAATTGGTTGGGGCCAAGAGTTGGAGATTTCTTTTCCTGTTGATTTTTATATTAAATATCTCTCCCGCCTTTGGTCCATTACCACCAATGTGGGCCTACGTGAAACTCAATACAAGTTTCTCATGTGGACCTATATATCCCATGCGAGAGCTGCCACATTGCAAATATCCTCGAATGGGCAATGTTTATGTTGTAAGTCGGTACAGGGCACACTGGGTCATCTATTCTGGACATGCCCATCCATCCATAGGCTCTGACACCAGGTCCACCGCCTTATTCAGTAAGTCGCAGAGGTCCAGATCCCTTATGCGGTACAACATTTGCTCTTTGAGGATTTGGGTAGTATTCCATTCCCAAATATCCATCTTAGATCATGGGTGCGAAAAACTTTACTCCTGGTTAAACGCATGATCCTCAAACTTTGGTTATCGACAGCGGCCCCTACTTTCTCCCAGTTTAAAGTTGCCTTACTTGATTTGTGCACCATGAAATTCTATGTGGAAAAAGTTGACCTCACGCTCAAACGCAAAGTATTCTTGGTCACATGGCAAGCGTATTTACAAACGTTACCGTACAGAACGTGGAGCTTCTATGTAAACTCTCAATCCTGACACGTTCCTCACTTGAGTCTTTGATTGTCTTTAAGTATATATTCCTGGAATTCAGCTGATGGACATATATGCCTGTGCGGGGGGGGGGGGGGGGTGGGGTTGGGTAGGCACTGTTGCGGGTTGGCCTGGGGTTATATTGTTGGATTCATTTGTAGAGGGAGAGGGTGTGAAGAAACACCGCCCCCCTCATCCATGTCTGTTACGATATATTTTTCCTTTGTGAAAAATTAATAAAAATGTTTAACACTAATCCTGCTTGCGCAGCGATGGTGGCCACGCTTATCCTGAAAGAGTGAGTACCGAATTCTTTGGGGTTGTGTCCTATTTGCTTGATTGCCAAACTGATATTTAGTGAGTGGTGTCTGATCTTGATGTACCAGCAATTGTGTGCCACATGCTGGGCGGGTTAACAGGTACGTCTTTAGATTTTGTGCAGGGCATGTGCAGGTCTCAATCTTCTTTAAATACAATTTAGCACCTCTAGCGGCTTGGTCTGTTTTTGACCTCTGCATGGTTATCTGAACTACTTGTTCGGATACCGTAATATTCTTGAATAATATACCACCTGCACCGGCTTTGTATTTTGACGCAGCCACCATCTCACTGATTCACAGTGCTCCAAAAATGCGAGTGAAAAGGCAGTTCTAAATAACTAGACCTCGAATTGTGATAACACATACAATGGGTAACACCAACCACATCTCTGAAAGCAAGTCAAGCAAGGGGGCCCCACCCGGGTTGACAAGGTTGCCCTACCGGATCTTTCGCCTGCATAAATAGGCAATTGTGTATTCACAGCGTGCACACATATGAAATACTGATTTGTATTCAATCATATTTTCCTGGCTCCTTTTTGGTGGAGAATCAAATGGTCTGGAAATTCAGCCCATTATCCATTTGGATTCTACTTTTCTGTGCCAGTTCGATGAGTGCCCGACCCCCCACCTTGACTTCCAAGCCAGGGGGCTCCACCCAGGCCAGTTCCACAATCCTTGATCTGGCTACATCCTGGGTTTCCTCCCTATTCACCATGCTTGCCTCTTGAAACTCCCTCGAGACTTGGCTTGCGTCCTCCACGGTCTCCCTCCAACATCCTGCCAGGACTCCTCCCAAGTTGCGTGGCAGCAGAGTGCTCTCTACTATCTTGCCTGCAGCCTCTCTATCTTGGACCTGCTTAGCCGGCTACTCCGTCAATCTCTCCTGCTTTCCTCTCATTCCCCATCAACAATCCCTTTCCCCACACCCAAACTCCGCCTGACTTGGCATCATTGCAGCACTATTGCTGTGGCCAGTTCCCATTTGGGGGTGTGTTGATCCACACTCACTGTCCTTGTTCCAGATGCCTGGCCTCTGGTCACTGGCAACCAGGGCCGCAGCAAGCATGGCGGCAGGTGAAACGGCACTCTAATCAGCACGACCTCAAGCCACGATCTCCTGCCTCACTACCTGGACCAGACGGCAATCTAACCGGCATGATATGTACTCAAGCCGCGATCAAGGCCCCTGCCTTGCTACCCGGATCCAGCCGCCGCAATCAAAAACTTAGCCTCTTCCGGAATATATACAATTAGGAAGGCCACAAGTATTGCGCTTCCAGGCGCGGGGGTGGGTGGGTTCTCAGACCATCCGAGTGAAAAGAGCAAAACAATCAATGCCCTAAATTAAAAAAAAAAAACCCGCCGGCAGCCTGCAAGTGGCTTTTAAAAATTGGCTCATCTGCCCACTGTCAGTAAGATCACGTGTCACACACGTGCATTTCCCCCCCCCACATCATGATTTGGTCGGTTCGTGTCTGAATGGTCACCCTTGAAACTGTGTCTGGAACGGCTGTCTCCCCGATATTCCTCGTCGGTGCACACCAGAGCTGGGAATTCATTGTGCCCCCTTTGGCCCCTCAATCATATAGCAGTCTGGCCAGCTCATTAGCAGGCTTCCTGATTGGGATGTATTGGAAAAAACTTTATTGTGGTTTTTTTTGCTTCTATGGCCAATTTCTTTTCAGGTTCTCATGGCCTGTATCATCGATGTTTTGCATTTGGCTTGGCAATGATGGTGCTTTTTTTTTTTCTGTTTTCTTCGGGTGAATCCTTCTTCCAGTTTTTTGAAGAATAAGTATAGGCTGGAATGGCCTCTTTCACTGTACCTTTAACTGTGCCAGCGATTGTTTGTCAATCTTTTCATCTTGACGAGTGGATACATCTGCACTGCACTTTTAAGATGTTAATGCCTCACAAATATCCTAAAGTTTTTATGAAGAGGTGAATAAACATGTGGACAAAGGTTAACCCGTAGATGTTGTGTATTTGGATTTTCAGAAGGCATTGGACAAAGGCCTACAGGAGAGGCTTCTAAGAAATCTAAAAAAATCATGGGATAGCAGGTGATGTCCTTTGGTGGATTGCAAATTGGTTAAAAGACAGGAAACGGAGATTAGGATTAAATGGTCTGTTGTCACAGTGAAGAAGTTAAACAGTGTAGTGTGCAGAGGTGTGGGAGGCGTTTGTACACATTGCATGGGGGGCGAGAAGCAGGGTTCACATATAAATTCGGTCACGGCAGCCAGAGAAGCTGAAATGGTAAAGCATGAGACTTTTAATCTCTGGCCCACGTATGTAGTGAAAGATTTAATTTTGTTGCACATGGCTGCTCTTTGATAACTACTAACAGCTGGTGCCCTAGGCAACCACAGGCCTGGGTGTCTCAAGTGGTAAAGCGTGAGAATTTTGGTCTCTGGCTTATGGGTTCATTCCCCATGTTGGGCAAGAAAGATTTATCGACTTCACCAATGGCGAAGCAGTGGCCCTGGATGCCAATGACCAGAGGCTGGGCATCATATAACATACAGATTATGAAGACTTATTTTCAAATAAAGAAGGTATCTTTTTTGGACACTTGTTCATATGTTTCCTGTCGTGGCAAAACCCTCTTAGACACACATAAATGTATTTTGTTATATCACAAACTATAGTTACTGGAGTTTCTTTTTCACTGAAATTGTTTGCCATGTATAAAATTGGATATCAAGGCACTGAAGATTTGGTTTTTTTCGATCCAATCCAGCTGAGGGCTTTTTGTGGATACTGAGAGGTAGTTCTGTTGTGGCTGAGGATATGATGTCAGATACTTCCTCTGTTAGTCCAAGTTAAATTTACAATGACTTGATTTGTTTTTAGCTAAACATGGAGGTTCATGCAAAAATGTTTTATTTGATACACTTTTGATGTCTTACATATAAAATGCTGCTTTAATAAAAATAAAATTTAAAAAAGGTAAACTCCTTATTTATTTTAACTATAAAAAAGTCTTTTTAGATTTTTGTTAGGTTGTGGGTAGGTGTCCTCTGTTCATACTTCTCTGGAACTTCATTCTCTCTGATGACTGACACCAAAAGGTCTGACAGAATATTAGCATCCAATAAAGTAAAATGTAAAAAGATGTTGGATTTGAGAATAATTCTAGGCATGCGTATTCTCAGTACAGGGGATGTATTTAATTTCTGTATCAGTTTTGACCACAGCGAGCACAGCAATAGAACAACAACAGTCACCAGAAATGTGTGGCTTCTCCACCTCTGGCTCAGGAGTCACATTTCCAGCACCAGCTCTCTGGGATGGGCACCTGCAGCTGAACAGTATGCCGGCGCTGTGCGTCTTGACTTTGGCACCCTATTGAGCAGCAGGTGCCTTCCAAAGCTTGCTCTTTGATTTTACTTGCCATGCCTTGTCACAATGAAACTTCATGTGAGACTGCTGCTGTGCATTCCGCTTTTGGGCATTTTCTCACATTCAAGGCCATTTTGGCAAGGAATGGCAAATAAACCAAAATGTACGCTCTCTGGGGTGGCACCTACAGCTGAACAGCGCACAATTCTGTTTCTGTGTAAAGTACATACTGCTGAGCTGTTCAAGAAAAGCAAGTAAACTTGACTGGTGCCCACCCAAGACAGCTTGCACTGAACAGTTAACTCCTGGTTTTGAATTGGAGTAAGAAGAAATGACTACTTACCTGAAAATTTCCTTTTCTTTAGTACAGACAGCTGAATCCAAAGCCAGTGTGTTATATACCTCTACCAGCAGATGGAGACTGAGCAAAGCTGACATCAAGGTATTTATACCCCTGCAGTGGCATCAGCCTGCCAGTATTCTCTGTGAAAGCCAACTGTGGACAAACTAGCAAAACCTGGATTATTAACAGATAACCATTCCAGCATTCAGCCAACAGGAAAAACACTGAGCTCAGACAAAATGCATTAACCCAGTAACCCCTGGAACACGCAGCCATGCAGGGGGACAATAGTACAAACAACCAGCAGCCAAGGGCAGGAAAGTGAATTCACCCATCTGTACTAAAGAAAAGGAAATTATCAGGTAAGTAACAATTTCTCCTTACTCAGCATTCAGACAGATGAATCCAAAACCAGTGGGATGTACCAAAGCTACACCAAAACAGGGCAGGAGGCTGCCCACAGACCAGACAAAACTGCACATGCAAAGGCTGCGTCCTCCCAGGCCTGCACATCCAGGCAATAATGCCTGGAAAAGGTATGTAAGGAGGACCACGTTGCAGCTCGGCAAATGTCAATGGGAGATAATGTAACCCTAGTACAACTTCTCATGCTGAAGGAGCATGGCGTCTTGATTCTTATCTGGCAACCAAGAAACCTGGGACTAACCTCAATTATTGGCCATTTTTTCCAGCTCACTCCCAAACAAGAGCGAGCCTTTAAAAGGCAGCTTCGTAAGGGTAGACTTGGAGGTTGCATTGGCCGACCAATTTCTCAGCCATAACTGACGCCTGACCGCTATTACCGAAGCCACCCCACTGGCTGAAGTGTGGAAAAAATTGCAGCCCGCAGTCGCCAAAAAAGCGGCTGCTTGTTCCATCATTGCCCTGGCACTCGCAGCAGTCTCAGTGACCTCCTGAGAGAGAAGTAAACAAGAGTGAGCCACCAGGGAAGAACAAGAAGCTATCTGCAAATCCATTGCCACTGCCTCAAAGGCCTGCCTAAGGATGGCCTCAATCCTCCTATCCTGAGCAACGTTCAAGGCCGCTCCCCTTTCAATGGCAATAGTTGTCTGCTGGGTAACAGCACACACCAGCGCATCCCCTTTCAGAAAGCGCAATTGCTCTCGTGCAACTGGGTCCAAAGGGCAGAGGCCTTCCAAGACTTGTCCCCCTTTGAAATTAGCTTCCGGGGCACCCCACTCAAGATCAATTAATTCTTGAATGGCCTTCATAACAGGAAAGAAACATGAGGCTTTACGCAAAGAAATCTAAATGGGATCTTTCATCGGCCCAGACATGGATTCAGCCCCAGGTACTACCAGAATCTTCAACGTCTGGGAAATCAGAGCCGGTAAATCAAATCTACGAAAGAACTGCAACATAATTCTATACGGCTCCAATCCCAGGGAGTATGGATCAGCTTCCTCATCCACTGCCATCTGGCTCCCTATCGGGAAGAGCAACAGCCAATTTAGGCGTACCCTGAGAATAACCCGCTGCACCATGCATGAGGGGTTTCACCGTCTGCGACCCTGACTTGTTAAGATTGGCCGGGGCTGAGGACTGCACCTGAAGAAAGGACTGTAGTCCTTGAGAAAGTTTTACCCAAGAAAAGGCAGAGGGATCCTTGCCAAAACCAGGGGGGCACCTGTCCTGAGCCCAATGAACTACCTTGTCCTGCTGATGAACCAGTTAGGTGAGCTCCAAAGTCAGGCTACCCTTCTGGCAGCTCTTTTCCTAGTCCCACATCAGGCTGGGAAGAACCAGGCTTAATAACATCAGAAGAAGGTAATTCTCCTTGAGCCTCTAAGCAACGCTGGCATAAGTTAGAGGGACCGCCAGGCTGAGATGCCCGAATATGACAGGCAGCACAAGAGGGAAAGGGGCTTGCATTTCTTAGCTATAGGTGCCATCAGTCTGTCAGTACACTTAACAGGTGACTGAAGGATGTGCGTCCAGCTGAATTTGCGCTGTAAAATATAAGCATCCAAAATTTAGATGTCCCAGACTTAGGCGCACAACCATGTGCTTGATGAATGCCCCCAAAAAACTGAGCACACTCAATGCAGCTCAGATAGGCACACGCTTACCTGAGCGCACAAACGCAGACACCGCTACCACCTGGATGCCCAAGCAGGTATCCAATTAAGCGTCCCATGACCGTATGCACAATCTGGATGCATAGCCAGATGCACTTTTACGAACCGAAGGTCCTGAAGAGGGCAGCCTAATGCACAGGAAAAGGTGTGAAAATGCTGCCACAGCATGCCATGTGGCGCACAGAGAAAAGCCTAACATGCCAGTTATGGTATTGGTATTTAAAATGAAAAATGTTTGTTAAATGCTGTTTTTGTTGCACAGCAAGAGAATAACATGGCCACCAGAAACGTGAATTAACTTTTACTCTACCTCAGATCTAGAAGTTACATTTCTAGCATTGCACCAGCCAAGGCAATTACACTTGTCCCCAACCATACACATCCTCCCTAGACACTCAAACCTCCCCAACACACTCCACCTACAACACCAAAGCACCTCCCCACCCTCAACACATACAGAGGGGAGAGAGCTACAAAGTGGACAGTGAAAAGGGGAGAGGGTGTTTATATACACACACACACACACCTTTGCACCACCACCTACCTGCACATCCACAGACACACATAGGGGGAGAAAGTGGGAGAGTGCCCCACCCATAAACACCCCCAATACTTATATTCCCCCCAAAATACACTCCCTATCCTGTTACCACCACCCCAATCACAGTGAAGACCAAGGAAGGAGGGGTCCTCTTTTGGAGTTTTACTGAGAGGGAGCCCTTCCTTTGAAATGCTAGAAGGGGGGAGGCTGGGGTCAGGGTTCCCAGAGGACTGAAAGACAGATGTCAGTGAAAATATTTCTAGGAAGCTAGCAACCCTACCTCCTGCCTTCGACCCCTGTATGAAGTAAAAGATTGGTGAATGGTGGATGTCTGTGTGTGGCATATTCTCATGCCTCCATACAGTATTGCTCTTTCTATTTCCCTCCCTTTTTCCGTTTCCTCTGCCAAGGTGGCCTTGCATACATGATTGAGCCCAAGGTGAGACACACATTTCCAATGCAAGGCCACTGTGCCACACTGCCATCGAATACTGGTCAAATCAAAGTGCCTGCCCCAGAGAGGCAGATGCTGGAAGTTGGAAAGCATAAAACCATATGGACTTTCATGCAACATTGGTGCTGTGCATCAAGACTTGGGCACAACCTCACATGCAAGGCATGCCAACTGAAATAAAAGGGAAAGCTCTTTGGGGTGCACACTGACAACCAAACGGTTCACATTCTTTTGTGCCCAAATTGGGATACATAGCACAAAAAAGCATGCTGTTCAGCTGTAGTTGTCCACGTTAAAGCTTTCCCTTTCACAATCTCAGATACAAGCCTTGTCAAAATGGCCTTGCATCTGAGATTGTGCCCAAGTTGGGATGCACAGCCATTTTGGTCAGAATCCTTTCAAGTTCCTGAACTTACCTCCCCATGACTGTTTTTAAAGCACACTTCTGCATTAGTGCAGATTCAAGTCTGTTTTTTTCATTTATCTTTTTTTCTTTTTTTTTTTTTTTTTTAACTCCTGCTCAATTTACCACATCCCATGGTACTGTGGAATTCTACTACATGAGTAAAGTTAAACCACTGTCAAAATTTAACATAGGATTTATTACATCGGCACCATAAAATATGCTGGAACCAAAAATATTGTATTTTCAATGTGAAATAATGGATGGTTTTCATTTTCATTTTATGTCCTTCTGCCACCAAAAGTTTTTCTGCTTCACATATTTTTTTCAGTCTCCTTTTGGTGCTCCTTTTTCTCTTTTCACTCCAAACATTTCTCTGTCCTCACCTTTTAAAATCAAATTTTTGTGTGTGTTCTAACAATGACAGCACAATGTGCATTAGCATGGAAGAGATAGTTGAACAAACAATGCAGAAAGAACAGAGTTAATAGCTTCTCTTTTTTACACTAGGTCAATAAATGGGTTGTGATGTAGATATATATAGTTGCGATGGAGAAGGTACAGAGAAGGGCAACCAAAATGATAAAGGGGATGGAACAGCTCCCCTATGAGGAAAGGCTGAAGAGGTTAGGGCTGTTCAGCTTGGAGAAGAGATGGCTGAGGGGGGCTATGATAGAGGTATTTAAGATCATGAGAGGTCTTGAACGAGTAGATGTGACTCGGTTATTTACACTTTCGAATAATAGAAGGACTAGGGGGCATTCCATGAAGTTAGCAAGTAACACATTTAAGACTAATTGGAGAAAATTCTTTTTCACTCAGTGCACAATTAAACTCTGGAATTTGTTGCCAGAGAATGTGGTTAATGCAGTTAGTGTAGCTGGGTTCAAAAAAGGTTTGGATAAGTTCTTGGAGGAGAAGTCCATTAATGGCTATTAATCAATTATACTTAGGGAATAGCCACTGCTATTAATTGCATCAGTAGCATGGTTGCTTAGTGTTTGGGTAATTGCCAGGTTCTTGTGGCCTGGTTTTTGGCCTCTGTTGGAAACAGGATGCTGGGCTTGATGGACCCTTGGTCTGTCCCAGCATGGCAATTTCTTATGTTCTTATTGGACAAACAATACATCCGAGTATTATATTTATTTATATTCCACTTTTTCGTGGGCAATATCTCCTGTCTCAAATCAGTGCAGAATGAGTTTTTGTATTGCAGACATGCCAAATAGGTCCATACAGGAGACGAGAAACATTCCCACTCTATAACTGTCTTTGGGTTTATACCATGAGCAAATGGGAGCAATTCCTAAAGCCCCCTTACCAGATCAGGGTTCTCCCAAACCTTTTTTTCTTTTCTATTTAGGTCAGTGTATTCTCCAACAACAAGCAGGGTGAAAGTAATACTTTACTGAGCATGTGCTGGAGATCCCATTCATACCTACTGCCTAGTAAGCCCTTCAGTATTGTTTTGTCCGAGCTACTGCACAAATGTGTACCTATTCTCTCTTTCTCTCTATTTTTTTGGGATTAATTCTTTTGAGGCTCAGTGCCTCTTTTCATTTTGGTGCAGCAAAATTCTTTTGCCACTGCCTTGGTAGTATCACAAGACTACAAAAATAAAAAAAGATATCAAAGTCAGAGAAGCCCACGATCAAGGCAACAGCATTAAACAATTTCATAGCCTGCCTTTGTAGGCACCAGATGTCCAATCTATTACTAATAATTGGACCTAGTACATATTGCATCAAACAGTTACAAACATGGCTACATGTCTCATTGGATGCAGCAATATCCTTCTTTTTCAACCACTACTACTTAATACGGATTATTAATCAGTCAGGCAGAGATTTAGGACAACAACCATACAAATTTAAGGGTCATACTTGTGTCTACTTATACATGATAAACAATAATAGTGTTTTAAATAATAATAATAATCATTTAACAGAGGCTCCCAGGACCTGGTGTTGTGTACAGCTTAGAAGTTAACTGTTCAGAATGATTGAGGGCGCTAAACTCAACACAAATCACATCACCCTGGACACAATAAGGGAGTTTGCTTAATATTGGGGGTGCTCAAGCACCCACTGCACCTACAGAGCTGGCTCTGAAGGGCAAACTTTTTCAGGTAGTTATAGATTCTGGTTTTAGGCACTTCAAAGTGGATTATATTCAGTACCATAGGTATTTTCCTATCCCCACACGTCTTACGAGTTATGGGTCTGATTTTCTAAGGATTTTCTCCCATTTTGTGTCTATGGGAAAAAATTCTTAGTAAATGAGGCCCTAAGTTTATACCTGAGACAGTGAAGAGTGAAGTGACTTGCCCAATTCCGTGTTGTTTCGGAATTGGGACTGCTAGCCGGAATTGTAACCAGGAATCGTCGCATCAATCAAATAAATAAATAAATAAATAAGCAAGCAACTTCCTTATTGGTGTCATCCTAGTTTTCAGAGCAATTTGTTGCCCGATTTATTTGTTAAGACGAGGTCACAAACGGACACGATCTCTCCCGTTAGGCCTTATTTTACACACCATAAAGGAAAGCCTAAATAATAATAATAATAAAAATACAGCCGAAGCTTTTTAATGGAACGTTCAATCATGCCCACTACTCCCGGCACGGTCCGATTACCGCGTCACCCTCAGTATCACCGGCTAGCAGAGCCCGAGCCCCGTACTCACACTGATCACACACCATACTGGGGCCGTTCACTGCACAAGAACCTTCGCCCGACGGAGCGCAGTTCCCCGGCGGATTTGCCAGCCAAGCCTCTCTCCAAAACGTAAACAAATGGGACGCAAATAAAAAAAAAAAGCGATAACTTCCGGTCACACTCTGCAGCTTCCGTACCTTCAGATGCGGGCGCCAACGACACAGTGACCTATTTCTCCTCGCCGACGATTGGGTGGCTGTGGAGGAAGTGAAGAACGATTGGATGGTTTAGTTTAGTGTGCCAGGAAGCTGGGAGCTGGTTGGCTAATTGGGTGAAATGGCTGTGCACGCGATCTAACGATGGTCTGGACAGAAGGGTCAGTGCCAATAGTGGATGCTACTCTTTGAGTGTGCGCGCCGCTGGGTGCCGCTGAAGGCTGGGAGGTGTGTGTGTGTCCTGTGGCGTAGTGAGCTCGTGCTTCAGCTAATGTTCCTTTTAAATGACAGTCACAAAAGCTGACTCTGTCACTTTCTGGGGTTCTTGCTGTACTATAAAGCTCATCCTGGAGAGTCGGGTAAGAAAGTAGAAGTGAAGGGAAGCCCTTAGGCTCTGGTTGCAGAAAGAATATTCTCGTCCCTTTTTGTAGCAAAACTCATTGAAAACGCTGGCTGGATCCTTTAGTTGCGGATGTTAGGACGGAGCACGCTGGTTAGCTTCCCAGCGAGCATCTACCTGCCTTTTCTCTCCACTCCTCTCCTCTCTAGTCCCAGTCCCTTGTCCTTTGCTGCACTTTTTCTATTCCCTGTTCCTTTCCACTTCATCCTTTTCTCAGCTAGTTCATCTGGACCTTGCCCTTCTATCTTCCATAGGTACCTCAAGCCATTCAAGCCATATATACCCTCCTGTTAATTTACCAATGCTGGCTGCATATGTGCCACCTTTATCTAGCATTTCCTGCAGTCAGTGCCAGCTACATATAGTCTTTGCTCTGAATTTTGTTAGTTGTTGGTGTGATGAGAGGGACTACTGAGGGTTCACAATGGACTCGTTATGATCATGAAGCCTGGCAGCCTTTTCTGTGATGGTTGAAAAGAGTAGCTGAAGTGCTACTGGGATGGAGGTTTCAGCCCAGGAGGCCTAGCTAACTACATCTCCTGAGGTGCAGTTAACTTTGTAGCACTTAACACTGGATAGTGGATAGTACAATCAACGTTGGAACCTCACTGGGCTATTTGCATGCATGTTAGTGTTACCTTTGGGGAACCAGCAGTAAGTAACATTGACATACATGAAGATACTGCATGTTATACATGGGTTTTAATTGAAATAGTAGCCTCGTTAAAGTAGCAGGCTGATAATTCTAGCCAGTTTTTAAATCCTGCTTCTCCTACTGACAGTTTTATGACCTTGCCCAAGTCACTTCACCTGCTATCGCCTCAGCTATAACTTAGATCATAAGCCCTCTTGGGCAGGGAAATAACTTCAGTACCTGATTTACAACTTGTCGAGAGCTTGAGTTTGGAGGGTGAGTAATTAAATCCAAATCCAGTGTAAGAAAAGTAATGGAGAAAGCATACCTACATAGTTTTTCAAATGTGTTGTGTGTAAGATCATATATGGTGAAACCAAGTATGTTGTGCATTTGTAAACATAGACTATGCTGACAGATAAAGACCATAAGGCCCATCTAATTTACCCAATTTACTTCCTGTTACGATGCCATTAACCCTAGTTCAGTGGCTTTCAGGTGTGACTTGGAGGCACACCTAACGAGTCTAGCTTTCAGGATATCAATGAATTGGAAAAATGAAAAAGTCCATAAAACTTTATTAATAAGGCAGACAAGGGAAAGCCATCACTATCCCTGGAAGTGAGTAACAGGAAGATGATCTACTTTTTGGAATCTGCCAGGTACCACAGAGACAAGGTGCTGGTCTCAGTGGACAAGTGCAAGGTGTTGCATATAGGGAAAAATAACCCTTGCTGTAGTTACACGATGTTAGGTTCCATATTAGGAGCTACCACCCAGGAAAAAGATCTAGGCATCATAGTGGATAATACTTTAAAATCGTCGGCTCAGTGTGCTGCAGCAGTCAAAAAAAGCAAATAGAATGTTAAGAATTATTAGGAAGGGAATGGTTAATAGAACGGAAAATGTCATAATGCCTATGTATTGCTCCATGGTGAGACCGCACCTTGAATACTGTGTACATTTCTGGTTGCCGCATCTCAAAAAAGATATAGTTGTGATGGAGAAGGTACAGAGAAGGGCAACCAAAATGATAAAGGGGATGGAACAGCTCCCCTATGAGGAAAGGCTGAAGAGGTTAGGGCTGTTCAGCTTGGAGAAGAGACAGCTGAGTGGGGATATGATAGAGGTCTTTAAGTTCATGAGAGGTCTTGAACGAGTAGATGTGACTCGGTTATTTACACTTTCAAATAATAGAAGGACTAGGGGGCATTCCATGAAGTTAGCAAGTAGCACATTTAAGACTAATGGGAGAAAATTCTTTTTTGCTCAACGCACAATAAAGCTCTGGAATTTGTTGCCAGAGGATGTGGTTAGTGTAGCTGGGTTCAAAAAAGGTTTGGATAAGTTTTTGGAGAAGTCCATTAATGGCTATTAATCAAGTTTACTTAGTGAATAGCCACTGCTATTAATTGCATCAGTTCACCAACTCGAGCTACAAGGGAATCCTTGTGTGGTGATAATCTTGTACGGAGGTGATCGATGAGGATAACCAATTTTGCAGTTATCCTGCCTTTTACCTCCGTCTATTATTCTTTTATTAAAGTCAAAAGTATTTTTTTAAAGGTACTCTTTTGTGTGATTTTTCTTAAAATCCCTTCTCCCCTGCTGCTTTACCGACCCACTGTTAGTCTTGTGTCATACTTATCAAGGTCGTCGCCTTTATTGATGTCTCATGGGTACGGAGCTGCTTGTCCGACACGGGCCATGTTTCGGCACGGTGTGCCTGCTTCAGGGACTATGGGAGGGTGTGCTGTGTCCTGTATAGGGTTCACAGCTTTCTAAAGTCCTTGAATATATAAAAATGTTTAGTTCAACATCAAAACTTTATGTCACATTCATTCATAACTCTCTAATTCTCACCCACCTTTTTCTTGAGAAACTTACTTGTCAAAAACTTCTGCTGTCTTCACGTGCGACGCCTTTTACAGATGGAACAGAAGTTCATATATACATGGGATACAGTGACTCCCAAAGGACTTAATCGGGAAATAGACTGGACAGTATATTGACAACCATCTTCAATGGTGAAGAAAGAGGTGTCTACTATTATCAAGGAGAACATCATCAAGCAACCACTTACACCGTGTAAATGTAGAGGTGACCATCAATTTGACTGTTGTTCAATATCAATTTAGGAATACAATATCAGTGGTTATTAGTTTCCCATTAGGTTAGCAGCAAATCTAAGATATGGAGGAGTTTATTACATTATCTAAAGCTCAAATGGTAAGAAACACCTATATTCCTGTATTACATCAATAAAAGTCTCAGAGCACCGCACCAATGAGCAATCTATAGAAACACAGTATTACTAGTAAATGCGGCACTTTAGTGCCACATCTAAAAACGCCAATTTAAAGTTTGAAATTGGGAGAAGTGTTGACAATAGATCGGTCTTATTAGACTTTAAGCCCTTCTCTAGGTCCGACACTCAAAAACCCTGAGTAGTGAACATTCGGATCAAAACGGGGCACTTTTGTGAGAGCACGAAACAGTTAGCAGATGGGCACATCAATGTGGCCTTAATGCTTCGCCAGAGAAACCCAGCATGGTATCCGATCAAAGGGGAAAGAGAAATAGTGAGTAGATGGGCACATTAATGGGGCTTTAAAGATTCATCAGAGAAATCCAGCACAGCACCTGATCAAAGGTGAAAGAGAAAGATAGCGGATAGCTAATCTACTAAGAGGCGTGGCATCAGTGCCCCGCCCGGGAAACGCCCACTGACATTAACACCTAATACGTCAGAAACAGCATAAGCGGACGTGGTAAGCACAGGTTCACCACCAGGTCCGCCTGAGATAAGGAGAGAAGTGTTGCGGTTCAAATGAAGTTCTCCATCAGGTCCTCCAAACCCGCATATAAGAAATTATGTAAAATCTCTGAAACTAATATTAGTTAAACACGATTATAAGTTGATGACATGTTGCAAAGAAGTTTTCTACCGAGTTTGACTAAAATAAGGGTTTAGCAACGTATATGTGAGTTAGAATAGACTCAACGAGTCTTAGAGTATTTCACCTGAGACAGCCTCGCTCTGGCCAGAGAGGGCGGTGCACCTCCCAGGCAGTCTTATAAAAGCAGTGAGAATAGAGTAGACGCCCAGACACACACTGAAGGCGTCGCACGTGAAGACAGCAGAAGTTTTTGACAAGTAAGTTTCTCAAGAAAAAGGTGGGTGAGAATTAGAGAGTTATGAATGAATGTGACATAAAGTTTTGATGTTGAACTAAACATTTTTATATATTCAAGGACTTTAGAAAGCTGTGAACCCTATACAGGACACAGCACACCCTCCCATAGTCCCTGAAGCAGGCACACCGTGCCGAAACATGGCCCGTGTCGGACAAGCAGCTCCGTACCCATGAGACATCAATAAAGGCGACGACCTTGATAAGTATGACACAAGACTAACAGTGGGTCGGTAAAGCAGCAGGGGAGAAGGGATTTTAAGAAAAATCACACAAAAGAGTACCTTTAAAAAAATACTTTTGACTTTAATAAAAGAATAATAGACGGAGGTAAAAGGCAGGATAACTGCAAAATTGGTTATCCTCATCGATCACCTCCGTACAAGATTATCACCACACAAGGATTCCCTTGTAGCTCGAGTTGGTGAATTGTTGAAGAGGGAAAGAGGTTGGTTAGCGATTAATTGCATCAGTAGCATGGGTTCTTCTTAGTGTTTGGGTAATTGCCAGGTTCTTGTGGCCTGGTTTGGCCTCTGTTGGAAACAGGATGCTGGGTTTGATGGACCCTTGGTCTGACCCAGCATGGCAATTTCTTATGTTCTTATGTTCTTGACCTAATCCAGTGTGTCATATCTTATGAATTAGATACATTATTTTATGTTGTATGTCTGTTTTATGAATGTTAGACTCCATAACAGGTGGAATTTAAGAAGCTAGTTAATATATTTTAGATATTGTATGGCTCCCAGACTACTTATGGGCCTAAGGCTTTTCTCCCGTTTTGTGTCTACGAAGAAAAAACTTAGTAAATCATACTCTGAGAGCAAAACATATATGCCCAGAGATAAAGAGCCATCTAAATTGTAAAGTACCTAGTCTTATTGAATGAAATGAACTCAGTTGGGTGATAGCCAGAGGCTGCATTAACATTTGTAAACCATATTTCCTCAGGATTCGGGCCTGTCAGTCCCCACAAGTGTTTATGCTCCTCTGTCAGCAGGTGGATACAGAGCAAGAGCTGACATCACTGCCATATAGTCCTGCCCCAAGAGCAGCCCACCAGTATCCTCCGTCTCCAGCAGATAGTGGACATGCATTTCCCTTTGGGGGATTGCCTGTGAGTAAAAAAAAAAAAAAAAAGGAAAGAAGTTGGAAAAGACATATTGGAAAGATTAGACGTCTTTATAACATGGCTTGTCTCCTGAGGTGATATCATGTGGTCCCTCCCTCAGTAGAGCGCCTTCAGTCCAGTAGCCTTGAGTGGCGTGGACCTAAATTCGAATTGGTGGTTACAAGCCGAGCAAGGCTCAGCGGTGAAGGTTTTCGCGCTCTCCCCCTATAGCCAGGACCCGTTCCAGCTCTCAGCCAGGGAGTGCTGCGCTCAGGTAAAAGTTATTTTACTTAAAAACAAACAAAAAAAAAAACCAAAACAAAACAGTGAAAAGGAAGAAAGCAGGAGAGAGGTCTTGTTTTGGCGTTTGGCTGTCTCGCTCACATCTCTGTGGAGTTCTGTGAGGTGAGGAGGTAGTGCAGACACGGCGGATTGAGCAGCCATTTGGCTAGGCCCCACTCTCAGGCTTCTCCCATTTTGGTGCGTGGTTGGCTGCAAAGTAGCCTTGTGCGTTCAGTTGGACGAGCAGCCTAGGCGTATGTACTTGGTTGCACATTTTTTGTGCATTCATTTTGGGCGTGGTTTATACACACGGGTAATCTAGACGCAAGCCTTTATCGGCCTGCTCACTTAAAGCCATAGCGCCCGCAGTGAAGAAGCCTATGCGCCTTTCTATTTGTGCTTCATGCCATATCGGGGTTATTCAGTTGGAGATTTCTTTAAGCCTGTGTAAGTGCTGCCTGGATGCTCGGGGAGATTGACCTTTTTCTGATTTTGCCAGCGATGGTCCATCTCCTCGGTCTGAGGGGAGTGGGACAAAGGGGGAAACAGTGGGGATATCCATTCTCTTGATTGATCCATGAGCTGAGTCCTCAGGGGACACTAGCTCTCAGGATGTCAGGTTTGGGCCTATGGGGCCTGGATTGGACCTGCCCTTTTCCTGGGTAGAATTCTTCCAGGGATTGCAGACACTTCTACAGGGCCGCTCTTCTGTTTCTGTAGTACCTACTAAGGTAGTTTCATGCGCTCCAAGTGCTCTTCTGCCTGTCTCCACGGTCAAGCACCATGGTGCAGTGCAGTCTGACAAAGCTCAAATGCAGGTGGATCAAGATGATACCGATGATAAGTGCAAGGTGATGCATATAGGGAAAAATAACCCATGCTATAATTACACAATGTTGGGTTCCATATTAGGTGCTACAACCCAAGAAAGAGATCTAGGCGTCATAGTGGATAACACATTGAAATCGTCGGTTCAGTGTGCTGCAGCAGTCAAAAAAGCAAACAGAATGTTGGGAATTATTAGAAAGGGAATGGTGAATAAAATGGAAAATGTCATAATGCCTCTGTATCACTCCATGGTGAGACCGCACCTTGAATACTGTGTACAATTCTGGTCGCCGCATCTCAAAAAAGATATAATTGCGATGGAGAAGGTACAGAGAAGGGCTACCAAAATGATAAGGGGAATGGAACAGCTTCCCTATGAGGAAAGACTAAAGAGGTTAGGACTTTTCAGCTTGGAGAAGAGACGGCTGAGGGGGGATATGATAGAGATGTTTAAAATTGAGAGGTCTAGAACGGGTAGATGTGAATTGGTTATTTACTCTTTCGGATAATAGAAAGACTAGAGGGCACTCCATGAAGTTAGCATGGGGCACATTTAAAACTAATTGGAGAAAGTTCTTTTTTACTCAATGCACAATTAAACTCTGGAATTTGTTGCCAGAGGATGTGGTTAGTGCAGTTAGTATAGCTGTGTTTAAAAAAGGATTGGATACGTTCTTGGAGGAGAAGTCCATTACCTGCTATTAAGTTCACTTAGAAAATAGCCACTGCCATTAGCAATGGTAACATGGAATAGACTTAGTTTTTGGGTACTTGCCAGGTTCTTAAGGCCTGGATTGGCCACTGTTGGAAACAGGATGCTGGGCTTGATGGACCCTTGGTCTGACCCAATATGGCATTTTCTTATGTTCTTATGATGGTGGTGGCTCTCCTGTTGAGGAAGGGGATATTCCCCCTAGATTTGGAGCCATATATAACTCTTCTCATTTCTTTCATAGAGATGAGTTGCCGGGTTTGATCTCTGACCTTTGAAGATCCTTGGCATGGTTGGGCCTTATTCCTTGGGGATGCAGAAGAAAGATCCTATTTTGGTCACTCTGTGCAATGCTTCTTGTTTCTTTCCCTTCCTGGATGCTGTCCAGGAGTTGATTAATCTGGAATGGAGTGTGCTAGAGGCATCTTTTAAAGGACATGTCTTGGTGGAGTTATACTCTTTGGATCTGCAGGCCAGAGAGCAATTGCGTTTCCCAAGGGTGGATACCTTGGTGTGTGCTGTCAGAAAGCATAACACCATCTTGGGAGAAGGAGGTGTGGCACTGAAGGATGCTCAGCATAGGAGGATTGAGGCTATCCTAAAGCAAGCCTTTGAGGCAGTGACAATGAACTTGCAAATTGCTTCTTGTTGCGCCTTGGAAGCTTTGGCTACCTTGCGTTTTTGTCAAGAATCCGGTGGTGCCGGGTCCGATCTTGGACTTATGGTAGAACTGGGGGCCACTTTCATAGCTGATGCGGGCTGTGAATTGGAGCCAGAGGAGCTGCTTCAGTTATTGCAGCCAGGTGACAGCTGTGATTGCCCATCTGGTCTGTGGATACTATTTCATAGAAACATAAAAACATAGAAATGACGGCAGAAAAGGACCAAACGGTCCATCCAGTCTGCCCAGTAAGCTTATGGTAGTATTTGCTGTGCCGTGAGGGTTACCCCATGCTTATCTGTTTCCCAGACCATAAAAGTCAGGACGCTCGATGGTTGCTGTTTGAATCCAATTCCCATTTATGCCTTGCTGTTGAAGCAAGTTGCATCAAAGTATCAGTCTTATTGGTTAAGCGAAGTAACCGCCACATGAACAAGTTACCCCATACTCGTTTCCTCAGATCGTAAAAGTTGGGGCCCTCAGTTGCTGAACAAATCCAATTCCCCTTTTCCCCTTGCTTTTGAAGCAGACAGCAATGATGGAGTTGCATCAGCAGTATCAAGGCTTATTGGTTAAGGGTAATAACCGCTGCACCATCAAGCTACTGCATGTACTCTTCTCTTCATTTCCATCCTTTAGTATTTAGGGATCCACAGTATTTATCTCATGCCCTTTTGAATTCTTTTACTGTTTTGGTTTTCACCACCTCCTCCAGAAGGGCATTCCAGGCTTCCACTACCCTCTCCTTGAAGAAATATTTTCTGACGTTGGTTCTGAGGTGACCTCCTTGGAGTTTCATTTTGTGACCCTTAGTTCTACTGATTTCTTTCCAATGGAAAAGGTTTGACGTTTATACATTATTAAAACCTTTTAAGTATATGAAGGTCTGTATCATATCACCCCTGTGCCGCCTCTCTTCCAGGGTATACATATTCATATCCTTCAGTCTCTTCCCATAGGTTTTCTGATACTGACCCCACATCATTTTGGTAGCCCTTCTTTGGACTGCCTCCAAGGACCTGTACAAGGGCATCACCACCTCCCATTTTCTTATTGGTTATTCCTCTCTCTATGCAGATCGTCAGAGCCTATCACCCCAAGATCCTTCTCTTGGTCCATGCAGATCAGCCTTTCCCCCCATCTCATACAGCTCTTTTGGATTACCGCATCCCAGATGCATGACTCTGTATTTCTTGACATTGAATCCCAGCTGCCAAAGTTTCAAGCCTTCGTAAATCACTTTTCATTCTCTCTGCTCCTTCAGGCGTGTCCATTCTGTTGCAGATTTTGGTATCATCTGCAAATAGACAAACTTTACCTTCTATCCCTTCCACAATGTCGTTCACAAAGATATTGAATAGAACCAGTCCAAATACTGATCCCTGTGGCGCACCATTCCATTTACCATTACACGCTGTCTCCTATCTGTCAACCAATTTGTAATCCACTCCACTACCTTGGCTCTTACTCCGAAGCTTCTGTTCACAAGCCTCCTATGTGGAACGGTATCAAGAGCTTTGCTGAAATCCAAATAGATGACATCGAGTGCGCTTCCTTGATCCAATTCTCTAGTCACCCAATCAAAAAAATCAATCAGATTTGTCTGACAGGACCTTCCTCTGGTGAATCCATGCTGCCTCGGGTCCAGCAACTTACCAGATTGTAGGTAGTTCAGAATCCTTTTTTTCAGCAGCGTCTCCACTAATTTTCCCACCACTGAAGTGAAGCTAACTGGCTTGTAGTTTCCAGCCTCCTCTCTGCTACCACTCTTATGAAGCAGGAACACAACCACTCTTCTCCAATCTCGTGGCACCACTCCCGTTTCCAGGGATCTATTGAACAGGTCATTTAGCGGACCTGCCAGAACATCTCTGAGTTCTCGTATATCCTGGGTTGAACCTCATCCAGCCCCATGGACTTGTCCACATTCGGTTTTCCTAGCTCTTCCCATACATACTCTTCTGTAAAAGAAGTTGTCTAGCTCATTCTCTTCTACAGTCTTGTCAACCAGCAGCAGTGGTCCTCCAGGGTCTTCTTTAGTGAACACAGAACTGAAGTATTTGTTTAATATTTCCGCATTTCCTTGTTTGCTCCTCGTTATCTTTCAATTTCACTATACCGCTTCAGGCTTTCCTTCTTTCTCTTCTTATCTAAAAAAATGTTTTGTTACCTTGTTATCTCTTGGGCAGTCGTTTCTTTTGCTTGACCTTTTGCTTTTCTGATTTTTGTTTTCTTCGTCTCCCTCATTTTCACCAGGTATTGTTCCCTGAGTTCCTCTTTTTGGGATCATTTATACTCCCTGAATGCCATTCTTACCAAGTTGCCCTTCAAAGGCTTGCTTTTGTTTGGCAGTGAATTGGAAAAAATAGCAAGTGAATGAGGAGAGACCCAGGTCCCTTGATTGCCAGAGGATAAGAAACCCATTGCCCGTTTTTTCGAGCAAATGGCTGCTCTCGAGACTACCGGTGTTTTCAGCCTTATAGGGGACAGTCTTCCCAGAGGTCCTGTCCTTTTCATAGGTCTCAGTCCTTTTGCCCCCAAGGACCTCCAAAGGATGCAGGCTCCAGAGGTGGAACCCTTCGGTCTTCCCAATGAAGGTTTGTGAGCTTACCTGTTGGTGCAGGAGATAGGTGGTCGTCTATACTGTTTTTATCACAGGTGGGTCCAGATTACTTCGGATCAATGGGTTTTCAAAGTGATTTGGGATGGGTATGCTCTAGAATTTCTTCACACTCCTCCAGATGCATTCATGGTCTTTCCATGCATCTCCCCTCAGAAGAGGGTAGAAGTGGAAGTGACATTACAACGGCTGTTGAATCTGAAAGTGGTGATTCACATTCCTGAATCACAGTGAAATTTGGACCATTATTCCATTTATTTTGTCATGCCCAAGAAGAGTCATTTCAACCCTTACTGGATCTCAAGGGTGTCAACCGACATTTACAAAGCCCATATTTCAGGATGGAAATGGTGCACTCCGTCATAATGGCTGTTTATGCAAGGGAGTACCTCATGTCTCTGGATCTGACAGAGGTGTATCTGCCTATTCCTATCCATTGAGAACATCAGCGGTTCCTCTGATTTGCTATCCTGGATTTTCATTACCAGTTTCAGGGCTTGCCTTTTGGGCTAGCCACGACACCTAGAACCAAGGTCATGGTAGTGGCAGCAGTGGCCCTTGATAAGGAGGGCATTCTAGTTCAGCCCTATCCAGACGACTTGTTGATTCAAACCAAGACAGTCTTCACTGTTCCCACAGGGTAGTTTCCTTGCAACAGGAACTAGGCTGGGTGGTGAATCTGGCCAAGAGCAATTTGTAGCCATCTCAGACCCTGGAGTATCTTGGGGTTCAATTCGATATAAGGCGGGAGAGAGAGTATTTCTGCCAGAGTCTCAGATCCACACGTCGATGCTGTGAGTTTGAACCCTTCAGAACTCTGTTCATCCGACTGTATGGTCTTATATGCAGGTCCTGGGGTTGATGGCTGCCGCATTAGAAGTGATTCCATGAGCGATGGCATATATGCACTCTCTTCAGGCCATTGGCACTGCAGGGTGTTTCAGTGTTAGATGTACTTAGGGCTGCTGGGAAGTGTATACTGATCTAGCAACCTTTTGGTCAAGGCAGTATCCAAAGCATCTGCTTGAACTACAGTGTAGAGGTCAAACATCACCTGCAGGCCAGTACACCGGAAATGAGCTCCCTGGTGAAAATGTCACAGGGCAGAACAATAAACCACAGAACATGCAAAACCCCTGTTTCGCCACAGTGACTTATCCATGTTAAACTGTTTCATTATAATAGGGCAGTGTTCCAAACACATCTCAAGTTTCTAAGGTGATGATGGAATTCCATCTTTCTTAGTCATTATTTTGCCAACATTTTTCCCTAGGCCTCTTAACTATAGGGGTGATTTGGCCCTCCACTCGCTGAATTACAAAAGAATTGACTGTTGAGGGGAAAAGGTATTTTCTCTGATTTGTTTTAAATGTGCTGCTTAGTAACTTCATGGAATGTCCCTTTAATCTTATGCTTTGAAAGAGTAAACAATTGATTTGCATTTACAGGTTCACTCCACTCTATTTTATAGATCTGTCATATCTCCCACTCAGCCATCTCTTTTCCAAGCTGAAGATCCTTAACCTCTATAGCCTTTCATCATAGGGGAACCATTCCTTTCCATTTATCGTTTTGGTCATCCTTCTTCAAACCTTGTTTTTTGAGATGTGGTGATCAGAATTGCACACAGTTCTCTAGATGTGGTCATAACATGGAGCAATACAGAGGTATTATGAGATGCTCTGTTTTATTCCCCATTCCTTTCCTAATAATTTCTGGCGCTCTAACCTTTTTTTTGACTGCTACCACATGATTTTGACATTGTCCAAGATGATGCTTAGATCCCTATCTAGTCACAACCTAGATCCTAGGTTGTGACTAGATAGTAGGAGTCACAACCTAGATCCTAGGTTGTGACTCCTACTATGGACCCTAAATTGTGTAACTACAGTTTTTGGATTACTTTTCTCTCTGTGTATCACTTTTCACTTGCCCACTTTAAATTTCATCTGCAGTTTGGATGCCTAGTCTTATAAGGTGGTCCTGCAATTTCTTGCAAGCCACTTGTGATTTAACAATTCAGAATAAGTTTGTGTCTTCTGTAAATTTGATCACTCATTGTTCTCTTTACAAGATCATTTATCAATATATTAATAAGCACTGGCCCCAGTAGAGACCACTGGGGCACTTCACTATTTACCTTGCTCCATTGAGAAAACTGACCATTTAGTTCTAAACTGTTTTCTGTCTTTTAACAAATTCGGAATCCACAATAGGACATTGTTCTTATCCCTTGACTTTATAATTTTCTCAAGAGTCTTTCATGAGGGACTTTGTCAAATGCCTTCTGAAAACCCAAACACTGGAGCACCATTAACCATATGATTATTAACCCTTTTAAAAAATGTAGCAGATTGGTGAGGCAAGACTTCTCTAGGGTAAATCCACATTGGTTATGTCCTGTTAAACCATGTCTATCTGTATGTTATGTAATTTTTATTTTTTAGAATAATTTCTGCGATTTTTCCCGGTTCTGACAACAGGCTCACTAATGTATAGTTTCCTGGATCATGCCTGAAGCCCTTTTTAAAGGTTGACTTTACATTGGCCTTCCTCCAGTCTTCAAGTACAATAGAAGATTTTAATAATAGGTTAAAAATTACTAGTAATAGGTCTTCAATTTTTTTTTTTTCTTCAGAATTCTGGGTGTATACCATCTGGTCCGAGTGATTGCTATTCTTTAGTTTGTCAGTTTGCCGTATTAAATCTTCCAGGTTCACCGTGATTTGTTTTTGTTCATCTGAATCATCACCATTAAATACCATTTCTGACATGGGTATTTCCCCAACATCCTCCTCCATAAAACCTGAAGCAAAGAATTAATTTATTCCCCTTTAATCCCTCAATCATCTAACAGGCCAACTGACTCCCTCACAGGCTTCTTGCTTTGGATGTATTTAAAATTTTTATTATGAGTTTTTGCCTATCAGTGTTTTGCATCCAACATTTATTTATAGCCCACACAATCTGATGTTCTTGGCAGGTAACATAGTCACAGCCAGTGCTTATGCTTTTTTCTATTTTCTTCTATTTTATTTTTTGAAAGAAGTTATTTTGACTATAATAGTCTTTCACTTCACCTTTTAACCATCCCAGCAGTAATTTGGCCTTCCTTCTATCTTTTTTAATGCGTAGAATACATCTGGTCTGGACTTCCAAGTTAATATCCATTAAACATGCCACATTTATTTTCTCTACGTAGTAACAGAGTTGCTTGTCAGCAGATAAACATCCTGGCCCACGCAGACTTCCTGGTTGTCACTGTGTTACTGCAGTTGCTACTCAATCTGTAGCATCTTTGTTCCTTGTCTTTAACCACCAACTTCTGTATCTGCCCTGAGCATGCCTGACTTAACTGGAGGGAGGACATTAAGCAAACTTACTGCTCTAGCATGTAAGTTTGAAAAGGGAGACTTTGATAAAACAAGGAAAATTATTTAGAAAAAAACTAAAAGTTGCAGCTTCAAAGATTTAAGACTTTACATCAGGTATGGACATTGTTTAAAAATATCATACATAATAGCCTTAGCTTGTGCCACATTAAGTCGCAGGTTAAACTTTAGGCTGGTAAAGAAACATAATTAAATTCTCTCCTTCCTTAATTAACACAGTGTAAATTGCTCTCTAATAGGTGCTAGTCAAGAAAAGGACATCATGAAGGATATGGAATTAATGAGCATGGCATCGGCCCACTTTTTCTGCATACTATCGGTCATTCTGTCAGCGCTTATTCCACCTTTAGTCCTGGAGAAATTTTCAGTCCTGGGAACACACCTGACATGGCTATGCATCTGTTCCACATGTGTGGCAGCAGTTAATATAACTGTATATATTGTATTGAAACCAAATCCTAGCCCTAAAAGAAATTCAGTTTCTCACAGGGTAAGTACTTCATGTAGATTTTATTATTACATTAATTAATGGTGAATTTAGTACTTTGTTAGGTAAGAGCTGAAATAGTTTCTGTGGTATAAAATGTGTATATGGATAAGTAAACTTTGTATGCTAGCGATGTAAAAGTTCCGTTTATGGCAATGAACCACAAACGGCAGCATTGTTGAAGATGTCCCACTGCTTAAGGATGCGTGCTCTGCCAGTGATCTACTAGAGTATAATGACTGAGCCATTGTGTGAGCGAAGAGTGGTGTGAGGAAATTCTTTAAACAGAGCTTATTTGTTTCAAAAAGGAGAAATTAAATAATCGTTTACTCAGACCTATCCTAGTGATCCCAGAGCTAGTTGGGTTTTCAGCACATCAACAATGAATGCGTGCGAGTTAAATCTGCCATCATTGAAGATCCAGTATTTGTACATTTTGCATGTATATTCATTATGGATATCTTGATTCTCCAAAGACAAGCAGAATGTCAGCCTTACATACAGGGTGATATCAGATGGAACCTGGTACGGCAATTCGATTTTTATTATGTGTGATTTAATTTTAACCTGTACTGAACAATCTATTAGATTTAGTGGGATATAACATTTTTTAAATAAATTATAATAAATAATTTTAAAGCCGAAGGTCTGAGAATGTCTTACTGGGCAAGTACATCCCTAGCCACTCCTCTGCATTCTCTGTAAAGCCTTTCAGCTTCATCTTTTTCCCAAATTTGCTGCAGTTATTGTATTTATTTATTTATTTTGTAGCTACAGATGTTTTTTCTCAGGGTCTGAAAGTAACTTTTTTTTTTTTTCCTTTTAAGTAAGTTTTTTGTGTTTAAGATTCTTTCTTTTATTATTTTCAGTTGGCTGTATGGTGCACTAGTCCTGATATCCTCACAGCAGTTCTGGTCGGGTTTTTTTTTTACCAATCAGGTTGTGTGTTCATGTTTGTCTAATGCCTCAGGGCGCCTGTAGATATTTACCCACTCGATATCTGGGCTAGATCTTTTCCTCCTGTGACAGATGGGGGCATTGCCTGAGTCAGGAAACTTAACCTGTCCAGTGGGCATCAATATTGAAAACATTGATATCTGAGGCATCAACATGATTGAATCCAGGAGGGCACCAACCATTGTTGGTGCATCAATATGGCATTGATTACCCTCGACGAAGAAGCGTGTCTTTGCGTGATGCCAACCAAAGGGGTTTTTCTGGCATCAGCAATGACTCCCTCAAGGCATTCCCATGGGGAGGAGAACTTATCCTCTCTACAGTCTTGAGAATAGCAGCTGTCTCAAAAGGTCCAGATGACAACTCTACCTCTGGAGCCCAGGAAGACAATGGAGTCTATGCACCCTTGGGATTGGAGCATCTGTTCCTCCAAAGCACCTCTGGGAATGGGTTACTGATGCCTTCTAGCTGGGTAATCCTAAGAACGGGATCTGAGGATTCATCTAAGGGCAATGCCCTCTGAATCACCTCCTATACAGGGACCTTATGAGTAGAATGTTGGTTGCCATTCGATTGAGTTGTGGAAAGAAGGTAAAGTCCAGGCCCCTCTTGGGATTTTGTCATCCTGTTAATGATGTCGTGGGTACAGTTGTTGCATCCATGCCCCAGGATTCGAAAAAGTAGCAGCTACTGTGTCAGTGCTTGAATGTACCTTCAAGGAGCCCAAGGGTATTAGTTCCCTGGCTTTACAAAGGAGGAAGCTCTATTAAGGTGCTATGGCCGATTATGGCATAGCTTACTATTAGTCCCTCGGACATCAATACGTGTGAGGCCTGATGAGGACAAATGGGTTGTTCTTTTTTCCTCAAAACATCATAACTCTCTAAGGTCACTAAGAGTTAGGGTGCTGGAATGCAGAACTCACATGATTTGTTAGACTGCTGGTGTTTAAGTACCAGACACTGAAGACCCCTCTTTTGGTATTAGGGTTGAGGAAGTGGTAGATCAGTGATAAGGCCTCCATGTATCCTCTCCAAGTCCCACTATCCAAAGCTGGGGGTTATGAGTGGAACACAGTAGTGGAAGAAAATGCTTCTTGTTGTCCTCAACCCTGTCCGCAACAGGCTACTCACTCTCATGTCTAGGAGCTAGTGAGTTGAGAAGAATATGCTTAGTCTGTACTCCTCTAATTTGCCCATTGAGAAGCACCTTAGCAGCCTCTCAGTAGCAAGAACTGTTGCATCTTAACCTCTAAGAGATCCATGGACCCCAACCCAGTTTATCAGGAGTAGACAAATGGTATTCTGCTTCCAAGTATCTTCCTGATCCCTGGACGTGGAAGGGCTCAGCTTCATCATAAACATGAGTGTTGATCAAGTGAAACTTGATAGGGTTCCCCTCAGCACTTTCGTTTCTTTCTGGGCGAAGGGGACATACTGTGCTCCCCAGACCCAAGGGACTACATTTGTATAGGCATTATAGTTCTCTGAGAGCATCTGATTAATAGTGAGGGAAATTCACTTCCAATATTGCATGTTGCCTTTTGGCCTTGCATCAGTGCCCCGCATGTTACAAAATGCCTTGCTTGAGTACCTGTGCACCTATGTGATTTGATAGTGCAAGCCTACACCACCCCCTGCCCCCCCCCCCCAAATCCCGGGATAGTTGGTCGCTCAAAGGCACAGCTTGGGAAAGTGCCATGAAATTAATAAGCAAATCCATCTGAGTGTTGGTATTGTTTGTTTACTTATTTATTTAGATATTTTATATACAATTGTTCCATTTGTAGATCACAACGATTTACAAAGTGACATTCATAATTAATAACTTAACAGACAAACAATGATTGGTTACACTTTTCTAGTTCAATTGGCCAATCAGACATTCAAACTCTTGACTTCTTACTTCAGCAAACAGGGAGAAATGGGATTGTACTTCTTATGAGTAAGGCTCTGGAGCCATGTAACTTGTAGATAAGGAGGCTGACCTGGTGGACAGACTGTTGGGTCCAGGAACCCCTCAAGTGGTCCCTGGGTAGGGGAGCTGAAAACCATATATTCTGTAGAGGCAGCATACCCATGATGGATTTGGTTCTAACTCTTCTAATAGAAAGGTTCCTGAACTTCTGTTACGGCAAACGGAAGTGTGGCAATTAGCCTCAGATATCCTCGCTCTAGCCTGGAGTCAAGGATTTTATGCACTGTCCTTCCCATTTCTTTGTTTGCAAGGCTTATGGAAATTCAGAAAAAACATGGGGAACTATGATCCTCCTAACTCCTTATGGGCAGAGATAGTTAATCCCTGCTCGTTAAGAGACATCAGTTGGGATCCTGTCAGGTTGGAAAATTCCCTAATGCTGATATTGGGGACTTCTATAGTGTCCCAGCATTGGATTCGGGAAAGGCCTTAGTTCCTTTCTCGTGTTTCACATGAAACATCTTGAGTACCTTCTACATGTTTCCAAGTTGGCTTGATAAATGACAGCAGTGCGGTACACCTTGATGAAACTGATGCATTCTACACCATATAGAAGGTGAAGCCATGTTTGTATAACATTGTATTGCACATTTTTCTGTGGGGCTGGTTTCACTTCAAGCTCCCATCATGTCTCCTGCTGTGTCAGGGAATCTGTGTGGTTCTCATCTCATCCAGCTTTAAAAACTCCTTTTCAAGCTTCTGGACTCTTGTGTGCTGAAATACTTTATCTGAAATATCATAATTTTGTCAAGCAGAATCAGTGAGCTCCAGGCTCTAGTGACTTACCCTTGCACTAAGTGTTTGCAGTGTGGCGGTTCTTCACACATTCCTAAGTTTTTGTCTCTGGCTGTGCCTAAGTCCATGAACATGAGCAGATGTTGCAATTTGAATTCAAGTGATCTGTAGTCTTCTATCTGGAATGGGCCAAAACCCTCAATTAGTCTACACATTTGTTTTGGTACATTGATACCAATAAATATGGAATTCTTGTAGATGAGAACTCTTGGCTATTGGATTACACCCCTTTTGTACACCCAGAAAGACCTGGGTCTGGTGGGACATGTCAAGACAGACACTAGAAGCTAGGGCGGCATTGGTAGCAAAGCTGCTATGAGAGTTTTTTTCCTTCATATATTTGTATCTCACTGTTTCGAAGGAAACTCCTGATGTGATAGGACAGTCTGTCTTAGAGAGCTTTTGGGGGGTATAGAATCCAACGCCATCCCTCCTGGGCTCATTAATTTGGTTTAGACTACCATAAAAAAAAAAAAAAAAGTGAAAACATTAGGTTGGCCTGTCACCCAAAATAGTATTGCCTATTGGCACTGTTTTAGTTTTTCACTCTTTTTTTTTTTTTTTTTTCTTTGAGGCAGCCTGTAGCTTGCTATCCTGCTTGTGCTCAGATAAAATGAAGTTACTTAAATAAGCACAGACAGATGTTGGATTTCACAAAACTAACCCACCTTCCTTTTGTATTTGGTTTCTCCAGGCCTTAGCTTTATCATGGACTGAGAGGCCCTGCAGGGAAGGCAGGGGAGTGGCTAAGGCTGCACATGCACAGTAAAGCATTCTCAAAGCTTATAGAAGCTTTGAAATCAAAGTACCATGTCAGACTTCTATGATGTTGGTCCCATGAGTGAGGGCTAACATCCTGCTGCCTACTGGAGAAACCAAAGTTACAGGTAGCTAAACTAAATCCAGGTGGCCCTAGGAATACCAGGACAGGCTTCTGAAGCTTTATCTAAAATACAATGGTACTCATTTCTAGCCACAGCACTGTGCAATTACAGCACTTTTCTCAGCAAATTAGGACATAAGTGTCAGTTCACCCCCTGCTGAGGATTTAGAAGGATTTCCAATAAAACGATATTTTCGGAGACCATGGTGTCCACTGTTGCTGAATATATTTGAGATGCTTTTCTTAAGCTCATGATTTTAGTTTTTTGTTTCACTAGTAGGAGAGTGCCTGTTGCCAGTGTATCTGGGTGTCTGTCAGTCCATTTGTATGGATGTTGGAACTTGGAAACTATTGCATGGATTTGGTTAAAATTTGGCACTGAGATTGAGATAAAAAAAATTGTTGGAATTGTGATTTTGTTTCATATCGATGCAAATTACAATTGTATGACAACTTTGTCTTGATTTCCCCCCCCCCCCCCATGTCAACTTTCCAACTTGTAAACTTTTTCTTTATGATGGTAAACAATAATGGGAAGATGAGGTTCTTTCCCTCCAAAGATATTGTGTAACCTAGTGTTATAAGAACATACTTGACTTAGTCTTGGCTGAGTAGAAGTCAGCAGTTCGGCTCAAGAATCGCGATTCTTGGCTTTGGAACAGGACTGGGACTCTTGGCCCAAAATACTGCAGCATCCTTAATGTCCTGAAGGAGTCTTTGTTACTTTTGGAAAGCTCTTTACAGATTGATCAAATGGCGGTGTGGCAGCCGCAGGACCTTCACTGGGGCTGCTGGAAGTGGGGCAGTTTTGGGCTGTACTCTGGTCAAAGCAGATGGAGCTGCTGCGGAAAACATGGTGTCGGCTGCTCCCGTTTGAGTCATCTGTTGGTGCTCTGAGTGGATGACTGCTGCAGGCACCATTATTGGCGCTCTATGTGGGAGAAGGAAATGTTGTCGCGGTTGCAGCCCCGTGCTGCTTCTCATAGTAGCCCTCACCTGATCTTTTACAAGTCTCATCTACAGCCAGAAGACTAATCTACGACCAGGTCAGTTTCAAAAATTAAACTTGGTACTGGGGAAAGTTTACAAGAAACATGGACAGGATTTCTCGACCTTGGATGAGAAGGATGCAGCAAAAGACGGGAAGTTAAACGGGGCTCCTGGTAATATAAATATGCCTGGCTTTGAAGAGCAATAGATAGATTGGAGGTGGTTCTTCTTCTACATATGGGCTCCCAGCAGTCTCAGTTTAAAAAACTGGAAATGCAAATGCGCTCATATAAAAAAGAGTTTAAGGAATTCTCCAAGAAAAATTAGGTATTGGAGCATATAGTTTTGAATCAGCAGGCTCTTACAGAAACATTATTAAAGATGTCACATTTCTCTGTAAGAAGTCTGCAACAATTTCAACATTTTCTAAGCTAAGGAATGGAAGGGTAGTTTAATCTCCCAAAAATTCCTAGTATATTGGGTATTGATTTATTTAGGAGGATTTTAATGAAGGTTCTATGAGTATCACAGGCCTCATTACTATATCTATCGCAAAGAACAGTTATTTACCACTGTAGAGTAATGACTCTAGAAGTACACCTTTAAATGAAAAAAAAAATTGATTCCTTAGCTTTATGAAAATACCAAGGTAAGTGATCTTTCAGACAGATCTGGGAATGTATTACAGGCATCGCTGCCCAAAGCTACTTTGTTGGTTACTTTTGTATGAGCTCAGATATGGTCTTGCAAATGTTCAATAGAAACTGATAAGATGTTCTTAGCTTCCAGGATAAGGAGCTATCCAGGCATGAAGGAGAAAATGTGTAAACTGCCAGCATGAGGTCATCAAGCCTGATGCTGCATTTTCTTTTGAGATATTACTACTGCATTTACAGGAGTAAAATAAAAAAAAATCTATATTTCTTTTAATCCTGATAAACTTCTCTTTTTGAGTAATATCAAATGAGATGATAATCGGGAATCTGGGTCTATTGCCTTATTGCTGATTCTTCTTTGCTCAGGGTTTTGAAAATGAAAGTAGTCTGTCTTTTTTTTTCTTACACCTAGAGGACATTTTGATATTTGTATAGAGAGGACATATTTGAATTGTTAAGGTAGTATCCTAATTTATTTTTTTTTTATGTATGTATATTTTGGTTGGCAATTGCTTAATGTTTTTGATCTCTTGCCTACTTTCTATTGAGAAAGCAGGCTTATGAGATTGGGGTGTGTGTGTATCTGTCCCTAATACATTTACGGGCGGATTTTAAAAGCCCTGCTCGCGTAAATCCGCCCGGATTTATGCGAGCAGGGCCTTGTGCGCCGGCAGCCTATTTTCCATAGGCTGCCGGCGCGCGCAGAACCCCGGGACTCGCGTAAGTCCCGGGGTTTCTGAAAAGGGGCGTGTCGGGGACGTGTCGGGGGCGTCACCGAGTGATGCCACGTTTGGGGGGCGTGGCACAGCGTTTGGGGGGCGGGCCCGGGGCGTGGCGCCGGCCCGGGGGCTTTCCGGGGGCATGGCCGCGCCCTCCGGAACCGCCCCCAGGTCGGGTCTCGGCGCGCCAGCAGCCCGCTGGCGCGCGTGGATTTACACCTCCATCCGGGAGGTGTAAATCCATGGATAAAGGTAGGGGGGGGGGGTTAGGTAGAGGGAGGGGAAGGTGAGGGGAGGGCGAAAGAGAGTTCCCTCCGAGGCCTCTCCGATTTCGGAGCGGCCTCGGCAGGAACGGAGGCAGGCTGCGTGGCTTGGCACGCGCCGGCTGCCCAAAATCGGCAGCCTTGCGCGCGCCGATCCAGGATTTTAGAAGATACGCGCAGGATTTTAGAAGATCGCGTACTTTTGTTTGCGCCTGCTGCGCAAACAAAAGTACGCGATCGCGCAGTTTTTAAAAATCTACCCCTTAGTGTTTGTCATATCTGTGCCATATTTTCAGAACATGTCAAGGGAACATAAGGTCTCTGACAGTGCTATGATTCTTTTGGATCCAAGTATATCTGTGGACCATGCAAGTGCATGTCCTGGAAAGTAGTCTTCTTTATTTCTAGGTGGAATTTCTTGTCTTTCCTTTGTTGAAAATAAGCCCACAAATTCAATCTGAGGTGAAATTCTTTTCTTCCTCTTATTCTACTATGTGTTTATGTATGTTTGCAATTAAAATAATGTATGTGCCGCAGTAGCCAAATGCAGTTGCCAAGCTCTGCTCATATTGGCAACCCTAAATAAATCCCTTTTACATAGGGTTTCAAGCCTAGTTCTACATTATTAGCTTCATTCCAGTATGCAAGAAGTTCATTATCCTTTTTCAGGTATACAAGGTCATGCTGCTGACATTGATGATAGCTGGGATTGGACGGAGGAAGTACATGGAGCATGCTCATGGACAGTATCGTCACAGGCCAAATGGGACCCGGACTGGTGACATTCCTTTCCTCGTGGCTGGCCTGGGGGATTCCTCTCTGACATGGCCTGTTTAGCCTCCAGCCAGTCCCCTTGCAGTGACGCACAGTGCATGGGACCCCAAACTTTATTTTCCCTGTGCCACATGGAAGCACTGAAGTTTTCGGAGCAAAGCCATGGCACTACCTTCCCCAGTCTGGCACTCACCTTGCCTGCCCCTTTTGACAGCCCTGCTCATTGAGTGAAGGTAGCATGAAGTATGGGCAAGAAGCCAAAAACCCTTGGGCTTACTGCCTCACTTAAATATCTTCTCTAACACATACACAGGTTGGCATTTTAGGAAAGATATGCATAAATCTTTATTGAGGGAAGAGCGTGCCATGGCTTAAAGTGTAAAATACAACTGCAGTCTGGAAAAGCAAACGTATCCCACACTTTTTTTTTTTCTCCCCCTCCCCAAAAAAAAGAAACCTTTTTTTCAATGTGTGTACATTACCTTTTCTTCATGTAATAGACCGTTCTCCTTCCCATAAAGGTGTTGATGCTAGCAGCTTAGATGGTGAAGCAGACCAGTCAGCAGTCAGCCCCTGCATTGCTTCTTGGGCTAACAGTTCACAGCACTATTCAGCCGGGGCAGTGGATGGTGTCCCATAGACGGGCTCCAACTCTGCATCACCTACCCTGCAGCTTTCCCCCTAGGGCAGGTCCATTACACCTGTACTCTCGCGGGGATCTTTGCCTTTATATACGCCACTTGTTTCAGCCCCCATAGGACTTGCAAACCGTATCCATCACCCGCATTTGAAAAGTGAACCATATGAAAGAAAGCTGGTCTTAACTTTCATTTAGACTGGGATACTGCATGTTGTCAGACATGTAAACAATTATGGGGAATATACAAAAGAATGGACATAACCAGAAGAGTGACTGCTGCCACTCATTGTTCCTTTCTCTTATAAAGATGGCTGTCATTGTAAGAAGTGAGCCCAGCATTACCTTTCAGCTGTGCCAAGTGAGCACCAGCAAATGTCAGTCCTCACAAAATAGCTCTGCTGTGCCACCCAAAATATGGGGATTCATAATATAAAACTACAGGGATCATGTGTCTCATTCATTGTCTAATAGTAGCCAGGTGTGGAAAATTCCTGGGCACCAGCTCATCCTGCCACCGGCCCAGATGGAGGAAGTCGTATGGCCGGGCCTGGATTGGAGAAGAGTTGTGAATGGGTCCTGATGAGGAGCCAGTGCTGTGACTGGTCTTCATCCCAGGTTGAAGAGTTGTGGCCACGTTCACATGGTGGAGCTGCTGCTGTAGACAAGGAGAGCAAAGAAAATAAAAACAAAAGGAAAACTTAAAAAAAAATAAATTAGACAAAATCAGAAAATAGGTGAGAAAAAATCTGTAGAAAATGTTTGTTTTTCTGGCTCCTAAACTTTTGACTGGTGCTTTAGGTTTTCTAAAATGTTTCCACATTTGACCATGGCATTCTCCCGTTAGCGACTCTGATATGACTGCCATCCTTCCTGTACCTGGTCTATGCAGACCAGTTCTGGTAGGTCCTCCTGCCACCCCTGCTAAGAATAGTTGTTTCCTGTATCACTGTGAGTATGAACTTTAGAGTTCTTGCACATTATTGATGGGCCCCCAAGTGTGCATTTGTAGCTTGCAATGATCTTTTGTTAGGCTGTAAGCTAAACTATATTTTCTATTTTGGGGCCACTATTCAGCTGCTGTCTGACTGAATAAGTTAACGATAAACTTATCTGGTTAACTTTATGGAGATATTTTGTCACTGGAATGCCCCATAGGCTTTGGGCCTGGTGGTGGCCATTTTTCAAAATTGTACCAGACATCCCTATAATGTGAGAGGCAAAAGAACAGCCGGCGCCATTTTGGTTGTTTAAGATATAGGGTCTATCAAACTTATTTGAAAATCAAAGTGGTGTGTGGCAAAATCTCTAGAATTGTCCTAAAAAAAAATCCTTTAACTTTTTAACTTGACATAAGACTCCAAATCGCTAAGCCCCTGATACGGTCAGTGTTTCATTCTAAGACTGCGTCTGGAAGGACATCACAGTCATCACAATAACATAAAAAAACTTTGTGTACAGACAGAACATATGCTAAAACCACTAACAGCAATAAACAAATTTAAAGTGATGACACATAATTCAATGTGTACATACCCAATAGAGAGTAGTTCCTTTAACATGATGTAGCTTTTAAAAAGAAATGTCAGCCTGGCAGCTTTATACATAGATCTCAAAAAATCATTCCAAAACAGGGTAACCAATTGATAGAAAAACCTCTACAAGGAAAAGATCACTTGACTAAAAACAACCAATCAAGGGGCATGCCTGAAACACTAAAGGACAGCACAGTTGTAATGAATGAAGTTACATGATCCATACCTTCCAATCACAAAACAAACTGGAGAATCTAAGTCATAATTATTATGAATGAGGTCACCTGTTCTCCAATCAGAGATGTGTACTGGGCAGTTAGAGATAAAGGACACAAACCATATAATGGTGGTCAAGAAAAACAAAAACTTTATTTAAAGGCCATATAGTGATGGTCAAGACAAAACCAATAACTTATTTGAAGTCAACAAGCTCATCAAAAGAATATGACACATTTCCTTCTATGGAATACATTGCTTACCTATCTGACTGACTTTTCATCTGCACTTCAAAACCTGGCTGTTTAGTCAGTTGGAATCTTGTTTGGAGTTCTAGATGATATGGTTATATACATGTTGCAGGTATTTTGTATGAACTCTAGGTGATCTGAGAATGTTAGGAGGATAGGCCCTGTTGATATGTGGGTGTAGGCTGAGTTGTAAATATTCTGTATGAATTCATGGCTATCTGATTACATCATGAGTATATCAGATATGTTAAGAGGGTGGATATTGCTGATAAGGGATATAGCTAGAGTTTCAGGTATTTTCATATGAATTCATGGCTGCCTGATTGTAATAGGAGATGGGTAATATAGCAAATGTGGGGCTAATAGTGTGAACCTATGTTTATGAAATATGCTGGATAGGTGGGTTTATATATTGTATATGATAATTGATTTGTTTTGTTTGATTATATTATGTTAACTTATTAAAAATGCTGGGTATTATATAATTGTTTCATGGGTGGAAGTATTTTATGATTTGGACTAATTGTATTTGGAAGATATAGCCACGCTAAAAATTGTATTTTGAAGATTACAGAATATAAAAACTTGTAAATATGTCGTCATCCACCTTGAAGGGGAAGACAAAATATAAATTTTGTAAATTTAAATTAAATAGCTTTTTATGGAACTGTCGGGAGGACAGAGTGCTAATGAAGCATCTATGCTAACTCTGCCTCCTGTGCACCCTGAACTTTGTGTGTTTGAGCCTTGTCAACTGTTTTTTGCCCTACCTCGTATTTTCCAAATCTATCCTTTTACAGTAGTTTTATGTCAGAACCTGAATTTCCTGAATTATTTATATTAAACCCCCCCCCCATGTCCAAAAAGACTGGGGGTGAATTGACCTCTTTGTTATTAAAGCAGAATAGCACAATGAATTCATATAACTTAGTTTGAAATTTCATCTTTTGTTACCTTCAACATTTGTCTTTATTTTTGGTTTCTTTTTTTCTAGGTAAGCAGGTTTCTAAAATCCTGTTTATACTTTCTGATATCTTGTCTTCTGTTTCATGGAATTACTGTTTTGTATGGAGCCCCTCTAGTAGAGTAAGTATTTATTTATATTCAAAAACAATGTTTGTTCTATAACATTTGGATTACATTAACCTAATCAGTTCAGTAATGGTATACCTTGATTATCCAGATATATAAACAGAACATAGTCTATGGGGCAAGAATTATTAGTTGTGTGACATAACTGAGTGAAACTTTGCATCAGAAACAGTAGCACACTTGAGCCAGCAGAACCTTTGCTCAATCAACAGTAAACGAAAACATGGAATAATGTTCTTTCAGTTTTCAGAGTGTTTATTGATTTTATATGTTATTTTAATTACAATAATGGTACGCTTGCTTGGCTTCTTGATAAAGTACTTTGACTTGTTCTGTGGACTTATCTCACTGAGACCTGCCTACTGAATATAATGTTATGGCCCTGCTAGTGTGCTTAGGAATTGTTAAATGTTTCATTGAAATGAAGCCTATTTTGTTGTCCAGCTTCATGGTTAAGTAGTTATTCCTTATTTTCCAGATCAGTCCAGACAAATAGATTTTTCCCCCTACCAGCAGATGGAGACAGAGAAGAAAAGCTTTACTGTACTATTGGTACATAAGATAGTGTGCTACCTGCAGTCACTTAGTATTTCTCTATATCTAGTAAACGATAGAGGCGCCTAATCCTGCATTTGGAGTTCTGGTGGACAGATTGCTCCCAGGGATAGCTAGGTCCTTTGTGGGCTATCCCCTAGTAGAGTGTGTGTGTGTGTGGGGGGGGGGGGGGGGGGGGGGGGGGGGAGTCAGGGACGCTTGGCATTGCTTGCTCTCACTTACTGGGGGGAACATAAGAAATCACCATACTGGGTATTACCAAGGGTCCATCAAGCTCAGCATCCATTTTCTAACAGTGGCCAAACCAGGCTACAAGAACCTGGCAAGTACCCAAACACTAAGAAGATCACATGCTACTTATGCCAGTAATAGCAGAGGCCAATCCCTAAGTAAACTTGATTAATAGCCATTAATGGACTTCTCCTCCAAGAACTTATCCAAACCTTTTTTAAACCCAGCTACACTAACTGCACCAACCATATCCTCTAGCAACCAATTCCAGGGCTTAATTGTGCATTGAGCGAAAAATAATTTTCTCAGATTAGTTTTAAATGTGCTACTTGCTAACTTCATGGAGTGCCCCCTAGTTCTTCTATTATCCGAAAGAGTAAATAACCGATTCACATCTCCTGTTCTAGACCTCTCATGATTTTAAAGACCTCTATCATATCCCCCCTCAGCCATCTCTTCTCCAAGCTGAACAGCCCTAACCTCTTTAGCCTTTCCTTATAGGGGAGCTGTTCCATCCCCTTTATCATTTTGGTCACCTTTCTCTATACCTTCTCCAGTGCAACTATCTTTTTTTGAGATGCGGTGACTGGAACTGTACACAGTACTCAAGGTGCGGTCTCACCATGGAATGATACAGAGGCATTATGACATTTTTCCGTTTTATTCACCATTCTCTTCCTAATAATTCATAACATTGTTTGCTTGATTCCTGCAGCACACTGATCTGGCGATTTCAATGTATTATCCACTATGACACCTAGATCTCTTTCCTGGGTAGTAGCTCCTAATATGGAACTTAACATTGTGTAACTACTGCATGGGTTATTTTTCCCTACAGGCAACACCTTGCACTTGTCCACATTAAATTTCATCTGCCATTTGGATGCCCGATCTTCCAGTCTTGCAAGGTCTTCCTGTAATGAATCACAATCTACTTGTGATTTAACTGTGCTGAATAATTTTGTAATATCTGTAAATTTGATAACCTCACTTGTCGTATTCCTTTCCAGATCATTTATAAATATATTGCAAAGCCCTGGTCCAAGTACAGATCCCTGAGGCACTCCACTGTTTACCCTTTTCCACTGAGAAAATTGACCATTTAATCCTACTCTCTGTTTCCTGTCTTTTAACCAGATTGTAATCCATGAAAGGACATCACCTACTATCCCATGACTTTTTAGTTTTCTTAGAAACCTCTCATGAGGGACTTTGTCAAACGCCTTCTGAAAATCCAAATACACTACATCTACCAGTCTACCTTTATCCACATGTTTATTAACCCCTTCAAAACAATGAGACAGATTTTTTTAGGCAAGACTTCCCTTGGGTAAATCCATGTTGACTGTGTTCCATTAAACCATGTCTTTTTCTATATGCTCTGTAATTTTAATATTTAGAGTAGTTTCCACTATTTTTCCCAGCACTGAAGTCAGGCTCACTGGTCTATAGTTTCCCGGGTCACCCCTGGAGCCATTTTTAAGTATGGGGGTTACATTGGCCACCCTCCAGTCTTCAGGTACTATGGATGGTTTTAATGATAGGTTACAACTTTTTACTAATAGATCAGAAATTTCATTTTTGAGTTCCTTCAGAACACTAGGATGCATACCATCCAGTCCAGGTGATTTGCTACTCTTTAGTTTGTCAATATGGCCTACTATATCTTCCAGGTTCACAGTGATTTGGCTCAGTTCGTCTGACTCATCACCCTTGAAACCCATCTCCAGAACTGGTATCTCCCCAACATCCTCATTAGTAAACACGGAAGCAAAGAATTCATTCAGTCTTTCTGCAATTGCCTTTTCTTCCCTAAGAGCCTCTTTAACCCCTCGGTCATCTAACGGTCCAACCGACTCTCACAGGTTTCTTGCTTCGGATATATTTTAAAAATTTTTTATGAGTTTTTGCCTCTACGGCCAACTTCAATTCAAATTCTCTCTTCGCCTGTCTTATCAAAGTTTTACCCTTAACTTGACATTGCTTATGCTTTTTCCTATTTTCTTCAGATGGATCCTTCTTCCAATATTTGAAGGATGTTTTATTGGCTAAAATAGCCTCTTTCACATCACCTTTTAACCATGCTGGTAATCGTTTTGCCTTCCTTCCATCTTTCTTAATGCGTGGGATACATCTGGACTGCGCATCTAGGATTGTATTTTTAAACAATGTCCATGCCTGTTAAACACTTTTAACCTTTGCAGCTGCACCTTTAATTTTTTCTAACTATTTTCCTCATTTTATCAAAGTTTCCCTTTTGAAAATTGTGTTTAGAGCTGTAGATTTACTTATTGTCCCCCCTTCCAGTTATTAGTTTAAATTTGCTCATGTTATGATCACTGTTGCCAAGTCGCCCCATCACTGTTACCTCTCTCACCAAATCCTGCATTCCACTAAGAATTAAATCTAAAATAACTCCCTCTGTAGTTGGTTTCTGAACCAATTGCTCCAGGAAGCAGTCGCTTATTACATCCAGGAAATTTGTCTCTAGCAAGTCCTGATGTGTTATTTACCCAGTCAATATTGGGGTAATTGAAATCTCCCATTATTATTGCACTGCCAAATTGGTTAGCTTCCCTGATTTCTCTTAGCATTTCATCATCTGTCTAACTATTTTGTCCCGGTGGATGGTAGTATACTCCTATCACTATACTCTTACCCAACACGCATGGGATTTCTACCCATATAGATTCTACGGAGTATTTAGTCTCTTGTATGATCTTTATCCTGTTGGACTCTATACCCTCCTGGACTTAAAGTGCCACACCCCCACCAAGTTGATCCTCCCTATCATTGCGATATAATTTGTACCCTGATAACCAATGGGACAGTGCTATAACTTCCTTCCACCAGATCTCTGTGATGCCAATTATGTCAATCTCATCATTTACTGCTATATACTCTAACTCTCCCATCTTACTTCTTAGACTTCTGGCAATGGCATACAGACATTTCAAAGTGTGTTTTTTGTTTGTATTAACAACCTGCTTTTCAGTTGATAGGGATAATTTGGAAATCTTTAGCTCAGGTGATTTTTTTACATATAGGCACATGGACTACGTTTGCTTTTATTGGAACCTTTCTGTTGGGATGCCCTAACTCTCCTGTTTCATTAGTATCCTTCGAGGATACATTCCTCCGATCCGTGCACTGCTGAGTGACTGTCGGCTTTCCCCCTTGTTCTAGTTTAAAAGCTGCTCTAGCTCCTTTTTGAAAGTTAGTGCCAGCAATTTGGTTCCACTCTGGTTAAGATGGAGCCCATCCTTTCAGAAAAGTCTTCCCCTTCCCCAAAAGTTTCCCCAGTTCCTTACAAAATTGAATCCCTCTTCCCTGCGCCATCGTCTCATCCACACATTGAGAGCTCTGGAGCTCTGCCTGCCTCTGGGGACCTGCACATGGAACAGGAAGCATTTCAGAGAATGCCACCCTGGAGGTTCTGGATTTCAGCTTTCTACCTAAAATCCTAAATTTGGTTTCCAGAACGTCTCTTCCACATTTTCCTATGTCATTGGTGCCCACATATTCCTCCTCTCCTCCCCTTTAGAGTTGACTGAGGAGACTTGTACAGGGCCAGTGTTCGAGAACTCCCATGCATGCTCAGAATTAATTCTTTTTGATCTCTAAGAGAGTTTATCTGAGCTGGTGCCATTGTATGGCATCACCCACTTGTGTGGCTGATTTGTCTTGATGTCCCCAAAGAAAACACCAGTTAGAGGAAAGTAACTTTGATTTTTCTGTGGACAACTACTGTAGCTAGCCTACTAACTTTCAGATTACTGAATACAGAGAGCCATATTTAAGGATTGGACAAAAACATATCTAGAGTCCACAAGTTAAATTGCTTTCATAATTTTTAAATAGTATATCTCTTGCCTAACGATTTAATTTTTGCTTACCTATAACTGGTGTCCTCTAGGGAAAGAAGGGCAAATCAATCACAGAGGTTGTGCCCTCATTTTTCTTCCTTCTGACTGAGGGTTTTTACTATAGTCTGTATAAGTATGTTTTCTATCTTCAGTATCTAATCTCTTTAGGGCTGGTGCATTGCTGATAAAGCAACAGAATGGTTTAAATTGAGGGAGCTTGAGAATAGCTGTTAGCTCAGAACATGGCCATGCCCCCAAGGAACTGACTTGGTCCTCAGGAGGTTCAAAACGGTTTGCTGAGAGAGGCCAGTGTTTGGGCAGCCAGATGGCTGAGGGCTGCAAAGTGATGCAAGACATCAAAGTGCTACATCTGAAGCATGGCAGATAACTATAGCTATATGTGAAAATATACTTGTAAGTTGGATAGTTGGTACTAACTACTCAAAACCATTCAATGACGCTCATATGAATATCAATTCTTAATCAATTCGAAGCTTATGACCATCATAATAGGCTTCATCGTGATAGCTGTCGCTTTAGAACTCTGCCTTATATTTAATCATAGGTCAGAATCTTCGGAGAAATATAGAAAGAATTTTTTAAGCTTTTTTTTTAAATTACTGCAATTAAAATGTTCGTGCATGAACTACTTAACTTGCCTAAGAAGCACCGATTCTTCCATTGAACAATTTGTCGATGGTTAATGCTGTACTTATTTTTCTGTATCCATTCTGTACTGGTTATTCATGTGTCAATTCACCGCTTGCGCACACCACTTACATTCTGGTCTCCCGACATGGGACCGTGTTTTGGACGTACTTGTCCTTTTTCAAGGGTATTATTCTGCGTCAAAAAAACCTTACATGTTACAATTCCTTATCCACAATCAGTCCCAATGATACATGAAAATCAATCATAAAACTACTACGACCCAACAGAGTTCTAAAGCGACAGCTTTCTCAATGGAAGCCTATTATGATGGTCATAAGCTTCACATTGATTAAGAATTGATATTCATATGAGCGTCATTGAATGGTGTTGATACGGATGCATGTTGGTGTTTTTCACAGTGAGATAACTATAGCTGCCATTCTGCTTATCAGTTAGAGCTTGCCTGCACCTGTTTGCTCAGTACAGCCATAGACCTGAATGGGGAAACAAAATTGTCTCATTCATTTATTGTTTAATTTGTGGGCACCAGCCATTCATTTCAGGGGGTCCACAAATATAATGAAAATGGACCCGTTTGTTGCATTTTACCCATTCATTTTAAACAAATGCACATCCCTAGTAGACACACATACCAGAAAATCAAATTACTAAACGAAAACAAACATCAAGCATATCCATATATATATCAGATATCTCCCATATCTGAAATCCCTTCTGTTGTGGTTCATTGAAATAAGATTGCTTAAAGCCACTAGCTGTAGAGGGAAGGTTTTTTATTAAACGCTGTAAAATAATGCAAATCTTAGACATTAAATTATAAGGTATCTTATGGAGAGACAGAGTGCCATGCAAAACAGCATAAACTCTCTCTCAAATTATTTTATTAATAAAGCTTTATGTAGAATTTATAGTTGTACATTTCCAACCCCTAAATTAGGTTACATAATTGACACAATTTCTGTGATTGGCTTTCTATTATAAACAATGTAAATGGCTGTTTGGTAATTTGCTCTCATTCTCCAAGTTAATTAATCCTTGCCTCATATATAAATGTTTTCTTGGAGTTTGCAGCGTTAGCAGCCTTGTGTCTGTTCTAAGAATATTTCCTATAATTTTAGATGGAATGTCAATTGGCCTCATCCTTATTCTAGTTCTAGATATGTTTCTATAATCTTAGATGGGGTATAAACTGACCTTGTCTCTGGTTTTAGATGGAATGTCAACTAACATATCAGTTCAAAATGTTCTAGATCAGTGATCCCCAACACTGTCCTGGGAACCCCCCAGCCAGACAGGTTTTCAGGATATCCACAATGAATATGCATGAGAGAAAACAAGCATGTTGTGGAGGCAGTGCATGCAAATTTTCTCTCATGCATATTCATTGTGGATATCCTGAAAACCCAACTGGCTGGGGGTCCCCAGGACAGGGTTGAGAACCACTGTTCTAGATAAACAACTGCAAGGTTGTAGCACAAATGTCATGTTACAATGTTATACTGTTAAAGGCTGCCTATGATCTTTTTTTTCTTTTTTAAACAAACATACATTTATAAATGTGAATTTCGCAGAGATTTTCTACTCTGCTGCTATTTATTGCATCACAAGCACATCACTTTGTGGTCCAGCTTGCCCTTGTATTAACATTTGCAGGTGTGCCAGTGTTGATAATATAGGTACTGAGACTACTGTGGTTGTACTTTGACATCAATAAAAACATTTAACCAAGAATGAAGTGATTGGTTTCGGTAACTTGAGTTTCCTGGGACATGTATGCGATTTTCATTCCCTCTTCTTACATAAGTTGTTTTATTTTATTGGAATTTACCATAAAAATAGTTTCACTGGCATGAAACCAGTTAGCAGATGGAAGAAGAGAAGGGTTAGGTGGAGGTAGAAAATTTAAAAACCAAAATAAAAACTGGTAGTTCACTAACCCCTTAGTCCTCTGTAAAAATATAACCATGAACAATATTCAATTTGCCCGTAAACAAAGGAAGCGGCTTAAAAACTAAGCTAATATCTGGTATGGAAAGATGATTAGGTATTTTATTTATATTTGCTTTTTATGTACAATAATTTATTGGGGGGAAATGAGTTACCTTTATACTAATGTTCTATTAATTGTTTTCAGATCAGTCCTGGAAACCTTTTTATTTGCAGTCCTTTTATCTACTTTTACTACCTTGCGCTGCTTGTGTTTGCTGGGCTCAAACCCACAGATGTGGATCAGAGTTTTCAGTAAAAATGGGTAAGTCATGATTAAATCCAACGTCACACTGGAGCACTACTTGCACTCTAATTAATAGTATCCACACAAGTGCAAGAAAAGATTGAGTCATGATTAAGACATCTGCCTTCCATTAGAGTCCCATAAGAATATATTTTTTTATAACAGGCACCATGTCCTGCGGATTCTTTCTAGACTTTGTGTGAATGTATGAAGTTACACACAGAGTTAACTGTATTTTTAACAGTTGCTGAGATGTGCACCAGGCCTACTTCCATAAACCTTTACAAGCTTCCTCTAAAGGAAGCTGAAAAGCTTGGAGGAAGGACTGCTGTGTTGGAAGATCAGACTTTATTCTTGAAATGTCCCTACTCAAGAATATTCTGCCAACTACTGTATTTGAACATGGTAAACATTTTTTTACGTCTTCTATATGAATTATAGTGAAATTTGAACAATTACATACAGGCCAGTAGCCTTGCTTAGCATGAGCTCTGAAAGATATAGACTTAAAAGCAGGATTCATTTTCATTTTGTCCTGTTTCGATAATATCCCTAAGCACCGTCCTGAGGCTAGGAGCTTCAGAAATAGCAACCATTCAATTCAACTCAGTTTTTCATTGTTTCAGAAAGCATTTTCTTCTCTTCTTAGATGTTGGTATAAGACAGTAGTGTTGTTCCCTTGCTCAATTTTGGGCAAATTTGAGTGGAACATACAGTGATCGTTTACTACTCTGGTCAAGCAATCCAATCAGTGTTTCTCAGAATTAATGGAAAATATTTTAAAGAATTTTGGAGGAACCAATTTAAATATAACCAGTAATTGTCAGTTTTTAAAAAAATGTGGTGGTGTATTTCATTATACAGAAAAAAAGTAAGTTCTTGTTTGTTAAATAACATGGATGAAGAAAAGAGGTCTAGGAGATGTTCCAGGTTAAATGGGCAGAAACTGAGAAAGAAGTATGGTACCTACAGATTTTGAGAGTGACCAAGAACAGAAAAATACTTCAAAGTTTAAAATGAGCAGAAAAAAAAAGAGAGAAATCCAAATACAGTTTCAATAACTTTTTGGGATCTATTTCTTGGAGGCAATGCTCTTTATACTAGATCATATTCTTGTGATTCAGATTTGAGCAAATGTGAATCTTAGAAGTTACTTTAAATGAGGTTTACTGTTTCCTATGTATCATAATGAAATTTAGATTGTGCTCTGATCTGGTGTCTAGTGAGTAAAATCCATTTTTGCAGGTTTTTTTTCAGTAATGGGTTATAATCTGATCAAATGTATATTTGTTGAATCTAATCTGGTAGTTAGGATGCATGGCAGTATCCCTTAATAGCACATCCATTTACAACAACCACATTTCTGCTTGGTTAAACCAAACTGAAATGTCTCCTCCTGCAGTGCCCCCCCCCCCTCCCCACCTCCAACCCAGCAAGTAAGAGTTACATTCTAGGTGTTATAGCAGTCAAATTCTGCAACGAAGTAAATCTTCTTAGAACAAATTTATTGGCTCCCCATCCCATAATGAATAAATACCGTAATAATAAATGCATTAATAAACTAAGAGGGTCTGCTGGCTAGAGAGAGACTGAGACTGTAGAGGACATCATGTAAGTTTACTATTTATACCACTGTAAGAGGGAGTGGAGCACTAGTAACTCGAGTGAGGTTTTGGGGGGTGGGGTAGGTTTGCGGAGGGGCAGTTTTACATAGAGGTACGAACAGCAAAGTTGACATCAGTGAAGATTTTCTGTCATTTGGAGCGTTGAAAGGTAAAAGAAGAGTTGATCTGTACAATGTACTCTCTACCTAGCTTGATGCATTCTCTACCTAGCTGCAATCAAGCTAGGTAGAGAGTACATTGTACAAATCAACTTCTCTTTTACCTTTCATTGCTCCAAATGACAGAAAATCTTCACTGATGTCAACTTTGCTGTTCATACCTCTGACTGTGTATGTAAAACTGCATGAATCTCACCATATGCGATAAAACCATTTTGGTCTAGGCCTAAGATAGTACTTGTAAAAGCAGAAGTGTAATGAAGTCAGTGTGCCATTTGAAAAGAGCTGGAAATACATATTACCTGGTTTATAAATAGTTTTATCTATGTGAAAAAAAACTTTTAACCAAGCCTGTTGTTCACTGAGTTGGCATGGTTTTAGTATGTTAGCTTTCATGCAGGAAGCAGGATGCTGGGCTTGATGGACCCTTGGTCTGACCCAGTATGGCATTTTCTTATGTTCATGTGCTGTAAGTTAAAACAAGAAAGGCTTTTCTTTAAAAACTTCTACAAACTATTGCCTCAAAAATGATATACAAATGAAGGTGGAGATGATAGTAATTTTTGTTTAGAATGGCCAATAAAATTATCTAGAAAACAATCCTAATATTGCCACTGCAAAAGGGCATTTTGAAATTTGGCTCAGAAAGATATTAAACCTATTTATAAGCCTCCATCATGCTATTGTTTATCTGTATTGTCAGATGCAGCCACCAGGCTCCTTTTGTTCCTTCTGGCACGGTTTGTGCTATGTCCTAGGAGACATTTGTTCAGTGCCTCTTTTGTACTCATATGCCTTACACAAATTTACTACTCTTTCTGCAGAGCTCCCTTTTATTCTTGTGGCAGAAACAGACTCCACAGTGCTGCAGAATTCTGATGCTTTCTGTCTTTTACCATGAGTAGTGCTGTCTTGTTTCATGTAATGCCTGCTTCCTTACCTTAACATTTTTTCCGATCTTTAAAATATTTCCTTTCTTTGATGTTTATTGCATTGATTTTAAAGGTGACTGGGCATACCAATGTGGTATTATCAAACAGAATTTTTAAAATTATAACATCCAACTGTTAATCAAATCCTGGGCAGTTTGGGTGAGCCAATAGCTCAATCATTAAACAATCTGTAGCAAAAAGACATCATAAAATGGTCCTGTTCAAATGTTTGCATACCCTTAGTTCTTAATATCGTGTATTGCCCCCTTTTGCATCAATGACAGCTTGCAGTCTTTTGTGATAGTTGTGAATGAGGTATTTTCTCATGTGGTAAAGCTGCCCATTCCTCTTAGCAAAAAGCCTCCAGATCCTGTAAACTCTTTGGTTGTCTAGCATGAACTGCATGTTTGAGTTCTCCCCAAAGTGGCTTAATGATGTTGAGGTCAAGAGTCTGTGATGGCCACTCCAGAACCTTCACTTTCATCTGATGCAGCCTTTTAAGGGTTGACTTGGCCTTATGTTTCAGATCATTGTCATGTTGGAAAGTCCAAGGTTGAGAAACGCAAATTCTCCTCCAGTATTTTCTAATAAGATGCTGCATTCATCCTGCCATCAATTTTGACTAAATTCCCTGTACCGCTGTGTCTCTCCCCCATGCCCCCCCCCCCAAAAAAAAACAAAAAACCAAACAGCAGAGAGCCACCTCCATGCTTCATGGTAGGGATAGTGTACTTCTCTTAAGAACATAAGAAATTGCCATGCTGGGTCAGACCAAGGGTCCATCAAGCCCAGCATCCTGTTTCAAACAGAGGCCAAAACCAGGCCACAAGAACCTGGCAATTACCCAAACACTAAGAAGATCCCATGCTACTGATGCAGTTAATAGCAGTGGCTATTCCCTAAGTAAAATTGATTAATAGCCATTAATGGACTTCTCCTCTAAGAACTTATCCAAACCTTTTTTGAACCCAGCTATACTAACTGCACTAACCACATCTTCTGGCAACAAATTCCAGAGCTTTATTGTACGTTGAGTGAAAAAGAATTTTCTCCGATTAGTCTTAAATGTGCTACTTGCTAACTTCATGGAATGCCCCCCTAGTCCTTCTATTATTCGAAAGTGAAAATAACCGAGTCACATCTACTCGTTCAAGACCTCTCATGATCTTAAAGACCTCTATCATATCCCCCCTCAGCCGTCTCTTCTCCAAGCTGAACAGCCCTAACCTCTTCAGCCTTTCCTCATAGGGAAGCTGTTCCATCCCCTTTATCATTTTGGTTGCCCTTCTTTGTACCTTGTCCATCGCAACTATATCTTTTTTGAGATGCGACGACCAGAATTGTACACAGTATTCAAGGTGTGGTCTCACCATGGAGCGATATAGAGGCATTATGACATTTTCCGTTCTATTAACCATTCCCTTCTTAATAATTCCTAATATTCTATTTGCTTTTTTGACTGCTGCAGCACACTGAGCCGACGATTTTAAAGTATTATCCACTATGATGCCTAGATCTTTTTCCTGGGTGGCAGCTCCTAATATGGAACCTAACATCGTGTAACTACAGCAATGGTTATTTTTCCCTAAATGCAACACCTTGCACTTGTCCACATTAAATTTCATCTGCCATTTGGATGCCCTATCTTCAAGTCTTTGTAGGTCTTGTCATCTCCTCTCCAAGCATAGCGTTTGTTTGGAGAAGGAGTCAAATTATTTTGTTCCAGAAGTTTTGAGGATTCTCTAGGTGCTGTTTGGCATATTGTAAGCGGGCTGTTTTCTAGTGTTGGTGCAGCAATGGCTTTTTCTGGCAACTCTACCATGCAGCTAATTTTTATTCAAGCATCTCCTTATCGCGAATGCTGAAATGCCCACAACACTTTGTTTCAGTAGAGGTTGCTTGTGGATTTTTCTTTGCATCCCAACAGACTTTCCTGGCAGTTGTGTTTGAAATCTTTCTTGGCCTACCTGACCATGGCATGGTATTAATAGAACACATAATTTTCCACTTCTTGATCACAGTTTGATCAGTACATTTTCAAATCTTTGGACATCTTTTTATATCCTTTTCCTGATTTATAAAGTTGAACTACTTTTGCTCGCAGATCCTTTGTCATTTTTTTGCTTTCCCCATGCTTCAGTAACCAGTAAAGTCATTGCAGCCCTGCATGAAATGCACAAGGGTTTCTCAAGAGCTAGGAAATATATTGACTATTTATACAGAGACACTAATTACAATCAAACAAGGCACTGGTGTGGATACCTACTCTTCATTGCCATCTTAACCTGTGTGTATCAATTTGAGTGTATATTATCAGCCCAAACATTCGAGTATGCATACTTTTGAACATGACCATTTTATTTCCTTTATTGATATGATTTGCTTAATGATTGTGCTATTCTTTTATGCATCATAATTTAATTTGAAACACATTAAAAATAACATGTTTTGTCTGTTCGCTCATATTTTCTTAAAATGCTACACATCTTACAAATTCTGCCAGAGGTATGTAAACTTATGATCACAACTGTTTGTTATATATTTAGTTCATTCTCACAAATATCTCATATCCTCTTGTACTAATTATTTTTTCATTTTTTATATAATTAGTTATATTTATGGAGTTACTTAATCCTATTTCTTAATACATCATATTCAATTCTCAAAGTAGCATAAATTAATTTAAACAATATTCCAAAAATAATGTTTGCTAAAAAATGATATATTAACCATTTGAATTAAATAATTTCAAATTTATTGAATTAAATAATTTCAAATTTATCTTCATTTGCAAGCAACTATCTTAACATGTGGATACCCTAAACATCCCTAAAATATTCATAAATATACATAACATATACCCATAAAATACATATATCCATTCATTCATACCATACACACTCACTTAAAATACCCACCCATCATATTGCACATTTCCCATAAACATTTATAATGAGAAAATAATACAGTACACGAGTATTACAAAAATACAACTTCAGACATCAATTTCATACATTTTCAATATTATTATTTTTTTATAACACATTGAGTGTTAAAAAATCCCGCTGTGTTCAATGGCTATTGCAGTTACAATCCCCGACAAGGACCTTGTTTCGCAATTAAGCTTCTTCAGGGGTAAATCTTGGCATCGTTCACTCTTTCAACCCCAATATATAGCCCATTCAAAGGATGATCTAAACACAATTCATTCCTTCAATACCCAATACCATGGGAATCCAATTCTCCGTTGTACTGAATTATCCTTTATTTCACCGGTATCCACACACCCTATATCCAAAATACAGCAACAAAACATGTATATAAACTAAAGACCAATATCTACATGAAAATCCTACATGCCCACATGAATCAAATTAAATATAAATTCAATTTCTTATATTCATGTCCCATCACTGCCTTGATATAATTTATTTATATATCAGCATGTATTCAATCCCAACCCAACCACTCACAACTATCTAATCTCCACCCACATCATCTATTATTCATACATATCATATTCTTATTTAAAAAATCACATACTTACAATCTGTGATACCACAGTATCAAATAAATTTCAACCAAATTCCCGTCCAGGGATTCACAACATTTAAACCATTCTCCTTATGACAGAAGAAGCCAACTTTACATAGCCACTTTCCCTAAATATAAAAAAATCAAAATAATCACAAAGACAATTGTCTGCCATTGCTCAATAATGACAGTGAGAGGCCAGACTTAGGGTCCACATGCCAGAAAGAGATGCATCTTGTGGCCCCTTACTGAGGATTGTGATTGCTGGGTTGAATTGAGAGCATTTTGTGTGCTCGTAACTAAAAGGAAGAAACAGTGATCATGAAGAAAAAATGAAACAGTAGCAAGGGAGATCTAGGGGTTGCTCATACTTAATCCAAGATGTGACCACAAGACCAGTGGAGGGGAGAACATGTCTCACTTGTCTTGTACAGACCTGTTAGTCCTGCCACTGCCCACCAAAATTGACATTAACAATGATACAGAGTCTTGCACGACCTTGACACACACTTTGCGTGGACTGACCCAACAAAGTTTAATGAAAAGAATGCTTTTCAAAAATTATAATCTGAGATACAAGAAAATGGGTGACAGACCATAGCATTTCTTGATCTATTATGCCTGAGACAGCAGGAAATATATTCAGTTTGGAGTTTCCTGGAGTGGTGCATATGGTGAATTAGAAAATAGGTGGAGATAAGGGTGTTAGTGGACTGTCTATAGTATCTCCTCTACTTACATAGCATGAATATTTTATGAGACCTTGGTTAAAAAATTGTCAAGATACGCAGCTTGCCGGTCGGCCCCGCGAGCTACTGTACTCACACCCGACATCGCACCGTGAAGGCCCCAGCACTGCCTGCGGCTCAGATGCTGCTCTCCGATGCCTTGTTCCTGCTCCTCCCTATGGTCCCCCAGGCATGCATGTGTATGCAGCATGCAGTGCCTCTTAAAGGGAAATGCTTTACGGCACCAAAGAATGTCAGCAGTTCTGCCCTAAATAAGAACTCCTCAGATCTCCCTGCCTACGTTTGCCAACATTCCTGTTTCTTGCGCCTTGTCTTCCTGCCTTGCCTCTTCCAGTCTAGCCCATCTGCCTTGTCTTGTCCAGCCTTGTCTTCTCCAGCCATCCTCGTCCAACCTTCCTTGTCCAACCCTATCCTGTCTTGTCAATTTCATCCAGTGTCTCCTGTGTCTATGTCCTCCATTGACCTGACTCTCTGGATCTTGGTGCATCAGTATGGTATTCCGACCATTCCACTGATCATCCCTTAATGGGATGGATCACGATGTTCACCATCTCACTCCTCATGCAGACTGGCTTCCTGCACCAAGATCACATTAGCTTGTATGTGCTTCCCAAGGCAATCAATGATATCATTCTGGGTCTACACTGCTTTATGTTGCACCAAACCCACATTGACTGGGGCCCTCTGCCATGAGCAATGCCTCACCAAGGTCTTACCTGTCTTGCATCTTGCCTGGACACACTCCCTGGTGTTACCTGGCTTGCCACTGCAGTATGCAGAATATGCCACCGTCTTTAGTAAACAGGCGGAGGTCCTGCCCCCTCAGCTCCAGACTGTCCCGCTACAGGGCACGTCTGCCAGCTGCTGGTGTAGACCTCATGGGTTAGGCCTCATGGGTTCGCCCCCGAGGCTGCAACAACTACAATGCAGCACAAAGGGCTCACAATTCCTCTACCCGTCACAAAACTGTTTTATGGCCCTACTAATTTGTTTTAATCTTTGCAATAAGTGGTCTGCTTGTATTCTTTGTCAAGCAAGCATGAATTAGCCATTACAAATGAGGTGACATCAACTGGTGGTGCTAACACTTTCAGTTCTCAGAACTCAGTAAAAACGTTACTGAGCTTGCGCATTGAACACCTCAGTCATTTTTCGTTCAAGCTACTGCAGTCTCTCTCTCCCTCTCTCTCTCTGTTTTGTCTGGCCTCTCTTGTTGACCTATTTTTTTTCTGCCTTATTTGTTTTTCAGGCCGCTGCCTCAGCAGCTTCCTAGCAGAACTTTTTTTAATTCTGCAAAAAAAAAAGTGTAAAATGGAGAAATCTGAAGCCAAGGCACATGTGGGTGCCAGATGTCTGTCACAGGTTTATATTCAGATTATTATTGCAGCATGGGGCCAGCTCATGATTCTGCCAACTGCTATAGTTGCGGTAGGATGTCTCTGTGCAGGGGCAGCAACACTGCTTCTGGAAGATAGAAGCCCTACAGAAAGCAAAGTGCAGCTGTCCTGGACCGTGTTGTCAATGGACTATCTGTGCAGAAAACCGAAGCAAAATAACTCTCCCTCCCACACGTTGGGCAAGGTTACCTTCTCTCCCTCCGTGGCACTGGTTTCCATATCTGTTTCAGGTCAGGGTTCAGCATGGTGCTTAGGAGCGAGGTGCTGGCTGTGGTGCAGAGAAAAGTACCTAAAAGATGTGAGGGCTCCCCTCCAGGGCCTTCTCCCTCAACACTAAAGTAGCCTGTTCCATCTGTGTGGCATGGGATAGGACCTCTCCAGCATGCTCCTTCATAGCGTGGAAGATTCCATTGCTGTTGAACCATCTCTTCTATCCATACTTGGCGCTGTCCCCGTGCCCTGTGTCTCATTGACATGGAGTTCCTCCACGGTGTGGCCTGCTAACGCCCCGTCCTTGTTGGGGTGAGTGCTGTGGTGCTGAAACATAGACGTTCTGTTACAGTGCAGAGGGAAATGTCTCCAGCACCATCCATCAGACATGGCACCAATCAACAGGAAGTCTTGATGCATCCAGAGCAGTGGGCCCCAGAACCGGCCATGGGTACAGTCACTACTACAGTCCCAAGCCCTGCTTGGTACCACCATTATCAACAGGCTTTAGTGAAAATGAGCTAATTCCTCCCAAAATCTTCCCTTCGGATCAGCAGAGGTCTTTTCCCCAGTTGCCATATTCGTCATTGGGGTTGTGGCTTAGTGTAGTGTAGAAGAGGAGGAATCCATGAGGATTCCTTCTGACCCTTTATGGGACTTGCCCAGTACATCTCCTCCATAAGATCTCTGCTACTAAGGTTTCTTTGATAAGCTGACAGACACTGTCCATCAGTGTCAGGAAGGAAGAAGAAACATGATGGGTAGAAAAAGACCATATAGCCTACCTAGTCTGCCCATCCACACTAACTATTCAGTTCCACAATCCCTACCACTCCCTTTGAGATCCCTTGTGCTTATCCCGTTTTCTTGAATTCAGAGACTGACTGTTCTCCACCACCTCCACTGTGAAGCTGTTCATAAGAATATAAGGTTTGCCATACTGGATCAGACCAAAGGTCCATTAAGCCTAATATTCTGTTTCCAACAGAGGCCAATCCAGGTCACAAATACCTGGCAGGATCCCATGCATCTACCCCATCTTAAAAAGGATTTAGCAAAGTTAGAAAAGGTTCAGAGAAGTACAACAAAAAATGGTTAAGAGTTGGAACAGCTCCCTTATGAAGAAAGGCTAAACAATTTAGGGGTCTTCAGCTTGGAGATGAAATGATTGAGATGGGATATTATTGAGGTCTACAGAATCACTATTGAAGTAAAACAGGTAAGTAGGGAATGGCTGTTTGCCCTTTCAAGTAATATGAGGACTAGGGGACATTACTTTTAAGCTAACAGCAGATTTAAAACAAATTGGAGAAAGTATTTTTTTCACTCAATGAACAATCAAGCTGTGGAATTCTTTGCCAGAGGATGTGGTCAAGACAAATAGCATAGCTGGGTTTAAAAACGGTTTGGACAAGTTCATGAGACGAAAGTCCATAAATAGTTATTAACCAGGTGATTCAGGGAGACCCATCACCTGGGAGTGAGCAGCAAGAAATTTGGTCTACTGTTAAGTACTGCCAACTATTGGAAACAGGATGCTGGACTCGATGGATCTTTTTCTGACCCATCATGTTACTTATGTTCTTATCCACCTATTTGGCCATTTTAAGATCATCAGATAAAATCATTCCCTGATTTTTGGGCTGCTTCTTCAGCCTCTGGCAGATGGTGCATCCATTCCAGTACATAGAATCCTCAGAGATCTACAGATGCAGATGTGGTAGATGCTGTCTTGCATTCTGGTGGCCCAAAATCTAGATAGAATGCAAGACTTCCTGGTTTTTTGAATAGTTCAGATGCCATACCACTCAGTGGCAGTGGAGTCTGCATTGAAGTGTTCAAAGCATGCTTATGATCACTCTGACATACCTCCTGGGAAGGACCTGAAAATGTTATATGTTTCGAGGGGGGAAGGTCTTCCAGGGATCCATGTTTTAGCACCCAGATCACAGCTTCTCAGCTCACCATTCAATGCATTATCCACTAAGACGCCTAGATCTTTTTCCTATGCAGTAACTTTTAGTATGGAACCTAACATTGTGCAACTACAGCATAGGTTACTTTTCTCTATGTGCATCACCTTGCATTTGTCCACATTTAAAATTTATCTGATATTTGGATATCTATTCTTCCAGCCTTGCAAGGTCCTTCTACAATTTATCACAATCTGCTTGTGATTTAACAATTCTGAATAATTTTGTGTCTGTAAATTTAATTACCACCAAGACCAACCCTGGTTCTTTTGGGACTAATGCCTGCAGCAGTGCATGCCATTCCAGTGGCTCATCTGCCCGTTCAGGGCCTTCAGTGGTCCCTCTGAAGCCAGTGGGATCAGCTCTATCAACTGTTATCCCACCAAATCTTTCACCATTGAAGGGGTGCCCTCATCTCTGGTGGCAAGAAGAACACAGGTTGTCAAGGTAAGCCTCTCATTGTGTCTTAGTGTATGAAGTGATCTGCTATTGATGGCTCCACTATGGGGTGGGGGATGCACACAAAAGCCATGTGGATCCAAGGGTTGTTGGTGCACAGATCAGCCTGCTGGAGCTGCATACTCAATGCTTTTGTGCTAAACTGAAGCACTGGTCTACTGTGTGCATACCTGCCAATTCCTCTGATTGTCAGGACAGTCCAGCATGTAATTCAGATTAAGGTGAGATTGAGTCTTCTAACACAATTATGGCCACGTTAAGGATGGTATCCATATTTATTTATTTAATAATCTTATAACCCGCTTTCTCCTTAATTTTTCTACATAGGTTATATCAACACTCATAAAATTAAAATATAAAATTACATTTAAAATTTAAAACTTTAAATACTAAAAAATAAACAGTATAACATAATAAAATTATAAAACTCAAAGTTATTCAAATTACAACCATTTATCCAAAGAAATTTTTAAACAATAATGTTTCACCACCTTTCTAAATTTTTTAAAATCTATCTCCTGCCTGAATTATCTTGGAAGGGCATTCCACAAAGAGGGTGCTGCATAAGATATAGACCTCCTCTGAATCATTTCCTATCTATAATCTCTATTTGAAAGGAGCTTCAAAAGTCCAGTTCCTTGCGAATGCAACCTACATGAAGGTTTATTCTTCTGGAATTTTTGTGCTACTATACAATGATTCTCAGAATTAAACAATTTATGCAATAAAATCAACAACTTAAAATGTGAGTAACTTTTCACAGGCAGCCAATGCAATTTCTTCAGTATAGGAGTTATATTCTCATCTAACCCCTTTCCACTAATAATTTTGGTAGCAGCATGCTGGCCCAAGTGGAGAGCTTGAAACAAATTTTTTTTTTTTTGGAAGAATAACCCATGTATTACAGTAATCTGACTGACTTAATATTAGGGCTTGCAGTACAGATCTAAGTAAATCCTGTGGCAATATAACTTTTAAAGGCTTTAATGTTTTCAATTTAAAGAATGCTGACCTTGCAGTCAGCTTAACATTAGGTAGAAGAGTAAGTTTGGAATTGAATAATCATACCAAATTTCTGGCTTCTAATTGTACTTCTAAAATCTCTTTCATAAGAAACCTGTGTACATGCTTGTGGTAAATTTTTACCGATCCACAATAATTTTGTTTTAGCTATGTTTAAAGACAACCCTTGCAAGCCAACCAATTTCTAATATCACTCAATTTGATACAAAAAATAAATGAACAGAGCCATCATTTTTGTTTGGAATATGTAGAAATATAGAAATGATGGCAGAAAAGGACCAAATGACCCATCCAGTCTACCCAGCAAGCTCCCATATTTATCAGTTTCCAAGATCACCAAGGTCAGGGTTCTTGTTGGTTACTGTTTTGAGTCCATTTTCCCTCCACTCCCTGCATTTGAAGCAGAGCAATGTTGAAGTTGCTTCAGAAGTATAGTATCAGGCTTATTGGTTAGGGGTAGTAACCGCCACATCAAGCAAGTTACCCCCATGCTTATTTATCACAGACTATACAGTTCAATAATGGAGTTGCATCAACAGTATGAAGGCTTATTGCCCCACCAGCAAGCTATCCCATGCCTCTTACTTCATTCCCTTCCTCTAGCCTTTAGGGATCCACAGTGTTTATCCCATGCCCTTTTGAAATCTTTCACCATTTTTGTCTTCACCACCTCCGACGAAAGGACATTCCAGGCATCTATCACCCTCTCCGTGAAGAAGTATTTCCTGACATTGATTCTGAGTCGTCCTCCCTGGAGTTTCATCTCGTGGCCCCTAGCTCTACTGATTTCCTTCTACGGAAAAGGTTTGTTGTTGATTGTGCATCATTAAAACCTTTCAAGTATCTGAAGGTCTGTATCATATCTTCTCTGCTCCTCCTCTCTTCCAGTGTGTATATATTTAGGTCCTTCAACCTCTCCTCATAAGTCATTTGATGGAGACCTCCCACCATTTTGGTCGCTCTTCTCTGGACCACCTCCATTCTGTCTCTGTGTTGTATATCATCTGCATAGATATGATATACAACACCAAGATTTTTCAAATATTTCCCAAGTGGTGCCAAGTAAATATTAGATAGGGCTGAGGCCTAAGGCACTCCAGGACACAAGATTTTCCAAGAGAAAAACTTCAGGCCCAACAGTAGCATCTGTTTTCTTCCTATCAAAAAAAAACCTTAAACCACTCAAACACTTGACCACCCATTCCCACTTCCTGCAATCTATGTAAAATCATAATTCACAATGTTGAAAGTAGCAGATATATCTAATTGTATTAAGATATCTTGGCCATCTATTGGTTCAGCCTTCAGTTTCATTTGGGAGCTCTCCAACTTTCATCACAGGAGGGCAGCAGACTTTGCCATCTGAGTTTACCATCACTGACCCTCTCAGAGTATTCCACAAAGAGGGCGCTGAATAAGACAGTAGTCTCCTTACTTTTTCCTAGGGAGGTGGAGAAACTGCGGATATCTGCTAGACAGCCTTCTACCAGAAGATCCTACAGCTTCAAAGGGAATAGATTCTTGACTTGGTGTTGGACCGACCAGCCAGCTGAACCTGTTCTCATGCCTGAAGGACTTACTTCAATATCTAGTCCGCTTCTTGTCCTCAGGCCTAAGCACCTCTTCAGTTAAAGTTAATCCAAGTGCCATTGCAGTATATCGCTGATAGGCTGAAGGAACTTCAGTCACCCTCCATCCATTAGTATCAAAGCTCATGAAAGGTTGGTGGCATTCCAAACCTTGGTCGGCAAATCTCCAGTGCCTTGGGAACTCAAGTTGGTATACTTGAAGCTTCTTACTTGGAAAATGTTGTTCCTTGTAACCATCACTTTGGAATGAATAGTAAGTGAATTGCAGGCATTGGTTTCCTACTTACCATGGCTGAAAGTTTTTGTTTTGGTTTTTTTTCCCCACATCAGGGTGCTTCTGCTTATTCACCTTATTCACCCTAAGTTCCTTCCAAAAGTGGTATCTGCATTTCACATTAACTAACTGATGTGCTGCCTGATTACTTTCCAAGACTGCATGCACACAGAGGAGAAATGGCTCTTCACTCGTTGAACTGCAAGAAAGGCGTTAGCATATTACTTGAGGAGGACTCGATCTCATCATTGAGCTTCTTGGCTGTTCATTTTCCTTTATTCCAATAGATTTGGATAGGCAGTTACCAAGAGAACTCTGTCTTAATTGGTTAGTGGACTGTATTGCACACTGTTATTAAGTTGGCTGGCTTGCAGTTTACAGTCTGAGTCCAGGTTCATCAAGTCAGAGCTATGGTGACTTCAGTGAATCATCTAAGAGCCATTTCCATTGAAGACATTTGCAAAGATGCTGCTTGGTTCAGTTCATATCTTCAAGTCCCACTAATGTCTCTACAATATGTCTTGAAAGGACAGTAACTTTGGACAAGCAGTTTTGCACAGCATATTCACCCTATAGTCCACTCTCCACTGTGGGGTCCAGGTTTCTTATTTCAGTAGCTGCTCTGCATTGCAACTCTTAGTTTAGGACTCCCCACACAATGGCTAATTCATGCCTGCTTGTTGATGGAATTTATTACTGTTAGAGATTAAATAATCTTGCTTGTAAAATTTAGAAAATAGATAAAAGCATATTATTTTAATCAGGCTTATAATATCTTATGGTATGCAGACTTTCCTAGATTATGACAGAGGGAGTTGCAAGCAGGAATAATGGAGTATTCAAATCTTAGGAAGTTAACTTCTTGTAGCCGTAGATGTAATAGTATAAAGTATTAATTGAACAGCTATATGTAAGAAAGTGAATCTTTGCAGCCATGGGCATGATTGTAGCAATTTTTGTTACTATTTTTTTAGAAAGCAAACCTCTAGTAGCCATGGGTGTCAATGCAGAAACGCAGTTTTATTTTTGGTTTTTTAATTTTATTGTATATGATTGTATAAATGTGTGTATTATTTGTATTGTATGTATTATGAATATTTTATAGTAAACCACTTACTAATTCATAGGTGGTATATACATTTTTTTAAATAAATAAAGCTTACCTGTAAATGGGGTCCTCTGTAGAAAGTAGGATGAATTAGCATTACTTAATATCTGCCTGCCTCCCTGGAAAGTTGACTACCTTGCAAAAGTATAAACTCTGGAATAGATCAAAGGCCTCATGAGGAAACATGCATATGCAGGGATACCCACGCATGCTCAAGGTATTTACTAGGGATGTGCAGAAGGAAAATATTTGTGTCGGTTCGTATTTTCATTTCGTGGGGACCCCAATTCATTTCATTAATTTCATAGGGAAAAAAACAATTAGTTCATTAGTTTCATTCATTTTCGTTTATCATTAAAGTCAATGGGGGAAGGATTTGCAGCCTGTTTTTGGCTGCAGAATTGGTGTTTTCTTATCAATTCAGATGAAACTTCTTGGGAGCAATCATCAGAACGGGAAAAGAGCTCCAAGGTACTTAGACTGTGGCAAAGTGGCATGAATAGCCTAAAGCACTGTAAAGGGGCAAAGGGGTACCAGGAGTGGCAAGAGTGCTTTAACAGAGGTGCAAAGCAGCAGCGAGAGAGTCAAAAACACCCACAGCTTCAAAAGAGAGCACCGATAACAGTTCCATGAACCCTTGAAGGCAGCACAAGAGGCAGAGTGGCAAGACAAGTGGCATCAACATCCTACAGCACAATGAAGGGGGAACATAGCAAGCAGAAAGAATGTCAGAAAAAACCACAAGGCGCCAATAAAGGGACAAGCAGCAAAGAAAGACTAGCACCAACACACTGAGGAACCATGATAGTGGCAAGAACACCACAAGGAGTAGAGTGAGTTATCTGGTGTATGGCAGCAAGGCAGAGTGGCAGAAAGTTGATAGGGGCAAGACAGGCTGGCAGAGGCTCAGGTAGTCAGGTCACTGTGGTTTTCATAGGGGCAAGACAGACTGGCAGAGCTGAGGTAGTCTGGTCCCTGTGATGTTGATAGGGGAAAGACAAGGAGGCCAGATAAGACGAGGCTCAACTCGTGGATGGTGTTAGGCTGGTAATAGTGGCCGCTGGTGCACCGGGACCAGGTCTTCTTGGAGTCGGGTTGTTTGTGAATGCAGCCGAAAGTGGGTGGTAAACTCCATCTAAGGCTAAATACCGGCATGAGACCGGTAGTCAACATGTAGTTCAATTAAAAAAAAAAAAAAGAAAAGTGCAGTAAAAAAAAAAAAAAGCCTGGCTGCCTGGCAGGCATAGCAACAAAAAAGAACAAATATCTTTTTCAGCAATAGAAAATTAATTGTAGCAAACTAGCAATAGCAATTGTTCCACCTTCAGGCAGCAAAACACTGCACAGAGCGGCAGTAGCCACAGAGGCATTCATGGAGTGGGATGCCAGTGGCCAGTGGTTGGTGTTCCACCTTCACGGAGGGCTGCCATCTCCAAAAACAAAAAACAAACAAAGCAGGGGTGGGTAAGAGTATGGGGCAGGGGTGTGGCCTGCTTGTTGCAGCAGTTGCTACCCCTGATTGAGCTGGATGTTCACTGGGATGCGGATACGGCGCTGCTCTCTGCATGGTGGAGGAGTGGAAGGGAGTTGGGGTCGGAGGGTGCTGGAAGCCAATAGTGATGGGTGGGAGGGAGAAAAAGGGTGGGGAAAAAAAATGGATAAACTGCATGGCTTGCTGGGCAGACTGGATGGGCCGTTTGGTCTTCTTCTGCCGTCATTTCTATGTTTCTATGTATAAAGATTTTAGACACTCTGAGAGAGCTCAAACAGCAAACAAGCTTCTCAGATAGAACCCAAGAAGAAAGTGCACTATTGTATGCTTGCTTAATGTAGAAATACAACAGGAAAAGCATCAGAGAGCACTGAGAGCAGCAATTGGCTGGAGATTTCCATATGAACAGTGATTCAACATGGGTCAGCGGGTACTAAGAGATAGGCGACACCTGGGGAGAGTTCCCTTTCCTTTGTGCAGGAAAGGGCTCCCTGGAATGGGTTTGCCCCGAGAGTGGGGCACGAGCCTTCAAAGTGTGATGAAGTGGGGAAGGTTTCCATGTGAACAGCAGTTCAACATGAGTCAGTGGATACTAAGAGAGGCTACATCCAGGGAGTGTTCCCTTTCCTTTGTGCAGGAAAGGGCTCCCTAGAATGGGTTCGCCCTGAAAGTGTGGTGGTTCCTTTGGTGTCTAGTGAGCTCTCGCTGGTCTTTTAAAATCTGGTGGTCGTGGCAGATATACAAACGAGAAATTTGAAGGCCGAGGCGGAGGAGGTTTCCATGAGAACAGCGGTTCAACATGGGTCAGTGGGTGTTAAGAGAGGCTACACCCGGGGAGAGTTTCCTTTCCTTTGTGCAGGAAAGGGCTCCCTAGAATGGGTTTGCCTCAAGAGTGGGCACAAGCCTTCAAAGTGTGGTGAAGTGGGGAAGGTTTCCATGAGAATAGCAGTTCAACATGAGTCAGTGGGTGTTAAGAGAGAAGCGACACCCGAGGTGAGTTCCCTTTCCTTTGTGCAGGTATGTTGTGGTTTGATCTGTCACTTCTTCCTGAACTGGTTCACTGCCAGATGAAAATGGCATCTTTTTCATTTGTGAAAGATAATTCAACAGAGGATGCTATTCGAGCAATAGAGACTGCCATCTATGAAGCAAGAACTGAGCTGGAGATTATTTGTGAATACCCAGAACCTATTAACTGTACTTATGCACTTCAGCTGATGACAAAGGAACTTGAAGAGCTCTCAGAAATAAGAAAACTGCTACTCAAGTCCAAATCTACAGTATCAACCTATGTTGACTTTGTACCCTACAGGGCCTCTGTAAACTATGGGAACACAGAGGATGAATTTGAGTAAAACTACCACCAGTTTTCTATAGTACTAGAAACATTAATGTTAGCACCTAAGAAAGATTTAGGGAAAATGGCCCATATTATGAAGGTCATGAAAACTATTGAGCATATGAAATATGCAAGCTCCAAACATCTTAAGTCAGCTTTTTATGTTCTTACATTCCAAACGTTGCAAAACAGGAAAAATAATATTCTGGAAAGAAGTGATGCACAAATACATGAAACTGAAATTAGAGATACTAGAACTAAACTCAGACAGGCACAGCGTTTTGGGTCAGGCCCTTGTAGTGATGTAAGGGCTGGACAGACAGGCACAGCGTTTGGGGTCCGGCCCTTGTAGTGACGTAAGGGCTGGACAGGCAGGCACATCAGTTGAGGTCAGGCCCTTGTAGTGACGTAAGAGCTGGAAAGACAGGCAGAGCGTTTGGGGTCAGGCCCTTGTAGTGACTTAACGGCTGGACGGACAGACACAGCGGTTGAGGTCAAGTACATGTGATGATATTATCTGGAGCATATGAGGCATTTGGAGCTGCTGCAAGGCTTTAAATTGCTTTTATTCATCTTGCCATTCACAGAGAAAATCTGGAAACCCAAGCAAAGGCATGTTTATTTTCAAAAACACTAGCATTTCCATCAACTCTGGTGCCAGCCTTGAGCGATGAGGGCTCATGATATCCCCTGTCATTGAGAATACACGTTCACTGGGCACACTGGTTGGTGGACATGACAGATATCGCTGAGCCACTTTGGATAGGTGTGGGCCAGACAGTGGACTTGTGTGCCCAGTATGCCAGTGGATCTGTCCTCATGTCCTCTATGGGCTCTGTGAGATACCGTGTCACTGACATTTCTGCTGGTGTCTCCTTTGCTTGGGTGGGTTGAGAGTCCTTCTTGCCAGCTGCTTTCGCTCTACCCCGTGCCAGAACAGATGATGTTTTAGGGGCAGCAAGGCTTTGGCGTACTGGAGGAGGAAGTACTAGCTGTCGCTGATAGAGTGCTGTTCCTGCTTGGGCTTGCACTACTCTCTGAAGTGCCCGCTGTTTCCTCCTCTGCTTCATGCCTAATCTGTCTCTGCCTATGGCGCTCCTGTTCACGAACGTTTACTACCAGCAGGTTCTTCACAAATGTGAGACAATCAGACTGTAGGGCGAGTTTCCCTTTCACACGGGGATCACAGACTGTGACGAGCATGTATCTGTGGTCTTGTTAAAGATCCTAATCTCTCATGCACCTGCTTTTACAAAAATTCCAGACAATGCAGTACCTCTACTGTCATTCTCTCTTTCTGTTTAAAGCCCTCCAAATTTTCCTCCAGAAAATTAACTATAGGGATGATGTCAGCCAAGGTGGCACTTCTGGAATTCAGCTCCTCCGTGGTAACCTTGATGGGCTGCAGGATTTTTACCAGCTGACTTATGACTAACCAATCATGATGCCCTAAGGGACTCTGCACACCTATGTCCATTTCCACAGAAAGGTCATGAAGGGGTGTCTGCTGCTCCACTAACCTCTGCAGCATCATATAGGTGGAATTCCACCAGATGCCAATGTCTTGAATGAGACACTTGTGAGGCATCCTCAAATCTGTTTGCTTTTCACAGAGAACCTGCCCTGCCTTCACACTTCTGTGGAAGTGCTCTGCTAAGTTCCTGCACTTGTGTATTATGTCCTGCAGGTATTCATTCTCTTTGTGCTTGGACTCCAACCCCAGACCTAACTTCACTACCAGGTGCAGAGTGTGTGCAAAACATTGGATGTTCTGAAAGCCCCCGTCGGATATTGCCTTTACCATGTTTACACCATTGTCTGTGACAAAGAACCCTGCCTGAAGATTCCTGTCTCACTGGTGTAGCTGCCAGCCCACCAGCATCTGTCTGATGCATGCTAGAATATTGGCTGAGGTATGGGCCTCGTCTGTCAGGTGGGTGTGCAGTAAAGCCCACCTCCACCCTGATACTTGTCACTAATAGAGCTACTGCCTGCCCCTGTCTCAGCCAGATCCCAGCAGTGTGCTGTCAGGGAGAGGTAAGAGTGAGCAGCATTCATGGCAGTCCAGATATCGCAGGTAAAATGCACACTCCCCTCTGCCTTAGCTAGCAGCACTTGGATGCAACTGCAATACTGGTTGTACAGGCTGGGGATGACCTTTCTGCTAACTGTGGTTCTGGAGGGGACTTTGTAATTTGGAATTAAGACATGCAGCAAACGCTTGAAACCCACATTCTCTACTACCTGCAAGGGCTGGTCATCAAGGGCAATCATTTCCCCGATGCTCCTGGTTACAACTTTTGAGGCTGCCTGCCTCCTTCCCCAGGATAGTGTTACCGAACACCACCCCATTTCCTCCATGATGGGTTGTCTCTTCTGACACATGGCAGGGGGCTGCTGGCCTGCCACTTGACTGCTAGAAGGGGCTGAGGGCGTGAGATGATTCTGCTCCTTTTCAACCACTTTATGCTGCCTGGAAAAAGGGGTCTCCTGACTGGTACTACCACCATCCCCAGATGGCAGTACTGTTGGGTGTTGCTTCTGCATGTGATGCATCATGCCAGAATTAGTTAGATGTCCCATTTGTTTGCCTCTGCTAATATCCCTGGCACAGTAATTACACTGAGCAAAACGCAGGACTTCCCTTACTTTAAAGTGGCTCCAGATCACAGATTTCTTTCATGATCCCTTCTCTATAGCCTTCGGGGTGGATGCTGGCACTGGAATTGAAGTAGTGGGTGCACCCTGAGAAGCAATGCCAGGGGCATCAGTCACATTCTGTGCCTGCGCTGACTGTTCTTCCTCCTCCTCCTCATCAGTTTCATGTCTCCCCTCCACCACTGAAGTTGGAGGCTAAGATGGAACTAACTAATCCTCCTAAACCTTCTTCAGCTATGAAGTCTTCCATTTCTGATGAAGGGGATCCTATACAAGATGATTCTTCATCAGAATCAGATTCAAACAGTGCCTGCGCTGCATCATCAGTGCTAACTCGAGTCTTGCTCTTTTGTCTTGCATGGCTCAGCCCTCCCCTTCCCTCACCTCCAAAACAACAGGGTCTGAAACAGGTGGTGTTGGTGCATCATCTTTAAATTTCATTTTTTTCCGGATGGAACTGCCTGCCCCTGCAGAGATTTTAGATTGGAACAGCTCCCTTTTTAACTTTAATGGGGGACTGGCATTGCCTTTTGAAGTGCCTCCTCTGCCAGTCCCAATCACTCGACCACGTCTACCTTTCCCCGACATGGATTTAATGTCACTGCCTACTAGGGTTTTCATTTAAAAGAATTATTTCTTTATTGGTGACTGAACACTTCTGTACCAATATATGTGAGTGTGGAAAACTACAGACACACAGTGCAGTGACTTGCTGTACGCTACAACTGAGACTGCTGTATGTGCACACAAAAAAATGTAACCTCCAGATGCCTACTGGGGATTTGGATTATAAGAACACTGCTGTACAAATATATGTGAGTGTGGAAAACAAACAGACACACAGTGCAGTGCCTTGCTGTACACTACAACTGAGACTGCTCTGTATGCACAAAAACTGAAACTCCAGAGAAAAGACTGGAAGCCTGAGCAAGCCCAATTCTTACAGTGATGCTGCTTGTTCTTTGAAAATACCAACTCCCAGACAGCCACTGCAACTCTCACACTATCTCCCACCCATACCACACAAACCCTGCCTGCAACCTACCCCGGGGGGGTAAGATCAGCAACAAAATGCCACGGCTGGCAGCTCGACTCGGTGAGAGAGACAGAGAGACAGTCTGAGTTAAATTTAAAAAAAAAAAAAAGGTGCAGTAAAAAAAAAGCCTGGCTGGCACAGCAGCAAAAAAGAACAAATATCTTTTTCAGCAATGTAAAATTAATTGTAGCAAACTATCAAAGCAGCAAACAATAGCAATTGAATAAAGATTTGAGACACTCTGAGGGAGAGAGCTCAAAGCAACGACCTTGTCAGAAGCCAAGAAAAAAGTGCACTGCGTGGCGAGTGCTATGCTTGCTTAAGATAGAAATACAGCAGGAACAGCATCACAGAGCACTGAGAGCAGTGATTGGCGAATTAGAAAAATACTTTGCTCTGATACGTTGGCATTCTGGTCTCCTTGCCAAACTGTCTGACCCACTCTATGACAGGGCTGTGAGGTCACTTATGACTCGCAGGAAAGGGCTGGTTGTTGCTATGGATACTCCCACATGGCCTTCTCCTATTTGAAAAGGCTGTTAAGAAAGCACTGTGAACTAAAAGAATGAAACTAATATGATACGTTTCATTCGTGGGGGATCGCCATGCATTTTGCGGACCTACGAATCAAACGAACAGGATTACACATTTGTTGAAAACATGCATATCTCTAGTATTTACTGAGCTCTGAGAGCTGTATCTGTGTTGATGCCATCAAATGATGTCACCTCATGTGTAATGGCTAATTCTTCCTGCTGTCTCTGGAGAGCCCTGTTTACAAGTAAGCAAACTTGCTTTCACAAGTGAATTTGGGTGAATTGAACCCTTCAATTTTGCTTAGGAGGTGTATGTAACCATTCTGTTACTAGAAATGTTGGGTTCTTTTCAAGCAATTACAAATTGAAATTGAACTGATATTAATTGGCAATATGTCCTGAACCTTGCGCCTATTGTGTTTAGGTTTTTATTATTGAATAATAAATCATCTCTCTTGACTGTCAACAACATTGGCTATTTGTGAATTGTTTTACTATGACTTAATCAGCTTTTGAAATTCAGAGATGAGATTATTGAAAAGGCTGTTGTGTTTTGTTAGATGAATTCTTGTGTCTCAGTTCTTTGGAAAATTTGGATGGATGACAAGAATTGCAAGATGCTGGATAGATTACTGCATTGTGCCATATAAATACTCTTTGAATGAAGATCTTATTTTGCTGCATATATTTACTTTTGCAGAAATAGACATTTGTAACTGTTAACATTTGATTTTAGATATTTATTGTAAAAAAAAAAAAAAAAAGACTACATTTTGATATTAGTCAGTTACTTTGTGGTTTTACCACTTACACCAAAATAAGCACAATCAAGATTACTGTGTTTCTCTCCAGAGAACTTCCAACTCCAAATTTAATAATTATAAGTTAGAGATTTGCTAAGGGTCACACAGAGGCGGCTGTACTACTCTGTGTTAAATTGTGTGCTGAAATCCAGTGCACAGTTTAATGCATAGATTTTTTTTAAACTCCCGATGCAGTAAACTAATGATATGCTTATAGATCGGGAGGTAAAATGTGTATTTAAGTTTTAAAAAAAAAAATGCATTCAGCACAGGCTGAATGTATATTTTAACTTGGGAGGTGGGGTGAGGGAGCTGCCACTAGAACAGTCAGGCTGATGGCAGCCCTACAGCGTAGCACTGTACATGCTGCAGGGCAGACAAAAAAAAAAGGGTTTTCTCTCAAGCCGGCCCGATAGCTGGATAAGTTGCCGCAACTTAGCTGGATAAGTGAGTACTTATCCACATAAGTAGAGGCAGCAGACCTTGGCCTCTTAGCTGGATAAGTACAGATTAATTTGGGTATCTGGTAGGCCTTGGGAAAAACTTTTTTCTTTTTGCCTAGATAGTAGCACTGGAAACTTTTACTCCATCTCTGACCAGGTGTAAAGTTTCGAGCTTTAAAAAAAGAAAAATAAATAAAAAATTGTGTGTTTAGCCAGCAAATTTCTTTGCATTGGGAGGGCATACTTAATGTCCACATTAGTATGGAATTTGCATGCGAGGGTGCTAAGCTGACGCCACTTTTTTTTTTTAACTCTTTATTTAACAACTTTTTCAAACATACATATATAATAAAAAACAGCAAGTAAATTGCAATATGTACACACCAACTTGTGATTGATACATGACCTGTATATGTAAAGTATAAAATACAGGTGCATCTATCCCAAATGTCACATACAGTATTCTTCATATGGACCCCAAGTTAAGACATATTTAAAATGCGCGTTCTGCATATCATAACATAGTATTTCAAGATCTGCAATTTGACGCACCAGTTTTGTGAGCGTAAAACTCCATGCTGCATTGGCAGGAAGGTTTTCGCTCACAAAATGAGCATTCAAGAGCAGCTAAATCTGTGTGTTTGGCTGAATGCACTTTTCTGCATTGGACAATTTTCTCAGTGGTAGGGAGTGGGCAGTGGAGTGCCTCAGGGATCTGTATTGGGACCTTTTACTTTTCAATATATTTATAAATGATCTGGAAAGAAATACGACGAGTGAGGTAATCAAATTTGCAGATACAAAATTGTTCAGAGTAGTTAAATCACAAGCAGATTGTGATAAATTGCAGGAAGACCTTGTGAGACTGGAAAATTGGGCATCCAAATGGCAGATGAAATTTAATGTGGATAAGTGCAAGGTGATGCATATAGGGAAAAATAACACATGCTATAGTTACACAATGTTAGGTTCCATATTAGGTGCTACCACCCAAGAAAGAAATCTAGGCGTCATAGTGGATAACACATTGAAATCGTTGGTTCAGTGTGCTGTGGCAGTCAAAAAAGCAAACAGAATGTTGGAAATTATTAGAAAGGGAATGGTGAATAAAACGGAAAATGTCATAATGCCTCTGTATCGCTCCATGGTGAGACCACACTTTGAATACTGTGTACAATTCTGGTCGCCGCATTTCAAAAAAGATATAATTGCGATGGAGAAGGTACAGAGAAGAGCGATCAAAATAAGGGGAATGGAACAGCTCCCCTATGAGAAAAGAGTAAAGAGGTTAGGACTTTTCAGCTTGGAGAAGAGACGGCTGAGGGGGGGATATGATAGAGGTGTTTAAAATCATGAGAGGTCTACAACGGGTAGATGTGAATCTGTTATTTACTCTTTCAGATAATAGAAAGACTAGGGGGCACTCCTTGACGTTAGCATGTGGTACATTTAAAACTAATCTGAGAGAGTTCTTTTTCACTCAATGCATAATTAAACTCTGGAATTTGTTGCCAGGGGATGTGGTTAGTGCAGTTAATGTAGCTGTGTTTAAAAAAAGGATTGGATAAGTTCTTGGAGGAGAAGTCCATTACCTGCTATTAATTAAGTTGACTTAGAACATAGCCACTGCTATTAGTACCAACGGTTACATGGAATAGACTTAGTTTTTGGGTACTTGCCAAGTTCTTATGGCCTGGATTGGCTATTGTTGGAAACAGGATGCTGGGCTTGATGGACCCTTGGTCTGACCCAGTAAAGCATATTCTTATGGTCTGACAGTCATTAGAAATTAAGGTAACTGAGGGAAATATCCTTGTTAATGATATTAAAATTAAAAAGTGCTTTATTTGAATTTATATATTAGAAATGGTATTAACAGGCAAGGAAGAGCCACACAACAGAATGATATAGCTAGAACCCCGATTTTACTCTTTTCCAAGATATTTAACACACTTATTTCTACTATCAGTTATCAAGGGTGTAACTTAAACCTTCGATCCTATTTGTTTCACTATATATTTTGCCTGTTATGCATTTAAGCTTCTAAAATGACAGGACCTTTCTTTTGCGATAAAATTGTTTCAGTGCCTGCCAGGCCATGTGCGCTAGCCTAAGACAGACTAAAATTGACTTTTGTTTCTGTTCAGTTTTCATTCTTTTTCTCATTTGTGTTAACTGGTGGTTTTTTTACACTTGTAGTTTTCCAGAAGGTGCAGTTTTTATTGTTCCATGCTTAACATGTTTGGTTAATACACGGAGACTGCTGTAGTGTGTGCCAGATGGGGACAATTTTTAAAACAGTCCACACAACTATAAAGTCTGTAGGTACTTAGGACTTTGTACAGATTTTTAAATGAAAGTCCACGTATTCTTTCCCTTTGGAAAAATTGTCCATAGCTACAACTGGCCTGCAGACTTGGCACTTGTTTCCTGTGCAGGCTAAATTTGACTGGGAAATGGCACATGTATATTTAAAAATACATTGTACACGTTCTGGTTCCCAATAATGTCGAAAACATGTCCCGGGGAACACCTTCCCTTAACCCAGTTAAGTGTGCACACTGTGGAACCCTGCACAGACTTTTAGCTGCTATTCCTCCAGGATTGTAATCTGATAGAACTATTTTGAGATACTTTCATAGCGATAAGTTACCGGCTCTGATTTCCCAGACATTGAAGAGGCTGAGAGTTTCTGGGGCTGAATCCATGTCTGAGCCAAGGAAAGATCCCATTTTGATTTCCTTGCATAAATCCTCATGCTTCTTCCCTGTTATGGAGGCCATTCAAGAATTAATTGATCTTGAATGGGGCGCCTCAGAAGCTAATTTTAAAGGGGGTTGAGTCTTGGAAGGACTGTACCCCCTAGATCCAGTTGCAATAGAGCAAGGTGGATGCGCTTGTGTGTGCTGTTTCCAAGCGGATGACTATTCCCGTAGAAGGGGGAGCAGCCTTGAAAGAGGCACAGGAAAGAAGAATTGAGGCTATCCTTAAGCAGGCCTTTGAAGCAATGGCAATGAATTTGCAGATAGCTTCCTGTTGTTCCCTGGTGGTTCGCTCTTGTTAATGCTCTTTCAGGAGATTATTGAATCTGGTTTGAATTCCAAGGCAGTGATGGAACCAGTAACTGCCTTTTTGGCAGATGTGGGCTACAATTTGGTCCAAACTTCAGCCAGTGGGGTGGTTTCGATAATAGTGGCTAGGCATCAACTATGGCTGAGAAATTGGTCAGCCGATACAACCTCGAAGTCTAACCTTATGAAGTTGCCCTTTAAAGGCTTGCTCTTTAGGGAGTGAGCTGGAGAAAATGACCAATAGGTGGAGTGAGTCCCCAGCTCCTCAATTACCAGAGGATAAGAAACAGGTGCCATAATTCTTCAACTCAAAAGATCGTGCTAGCAGGTTTGGACATTTTCGACCCTACAGAGGAACAACTTTTCAAAGGACTCGACCTTTGGGTAGATCTCAATCCTTTCATCTCAGGCAGTCCAGAAGGGGCACAGGCTTAGATAGTGGAGCACCCCAAGCCTCCCAATGAAGGGATGCCAACCCACCTCCAGGATCAGGAGATAGGTCGCCTCTCTCGCTTTCTTTCAGAGGTGGGTCGAGATCACAATAGACCAGTGGGTGCTGGAAGTGATAATGGGATGGCTATAAGCTGGAGTTTTGCAGTGTGCCTCGGGACATGTTCACGGTGTCTTCCTGCATCTCGCCACAGAAGAGACAGGCAGTAGACGTTACGTTGTCAAGACTCCTCAGCCTGCCCACGTCTCAAGAAAATACAGGCTGATATTCCATTTATTTTGTGGTGCCCAAAAAGGGGGGCTCTCTTCGTCCTATCCTGGATCTCAAAGGAGTCAACTGTCATTTGCATGTGACTCATTTTTGCATGGAAACCTGCGCTCAGTGATAATGGCAGTACAGTCGGGGGGAGTTCTTGAATCTCTGCATCTATCTGAGGCATACTTGCATATTCCCATCCAGAGAAAGCATCAAATATTTCTGCGTTTCATTATTTTGGGATGTTGTCATCAATTTCAAGTGCTACGTTTTGGTTTGGCTACTGTGCCCAGAACCTTTTCCGACGGTATGGTGGTGGTGGCAGTGGAGTTGAGAAAAGATGGGATCCAGGTACACCTGTACTTGGATGACTGGCTGATTCAGGCCAAGAGTTTTGTGCAAGACCTGGAGGCTCTCTCCCAGATGATCTCATTGCGGAAGGAGCTGCATTGGGTCGTGAACCTGGCTAAGAGTGATCTTCAGCCATCACAGTTACTGGAGAATCTCAGTGTTCAGTTCGACATGAAACAGGGCAGGGTGTTCCTGCCAGAGGGCTGTATTCAGAAGTTGATGGCGCAGGTGTGTCTATTGACGAACACAATACACCCCACAGTGTGGTCCTATCTTCAGGTGTTTACATTGATGGCAACCCTAGATGTGCCATGGTCGAGGGCACATATGTGTTCTCTTCAGTGCACTCTGCTGTCTTGTTGGAGCCCACAGTTTCAAGATTATTCGATTCGGCTCTACCTGCCAATGGAGGTCTACTCTCAACCACAGTGGTGATTAGAACTGGATCATCTAAGAAAGGGGGTTTCATAAGATCACTGGACTGGCTAGTACTCATGACAGATACGAGCCTTCAGGGTTGGGGAGCTCTCTGTCAGGACTTGGCAGTGCAAGGGCACTGGAGTACAGAAGAGTCTGTCTGGAACATCAATCACCTGGAAGTCTGTGCATTCAAATGGCAATAAATAAATAAGAATTTGTAAAACTGCACTATCCAACTGTGCAAAGCTGGTACCCTTATCCTAAATGACTGAGTGCTGTTTTTGCTGTAAAACAATTGTATTGAATCAAGGGGTGTGAAAACTTATGCAGTCAAAACTTTTTTCTTTGTTTCTTTTGAAATATTTCTATAATTATTCTTTGAACATGTAGAGTATGCTATGTAGATCAGTGAAACAAACTCCTACTTTAATGCATTTTGATTTGTGTTTTTTAGACAGCAGAATATAAAAAATGTATAAGGGTTGAAAACTTTTTTTTTAACAAGGCAGGGAAAAAACACATCTGTCAAATTCACTCGGATCCTAGACTTCCGTTAGTGGTCCTGGATCAAGTTGTGGTAAACAAGATATTTTTTGAGTACAGAACACTCGAGAGAGCTGTTTGTGACCCTTCTTAACAAGAGAGTCCCGAGTTTATGCTTCAAGAGAGAAACTGGAAACAATTTTTTGCTGAAACCTTCCCCTGCTCTTTGGTTTTTCTTTTTTAGGCACATTGTTAGGGTAGTAGTATTGATGTAGTTATTTTAACTTGTAGGATTTTTGTTGTGCTCTCTTGGTTGGTTTGGTTTTGTGTGTTAAATTTTGTGTTTACTGTATTTTGCAGAGAGAAAATTTGCTCACATTCATAAAAAAAAAATGTTTATGAAATAAAATTAGCGTTGAATGCCTTCTGTGTATTCCCAGAAGACCTTACATCTCAGAAGACATTCATAAAATAAACTTTTCATAGCTCTTATTGGCCGAGACAAATCTGTTTTCCACAATTTTAGGGGTTAGCCATCAGAGCACCAATCAGATTGGGTGATTCCCCCATTTGATAATACAGAAGCAAGGGATGTTATTTCATGCCAGTGTTTCAGTTTCTGTCCCTCAGTCAGAATGTTGAGAGGTTATTTATCCACTCCTTTTAGTTTCTCCTATGAAGTGTTTCAGAATCAACCAGAAAATGTAATAGTATTACCATCCAGTGTGAGGAAAAGGCCCTAGTTTCCTTCTTTCTCACATAAAACACTGCTTGAATGCTTTCTTTATCTGGCCTTAAAACTAAATCTAATAGAGCACGTCTCAGTGCAGTTGGCGCTTATCACTACGATATAAGGGTACACCATAGCGCCGATGGTGCTCATCACGTATCTCTAGCCAGCCTTTAGTTGTCAAATTTATGCAGGGCTTGCTTCAGTTGATGCCTCCCATCAAGCCACCTGCTGTGTCATGGGACCTTAATGGGATCCCAGCTGATTAAAACCCTTTTTGAACTTCTGAATTCTTGTGAGCTAAAGTATCTGATTTTGAAGGTATTATTTCTGGTGGCTGTCATTTCAGCCTAAAGAGTCAGTAAGTTCCAGACCTTTGTGATTTATTCACCTATTCTGAGTTTCCTCATAATAAGGTGGTGCTGCACACTCATCCTATGCTGCTCCTTATTTTTAACCCAGACCACATGTTCATAGAGATGAACAAGCCCTGCTCAGTTTGGCTTGTAAAAGAACTATCACCTTCTACTTGTAATGGACTGAAATCAGCATTTTCTTTTTTTGACCCCAACAGACTTGGAATAGCTGTAATTAAACGAACTATTTCTAATTGGATAGCATATTGCATCTCCTTTTGTTATGTTTAGACAGATGTGACTCTAGAAGGGCATGTCAAAGTTTATAATGTTAGAGCCATGGCAGCATTTGTGGCTCATCTAAGATCAGCCTTCATTGAGGAGATTTGCAAAACTATGCTATGGAGTTTAGTCCACACATTTATTTCCCATTACTGTTTAGACACTGACTCCTGGGGGCGGGCGGGCCTGCGAAAGCCGGCAGCGATCGCACCACCGCGGTGTTATCGCTGCAAGCTTTCGCACCCAATAGCGCCATCGTGAAAGGTGGAGCTATTGGGCGCGCTACTGGCGGCGATAACGGGTCTTACCTTATCGCTGCCAGCGAAGTTTCCGTGGCGGCCGCCCCGACTCCGCCCCTATCTAGCTATCGCACGCGAAAAGGGACTTTTTGCGTGCGATAGGGATAGAAAATGACCCCCTTAGATTGTAAGCACTTTGGGGATAGGGAAATACCTACAATACCTAAATGTAATCCACTTTGAAGCGCTGAAAAAGTGCAGAAAGCGGAATATAAATCTAAATAAATAAAAATCAATTATGGAAATCAATTCAGGTGTCATAAAGTGAGAACTGCTAAACTAGTTACGTATTTATTTTACTGTCTTAACTGCTAAGATAAGTGCAGAGAGGAAGCTAAATATTTGAGGTGGAAAGTTATAAGCTTCAGCTTTTCATTTTCATTTCAAAACAATTTTTGGAGTTTAAAATACCCAGAAGGGTTGGGTTTGTTTTTTTTTTTGTCTATATCCAGGATTAACCATTTTTATTTTCAGTGGAATACTTGTTGTGAACAAGTCTTGTTTATATTTCTCCATCTGTATTTTACAGAGCTATGTCCATCTGGGATAGCAGCCTGCAGATCACCACTGTGTGCAGCATAGTTGGAGCCTGGTTTGGTGCATTCCCTATTCCCCTGGATTGGGACAGACCTTGGCAAGTTAGTATTCATAATTCATAGCAGTAGGTAAAGTGCAGTGTATAGCTGGGCTGTATAAATCCAAATGGTTAAACATGAGTGATTAAAAATGGTGTTTTACATGTTGATATTCCTTATAGGCTGTAAGAGGCTGATGTCAGAGTCTGATTGTTGTACATGTATAAATTCCAAATGAGGTTTGAGCTGTATATTGATTTCAGATGATGATAACTTAGCATTTCTATTCCACCTTTCTGATCTTAGCTCAAGATGGTTTACAACATTTTTCAGGTATAAGTCCATGTCCCAAAGAATTGACAGTCTAAGTGGATACCTGAGACAACAGGCTGTAAAGTGACTTGCCCACGATCACAAGGAGTGCCATTGTCTGTGGGGGAAGTGAACATAGTCTCTTTGGTTTGCAGCTCATTGCTCTCATTCCTTCCACTCAGATTGATACTGATGTTAATTGAGAACCTTTAAATAACATTTATTACAAAAAAAAACAACACACACACTGGCAAATTATTTAATGCCAGCTTGCCTCTCTCAGTTGTATGTGCAATTTTTGACTTGGATCATTATACAATAGTGACAGTTCATTTATGTGCTTGACAGAACTTCACAGTTTCCATTACTGCAGAATACAGTAGTCTCACTTTATTTTGATAAAATGCCTTTCTAACTGGTCAGTCCTTACAGTCTTCCTCCACATAAAGCTTGGAAATTCAATCTGGTAACCCTACCATAATTTCTGCATAATTTGTGTTTTGCTTGATTTGAAATCTTTGGCCTATATTCATCAAAATGCTGTAAATAAGGCAGAAACATGGCGCGTTAGCGTCCTGCAATATAAAGAAGGGCATGGTTAGGGAAATTATTGATATACCACATCGCATATGTAAGTTTCTCAAATCGTGGTGTTTGTCTTTTTACGACTGGCACATTATTTTTTTTGCTTATATACACAGGTTTCCTGCAGCTACCTCTTTGAGAGTGAGTCAGGCATTGGAGAAAGGAGAGAAGAGGGGGTTTGTTGTTTGGAGTTTATAGTGAGTGAGTTTGTCCTGTTTTGTATTTTCATCTGTTTTTCTGTACCTTTGTTTCTTGCCTTTATCTGTGTGTGGACGTTTTTGTTTGTGTAGTGGTAGTGGAGGGGTAGAGGAGGCGTGAGGAGCTGGAGTATGGAAGGTGTGGGGAGGGCAGGAGTTCTAGGAGGAGTAGGGACAGGAATAGAGAGAAGGAAGAGGGAAGCGATAGGAAGCGGTGGGAGGGGAAAGGGCTAGGCATGCGAGGGTGGTGGGAGGTGGACGGCAGGCTAGGTCTAGGTAAGGTGGGGGAGTTGGCAGAGCAGGTGCAGGAGGGGGGGAGGCGGGGGGGGGGGGGGGAGAGCAAGAGCAAGGAAAGTGACACCTCTCCAGAAGTGGAAGTGGCAACCTGATCCGCTGGTAGCCAGGCAGCAAGTTGGCCTCGTCGTTGCGCCTGCAAGACGAGCTGCTCATCGCTGGGGTCCTTGAAAATTACACCCAGCTGTTTGGAAACTGGACAGCAAAGACATCTAGGGCAGCCAAGGGCCAGATATGGTGTATGATTGCTCAGGCCATATCCTGGTGCAGCGGAAGCAAGAGGACCGGAGAGCAGCTGGTCCGCCGCTACCAGGATGTCAAGGTCCAGTTGAAAAACAAGGTGGCAAGTTGTAACAAATAGCACCAGACAGTAGAAGGAGCCCCTTGCCTGATTGACCTGACACCAGTGGCGGAGCGCCTGAATCAACAGCTGGGACTGTATGTGTTCAAGGGGATGGACGAGAACTTGCACTCGACGCAAGCCGGGCCAGTAAGTTCACATCACTGGTAAAAGTCAAGTCTGCCACAGATTTCCACATTTTTTGACATAAGATGCTCACATTGATGCAAAGTGCACATCTTATGTCAAAAGGTACATATGCACTTCTTAGCATTCATACTTATGTCTTCTTTGTTTCCATAGCTCTCACCCAGGAAACCCTGGTCCCAGCTGTGAAGCCCCAGAGACCCAGCAGCACAGCCCTAGGTCTCATCGCAGCCTTTCAACTGGATGCTGAGATCCAGTGGAGCGAGGAAAAGGAGGAGCAGCAGCAGCCACCAGAGCAGCAACAGCTACTGCAACCCCTTGGCTCACCCCTACCCCCTCAACACCAGCCTAAACCTCTCCAGCACACCAGAGAACCAGCCAGTTCAGCCTACAAGCCATGCCAGCATTGGAGCCACAGACAGCACCTCAGCCATCACTAACCACAGTGCCTGCAGCACCAGTAACAGCAGCAACACCTGATTGTACAGTCCAGGACACACTTGTCCACATCGAGAAGAGGCAGGGGCTCCACCTGCTCCATAAATGGGCAGAGATGTTCCTCTTGAGGAGGGATCAGGTCACCCACATCCAGACCATGCAGCAGCAGACAGCATCCCTTACACAGGGCCTAACAACAGTCTCCACATCAATAAACAGTTTGACCACAGCGGTCACCCAACTCATTCAACATTTACCAGAGCCCTCACCCGTGCCATCCCCATCTTCCCAAGAGTCCACTCCACCAAGCAGTCCCCGTTCTCAGGATGGCCCAGGGTTAGGCCACCCAAAGAAATGCCACCCCCAAACACCAAAACACCCATGAGAGAGAGACAGTTGTAAAGGCTCCAGAAATGTATTCAAAGATGACTTGTCCAAACAAGCCAGGCTGGTCCTCTGTACAGAGTTCCTTGCCAACTAGATGGAGGAAGCCTGCTGGGCCTGTCCCAACTACAGCGTTCCTGGGCTGGCTTGCTCATGTGGTTTGTCTGCTCTCTGCCTGTGTTGTCCTGCTGCTTACTTGTTATGCCCTCCTTTATGCTCTGCCCCTAGTCCTGCCTTCTTGATGCACTCTCCAGTCACAGTCCTGCTGGTATTCCTTCTCATCATATCTTATTTCCTGGTCCTGCTTCTGGTGTCTTCTCATCTCATCCTGATGCTGGTTTCATGTTACTTTCTCATCTGGGGCTCCTGCCTCCATGCTGAATTCTCCAGTCCTGGTCATGCTGCCTGCTACTAGAACTTTGCTGCCATGGCCCTTAGGTTCCCCATTTGAGTGCAGTCTTTCAATATGGAATGTCTGGGCCTTCCCTTGCCATCACATAGTTGTGCTGGCATCATCTCTAACATTAGAGCTGTACTGTAGCTATTGGGTTGCCACTTCCACTTGCTAGGTTCTTTGCAGTAATCATGAATTTGTAAAAGGATAAGATAATAATACTAAATTTGTCATGTTGCCATTTGTAACAGTGTATGTATATGTCTCCACTAAATTTGCAGGTCATTTGTTAGTTTCATGTGCTATTTGATATCTTCTCCTTGCAGAATGTGATTATTGAAGATGTTGAATTACATTGTTTCTGGTGACTACATACATTTAATAAAGTGGCAACATATTTTGAAACTTCACTTTCTGGTTGTGTCTTTTCATTGTGTGGATTTTGTTTAAGGGTTCACTAGGTAAAAGGTTTGGGACCCACTTGTCCTTGCATGCTAGAGTGCTATTGGCCATTCTAACTAGGCACATTTCTCACATGTAAGACCATATGGCCTAGGCCATAAAACTGAAAGCTCATTGTATGCTCCCAAGGAAGACAGCAAGAACCAAACAGGAAAATCCTTACTGTGGAGCTTCAAAAGTGCCTCATGTTGCCTTTTCCAGAGAGCATGCTCTTTAACTCCTTGGGTACACGGGCATGTATGTGAGATGGGCACTATCTAGCTAGTGTTCACCTCCATATATTGTCAATATATGGAGTGTTCACCTCCATATATGGAGTGTTCACCTCCATATATTGTCCAATGACATTGTGAAGATATATCACCTCTGATCAAACAATGGGCCTTTTCTTTGGGTCTGTCACCAAATGCTGTCATCACATAAGTCTTTAGTCAGAAGCCTACTTCAATAGTACATAAAGCACTAGGTTTTGCTCATCTCTAGCGAGCAGAAATGTGAATCTGCAGGTGCCAGGCCCAGAGAGTAGATAGTGTACATGTAATTCTTGTGTGGTGTTAAGTGAAATGACACTAATCACGCCACAAGAAATTACTTAGGGTCCCTTACTTGTGTTCTCACTTAAAAGGCTCTAAATAAAAAAAAGCTTTTTTAGATTTGATACTTTAAAAAAAGATGTCATCTATTTGCAGCCTACTAGAACACAGTGTCATCCCAGAAAGTGGCCTTTATGTAAAGCTCATAGAGGCTGCTGTGAGAAAACTGAGGAAAAATCATGGTATAAAAGATAGATTCCCCACTGCTCAAGAGTAGACAGTGATGAGGCCTGCTCTTGCTTGGGACCAGGCAGACTTCAACAGACTGGCTCCCATCCCTGCATTGCCTTGGATTGTTGATCTGTACATACCTGTTAGCTAAGGATCATTTTGTATGTAACTACATAAAGCAGGACAATGGGCTGCTGGACAGACAAAGGTCCTTGCTGTACCCTGACATACCAATATTTCCCAATGGCTCCCTGTGACATGTCAAGGGAGGTTAATAGCTTGTAACACAGCTTTCGCTCAGATTCTGAGGTGAAACTTTTCTGAAGTCAATTGGGTGCTTTTATTGTCACCACAAAATAAACTAAGATCTAGACATTGCTTAGGAGATTTCTCATTACCACATTTTTCTCCAGCATCCCCAGCAAAGTGGTGTGGGGATGAAAGATGCACTTCCTGTATCCAAAAACTGCAGACAAAAAACAAGTCCGATTTTCAATTACATAAGTCCATTAGCACAGTGGTTTTCAAACTTTTTTTCTGTTGGGACACACCTGACAGATGGTTCTTACATGCGTGACACACTGAACACATGATTGTCACGGGGCTAAATGTAAGCATATACTCTGTATCTACAGGATGCACTCTGACCTCCCAACAATGGCTACAGAACAGGGTTAGGACATTCCCCGTTCAATTTACCATACAAAAAAGATATTTCTGGTGTCATCTCAGTAGTAGCAACATAAACACACTCTCCTACCAGGTGCAATAACCCTCCTTATGAAAAAACAGTAATTTATCACCAATGCAGGTTCTATTGAGAAAACACAACAAATAATATGGATACAAATGTCTACATGCTAGTAAAATACTTCACCTCAGTCACACACATAGAATCGACCTTCACCAAGTACAGAAAGACCACAAATTACAAATATGGAAATAGAAACGGGAATGGAAACCCAAAAAAGCCACTCTGCATTCTGTGCAAAACAGAAATATAGCACCTAACAGACTTCCAGGATCTGCAATAATGTACACAAACTAATGCGCACAAAGTTACACCTGCATTGTGGAACTCAAACAGTAACAACCCTACCTATGAAAAGGCAGCACTGCAAAAATTACACCAGGCCGATAACACAAATACATCTCCTATTAGGGAAACAGAACAAGCCAAGCTGCTATAGATCCCTTCCAAGAAAAACAACAAGCTCACACAACACCTTTAGCTGGGTCACACATGCAGAACACAGACAGACCCTCACTAAATACAGAATAAAATAACCATAAAACTGTTTTTGCGTTGTTGCACTGCATACAGAGTTTGGCTTCTTGCTGTTTTCAGTTCAGTTTTTATCTCCACATTTCTATTTATACGTTCCTCAAGAAATATAAAATAATTCTAAAACTAGAATATAATAAATGTTTCAGAACAACTGATAAATGGAATAACATCCAATCATTAAAAATTTTTAAAATTATTAAAAATTCTCCAAACACCAATAAAATATTGTTAACAGCAGACACATCACATAATACCCAATAATTAAAATGGCAGTCAGTCAAGAAAGATAAACTTAAAAGCCACCTTTGCTTACCCTCTCCAGTAACTCTCCTACTCCTTTCCCTTGTAGGCCAATAGCACATACCAGAAGCAGCGCTGAAGCTCTGTCCTCACGCTGTTCTTTCTCAGGGCCCATGATTAGTCTGTCTCTCTCTCGCTCTCTCTCTCTCTCTCTCACATATACACACACACACACACACACACACATACTCACACACTTGCCAGGTTCTTATGGCCTGGATTGGCCACTGTTGGAAACAGGATGCTGGGCTTGATGGACCCTTGGTCTGACCCAGTATGGCATTTTCTTATGTTCTTACATATATACACTCACACACATACATATACACTCACACGCATACATATACACACATATACACATTCTTTCTCTCTCTCACACACCAGTCATCTCCCTGACCAATCTTTCTCTCTTGCTCTCACATGTTTTCTCTCTTGCTCACACACACACATTCTTTCATATGCTTACACACATGCTGGCTCACTCTCTGTCTCACTCACTCACCCCTGCCCTTACTCACAGCACACGTGGCAGCTACAGCACAAGGTAACCGGTATGCTATCCTTAAAGACTTACACTGGCTCCCTATCCCTTCCCAAATTCACTACAAAACCCTGACCATTGTACATAAATCCATTCACGCTCACAATTCCAACTGGCTAGACATTCCTTTTAAGACTCATCAGTCTACCCGGCCCACCAGAGCTGCCAACAAAGGCACTCTACTAGTACCCTCCCTTAAAACAGCCCACCTCTCCTCCACACGTGACCGTGCCCTCTCAATTGCTGGCCCTTCACTCTGGAACTCCCTCCCTCCAAACTTAAGCCTTGAACCATGCACCATCAAATTTAAAAAGAAGTTAAAAACATGGTTATTTAAACAAGCCTATCCGGATTAGCCCTCCCCCTCCCTCCTACGATGCTATACTATCTCCCATATAGATTATCCTATATTCCTTATATTAAGGAGCTCTATGTTTGCCTGTTAAGCTTTTATGTTCGCCTGTTGTTAAGCTACATTTCTACGCTGCTCTTGTGTTATCCCCCTCCCAGTTCTTTCTCCCTGTTAATATGTACTTTCAAACCTGCTGTTCAAATGTGAACCGGTATGATGTCCCTACTAATACCGGTATATAAAAGTCTCTAAATAAATAAATAAATAAATACTCTGCTATTAAAAGCAGAGTCCTGACAGGCTGGAAACTGCAGCAGGTGCGACCTCCCCCGCCTGCAGCGGCAAGAAGGCAGCACTCAGCTGTTTGTGTGTGCTGCTATCATGACACAGAGCAGTCAGCTGCGAATGCAGTTCTATGCTTTTTCTTCTCCCACCCCAGCCTTTATTTATTTTTTTCTTGCAGTTTGATTATTATTATTTTTATATTTTCTTGCTGGTGTCACGCTGGCGAGAGAAGGGGAGGTCGGAACCAGGCCAGATGGGGGGGGGGGGGGCGGGCAGCGGCGCCGTACTCCTGCAGCCCCTGGCAAAGTGGCCAGCCAGCACCGATCTCCGGGTTCGGCCAGCTGATGGATGGATTTCCCCAACAGCCGCGTGGCAGGAAATCCTGGCGGCCACGTTCTCAGCTGACTGCTCTGTGCTGCGATGATCGCAGCACAGGCAAACTGCTGAGTGTAGCAGGACCAGGGAGAGCCTTGGGATGCGGTTTCTGCAGCAACAGCATGCAAGCATGCCCTTAAACATCACTTCCTCTTCCGGGCCACAGGGGTGGGAAGAAGAAAAGGTCATGTTCCTGTTGCCGGCTTCAACAAACACTGCTGCCATTCTCCTCGGCGCTTGAATGTGCTGATAGCCCGGGCAGGAACAGCAGCAGTGTTCATCTCGCTGAGGTGAAAAGGGGGGGGGGGGGGGGGAGGAAAGAGCAGCAAGTGTGCAACACACCTGCTGGTGAGTCGCAACTCACTAGTGTGCTGCAACACACTGGTTGAGAACCACTGCATTAGCAAATGTAAAAATGCTTGTAGAAGTCTGGTAATGTATCCACATAATATCTTTTACAAGATAGTAACTTGTGCACTAAAGGGAGTGGAATGGCTACCCTATGAGGAAAGGCTAAAGAGGTAAGGGCTATTGAGCTTGAAGAAGAGATGGCTGAGGGAGAGATATGATAGAGGTCTATAAAATCATGAGTGAAGTGGAAGAGGTAAATGCGAGTCAGTTTTTTACTCTTTCAAAAAATAAAAAGACTAAGTGACACTCCATGAAGTGGTAGAATGGATTACAGATTGGTTGACTGACAGCGTGTAATGGTAAATAGAACCTACTGATAAGTGGAGTGCTTCCAGGGTTGGTTCTGGAATGTTTTCTGTTCAATATCTTTGTGAGCAATACTGTGGAGGAGTTAGAATCTAAAGTTTGTCTTTTTTGTGGATGACACCAAGATCTGTAACAGGGTGTACACACTTGTTAGGAGTAGAGAGAATGAAAAGTTTTCTAAGAAAAGTCGAGGAGTGGTTGAAGGTTTGGCAGCTGGGGTTCAATGTAAAAAAGTGCAGTCATGCATTTGGGGTGCAATAATCAAAAGAGCTGTATGTGACGGTTGTTGAGAGACTGATGTTCAGGACACGGTGATAGTGTCTGATGAGCTGATGATAGCATAGCAGTGTAACAAGGCAGTAGCTAAGGCCAGAGGGATACCGAGGAGATAATACCCCTTTACAGGTCATTGGTAAGGCCTAACCTGGAATACTGTGTTCAGTTCTGGAGACCGTATTTTAAAAAGGATAGTGATAGGAAGAAAGCAATCCAGAGACAGCGGCAACCAAATTAATGTGGGGTCTGTACCAGAAGACTTATGAGAGGAGACTGGAAGTTAGAAAAAACAGGACAGATAGTGTACAGACTTTCAATACCTGAAAGGTATAAATGATGTACAAGAATCAAACCTTTTGATCTGAAACTCTAAAGGGTAGACTCGGAAACAATATCGGGAAATATTTCACACAAAGAGTAATGGATGCATGGCATGTCCTTCCAGAAGAGATGGTTAAAATAAGAATGGTAATGAAATTCAAAAGGGTGTGAGATAAACTCAGAGATGGCTAGAGAATGGAAATGAAGAAAGTAAGTAACATTTGGCTAACTTTAGATGTAACATTTCTGAATAGGGATAACCTGCACAGATTGGCAGTTACTAACCAAGCTACTTGTTGGGCAGACTGGATGGACCAATTGATGTTTTTATCTGCTGTGATTTATTATGTTACTATAAAACCTCTGATGACCACTTATGTAGTGACATGCATGTAGATCAAAGTTTAAAAAGGTCATTATTGGGCTGGCTTTTTTACTCAGGTTCTAGTGCTGTGCACTATAGTGCAGAGCATCCAGTCAAAACCTTATCCATCAGGGCCAATCAAGACTGGAATGCACTTAAGTCCAGGGAGAGAGGGAAGACAGCTGTTATCATGGCAGCCCCTGCCAATGAAAGAGCAGCATTGAAGGTGCATCTCTGAGGAAGGCTCCCTTCTAGCCCTCAAGTCAACTACAGTCTCCAGAATTGCCCAGGTATTTCATCTGGAAGAGGTTTCAAAGATATGGGGCAAAAAAAGGATGGCTTACTGAAGTGATGACATGGATGGCAAAGCAAAATATGGTTTTCCTAGTGTGTAGACTGATGGACTCAGGACCAGTGGGTTATGCTCCCCTGCCAGCAAATGGAGACGGATCAAGCTGATGATACAGTATACGTACTCCTGCAGTGACCCCAGCCTGCCAGTATTCTCTGTCTCCAGCCGATGGTGGACGTGCATCTCCCTATGGGGATTGCTGTAAATTTTGGAAGGAGAATTTTAAATTGAGGAAATGAAAGCCCTTTGGTGATACCTAAAGGTCCCCCCTCCAGTTGAGAATTCCTGAGATGATTTCCATGTTCCCTCAGAGATGTGCCTTAGTCTGGTAGCCAGTTCCCAGCATGGACTTGGCTGCTTGAACAGCTGAAAGGCAGCAGGTGCAGGAGGCTGAGTGCAGCGGTGACGGCAGATGTCCTCTCCCCCTGCAGCCGGAGATTCGCTGCGCTCAGCCAGTAAGCGTTGAGCTATGGTAAGTTTTTTGGGGAAAAAAAAAAGACAGAAGATGTTTTTACCTTCCAAAACAGAGACAGAGGGGTTTTAGGACTTCCTCCAGTCTCCATGCTCAGCATACCGTTCCGACGACGTTCCCGCTCCCGGTGGAGTTAGGGGATCTGGGTGGTCTAGCAGGTTGAGCAACCCTCTGTGGGCTAGGCCCCGCAGTTAGGCTTCCTGCCTACGCGCTGCATGATAGGCCGAGGCAGCGGTGCTTTTCGTGCATTTCTGTACATTTCTGCCCTCTACAGGACATCAGTGTGCACAGTGCATCAGCTCTGCACATGCGCTGAACGCATAGTTTAGACGTGCCTTTTGCATGCACAACTTTTTAAAGCTGCTGTTATGCGCAAGTGCCCGCACACAAAGTATGCGTGTGAATTGAGTGGTGCTTATTTTATGGAAGGCACCTAAATTTTGCAGAAATTTTTGAGTACGAGTCGTTTGATCGCACATTCATCACTGTGATGGTACCAGGGAACAAGAAGCCTAAGTGCCTTTCTCTCTGTGTTGCCTGTCATATCCAGGCTTCTCAGCCTGACAATGCTTCTAACCTGTGTCAGCGCTGTTTAGATGCTTAGAGAGTTGTCTTCCTCTGATTTTGCTAAGCCAGGGTCCTCTCATCCTGATGAAGGTCTGGTGATGGCTTGGCCCAGAGGTTTGCTAGACCTTTGTACTCCTTTGACTGGCTTCTCCACAGGAAATGGCAGTTCAGTGGGCCCTGCTCCAGGTCCTTCTGGGTTTGGCCTGGATCCAGCTGCATTTTCTTGGTTGGAGTTTTTTCAGGGTTTACAATCCGCTGCCGACTTTTTGACAGATGCAAGCTTCTGTTTTATTCGTACCTCGGCCAGAGGAGTGGCTTTGGTGTTAGCGCCAAGCGTTAACTATGGTTGTGAAATTGGTCAGCTAATGCAGCTCTTGTTTGGGAGCAAGTTGGAGAAGCTGGCCAGTAAGTGGGGCAACTCTTCAGTTCCCCGGTTGCCGGAAGATAAGAAATTGCAATGCCCCTCTGTTATGAGGGGTAATTTCTGGTGCTTTTGGTGGTTTCGTCCCTACAGAGGGTTGACCTTTCAGAGGACTCTGCCTTTCGGTAGCTCTCAGTCCTTTCGTCCCAGACAGCCCAGGAGAGGAGCGGGCTCAGGTGGTAGATCTTTTCCGAGCTTCTCAATAAAGGTTTGCTGACCCACCTTTAGGAATAAGAGATAGTGGGATGTCTCTCTTTCTTTTATCAGAGGTGGGTCGAGAGCACATCAGATCAGTGGGTCCTGGAAGTGATATGAGAGGGATATGTGCTGGAATTTCAAAGCATTCCTTGGAACGTATTCATGATGTCTCCTTGCCACTCCCCGCAGAAGAAGGAGGCAGTGCAGTCTAAGCTTCTAAGGCTCCTCAGGCTAAAGGCAGTGGTTCTTGTGCTTCCATCTCAGGAAAGTATGGGGCAATATTCCATCTATTTTGTTGTGCCCAAGAAGGGAGGGTTCCTTTTGTCCCATCCTGGATCTCAAATGTGTCAACTGCCATTTGAGGGTGACTCATTTTCCATGGAAACCTTATACTCTGTGATGATGGCCATGCATTCTGGAATTTCTGACATCCCTGGATCTGACCGGGGCATACCTTCATATTACCATCTGTTTGGAACACAGTTTTCTACATTTTGTGGTGTTGGGGTGCCATTATCAATTTTGACTGCTGCCCTTTGGTCTAGCCACCACCCCCAGAACATTTTCCAAGGTTATAGTGGTGGTAGTGGTGGCGTTGCAAAGATATGGGATCCTAATGCACCCATATTTGGATGACTGGCTGATTCGAGCCAAGTCTCAGGAAGTGAGCTGCCTGGTGACCAACAAAGTAATCTCCTTGTTGCAGGAGCTCAGTTGGATGATGAACCTGGCCAAGAGCAGTCTTCAACCATCCCAGTCATTGGCGTATCTGGGGGTTTGGTTTGACACAAGGCAGGGCAAGGTTTTCCTGCCGGAAGTTTGGATTCAGAAATTGATGTCACAAGTGCATCAGTTGGTGAACACTATATGCCCGTCCATGTGGTACTAGCTACAGGCTTGATGGCATCAAACCTGGAAGTGGTGCCATGGACAAGGATGCATATGCATCCTCTTCAGCGCTCACTGCTGTCTCGTTGGGATCCACAGTCTCAGGATTATTCGATTTGGCTCCATGTGCCAATGGAAATCTGCTCTTGCCTCCAGTAGTGGTTGCAGGAGGCTCATCTGTGTAAGGGAGTTTCCTTGTCCTCCCCATATTGGTTGGTATTCACGACAGATTTGAGTCTCCAGGGTTGGGGAGCTCACTGTCAGGAGCTGTCGGCCCAGGGATATTGGAGTGCTGAAGAGTCCCTTTGGGACATTAATCGCCTGGAAGCCTGGGTGGTCCAGTTGGCATACTTGCAATTCAGCCACAGGCTGCTGGGTCAAGCAGTCCGTGTGATGTCAGACAACACGATGGTGGCCTACATCAGTCGACAGGGAGGAACCAAGAACCAGCAAGTGTTGCAGGAGATAGACCAATTTATGGACTGGGTGGAAGGACATCTACAGATGATCTTGGCCTCTCACAATGCAGGAAAAGACAACATAAGAGCAGACTTTCTAAGCAGAGAGAGTCTAGACCCAGGAGAATGGGTGTTGTTGGATGAGGCGTTTCAGCTCATAGTGGATCACTGGGACCTTCTGTTCCTAGACCTGCTGGCGACTTCTCGAAATGTGAAGGTTCCTTGATTCATCGGTTGCAGGAGAGACACTCATACAGGTCTGGCTGGAAGACAGGTTGCTTTATGCCTTTCCTTCGTTGCCCTTGTTGGGCAGGATAATTCACAAGAACGAAGGCCACAAGGGGCTGGTACTCCTAGTGGTACTAGACTGACCCAGATGTCCATGGTATGCAGATCTGCAAAGGCTTCTGGTAGAGACCCCTCTTTGTCTTCCGTTGCACATGGATCTGTTGTAGTGGGCACCAGTTCTTCACGAGGATCCGAATCAGTTCTGTCTTACGGTTTGGCCCTTGAGAGGGCTCGCCTGTTGAGTGGATATTCTTCTGCACTCAAACGTTTTCCACTTCTGCACTCAAACGTTTTCCACTTCTGCACTCAAACGTTTTCCACTTCTCTAACCTATGTGCAAGTTTGGAGGGTGTTTGAGGCTTGGTGCGAGGAGCATGGTATTCTTCCTCATTCAGTTGAGATCCTGCTCATTCTGGACTTTTTGCAGGATGGGTTGAATAAAAGATTCAACCCTTAATTCCTTGAAAGTACAGGTTGCAACTCTTGCCTGTTTCAAAGGCCCGATGAATGGTTATTCCTTATCGTCTCATCCTGATGTGGCCCATTTTTTGAAAGGAGTGAAGCATCTTCTGCCTCCCTTGAGGTTCCCGGTTCCATTGTGGAGTCTTAATTTGGTGCTGGAATTTTTGGCAGGCCTTATGTTCTGGCCACTGCATGGCCTTCCCTTGTGGTTATTGACCTTGAAAACAGTGTTCCTGGTGGCTATATGTTCTGCACGTCAAATTTCTGAGCTGCAGACCTTCTCTTGCAGGGAACTTTTCCTCTGGGTGTCTCTAGGTACATTACAGCTACCTACTGTTCCATCCTTCTTACCTAAGGGGGTCTCAGAATTTTATTTGAATCATCCATTTCCTTGCCATCCCCGGATAAGGGCAGGGATGCAGAGGAGTATCGACTCTTGGTCCCTTGGATATCAAGAGACTTGTGCGGTATCTGGAGGTTTCTGAACCTTTCCAAAAGATGGATCACCTGTTTGTCCTTCATGGTGGAAAGAAGCAGGGCAAACCACCTTCACGAACTACAATATCTCACTGGATTAAGGAGGTGGTCACAGCCACGTGTGTGGATGCTGGAAAGCCGTTGCCTACTCAATTAGGGCTCATTGCACTAGGGCTCAGGCAGTGTCATGGGCAGATCCAGGTCCGTTGATATCTGCCGAGCTGCGACATGGTCCTCCTTACATACTTTTTCCAGGTTTTATCATCTGGATGTGCAGGTTTGGAAGGATGCAGCCTTTATACATGCGGTGTTGACTGGACTGAGGGCAGCCTCCCACCCTGTTGGGGAGTAGCTTTGGGTCATCCCACTGGTCCTGAGTCAATCTATCTACATGTTAGGAAATGGAGAAATTACTTAAACCTGATAATTTTGTTTTCCTTAATGTAGGTAGATGGACTCAGCTTCCTGCCCTCAGCTGACAAATAATGGTGTCAGAAGTCATCCTGTGGAGCTACAGGTTCCCAGGGATTACTGGTAAGTGCTCATCCAGTCCCTAGATTGGGATACCTATGCTCTTACTTTAGTTCACTGTTTGTTGTTGGTTGAAAACAGTTATGGTTGACTGTTTTTAATCAAGTTTTTTGCTAGTCTGTCCTCAGTTTCTTTTTGAAGAGAATACTGGCAGGCTGGGGTCACTGCAGGGTTATATATACTGTGACATATGCTTTCTCCATCTGCTGACAGGGGAGCATAACCCACTGGTCCTGAGTCCATTTGTCTACACTAAGGAAAACGAAATTATCAGGTAAGTAATGTCTCCAATGGTTTGCATATGACCTTTTCATACAACACAAATTTTTAACAAATGCATCAAAGCTGTATTATTTAGATCTGAATCATTTCTGAGTCATGCTGACTATAAGAGCAGGTCATATGATTTATAAGTGATACTGTCACACTTAAATTGCAGATTAAATGTACTCGATTGGTCTTTGATAAAATGTTTTGTCTTATACAGGCATTTTGACTGAATGGTGAACAGTATCTGCTTATTATTTTAGAAATTCTATTTTGTTTTATTTACTTATTCCTAGAAATGTATTGTTTTCTTTTTATTGTTAACCATTATGATAGTTTATAAACTGAATGGTGGTCAATCAAGTCAAATAATAATTTGTATGCTGCTACAAACAGTTTGCTGCAATGTTATTTATTATCAGTGTCTGGCTTTATCATATAAACTGGCCAATCCCAGTATGTGGCAAATAAAATGAATCAACATCTGTGTGTTTTGGAAGAATAACTGCTTCAAGATAAAAGCTTCTGTATGAATATTAAATGTACTGTGTAATATGTTTTTGTATTTACATATGCCAGTACTAAACTGTATCACAGACTTGCAAAACATCCTTTGGATCTAGGTGTTTAGATATATTTCAGATTAATCCTCAACCATCCCAGTATCAAGAAAGAAACAGCAATTTGAATTTTAGTTGCAAAACACTATCTCATAAGAATACTGGGTCAGTCCAAGGGTCCATCAAGTCCAGTATTCTATTTCCAACAGTGGCCAATCCAAGTCACAAGTACCTGGCAAGTACCCAAACATTAAATAAATGTCAAGCTACTATTGCTTAATAATTAATAGCAGTTTATGGATTTTTCTTCTAGGAACTTATCCAAACCTTTTTTAAACCCAGCCACCCTAACTGCTGTAACCACATCCTCTGGCAGTGAATTCCAGAGCTTAACTAAGTGCTGAGTGAAAAAGAATTTTCTTCGATTTGTTTTAAATGAGCTACTTGCTAACTTCATGGAGTTCCCCCTAGTTCTTCTATTATCTGAGAGTAAATAACAGCTTTACTTGATCAAGTTCTTTCATGATTTTGTAGACCTCTGTCATATCCCCCCCTCAGTCGTCTCTTCTCCAAACTGAACAGTCCTAATTTCCTTAGCCTTACCTCATAGAGCATCCGTTCCATGCCATTTATCATTTTGGTTTCCCTTCTCTGCACTTTCTCCAGTGCGAGTATATCTTTTTTAAGATGTGATGACCAGAATTGCATGCAGTATTCAAGATTTGGTCTCACCATGGAGCCATACAGAGGCATTATGACATCCATTGTTTTATTTGCCATTCCCTTCTTAATAATTCCTAACATTCTGTTGCTTTTTTTGATTGCCATATTTTAATGTATAATAGAGCTATAGAGTGTTGAAATTTCTTGTAAACATTAATTGCATTTCTCTGGTTATTCTTGCACATTTTCCCTCCAAGTAAAAAGTCATCCTGGATTATTACAGATCTTTAAATATGCTTCTCTTCTGTTTGTATCCATCTTCAAATGCACTCCATGCACTCAGTTCTGGTCACAACATCCTCACATCATAGAAGACATTGGCAGATAAGACCACATGACCACCCAGTCTGCCTATTTGTGCTGCAACAGATCCTATGCAAGACTATGGTCTTCTTTCTCCCTTGCTCTACCACATGGTTCTCTTTGCATCTGTTCCATACATGCTTGAATTCTTCCACTGTTTTGGATCTTGCAACCTCCACTGGAAGTTTATGCCAGCTGTATACCACCCTCTCAGTGAAAGTATTTTCTTGCATGTTTTTGAGCCTTCATCCCTTTGGGCTTTATATGATGGCCCTTGTCCTTTGTTTCATTTCTATGAAAAATACTATTGTTTGTTTATTGAAGCATGCTATGTATTTGAATGTTTCCTTTGTCTCCCCTTCTCCCTTTCTTTCAAAGACTGGATCTTTTAACTCCTTATATCTCTCTATGTATGATATGTGCGGGCTGTGCATCATTTTGTGTACTTCCTTTTGAATTGTCTCCCTAGAAACATAGCATGTGATGGCAGATAAAGACCATGTGGCCCATCAAGTCTTCCCCTCCCCATGTCGTGTTCAATTTTATAGTACATTCTCCCAGGACAAGCAGGATGGTAGTCCTCACATATGGGTGACATCATCGGATGGAGCCCTATCAGGGAACACTTTTGTCAAAGTTTCTAGAACTTTGACTAGCACACTGAGCATGCCCAGCATGCCACTAACCATGCATCCAGCAGGGATCCCCCTTCAGTCTCTTTTTTTTCCGCGCAGCAGTTACCTCGTGGTTTAGGAGCTCTGTGAGAATTTCTCACAACTTTTCCTCAAGGAACTTTTCCTCATATTTTTCAAAAATTGGCCCTGTCCCGGGGTCCCCCATCGACCGCCATCCTCCGATTAATGCTGGTAAGTTTTTACTACATTCTTTGCGGTCGGTTTCCAGCGATGCTTCCATCGGTGCCCAACGACCACTGACCGCGTGCCGCCCCCTTTTTCTCGAAATGGCGACCGGTTTTTGGAAGTGCCCCAAGTGCCCGAGGACTATGTCCATTACGGACCCTCATGACATTTGCGTCTTATGCTTGGGGTCTTCCCACGATGTCCAGTGGTGCACCTGTTGTGCCCAAATGACCCCAAAAGGCCGCCGGGCCCGCTTAGAAAAGATGGAACACCTGTTCAAATCTAAGCGTTTGTCTCCATCCACTCTGGCATCTTCGCACTCAAAGGCATCGACATCCTTGTCCTCTGTGCCCGGAGAAGGACCGAGCATTGAGAAAAGCACCGTCATCGACACCGACAGGAGCCTTCCGTTGCCGGCACCGATAAACCATCAACATCAATGGAGCCGCCGTCCAAGAAGTCCCGGAGAGAGGAGCCCCCATCCTCCTCTGGACCCGCAACACCGACCCGTTCCCCCACCTGAACCGGTGCCGGGAACCGAGACTCCACAAATTCCTGTGGACCCTCTGGCAACACTATTCAGCCTCCAATCCTGGCTGCTGTTGCCAACACCAGCTTTCCGGGAGAAATTGGACCGGATGGTCCAAGAAGCAGTCCTTCAGGCACTTCGTGGATTCCAATCACCTCCAGCACCGACTCCCATGCCGACGCCTGATCCGATTCGTACTATGCTGGCTCCACTCCTCGAGCGATTGGACACCCTGATCGGTGCACTTATATCGGTGCCTGTTCCTTCCTGACCAGCAGCACCTCCAAGGCCATCGATTCCTCCACCAGCATCAATCCTGATTTCTTTGTTTTCTGACGAGGAAGAGCCTCCACCAATGACGGAGCCGATTCCAGGACCATCAGGTGCTCTTACACCTCGATGACCATCAAAAACACTGATACCATCGGTGCCACCACCGTGCTCGGTGCTGCCTCCCCATGTTTTGTTGCCTCCATCCTTTCCATCAGTGCCACCTCCAGATCCGGCTGGGTTTGGACCTTTGCCTCCATGTGAAGGCTCACAGGGTAGAGGAGATCCAACAAACGACCCTTTCTCTGACTCTCAAGACCCTGAGGACTTTCTGTCAGAGCCTTCACCCCCAGAAGAACGCCGCCGCTCCCTTCCAGAAGACCTCACATTTGCCAACTTCATAAAAGAGATGTCTGAAACCATCCTTTTTAAACTGCAAACTGAGGAGGATGCCAGGCATAAAATGCTGGAGGTGCTTCAGTTCGTGGATGCCCCCAAGGAGGTGTTGGCAGTTCCAGTCCACGAAGTTCTCCTCGACCTGTTAGACCGTAGCTGGGAACACCCTGGTTCAGTCCCACCAGTAAACAGGAAAACTGACGCCACCTACCTGGTTCAGTCAGCACCAGGTTTTCAAAAAAGCTAGCTACGCCACCACTCTGTGGTAGTTGAGTCCGCCCAGAAGAAGGCTAAGAGATCCTGCTCCTCCTGGCAAAGAGCAAAAGTCCTTGGACGCCTTCGGCCAAAGAGTCTTCCAGGGATCTATGCTTATGGCACTTATAGCAGCCTGCCAGCTATACATGACACAATACTCAAGGAATCTCTGGAAACGAGTCCAAGACTTCTCCGAGACCCTGCCAGAAGAATTTCAGGAGGGACTGACTACAATCCTCCAAAAAGGGCTTCATGTTGGAAAGCACGAGGTCAGGGCAGCATATGACATCTTCAAGACTGCCCTCAGAGTCTCAGTGGCGGGAATAAGCGCCAGACGCTGGGCATGGCTCAAATCTTCTGACTTACGCCAAGAAGTCCGGGACAGGTTGGCAGATCTCCCATGCACAGGGACCAATCTGTTTGACAAGAAAATTCAGGAGGCAGTGGCGCAACTCAAAGATCACCATGAGACCTTGCACCAACTGTCCACTGTTCCCTCGGACTTCTCGTCTACCGCCAAGAGGCCATTTAGATGGGAACCTAGGAGGCTATCCTAGAAACCACATAGGTATTACCCTCCTCCATCTCACACTTGACCATCCAGACCTTCTCAAAGAGATCAGCCTCGTCAACATAGACCCCCGAAAGCCCAACCAGCTCCTCAGACTGGTCCTGCATCGGGGTTTTGACTCCCTTCTAGGGAGCAGCAGTCAACCTTCCAATCATCTTTCCTGTGGGAGGCCGCCCATGCCAATTTGCCAAAAAATGACACACAATCACCTCCAACCAATGGGTCCTTTCTATAGTAGCCCACGGTTACCATCTAAATTTCCTTACACTACCACAGGAGTCTCCACCACGTCCAGCATGGAGTTTCTCCAACCACACTCCACTTCTCGAGGCAGAACTCTCAATCCTCCCGCAGGCCAATGCCATGCAACCGATTCCATGACTGCAGCAGGGAAAAGGGTTCTCCTCTCGATATTTTATGATTCCAAAACAAATTGGACAGAATACGTCCTATACTGGACCTCCACGCCCTAAACAAATATCTCCGCAAGGAAAAGTTCAGGATGGTTACCTTGGACACCATGCTCCCTCTCCTAGAAAGAGGAGATTGGCTCTGATCTCTAGATCTTCAGAAGGCATATGCCCATATAGCCATATCCCCTCCTCATCGAAAATATCTGATTCATGGTAGATCACAGGCATTTTCAATACCGAGTGCTGCCATTTGGCCTAGCGTCAGCACCCCGAGTATTTTCGAAATGCCTGGCAGTAATAGCAGCTTACCTAAGACAACACAGTATCCACGTCTATCTGTATCTAGACGACTGGCTGCTCACAGGTCCATCTAAGGAGATAGTACTTCAATCCCTCCATCTTACCATACACCTGCTACAATCTTTGGGGTTTCTCATAAACTTTCCCAAATCACATTTGACTCCATCACGCACCCTCTCGTTCATTGGAGCAGATCTAAACACCATTCAAGCAAGAATGTTCCTTCCAAAGGCCCGAGCACGCACATCGTCGACCTTAGCAAAAGCAGTACATACTCGCCGCGCTACTACAGCTCGTCACATGGCTTCTACAGTTCATGTTACCCCAGTGGCTCGACTAGCCATGGGAGTAATACAATGGATTTTAAAATCCCAGTGGTCCCAATCACACCAACCTTTGTCTCACGTTGCCCATGTCACCAGCCAGCTTCGACTCTCACTAGCTTGGTGGATGCAGGAGTCCAATCTTTAGATAGGACTACCTTTTCAACCTCCAGATCCTCAGATTACATTAACCACAGATGCCTCCAACTTGGGTTGGGGAGCCCATGTCAACAACCTGCAAACCCAGGGAACCTGGACCATAGCGGAAGCAAAGCACCAGATACATTTTCTGGAGCTCAGGGCGATGCGCTATGCCCTATTCACATTTCAAGATTGCCTGTCCAAGGTAGTCCGAATTCAAACAGACAACCAGGTAGCGATGTAGTACCTCAACAAAAAGGGGGCACAGGCTCTTACCTGCTATGCCAGGAGGTGGTACAGATCTGGGCCTGGGCTCTCTCCCATTCCATGATACTGAGAGCAACCTACCTGGCAGGCGTGGACAATGTGATGGCGAACAATCTCAGCCGGACCTTTCATCCCCACGAATGGTCCCTATATCCCACTGTAGTGAACACAATTTTCCACCAGTGCGGCCGCCCACACACAGATCTCTTTGCGTCAATTCACAACCACAAAGTAGACCAATTCTACTCTCTACACCGCAGCCGCAAGACACCTCCAAGGGATGCCTTCGCCCACTCGTGGACAACGGGTCTTCTATACGTATACCCTCCGATTCCACTCATCAGCAAGACTCTCGTGAAGTTATGACAAGACTAGGGCACAATGATTCTTATATCCCCATACTAGCCGCGGCAGGTTTGGTTTCCTATCCTATGCAACCTCTCAGTCCAGCAACCAATTCGCCTGGGCACAGAGCCAACTGTAATTATGCAGAACAACGGACTTTTGTGTCATCCAAACCTCCACTCCCTGTCGCTGACAGCATGGATGTTGAAAGGTTGTTTCTGCAATCCCTTGACCTTTCTAACGATGTGTCCCAGGTCCTCATAGCTTCACAGAAGCCTTCTACTAGGAAATCTTATCGTTCTAAGTGAAAAAGATTTTCCTTGTGGTGAGCGACAAAGGAAATAGATCTTTTTCCTGCCCCATAACAAGGTTCCTGGACTACCTCTGGCACCTCTCGGAGTCTGGCCTACAAACTTTCTCCATCCAAGTGCATCTAAGTGCACAAAGGTGTAAGAGGTGCTCCGATTTTGGCGCAACCCCTGGTAGGGCGCTTTATGAGAGGCTTACTCCAGCTGAAGCCTCCACTGCGTCCCCCAATTGCGTCATGGGACCTCAGTGTTGTGCTTGCACGACTCATGCGACCACCGTTTGAGCCCCTACACTCCTGCAAACTTAGACATATCTCTTGGAAAGTGATCTTTCTGGTTGCTATAACTTCGGCTTGCAGAGTCAGTGAGCTATAGGCACTGGTAACATACCCACCTTATACCAAATTTCTCCACGATCGTGTGGTACTCCACACTCACCCAAAGGTAGTTTCTGATTTCCATTTATATCAGTCCATGATACTTCCTACCTTTTTTCCAAAACCTCACTCACATGAGGTGAGGGGGCACTGCATTCCTTGGACTGCAAATGTGCGCTAGCCTTCTATTTGGACCGCACTGTAGCCCATAGGAAGTCCACTCAACTTTTTTATCTCCTTTGATAAAACCAAACTGGGAGTTCGGTGAGCAAGCAGACCCTGTCCACCTGGCTGGCGGACTATATTACCTTCTGCTACTAACAAGCAGGCCTTCCACTACAGGGACGCGTGAAAGCGCATTCGGTCAGAGCCATGGCAATGTCGATGGCGCATCTCCGCTCCGTACCTATTGCTGACATTTGTGGAGTTCTCTCCATACCTTTGCAGCTCATTAATGTCTCGACAAGGCTGGCAGGCAGGATTCCGTCTTTGGCCAGTTTGTCCTGGTAATTTGTTTCCAGTTTAATAACCCAACTTCCTGCTTGCAACCCATTGTGGAATTCAGGATGCCCTCATACCCAACAACACCCCTGTTGTGCTTGTTGCACGTCGTTGGGTGCTTTTGGTTCACTCTATTCAGGCATCCTCACCCATATGTGAGGACTCCCATCCTGCTTGTCCTGGGAGAAAGCAGAGTTGCTTACCTGTAACAGGTGTTCTCCCACGACAGCAGGATGTTAGTCCTCATGAAACCCACCCACCTCCCTGCAGAATTGGGTTCGCTTATGTTTTATTATTTTATTTTTCGCTTTACTTTTTGCTACATTCGAGACTGAAGGGGACCGCTGCTGGAAGCAGGGTTAGTGGCATGCTCAGTATGCCAGTCAAAGTTCTAGAAACTTTGACAAAAGTGTTCCGTGATAGGGCTCCATCTGATGTCACCCATATGCGAGGACTAACATCCTGCTGTCTTGGGAAGAACATCTGTTACAGGTAAGCAACTCTGTTTTCCTCTTTCTCAGCGATCCTCTGTGATTGTCACATGTTTTCTTGAATTCTGATACTGTCCTTGTCTCCTTAAAAGCATTTAAACATGTTTGTCATATCTCCCCTTTACTCAAGGATAGACATGTTTAGATCTTTAAGTCTGGGCCCATATGCTTTGTGAAGAAGACCGTTGACCATTTTGGTAGCTTCCTGCTGGACCAGTTCCATTCAGTTTATATCGTTTTGAAGGTGCAGATGCCAAAATTGGAGATAGTACTCAAAGTGAAGTCTCATTAGAGACTTATCCAGAAGCAATATCTTCTCCTTTTTCCTACTGGCTTTTCCTCTCCCTGTGCACCCAAGCATCCTTTTGGCTTTTGATATCAACTTATTTACCTATGTGCCCACCTTAAGATCCAGATGCAGTCACACCCAGATCTTGCTCTTGTTATGTGCACAGAACAACTTTACCTCCTATACTTCATTGTTCTCTTGGGTTTTGCTATCCAAATCCTTGAAACTGCCAGAACTTCCCTAAATCTTTTAGTTTTGCTAGCAACTAACAAACACAGTTTTGGGGAAATTAATAGAGGTCTACCTTCACTTCCAGACCTATTTGAGGCAGTTTTATGTGGTCATATTCCAAGCCCTTCCTCAGTAAAAACGGAACAGAAATATTTGTTGAACAATTCTGCTTTCTTCTTGTCAGTCTCTACATATGCCCCCCCCTCCCCCTTTACCTTTGAATCTTACAATCCGACCTTTGCATTTCCTCCGATCACTCACGTACCTTTAAAAAAAAACAAAAAACGTCTGGTTCCCTTGTTTGTAAGTTTCTCTTCCATTTGTGCCACTATATCCTCCATCACTGTGCTTTAGATCTAGGACTTTATTTTCCATGCTATGAGTAATAGTTTTCCTGATTTTTACCCTTTTTTTTTTCCTAATTTCTATACGTGTTTAGAGATCAGTCTCCAAATGTGTTTGTCCTTCAAAGTTTGGGACTTAGCTGGACAAACCTGGGAGTTATAGGCCAAATTTTCAAAGGCCCGCATGCGTAACCACTGATACACGCACAAGTACCGGAGCAGTAAGTAGTGAAATAAAAAAATATTTGGGGTGAGTAGGTAGGGGTTAGGGATCGGGGTGGAGAGGGGAAAGGTAAAGAAAGATTAGGCAGCGGGGTAGGGAAGTTCCCTCCCAATCCGCTCCTTAATTGGAGCAGACTGGGAGGGAACTGGAAAAAAGGCCGATTACGTCGCCACGCATAATTTTAAAATCCCTCCCCCCCCCCCCCCCCCCCCGGTCCGCCTGCTCATGCATGTGTGGATGTTAAAATCCGGCCGCATGTGCACATGGACATCGGATTTTATAACATGGACCTGCGCACAGTCTTTTTAAAATCAACCCACAGATTTATATGAGCAGCCCTCTCAGTTATGCTATTTTTCTCTCATACCCTCTCATTGTCAAAATACGTACAGTTAATACTCTTTGAAACAAAGCAATGCTCATTCACTTCCCCCACCAATTACAATTATATTTTATAAATTTTGAACACACACTTACTTCCCCACAACCTCCACCTTATCAATGTCTTTGTGGATGTGGTCTCTAGAAATGGGTATAGTACTTAATGGGATCGCAAATCCACAGAGATAATACTGTCCTCTTTCTGCTAGTAATACCTCTTTATTCATTCAGTTATGCTATTTGCAATCCCAAGTGCTTTGTCATGCTGACTGGCTATCTTGAGGTCATTAGAGATGACCCCCCAAGTCTCTTACCTCTTTGTTGATTGCTAGTTCTTCCTCTCTGAAATGGTGTTTCATCCTTGAATTTCTGCATGATATTTTGAGGGGGAGTGTGGGGGCAGGAGGGTAGTTATTAAAGTACAGTAGCCAAATACTTGACAATTCTTCTGATTTTTCAAAGTCCTCTTTCATTATTTTCTGTCCTTTCTTGCACATCTACTCTGCCACAAATTTTCATATCTGTAAACACGGACTTTCCCTGCCATAACGACACTTATAAAGACAACTTTAGTGAGCGGTACTGCAGTGCCTCTAGGCTTCTAGCTTTGATATATACCTGGTTCCAATTTAAAATTCCTCAAAAAGAAGTTTACTTTCAAAATGCTTTTGGACGTGCTTGCCAGCCCTGCAAAATGGAGCAGTTCTTTTTCACTGTTAATATATCTATACAGCTTAACCTATATGGAACGGAGAGGGTGATGTTGGGGAAAAAAAATATTCAGAGACGTGGCAGTAACATGTTCAATGGAAGGTGACCAAAAGGTACCGTGCAATAATGGCTTTTAGAGAAAAGGGTTCTTGCTGACAGGGCACTGAAGCAGCTGGAGCAGTTATGCATCAGAGTGACTGCAGCGATGCAGCCCTTAGCATCTAAATGGTGCTTAGATTTCAGAAATGGAAAGGTAGGTTTTGAACCTTGTCATCTTATCCCTCCCATTGAGCAGTGCAATCAACTGTTTGCTTCCTCAAAACATCAGCTTTACTGGCTTTGTTGCTTCCTCTTGTGTGTGTTATTCCAGGTCCCCTTTCTTTTTTTTCCTTGTCCCTATATGTTGTTACTTTTTACAAAATAAAATATATTGCACTTGTGATGTAGCGTGTGTGAAAAGAAATCTCACTCTTCATATCTTTGTCCTGCAGTAGTAGTAGCATGCCTAAATGGGGTTCTTTGAGAAATCAGCTGTCCGTGAGGTTTCGTTTGTTGGTTTTGTAATGGGGTACGTGCTTAAGCAGGAAGAGATTTTGAAATGTTTAAACAGAAGTATCTCCTTAGGAATGAAATATAAATCAAACTTAGCCGTTAATCGCGTCTTCTTCTTTCAATTAAATTGTCTAACAAAAGTTGCTATAACTGGCTGCTCTAAAGATTTTATTAAAAAAAAAAAAAAGCTATATAAGCTGTAAATTCTCTCCTGTGTTCTTGCTGAATTGTTAAAGATATAACTCTGTACACTCAAACGATTATGAAACATCTAAGTTAATGATGTTTATTGTGGGAACACTAGAAGCAGATGAACATAAAGCCACTTGAAATTCTAGGATATTCTGGTTGAAGGCTTCCTGGCTGAAATCAGCACATCCTCCATCTCCTTAGGAAGAAGTAAGGAGAAGTCTATTGTGTGTTCAACATACACGACACGAGGGCCAATGTCGGCATGTTCAGATGGCAGAGAATGCCATCCTCCTGTGTGGTAACAGTCAGACATCCCTAAAGTCATTGGATAATGAACTAATAGACTAGGGAGGAGGAATAGCCTAGTGGTTAGAGCGCTGGACTATGGACCAGGAGACCAAGGTTCAAGTCCTGCTATCGCTCCTTGTGACCTTGGGCAAGTCACTTTACCCTACATTGCCTCAGGTACAAAAAACTTAGATTGTAAGCCCTCTGGGGATAGAAAAATACCTACAGTACCTGAATGTAAACCGGTGTGATATCTCAATTGAGATGAATGTCGGTATATAAAAAAAAATAATAAATAAAATAAAATAAATAAATGTCATGCTTTCCCACACATATGGCTGCTGGTACTAGCTAATTCCTAGCACAGTACTGACAAAACTCGTGGGGCTTTCTCTAGGTCTACTTGGAAGACATCTGGCGTGAAACAGCTCATTTAAAAAAAAAAAAAAAAGTTTTGCATAAAGAAGTTAACTTTTTTTCTTTTAAAAGAAAGCAATTATCTATTTGGTTTCTGAACTTTAAAAAAAAAAAAAAAAGCCATGAGCACATACTTAAATCAACAAGAATATATTAGAAATGATCAAAGACACATTTTGAAAGCAAATAAAGGCATGCAGCAGAGAAAATGATTAACTTAAAGGCATACATTGAAATAAAAGTACTGAAATAATAGATATTTTTAAGACATATTAACCAACCATAGCAAAAAAAAAAACTTTGCATATTTAGGCAATTATAGTGTATTTATAAACGAAAATCTGGTAATCGTCTGTAAATATTCATACAAAGCTTCTGTTAATGTCCTGCTTTAAAATTCTGAAGTATAAAAATAGAAGGTATGGTTTAGCTCTAAAAGAGACTTGCACTGTTAAAAATAGAATAAAGTGGATTAAGATTCAATTAACTTGTGTAATAAATTGGTTTAAAAATATATATATTTGTGCATAGCGGCATGGCCTAGTGGCTCAGCGGCAGTGCTCGGTTTGATTCCCAGGTCAGGACTTCATTTGATGGCCATGAAAGCATTCACAGCCCCTTAAGGTGGAGAAGGAAGTCTTGGCCATTACTCAACAATGATGCCTACTGGCCAGACGTATGCGCATGCACTGGGCTATGAAGAAAGTTGGTCTGTGGGTTTTGGCCAAAGAATGTCATTGTAATGGCTTGGCTAGGAGGAGGAGGAGGATGGGTTATGAAAATAAGGTAAAATCCCCCAGGCAGTTACAGAGAGAGATTCATGGTGCTATAATTTCAAAAGAAAATGGTTCCATCTGAGTTAGAAACCTAAAGAAGGAGAAAATTGCTGGGCCAGAAATAATCAAAACTATGCACATAACAAATATGTATGTGTCAGATCAGTGCTGCAAGCTGCCATGGTCCTGGTGCCAGAAAGAGGCTTTTAAAGGTACTGGGTAGAATGGCAGAGGCCAGTGAGTGGCCCCATGGCTGTTTAATTTTTAAATTTAACCTGGAGGGTTTGGGGGGGGGGGAAAGGTGGTGGGGGCTAAGCCTGGTATTGCCCCATTTCTTTACACATTGGGTGGGGGTCTGGGAATCAGGCCACCAGACCAGCATGCCACTTTATTTATTTATTTATTTTTTAAAACACTGTTGCCACTTAACTGGCTATATTCTTTTGAACATAGTTTGGTTAAAACTTACATTTTCCAGCCACTTACAGCCAAGGAATTTTAGGGCTTGTCTGAGGTGGTTTTAAAGTTATCTGGCTAACTTAGCCAGATAGAGCTCAATATTGGATAAATGTTAGCCAGATGCCAACTTATCTGGTTAAAATGTACGCAGATAAGTGCCCTAGATCAGTGGTTCTCAACCTTTTTCCGGCTGGGACACACCTGACAGATGGTTCTCACATGCGTGACCACTGAACATGTGACCATCACGGGGCTAAATGTAAACGTGCACTCTGCATCCACAGGAATCCCCTCAACCCCTAGCAATGAGTGCAGGGCAGATCTAGGGCATTACCCTGTACAACTCACCATACAAAAAAGATATTCTGGTTCTGATGACATCTCAGGAAAAGCAAAACAAGCTCCCTTTACTACCAGGCACAATAGCCTTTCTTATGAAAAGACAGTAATTTACCACCAATGCATATCCTATTGAGAAAACACAACAAATAAGATTGATACAAATGCCTACATGCTAGTAAAATACCTCACCTCGATCACACACCCAGAACTGACCTTCACCAGTACAGAAAGACCACAAATTATAAATATGGAGATTGAAACAGGAATGGAAAACCAAAAAAGCCACTCTGCATGCAGTGCAAACCTGGAGAAATGGAAACAGAAATATACCGTGTTTCCCCGAAAATAAGACAGTGTCTTATATTAATTTTTGCTACCAAAGATGCACTAGGCCTTATTTTCAGGTGACGTCTTATTTTTCCATGAAGAAGAATTCACATATATTGTTGAACAAAAAAATGAACATTTATCATATTCTGAATAGTCTGGTTATGCTGGTTTGTGATGACAACTAACTGTGAATCCTGCAGGGTAAAAAAATCACAGCTGCATGCTCTGGTGTTCTGTGCGACGGGCATGCTCCCAAATAAAAACTTTGCTAGGTCTTACTTTCGGGGGAGGTCTTATTTTCGGGGAAACAGGCCAACTACTTTCTCAGGATTGTGGGAGTTTAACATTTGTATTTCTCTTTTCATAGCTTTCCAGAAAATTATAGGTGGAATAAAGGGGAGGGAGAGGCACTGTGTGAATTGTGACATTATTTGACTCCTTTGCTAGCATGATGCTGTTTCAGAAACAAACAAAAAAAGCCAGACGTTTATTTTTTTCAATAAAGAGGTACCAGAGCTTACAGCATGTGCCAAGCATTGCCTTGCACACACAAGGTAGGATTCCTATTCCCAATCTGATTTAACAAGTCTAACTAGAAATGCTCTACAGTACAGGGTAATAAAGAAAACCACCTTTTTCTGTGGTATTGTTTTATTTTTCATTTTGATTAAATGATACAGATGTTCCAGACATACCCACTTGAGTACTCTATTTTGAGTAATGCTCAGACTTTGTAGCTGAAAGCAATGGATCTCAGCTTTCACTTTTAACTTTACCAAAATTGATATTCAATCATTCATTTTGGTGTTTTCAGCATTTGGCAAAAGCAATTTTTTCCCCATCTGTTTTTTCCTGCCACAAAACAGCTTTCTCCGCTTGAGGTTCCCCTGTAACACTCTGTTCTAGAACACGTTCAATCACAGTGTTTGTGTGGGTGCTGGGTTTTGTTTGTGGCATTTTAACAGGTTCTCCTTTGTGTGGCAACCAGTCCATGGTGTTCAGTGCCCAGCAATGCTTATAGTTAATTTTAAAGGGCTTTGATTTTATAGCATTAATGCGCCTCAAATAAGACTCCCTCTTCCCCAAGATAAAGGGTGGTAAATATCTGGCAGCTTGTTTTAAAAGTAGTTAGATTTTTTGAGGTGTTAAAATTGTAGAAGGGGCTGGAAAGGGTGCTCAAGAGATCATCTAGTCCATTCCCTGCCATCAAGTAGGATCCCCTGTTTCTAAACAATCTAACAAAATAAACAATTTAAAGCTGCAGAATTCAAAACACTTCAACATCCATACCAAAAATAGTCATATCAGAACTTTAATGTGCTTCAAATATGTAATATGCAGTATTTTGTCAGCAACGGGCTATAGTCAGAATCATAAATGAACACTCATATTCACACGTCTTCTTTGAAAATATTTACTCTGTGCATTTAAATATCAAAAGCAACTATAAAAAAGTACTTATCAAAACTTGTTCTCTCTTAATATCTTTTGGGTTTCTACACCATTCCCTCAAAGCATTCCTACTGCTAAAATGCATGCTTGGCAGGTGTTTCAGCAGACATCTGCCTTCATCAGGGATCACATTAAGGGCCAATGTAAAACAGAGCGCTCAGCTGAGCACACTGTTTAACCCGTGGTTGGATACGCGTTTTGCTGTAAGGGAATTAGCAGGTCCAAAATGTGCGTCCAATCCCCGGCGAAACTAATAGCACTCATCACATGCAAATGCATGCTGATGTGGCTATTAGCTGTTCTCCCCAGATCAAAAAAAAAATGTGCGCCCGATCTGCACATTTTTGTGCTCAGAAATTAACGCCTGCCCAGAGCATGTGTTAATTTCTGAGCAGCCCAAAACAGTGTACAGAAAGCAGAAAATACTGCTTTTCTGTACATCTTCTGACTTAATATCTTGGCAGTATTAAGTCGGAGGAACCAAAAGGCTTGGAAAAAAAAAAAAAAGTGTGCCAGTGCTATGCTCAATTAATGAGCGTCCCTTTTCCTAACTGTGGACAATTTTTTTCTTTTAGGCAGTTTTATGATTAAGGCATTTGTGCTTTACGATAACTGAAACCAAGGCTAGAGCTGCTGAAATGCAAGGGAAGTTGCTGAGAGAGGTTAAGCCTCCCCTGTCAGCAGTGCTTACAAGAGAGCCCACTGGATTAATCAGCAGCTATTATGTGCACCGCCGCACCAGCCAGAAGCAGGTTTAAAGGCAAATTTTAAAAGCCCTGCGCGCGCCAAAACCAGGAGATATGCACACAGGTCGGGCTGGCACACACCAAACGGATTTTATGAGCTGCCCATGGACGTGCGGGTATTCTGCTGCGTGCACAAGTCAAAAGTTTTGAAAAAGGGGCAGGGCGTGGTCGGGGGAAGGCCAAGAGGTGTACAGGTAAATACTTACACGCACAGACGAGCACTGGGGTCCTCTGCTGCTAACTTTACTACTGCTATGGGTGGCATGTAAGTAATAAAATAAAAAAAATCAAGGCTAGTCAGCGGGGTTTTTAAGGATTGGTGTTAATGGGGGAAAAGGGAGACTATTGAACTAGGGTGGGGGGGTTGGGAAGTCCTATCCCTTAACTGGGAGAACTAGGAACTAACTGGGAAAACTACCTATGGAATCTGCACGCGTGCCTTGTAAAACTCCCCCTCTTACGCAGTAGAAATGGCATTTCTCTGCATGTGCGTACATCTGCACGCGTCCAGGCTATTTTATAACGTGCGTGCATATTATAAAATGGACACATCTCTAGACTCGAGCTGGCAAACGCATGCACGTGTGCGCCCCGCGCCTGTTTCAATGTTACCATCTTAGGGGTAGATTTTTCAAAGCCCGGTGCGCGTAAAAGCCCAGGCCTTACGTGCGCCGGGCCAATTTTCAAACGGCCCAGCAACGCACGTAAACCCCCGGGATGCATGTAAGCCCCAGGACTTGAAAAAGGGGAGGGGCGGGGCTAGAGGCACCCAGCACAGCGGCCGTTTGCCGCTGTGCCGGGGGATCGCACGCCGGCAGGGTGCGCAACTTGCTCCTGCTCCGAGGCAGGAGCAAAAGGTGAGATATTAAAAATCGGGCTAGTTAGGATAGGGGAAGGGGAGGGAACAGGGGGAAGGCCCCGATGCGTCCGCGATTAATTGCTTAACTCTACTCCCCCTTGCGCGCACCAGCACACGCATGTTATGAAATCACACGTCGGTTTTTGAAAATCTACCCTTAGTGTGTGTGTGCTGCCTTATTTGCCATAAATTCATCGCATTAAATGCAGAATTAGAAAACATTGGGCTGTTTTATAACTTTACCCTGTTTTTCATTCTCAGCCCCTTTTTGCTGTACATAGAGGGTGTAATATATGGGATACAGTGGTGCATTACTGATGCTGGGTCAGTTGCAGTTGAGCACACTGATATATACTTATCAAAAAATTAACCTGTTGAACCACAAACAACAAACAAGTCCTTCTTGAACAATCATGTATTTGTAGGACCTCTGAGCCACATGAGAATGTTATGTCATACAAACTCACTTTTAGTGTCCAGGTCCAAATTTGATTTATTTATAGAAACATTTTTTTGTATGTTTTTTAATTAATTTAAAAACATAACAAGACCCTATCTCTTCAACTTAATTAGGAGTATCATCATTACATGTATGAGGAATGAATGAATGTTTCAAGACAGGAAACTAATTTGTTATTCTTTAAATCATATTTCATGAGTTTCCTGCAGTCACAAGTCCCAAAGGTATACTCATCTTTAGAAAGTCCTCAATGTCCCGACATGGCCGTGTTTCGGACCATCCTGGTCCTGCTTCAGGGGCAATGATCCATCCAAATGAAATCCAGGGTCTCCCAGCAATTTACAAGGTTCACTTCAATCTTTATCCTCTGTTCCGCGATCGGCGTCTCCGACCGCCATTCAATTGAATGGCGGTCGGAGTATATACCAGTGTGCTCTTTTTGTTTGATGTGTGGATTACAATTCTAAAGTCACTGGAATAAGAATTTTTTGGGCATTTAATTTGTGTGATTGATATCAGTTGCAGTTGAGACAGAGAGGGACTAATGGCCATTATAAGCGTGGATGCTGTTCAGTATATGCGAGTTTTTGAGGGTGATACTTTAACTCTGTTAGAAACATATAAACTGAACATTTGTACCTCTTCAGATAGCAGTGGCATTGCAAGGGCACCATATTAGGTTCACAATGTAAATTACGTTGGGGGGAAAACTGAGTGTTAAGGGGGATGCATGGTAGAACATGGTAGTTCAATTCGTCAGCAAGTGATGGAAGCCCCTTTAGGTGAACATGGCCTTATTGCTCATCATACCTTTTGAGGTTTTCTCAAATCTTCAAAGGTTTGATGAGCAATAAGGCAATATTTAGCTAAAGGCATAAAAGTATGATTTAATTCTCCTAAGACATGAACCAAATTGGATTTACAAGTTAAATACAGTTCAGTCATGTGGCTTAAACAAAGACATAGATTGAGCCCTATTTACTTGAAGATATGTTAAAATGGTTTTTCATAATGATTGATAAACGCTCATTATGACGTCATATCTAGAAGCAGGGCTTGTCTAATAAGCAGTGGTTTTATTGGCTTTGGAGAGGTGCGATGTGAGCATTTCTGTAAGAGCTTTGCCAGGTTGTGGACATGAGACTATGTCCCACAGCTGGTTAACATTTTTTTTTTTTTTTTTTAATAATTAATAGCTTTTGATCTGATTTATTTTTAAAACGATATTTGAAATGAGCCCTGCTGAAGGTAGTTGTCTGCCAAAATACTGGCCATGTTGGGTTAACAGTGGCAGCACTTTAAGAGAGTGGTATTGCGGAAGTACAGAAGATATTGAGAGAACATGTTTTGATAAGTAAATTGTAGTATTGCTTTTGATATTTAAATGTACAGAGTGGTATTTTATTTGAATATGAGTGCTCATTTATGATTGATTATAGCCCATTGTGGGCAAAAGACTACAGATTAGAATTTGAAGCACATTAAGGTTCTGATACTTCTTTGATAGTGAAATGTTTTTTGTTTATGCACCTTTAATTGGTTTATTTTGATTTATTGTTAGATGTTTGCTTTTGCTATGTTGTAGCCTACACAGTCTTACACAGGTATTTCTGAAATATGCTCTAAAAATGTCCACCGATGAAGTTTCTAACATAAGAAATTGCCATGCTGGGTCAGACCAAGGGTCAGTCAAGCCCAGCATCCTGTTTCCGACAGAGGCCAAACCAGGCCACAAGAACCTGGCAATTACCCAAACACTAAGAAGATCCCATCTACTGATGCCAGAAATAGCACTGGCTATTCCCTAAGTAAACTTGATTAATAGCAGTTAATGGACTTCTCCTCCAAGAGCTTATCCAAACCTTTTTTGAACCCAGCTACACTAACTGCACTAACCACATCCTCTGGCAACAAATTCCAGAGCTTTATTGTGCGTTGAGTGAAAAAGAATTTTCTCCGATTAGTCTTAAATGTGCTACTTGCTAACTTCATGGAATGCCCCCTAGTCCTTCTATTATCCGAAAGTGTAAATAACCGATTCACATCTACCCGTTCAAGACCTCTCATGATCTTAAAGACCTCTATCATATCCCCCCTCAGCCGTCTCTTCTCCAAGCTGAACAGCCCTAACTTCTTCTCATCTCTTTCCTGAGCACTGGCTTCTGGTGGCAGGTTTGGATGCAGTCTGCTAACAGAAACCTCCACTTGAAAAGAAATATTAAAATAAAAATCTTTTGAGTGCAAAAAAGAGCTGCAGGTCCTCCAGAGCAGGGGTGCCCAAATTTGAGAGGCAGCCCCCCTTCCCCCCCCCCCCTCAGGGGCAGCTTGAGCAATTCTGAAGTGGGAGCACAATAGTTGCCCAGTCGGGGAAGAAAACTATGGCTATGCTGTCAAGTATCGGTGCCATGGAAAAGCTCAGGAGGGAGGGAGCTGTCATCGTTGCAAGCACGCCATGGTTTAGCCACGTCTCTCTTTGGGTGGGTCAGAGAGAGAAGCTGCTTCTGCAGGGACGGGCCCAGGTGGGGTGCAGCTTACTCTGCGGAAGAACTGCACCTGGGAACATCCACTGTGGTGTTCCAAAATACAGGAGGATCTGCCACCCTCAGGCCTCACCCCAGAAGGAGTTGCTGCTGCTGTTGGGACTGTAGCCAGGGGAGGGATCACGGCTGCTGCCTGCTGGGGAAAAGGAGTGGTTAGGTTGGGGAGGGGAAAGGGAGAGGAGTGGGGAAGGAAAAAAGTATAAAAATGTTAAATCAAAAAGATGAGTGAACTAAAAAAAAAAAAAATACAAAACTAGTGAAAAATAGGAAAAGAGTGAAAAAGCAAAAAAAAAAAAAAAGTGTTAGTGGGGGGGCGGGGGGGGGGAGGTTGGACAGGGTAAAAGTTTTTCTCAGCACCTACAAAATGTAGACTGGCACTAAGTATTTTGTGAAAAATGTTCCAGCCCTTACCATTGCGTGTCTGCTGTGCTCGTGGTCTGTCCTCCTGTGTCTCTGTGTCCTGGTATGGTGTGGCTGTATGGGTGTCTTGTATACTATTTATGCCTTTCTCTGGCAGGGGGGGGTGTCTGTGTTTTTCTGTTTAGGTGTGGTGAATCTATGTCTCTGTCTGGGTATGGGGTAACGGCGTCTGTCTGAGTATCCGTTTTGCTCTCTGTTGGCCTGGATGTGGGGTGTCTGGGTATGAGGCATCTTGTTTCTGTCTGTCTGGGTGCCTCTTTGTGAGTGTGAGAGCTTATTCCTTTAGCAACTTGAAAAGAAACAAAATGAGCCACCAGCTGGCAGGGTGGCTGCCTGGTCAAGACTCTTCGTGTGTGTGTGTGAACCCATTGTGGGAGGGGGGCCACAACCAATTGCAATTGTATGAATGGAAGGGGGCCACAGCTCAGAAGATTTGCTCGCCCCTGCTGTAGGGGCACCCTGTTTTCAGAGAGAGAGAGATACTTTTATAGATTTACAGAGCAGTATCTCTTTAAAACTGTGCTTTTGTACACTGTGCAAATTCATGGATTTAAAAACACGGCATACGCAATCCCTAAATAATTTAGCCACAGCTGCCTGTTGTCATTTAGGTAAAGCTCTTTGAGGCCAAGCTGGTCTTGTTCATTTGACTTTTGTAATTCACATATTTGCAATAGTGCAAAGAAATTTATAGCTGTTTTTAACATTTATGGCCTTAATGCATTCAAGCTAACCTTGCCAACCTGCAACAAAATGATCGCATTTTTAAGGTGTTTAAATTTGATACATTAAAACTAAATCCACTGGGCTTAACTATTCCAGCAGGGAGAAAAAAAGAAACCTCACATACATAACTAAAACCTATATGAAACAGATGTGTAATGCAATCATGGAAGCTCCTTGGGAAAACTTGTTCATTTGTTTTTTTAAATAATTCAAGCCGAGAGCATAAGCTGGTAGATTACCAATGCTGAGAGAATTTTTTTCTGAGTGTGGAGCACAATGCTGGTTTTGTAGCTGATGATGTTAACAGAAGCATTGTTAAAGTGTAATGTACATGAACTAAAAACTGTACATAGGAGGGTAATATTCAAACAGCCTGCATAGTGGTATCTTTACTGAGAATTTTCAAAGCAAACTTGCTTTGAAATTCTTCAGGTAATTGCCAGAGTCTGTGCACAAAATTATAGCTGCACCAAGCAGCAAGTAACTTCTGCTCAGTAACATACACACACACAATTCTGAAAATCCAAAACTGGGTGGGCCCGGGCCACCCCCTACCCTCAGAACCCCTTAGCTCAGTGTGTGTAAAAGTATGCACACAACTGAATTATGCACCTACTTTTATGTGCACAGGCCCTGAACTGTTTTCAAAATCAGATTTATGTGCATGAATCCTTGTGAAAATTACCCCCCTTAGTGCCTGTTCGACTTTTGGCATCTTTTAAAAAGCATATTGGGCTTAAACACAGAATACAGCAATGCTACCTTTCGCCATTTCTGTTATATTGAAAAGTTGTGCTCATTAATGGCATAAGAAAAATGAAATGTTTTTTCCTTCTCTGTAATTTACTTTCTCCTCTCAGGTGTGGCCTATTTCCTGTTCGCTTGGAGCTACCTTTGGCTATGTGGCTGGTCTCATTATTGCACCACTATGGATATACTGGAACAGGAAGCACCTCACATACAAAAGCAAATAACTGGAGCAGAGAGAAAAGAGATGTTTCTTTGTGCAGATTCCAAGAAGGCTGTGCAGAAATGGCAACGGTCGAAGCAGACTATCCCCATCCTTGTGTGAAGTATTAACGAGTCCAGAATCTCCACCTACAGCTGCATTCCTATGCAATTACAGCCCAGCACAGCTGTAGTTTTTAAATTATGTAACCCTGAGAGACACTGCTTTCCAGTCAGAATAAAGCCTTTTGTAATCGCTGTCAGCTTCTCCATCATCCCCCACCTTCCTTCAGTTTAAATCTGATGTTCCTTCTGGAAGCGACAGGTTTCAGATGAGAGTTTAACAGTGCTTTCAAGCCACCCTCCTGTTTGCATCAGGGTTTTTCCATGTACTTCAGTTCTGGGTTGTATAATTTCACAGTAGGCTTGGCCATCACCAGCACTATCTCACGTGATCAAACAACAGTTTATACAGCTTGAGCCTATTCTTTTTTTCATTGTGTTTTTCTTTGGAGTTAAAATAGCTATAATAGCTTCATCAAAAACTGTCTTCAGTCCTTTCTGTGTTAAAGCGGAACACTCCACATAGCAGCATGCACCTATCTGTAAAAAGAAACAAAAACCACTGAAACCATAGTATATTTTCCAGAAATATATTTTAATTGCATGTCTAGTTGACCTAGACTGATGATCATCATGCATTCGATGTTGTAACTAAAAACAGCTCTCTGCATGATCCTGTGAGGTGTAAGGAAGATACTGCAGTGAGTTATGTTTGCACAGAATGAAGTTACAATTTAAAAAAAAAAAAATGCTTTTCTAACGGTGTGGTCCTGTACTTGTTCATTAAAAGGGCCATACCAAAGAAAACCACAATTCTGACAATTTAGCTAGCTATCACAAAAAGCCTAGAAAAAGAGAGATTAAAATCCATAAAAGATACTACTGTGTCAAGAAAGCTAGAAAAAAAGAGGTATATAGCAGTCTTATGCTACATGGAAAAAGTTAGTATTTTTAAATTACTACTGCAAAACTAAAGGCACTTTAGCATCTGAAGTTTTTTGTGACCTATATGTGTACCCATTCAGATGACTCTACTGGCATGATGACTTTTTTTTTTTACATGTGTTGCCCATGTAATGTATATAGTGTGGTTAAAATAAAAGGAACAAATTTACAAAATAGTGATGATCAGATAAAATTACAAGGTATATAAAGAAAGATATCAAAGAGCATTCTTGATCTCTTCTCAAGCTCTGGACTTTTATTAAAAGGTAAATTTAAGATGCTGGCTCAAAGACCCAACAGCACTGCTATGTGTTGCCACAGAGGTCACCCAAGTCAAATTGCCAGCTCCAGTTGCCTAATTCTTGGGCTAGCTGGGCCTGCTGTCTGCTGTAAAGGGGTTCACAGCTCCCATCAAGGGGAGGGGGGGCCTGGTTTTTGCTCTACAGTGACATCTACTGGCCAGTAGTGTGCAAATGCACTGAGCTCCAAAAAGGAGATGCTGTATAGCCTGAGGATCATTATTGTAATGATCAGGGTTAGGGAAGGGATTAATTATGGGGGACCCCCCCCCACACACACACACACACACACACGCACATACATACACACACAGCTTATGGTATCCAAGAGGGCTATTGGAATCAGATGCCTATGCTAAGCAACATGAAAATATCAAGCAACAACCAGAATCCACATAAATTATATTAATGGAACTGTACTGGGATAAAGATGTTTGGCTAGTTGTTTTGTTTACATATTTTTTTCTCTGTAAAGTCAGAATTTGCTATTAAATTGGAAATCAAAAGAAAACTGAGAAAAAAATTAAAATCAGTTTTCTCCTATCTAATGTTGGTTTGTATTATATGATAATAAACAGAAAGCATTCTTAAACTCAGTGTTAACCTGTTTATGGCAAGGATTATGTTATGTAGGTGTAGAAACCCAGGCAAAGTTCTAAAAACCTCATCTTGCACAGAAAGGGTTTCACTTAGTTTAATTTTTCCCATGTGTAAAATGGAGAAATAATTTTTATAAATCATATGTCAAACTGCAAATACATTTTTGTTTTAATTTTTTTTCCCTTTCTGAAGAGGATAAAAACTGAAAATAAACTAATAACTCCATTAAAGAATGGGCATTTACTACTTGTGATGGGGAACATTTGTTCCACTGTGCCCTGTAAAGCTTAATTTCAGCCGGCAAGTAATCTCTTTTCCAGTGGCCTGCTTTACTATGCCAAGTTTGTCTACCTGTGCTCTCAGAATTTGTGAAACGGTTCACCCTTAATCTTCATGCCATAAACATTCAATTTACCTCTTTTGCTAATTTCTGTCCATGCTCCATAGTCATAGGCTTCTCCTTCATGTCGTTAAGTCTTGCTAAGGTTTTTGGGTCGTCACGGAGATCAATCTGTTGACAATGACAAGAGCGTGCATTAGTAATTTTAAATTATTTATTCTTTTTTTTTTTTTTTATGGGCCATCAGTTTCCTCCTGCTCCTTTGGGCTTCCAGCTCACTCAGAATCGGCCTCCATTGTATTACGGTGCCATCGGTCTTCTTTTGTGACAGGAACCGCTTTGCTTTATTGAGAAAAAGGTAAAGAAAGAACCTGTCCCCCTTCAGTAAAGAGAATCCAAACAAGAAAAATGGGCAGTAAGATGGGTATGGGGACGGCAGGAGGGCCTTACTAGCTAGCAATAACAAACACCGAACTATAGCGAGGGAAAAGCCTCAGTCTCAAGTAGACAACATGAATTATAAAAATAGACAAATCAATAATTAAAAAAAAACCTAAAGCAACAGTTTTCTCCTGGAAAATATTATGCAGAAACCAAGAACAAGCCCCACACTCTTGAATCGGTCTAATTACAAATATATCGGTTATAGTTTAAATCTTCAACTTCAATTATTCAGCTCTGGTCCAGGTCTTGCCAGGCCCAAATTTAGTCGTGGGCAAATTTTCATAGATGCCACCACTGCTGCTATTCCATGCTCCTCTTCTTGCAACATTAACTTTACTGGGAGGGCCTGTGAGCTGCTGCTGGCAGATCCTGTGGTGCCCTGCCCTGTGTTTCTATGGTAACATGAAGCCTGTGCCGGAGGAGGCAGAGCACCGCAGGCCCTGCACGAAGGTGAAGGTGCAGAAATTCTGAAGGGGAAACCAAGTGGACCGTGCGTGTGCGTGTACTTGTACGTACTCTAATCCTCAAATTATTTCTAGGAGGAGCCTTCTCCTCCCATTACTTATGGGCATTCAAATTTGAAATCCAACCCTTGTTTTTAATTCTTTCCCACTCTATATTTTTGGTTCCCATAATTTTGCTCCTATATAAATGATCTTTTTTGTGTCCTGAAATTGCAGAATTTCACAAAACGTAACTCCAAGATTAATAAAATTTAAGCACTCCTTGTGTTTCAAAAACCAATATTGAAAAAAATCAAATCCGGGGAGGAAAAAGACCTCAATGAAAACAAGATAATCACCACCATCAATCACTTATGATTCAGTATGAAAAAAAAATCATTTTGCAAAAATCTGCTACATCAGGAACACATTTAAAAGAACATTTCTTGCTGTAAAAAACAAAAAGATGGTGACTATGTCTGTGGCAAGAAAGACATACAGCTCAATGAAAAACATAGTCACAACTTCACAGATATCTGAACTGTTTACTTAAAGTTTGGTACTTTTATTTAATCTTTAATGACCATATCTGTGTCCATTAAGGAGCGGACTGGGTGGGAACTTTCCTATCCCTAACCCTACCCTTCCTACCACTTCCCCTCTCCTCCCCGACCCCTAACCTAACCTCAACTATCCCTAATTTTTTTATTTTAATACTTACTGCTCTGGGAGCAGAAGTAATTTCCACGTGCCAGCCAGCTGCCGGCGCTCGCTTCCCTGTGACAACAGCTAATGGCGCTGCCCTAGCCCACTCCCCTCCCCCTCGCAGCCCATGCCCCTGGCCCACCCCGCCCTTTTGCAGGGCCCGACACTTCGGTGCGTTTCGGGGATTATGCGCATGGCCGGGCCCATTGTAAAATGTGCGCAGTGCATGCAAGGCCTGGCCAAGTGCATAACTCCTGTTTTTTATGCACGTGGCCCTCGGGCACACATTTGTGCTCATGTCTGCCGATGCCCAGGGGTGCAACCATTTTATAACTTGCGTGCATGTTATAATAGAGCCTGGCCTCACACACATATATACCCAATTTTAAGTGGGCATTTGCGTGCAAATCCTGCTTCTACCACATAAATCGGGATTTTTAAAATGGCACACACCAATGACATTCCCAGTTTACCAGTTCGTCAAACTGTTTGCCCAATTAACAGGTCCTCCTGAGTTTGAAAGCCTGCACTCCCTGTAGTTACCCCAGACCCTTTAAACCCCTCAGAAATGATTCAAGCCTTTTATTTAACTTACACGTCATCGACAGCAAAAGTAAAGTTATGCGGCAGGAGCTGGGTGTGCTCTAGGGCACATAAGTATTTACGTGCATATCTCTTGGGCAGGCCCTGAAACGCCCATACCCTGCCCTTTTTTGGAAACCATGGATATGCGCATGCCGCCGAATTTTACGCACGCATATGGGCACTTTTTAAAATACAGTAGGTGTGAATAACCCCGTCTTCGTACACCCCCTAATTGATACGCAAGCCAGGCTTTTAAAATTCACCTTAATGGTTGCCAGTTCCTCAGCGTGTTAAATTCAAACGATTATCCATCATCTGTAAGTGCTTGCATAAAACTCCTTTTGTTCCTGTAAAGAGTCTCAGGTCTGCAACCACAAGATGTTCGTAAGATCCCACCTACATCACAGGCCAGATGGGCCACTTGAAGTTTCATAAACTGTTGAAAGCCTGGTTGTTTACAGAAGCTTTTAGAGATGGATTTTCAAAACCATGAGGGATACTGTTAAGGTTTGGTAGCTGTTGCGATAAGTATTTGCAGAAGTGTGTGGGTAGTGGGATTGTAAGAAAATCTTTAAGAAGGCAGGGTGAGATTTACTACTATATGATTTGTTCACTGGATAAGTGATGCTCTTGGGGACTGTATTAATTAAGAGGAGATTTCTTTATGTGTTAAGGCAGTGGCTCCCAAGCCTGTCCTGGAGGACCACCAGCCAGTTAGGTTTTCAGGAAGATGCATGAGGTGAATTTGCATGCACTGCCTCCATAGCATGCAGAATTAATCTCATGAAGTTTCATAGTGGATTTCCTAAAAACCTGACTGGCTGGCTTGGGAGCCTCTGTGGAGGAAAGTTTTATTGTAATTTGGATTGGGACTTCTTTTTGTATTAGACTTTTGGATGAATTAGGGAGTGGGTTAAACTGATAGTTACTGTACACCGCTTAGAGATTTCTATATTAGGTGATATGTTGAACTGAATAAATAATGGACCACTAGTGGAACTTCTGTTGTTTTTTATACAAATGTGATGTTCAGCAATACATGTCTTTGTTTTTCCTATGGATATATGGATACAGTACAACATATACAGCATACATTGTTGCATATAGTAAAATGGTGTAGGATGTAACAGTTGTGTGTCTCTGGATTCACTATTTCCCTTATTGAAATGCTAACTGAACAAACTAAACAATGTCTCCATTTGTAATGTCTCCACAGGATCTTCCATCTGCGGTAGGAGATAGACACTCAGCCATCAGTAAAAATGTAGAACACATAATGGCCTTAACATTATATTTCAGATTTACTGTATATGCCACCTTCCTCCAATAAAGACCCAAAGCAGTTTACAACTATCAGCAGTAACAGTCCAAAATACATCAAATAAACAACAGCATATATCAAGATTATAAACAAAACAATGATCCCCCCCCCCCCACACACACACACCTCACATCGAGCAAAAGCAACTAAACCCACATTCTGATCCCATTCATTCAATTTGATACACCGCCTAATATAGAAATCTCTAAGCGGTGTAAAATAATCTATCTAAACTTTAACCCACACCCTAATTCATCCCAACAGTCTACTTAATACAAAAATAAGTCCTAATCCACTCAAAAAATACTCTTCTATGCCTCCCAGACACTTCTAGTTTACCTGTTGTTAAGGTTAATGCCACCAAGGACACAGGCCTTAAAGCCTTGTATATCTGGAAATAAATATTGCGCAATTTTTGTAGACATATGTATGACAAGTGATGATGCATGTTACTGTGAAATTGTTATAATTTGTTAAACTGGTTCCCACTTTTCCCAGGAGCAGTCACATTTGAAAGACAAGTGCACAGTACATCATATATCAGTATCATCTAGTTGGTTCATTTATAGCATGTTGATATCATTTGAGATGCTGGTGCTAATGTAGTCACTCAAGTTCCATTAAGTTTGAGGTAACTTGTGACTCCATTACATGCATGGCTGCTCGTAAGGACTTCAAGCTGGGCTCCAGTTAATTGTGTATTATGTTACCTCTATTTTTATACAGCTCTGACTGTATAGAGTATGATACAGGCTCTGAAATAACCGGGCTCTGAATACAGGTGGAGAGGGGGGGGGAGGGGTAGCTTGTGGCATTTTATGCTCTGCTGCAGTTCCTCAATACTAAACCACCAACTGGTCACAGCTTCCCAAAGCGGTGCTAGTGACCCCCACAGCCAGTTGAATTTTTAGGATATATACCCAATGAAAATGCATAAAGTAAATTTAGAGACAGGAGAGACCCCCCTTGTATGTAAATGTATCTCGTGCACATTCATTGGGGATATGCTGAAAAGCGGAAAGGTTGCAAGATTACCAGGACAGCCTTGGGAAGCCCTAAACTGCGACCTTTTAAACTGCGCCCCCAGAGAAATTACCACCACCACAGCAACATCTCAATTGGCTTTCCATTCAGGTGGAAGAATGTTGCATATCATTTCAAAAGTATGATCCTCTTTTGTCTGAGAATTATAATGTTTCCTCTTCCAATAAACCGTTTTTTCACCCTTCCTGCTGCTCTGTGTTTGTCAGATATTTAATAATATTTTTTTTCTAGATTACGAGGAGGGGACTTTTCAGATATGGGGTTTAATATTATAAAATGTTTGTTGAAACTAAAGGCAGATCAAAATTCCATTTCTAGAAAAAGCTCATTCTGAGCTCACTGGCAGAAGCTGCAGAGGAAGCAGAGTGTGTAGGCTATTCAGAATCGCCTCTTATCTAGATTGCATGAGGCAAGATCTTTGCTAGCTCCGAAACTGACGCCAACTCATTTTGCACGTGGTAAAGCAACTTTATGTGACTCTCAGAAAAACATACAGCTGACACGTCTCTTTAATTTGTAAAACACTGGAGCTCCGAGAGTGGTCTGCCTCACCTGAAGGCAGAGGAAGCACTGGAAGCCATGAGTCCTAGAGAGCTTGGCTAATTGGGATGCAGGACATTTCACATATAGCTATATAATAATTTATATTAACTGCCTTTGTCCATATTAATATTAGAAAGCCAGCATAAAATTCCACCGTTGCCAATGTCCTGTTTTATATGTTTTATAACAGACAGTAAGGTAATTTGCACATGGTTAGACTGTTAACCAATGGCAGAACAGCTTTCAGAATGCTTGATGACTTCACAGTGTACAATGCCCCTACCTGAGATTTCAACTTAAGTTTTAAAATGACTGCACGGGTTATCCATTGAATAGTGAATCAAATGCAGAGTTGCCACTTTGGCGCACAAGCTCTTTTCAGACACTTTGGTTCCTTGGATTCACTCGATTTTACACATCTGCTTTCCCACACATGCACACCAGTTGGCACTTTCCTGCTTACTTTGAAGGTCCATCTTTCCATTTGGGCCTCCTAGCTGAGGCACCATCCCAAGCATTCTCCGTGCCGCCCATCCATCTGGAACACACTACCAAACGATATGGGATAGGTTTTCAAAGCGTTACGTGCGCCGGGCCAATTTTCAAAGGCCCGGTCACGCGCCTAAGTCCTGGGGCCTCGGGGAGGGGGGCAGGGCTAGAGGCCCCCGGCACAGTGGCCATTTGCCGCTGTGCCGGGGGATCATGTGCCGGCAGGTTGCCGGCTCACAACCTGCGCGCAGAAGGTAAAATAAAGATTTGGGGAGGGGCTAGGTTAGGGGAAGGGAGGTTAGTGTAGGGAGTTGGGAAGTTCCCTCCCAGTCCGCCTCGAAATTGGAGCGGACTGGGAGGAACTGAGGAAGGCCGCGGGCATCGGTGCACGCAGGATGCACAAGTGTGCACCCTCTTGTGCGTGCCGACCCCCGATTTTATATCATGCGCGCATATCTTTGAAAATCTACTCCTATATGATCTTTGGACTGCATTGGTTCCTTTAAGAAGGCAGTGAAGACTTTTTTTCTTTTTTTTTTCCTCTCTGGCTTTTGTCAGCATCTGATTCTTTCACTCCCATTTCATGGAGTCTTTCTGTACTATTCATGCCTTATACATAGGAGCAGTTTATACTTGTTTAATTTTGGCTTGTGTTTATTGGATTGGATTGTTTTGGCCTTTGTCTGTGTTTTTATTGTTTTGAATTGTGTATGGTATCGTGATCCGCCTTGGATTTTTAGGAAGTGAACAGAATATAAGCCTTTGAAATAAATAAGTTAATTTTTATGGAATTGGCTACTCTTTGTACAGTATTATCAGTCAAAGTGATTGTGTTCAATACACAGATTTATCCTTTGATATTTTTTACCAACAAAAAAAAAAAAAGATAAGCATGAGGTACAACCCAAATTTCCCTTTTTTCATGCACTCAAGGAATGTAACTGAGTTGACATCAATTTCTTGAACCTTTCCGTGGCATCTATCTCCCATCCCAGTCCCCACTCCTCCAGGAGTCCTCTCAGTTTTCCCATCGCTTGATAAGCTTGTTCAGGCTGCCAACACAAGATGTTTTTAATTTATTTACAAAATGTATGACCTGCTTTTTTCAAAAGAAAATACTGAGTGCCAATTCCTTCTGGAATATTCAGAATGGATTTTATGGCTATGAATTAAATGAGAAGATAAGCAGTGTAGGTTATATTGTACCCTCAGGCAGCTCCACTCTAAGTAAATAAAAAAAGTCCCCTCTCCTCTACACCTTTTCCTACAGGTGGGGTTCAGACAGTATAATTTAACAGAGGTAATACATCTCCTGTATATATCCTATGTGACTCCCAGTGTCATCCAAAAGGTAGATAAGTGCTGTTTTAAGGGCAGGCTTATTTAAGCTGAGGTTGTTATAGAAACTCTGAGGTTTTTTTCGCAGTAGATTTTTGGACCATCATCCAAGTCTTTTGTTCTTACCACTCTTGATTATTGTAATTCTCTATATGTTGGCCTTCTAGGATGTCTATAAATAATAATGCCAGCTTAGACTTTTACAACTTTTGCAAAATGCAGCTGCGCATTTAGTACTTGGTAGATCTAAGAAGGATCATGCAACTCCTATGCTGAAACGTTCATTGGTTATCTGTCCACTTCAGGATAAGGTTTAAGCAGGGCCCCCATTCTCCCACGATTCCGCAGCCTTGGCAAGGGCTGCAAAATTCGGCCTTTGCCATGGATTTGGCCAAGCCTGCCCAAATTGCCATGGGACCCAAAGGACCTTCTCAAAAAAAAAAAAAATGGATTGGTGGCATTGGGACAATGCTTAGCACGTTACCCCTCTCCCACCCGCCTGTCCCAGAAACAAATCAGTGGTGGCAGTGTGAGAGATGCAACTTTCCCATCTGCGCCCCCTGGATCCCAACAGGTGGAGGAGACGGACAGCCTTGCAGCACCTCCTCCTTCTCCTCCACTGTCGTGCTTTGAACCATGTGGCGCTCGGGCCCAACATGTTTTTATGTAACCTGTCTAATATCGCAGGTCCACTAAAGACAAGGTATAAATATTTTAAATAACTAAACCTGTATGAGGTTTCTTTTATTGATGCAGCAATAGTCATTTTGGAGAGTGACTTCTAGATGTTAGTTCATTCCTCCAAGAAGATTACTTTTTTGCAGTCCTGAGCCCACTTATCCCAAAGCTGCATGGACTCTTTATTTAAGGCCCCATCAGGTTACATCATATGTCATGATACTCAGTTTAATCCCAACTACAACCAACTATTTTAATTCTTATCAGTCATGACCTTACTGGTTTAGCCCACAAGCTCTTATTTCTTTTTTGCTATGTGTCTTGTCTGTCTTGACTAGACTGTAAACTCTAAGGAGTAAGGACTGTCTATTATGTGTCTCTGTACAACGCTGGGTACATCTGGTATTCAAATCATGATGATGATAATAAGAATGTTCTAATGAGTATATTACAGTCTCCTCATTTGTGCCTGACTCCAAAATGCAGGCACAGGACATTTTGATTAGGTATCTGCCTGCAATCTGACAGAGGAAATTAGCTACTAGTCTGTGTTGTAGCATACAAATCATGGAAATCTCCTAAGTCTAATTTCCACTTGTTAATATTGTATTCAAGCTTGTATAATATTCCTGCCCATCAGATTTTACAATCTAAATGATTACTTGCTTAAGGTAATATACTGAATGTTGAATAAAAACTCTGAACTGTTGTCTTTTCACTACTTATACTATGATGCCTACAAGGAGATAAACTAAAGTAGCCAAGCGTGCTCCTAACCACAGAAGGCACAAACAAGTTATTTACATGCCCATCCAGTGATCTATTGTGTGGATTTGAACTCCTAGCCCATTAAACACTGTCAGAACTGCTAAAGGCAATGCCTGCTTCAGGCCTCACCCAGCAATAATTTCTCCCTTTCACTTTACTCCCCAGTCCCTCCATTTCTCAGGGTTCTGTCCACTTAGTTTGGGTAAGCATGTGCCCACCTTCTTTCAGGGCAACTGTACCTTTTCCCACCCTTACTAAACGGAGAGTTAGTCTAGGGGTTAGAGCAGTGGGCTGAGAAGTAGGGAAGCCAGGGTTCAAAGCTTACTGCCACTCCTTGTGACCTTAGGCAAGTCACTTCCTCCTCAGAGCCTGATTTATTAAGGCTTTTTCTCCCATTCTGTGTCTAAGGGAAAATGTTTAGTAATTTAGGCCATTAGAGTATAAGCTCCTCTGGAGCAGAGACCAACACATTGTACCTAAATGTATAGCTCATCTTGAGCTCAGATTTGGAAAAGCAAGAAATTCAAAACCTGTACCCAATCCAATCCCTCTGAAGTACATTCCTGTCTGTATTATGGCTTGGTGCTCTGTTCAATTGGAGCTCAAACCAACAGAATAAACCACCCTTCAATGCAACTCTCAGGAACTCCTTCCATTTTTCAGGGCAGTGGAACAACTCCTTGTTGCCCCTCTAGCTCCTCCCAAGGACAACTATTTTGAGTGATGACTTGCTGCTCCCTCAGTCTCCTCTCGAGGACGACTCCTTACAAACTTAAATCTAGACACCATTCTCTTATCTCTGTCTCTCCTCTCAGTATGTGAAAGACCCTCCTAAAACCACTTAAACTCTCTGTTGGCCTAGGGGTGCATTAATATGCTTAACCATGCTCTCCTACTTAGTCGTCTGGCAGAAATTGGGATAGCGAATACAGTACTGTAGTGATTTATGTCATATGTGTCTGATCTTGTACAAGAAGTATCTCTCACTACCGCCTCCTTTAGATGGCATAATGTAACAACTGGGGTTCCATAAGGGTCTGCCCTCTGCAGTTTTGTTTTAACATTTATATGGCCCCTCTGTGCAAATGTCTAGCCAGCGTGGGTGTCAATTACAAATTATATGCTGATGATATTCAGTTTTTTTGTACCCACGCTATCCTCCCGATCTGCAACTAATGACTTATTGAAAATCTATCTTTCATCCATCAGAGCCTGGCTGACTCATAATTGTCTAGTTCTTAATTTAGACGATGCTCATGATTCTAAGCAGGTTTCCACCTAGTAATGTACTGTCTTGCTTCAAATTTGAGGTTTGATATACAGGTAACATCATGCGTCTAAAATGTAGGCATTATTTTAGACCCTGACTCTCAATGCGGTCTCAGAATAATTAATTAATACCTTTTTTTTTTCTTCAAGTAGTGTAATCTTTGCACACTGAAACCTTTGCTTGCGTCTTCTGTTTTTCATTCAGTCTTGCAGGCCCTCATGCTTGCTGAGGTGGATTATTGCAACTCCTTGCTCATTGGCTTTCCTGCCAGTTTGTTGAGGGCTTTGCAAATTGTGCAGAATTCAGCCGCAAATGTTCTAATGGGCAGTAGTACTCATGACCAAATAACTCTGGTTCTCCGGTCCCTGCTCAGGTTGCCCATTGAATGGCACATTAAGTATCATGTTATGTTAATTCACAAATCATTAAATAACAGGAGGGCTTCTTGGATTAATGCACATTTGTGAATTTATGTGCCGTCTCGTGCTATTCATTTCACTAACAGAAGTCTGCTTGAAGTATCCTCATTTCACAGGGTTCATTGAGTATAGAGGCACGAGATCGAGCTTTCTCTGTTGCGGTTCCCTTGCTGTGGAACACACTCCCTAAACATCTTAGGACTATGACTTGCACCTCCATGTCTAAAAAAGCTGTAAAGGCTTTTTCTTTTTTTCAGGCAGATATTTGGAAAAGATTTTTCTGAATGGTATCTGGTGAAGGGATTCATTTTATGCAGTGGACAGGTGCTTTATATTTGCTTGGTTGTTTTTTATTTTCATAACTTTATGCAATGATATTTTCTTTTTTTTTTATTCTGGTTCTGAGGTCTCCGGCACAGATTTATTGATTACATGGTATTTGGACAGGCATTTGTCTCTTTGTGGTGCCTGGTTTTATTTATTTATTTATTTATTTTATTGTGTATGCTTTTATGTGATCTGCCGTGAACTGTAGATATGAGCAGAATACAAGTTTTCTAAAATAAGTTCCTTCCTTGTGCGAAGGGACATCACTACATTACTACAGTTCAAGCGAGGCAACGGGCATCCCAGTGACAGGAGAGAAATTCTCTTGGAAGAGGTCGGAAAGGAGAAATGTCATTTGCATGAGCTCATCCTTCCCTCACACGACTCAGAACAGACAGGGAGGAGGGAAGGGAAGGATCTGCGTGGTTTGGACTGCCCTGTTGCTTAATGTTGAGTCAGGAAGCCAGTGAATAATCAAGCAGTTCAGCCAACTGTGTACAGTTCTACACTTTACAACTGCAATCTCTGGAAGCCAAAAAAAAAAAAGCATTTTAGAGCCAAGTTATTTCTGCCATAAGTTTGCTTCGCGTATGCCGGGAATTTTCTCTCCTCCTCAGTGGCTCTCTGAGTGACCCCACATCAGTCCAGTCAGAGAAAATGCTGTTCTAAAGTTACTTGGGCAACTTTAATCAAGCATATTCAGCAGTACATTTATCTGGTAAGTCCTACTGAATATCCTGTTTAAAATTAGCTGGGGACCTTGCCGAGTTACCCCCTCCCCCAAATGTTAAACATGAATCTCATGGTAATTTTGTCCCCTCGGGGAGTAACGATAAAAAGTATATTCAGATTAATGTTGAATATGTTCATGCGCCGCACACATTCACTACAGATGTGAGCATGTAAATGCTGAGAAATCTTTCTACAGTACTGAGGTAAAAAAAATGCTATTTGTTTTTTTCTGACTTGCATAGATGTTTTCATAATTTAGCAACTACAATTTCTGATGTTAATCCGACCTTTTTAGTGTCAATTGCAAAAGCTAATATATTCACTCTATAACAATGAAAAGAAGGCTCCCTATTATAAAAGTTGGGTGGAGGTTTTAAGCTGGAGCCCTTATTCCTCTGATGACGTATACCACCAGCGAGAGGTCAGAGAGACCCAACGGGTTGATCGTTTGACTTTTAGAGAGAATAGTCTTGTTGGAGGACCATGATGCAGTCAGATGCAAGGGAGGAGCTCTGCTGTTTCCATTAGTGGTGAGGTGCAACCAAGCCCTGAGAGAGACCTATTGTGCTACAAATGTTAGAAGCTGCAGGGAATCCTTGTTGCAGATTGCTACACAGGGAATTCTCAAGTGGTCCCAGACTCGTTTCTGTTCTGAGAGAGTGAAAGGAGAAACACCAAGTTCCAAGCCGAACTCTGCAGATGCTAGACAAGGAAGGAATATGGAAGAGCCAGTGCCATGTTTGGTGACTGAATCTCCTGAATGTGAACCTCCCAAAGCTACTCTGGGAATGGAGTCGGACCTACCTCAAAGACCGTCACACATTTGGAAAGTGACCAGTGACATAGCCAGAACTGAAATTTTTTTTTTTTTTGGGGGGGGGCCCAAGGTTAACCTGTGTGGGCAGTAGACATATAGTTCTAGGCCCTAGGCTCCCACTCCCATATACACACGTTCTCATTCCCACATGCTTTCATTCACATCTCCCCCAAGCAGGTTCCCATTCACACACACACACAGGCAGACTCCCATTCATACACCCACAACCCCCCAGGCAGGCTCCCATTTACACATATCTACACCCAGGTAGACTACCATTCACATTCACACACACACTTCCCTCCCTAGGCAGGCTACCATCCACATACACACTCGCACCCAGGCATGCTCCCATTCACACACCCCCATCCCAGACAGGCTACCAATCATACACTCCCACCCCCAGGCAGGCTAACATTCACATATACACACACACACAGACAAACACAAAACACAGGTAGACAAATACAAAACACAGGCAGGTAGCAAAATGGGAAGCCTGTTCTGCTGTTGCTCCTCCTGTGCCTGCCCGCGGTATTCAAAGCTCGCACAGCTGGCACTCCTTTATGCTGATCTTGCAATGCATGAGATCAGCATAGAGCACTTACTGGCCACATGGGTTTTGAATGTGCAGGGCCAATACATGTGGAGGAGCAGGAGAACGGGTGCCTTCTGGTGAGGATTTTTTTTTTTTTTGGGGGAGGGGGCAGTTTTCTTAAAGCAATAATTTACAAATAACCTAAATCTCTTCACAGTGTACTGACGAATATGAAAATATTCCTACCATATGCAAGTGGATTAACATGGCAACCATACTACTTTATTCAAGTTAATATCTTTCAATTGCAGGTGTATTTATAGCTGCTCTCTGGTGACTTCTAGGCCTATTTTTGGAATAAGCTAGGAAAAGAATTCCTAGCAGTAACTATAGACTGGGTTTGAATATTTCCTCCAGGTCTAAATTGCCAGAGATGAAACAGTCTAAACCGGGTTGATGTGATGCCTATCATGAAACTCGGTATAACAAAAACAATAAATAAATAAATAAAATAAATAAAATGTACTCTCTCTACTGTCTCCTTCTTCCCCTCTCAATAATTTGTTTTGAGGTGGCAGATGGCAGGAGCACATGAGTGCATTTCTTCCCTGGCACATCGTCCACCTAACCCCACCTATATGTAGCCCTCTCGCTCTACTCCTCCACTCCCCACCTCATCCAAGTTCAGTCCTCTGTCTCCTCCATTTGCCATTGTGATGGTTGTGGCATGGCTGACACGGCCTAGAGGGTGAACACACTAGGCCCACGCCGACAGCAGGTGGTCACACATTACTGGGACAAGGCCTGGGATTCACCTATATGAGGTTGAGCCCTTGGGTTCCAGAGGATGGCAGGGCTTAGGCAAGGGTCCTGTCAATAGCAGTCAGGCAGAGTCCAGTCTCAGGCCAAGGTGAGGGTAGGAAGCAAGCAAGTGGTGTCGGAATTCAGGCGGATAACAAGCAGCATCGAGGTGCAGGCAGTGGTCAGGGCAGGCGGAGAGCAAGTAACATAGTCAGGAATCAAGGCCGAGGTCATGACCAGAAAATAGTCAGAAGGACAGAACAGGGAAGGCGAGGATCAGGGCAGACAAGAAACGGCCTGGAACAGTGAGACAAGGACAGGCAAGGCACAGTCTGGAACAAGCAAGACAAGGACAGGCAAGGCATGGATTGGAACAAGGCAAGGTGAGGAGCAGGACTGGAGACAGGCAAGCAAGAGGAGGAGTAGCAACGCATACTGCAAACAAGGCAGGAAGACCTGTTGCTGAGGCCTTCCTTATATACTCATGGAGGATGTGATGTCAGCAAGCACCACAGGAAGTCCCGGCTGGTGGACCTATAAAGGAAGTCCAGTGCTACAGGAAATTCTAATCAGTGTCCTTGGAGCAGAATGTTGGAGGAGGCTATGCCAAAGTTACTTCAGATCAGAGATGAGGGGTGTTACATTCACACTAGTCTGCCTCCTCTCTCCACTACTTTCTTCTTTCCCTTGCTCTCCTTTTTCTCTTCTCCCCTTCAGCCCTCTCACTGTCTTTACTTACTTCCTCCTACCCCATGTTTCTGACAGCTTCAGACCTCTTTCTCTCTTTCCAGATACCAATCAGAACTGAATACACTGCCACCTCACTTGCTGAAAAAAATCAGCTTGCTCCAGGCAAGTCGGCCAGTGGATTTTTCAAATCCTGGCTCCAAAGGTCGTTTCTTTTGATGCTCAGTACCATTTCAAAGGCATAATTCCCTTCGTTGATAACACATCCAGAAGTTGGAAAACTTTGACAAATCCCACAAAAATATATTAGTAAGCACTTCAAGGAAAAAGATGACCTAATTAAAAGAAAGATATAGATGTTTACAGTCACTTGGAACTCTGATCTCACAAGACCACAGAAGTGGCTGATGGTAGGATGAGACCTCCAAGGAATAGGATTTCTGGCGCATTCTCTTCTCTGAGCTTGTACTGAAGCAGGCCCTCAGCATGGTGTGATAGGCTGAGGGACCTCCTGAACCGGAGAGCACTAGCTTGTAGATCAGATGTTATGCGTGCATGTTATAAAATACACTGGGCGCATTCTCATGTGCACTCATTTTTAAATGGGCAGGCGTCCTAACCACGTAAATCCTGTTTCCACTGTGTAAGTCGGAGTATTTTATGATGGGCATGTATCCATGCCATTGCCAGTTCCACCAGTTTGTCCAGTCGAGTGCTAGGTCCTCCTAACCCCTCCGGTTTCATGACCTGCATTGCCCCCAGTTACCTCAGATCCTTTAAACCCGTCAGAAAAGGATGGGTTTTTTTTCTAGGTTACACCTCTTCCATAGGCGTGCACCCAGGTCCAGTGGGTGCCTGGGTGTGCACCCACTGGACCTGGGAGCACGCCCAGGCACATAAGAACTTACGCAAACCTCTCTTGGCCCTCACCCCAGAATGCCCAGAGCACACCCATGAACCTACCCTTTCTGAATCTCAGTGAGATATGCACTCATCTCGGAGCTATGAAAATACGGTGGGCGCGTGTAAGCCCAACTTGTGCGCACATCCCCTAATTTCAGCATCTGCCGGGCTTTTAAAATTCACCTCTAAGTTTGTACCTGAGGCAATGGAAGGTAAAGTGACTTGCCCAAAGTCACAAGGAACGGCAATGGGATCTGAACCTCCCTGGTTCATAGCCCGTTGCTCTAATCACTAAGCTACTCCTCCACTCCATTCCTCTGTATTTATATTGTGCACACAAATGCATGCACATTATATAAAATACGCTTAAATCTACCCAACAACTTATTCACGTATCTAGAAGATATGCAGCATTTATTTTAAACAGCCAGATAACTTTTGACTTATCTGGCCAAGTAACGCTGTTTAAGACTTATCTGGCAAAGTAAGACAGCCAGACAAGTAAAAGAAAAGCGCTATTTAGCTGGATAAGATAGCCAGATAACTAGTGTTTGAAAAGTAGCACTTTTTAAGACTTATCTAGACAAGTGATGCATATCTGCTATACACACATATTTGTGCTCCTAATTTTTATTATTTTCACAAGGATATGTAACTCATGTATTTTCCTTAGCACTTGTCAGCTTTTTCGCATGTAAATCATCAAATTTTATAACATGCTTACTTGAAGGAAATTGCCAATTAGTTCAGCTTGCCCAGACTATCTCTAGGTCATCAAGACCACCCTGGATCTTCAACCTGAACTCCCCCCAGTTTACCCAGAACCCTCACCCTAGATAATTAGCAGAAATAAATATGTGCAGGTAACAGCCATATGCACATCACTTTCACAGTTTATAAAATAGCAACTTATTCACATGGGGTCGATTTTAAGGCCCGCGTGCGCACGTGTCCATCGGTTCCCGGCACGCGCACATGGACGCGGCTATTTTATAGCACGCACGTCGGTGTGCGCATGTTATAAATTACGATAATCGCGCGCACATGCACGGCAGAGTTTAACATCTGCGTGCACGTGTGCGGGCGGGTGGCCTCCTCCGTGCCAAGGGGGGGGGGACAGGAGTAGGGCATCCCCTAATTGGAGCGGACTGGGAGGGACCTTCCCTATACCCCTACCTAATCTTCCTAACCATTCCCCTCTCCTCCCCGACCCCTAACCCCTTACTAGCTATTTATAGGGTTGGTGGGGGAGGGGTTTGATTACTTACTGTTCCTCGGGAGCAGAAGTAATCTCTGTGCGCCGGCAGCCGGCTGGCGTGCGCTTCCCCGGGACAGCATCAAATGCCCTCCCCTCCCCACCCAGACCATGCCCTCCCCTCCCAGCCCGCCCCTTTCTTTGGGCCCGGCACTTCGAAGCATAACGGGAGTTACGCACATGGCCAGGCCCTTTGTAAAATGCACGCGGCACGCGCAGGGCCCGGTTGCGCGCGTATCTCCCATTTTTTACACACACGGGCCTTTTAAAATCAGGCCAATAATTGTTGGGCCCACCCTAGAACACCTCTAGCAAGCCCCAATCCACCTCTTTTTTTTATAAGAGAAAATGTATTTGCGCATCATGACTTGTGCATGTATGTTTGATGTTTATAAAATAGCATTTGCGCAAATATGCACTATCTGGGTGCCCATGTGCTGATTCATTTGCGGACAACTCTTTTAAAATTCACCTTTCAGAGGGTAATTTTCAAAGTCATTTTGGCAGATAAAACAGTGTTTTACTTGCAGAATAAAACTGCCCATTCTATATTTATATAAAAGTAATATGTACTTGTATTCAAATTAGGAAGAGAAATCCCAGTGGTCGGATTGGGAAAGGATTTGCTCTTTTTGAAGTTTTAAAATTATATGCTTATTTTTTCTCAGAAAACCTCCTACCTGCCCAAATCAGCAGATGTAAAAATGTGCATATAGTTTTTGTGTAAGAATTCTCAAAGGGGAAGTGGTGGATGTTTGCAATGCCCTACCAGATGGTTCAGAAGTTAAGATAAAATATAGGAAGGAGGGGGAGTTGGTGTTGGGTTGCAGATGAGAATTTATACCACATCACCCCCGTACTCAACAGTCTACACTGGCTACCAGTAGAAAAAAGAATTGAATTCAAAACACTGACAATCCTACACAACATACAAAGCAGAAAACACTGCACTCAATAACATCATACAGATACACAGATCACAACGCACGACAAGGACCGCAAGTAAATTACATCTAGTTATACCATCACTGCCATTAGCTAAGCTGTCCAACACAAGAAACAGAGCCATCTCCATTGCAGGACCGAAACTATGGAACTCACTACCAGATTACCTGAGCTCACAAAGCAACATCAAATCATTCAAAAAAGAGCTCAAAACATGGATCTTCAGTCAAACTTTCAAAGACGGTATCGGATAACCACACACAACTTATCAAACTCATTACCAATTGTGGTTGTGCAAGAACAATCCCAAGACTATTACATAGAATGTTTAAGCTTGTCTGTTCACTGACAAAAATGAATAATACGATATAAATACCCAAAGACTTTAAAATTAGTTCCCCATAGGTAAATCAACGTAGACATCCACTTCTGTCCATTAAATTACATTACCCCCTTCAAGGATAACACAATTCAATTATACAAATTAACCCACTCTAAGTTGTATTTAACTTACATAAGTTCCAATCAATTTGTTGATCTTTACCCGGTTTGATCACGTTTATACCATGTTTGTATCAGTTGTTGACATACCCTGGTTGGATCAGTCGTTGTTTTACCCTGTTTGTATCAGTTGTTGACAAATGTACTAAGTTGTTGTATCTGTAAACCGGAGTGAAGGCATCTTGCTATTCTTCGGTATAGAAAAACATTTAAATAAATAAAAATAAATAAATATGTGCATTTACCCAAAGTGGATAAATCTCAGCTGGGCAGACTGGATGGACCATTTTGGTCTTTTTTTCTGCCATCATTTACTATGTTACTATGAGTGGACAGACAGCATCAGCAAGTACACTCCAGGATATATCTGACTGAGAGCGGCATTTATAATGTATTTTATAATTTTCTACCTCACAGGATTAGCACTGAAAAACACAAAATGTTGCTGCACACAACCAAAAAGTATTAATGTTTCAGTACATGCTGCACTACAAGATTTAGTGAATAGAAAGCCCAAGGAAAATACATAGTAAGTTCAGGTTTGAATATAATGCAGACTGGAGCACCTTTAATGTTCTCTAACATATTACAGCCATTATCAAAACCTTGACCTCTACAGTCACCAAGAGATATGTTATTACCCCCTAAGATGGCAATTATAATTTCTGCTATTTTTTAATCAATATTAATAAGTAAATAATTCTTTAATATTAAATGTACCAGTATCTTTGTTATGAATGACAAATCAGAATATCAACACATGTTCTTCTAGGTGAAAGATATTAGGAGTAGCATCACATATGATAGAAAAATAAATTACCTTTTCTCTGTTAGAATGGTTTTTTGCACACTCTTATCAAATAATTCAATGAACGCATCCTGACTCTCCCATGAGAGATAATGAATCTTTCTTTGCATCGTTTTGTTCTATGTTTCCTTGACTGTGGCCATGAGTGCTGCTGTCAAAAAGAGCTATTTACTCAAGAGTTCCTGGAAAGGAACTCTTTTCAGCTTATAAATGTTTTAAGATTTTTTTGAGAGAGGATTTTTTTTTGTTTATTTATATGCAAAACATAGCACAGCCAGCGTCTTTACTGAATAGGCATGCCTATGGCACAGAGATTTGAAACACTCTGTATAAAAAAAAGCCATGTTTAATATTGCCTTTAGTTTCAAGGTTAGGGAGGACTATGAGGAAGGACCGAAACTTCACAGAGGAAGACTGGACACACAGAACAGAACAAAATGCCAAGAAGGTGACAACCAGCACTAGCTTCTGTTCCTTTTGGTCCATGAAACTGTGCAAAGGAACACGGAAATAGTCAGTCTGGACCTTGGACATGACCCATACAATCAATATGTTGCTAAAGCTTGCAAGGTGAAATACTTTAGAGTAAATGGAGAATAATCATACCTGGGTTCCTACTAACAAAAAAGGTACATTTGGTGCATATTCTTTTAACTCTGGTACCCACTCTTCCTTCACGTTTTGAAATGAGGCAGGATTTACCACTGAGAAGCAGATAAGGAAAACATCAGTCATGGGATACGAGAGAGGTCTCAGACGATCATAGTCTTCCTGTGAAAAGAAAAGCTACATTAGTCAAAACTCTGACCTGTTAATATTTTAATCATTTAAAGCACACAAAGATCATGGGCATACTTAAAATTAATAAGAATATATTAGTTAAAATCATGTAATAAAAACTACTGCAGACTGATAATTTTTCAATTTGACATATATTTGAAATATTTTGGTGGAAACAGCCAACATGATAGGAAGGAACTGGAGTTTTCAGCCCTTCAGTGGAGAATCACAGCACAGTCTACAATCCTTTAGCACCCTACTCACTAAAGAGGTCCAAAATGGATCACAGAGTCACAAACATGCTGCAATCCACCCTCCAGATTCAGGGAAGGTAACTTTCAAGCGAGCATATAAGCATGAGTATTATAAAATAGCCCTGGCGCGTGAGTATTTACTCCTAATTTTAAGCTCGTGCCATATAAGTCGGCTTTGGGGTGCACAAGTGAGGAAATTTTATTACAGATGCATGTCCAGCCCATGACCAGTTTCACCAGTTCGCCCACCAATTTGCCTAGACTTCAGAGCTAGGTCCTCCAATCCCCCCTGGTTCTTTAGCCTGCACCCTCCAGTTAACCCAGAGCCCTCAAACACTTCAGGGATGCCTGGAAATAGATTTATAAAGGCTTACACCTCCACCATTGCAGAAGTAAATTTGCGCTCAGCTATACCTGGGCATGTGCCCAGGCGCATAGCTACTTGCGCGCATATCTCTTGACCCCGTCCTGGAATGCTCATGCCCTTCCCACATTTTTTTCCCGATGCTAGATATTCTACATCAGTAATTGTGTGCACATGTGTGCAGCTTATAAATCAGGTGGACACAAACATGTGCTACATACACCCCCATCTCCCGATTTTGGCACACACCTGGCTTTTACAATTCACCTTTAAGGTTTTAGCTAGATTTGTGAGGCAAAGAAACAAGATGTCTTTCCTTTATCCACCCTCCCATCTTATCCAAGGACTCTAGATGATGGCAAACAAGCTTTCAAGATGTAGAGTATGGCCTCATCTGATATTCAGTAAGTCTAAGTAATAAATATCTTTTACTATTTAAGTTAATTGTAAAACAAGTAAAAGGGACAAGCCTGTCAAAGAACCACTGATTCTAGCTCTGGGTAAGACATCTGGCCTAAAAGCAGAAGCTCTACCAGTTTCCCTACAGGAGGTCCTATTACCTGTCAAGCAGCAAAAATTGGGTAGAGCCAGCAAAGCTCCAGCATTATTTCTTTTTGCTCAGTAAACACTTGTAAGGCAGGACCCCTCCCATATATATATACCATCCCACAAACATTAAATCTCATGAATTATGAAAGAAAAATTATATTTATTTACAAAATTAACATCTAGCATTATTATTTTGTAATTTTATTGATGGTCTGTCCTAAAATTGGTATTATCCAATCAATGTTTTGATTCTTTTTTTATTAGCTAATGGATTAATAGAGCTACAAACATTATGAGAGCAATTTTCAATAGGATTTTCAAGGGTAAAAAGCATTTGTCTGAAAATTGCCCACCCTCTTTGTGGTTAAACGTACACGCATAGATCCACAATTCGCATACTTTTTCCCACAATGAAGTGGAGGCATTCCTGAGGGACAAAACTAGGCATATAGTTTTGTATTGTAAAACTATGAGGGTAACTTTCAAACAAACCTGCACAGCGCTATTTACGCATATATATATATATATGACTGCGTGGAGATCTACCATAGTATTTTAGAACCTGCACATATCAGGTACATGCCAGCTATAAAATATGCATATTTTCCTTACGTGTGAATATCTGCAGTGCACTGAAAGCATGTACTTTTCCTACCTATTTTAAAAACAAACATGGGTATATTTTATACACAAAAACAACTGCTAATTGTTCACCTAAAACACTGTTTACATGCAGAAGTTGGTATATTTTAAAACATGCGCTCTTAATCAAAATCACCAGTTTGCCAAAACCTCCACCAGTTTTAAAAGTCCTTCTGCAAGTCATCGAGACCCCTTCTTTACTCTGAACTCCTACCAGTTCACCTAAACCTCCCACCCAACCAATAGTAAACTACTGATGAGTCAGATATGAACTGGGCAAAATTAGCAGGGGTAAAATTACACTAATAAGTTGACAAATGTACACACATAAGTCTCATAAAATAGCAAATTGTGCATACCTCTTGGCCCTGCCCTGAAATTCCCCTATACTTCCCTTTTTTCTTGCATAAATGTGCACGAAGACCAAAAATATGTATGTACATTTGATGTTTATAAAATAACATGTACACGAATAAAAGCTATTTACAGATGTATATGCTTATTTTACCCACCTAAATGTTTTAAAAATTCACCCCTTTGGGTGTAGTTTTGGTTGGAAAAATTATCCACAGAAAAAGCAGATGCAAAACTCTGCAGGTACTCTTCCTTGGGGCAATTTTCAAAGAAAAAAGTACATGCATAATTTTCTTTTGAAAATCAGTGCAAAGACCGCATGTAAAAAGTACCCCACACTCTTCAGCAATGCGGGCTGTTTGAAAATTGCTCCCTTTATAAACAGATCAATTCATATTAAAGTTTTATTTTTCTGGCCTTTTTCATTATAACATGAAGAATTATTTCCCCAAAGTCAATTTCTCTTGCAAGTTTAATCTCGATAGACAAAAAAGCAAGGTGACTTAATTGTTCTAGTCCCATAGTAAAACGGCTGCAGTTTTGATGTGTGCTAACTTGCTGACATTTCTTTCAGATTCTGCTGCAGTCGCAGGCAGTGTGCAAAAAAATATGTGAGGCTATGCACATTACACTGAAAATTAGTTGCAGCTGTCTTAATAAATCTCATTATACTCTTTTCCAAAACTAGCCTTGAAGATAATTTTTCAAATGCAAGATTTCTCAATTAAAATTCTAAGAAAGATCGGTAGGACACATTTGAAGTAGACATTCAGAAGCATCTTCTAATTCCTCAGCCTCTAATGTCACATATTTTAGGGTCTAACCAAATGTGAAACAAATGTATTATTTATTTAAAATATTTATTGTTCGCAGTTATCCCAAGTTCTAAACATGGTACAATTATATATTCATAAAAAATTAATAAAGCAATAACAAACAATACTTAATACAGCTGCTTTGCCTAGGTTTATTTATTTATTTATTTATATCTTCAACTTATATACTGCCCATTCATAAAGACTGCTGACTGATTTTCAAAAACAATACACATAAAATACATAGCAAACATATAACATAAAATACAATAAACAAAGCTATAAAAAAAAACAAAAAAAGTAAAAACAACAAAACATAATGCAACTTAAATTACACTTAAAACCAAAACAATCTCAGACCAATATTCAGTAGGCTGGTTAGTGGGCAAGTTATTCGGCTAAAGTTAGTTTGATAACTTGTCACATATATTCAGCTGGATAAACGTCCTGCTGAATATATGCAATATCATGCAAATTAGGAGGAGGGAAGGAGTTGGGATGGGGAGGGGATGAGTCGGCAGTGTCTTCGCTGCCGGCAATAATGTTACTAACATTATCGTTGGCAGTAGCGTGCCAAATAGCACCACCTTTCATGGTGGTGCTATTCGGTGCGAAAGCCAGCAGTCGGCGCACCGCCGTGGTGCAAAGGCTGCAGGCTTTCGCAGGCCCGCCCCCCCCGCCCCCCTGTTTTTGCAGGATTCATCATTCTCCGAAGAATGATGAATCCTGGCCATAGTGAGCTATAAACTCAAGTGTTCCAGGAAAGTTGCCCTTGATCTTTTTGGGGAATGGACTATACCTCAATATTTATCACCACGGTACAGCACTGCATATATCTGTTAAGGCTACAGAAATGCTAAGTATTATTTTTATATTCAAACACAATTAAATTTTCTTACAGTCTTCCCATAATGTATACCTTTGAATAACGTTATCCCGGAGTACTTTAAGCAGCAAATTATTCAACATATTGTGACCTTTGCTTCAGATTCACTACACACAATAGAAACAGCTTGATTCTTCATCTAGGATTATTCAAATCAACTAAACAACTGAGATCGGACATAGGTGGGCTCTATTTAACATATTATGGGCCTTGTCAAGGCAATTATTTTGAATCGCAGCTAATCTAGGTTTGCTATGTCAAAGGGTATTAAGATTAATGCAATCAAGATGTTAGTGTTTTTTATTCTTAATTACTTTTGGAATATTTCTATACTTGTCACTTCATGATGGAAGTATAGAGGATGTTGTGTAGATCTGTGAAACAAAACCCTACTTTAATGCATTTTGATTTGTATTTTTTATGCAATGAATGTGAAAAATATAAAAGGGTGTGAACTTACAAGGTAGAGTAATATTTGATCTGCTCAGTTTTATAAATGTTTTATTGTTTTTGTGATATATTTATTACTTTTATATTATTGTAAACTTGCTTTGGGCACTGTTAAAATGGAAAGGCAGTTTTAATAAAAATTGATAATGACGATGATTGGTAGGACTCCTAATAAGTCAATCTCTTGGATTCTGTTCACCACTGAAGTTTTTCATTTGAGAAGAAATTCAGGGAAAGTATGCTCACCATTTTGGAATTGACTTTGCACATTTCTTCAAAACTCAGGACACCAAATATAGTTTTTGATGGATATATGTTATCGCTTTAGTCAACAAGCCTGGATCTTTGAGAAAGCATGAATCAAACAATGTAGTACTACTCTTGCCTGTTTTTAGCAAGTCTTGTTTCGAAGTAGTGGTGTTAATGGTGATATCACCTATGTTTTGATAGCATTAGACTGGAGTCATATGATTCATCTGGCAGCTCTTCTTCATCATCAGTTGCCATAGTCACAATCTTCATTTTAAAATCATCTTCACTTTGCTTTTGTTCATCTACTCACATAGTTTAGTGTATTGCCTGAGCCAGACTGCAGAAAGATCTTGTCTGTTGTGAAAAACTGGAGAATTGATTGGTGTATTTTAGCTTTTTTAAAATTCCCTTTGACCTTGATAGGGGGTGGAAGGGGCGGGATGAAATACTTGACAGAAAGAGAAGAAATGTCTTTTATCCCTGTCTCAGTTCTTCTCTATACAATGTGTAGACTATTAGGCCTAACTCAAGTCATTACCCACTTTTAGGCCTGTAGATCCTACCAGCAACAATGTTGGTTTTAACTGTCCCTGGTAATCTAAGATCATTGTCCCTCCCTGGTTATATGGTGCTTTGCCCCCTCCCTTTTTATCTATATGGACAAGGGACTCTAGGATTTGTATTTCATGAGAGAGCATGTCAGATAGAGAAGCATAAATACCTCTGTCTTTCAAACTACAGGTTCCAGAATTAACTGACAAGCATGCATTGTTCTACAAAAAGGCCAAGGGGTAGCCAACAACTCACTGTTCAGAATACTGCTTGACTGGCTTCAGAAAATCTCATATCTTAGACACACCACATTGCTTGTACATAACTTTCCATAAATATCCTCAAGAATGACCTACAATGTTTCCTTAAATTCTTTCCTTATGGTAATAGGGTTGCAGCCTGGGCTATGCCCTCTCGGATGTCCAAGGACTAGCAAAGTGTATCCTTCCCCCTTCCTCCACCCACACTTGGGCCCTGAGGCTAGCCTGGTGGAGAATTGGGTTTGATTCCAGAGCCTGGGTTCTGTTCCCTACATCAGCTACAGAGGTGAGGCAGCTGCACAACAGCAACACCTAGTAGCCAGACTCAGGGTTCAAACATATTAGATTCCAGAAGGAGCTGCAGGCTGTGGCCTTGTCACTGCAAAGACTTGTCTAGAGGAGGGGAGTGAAGAAGGGGGGGGGGGGTGGAGAATTGATGAAATGGAGACAAAAAACTGGATAGGTGCGAATGAAGACTCATGGTACCACCTTAATCCAACAGAGGCCAGGTTTCAACTGAACTGAAAGCCCCAAAGAGCAGAATAAAACTGCTAAGCCAATTTCTTTAAAAGCAAACTTGTAGGTTTTGTTGCTCTTTTAACACTAGATAAGTCCATTGAAAGGGGGGACATTTATAACACAATACTCACAGCTACTTAGTAACACCTAATGACTAACTCAAGGGGACAAATTAGATATTGTCCATGGATCTTAGACTCAGAGGACTGCCAGGTGGCACTATGCTACTGCAGGAAAGTGGCAAGGGCATGAAAGGGGGCATGCATATGGCAATCATGAATGATGGTTCTTCGGGCCTCAGTTCTGGAAACTCCCCTGTCAATGCAGTGACGAAAGGGCATCAAATATATAAAATGTGCTCAGGCCGCAGCTCATTGGATTAAAGTTTGCATACCATGTTGAGGCTGAAGAGGAAGGGAAGCCAGCTGCCGCCACGGTGCCAGCCCCCTGCAGCCAACCAGCTGTACTCGAGGGTAAACCAGGGAGGAGGCCCCTCCCCAGCCCTGTTGCCAGTGAGGACACCTGAGCAGCATTATCTGTGGAAGGATGGGGGTTGGCCGAGACCATTACAGGATCAAGTGAAGAAAAGACACCCCCAGGAGTGGATTGGCCTATCGGGGGATTGGGCTTCCCCAGGTGGGCCGGTCTAACTGGTCACATGGTCTCAACCGCGTGGCTCTTCCTCAGCCCAGCCTCAGCGCCTCCCAGCCAGCGGGTGCCCGAAGAAATAAAAATCGAGGCTGGCGGGGGCCGAAGAAATGAAGATGGGAGCCTCCCAGCCAGCCCCTGCCGGAGACCAAGCCGGCAGGGGCCGAAGAAATTAAAATCGAGGCCGGCGGAGGTTGAAGAAATGAAGATGGGCGCCGCCCAGCCAGCCCCCATCTTCTTTTCTTCGGCCTCGATTTTAATTTCTTCGGCTCCCGCCGGAAACCAAGCCGGGGGGGCCGAAGAAATTAAAACCGAGGCTGGCGAGGGCCGAAGAAGTGAATACCGGTGCTGCTAACCACCGCCGGAGACCAGCTGGTCAGCTGGGGGCCTTAGATCGGAAGGGTGCTTCTGTGTGTATGTGAGAAAGGAACGGTGCTTCTGTGTGTCTATGTGTATGTGTGTGTAAATGTGAGAAAGGAATGGTGCTTCTGTGTGTGTGTTATGTATGTGAGAAAGGAATCTGCCAGTTTAAAAAAAAAATGAAATGTGATAATACATATACCTCAACTTTTGTGCTGGTAGCGCAACTTTTGAAAAGTTGGATGAAAGATGAAATTACTGAATTTTAAGTATCCCTCTTCTGGAAAATAAAATTTAGCAAAGTGGGTAGAGACAAATACTAAAGCAAAAAAAATATTAAACTATTTAAAATGTTCATCTCAGCAAAATCACAACTTTAAGATACTGATGCCACGTGGGGTTTGGGTTGGTTTTTTTTAAAGCATAATTTAAGCACGAAGACTAGAATAGTTCCAATCTGAAACGGTTTTGCTATTTTTTTTAAGCCTTTAGAAAATGTATATTTTTAAATGACTAAGACTGGAATCTTCCCATTTAAAAGGGAAGTTGACTAAGGATGTCTTTCGGTTCCATATCTCCCACATGAATAATCATATGACTGATAGTTTGAAGAAAGACACTTGCTTTATTGCCTGAAAGCGTAAAACAAGAGAAGCTATACGGTGTGGGTGACTGTCCCTTGGGAGGATAGAACCTGAAGGAAGGGTGTCATTTCGCCTTCTGATAGGAATGTGTTTTTTTTATTTAATGGTTGGGATCATCACTTTCACTTTTATTAAAAGTGAAAAATGCTGCAAGTCTGAAAGCAAGGTGCTTCTGTGAGAGTGTAATGTGTATGTGAGACAGGGAGGGTGCTTCTGTATGTATGTGGTGTATATGTGAATCAGGGAGGGTGCTTGTGTGTGTCAATGTGTGTGTGCAAGAGAGATGGAGCATAAAGGACTGCTGTCCGTTCCTTCAATAAATACTGCACACTTGGCGTTAGTCTGAGATAGAGTAATCTCCATAGCAGGCCCAAGCACCTGAAACACCTTACCAGCTGAGTTACGGCTTGAAACAGAGTTCAAAAAATTTAAGAAAGGGTTGAAAACTTGGCTCTTTGAGCAACCTTATGAAGTTACCCCCTACATTAATGTTTTTAGTATGAATTAAATCTGCATATCAGTTGATTTGTATATTTAAATGCTTTAATGTTTTATTTGATTCTGTTTTTTAGATGATTATTCTGTTTTAAGATCTAAAGACATTGTACACCGTTGTGATCTAACCACGAATGATGGTATATAAAATCTTTTAAATAAATAAATAAATGTTTTTGGCTGACTTGTGGCTGTGAGAGAGGGCATGTGTGTGATTGAGTCTGTTTGTAAGTGAGACAGAACATGTGTGTGATTAAGAGCTTGTGTGTAAGTGAAATAGAGAGAGCATGTGTGTGATTGAAATCCTGTGTGTAAGAGGGAGCGAGAGCATTGTGTGATTGAGAGAGACTGGCCAGAGAGGTGACTTGTGTATGTGTGAGAATGATCAGGGAGATGACTGGTATGTGTGTGCTTGTGTGTGTGAGTGTGAGAGAGAGAGAGAGACTGATTTGGGAGATGATTGGTGTGCGAGAGACAGAAACTGGTCTTGAAGGTATGACTGGTGTGTGTGTGTGAGAGAGAGAGAGAAGAGATTGGTTGTGGTCCCTAAGGAAGAGGACCGTGAGGACAGCTTCAGCAGCTACTGCTGCTTCTGGTGTGACCTGCAAGGGAAAGGAGTAGGAGAACTGCTGGAGAGGGTAAATAAAGGTGGCTTTTTAAGTTATTGGGTAGTATGTGATGTGTCTGCTGTTTGAAATATTTTATTGGTGTTTGGTAAAGGTTTCAAAATTTGCTTGAGTCTTTAATTATTGGATATTCTATTCATCAGCTTTTTTGAAATTATTTTATTAGTATGATTTTATAATTATGATTCATGATTTATATATCTTGATTTTATTGATTGTTTCATGAGGAATGGTGACATTTTTGTTTTTCCATTGTTGCACTGTATAGAGTCTGGCGTGATACGTTTTACAGTTTATTTTTTGTCTGCACATTTCTATTTATACTTTATGTGGCTTTATTCTGTATTTGGTGAGAGTTTGTGTTCTGAATGCAAAGACTGAGATCAAGCATTCTTTTAGCATGTGGTTTCTCTGTAGGGATCTGTAGTAGCTTGGCCTGTTCTTTTTCCTGATAGGAGGTGTATTGATATTTTAGATTCTGGTGTAATATTTGTGGTATTCTTTTTCATAGGTGGGGTTGTTATTCTTTGAGTGTTGGCACGGGAGGACCATGCCGAAGTATAGGGGTGTGTACAAATATATGTAAATTATATTGTATATGTAATTGGGTACCCGTGGGCCAGTATGGAGAAAAATCCCAAGGGCCACTATTTTCCCTCAATCCACCCCTGGACACCCCCCTCCTAAAAAAGTGTGCTTCTTCCCCATACACCAACTAAAACTTCCACTGACTCACATCTAGTCATGAGTTACAAATGAACCACAAAAGTGGGGTGTTTTTGTTTTTTTAATAACATCGACACTGAAGTAAAACAGATCTCAGATTTTATACCGACTCCTTTCCACATACAGAAAGTCAGTGAGCAAAGGCCGTTGTACCCGGATGGCAGTCCCAGTCACTACTGTATACCACTACTCACACTGAATCACAGATTTCTCCCTATTATGTGTTGCAGTCAAAGCTCTGTCTGCAGGTTCTTACTCCACTGATACTGTGACACTGTAAAAGTCAACAAAGAGATGACAATGTCTCCTCTAATATAGTGACAACAGGCAGTTAGTTCACCTTGCTTTCTCCTTCTGTTCTAAATCTTTTTGTTAACTTTTTCTTTCATTCTAAGAAAGAGCTTCACAATCAGAACCTCTCTGTCTGAAATACAACAGAGAAATGACTGAACAAAATGATGAATGCTCAAAGGTAATTTTTTTCTTTCACTTTCGGGTTAAAAAAAAGAGGAAGTTATTCTGAGAACCTGGATTGATTCTCTCCTTCCTTGTCCCTTCCAAACCCAGCTCCGCTCTGCCTGGCTTGAAGAGAAAAAAAAATGCAGTCTTTCTTGCCCCAAAGACTATAATAGTGTGTCCAAAAATGAATGAGACAATTAATGTTTCGGCATTTTCAAGGGCACCATCCATTTGTTGGGGAAAGAACAATCTGAACCAATCTGAACCAAAAATGGAATCATTCATCACATTTTACCCATTTGCTTCAAATAAAGGCACATCCCTACTTGGCACCACCCCGCAGCACACAGCCATCGTCGCTCACTGCCCCCCAAGGCACAATCTGGCCCTTGCCACTGTCAACACTGCTGCTGTCATGACACCAAACCTCCCACTGCTGCCATGGCCCTAAGTCCACCGACACCACTGCTCATTGCCAGCACACCTGGTAACAGTCAACTGCTAGTGCTGACAGTGTTGCAACCATTGCAGCCTGCCTCTCTGGCAACGTAACCCTGCGTTAGCATTGCTCCCATGGAAAGCAGGGGTTGTCAACTGCAGACCTCAAAGGGTGCAAACACGCCCAACTTTTAGAGTAACCAAAGTAATCTGGTTCTCTATCCAATGAACATCACTGTGGGCATC